>NC_133390.1:46936082-49351082 GCF_047511655.1 Castor canadensis
GGAGTAATAGTCCTAGGGAGTGTGTTATAGGTAAAGATCATCTCTATCATTTTATTTGGCCATTGTATAATAGCTCCTGTTGGAGTAGATGGAGTACCCCATATGAGTAACTGGAGTGGCTAAATGGGGTCTATCCTGTTAATGAAACTATGTTGAAGAGGGGTTTAAACAAGTTGTATAGCTTGTGGTACTTTTGGAGTTAATTTTCTTAATGAATTTAATTGTGAGTCTCCTTCTAATAGTTCAAATACAGGTTTTAAAGTGTCTGAGGGAATCTTAAGAAAAGGCCAAATCCAATTAATGTTTCCTAACAATGTCAGTAATTCCTTTAATGTCACAACCTCTTTTATGTCTAATTTTAGTTTAGAAGGTTTGACTATATTATCAACTACAGTGTGTCCCAAATACTTGAATGGTGGACAGAGTCGTGTTTTGTCAGGAGCTATACTTAAACTTTCCTTGGCTAGGCATCTTTCTAAGTCTCTGAGGGCCTATTGTAATAGTGTAAATGAGGGATGAACAATTAAAAGATTATCCATATAATGAAAACATTTTATTTGTGGCCATTCTTTATAGAAGGGTATAAAAGCAGCATGGACATAGGCCTGACATATGGTGGGACCATTTTTCATATCTTGAGGTAATACTTTCCATTGACCTCATTGAGCTGGTTTTTCATTATTAATGGATGGAAATGTAAAGGCAAATTTTCCTTATCATTGTCATGTAATGGGATAGTAAAAAAGCAGTCTTTTAAATCTGTAATTATAATTGTAAATCCTGCAGGAATCTTTGCAGGAGAAGGGAGGCCAGGTTGTAAAGCTCCCATGGTGTGCATGGCTTTGTTAATGGCTCGAAGGTCATGTATTAATCTATGTTTTCCTTTGGCCTTTTTTTCTATTATAAAAAATAGGACTATTCCATGGACTATTGGAATGCTTCAGATGTCCAGTTTTTACTTGTTGTACTAAAATATGAGTCTGTTGTAATTTTTGTTCCAAAAGTGGCCACTGATCAACCCATATAGGCTCATTGATATCCATTTAAGTGGTATAGCTGTGGGCCAGGACTTCATATCAGTGGCCCCTGGGATGGGGGTGGTTACAAGAATAACCAAGGCCACAGAGACAGGAAGAACATTAGGAAAGGGCCTCCTCCCAAGGTCTTATGATTGTCTTATCTTGTTGAGCTTGGGAAAGAGCTTCCTACCAAGGTTGAGCTTTGTGTGTGGTAAGAGTCATGTGCAATTGTTGCATTATGTCTCTCCCCCATGAGCAAAATTGTAGTCCTGTAATTATGAAATGTTGAAAAGTCCCCGAATTGCCTTCATTATCCATTGGAGTACATCTGCACTAACCTTGGCTAATTGTGGTCCCCCTACTCCTTGTACTGTGGTTCCTCTTTTTGTTCCCCAATGTTTAGGCCATAATGATTGAGGGATAACACTCTGATCTGTTCCTGTGTCTAGAAGACTTCAAAAAGCTATTCCCCTAATATAGATAGTAGCTAAGGGACTTTGATCTAAAATGGGTTGAGTCCAATACGTTTGAAGAGAGGTCTCAGATGGCAAAGACAAAATTATTGCATTCTTGGCATCCTTCTCTAATCCTAACCACTGCCTAGAGCTAGAAACATAGACTATTGCTTGGAGACTTGTATTGCAGCATAGTATAATAAGGATGCATAGTTAATCCTTGTAGAAGATACTTTTCAATCCCCATGATTATTCCTGTTAATTCTTTTACAGAGTTATAGAAATGACATGTTACTGGGACTGTTGTATTTCCTGGAGAGATGATTAATGCCTCTAAGACCAGGAGATTAAATCCTGAACTCTGGGAGTCCTCCCACTGGATACAAGAAATTGTTCCTTCTTGGGGTGGGGCTGAAGGTTGTCCCCAGTCCTGTTTAAAGGTCTCCCATCAGCATGATATTTGGATTCACAGTCTTTAGCCCAATGATAGCCTTTATTGCATACTGGCCACATTTGAGAAGGTTTTCCTCCTGTTGGGACATGCTTTGGGCCTGGTAACCTTTGCCCTCAGGGCAGTCCCTTTTCCAGTGGCCTTTTTGTCTGCATCCAAAGCATGTAGTGTGGGAAAGAGTAGGGCTCCCTTTTGTTAGGGCAGCTTCAAGAGTGGTGGCCATATAGGTTTGGGTGCCAATATCCTGGGTAGCAGAAACCCAAGTAGGAAGGTCTCCATTCTTTACTGGTCTGATAGCTTGTTTATATTTTTTGGTAGCCCCCTCACATGCAATTTGGTGAGCCAAGAACCTTTGTTCATCTGCATGTTGAATTTTGCAGCTGATAGTATGTTTTACACTAGCCAAGAATTCAGCCCACAGCTCATCAGCTTTTTGTTTTAGTTGTAAGACACTTTCAGTTGATTCTCTGCCAGAGTCAGGGAGGCTACTCTAAGCTCTCTTAGAACAAAGTCTTACCTGATCAAAATATTGGGATGTGCCTTACATCTGTTGAAGGGCATCGGCAAATGGACCAAGCCCCTGCAGTTGGTCCTCAGTTAAAGGAACCCCTGTATCCCTATTTCTTTGTGCCTGTTCATCACATTCATCATATTTTGCTTTCCATATAAGGAAATAACCAGGGCTAAGGCAAGCTCAAGCTAACTGCTTGTAGTCCCATGGTGTACAAATTTCTCAATTCAGGTTTTCCAATAGAGTAAGAGTGTAGGGACCATTAGCCCCATTCTCCTTGACTGAATCTCTAAATCTTCTAAGTACCTGAAGATAAATGGGCTCATGCTGTGATTGTCCCTGAGGCCCCAGGATGACTGTAAGTGCCACAGGGTCCTCTGAAGATGAAAGAGCTAAAGGCAGAGAAGAAGGATCATTATTCCCATCCTCCAATAAGAGTTGCCATAAAGTTGTTTGTAGGGAAGCATCTTCATTTTCCTGTCTCTTTTTTGTTCTTGCCTTATGTATGGCATGGGTCTGAGGATCAACCTGAAATGGGTAAAGGCCAGCATAAGGTTGTGGAGAATCCTCCATAGAGAAAAACTGAAATTTTACAAGTTTTTGTGGGGGAGGCTTTTCCTCCTCTTTATTGTCCTTCTTATTATCCTTCTTATTGTCTTCCTTATTGTCCTCCAGAAGATTTGATTAATGAGCCTCTTTAGAAGGATCTGCTAGAGGTCCCAAGCAATAATAAATAGAGGACCACATGCTAAAAAAATGAATAGGAATATTTTCCTCTCTTTGGTGAGGTCTTTTTACATTTTCTTCTACCTGCTTCCAGCTATCAGGATCTAAATTTCCATGCTCAGGAAATCAAGAATTAAGTTGGATAACTGTCTCTATAAAATCTTCAATTTGTCCCTGGGTGTAAGATATACTCTTACTTTTTAGCAAACAGCACAGTAGCTGTAAGAATGCCTATGTTCTGAACTCAGTGAGTTCCCCATTTCCCCAACTTACAGTTCACAACACCTTGGGTTGAGGCTCCACAGCAAGCCTGTCCTTCCTTGTATTATACTGCCACGATGTTTAGAGTGGATCTGAGTCATGGCACCACTTGCTGCAGTCCAGCTCCAGCATGGGCTCTAACCCTGGTCTTGGTTGCTCGAGCAGCATATAATGACACAAACTCAGGGTAGTGCCAGGCAGCAATGGTGTAGTTCATTTTCTGAAGAGTGTATTTAAGCAGTGCAGAAAAATAGGAAGGAGTACATGGTCATTCCCAGGTTTCCCTTGACCTCTGTACTAGGATTGGCTGTCACGTTGCTATGGCTACGAGCCCAAGTGTGGAACATCATGCTTTTGGTATTGAGTCTTCCTGGTCCCATGCAGAGAGAGAACAGGGGAGTTCAGCAACTGTCTTCTTGGATTGTTGCAATCTCTCTTAGGGCTGTTGCACGAAAGCTACAGTGACTCTGCTCTTTTCCAAGAGGCTTTGGGGGTCCTGAGGGTTTCCCACATCTCACTATCATTTGAGAACATGAATGGAAAACAAAAGTTCAGAGGAATGCTGCATTCATTTTCTGCCTAAAAAGTTGGGACAAAATATAAACATTCTTCTTCCCTCTATCTTCTCAGTTCTGAGGTTTTCAGACGTAGCCTGAAATGTATACCATATGGTCTCTAGCTTGGGGCCTTTTTAATTTTTGTTTTTTATTGTTGTGCTGGGGGTACATTGTGGCATTTACAAAATTTCTTATAAATATCAAATATATCATACCTGAATTCATACCCCTCCAGCATTCATTCTCCTTTATCCCACTCTCCCCTATTCCTGGAATAGTTTAAACAGATCTCATTTATCTCTTTACATACATGTGTATGCAGTATTTGCATGTATTAACCCTCTTACACCCTTTCCCCACCTCCTGTCCCCTCCCACTGACACCAACCCCCTGAGACAGAACCTATTTCATCTTCATGTTTTCTGATTTTGTGAAAGAAAAAGAATGACATTTTTATTTGTTTAAGGTATCTATACAGTGAGTTTCCTCATGACATTTCCATGTATAAATGTATAATAACCTGAATTGGTTCATCTCTATTTTTCTTCTTTCTACCTTAGTCCTGTCTTATGGTCCTATCAACAGGTTTAAAAATGCCATATTCATTCTTGTGAAGAGAGTACACCCACCATATTCACCTTCTTAACTTCATTTTTTTACCCTCCCATTCTCATATGTGACCTCTCCCTAGTGTGACCTGTTTTTCATAATATTGCTGTATTTGTATTAGGTCTATACTTTACGTATTAGAGAAAATATGCAGCTTTTGCCCTTCTGAATCTTGCTAATTTCACTTAAGATGATATTCTCCAGTTCCATCCATTTACCTGCAAATGATAAAATTTCATTCTTCTTTGTGACTGAATAAAATTCCATTGCATATAAATACCACATTTTCTTAATTTATTCATCAGTAGTAGGACTTCTTGGCTGTTTTCCTGGGCTCACATATCCTTAGAGGATCCTTTCCAAAGCTGTCCAACAGGGAGGGGCAGCATCCATTGCTCTGAGGCTTTTGATTTCCTAGGGCTAGTAAACTGCATATATTTGAATTTTTAATCTGCACAATCATGTAAGGCAATATTTAAAATAAGTCATTTTCCCTCTTTGCTTCTTTCCCATTCTCCCTCTCAATTTTTAGAGAGAGGGAGAGTGATAAGGAGATGGAATAAAAGGAAAGAGAGAGAGAGTTGTTTCTCTAAAGAATTCTCAGCAATACGACTAGCACCACACATATCATACACTTACTAATTTTATTATCTTGAAAATTAGATAGAATGTTTTGATGCAAGGGTTACTATTGCCATCAAAAGAGTCTCACTTAGAAAGTTATCTTCTTGGAATTAGTAAAGATCATAATATTATAGAAACAGGAACACCTACAAAATTTTGAGAATGATTGTCCAACTGTTAATTTATCTTGACAATCAACATTACTATAATTGATAGAGATTCCCACATTACTTTGCTGAAATGTAAATTAGAGAATTTTGTTTGTCTATCATTGATCTTCATTCCAAAGAAAAAGTTATAAAACATTCCACAATACTTCATCCTATCAACATACCTGTAGAATCCCTCATCCACTTGCCCAATCCTGGGAAGAAAGTAGAAAACAGAAGTTTTTTAGCCAAGAGTATTTGCATAAGGCTGTTTAAGAAATGAATATAACAACAAGAAAGGGACTAAAGTAGAAAGAAGAAAAATAAAGGAAATGAACCAAATTGGGCTATAATGCATATAGACATGGAAGTGCCACAAGGAAACTCTCTGTACAACTATTTTAATCAAGTAAATACATCATTGCTTTCTCTCTCTTTTTTGCAAAATCAGAGAACAGGAGACCAGAACAGGTTCTGCCTAGGGAGGTTGATATCAAAGTGAGCAGGGAAGAAGTAGGGAAAGGATATAGGTGGGTGAATATGGTACAAATACTGTGTACACACAAATGTCAATGGAGAAAAAGACACTTGTTGAATCTATTCCAGGAATTGGGGGAGGGGGAAAAATGTTGAAGAGGGTGAATTCAAGTATGATATATTTGTTTCATTGTAAGAATCTTTGTTAATGCCACAATGTACTCCTATGCAGCAAACATTAAAAAATACAATAAAATGCAGAAAAGTGAAATGAATTTAAGAAACCTGAATACTACATTTAACTCATACTTAATATATCTTAGTATAAATTTATTCTTCACTCATCATTTTAAACAGTGATTCTCCAAGTGTCATCCCACACCAACAGCATTAATACTGCTGAATCAGAGAGTAAAATGATGGAGCCAATCATTTTGCATTTACACAAGATATTCATGGAAATTCTGATGCACACTAAATTAAAAACCCACTGTTTTCTTTTATGCCCAACCCTGAAAAAAAATCTAGAATTAAGAAATTTTTCACATACACTTAAAATCCAGAGTCAATATATTCCTGGCTTGGTTAGTACACAATCTAGAATTTGAGGAAGAATTGTCTTAGTTTTGATTGAGGCTACAGTCTATTATTACTCTGAAAACACATTATGGAAGTTAGAACATTTGAGAAAAGCTTTGAAGAAAGCACATCATCAAAATTGTAAGTGAAGAGACAGTTGGTGGAGGTGGGATTCTGTATTGATAGATTTGAATGAGAAAAATCATTTACCTCCAGAGTGAAGTTATGTCCAGAAAGTTTTCAGTAAGACATTTTGGTTATGAAATAGATTTCATTAGAACTGTGGAAGAAGAAATTATAGAGTCAAATCAAGGTTGCTTTGCTAATTGCAAGTACACCATGTTATGTTATGAGCAAGTTCTGGGTGAGGATTATTTGTGAAACATATCTATATCTAGGCATATATCTATATATTTGTGTGTGTATATTCATATATATCTGCATATTTACATTTGTATCCCATAATCCACACATAGTTCTGAATAAATTGAGTTATGCAGATTTAGGTATTCATACCACATATATAAATAGTATACATTATATGTAATATATAATGTGTATATATAATATGTATCTATATATCTATGTCTATATCTATTTATCTATCTATATCTATCTATACCTATATCTATATCATCTCTATCTATATATATCTATATATAAGATTTGTTAGCAATGGCAATCCATCCAAGTCATTGAAGAGAGGTAATATTTGGGAAGCAACAGAGTATCCAGAGGATGGAAGGGTTGAGCAAGGTTTTGCAACACACAGACGAGTGGATTTTAGAATGAGGGCTTTCAGTAGCCTAAGCAGTCATGAGGCACTATGGCATCAAATCCTCTTACCCTTACTTGAATTTTGGCAATATGAATTTAAACACCTCAAGTGAATAACAAATTTCAGTAACATTTAAGTGTTACCAATAAGGGATATTTTGTTGTTGCTTTGCTTTTTCATTGGTTTTACTTTTACATTTTGGATTTTTGTTTTATTTTAGAAAGATTGGAAATGTTTCCTTGCTCTTATGCAACTTTTCCTTTTAATTTCAATGTCCATCCATAAAGCTTTCTTCAATAAAGTATCTTTCTGAATCAGATACCTCTTCATATTGCCCAAAGAAAGGAAACTTACTTAGTCTTTTCATTCAAAGAAGCACAATGAGCTAAAAACAATTTACTGTTTAGCTCTGCTTCAGTAATGACTACCTTGTCATTTGTTTTCTAGATTACATTCTAGTGTTCATTTTCTTCTGTTTAATATAGGACTTAAATTGCTCTAAGAAGAGAAATTCACCGTTTTACAAAAAAGTGGAATAGAAAATTTTGGAAGGCTATCAGTATTCCTGGGATTTTCTTTTACTCACTCAAACAGAAAAATGTCATTACTATGGAGATAAAGTAATATAAGTCTCAGGCTTGACTGCACAATTTTTTATTTGAAGTGCACATCCATGTCCTTTTATGAGGAGGTATACTATACCAATGATCAGTGTATTTTTATAATGCTATAAAATAGAAATCTATAAAATGTTTTACTGATTTTTGCATTTATCTCACAATTTTGTAACCCTTATAATAAAAAGAAAACATATTAATATGGGACCTAAATGTTTCTTTTCAACATCTTTTTCAGAGAACCTAAGACCTGCTTGTTTCTCAGGCTGTAGATAATTGGATTTAAAACAGGAATTATAACAGTATAAAACAGAGAGATGATCATATCTTGATCATCTGCTTCTGAAGATGCAGGATGCACATACATGAAAAGAAGAGTACCATAGTATAAAGACACAGATAAGAGATGGGCTCCACATGTAGAGAAAGCTTTTCTTATACCTTTTTCAGACTTCTTTGTTAAAATTGTAAAGAGAACAAATGTATAAGAGATGAGAATAGTCAGGATGGAGAAAACTTGAATTGAGCCAGAGAATACAAAGATTATTAGGTAATTAATAGAAGGATCAGTACAGGAGATCTTTAACAATGGTATAACATCACAGTAAAAATGATCTATTATGTTGGATTTACAAAAGGTTAATCTGAATAAAAAACTTTCATGAATTACAGCATGAAGAAAGCCTCCTACTAATGATAAGACTAATAGGCGGACACATAGTCTATTGGTCATAATCATGGGATAAAGTAAAGGCTTGCATATGGCTACATAGCGATCATAAGCCATTACTGCCAAGAGAAAACATTCCGTAGTTACACTGACTACAAAGGAAAAAAACTGAATCATACATTCAGAGAGAGATATCACATTTCCCTGGTCTAATAAGTTGAGTAACATCTTTGGTGTCACTGTAGATGATAACCATGTATCCACAAAGGCTAAATTCCCAAGACATAAATACATGGGAATGTGTAGGTGAGGGTCATTCCAGATGAGACAAATGAGACCGAGGTTCCCAGCAACTGTGGTAAGATATACCAAAAAGAATACCAGGAAGAGGGGAGCTTTCCACTGTGGTAGGCGTGTGAGTCCCGTGAGAACAAAATCTGCCGGCCAAGTTGAATTTTCTTTTTCCATGTCCTCACTGGAAGTTCTCTGTAATTAAATATAATTAATGCAAAAGAGCATCCAGTAAGATTTATAGAGTAAAAATTGAAAGAGTGGAGTTGAGATAAAACAATATACTTTTCAGCATACTTTCTATTTCAGTACTTTATAGTAGAAGAAAACATTTGGGGAGAATTAAAAATGGCAAACAGGGCTTCAAGTGGCTGAAGTGATTGAGACCTTGAGTTCAAGCCCCTGCATAGCAAAAAAAAAAAAAAAAAACCACCACAATTACTCAGTTTAATAAATATGTAGGGAGTAAGAGTTTTACAGAAAATGATAGCTGGATGCCAATGGCCCATGCATATAATTTTAGCTATTTATGAGGCTGAAATCAGGGTTGGATGAGGCAAATAGTTCACGAGATCCCATTGCCTAAAAACCAGAGCAAATGGACTGAATGTGTGGTTCAAGAGGTAGCATGCCTTCTTTGCAAACATGAAGCACTGAGTTCAAACTCTAGTCACAACAACAACAAAAAAGGAAGCCTTCTAAGATTATGATCAATTTATTGGAAACCACTAAGTGTGTTTGGAAATTTTATGGCTGAGACAGGGATCAGGACCTAGAGCAAAGCTATTTTTTTTGATCCCTTGGATTGATAAATATGAGAAGGAATTTGCAATTTGTTCTTTAAGGAATGTGTGAGTCTATGAATATGTTTCAATATGCTAAATTATGTAATAAAACATTTTACATTAAATATTTGGTACAAAATTTAATGTACCAAATTATTTTTTACAAAAAAGCTTTACAGAAGAATCAGTGAAGTTAGAATATCAATCAAGATGCCATTATTGTTCAAGATTTCCAAACCAGATTGCATATCTCTATGTTCCAGCAAGCTTATTGTACAAAGTAATACTATAGCAATAAAGTCAATATTTCAAAAATGAGTTAGGGATCTGATGACGAAACAGTGAGCATCTGGTCCATACATTGTATGGCATTTATATTGATGAGGTGAAAGAAGAGATGAGTTGAAAGGAATTCAGAATGTAGAGTCACTAGGAGTCAGTTAAATATTTTTAATGGTAGCCAGTGAAGGACAGAACAATCACTTGGTGACTGGATAGGTGTTTATCAGAAATAAACAGAACTCTGGTTCATTACCAGATTGTGGAAAGAGCATCTCTCAACATCCAAGTGAATTGTAGTTAGTAATATGAGTTTACTAGACTCTAGAATAAGTAGCAATGTTGACATTATTGAAGAAGTTGCAGGAATAATTATAGGTAACCTATTCATCAGAGTATACACAAAAAATGAGAGAAAAAAAACATTTTCAAAAACTTAAAATAAGAAGGGAATGTGGATGGATGCCATTTACTAGTTGACTACATATGAACCCCTTTCTAAATCATAAGTATTTTTGGTTGGCAGAAAATACCATGTATTGAGGAAGACAAAAAGAGCTATAAACTCATTTTCCTAGGTCACTCACACTTAGAGTGGAAGTGAGGTACTTGATGTAAGTCGCTCATTTATAGCCACATACACAGTATTTGGAATATGGAGAGAAGACAAGAGTACAGGAAAAATAGGGTTTTGAAGTGGTGGAGGCAACGAAGGTAATGATATCAAGACTACAGCAAATGTACTTGGCAACCAAAACAAAGAAACAAACAAAAACCAAATAGCAATATCAGAGTGAGTTGTAGCATCTGAGGAAAACAGCAGTAATAGCAGTCCTTATCAAGAGATACTATGGGACGTGATTTTGGTTGCTGATACACAGCCTGGCTTAAACCTTCTATTTTCTAGCTGATTTTTGTGAACTCTTGCTCATTTCTTGCTCTGAGCCTATTTCTACTTAATAAACTCAATTTTTTTGGAACAAAGAGCCCTAGATTGAGCAAAACTAACACTAGAAAAAAATAATTGAATGGTGGAGTGGGTGAATTTAATTATGATATATTTGTTATATTATAAGAACTTTTGTAAATGCCACAATGTATCCCCTCCCAGCACAACAATTAAAAAGAACAAAAATACTGAGCAGAGTGATCCTACAAGGAAAGGAACACTAGAAAGCTTGGATATTTGAAACTAAAGAGAAGAAGGATATTCAAGAAAGACAAAATCAAGAATGGTGCTAATTGCCAAAAAACATGCTCTAATATGATAAGAAATTAATGGAGATATTTTAGAGTAGAAATTAAGAAATATTTATTGCTTTTATTGAAAGCATGTTTCTACATGTGATAGAGTTGAGAGCAGTGAATAATTCAAAGTGGATGGAAAATAAGTAGCAGAACAGCAATGAGAATTGGACAGTGTATTGTGAGTTGGAGAACAGTTTGTATTTGCATTCTGAATGCAGTCAATACACTATCTTTTTCCTTCAAAACATCTATAATGTTATGAAGGCAAGAAGAAAATGGGACAGAAAAGAGAGATAAAGTGGAATGCGAGAGTTGTAAAGAAATTAAGAAAACCAAAAAGGAACTTGGGGCAGATGTGAAGAAAATAAGAAGAAAAAAACATTGGCAAAGAAAAACAATTGTGGCTAAGCACACAAACATCAAAGAATAGAGAATGTATCTGAGAAAGGCCGAACATGAGATAAAGAGAAAAGTCTGCAATACGGATGCAAATATTATTTTGTCCATAAATAGCATTTCCTCAGTAATATTCCATATTTTAAAGTTGCTATATATTTACATATGAGGTCAACATGAAAACTAAAAGTTTAATTGATGTATTGTATATTAGTAATTTGCCAAAGAGTAGATTTTAAATACTTTTGAAATCACCAACAAAAATTAATTATAGGATATGATGGAATGTTAATTTGTTTTCCTACGAGAATCACTTTTCTATGTACATTTTTATCAAAGCATTATGTGATAAATCTCAACTATAACAATAATTTTTTGTATTTTTTATCTTTATCAATGCAGTGATAGAAACAAACGTTCTCTAAAAATTGTACTTGCTTAAAGTGACAGCATTTTCTTCCCCATCAGCATTGTAAAGAGAATGTTATATAACAAAAGACAGGAACCTAATAAAAACAATATCAATAACCAACACTAATAAGTCCTCAGGCTTGATATCTTTTTATTTGGTGTGTGATTTTCTCCAATAATTCCAAATTAGTACATAAGTGAAAATGATCAAATTTAATTTGAATGTGAGTATTTAGCATTAGTATTAAATGTTTATTAAGTATAAAATGATGACAGGATCAGTGGAAAAACATGACTATCCTATTTGTTGATATAGACATTTGTATTTATACCTATCCATCACATATAACATATATACAGAACATATATACACACAAAATGCATAACAATATATTGTTAAGAATTAATGAACATATACAGCTATAAATCACATAATATTTTACCTTTCAGGTGAAGAATTTAGAATACAGAAATTTTTTCTGTCTCACCCATATACTGGAAAACTGTGGAGATTTCTTAAAAGTGTTGGGATTTATAAAACAGACAAAAATAGAATATCAAGGATCAATAGTACCAAAAATAGAAAATCTTTGCTTATTGATTCATTTTATTTCCCAGTCTCAGTAAAATGTTGCTTATATAAGTTTTGCTTTTAATACAGTTAACCCTAAGTGGAAGGAGTGGAGATGTGAAATTCCCCTAAGAGTACCAGAGTGTTCCCAGTAGGACAAAATGAAGCTTTTCTACTGGGCACTTGTAGATTATTAGAAGGAAGGTGGTTGCATAAGCATCACAGACTCCTGGAAAGCTCAACATCAAGGCATTATAGACAGCTCTAGTTTTGACAAGTAAAATTTCACTTTGATTTAATATTTTTCCATCAGAGATGACACTTTGGACATATTAATGTAAACTCTGCTTAATAGAAGTGTTGTTAGAGTGCTTTGGTTAGTATGGTTCTGCTTGATCTCATTAAAATGCAGTTTTAAAAAGGCCAAGATCTATGTTTCTTTCAGGATCTAACTACAAGAAAAATTGTCATCCTCATGAAGATGGTATCTCAGTTACAGACATATATCTAGCTACCTCATAGAAGCTAAGATTTGATGAGAAATCCCACTATGAAAATGTGAGATGAAGTAGCTAAAGAAAGCCAAAGACAAGTTCTTCAATGGGAGGTAAGCTATATCTGTGCTTACCCAAGATTTGGTCTATGAATTTTCTAGATATTTTGTGAAAATACTGATTTGTTTCAGTAGTTGTGAGTTATGGCTCTGGAGTCTTCATATCTAACAAAGTTATATCTGTGCACACTTGCCAATGGAGTCTTCATATCTAACAAAGTTATATCTGTGCACACTTGCCAATAGATTTTCATAGGAAGACCTAGAGTATGAGAGAGCCATGACTGTACTGATTATAGACAAACCAAAAATTTAAAAGGAACAAATTGCAAGTTGCCAAAAGGACCAGGCAGCCGATCAAGTGTGGGTTCACAAATGAATTGGGAGGTTAAGCCAGGGAATTTCTTCTTTAGCTCAGTTTTAAAGGAAAGCAATTCATTGATTATGAATATGGTGGTAAAATGTTCAAATTTTGTTTCAATCAATCATAAATGAAGCAACTTTTCAATGAACATTCTTGCAAAAATAACAATATGTTTATTGACATCTATGTTTTATGTCTAAATAAGTGAGTTGTGAAACACTATTGTGATTTTATTTTTATTTCAATGGTAATTAATGTAATATTTTGTGGTAAATAATGTAGTCCAGCATGTCTTTCTATACTTATTTGACAGCTACATATGTTTACTTTTAACTATTTAAATGTTTTGTCTATTTTATTTTTTTCCTCTTGTACATTTTAAAAAAATGTTTTATTATTGTACTGGGGGCACATCATGGCATTTACAAAAGCTCTTACAAAATGTCAAATAAATAATAGTTTAATTTACCCACTCCATTGTTCTCCTTTATTTCCCTCCCACCATTCCTGGAATAGTTTTAACAGATTTCATTTTTCCACTTACATACATGTGTACAGAGTAGGCACATCATATTTATCCTCCTATACCCTTACCTCACATTCCCCCCCACTAGCATCACCCATCCAGACAAGACCTGTTCTGCCCTTCTGATCTCCAGTTTTCTAAAAAATGACATTTTTGTTTGTTTAAGATAGATATACAGGGAGTTTACTTGTGACATTTCCATGTATATATGTATTATAACCTCAATTGGTTCATCTCCTGTATTTTTCTCCTTTCTACATTACTCCACTTCTTTTGACGATTTCAACAGATCTATGTTCATTCTTGTATAGGAAGTACATCAATCACATGCATTTTCTTAGCTTCCTTTTTTTACCCTCCCTCTCTCATATATCACCACCCCTTAGTGTGACCTGTTCTTTAACTGGATTATTAGTTTTACTATTAATGCCTTTGAGATTTTTTGACATATTCTGTGTATAACACTTTTACCATATATATCATTGGCAAATATTTTTCACAGGCCCATTGATTACTGTTTTCTTTTACATGATATCACAATGTCCATTTCCCTAGGGATATATTGCTGACACCACCTAATAGACCTAGTGAACAAGAACTGGGCATTCTTCTAGATTTATTGATAAGACTTGTGTATGTGCCAAAAGATACAAATTATATCAAGCAAAAGTTCAAAGGCTTCCAACCTTAGTTAAATTTCTAAGGATCCAATGATGTTGTCTCTATCATGATATACTTCTAAAGTGAAGTATAAGTTGTTCTGTCTGGACTCTTGTACAGCCAATAAAATGTAACAAAGCTGAATGTGGTCTTTGGATTTGGAGGTCATAATTTCCTTATTTGGGAATGTAACTCTGGTCTAGTTTTCAAGTTACCAGAGAAGCAGCTCATTTCAGTGATGGAAACCTTAAAATATCCAAGCCCTATTTTCAACTTCCCCAATGCAAAATAATTGGCTCCTACTATTTGATGCTGATTATTTTAGCATATTGTCACTTAGCCACACCCTTAAAGTATTTTCTTTCCACCTCGCAGGCCATGTTAAGAATTTTCAAAATCTTTCCACTCCATTTTCCTTTGCTTTTAAATCAGGCTAAAATCAGAGAAAAGCACTCATATATCTTCTTGTATATTTTCTTCAGAAATTTCATCCATGAGATAAAATAGTCCATACCTTTTAAATCCAGCCTTCCACAAAAGTCTTAAGGCATTAAAACAGTGAAAACAAATTCTTTGCCACTGTGACTGTGATGTCTGGGAAAATTTTTGTTCTTCCATGCAACAGTGGTAGCCTTACTTTAATTTCCAATAGGATCTTTAATTCCAGCTAACCTCCTAAAACTCTGAGCCCTCACCAGAATCACATGAAGAATTTGCTTAAAACTTTCTAGTCACTTATGGCCCACTAAATTGTCCAACTCTGACCATTATCCACTTCCAAGGCTATCTCTATATTTTCAGACATGGAAATAGTAATCACTACACTTCTAAGTTCCAATTTTGCCAGTCTATTTTCTGTTATTAAAATCAAATACTTGAAATAGAGAAAATTTGTTCATTAGCCACATAGCTTTGGAGTCTGAAAATCTAAACAGCATGATGCTGGCACTGAAAAGTGCCCCTAAGTTTGCATTACCTCAAAGTAAATGGGGACACATATGAGTAAATGTGGTAAGGAGAGATCATCTCACCAGAGAACCAATAGAGGTATGAAGAGAACAGTAGCTCTCCACTAGGCCTAACCTCTTAAAAGTATTATTACTTCTTACTATTACAACACTGTGGACCAAACTAGCAATACACATTTAAAACCATATCTAAACAAAAGAAAGAGTATTATAATCAAGTAGATAAGGTGATCTCTTATTTTGAGAATTGTGCAACTTTTATCCTCATTCTCCTGTCTAACTAAATAGCCTCTTCAACACAGTGGTGTGAATGAAGGTTAGGCATCAGCCAGCAACATTGACATCTACCTAATCTTGGTATGCCTGCTGCTGAGTACACAACTGGCCACCATGCCAGATGTAGTAGGAATACCAGGAGTCATGAGCCAGAACCAGATGACAGATTTATGACTGTTTTCAGCTTCTATGATGCAATAGTAGAGTTTTTTTTCCTTTTATTTCTGCAGTAGATACTTATTCTGTGCTATAATCTGAATGTGTCTTCTAAAATTTTAGTGTTGGAAACTTAATCCCAACACAACAGTGTTGGAAATGAGGTCTTTGGGAACTATTTAAATGGATTAAATCTTATTATATAGGGCTTCTGGGAGATGGTTCACACTGTCTTCTACTTGTGTGTGTACAGACACAGCATTCCTCCTCCTCTAGAGGATACACTATCAAAGTGCCATCTTGAGACTACAGCCTTCCCTATGCAACTGAACCTGCTACCACATTGACATGGATGCCCCAGCCTCCAGAAGAGTGAGAAAATTAATTTTGGTTCTTTTTAAATCATAATATGAGATAGTTCAGTGTGGCAACAAAAATGTATTCTGACACTGGATACAGATGTGTCTTTTCCTCATGCAAACAATGTGTCAGAATTAGTGTTAAGGTATGACTATAAATTTTCCCCAGCAGACTTATATATTGGTGGTTGACTCACCAGCAGATCAGGTTTTGGGAAGTAGTTTGATCCTCAGAATTCTGGTCTAATCAATGGTCAAATAATATGGTAGCTTATTGGAGATGATGAAATGGATGTGGGGCCGAGAAGGAGGAAGTAGTTCTATGGGGACATCTCCTTTGTGGGTATATCTCACCCTGCTCCTTATTATATTCTCTTTCTGCTTCCTGTCCACCCTGATGCCAGCAGCCTCAATAACTGCTTTGACTGCCATGATATTTTGCCTCACCAAAGGCCCAGTATCAACAGCACCAAAGAATATGAACTGAAACCACTGAAAATGTGAGCCAAAATAAGTAATTCTTCTCTTTAAGTGTTTTTCTCCAGTATTTGTTACAATAACAAGAAAGTAACTAAATCAATGAACATCTTGGAATTACAGAATCCCTTACCCAAAATCAATTAATTTTGAGCTTCCAGACTTAATTTCTCTCACCCAAAAATTCAAATGATATAAAAATGGTGCATAAGTGAGCTCAATCTCATGGAATTGTCAGCCTTACTATTTCTTCACTATCTTAATGGAGTTAGTTTGATAGAACACAGGGGAGGCATCAGAAAGACTCAGATTCAGCAAAATCAAGGTATCTGGCCTGGGACAAGGTTATCCAGGACGTTATATATCTTAGGAGTCAGTATTCCATACACAGTGCTACTTTTTCTCATACCCAGGATTCAAGGTCAAGGCAGTAAGGAGTGGAACTAGGAACACTGGCACTCACTGCCACTAATGACCCATTAGTAAAACTTTTGTTTCTCTTCTTAGGACTTTTTGTTCGCTTGTCTCTTGGTTCCAGAGGCAGAAATGTTTTTGTACTAGAATAGACAAAAATTAGTCTTATTTATCTGGAACATAAAGGTACTTTAACTTTAGGCTCTTTGTTTCGCTGAATCAAGATGTAAAATAGTAGATTTGACTATGCTGTCTGGCTGATTTTTGGTCCTGATTATCAGGGGAATTGAAGTATTGCACCATACTGAAGTATGGAACAATATTTCTGGAATACTGGAGATTCCTTTGATCATGTCTGTATTTCCCTGTACTTTTATTAAAGTCAATAGAAAATTTCAAAAACCTAATATAGGCATAACTACTAATGACTCAGACACTTCAAGGTGAAGAATCTGGTTCACACATCAAATAAAAAAACCTCTTAATGCCTTAGGTGTTGTCAAAGGCAATGTGAATGATGCATAACAGAAAGTGAAAAAATGTTATATATACAAATGTGACAAGATAATCAGGTACAGAAAATGTTTTAATTCAACTATCATGCATTGCAAAAACTTTTGTAAATGTCACAATATACACCTGGCACAACAATAATAAAAAATGTAGATAGAAAAAAAGAGCATTATAATTATCATGATATTTTCTCCTTGTTATGGATGTATTTTTGTGTATGTATCTCAAATGTCTTTTCTTTCTATTCTGTCTTTTGAGGTAATGAATCAAAAAAAGACTAAAACATTTAAAATGACTCTCTGACTCTTTGTCTTTCTGTTCCAGAAGGAAGATTTATTTTCTCTTGTTCTGTAGGTTCCTGACTCTAGACTTTCATTTTTAGTCTGGGATCTGTACCATGAGTTCTCTAGCTATAAAGCTTTTCCTTTCCTAGGTCTACAGGTTGCAAACTGTAGATCATCCCATTGCTGAGAGTATGATCATCTGATCAAGTTCTTATATTAACCACCTCTTCTCCCTCACTTTTACCATATCTATCTATCTATGTATCTATCTGCCTGTCTGTCTGTCTATCTATCTATTTATCTACACACACATAGAGAGAGGTATGTATAGATACAGATATAATCACATTTCCTTTCTTAGTTTATCTCTTGATGAAAAGCTAGGCCGAATAATGCTGCAGTAAATACGAGTATTCAGGTATTTGTATTGAATTTTGACTTAGATCTTTTACGTATATATCTGGAATGATATAGCAGGATCATATGAGAGGTCAATTTTTAATTTTTTGAAGACACTCTATTGTGTTTTCTATATTAACTGAACCAATTTAAATATATAACACCAGTTTTTAATTTTTTTTCCTGTATCTTCACCATCATTTGTTGTTTGTTCTGTTCATGATAGTCAATCTGACTTTGCTAAGGTAGAATTACAGTGTTGCTTTGATTTGCATTCCTTTTATGACTAAGGATGTTGAAATTTTCTTGTATTTATTGAAAATTACAATACCATTTGTCAATTTTTGCTTTTATTTCCTGAGCTACTTAATACTATTTTAAACATTCTGACAAAAAGTTGAAGAGTTTTACTTACATTTTCCTGTACTAATTTAAATATTTTTGGCCTTACATTAAGGTCATTAACTATTTTGGACTCCAGTCAAATTGAACCTCAGTAGATTTAACTGTAACTTTTGTGTAGAGTTAAAGTTAGGGATCTAGTTTCTATCTTATACATGTGGATATTCACCTTTACCAGTGTAAAAGAGTCTTGTTTTAATCCAACAAACTTTTTGGTGAATCATGTGCAACAGCAGTGTGGGTTTATTTCTGGATTCTCCCTTGATTTATGTGTTTGTTTTCATCCCACTATAATGCTGTTTTTGTTATTATGGCTCTGTAGTATAATTTGAAGTTAGGTAATATGAAACTTATAGCATTGATATTTTAGCTCATAATTGTTATGGCTATTTGGGATATTTTATGCTTCCATATGAATTTTGTAATGTTTTTCTAACTTCTGTGAAGAACTCCATTAGTTTTTAGGGGGGATTACAGATAAACTAAAGATTGCTTTTAGTAATATACCATTTTCACAGAATGTTAATTTTGAAGCTGGTGTCATGGCTGTCTTTGCCAACAAAAATTCTTTGTTGTCTTTGGGCCTTTGTCTCCCTCTCTCCATATTCCAAATCTACTGAGGTTGAGTTTGACTAGACAGAACTAGATGAGCTTTCATTACTCTATAGTGCAAATGAGGTGGCAATGTGACTTATTAGTTCTTTTGGCCTTAAAGATGGTAATCTCTGCCTACCACAAAGACTCATGTTTCTAATAAATAAACAAACTCATGTATCTAATAAATGACAGATATCTACTTTTTACTTTAAAATATAATTTCTTCAAGTTCCTTTCACTTCTCTTCTTATTACTTCTTTCTCTACTCAACTATGGATGGGTTGTTCACTAGTGAACAATGATCCAAAAATCATTATTTCTATCAAGTTTTATTTAGAAGTTTATCAAACTACTACATTTATGGCATCAGGATATTCAGAGGATGGTCTTTCAGGATTTTGCCACTGCATTTAAGCTTTCAGTCTCAATTTTTGATTATGATCTTAACAGCCACAAAGTGCATCTTCTTTTCTTCTAGTTTCTTTTCCTATATTGAGCAATTTCAAATATTTAATTAAAAAAACCTAAAAACCATAAGTGCATTTTTATTTCATGTAAATGAAAGTTAAGATTTTGTGAATGGCTTTCAATTTGTTTTAAAACCCTATCTTTTCTAAGAGCTTTTTCCTTGATGCTGAATCCATGTCATAGTCACAAGAATTTCATTCTCATACTCAATAGTAGCCCCACAAATTTAGCATGTGTGTAAAGTGCTTTTTTCTAAAACTATCAAACTACTAAACTGAAATAATTATATATTGTCATTTCTTCAATTTCACAAATATATTTCACATCTATTATTGTAGTAATCAAAAGTCAGAGCTCTGATCAGAGTAGTTTTATTTCAGTGCACTTCCATAGTTTTAATTCGTAATTCCTTTTTTATATATTTTTTTCATTTTTTGCCCCTGATTTAAATCATTTTATTATTGTATAAAAACAGAAGTGTTATTGGACTGTAAATGGATATTTATCCAACTTTGGATAAGGACTCCAAAAACAGAATAAATTTTATGGTATAATATTATATATTATATTCATATAAATATGTATAACATACATAATATATATTATATATGATATTAAATATAATAAAATGTATTAAATACTATATATAATATAGTATATATTTTATAAATGTATATTTATAAAATTTTTTAAATATATATTTTATAAATATATATTATCTATTTTTATATATAAACAAATATGTTATATTTAAATTAAATAAATTATGTAATTACTTCTCTGAACACAAGATTTAAGATAGAAGTTTCTCCCTCTAGAATTTACTTTTTATACTTTTTTATTAGGATTTATTCTTTATGCAAGGGGTGATTCGTGGTGACAATTCTAAGTAGGCTTACATTGTATTTTAGTTCCATCTTTCTAATCATCTCTCCCACCCAACCACCAGCCCACCCCACTTAAAGCAATTGCAAAAGTTTCTTTTTTTCTTTAGCAGCACTGGTATTTGAACTCAGGGCCTCACACTTGCTAGGCAGGTGTTCTTACCTCTTGAGCCACTCCACCAGCCAAGATGTTTCTTTGTTCAATTTCATATAACTATATGAAGTCTATCAACCATATACCTACACCGTAATCTCCTTCATCCTCCCATCCCCTCCCACTAGTACCCTCACACACACATACTGTACCTATTTTATGGTCCTGTCTTTCATTATTAATATTCAAGCTGATAGTCAAAGGGATTTCTCAGTGTATCCCCGCCGTGGGTATACTTTTCTTTGTTTCATTTAACCCCTTCCATTACTCTTTCTTACTTCTTAGATTAAGTGCTATTCATTTCATGGAACACCATGTTGAGGATATGGAGCAGACAATTGCAGCATTTCTGACAAGATTTGTTCTCATGGAACTAACATACCACCATAGTGGTAAATCTGACCCTTTCTAGTTTTCTTTAGAATATATCTCATCTCCATTATAGGGAATAATTGTCTGGTTGCTCTCATCAGTAATGACACTTACATTCTCATTCTCCATGTACTTACTCCTTGAGAATTTAGTCTTAGTGGATTTACTGTGAAACCAGAGATGCTGGCCAACTTCTTGGAGTTGATTAAGAAGATGTCTCTCAGAATACATGATACAGTATTTTGGGACCCATAAACACTCACCCTATCTCCATTCCTTGA
The DNA here is from genome assembly GCF_047511655.1 of Castor canadensis. NCBI lineage: Eukaryota > Metazoa > Chordata > Mammalia > Rodentia > Castoridae > Castor > Castor canadensis. The sequence goes on from NC_133390.1 coordinate 46,957,654, forward strand.
ATTCTGTACCCTGGCAATAAGTGAAGCAGCATCATGCAATGGAAGTTAATGCAAAGCAACTACAGCCTTCTTGAAGAATCTTGACAATTGGTTATATAAATGTGTTCTCAGAAAGCCATTCCACTCTGTACATACCATATTTTCTTTATCCATCTGTTAATAGACACTTACATTGGTTCCATAACTGGGCTATTGTAAAAAGTGCTATAATGAACACAGGTATTCAAGTATCAATTTTGTATTCTGACTTCATTTCCTTTGGATATGTAGCCAGGAGTGGTGATTAAATTTTTAGACTTTTATGAAACCTCCACACTTTACCATAGTGGCTGTACTAGTTCACATTCTCACAAACAGTGTACGAGTGTAAGTTTTTCTCCACATCCTCAGAGTTATTATTATTTCACCTCTTTTTTTGATAATAATCTTTTTGAATGGGGAAGGATGGGAGTTATAATGCTGTTTTGATTTGCATTTTGCTCATGACCAATGATGTTGAGCATTTTTTCATATGTTTATCAGCATTTGCATTTCTTCTTTTGAGAAGGAACTTTTCAGAGAATTTGCTCATTCATTGATTAGATTATTGTTTTTGGTTAACAACTTTTGTTGTGCAACTAACATTCGAATATTTACCCTCTGTCAGATGAATTGTTACCAAAGATTTCATCCCATTGTGTGGGTGGTCTTTTCACTCTGTTGATTGTTTTCTTTGCTGGGAAGAAGCTTTTCAATTGAATATAATTCCATTTTTCAAGTCCTGCTTTCATTTTGTAGCAATTACAATCTGTTGAGGAAATCATTGCTTATACCTATATCTTGAAGTCTTCCCTCTATATTTCCCTGTACTAGTTTCAAACTTTATGGTCTAAATTAATGACTCATTTTGCTTTAATTTTTTTGTATAGGGAAAGAGATCATGATCTAATTTCAGTCTTTTACATTGGGATATCCAGTTTTCCAATCAGTATTTATTGAAGAGTTCATCTTTTCCTCAACATATATTTTTGGGACCTATTTAGATAATGTGATGCTGTAGCTATGTGGGTGTATTTCTGGGTGTTCTTTCACATTCTGCTGGTCAGTGTGTCTGTTTTTATGTCAGTACCACATTGCTTTTGTTATAATGTTTTTATAGTACAGTTTGAAATCCACAATAGTGATAGTTTCAGCATTGATCTTGTCCTTGGGATTGTTTGACAATATAAGGGTGCTATGTGTTTACAGATGAATTTTAGGATTGCTTTTTCTTGTTCTTTGAAGAATGTAATTTTGTTTTGTATTAGGATTGCATTTACTCTGTAGATTGCTTTTAGCTATAGGGCCGTTTTAAAGATATTGATTCTGATCATTAATGAACATGGAAGTTGTTTCCATTTTCTAATGTCTACTTCAATTTTTTCTTCATTGGTTATATATAAATAATGATGTTTTCAATTCTTTATTTTTTAGTCATAGATATTTATTTTATATGTTATTATATTTTAATGAAATATTTTTCATGTTTGTTATTTGCATAAATAGAAGGAACTGTTTTTCTAAGTTGCTTTTTATCTTGCTACTCTGCTGAAAGTGTTTATCAGATATGAGTATTCCTGTGGAGTCTGTGTATTTCTAACTATAATGATCAAATCATCTGCAAATAGAGATATTATGACTTCTTTCTATGCTCTTTTTATGTCTTTGATTTCTTTCTCTTCTCCTATTACAATGGCTAAAATCTTAATATTATGAATGGTGATAATGAACACCTTTGCCTTGTTCCTGATTTTATAATTAATGATTTGAGAGCTCTCATTTATTGCAATGTTGTCTGTGGATTTGTTGAACATTTCTTTTATTCTATTGGGTAAAATGTTTATGTGCTAAATTTCTTCAGAACTTTTAATTATTAAGGGATGTTAATTCAACAGAGGATTTTTCTTCATCTGTAGAAATGATCTGTGTTTATTCACCTTGATTCTATTTACCTGCTCTATTCGTTTCTTGATTTTCATACACTGAATCATCCTGACATTCCTGGAATTAACACAACTTGATCACAGCATATGATATTTTAATGTGTTATTATACTACATTTGTAAGTATTTTATTGATGAACTTAGCATATGTTTATTAAGGAAATTATCTAGTAATTTTATTTTTTGTTGTGTCCTTATCAGATTTTGGCAGGATGTAGCACTGGTTTCATGTAATAAGCTCAGAAAGATTCCCTTTATATTTTATGGAAAAGTTGATGAGTATTGGTATTAGTTCTTTAAAAGCCTGGTAAAATTCAGCATTGAATACACTCTGCCCTGGGCTGTTCTTTGTTGGGAATCTTTTATTACTATTTCAACCTCATCACTTTTCATTGATTCATTCATGTTTTTATATCTTATTGATTCAATTTCAATAGGTTATACATGTCTAGAAATTTTAAAGTTTCTTCTAGATTTTCTAATTTATTGGTGTAATGGCGTTTACCGGCAGAACCTGGGTGACCGAAGCCAAAAGAGATGAGGGGACTACTGAGTCCTGCTCAATAGTCACTTTAATGAAGTACACATTGCTTTTTATAAACTCCTTTTACACAGAGAGCATCTGGTCAGAAAAAGCATGCCAAGTATTACAAGTCAAGGTTACATTAGCACAGGGAAGCATAGTTAATATTAACTCTTTGTTATGTCTCCTTTAAAACGGGAACAGAGAAGCAGGAGAAGTACACAATAAACATAACTTTCTTATTTACATCTGAAGGACACGAAGCCATCCGGGAACCTTGAATATTGTTTTTCTGGATGTCTAGCTTTCTCACAAGGCCAGATACCAACTCACACAGGCACAGTTTGGTCTGATACTTTTCCCTAGTTCCTTGGAGCTTTCTCACAAGGCCAGGTACCCACTAACACAGGCAAGGTCCCATTGCTGTCTCCAACATATTGGAATAAAACATTTCTATTTATTCCAAAGTGATCTTCTTGATATCATTGTTATCTGTTACCATATCTCCTTTTCATCTTTGATTTAATTAATTTGATCTCCTCTCTTTCTTTTGGTTAGTTAAGGTAAGGGTGTGTCATACTTTATCCTTTCAAAGAACCAACTGGGTTTCAAGATCTTTTGAATTATTCTTTTCTTCTTTACATTATTTATTCTGACTCTGATCTTAATTATTTTTTTCCTTCTTCTGGTTTTGGTTTTTCTTGATGTTGTTTTCTAAGTCCTTAAGATATATAGTTAAGTTTTTTTTAATATGTGATCTCCCTAATTTTTTAATGTAGGCATTCACACCTACAACTTCCTTGCTTAGTGATGCTTTCACTATGGGCCACAGGTTCTTGTTGGTTATATTTCCTTTTTCATTTGATCTTAGAATTTTTTGAGTTTATTCCAATTTTTTAATGATCCTATATTTGTTCATAATTGAATTGCTCAATCCTTATATGATTTATTATTTTCTGTAGTTTTCCTGTTGACTGATAGTTACATTCAATCATAATGACAATATGAAAGAATTTTTCCAATATTTTGTATTAGTTCAGACTATAAATGAAATCATTCTGGAGATAGTTCCTTTAGGTGCTGAAAAGAATGTGTCCTCTGCTCCTGTAGAACTGAACATGCTTTAGGTATCTATTATGTCCTTTCTTCTATACTGTATTTTACCTGGTATTTCTTTGTTGCAGTACTTAGTATAACAAGGTAGTGGATGGTATTTGCTGCAATTTGTCTCAACACTACTGTGGGTGTAGCTAATAAGTGTTGCACCAATAAACTGTGTTTCATATGCTACTCTTGATCCCCAGCTCCACTCAGCTGGAAGGAAACAAACAGCAGTAAAAACCACAGCATAAAAACAAACCAGGCATACAAATTCAGTAACCATCAATTAGAAACAACACCAATAGCAACACCAATAACCAAACAAGGAATGGAGTCAAAATATCATTGAATAAGTTAAATGTTAAAAATATAAGCCTTAGTTCAAAAGGAAAAAGTAAGACATTAGAAGAGAAGGCATACAGAAAAATGTCCTATTAAATTTTAATAAATTAATAGTTAAAAATAAGAAAAATGTAAAAATAAATGAAAGTAATTAATGATAAATAGACAAAAGAAAAAAGAAAAAGAAAAAAAATTCCTCCTCCACAGTATTTGGGTTGGAGTACTAATTTTCAAAAGTGCAACAAAATATCCAACATCACATAGTCTATATGCCCAGTGTCATGGTCAATGTCTACTAAGCAGCAAGCACTCATTAATGGGGTTTTGGTGATATATGGTGAATATGGGCTTAAGACTCATGGGCCTTACTATGAAAGTTGCTGCAGTGTGGCAAATATCCAATCTGTGCATTACCCAGGATTCCTCAGGCTCTGTGTGTGTGTGCATGTGTGTGTGTGTAGCAGTCAAAACTCTGAGATCTATTCTGGGGTTGTGCGGAGTCATGAGAACTTAGAGATTTGCCACTCACTGTCTCAGTACTCTCATTTCAGTCTCCCACAAATACTTCATGAAATTCCTGTTGCTCCTCATCTCAGATGTCAGTACCACTGAATGCTGTATCCTGTGTAAGCTGCTATCCCAGTTGTACTTTCTTTTGATAAATCTACATCTGTTACTCCCTCCAGATAGTACATCAAAGTCATCTCCCATTGAGAAAGTGTGTTACAATGGCCACCAGGGCAAGAATTTTTAACAGCTCTGAGATTTCTGCTCAGCAGAGCAATTCAGTCCCTAACAATAGGACCCAATCAAATGGTATCTGGCTACAACACTCAGAGAATTAGCTGTGTAACATATTAATTTTGTTCTTTAGAGATAGCTTGCTATGTATGAGGAATCATTCTCAGATGAAGTCTTACAACTGCTGAATTTAAAGATGATATAAATTGAATTTCTCCTGAGCCTATGACTACTGGTCTGTAATTATTGTCTAGTTGAAGGCACTCTCTGGTGTCTTACCTTGTGCTTGCAGAGTCTATGTCCCCTCCTTCAACTGGGAGCTGCCTGGACTAGCTTAGACCTTTCCTCTGCATTTCCTTTTTGATTCTGTATGTTGATTATATTTCACTTCTTCAAAGGTTCTTAGATTCACTCACTTTCTCTTCAAAGAATATAAAGCCTAATTCGTTACATTGCATGCTCTCAACCTCAGAATTACATCTATCCTGCCATCTGCTCCCCCATTTCATTAATACATGAGTTTATTAATCAACATTCATTAGATAATAAAACTGAATTACTTATTTGTGATATTTAAACTTAGATATTGTGCATGGATATTGCTGTAAGTTTTACAATTGCAAAAGTGTTCCAATCAAAGTTTAGCCTTCACTGGGGTCATGGGTGGAAAAAAGTGGCTAAAATTCAAATGCCATAGTTTTGCAATATGCCTTACTTTTTGCATTCTTAGAGTTTTGCTATAGAAATACATAAAACAGAGATCACTGATAGTCTCCTAAAGAATGAAGAAAGCGGTATGATTTGTTAAGGTACTTATTTAATGTAATTAAAAATTGCCTTAAGGTTAAATCCCCACTAAATTTATTTCTATATATTTTTATTTTTTATTAGTATGCTGGGGGTACATTTTGGCATTTACAAAAGTTCTTATAATATATAAAATATATCATACTTGAATTTACCCCCTTCCCATAATTGCCATTATATTTTGGCTAGCTTTTTCTGCTCTTCTTAAATACAAAACACCTAGATTTCTGTGCCAACTATGGGTAGTCTATTCAATTTTAATCACTTGAATAGATGTTTTGTAGTATCTTATTTTACTTGCATTTTTTCCAATGACTATGTGATTTCAACACTTTTTCTCTTCATTAGACAACTGCACTTATTCATTACTGAAGGTTCTCTTCAAATATTCCATATAGGCACATTATTTTTAAGTGGTGTTCAGAAGAGAAGATGACTGTGTAACAAGTCTAGGCCACTATTCCGCCTATGTCATGTGAACTAGATGACTCAGTAGATCCAATGGTGCTTCGAGTTGTAGTGGTATATAGTGATATGGATGGGCACTTTGAAAGGAATCTACAGGTGAATCATGGGAAAAGGCCCTTTGAATTTTGGAGCAGTTGTCTGAAATCTTCCATAGAAACTACCCTAATTTTGAGAATTTGTAGGTGTACCCAAGTGCCTTTAGTAGCAAATGAGTCCATATGCATGTTCTATCAGGTTACCACGCAAACTGAACTGGCTATTGTGATATAGGTGTTAGTTGACCCACAAGATATAAAGCTGGGCTTGCACAGCAGCACACTATCATAAAATGCAATCCTATGTATGTGATTTAGACTGAAGAGGTCCTGAAAACTCACAAACATTACATGAAGAAATACACAGTTCCTAATGTTGCAGAAATTCCTCCTGTGTCATAAACTTCACTTATGGTCTCATGAGGATGTCTCTGGAATCATTGACAGCAAAAGAAAACATTTAGGTTTAAAAGAGATGGTTCTCCATCACGTTCAGGGATGGCCCAGTAATGGGAAGCTACAGAACTATAACATTATGTCTGGAAAAACCTTAAGGGATATTGGAAAAGTACTTCAATTAGTCAAAACTGTAAGTGGTGAATGAGGTTAAAACATTTTCCCTAAAGGAAAATTAGCAAGTCATAGGGTTTTATGATGATTCATGTTTAGAGGGTCAAAAACATGGAAGAAACATAATTATAAATATGATTAGAAAAAAACACTGGAGAATGGGTGTTTTATTTCTACCTTGATATTCATGTTTTAATAAGAAACATCATGAAGATATTTGTTGATCGTAAGAATGCTTTCCATAGGGTGACCTCCGTGAGTGAGGATTTTAACAATCGAGGGGATAGACTAATGCATTCTGCATATAGGAAAATGTTCTAAATAGAAACAGAACTAATAGTACATGAAGGAAACATAGTTATTTGAATGTGATTTATTATGCAATCTGATCATGCAAATATGGATGATGAGTATTCTGACTATAATCTATGCCTCACACTTGCTAGGCAGGGCATTCTACTACTTGAGTCACTCTACCAGATTTTTTTTGTATTTGTTATTTTCAAGATAGTGCCTTGTGAAATATTTTCCAGGACTGGGTTTGAACTGTGATCCTCTTGATTGCCTCCTGAGTAGCTAGGATTACAGGCATATGCAACCAGCACCATGCTCCTCATCAGCACTTAATGACTTTTTATTGTTACTTCTGTTTGAAAACAGCCATGCTCATGGGCCTGAAGTGATATCACACTGATGTTTTAAAATATCTATTCTCTAATGATTACTGATACCAAGAATTTTGTTGTTTATTTTTTGTTGTTGTTATTTTTTTCGTGCTACTGGGGATCAAACCCGGGGTGTTGTGCAAACTAGGCAAACACTTATCCACTGAGCTACATCCCCAGCCCACCAAGAATTTTGTTGCATGTACCAGTTGGTCATTTGCATCTTAAGAAATGCCTGTTCAGATTTTTAAAGGGTTATTTGTCTTAGTTAAAGCATAATATTTTAGAAAATGTATGATTCAATTAGTTCAATCCTCCTTTAGTAGAAAGAATTGCTTTCATAGTAAAGGTGTTTTTATTCTGTTTAAAAAAATAAATATATTTTAACTGACACATAAAAACTGAAAGTAGCATATATCGATGTGGTAACATGATGTGTTCCCCACCCAATGTGTATATACATTGTATAACGTTAAAAAAGTTAAAGCATATCTATCTTCTCAAATATTTATCTTTTTTAGAAAAACCTTTCTTTTTTTACTGTGATGTAGGTACTTGTTACTGGATATAAAATAAATTTAAAAGGGACAAATAAAGTTTATTTTGCTTATTGAACATTACTGAAAGCATTCTGTGTTTATTCTCAAGAGTAAAATTTGAACATATTATCACTATATCCAATATTCTTTGATCTTTTTCCTTTAAAGGAGAAAATCCTTACTCTAGCCACCAAGGCCCCCTGTATGCCACCCATGCTAGACTCCCCACCTTGACTTCACAATGACCTACTTTCTGCCTCCTCCATGAGACTTTGTGCAGGTCAATATCATGATAAGAATTTGTTTTTCCCACAATAATTCTGTCTGGTCACCTAGGCTCTCTAATCATGAATACTGTGTGGCAATTGCCCAGAGGCATTACATTGCTAGAATTGAAGACTCCTAAACCTCACTCCAGAACTAATTAAACAGATTTGGACCTCAAAAAAATTTCTAGGAAATCCATAGACATTGCTGATTAGGTAGCACAGACCTAGGACATTTCCCATAAAGCAACTTTGTCTTCATTTGTCTTTTGCTTTTCCCCAATGACATATGCCTAATAAAATTTCTTATCACATTATCAACTTAAAGTGGGAGAACTAGTTTTTTCCTGAAATTTACCTGTATTTTGCATGAGGAGGACAACATTACTTTAGATTGTCTCCAGAAGAGAATCAGCTGGCTTTATTAAAAACATGTTTTGATTAATAAATACAGGATTATACCAATCAAAAAATTTGCACATCAAATTTGATATCTAAACTGAAGTTTCATAAACCCATCACAGTGTCACTTGTGATGAAGAATTTTAGCATAGGGAATAATTTCTATTAATACTAGGTTTGCCTATAGTGACTTGATGTTTATGATTCTAAAGTTTATGAACATCCTGTGGGATGACCTGGATTTTACATACACTTCCAAATTCACAATGCCCAGCTGAAGTTCTTCCCTTTGTCCTACAGGGAATTCTCAGTCTCTTTTGGGAATTTCTGCTCTCTAACTTCCACTGGCAAAAACACAGAGTTATTCAAAACAAAAATTATATAAACAACCTTTTCTTCAGCTTGGCAAGAAAAGCCTTTAATTAAGCAGTGTACAAAGAATTGGTAATATTTTCATTGTCAGTCCAGTGCAATCATGTATTTTTTTATTTTGAAAGTCTATTTCTTTTCAAGGATCTTGATAAATTTATTAGAAGGTAGTATTAGCAGGAAATTATTTTTGAATAATATTATTTATAAGTAATGTTTAAAATTTGTAAGATTCAAGAGTTATAAACTTACAATAATTTTAGAATTGGCTAGATAGCCAGGAGGTAATGGAAATAAAAGGTATATAATCCTTATATTTTAATTTCATGTCTAAAGTCAAATAGATCTAAGTTGAATTGTTCTCTACAACAATACATATTAACATGTTAATCTATCAATAATGATTTTTAAGATTCAGGTGAGCTAGAATACTAAAGGCTTCAATTACAGTTTTAAGATCGAAGACATACTGATTTTTACTTAGAAAATATTTATGATGATCATAATATAAATAACTATTCTGTGTGATTATGCATTCTAATTAAACTTTAGGTCTATCAACTGAATATTAATTCCTTTAACACAATTACTCTGACCATTTCATTTGGTATTATATCTATATGTAGTATAGACATAAATTATGTAGAATGAAATATTTATTTCATTATAATGTAATGTAAAAATATATGATCCTAAATATTTTGTATCTATTCATATATGTGATGTGGTATTTTAATACACTAGTATTAATTATACATTATTTTTACATCAGTCATCTCTCATACCTATGATCTTCTCTTCTCTGGATTGCCTGTCCTACATTTTCCATCTATGACTTCATTATTGCCTATTTCTCTTCTTTCTTTTTTTCCTCACTCACCAATATTTCTCTTTACATTTCACCTGTTCATTTCTCCATTGATTGTCTTGCTTTATGTTCCTCTCATTCAGCTCTTCTGAAAAACTTCCTTAAATTTTATAAATAGAATTAGTTTGTTTGTTGTAGGTGGATGCAAATATCTCTCTGCATTTCATAAAACACCTTGTAAAATTTCACTTCCTCATGTGTGCCTGTTTTTCATTCATGTCTTGTTATTCACCAATCCTAATTCCACTCCATGAAAGAGAATTCTTTCAAAGAAGTCACTGAAAATCTCTTAATTTCCATAGCTACTAACATCTCCTCATCCTTACACTTCCTAGAACACTTGTTTGCACATTTAAATCTGGACTTCACTTTGTTGTTCTTAGTATCTTCCCTTTCTTCTTGTCTTTAACACTCAGCTGTCTTGTTTTCCTTCTGATTTTTTCTTTGATCACTGTGTCCCACCCTTGTCACACTTTTGCACATGCAGGATTTAGACTGAAATACAAAATGAGTTTATCAAATAGAAATTGGCTCTAATATACAAACTGGAAGAATTAACTGGATAAACTGAAGGTATAGGAGGATGCCAGACAGCCAGTGCATAGCCAAAATCACATCCCAAAACTAGATAAGGTGGGTCGTCATTGGTGGCCATTACTACTGCTGAACTTTTGATGCCCACAGCTCACTCTATCAACGTCAATGTTGTAGATGCAAGTGCCAGAAATCAGATATTTGCTTGACTGCCTTAGCCATTAAAATTGGCTCCTGTCTGTATGTTTGTTTCATCATTGCAGATTCAAATCTTGTTTGGGTGCACATGAATGAACAAATGCATAAGTCAAGTCCATTTATACTACAATGAACCACGCAGTATAAAAACAGGATCAGCTCTTGGTCCAGTAATAGAGGCAATACTTTCCTCTCATCATCTCTTCAATAAAACTTCTTCAATTTTTTAATTGTTCTTTTTATCTTCCCTCAGTGTACTTAACAAATGATATGTTGTCCATAACTATGTCCAAAATTACCAAAATAACATCTAAATAATTGTTATTATTACTCTAGTAGAGTCATATTATGAAGCCCATCTTACCTGGTCATTCAGAGGATGCTCATACCATGACTTGTGAGTGTATCCCAGTTCTCAATCTCAATTTTCATGACTCATTTAACTAGTCACCAAAATTTTCCTCTCTTCTTTACAGAAATCCTCTGCCATGTGGAATATTTTTACTAAGTCCTAGTGATGCTGCACTCCAGAAACTTTACAATGAATTTCTTTATTCTCCTTATCACCAAAAAAATCATCATATATACTGGATATTCTACATACATTTTAATCACCTAGGGAGATTTTTTTTAAAAGAAGGTTATATAATCATGTTTTTATAACTGAATTCATTGCATTTTTTCAACTTTTCAATTCTTCCAAATATTTTCTTTCACTATATTAGATGAAAGAAAATTAAAAAGCTGTTCTGGTAGGGTTATAGATTACATCCAAATCCCTAATATACACTTCATTCACCTAGTGGGTGCTCTTTTAAATCTATTTCATTTCATTTTAGGGAATGTCCTATAAGGACATGGAAAAGGAAAATGCCACATTGCTGACAGAGTTTGTCCTCACAGGACTTACAGATCATCAAGAACTACAGGACCCTTTGTTCTTTCTGTTCTTGGTGATCTACCTCATCACCATTGTGGGGAATATGGGTCTGATTGCTCTCATCTGGAATGACCCTCACCTGCACATCCCCATGTACTTTTTCTTTGGGAGTTTAGCTTTTGTAGATGCTTGGATATCATCCACAGGGACTCCCAATATGTTGGTGAACTTGTTAGCAAACAGCAAGATGATATCTTTCTGAATGCATGATACAGTTTTTTACTTTTGCATTTGGAAGAACTACAGAATGCTTTCTCTTAGGAACAATGGCTTATGATCGCTATGTAGCCATATGTAAACCTTTACTTTATCCAGTGATCATGACCAATAGATTATGTGTGTGTTTGTTAGTCTTGTCATTTTTAGGTGGACTTCTTCGTTCCTTGTTTCATGAAGGATTTTTATTCAGATTGACTTTCTGTCATTCCAATATAATACATCACTTTTATTGTGACATTATTCCTTTGTTTAATATTTCCTGTACTGACCCCTCTATTAATTTTATGCTGGTATTTTATCTTATCTGGTATAATTCAAGTGTTCACAATTGTGACTGTTGTTGTTTCTTATACACTAGTGCCTTTTCAGTCTTAAAAACATCCATCAAAGGCATAAGGAAAGCCTTTTCTACCTGTGGAGCCCATCTCTTATTTGTGTCTTTATACTATGGTCCCCTTATTTTCATGTATGTGCTCCCTTCATCTCAAAAAGCAGATGATCACAGTATGATGAACTCCTATCTTTCACTGTCATATTTCCTTTGGTAGATCCAATTATCTACAGTCTAAGATACAAACAAGTCATAAATTCACTGGCCAAAATATTAAAAAGAAATGCCTTTACAGAATTTTCCAGTTAGATTTGTCTTTTGGGGGGAACTTTAGGTTAGATTAGATTAGAGATTAGAGATTTGCACATGCTTCTTTAATTCTAGTTAAATCAAACATTCAATTATTTTGATGATTTAAAGTAATATACCAAATAATATCCTTAAAGTGCTGGTGTGTTTAATTTGGAAAGAAAGAATTTAATTCAAGTATTCATGTTATTATACTAATTAATTAAAGCAGAAAACAAATGAGAAATGAATTTAATGTCCTGCCTGTTATTCATTGTGATTTGATTAATGCACTATATGCTAATGTAGTGTAGCTCCTTTCAAAAATTTTTAAGCAGGGTCCATCATTTGGCTGACAATTAATAAGGGTTGGGGAATCCTGTCACAACTGTGTTGGCAATTTTTGTTTGAGTAGAATACAATTCAGCAGATCTTTATTCCGTTATTTTTCCTTTTTGCAGTTTACTTGGAAATGGTCAATTTACCACTTGTAGTAATTCACTTTATGTATGTTGTGGAGAAGTAAACAGACATGGAAATGTAGTCATAAAAATAAGTAATACAGTGAAGACAGGGCCAAACTCTAAGAGGATGGTCTTAGCTCAGTTTGTTTCTATGAAGAATGAGAAAAATGTGAGTTTCTTCTTTGTTCACAATGTCTTAAAAGATTATTTGTAGCATTATTTGTATGTAGTAGGCAGTGTGAAAAACTTTGTTAGAAACATCATAGATGAGAATTAAAAATTAATTTAGGGTGGATGTAGAAATGAAAAGTGGTAGAATAGGATGAAAATGGTTTCTATCTTGTGGTAGCTATAAAATAAATTAAGTATGGAATGAACATCAGTAATATCTGAATATTGATTACAGTGTGTTAATTAAAACTAGTGTCAATACATGTATATACTCAGATCAAATAATATTAAGATATGATGTCACAGTACCCCCAAAGTGGTGGATAATGACAAAAATGAGCAAGTCTGGATGTTTTTGTGTGAGAGAAAATTCTCTAAATTTTATTTTTCCTCATAACCTTTTATTCTTTAAATCTAATTAATGAGCCCTAATTATTCCCCTGCCTTTCCTCTCAATATTGAACTTTCATACACATTCCCACTCATGCTGATAAGACTGTCATTCACAATTACTCACATGTGCACTTTGAAAAAGTCTAGTCCCTTCTCTCCTCTACTTTGCCTATACTCTCTTATTTCCCACACATTACTTCTAGATTATACTTCATATACAAAACTGTGATGGAACTGTATCCTTATTTAATCACTGTCAATAAATCACCATTGCTACCAGATTATTTTCATATATTCTCCAGAGTGTTGGGGATTCATGCCTGTAATCCTAGTTTCTTAGAAGGCTAAGATCATCCCAACCCTGCCCCACCTGGGTAAATAGTTTGTGAGACACTATCTCCAAAATAACCAGAGCAAAATGTACTAGAGGTGTGGATCAAGCTATAGAGCAGCTCCCTTGCAAACAAAAGCCATGAGTTTAAACTCCAGTATCACTAAAAATAAAAAAATTATTAAAAACTTGATTTAACCCTGGAATCTCTTCCTTAACAACTCTAGTGGTATCTGTGTTATAGGTGATACATATAGAGGAAAGCTTCCTGGACTGACCTTACATTCTCAGAAATATCTTTATCTCAGAATTCTCTGTTACTGGAACACCACCTCAATTCATTTACATTTTAATGATATTCTTTCTCACGGTTTATGAGAATAAACCCTGTTCATGAAAATAATGTAATTTTCTCAAAATGATTCAAAATGGATGTACAATGCTGCTGATTGACAATATTGTCTTTGAAGATTTTCAGAATGCCTGGAAGAATAGTTGCTACTTTCCCTCTTGGCCAATCAGCATAAGTCAGCGTTAATGCATCAAAGCAATGTCCTCTATGATATCTTGAAGGAAAAGTAGTCAAGTTTCCAGATATGGGCAAGGTCTGTATCTGTTAAAAGACTTCCATAGATTTGTATGCATTTAGAATGTATATTAACCTCTGAAAATATTTCATAAGAAATGTAATTGGAGAAATACTTGAATAGACAGTATGTCTATGTGTGTGGGAAATAAAATTACAAAATTTTATGATTTTGTCCTACACACCAGTAGTTATCACATAAATGCAGATTAAAACATCAGTATGTTATCATAACTTACATAAAATAAATACATTTGAAAAGATTACCCATATTGGGACTTATAACATAGAACTTTTATACTATAAAATTGCCAACAAAGTGGATTAAAAGATAATTATATGAAAATGAAGGGGGAAGTTAATTTAAGTCAAGTTTGAATAGGTTAAATATCTACCTCTGTTAACTTTACCTTTTAAAAAAGTATTTACAGTGACTCCACTCTTATATGTACTTTTGTTTCCTCTACATATTTGTCTCTAGAAAATTCTAAGTTAGATAATTGACTAATAAGTCTTCAAAAATATGCCCTTTATTTTCTCCTTTTCTTGCCAGTAGAGATTATATTCAAAGATTAAAAATAAAAGCTTTCATTGAACAAATACTACTATTCAGATATCCAACTAGTTGCTACATTATAGAAAGTATCATATTCTTAAAAGAATTTTCTTTGGGTAGTTCTAGTTAATACTCAGTGCTAAATCTTAATATGTTACTATCACATTAAAAATTCCTCCTCATTTTCTTCTAAGTTTTGAGAAAGAAAAAAATATTTGACTTATCCTTGAAGCCCAGTGTAATAATTCCTATGCAGCCTCCCTGGCTACTTCTGACTCATCTCTGATTCATTCCAGGCAGGCAAATCACAGTAATTATATTTGGTTCCTCCAATGATGGGGAATCTTTAATTATCACTTGGCTTTGGCAAGTGTCTAAAGGCATCATCTTTTTAGAAATAAAGACTCCTGAGCCTCAACACATGTTTAATGAAACAAAATCTGCATTTTAACAAAATCTCCATAAATGCCTATAAATTGGGAAGCTGCATTCTAGGGCACCTCCTGTAGAGGCCCTTTTGTCTTTATTCTTCCTCTGCTCCTTCATTTCTTCATTTCTTCATTCTAACATTTGCTTAATAAAATTTCTCATGAGATTTCAGCTGAAATTGGGAAAGCTAGGAATAAGTCTGAAATTTGAGTTATAATGTTCATGATGACTTTAGTTGGTAAAGACTCTTGAGAAAAACAAGGCCTTTATTTAGCTTTATTGAAATTATTTTAATTACCTGAGACAAAGCCATAAAAATCAAAATACTCAATAATGCATTGTCTATATAAATTAAGGTTTGCCTTTGCATGTCAGAGGTATCTCTTGTGGTGGTCAATAGACATGTACAGTATGTACATTTTTACAATTGTAAAAATAGACTTGACTGCAGTGACTTGGCATTTACAATTCCAAATTCTACAAAGCCCTGTGAAACAATTTGAAGTTTACTATAGTTTGTTCCAAATTGACAATGCCAAATAGAATTGTCTTCTTTTGTTTTAAAGTGAATCCTTAGTCTCTGTTGGGGAATTTATTTCCCCATTTCTTTGTCTTTTGACAAGAGCACATAGTGGTATAATTGATTGACTCATGCTTTAAAGATTTTTTTAATGTATACACTATTTCCTCAGCTTGGAAAATAAATCTGAAGAATAAATATGCAAGAAATCCTACATTTGTGTTTTATTATTCCTCTCCTATAATTATAATTTTTCTATTTTATAAAGACTAACAATTTTAAATTTGTGTAAAATTTCTTTTAAAGCATATGTAAGGGAGAAGTGTTTTCTATGCTCTTCATTATCCTTTATATAAAAAGTTAAAATTTTATGTAATTTATGAGAATTTCAGGTTGGATTTATGACTCACATTGTGGAAATTTTAAAGGATTAGTGCATTATGCTTGTACATTATTTTCATGACAAAACATTGCTAACTAGAAAACTGATTTATTCTTTTAAATTGTTTTATTACCTAATTTAACTAACTACAATGACCTTAATACATAAATTGTGATAAAACTGAACATTCACTTAAAACTCCATTGAAAATTTCACTCATAATTTTTATGATACTTTTCAGGTTTTTAAAAACTTTTTTATTACCATGTTATTGTAGTACTTGGGGTGTGCTGTGACATTTACAAAAGTTCTTACAATATATCATAGTTGAATATACCCCTTCCATCATTCTCCTTTATTCTCTCTCCATTCCTGGAACACTTTCAACAAGTCTTTTTTCCATTTTCATACATGAGTACACAATATTGCCACCACATTCACCTTCCTACACTCTTTCTTTATGTCCTCCCACCTTCCACTGGTACCAACCTCCCTCCTCCCAGACAGGTCCTGTTTTAATTTTCTGTTCTCTGTTTTTTTAAAAGTGTCAATTTTGTTTGCTAAGATAGGTTGAGTCTCATAAAATTCAGTGTATTTAGTTAAATACATATCCTGATTAAAGTTTTTAAGTGACAACCAAATATTACCTCCTCTATTCTATGCACATAACTGGAAATACAAAGTGTCCCCCTACTGGTCTTTTCCAGTATTTATGACTTAAAAAATAGGTATTAAAAAATCAGAATTAGAAAATTTTCAATTATTTTGTGATTTGAGATTGTGTGGAAATGAAGCCCATCCAAAATTAAAATACACTTAATTATATAAATTATTGTTTATACAACCTGTTTCACCTTGAATATTGGCTTAACATTAGTCCAATAAAAGAAAATTGTTGGAGATGAGTATGGTCCCAAGTGAAGCTGTAAGTCAGAAAAAAATAAGTTAAAACTGGTTAAAATACATATAAAGACAGTTTCTTCCCAGCACAACAGATTTGCAACTCTGAAGATAGGATGATTTAAAAAGCCTAGTGTTCCACTGAGTAGAAATAGAGAAAGTCATTTATAACATCCAAATGGAAAGGGGTATAGGTAGCTGCAACATTCTTGAACATAACAAAGTTGAGTCAGATAATTTGGGAACTGGCAAAGAAATAAACCAGATGGAGAAAGACAAATCTCACCTGTTCTCCTCATAGACAGAATCTAGATCTTAAAAATGAATGACAGGTGTATAGAATGTGATTGGTTTAGGGTTAGAACCAGCAAGAGAGGGAGGCCATTAAAAAGAGTTTGACTTGGGGTTGAATATGATCATGGTACTTTATATCTGTGCATGAAGATAAAATAATGAAACCTGTCTAACTTGTTTAAAAAGGATGGGGATATGATAAGAAAGAGTAACAAAGGAGGCAAATTTGATTAATGTAAACTATATACATGTAGAGGAATAGCACAATGAAATCCCTTGGAATGATTAATATATATTGATTTAAAGATAAGATATAACAAATGGGAATCTATATGCACCTTATTTTGAAGCATCAATTTTATTTTAAAAATTACTATTAATTAAAAATGGATAGATGGTCTATAATTCAGTAATACTGGAGGACTTCAATATTCCACTTATATCAGCAGACAAAAATTTTAAAAATCAGAGTTAAAAGAAATTTATAAAACATTCTATCCAACTGATACAGAATGCACATTTTTTTCACACTGCACAGAATTTTCACTACAATAGATATGCTAAGTCACAAAACACTTGTAACATATACAGTAAAATAGAAATCATATCTTGAATCTTACAATGTAATCAAACAAGAATTCAATTATAAAATGAAATTTAGAAATTATACTAATACATGGAGACTAAACAACACAGGTGTTTTTATTGTTGTGCTATGGGGTTACATTGTAGCATTTAGAAAAGTTCTTTCAATGTATCAGATACATCATGTTTGAATTCACCCCCTCCACTGCTCTTTATGAACAATACATAATAGAATAAATAGAAAGATAAATTAAATATTTTGTCAAAACATATGAAAATTGAAACAAAACAATAAAATCTGTGGAAGATAGCAAAATCAGTAATAAGAAGTTTATTGAAATGAATACCTACATCAGAAAGAAGGAGAAGGAGGAGGAGGAGAAGAAGAAAAAAGAAGAGATGGAGGAAGAGGAGGAGGAGGAGGAGAAAGAAAGAAAGAGAAAAAGAAGGAAGAGGAAGAGGAGGAAGAGGAGAAGAAGGAGGAGGAGGAAGAGAAGACGATTGGGTGCCAGAGGCTCACACTTATAATTCTAGCTACTCAGGAGGCAGAGATCAGGAGGATTGTGGTCTAAGCCAACCTGGGCAAATAGTTTGCAATACCCTATTTTGAAAAAACCTTCACAAACACACACAAAAAGGTCTGGTGCAGTGGCTCAAGGTATAGGCCCTGAATTCAAATTCCAGTATGGTCAAAAAAAAAAAAAAAAAGGAAAAGAGCAATGCTTTCAATAAACAATTTAGTGATTTGTCTCAAGATCTTAGAAAAGATAACATCAAATGTGAAATTTGTAAAATAGAAGAAATAGCAAAATGCAGAATATTCAGAAAATAAATTCAAAATAATTCAGATGAAAATTAACTGAGAGACTAAAAAACAAAAAAAATTGTTTGAAAAGAAAAACAACATCAACAAAACTTTCTCTACAGAAACGAAGAAAAAGATAGAGAACTAGTTAACTAAACATACAAATGAATTTATAAACATATTAAGAAGTAATTAGTTAAAATTGCAAATTAAAAAAAGACATTACAACTAATACCACATTAAAACTGTGGATCATTGATGGACATTATGAATTGCTATATGCCACAAAATTGCAAAACAGAAGAAATGATGATGTCTGGATATAAATGGCCTAAAAACCCGAACCAGAAGGACAGGACATTGTTGAGTAGATCAATACAAGCAATAAGACTGAATCAGTAATAACAATTCTCCCCAAAAAGAGAAGCCCAGAATTGGAGGAATTCACTGCTAATTGTTAAAATTTAAAATTTTAAACAATTAGTTAAATTGTTAAAAAAAACATTAGTTCTAAAAGAACTAATGCCAATTCTTTTCAAACTATACCAAAGAATAAAGGAAAGAAATCTTTCCATAATCATTCTGTGAAGTCAGCATTACCCTGGTGCCAAAGCCATTACTATTTAATAGAATACTGAATAATTTAGTTAGAGCTATTAGGAAAGAGAAAGAAATATAAGGCATGGAGATAGGAAAGTGAAAGTTCAAATTACTTCTTTTTGCATATGATATGATTCTATTTAAAGAAAACTTTGAAGACCCCACCAAAAGAATCATTACAGCTGATAAAAGAATTCAACAAAGTAGCAGGATATAAAAATTATCATGCAAAATTAGTAGCCATTCTAATTCATAAATAAGGATTTTGCTGAGAAAGTTGCAATGTCAGCAATCCTATTCACAATAGCTACAAAAATGCCTTAGAAAACTTTTCATCCTTCCCAATTATGCACAGGATCTGAAATCAGGAAACCAGAGCGATTCCTGCAAGACCACATTTATTGTGTCATAATTCATAATAGCTAAAATATGAAATTAGCATACATACCCATCAGCAGAAGAACGGATAAAGAAAATGTGGTATTATACAAAATAGAGGATAAAATTCAGTCACAAAAAGAATGGAATCCTGTCATTAGCAGCAAAATGAATGGAATCGAAGGAACCCATGCTCATTGAAATATACCAGACAAAGAGATACAAGTACACCATGTTCTTTCTCATATGTGTAAGGGAAAATATATTGACCTGGAAATATAGTAGTGATGACAAAACATTGGGAAGTATGTGTGGTGAGATGTTGGAAAAAGGGATGTAGGATTTGATTACTAAATTCACTATGCATGTATGGAAATTTTGCATTTAACCCCAATGGTATGTACAATAAACACCTGTAAATAAAAAAGAAAAAATCACCAATAAGAAAACTAATGATTGAATTTGAATACTTGCAAAAGTTTTCAATAGACACTTCCTCAAACAAGAAATGAAGATGTCAAATAAGGATGCTAAAAGATGCCAGAGATTTTGAGGTAGGTGAAGCAAGATATAAGAACAGAATTAAATGACTATCAATTACTGTAGAAAAATCAGTTTGTCACCATGGTATCTTCAGAATTGCTAAGGAAAACAAATGAGAGATAACAGCATCTGTTTACAGCATAATAATTATAAGAGACTCTGAAATGGGTACAATGAATTTTGCATCATCTATGTCACGGTCTTCCCAGTTTCAAACATTACATTGTGGAAGGAGATAATGACCAATTTGGAGAAGAAAAGTAATGTAAGCATAGGACTTTGCATTGTATCTAAATAATAGGCCCACCACTGGGAAAACCCTTGCACACCCAGACTCTAAAGAAATACCTGTGGCATGAGCCTTACAGACACCCACACACCAGATGGGAAACAATCGCTCCTGCTGGAATGGATTTGAATTCAGGACTACATCACTAAAGAACAAATGTAGTTGCTGAGGCTTCCACTTGGCCATGTGTACTGCTTTATTTTTTTCTATGTACTCTTACATTACAAGTGAAAATTCTGCCACTTTTTCATATTGCCTATCATATGGCTTATGTGAATTGTGCCCTAGATAATTATTTGTGAAATACTTCTGAATGAATGACATTGTACAAATATGCAGGTGCAATGAGAGTGCATTGTTGTGTTTCAATTTGTAAATAAAGGCAGAGAAATTACTGGGCCTAGTTAGGATGCTGTGTATCGAATCACCTTAATTTTCTTTCATAATAATCAAAAAGATCATACACCTCTAATAGAAGCCTCACTGCAGGGAATGAACACATCATAGTCCAGATGATGTTAGCCTTCCTCTCCAGAGAACTCATGTCATTGCACATGTCCACAGTTTATTGTTTATATATTGATACAACATTCCTGTTATATTGTCAGTTTCCTGTCAATTATTTAGATATTTGTGTGTTTGTTCTTTGTTTTCACTTGAAGTCTAGGTAGATAATATCTGTGACTCTTAATGTATATTCTTATCATCAAAAAGATATTCCCCTTTCTCTGGACTTTTCTCTGCATGGAAAAAATGGATAAAAAACTATGAGTAAAGGAAAAAGTTGTACAATCTATCAAGACCTTAGGTTAAATAAGTATTGAACAGGAGTTGGAATGCTTTCAGATTATAACCTTTCCTGTAAAGTTTTCTTTTGATTTATGTAGATTACATAATTCTTTCTCTTTAACCCTTACAACTTTATGCCATCCAAAAACTTTACTGAAATCTCTATTCCTTGATATTATCCCAATTTCAATTGTGTTATAAATTTTTTTCTTATTTCATAATCTTGATCACTCAGTGATCTATCAGCATATAGGAAAAATATTCACATGTGTAAAACTCACAAATTTAATAAGATATTCATTTAATAAGAAAACATGAAAATATATGCATATTAATTTGTTAGATTTCCATTACTGTGACAAATACCTGATATAATTCAACATTAACAAATGAAAGGATTATTTTGGCTCATGTTTTGGAGGTTTCATCCCATGAACAAGTGGTCCCATTTGTTGCAACATGGTACCTCATGGTGTTAGCATGTACGGGGGGGGGTCACTTCAACTGTGGATGGTGATTAAGAGAAAAATGTGAGGAAAACACTATGGTCCCACTATTTCTTTGAAGTGTTCACCTCCAATGACCTAAACTTCCCACTATACCCTAATGCTTAGAGATTTCCCCACCTTTGTAAAGCACCATGACAATGGGAAACAAGACCTTAACACGTGAGCCATTAGTGGTCATTTCAGATCCTAAGCCCCATAATCCTTATGACCATCTCTAAACACAAAATGTATTTAGTAGAACTCCAAGAGTCTTCAAACCTTAACTCTTCCATCATTTCTCAAAAGTCCAAGTTGAGATCCTCTCTGAGGTTCAAGAACTCCTGTAAAAATCAAAGCATAAATTATATGATTCCAATATACAATTGGAAGGATAAAATTTTCCAGTCCATAAGGAAGGAATATGATTAAAGGAATCCAAAACCTAGGATGGTAAACATTAAATCCTAGCCTTCATGTCAAGAGGACAAGGCACACTATGGCAAGATGTAGGCTCTCAGGGTATTGGAAAGTCTATCTCCTATAGCTTTGCTGGTTGTATTTTTACACAATTTCCTCCTTGGGCATGTTTTGTATAATGTTTGCACCTTTCTTCAACACATTATCCATGTTTTAAGCATCCCTAACTTTCTAGGTCCTCCATTGTAGTTTTTGCTTCATTCTCACAGTTCCATGTATTGCCCTTTCAGGTACTTCTTGAGGGACTTCAAACCAATTGCAAAATGTCTGGCCTTGCAGGCTTTCCCTTCTGGAATTCTCTATGAACTCACAAATCTTGCATTCTGCATACCTGAAAAACCAGCATCAAACAGATGATGTAAAGACCTGCTATTACCAGGACTCATTTGAACCATGACTGTGGTGGTCTCTGTGTGAATCTCTGGCTGAAGAGATCCTGGGTAAGCAGTGATTTGTAGTGCTCTCTACTCAAAAGACTCTTCCCTGGAATGTCCCTGAGCCAATTGCTGTCCAATCATAGCACATTTTTGGTTCTTGAAGATTTCTACGTCTGTAAGGTTGTGATGACTGATTTTGTTAATCTCTGAGGTGCCATAACAGTCATTTTTTCTATTATTCTGGTGAAAATCTCTTGGATTGACCTCTTTTAATGTGCAAATCATTGAGTATGTTATACCCCATGAGACTGGTCATGTAAATGTGACTTCATAAGAAGAGGATTTTAAAAACCAAGTGGATAGGATGACTCATTCTTTGGCACCCAGTCTGACTCCTTCTTCAAATCTGTCATCAG
Organism: Castor canadensis; assembly: GCF_047511655.1. Lineage (NCBI taxonomy): Eukaryota > Metazoa > Chordata > Mammalia > Rodentia > Castoridae > Castor > Castor canadensis. The sequence continues at coordinate 46,980,594 of NC_133390.1, forward strand.
AAAATGAACTAACAAGATATGTGTCTTGTTGGTAGTGATGTGACTTAACCAGGAGTGCAGTAACATAAACTTCCACTCATCAAGACACACATGTATTTCAGTCCCTGTTATATGCTCTATCTACCAACATGAAATGATAACACTGAGTCCTCTAGGCAGGTCCTTGAACACTGAACTACATTAAAACCCCACACTGAGTCTTGTATATATCACCAGTTTCCAAGTCAGTATCCATTTGCATTGGACATTGGATTACTTCCATCATGGAAGAGGAATGGTTTTGTTCTTAGTGGAATGGATAATTACTCCAGATAATGTTAATCCTTCCTTACTTTCAACTCTTCTGCTAAAGCTACTATCCATTAATTTAGATAATTATTTATCTGCTCTTATGTAATCCACAGTTCCCACCATCCTCAATTTTGAGAGGAATATATAATCAGTTTTGGAGTCAATAATTCATCAAACTAACATGAGCATTGTTCCAGGCAAGCAGGAAAATTAACCAAATGATATTATTCCTTATTTAAAATAATTATTAAATAGCACATTTTTATTTTCATAATTTATTTAAAGGAAAGGACAAAATACATTGTAAAAAAATAAGAGCTTGGCAAAAAGTGCATATTTTAAATTATTCCACCATTCACTGAAATGACAAAAGTGGTGAACACAATAAAAGACTCTATATTACAACTGGATGATACCTAAGGCCTAGTGATTGTGGTGTGTTTCTGGAAGGCATAAAAGAGGGGAATTGTATTGCAGGACAAATCTGAGAAAATGACTTTATAAAACCACACCTGCAAGAGAAGTCTACAGGGAAAGTCTAAGTTTCATCGAGTTCCCCATCTATGCACTCCATTTGAGAAAACCTAAATTAAGCCTTGATAAGTTACATACACTGCCCTGACACAGCTGGCAAATTATAGTAATAGGCTATATTGATGGCAGTAGAAATGGATTCTGGTTGATTAAAATATCAATTTTGTCTTTATGTTCTTACCATGAATACACAAACAAGTATCAAGGTAATTGAAAGGAAACCCATGTAATAGTAGGGTTATAGAGTGTAAAAATAATGACGACACATGTGCAATAACATCCGCTCATTGAGATGAAAGAACAACAGTATTTGGATAATGATTCATTCCTATGGTACCCATAAGCAGATAACAAGAGTAGATTATATGCTCTCTTTTACTGAACTGGACATTCAGAAATATAAACTGATGATATATGGCTTTAATACTTATATGTGTTTTGTGCTTTAACACAAACAAAACTATGAAACTACTCAATGGTATTCTGTCATAGTCCATCCCAAGACTCACTCTTAGTGATAAGAACATAGATACTGCACTAAGAGTGCAATGCTTGGTTTCTTTAAAGAAACTTAAAATAAGCTGATACACAGTAGCCATTACAGTCCCAGAAATTTCCATGCAATATTTTCAAGGTTGAAAAAGGGTGATTCATTCTCTTGGAATTCTATGCATTTGTGATATAAGGTTCAATTTGACTTAAAAATAATGTGTAATTACTTAGGAAGGATATTAGGTGTTTGAGCCTCTAAATTATGCATTCAAGAGCTATAAGGAATAAGAAGACTTCTAAATTGTAATTTAAACTAATTTCTGAGCCAAAAGTATACTATCCCAGAATGAGTTTGGCCAAACAAAAATAAGTAGACTGCTAGATGTTTCAAATGAGTGAACAATCTTAACATCTATTATTAATTCAAAACATACCACAGAAGCTGTAACATTGGATAGAGATCTAGAAGAAGGCAAAACATTACAATTGTAAATGCAGAAAGGGAGAGCATGAGAAAGTGAGATTCTGTATTGTCATAATTGTAGAAGCTAAAGCATTTATCTGAGAGAGTAAGACTATGTCCAGAAAGCTTTCAGCAATTTATTTAAGCTATAAAATAAGTTTCATCAGGAGAATTGTAGAGGAAAATTGCAGGTTCAAATCTACATTTTATATGTCAAGCACTCCCAAATAACTCCACCATGAGCAAATTCACCATAAGCATTATATGTGTGTATATTTATGTATATATATATATATATAATATATATATATATAATATATATATATATTTATGTATACACACACTCACATGTAAGAATGTATGTGTGTTCATATAAATGTATGTATGTATGTGTATCTTCTAATTCTAAACAAATTGAGTTACTCAGTTTTAGGTACCCAGACGATTCATGTATATAATGTGGTAGCAATGACAAGACATCAAAAGGCATTGAAAAGTTGTACGATTTAACCTGAGAATTTTCTGTGCTGAATCATCAGGTTTCAGTGTTTGAGGAGGAAGAACATCTGCAGGATGTAAGAGATAAGGAGCTAAAGTTTACAAACATACAAGTGAATAGATTTTAGAATTAGCATCTCAGTAGTATCAGTAGAAAAATGTGTGAAACCTAGCATTATGAAATAAATGACAAGAAAATGGCAGGGCTCAGCTGAAACCTTCAACACAAGAACTGCATGGAGGTCTGTGTCCAGTAGGCAATCTGCTGAGGGAAGTAGCAGGACCTGGTGAGCCCAAGCAGAACCATACCATGGTTCTGAACAAAAAGCCATCTCTGGAGCCAGCATCAAACTTCCCTAAAGTGCACGCGACCCCATCCCTAAACCCATAGCCCCAGTGATTCCCTCTGTTGCTGGCTAGACCCCTACTCAAATGTGTATGACCATGGAGGAAAGCACCAAACAGAGAGAATTTACTGGGACCCATAGAAGTAACAGGAAACCTCAGCCCATAGAGGTAACAGGGAATGGGGCACAGCGTGGCAGCACTACCAACAGCACACTTCATGGCCAACCCTGCCAAACACCTCTACCCCTAATGACATCCAGACAAAACCTACAGACTGTAAGTTCTGGAGACACTGAGACTCCAGAACATTGCAAATGTAAATAGGGTGTGGATGGCAAGTTGTCAGTACAAACTCCAGAGAATTAGATCTACAAACATCAGCCTGTCTTTCCAGCACCAGTCACCATCTCAGAGGCAGGTATCTAATTTAGTCTGCCATGTATTGGACTGAAAGACTCAGACACGGAAGGACAGGGGAAGGGCAAAGGCAAAAGAAAATTCACAATTTTTACATAAAATTTATGACAGTTGCTGCTAAAGCTGTGATGTAGATCTCTTACTCATTACTTGGACCTACTTTCTATCAATGGTTTTGCCTTCTTGCTCCCCAACTCCCTCTTTTGCCCTGTTTCTTTCCCTCCCCTCTCACTGTGGTCATTTATGAGTTTGCAACTCTACTCCTCCCCTTTCTACCACCTTTCCCAATTTATACTTGCTACCTGTCAATCACCAGGACAACTCGCTGGCTCTCAATCTCCTTTCTCTTTCTCTACTCTCTCACAATCCTCCTTCACTACCAATAATTCCAATAGATAAATGCTTCCCAGATTTTCTTTTTTTTTTCTTCTGTGAGGTTTATATTAGTTTGTCTGTTCAAATTTCTTCATTGTTCTCTTCTCCTTTTATCTTCTATTTTATTACCTACCTGATCTTTCCTACCCATTGTAATCTGCCTCTTAAATAATACATTATATTAACTCAGCAACAAAAACCTCCTACTACATAAACTTCTCATCTCATATTACCCACTAGACATATCTCACTCTCTTTAGCCTTACAGGGCCACAAAGATTCATCTTTGCTTCAGTAGAAAACCAAATGTACTTGAACAGTAGCAGTAACTGGTTTTCACTGGGGATTATGGTAAGGTTGCAATGCAATAACTGTGGCAACTTTAGGTGCTAAACTTCCTTGCCCTATGTGCAGCAGGGTGTTAAAATAAACATCTTGGGAATAAGAAGCAGAAGTGATAAATACTGAGCCATTACCCACCCATCTTGAAGCAAGAAAACCCATCAGACCTGTACAACTTTCCATAAAACCCCAACTAAAAGGGCACAGGGGTCTGGAAAGTTGAACAAAAAGCAACCCTAGATTCATAAATCTCATTGCAGAAACATGAAGCAGCAAGGAAATAGCTCTCACTCCAAAGCAACCTCCACCGCTAAGTACCTAAACAATAGTGAAAAAGAAGAAATATCAAATATTGATTTACAAAAAATAATAGTAAGAAAGATTAATGATCTCAAAGAAGAGATGCATAAGCAAGTGTCTGAATTCAAAGAAATCATGAATAAGCAACTAAAAGAACTCAATAGAATTCAAAGAAACAGATGAATGAAGTTAAGACCATGCAGATATGAAAGGAAATCAGTGAAGACATAGAAATCCTGAAAAATAATCAATCTGAAATGAACAGCTGAATATTACAAGTAAAAATCTGAATTAAAAGCTTGGCAAACAGAGTGGAGCAAGTTGAAAATAGAGTATGAGGAACAGAAGAAAACATAGAGAAATTACATCAAATAGTCAAAGACCATGAAAAAAGGCTAAGAAAATATGAATGGAACATGCAAGAAATCTGGGATACCATCAAAAGACCAAATCTATGAATCATGGTATAGAAGTCTGAGAAGAGAAACAAAGTAACAGCATAGATATCTTATTCAATAGCATAATAGCTGAAAACTGCCCCTTGAGAAAGGGAGGGACATCCAGGTTCAGGAGGCTTACAGAACATGAAACCTTCAGGAAAAGAAAAGAAACACCCCTGACATATAACCAAAACACTCAATATACAGAACAAAGAAAGAATTCTGAATGCTGCAAAAGAGAAAATATTGGTCACATATAAAGGCAAACTCATCAGAATAGTAGCAGATTATACAGTATAAACCCTAAACAGAAGGTCATGGAAAGGTGTATTTCAGGCACTGAAAGAAACAAAGTCAGCATAGATTAGTCTAGCAAAAATATCCTTCCTAATTGAAGGAAAAATGAAAACTTTTCACAACAAGCAATACCTAAAGGATTTCTTGATCACCAAACCAGCACTGCAGAAAATACTTAATGGACTCTAACATACAGAAGAAGGAATTAGAGTCAAACAGGAAGATGCAAGAAAGAATAAACCCTTTTGACCAAGCAAACTAGTAAACAAGTACTAAAGGAAAAGTAAACAGCAGGAGAATGAAAATGACTGGAAACATCACATACTTCTCAATACTAACACTGAATGTTAATGTCTTTAGTTACCTAATTGAAAGACATAAAATAACAGATTGGCTCAAAAAACAAAACCCAAACATTTGTTGCTTACAAGAGACACATCTCACAGAGACAAACAAAAACTGGTTTTAAGTCAAAGGGCATAAAAAGGTTTTCAAAGCAAATGGACCCCAAAAACATCCAGGAGTTAGCTATACATATATCTAACAAAGTAGACTTCAGAATAAAATCAGTCAGAAGAGATAATGAAAGTCACTTCATATTATTAAAGGAGCAATTCATGGAGAGAAAATAGGAATTTTTAACATATATGCTCCATTCACAGGGACAACCAACTACATTAAAAGAAACCTAATGCACATAAAAACACAGATAAACCACAGCACAGTGATAGTGAGATACCTGAATTACTCACTGTCACCAATAGATAGGTCATTCAGGTAAAAAAAAATCAACAAAGAAACTTCAGAATTAATCGACGTTAGACCAAATGGACATAATAGACATCTACAGAGCATTTCACTCAACCACAATGAAATACACACTCTTTTCAGCAACTCGTGGAACTTTCTCCAAACTAGATCATATTCTAGGACACAAAGCAAGTAAATCTCAACAAATTTAAGAACAGTGAAATGGCCTCCTGGATCATATCAGATCACAGTGGAATAAAACTATACCTCAACATCAAAAGAAACCACAGAAAATATTCAAACACATGGAGTTCAACAACACATTACCGAATGACTGGTGGGTGATAGAAGAAATAAGGAAAGAAATCAAAAGGTTCCTATAATCTAATGAAAAGCAAAATATAACCTACCAGAATCTGTGGGACACAGCAAAAGCAATGCTCAGGGGAATATTTGTAGCTATAAGTGTCTACATTTAAAATAAAGAAACTCCTCAAATAAACAAACTAATGTAGCAATTTAAGTTTTTAGAGAAACATGAACAAACCAAATCCAAAAGTAGCAGATGGAGAGAAATAATAAAGATCAATGAACTTGAGGATAAAAAAGACTATATAAACAAAAAAGGTGGTTCTTTGAAAAAACATTAACATTGACAAACGCTTAGCCAACATGACAAGATAGAGGGAAAGAACCAAATTAATAAAATCAAGGAGTAAACAGGGGACATAATCCAGCGATCATTAGGGAATACTTTGAAAACTTACATTTAGATAAACTGGAAAATCTAGAAGACATGGATAAATTTCTAGATGCATATAAGTACCCAAAATTGAACAAAGAAAATATTGAACACATAAATAGGCCTATAATAAGCAATGGGATGGAAACAATAATAAAGAGCCTCTCTACAAAGAAGAGCAAAGGAAAATACCTTCTTTAAAAGTCAGGTAGAATTCAGCAGTTAATCGAGATTCATGTACAATTGTGTTACAACTCAAGTTGATTCATCTCTAACTGATCTTTACACTGGTTCCTCATCCCCTTCTCATGTTGACCTCTGTCGCTTTAAGGATTCTGTATTAGTTCCTCTGGAGTGGGGACATCAAATGCTTTCATGTTTTGGGTTTTCTACCTATTCCCAAATCTCCCGTATGTGCTCTCCCCTTGTCATGTGACCCAAGTCCAACCACATTGCTGTATTTGCCCTAGATCTAAAGTCCATATATGAGGGAGAACACATGATTTTTGGACTTCTGAGCCTGGCCGATCTCACTCAGAATGATGTTCTCCAGTTCCAACCATTTACCTGCAAATGATAAGATTTCATTTTTCTTCATGGCTGAGTAAAATTCCGTCGTGTACAAGGTACCACATTTTCTTGATCCATTCATCAGTAGTGGGACATCTTGGCTGTTTCCATAACTTGGCTATTGTGAGTAGTGCTGCAGTAAACATGGGTGTGCAGGTGCCTCTGGAATAAACTGTGTCATATTCCTTTGAATATATCCCCAAGAGTGGGATTGCTGGATCATATGCCAGATCTATGTTTAGATTTTTAAGAAGTTTCCAAACTTTTTTCCAGAGTGGTTGCACCAGCTTGCATTCCCACCAACAGTGAATGAGGGTTCCTTTTTCTCCACATCCTTGCCAACAACTGTTGGTAGTGATGTTTTTGATGATGGCTATTCTAACACGGTTGAGGTGGAATCTTAGTGTGGTTTTGATTTGCATTTCCTTTATGGCTAGAGATGGTGAGCATTCTTTCATGTGTTTTTTGACCATTTGAATTTCTTCTTTTGAGAAAGTTCTGTTTATCTCGGTTGTCCATTTCTTAATTGGTTCATTGATTTTAGGAGAGTTTAGTTTCATAAATTCCCTGTATATTCTGGTTATCAGTCCTTTGTCCGATGTATAGCTGGCAAATAATTTCTCCTACTCTGTGGGTGGTCTCTTCAGTTTAGAGACCACTTTTTTTGTTGTGCAGAAGATTTTTAATTTTATGTAGTCCCATTTGTCCATCCTTTGTCTTAGTTGCTGAGCTGCTGGGGTTCTATTGAGGAAGTCCTTGCCTATACCTATTAGTTCCAGAGTGTTTGCTGCTCCTTCCTGTATTAACTTCAGAGTTTAGGGTCTTATATTAAGGTTCTTGATCCATTTTGAGTTGATACTAGTACAGGGTGATAAACATGGATCTAGTTTCAGTTTCCTGCAGATGGATAACCACTTTTCCCAGCAACATTTGTTGAAGTGGCTGTCTTTTCTCCATCATATATTTTTGGCAACTTTGTCAAAAAATGAGGTGGGTATAGTTGTGTGATCAACTTATAAAAATCATTGGCTTTTCTATACACCAACAACTAACAAACTGAGAAGGAATATATGGAAACAATTCCATTTACATTAGTCTCAAAAAAAAAAATCAAATACCAAGGAGTAAACATAAAAAAGGATGTGAATGACCTCTACAAGGAGAATTACAAACCCCTGAGGAAAGAGATCGAGGAAGACTACAGAAGATGGAAAGATCTCCAGTGCTCATGGATTAGTAGAACATAGTAAAAATGGCTATACTACCAAAAGCAATCTACATGCTTAATGCAATTCCTATCAAAATTCCTATGACTTCATCACAGAGATTGAATAATCTACTGTAAAGTTCATTTGGAAACACAAGTGACTGCAAATAGCCAAGGCAATACTCAGCAAAAAGAACAATGCTGGAGGAATCACAATACCTAAATTCAAACTATATTACAAAGCAATATCAATAAAAACAGCATGGTATTTGTACAAAAACAGATATGAAGACCAGTGCCCTGCTCTTTAACTTATCAAACTCATTTATCCAGTTCCAAGCTTATCTCCATTTTTCCATGACAGTAATCACCCCACTTCTCAGTACCAATTTTCCGTTTTAGTACGTTTTCTGTTACTAAAACAAAATACATTGCTGGGAACTTACATAGAACACAAGTTACCATTAGAAGCTTTTAAGTCCAATAAGTATGGTGTTGGATCTGACTACCCTTTCACACATCACTGCATCACCACATAGCAGATTCAATCATAATGATGAAAGCACATGTGAGAGGGAGATATCATAACACCATATAGGAAGCCAGAGATAAGGAGTGGCCAGCGATATTTACCACTTGGCCTGACCTTTTAATGATGTTATCATCCCTTAATAATACCAAACTATGGGCCAACCTACAAATACATGAACCCAATAGTGAAAAATTTGAATCCATATAAAAGCATAGTAGGAGGAATATATATGAATGGATAAGATGGATGATCTGTATTTTGGTCAACAGTGGGGTTGTTTGTCCACCAATCCCTATTATTGTCAAATTAGATCAAGATAAAGGAAACTCAGTGGTATCGATGAAGGTTATGCATGAGCCCAGCAACATGAATTTCCATTCATGAAAGCCAATCTTGTTGTGACCACGACTGTATGTGTTATCTGTCAGCATCTGATGCCAAAACTGTGTCCTGGATATGGCACAAATCTCTAAGGGGATGAGCCAGCTTCCAGATGGTAGACTGATAACATTTTTTTAGCTTTTATAATGAAATGATTGGTGTCTTTTTAGAAAATTTTTCTGGAATCACCAGTGTGCTATGATCTGAATGTGTCTTCAAAAAGTCTTTGTTGGAACTTAATCACAAGGCAACAATGCCAGAAAGTGGGATATTTGAGAAGTGTTTAATTGGATTAAAGCTGAACTAATCAATGGCTTAATCCCTTGATGGATTCATATTATGGTGACCTTATCAGAAGGTGGTGAAAAGTAGGAGGTGTATCTTATCTGGCAGCCTATCTCTGGTGTTTAATCATGCAGATGCCCCTTATAGTATTCTCTAATTCCTTTCCACCATGGTGCAAGTAGTTTTTTTTAACTATCTTAACTGCCATGATATTTTACCTCATCCAAGACCCAGTATCAACAGAATCAAAGAGAATGGAGTGAAGTCAGTGAAAATATGAACCAAAATAATTTCTCTCTGTTGGCTGTTATTTTTATATTTTGTCACAGGGACAGAAGAAGTAAATAATACAGTTAATAGCTTGGAATTATTGAATCCCTTTTCCAAAACAAATCCATTTTGGTTTTCCAAACCTAATTGTTCTTCTCCAAAAATTCAAACCACCCTAGAAATAAGTATGGAGCTCATTCTCAAGCAATTCATCTGGGGTATTATATTCTCTATGATCTGAAGAAGTTAGTTTAATAGTATCGTGGCAGGCATCACAAACACATACAGCAAAAGCAAGGGTTCTGGCCCGGTGTCAGGTTCCCCCAAAGGCCATATATCTTATGAGCCAGAATTCCACATGAGGTTGTTTTTTCGCTTGTCCAGGATTCAAGGGTCAAAGAAATAAAAATTGGAACTTGAAGTGATGTTACTGCCACTTGTGACCCATTAACAACATTTTTGTTTCTCTCTTTAAGACATTTTGTTCTGTTTTCTTAGGTGTCTTAGTTCTAAAAACAGGAAGGCTTTTGTACCACAATAGACAAAAGTTATACTTATCTGAAACATAAAATTCCTTAACTTCTTGCTTTTCATTTCTCTGAATCAAGAAACAAAAAAAAAGGTTTGAGTGTGCTTTATGGGTAATTTCTGATCCTGATAATGAAGGAAAATAGAAGTACTGCTCTATAGTTTATGAATAAAGGAATAGGTCTGGATTATTGGCAAATATTTAATGTTATCTCTTCATTTTTCCCAGTCTTTTTAATGAAGTCAATGGAAATTTTCAATAGTCTGATTGAGGCAGGACCACTAATGGCTCAGACCAATCAAGATGAAAGTTTGGGTTTCATATAAAGAAACAAACTCTTACTATATTAGGTATTCTCAAAGGCAAAGTGATAGCATAACTGGAAGTGAAATATGAGAGTAAAGAAAAAATGTGACATGACCAGGTCTAGAAAAGAGGACTGTAATTGTTATGAATATTTTCTCCTCTGTTACAGATGCATTTTTATGGATGTTTCTGAAATATCGTTTCTCTCTATATTTTTTATTGCCTATACATTAGCAATACAGGTATCATCTAGTGCTTTGAGTTCTGAATTAGAAAAAAAATGACTAAAAGGTTTCAAATAGCTGCTTCACCTGTTCTCTATGTTCTTTCTTCCAGGCATCTATATTCAAACTTGAATCCATATAATAACGTCCTAAGCTATCAAGCTTTTTCCTTTCGGAGTTTACAGTATGACTGCAGATTAGAGATTTGCTATGCTCAGACTATTATCTATCTCTCTTTCTGTGTCTGTCTCTGTCTCTGTCTTTCTCACTCACTTGCTGTTGTTCTTCCACATTCACTTTTTATTCCTCTTTTTCTATGACAGTGATATTTACATACAAATGTGTGTGTACTATTGCTTATTTGGTTATGTTTTTATGAAGAGCCCTAGTTTTTAAACAGTCAATAAACAACATGAAATATTTTATTTTATTGTTTTAAAAAATTATATTGAAATTTCATAATAATATTTCCCATTCCTATTCTCAAATAAATCTCAGTTTGCATGTTACTTTTAGGAGTTGTAGACATTGAAATTTTATGTCATTTGGAATATCTTGTGCAAGAAATTATTGTGAAAAGGCTGGTGCACATTGTGATCACTTTAAGTACTACATTTTTTGAAATGCACAGATTTCCTTCTAGTTACTTATTTATTTACTTTTAATTTTTATTAATTATACAAACATTGGGTTCAATTATGACATTTTTATAATTGCACACTATATACCTCCCTTATTCTAGCGTCATCTTAACAGACATGGACCCCATCCCTCCATCCAATGGTCCCTCACACCCTATTATTCCTCCGACATAAGTTTTTAACACCTTTATGGAGAGTCATGTGCTATAGTAGTGTGGGCTTATTTCTGGGTCCTCCCTTGATCTATTGCCTGTTTTTGTACCATTATATGCTGTTTTTTTATTATTGCTCTGTAGCATAATCTTAAGTAAAGTAATGTGTCTCCTCTAGCATTGATATTTTTGTTCACGATTGCTATGGCTATTTGGGATATTTTACAGCCCATTTGAATTTTAGGATGTTTTTTTCTATTTCTGTGAAAAATATCATTGGTTTTAGTGTGATTACATGGAATCTGACGACTGCTTTCAGTAGTGTACTATTTTCATAATATCTTAATTTTGAGATAGGCAGTCTTGCCAACAAAATCCATTGTTGTTCATGTTTCTTTATCTCCCTCTCTCCATTTTTCAAATCTGCTGAGGTTGAGTGTGACTGGACAGAACTAGATAAGCTCTCATCACACTATGGTGCAAATGAGATGACAAGGTAACTTATTAGTTCTTTTAGCTTTTAGGATGTATGGTAGTCTCTGTCTACCACAAAGACTCCTGTGCCAAAATGAGGATCATGTGTTAATTATCTAATAAATGACATATATCTACTTTTCACCTTAAAATATAATTTCTTCAAGTGCCTTTACTTGCTCTTCTTGTCACTTCTTTGTCATCTGACTAGTGTATAGGTTCTTCATTCCTAAGTGTTCCATTATGCCCACAACCCAAAAATGATTATTTTTACTAACGTTCAGGTAGGAGTTTATTAAACTATTACATTATGGCATCAAGATATTCAGAGAATGGGAATTCAAGATTTTGCCACTGTATTTAAGTTCTCAGTCTCAATTTTTGATTATGATCTTATCAGATACAAACTGGATCCTCTTGTCTTCCAGGTTTTCTTCCTATTTCCAGCAATTGTAAATATTTAATTTAAAAACTAAATAAAAATTGTCAGTTCATGTGTAATTCAAGTGAATCAATGTCAAGATTCTTCAAATGGCTTTCAATTTACTTTAAAATCCTAACTTTTTTAAAGAATTTTTTCCTTTGATCCTAAATCCATGTCACAGTAACAGGAATTTCATTCTCATACTCCACAGAGCCCCACAAATTTAGCACATGTTTAAAGTGCTTCCTTTTTCTCTAAAATTATGAGAATATTCAATTGAAATAATTTCTTCAGTTTTCCAAAAAGAGTTCATATCTGTTATTGTAGCAATCAAAAGTCAGGGATCCGGTCAGAGTAGTTTTATTTCAGTGTACTTCCCACAGTTTCAATTCATAATTCTTTAATAAAACATTCTTTTTAAATTCAGTGCTATTTATTTTATGGAACACTATGTGAGGATATCAAAAAGACAATTGCAGCATTGCTGACAGAGTTTTTACACATAGCACTTACAGATCAGCCATAGTGGAAAATCTGACCACTTCAGTGTAATTGGAGGTATTCCTCATCTTCATTGTAGGGAAGCATTGTATGATTGCTCTCTTCTAGAATGACCCTCACATTCTCATTCCTGTGACTTATTCCTTGGGAATTTAGTCATTTTACTGTGACATCAAAGATGCTGGCCAACATATTGGATATGAATAAGAAGATATCTCTCAGAATGTATTATACAATATTTAGGGACCCATATACATTTTCCCTATCTTCATTCCTGAAATTCTACACCCTGAATATGGATGAAGCAGCATAATATATTGCAAGTTAATGTAGAACACCTACAGACTTCTGAAAAAGCTTGCCATAATCTTGCAATCTTGGACTAAGTCAGTGATATATGTATATACCCTCAGAAAGCCAATCAATTGTGTATATACCATATTTTATTTATCTATCCACCTGTTAATAGGCACTTAGATTGGCTCCATAACTTGGCTATTGTAAATAGTGCTACAATAAACATAATCATTCAAGTATCAACTTTATATTACTGGTTTCATTTCCTCTGGGTATATATCCATGTATAGTATATCTGTATGATATGGTGGTTAAACATTTAGACTTTTATGATTCTTGCACACTTTCCATAGTGGCTATAGTAGTTTATACTCTCATCAGTAGTGTCTGAGTGTTTTTGTCCACTTCTTCATATCACTTATTGTTTATTCCTCTTTTTTAATAATAATCTTCTCCAACGAGTTGGGTGGAATTTTAATGCAAATTTAATTTGCATTAAATGAGTAATGATGACTAATCATGTTGAACATTTTTCATGTGTTTATCAACCATTTGTCTTTCTTCCTTTGGGAAGGAGCAATTCAGAGAATTTGCCCATTGTTTGCTTAGATTTTTGATTTTTGTAAACAACTTTTTTGAGCAACTAACATATTCTGAGTACTCACCAGCTATCAGATGAATTTTATCCCATCCTGTGGGCTGTCTCTTTACTCTGTTGTTTTCCTTCCTTTTCTTTTTTTTCTTTTATTATTCATATGTGCATACAAGACTTGGGTCATTTCTCCCCCCTGCACCCACCCCCTCCCTTACCACCCATGAACCCCCTCCCTCTCCCCCCTACCCCCTCAATACCCAGCAGAAACTATTTTGCCCTTATTTCTAATTTTGTTGTAGAGAGAGTATAAGCCATAATAGGAAGGAACAAGGATTTTTGCTGGTTGAGATAAGGATAGCTATACAGGGAGTTGACTCACATTAATTTCCTGTGCGTGTGTGTTACCTTCTAGGTTAATTCTTTTTGATCTAACCTTTTCTCTAGTTCCTGGTCCCATTTTCCTATTGGCCTCAGTTGCTTTTAAGGTATCTGCTTTAGTTTCTCTGCATTAAGGGCAACAAATGCTAGCTAATTTTTTAGGTGTCTTACCTATCCTCACCCCTCCCTTGTGTGCTCTCGCTTTTATCATGTGCTCAAAGTCCAATTCCCTTGTTGTGTTTGCCCTTGATCTAATGTCCACATATGAAGGAGAACATACGATTTTTGGTCTTTTGGGCCAGGCTAACCTCACTCAGAATGATGTTCTCCAATTCCATCCATTTACCAGTGAATGATAACTTTTCGTTCTTCTTCATGGCTGCATAAAATGCCATTGTGTATAGATACCACATTTTCTTAATCCATTCATCAGTGGTGGGGCATCTTGGCTGTATCTATAACTTGGCTATTGTGAATAGTGCTGTAATAAACATGGGTGTGCAGGTGCCTCTGGAGTAACATGTGTCACAGTCTTTTGAGTATATCCCCAAGAGTGATATTGCTGGATCAAATGGTAGATCAATGTCTAGCTTTTGAAGTAGCCTCCAAATTTTTTTCCAGAGTGGTTGTACTAGTTTACATTCCCACCAACAGTGTAAGAGGGTTTCTTTTTCCCCTCATCCTCGCCAACACCTGTTGTTTGTGGTATTGCTAATGACGGCTATTCTAACAGGGGTGAGGTGGAATCTTAGTGTGGTTTTAATTTGCATATCCTTTATTGCTAGAGATGGTGAGCATTTTTTCATGTGTTTTTTGGCCATTTGAATTTCTTCTTTTGAGAAAGTTCTGTTTAGTTCACTTGCCCATTTCTTTATAGGTTCATTAGTTTTGGGAGAATTTAGTTTTTTACGTTCCCTATATGTTCTGGTTATCAGTGCTTTGTCTGATGTATAGCTGGCAAATATTTTCTCCCACTCTGTGGGTGTTCTTTTCAGTTTAGAGACCATTTCTTTTGATGAACAGAAGCTTTTTAGATGTATGAGGTCCCATTTATCTATGCTATCTCTTAGTTGCTGTGCTGCTGGGGTTTCATTGAGAAAGTTCTTAC
This sequence comes from Castor canadensis, assembly GCF_047511655.1. Classification (NCBI taxonomy): domain Eukaryota; kingdom Metazoa; phylum Chordata; class Mammalia; order Rodentia; family Castoridae; genus Castor; species Castor canadensis. Next base: position 46,995,757 of record NC_133390.1, read on the forward strand.
CTATACCTACTAACTCCAGAGTATTTCCTACTCTTTCCTGTATTAACTTTAGAGTTTGGGGTCTGAAATTAAGATCCTTGATCCATTTTGAGATAATCTTGGTATAGGGTGATATACATGGATCTAGTTTCAGTTTCTTGCAGACTACTAACCAGTTTTCCCAGCAGGTATTGTTGAAGAGGGTGCTATTTCTCCATCGTATATTTTTAGTTCCTTTGTCAAAGACAAGTTGGTTATAGTTGTTTGACTTCATATCTGGGTGCTCTATTCTGTTCCACTGGTCTTCATGTCTGTTTTTGTGCCAGTACCATGCTGTTTTTATTGTTATTGCTTTGTAATATAGTTTGAAGTCAGGTATTGTGATACCTCCTGCATTGTTCTTTTGACTGAGTATTGCCTTGGCTATTCATGGCCTCTTGTGCTTCCATATAAATTTCACGGTAGATTTATTGATCTCTTTAATGAATGTCATTGGAATCTTGAGGGGAATTCCATTAAACATGTAGATTACTTTTGGGAGTATCATATTTTTACTAAGTTGATTCTACCAATCCATGAGCATGGGAGATCTCTCCACTTTCTATAGTCTTCCTCAATCTCTTTCTTCAGAAGTTTATAGTTTTCCTTGTAGAGGTCTTTCAAATCTTTTGTTAGGTTTACACCTAGGTATTTGATTTTTTTTGAGTCTATTGTAAATGGAATTGTTTTCATGCATTCTTTTTCAGTTTGCTCATTGTTAGTGTATAGAAATGCTAATGATTTTTCTATGTTGATTTTATATCCTGCTACCTTGCTATAGCTATTGATGATGTCTAGAAGCTTCTGAGTAGAGTTTTTTGGATCTTTAAGGTATAGGATCATGTCATCTGCAAACAGGGATATTTAGACGGTTTCTTTACCTATTTGTATACCTTTTATTCCTTCTTCTTGCCTAATTGCTCTGACTAAGAATTCCAGTACTATGTTGAATAAGAGTGGAGATAGTGGGCATCCTTCTCTGGTTCCTGATTTTAGAGGGAATGGTTTCAGTTTTTCTCTGTTAAGTACAATGCTGGCTGTAGGTTTGTCATATATAGCTCTTATAATGTTGAGGTACTTTCCTTCTATTCCTAGTTTTCTTAGAGCTTTTATCATGAAATGGTGTTGGATCTTATCAAAGGCTTTTTCTGCATCTATTGAGATGATCAAGTGGTTTTTGTCTTTGCTTCTGTTAATGTGGTTTATTATGTTTATTGATTTTCATATGTTGAACCACCCCTGCATCCCTGGGATGAAGCCTACTTGGTCGTGGTGAATAATCTTTTTGATGTGTTGTTGAATTCGGTTTGCCATTATTTTGTTGAGGATTTTTGCGGCAATATTCATTAATGAGATTGGCCTATAGTTCTCATTTTTGGAGGTGTCTTTGCCTGGTTTTGGGATAAGTGTAATAATGGCTTCGTAAAATGTGTTTGTCAGTTTTCCTTCCCTTTCTATTTCATGGAACAGTTTAAAGAAGTTTGGTATCAGTTCTTTTTTAAAGGTCTGATAGAATTCAGCAGAGAATCCATCAGGTCCTGGACTTTTCTTTTTGGGGAGACTCTTGATTGCTGCTTCAATTTCATTTTGTGGTATAGATCTATTCAGGTGATTAATTTCCTCTTGGTTCAGTTTTGGATGATCGTATGTATCTAGAAATCTGTCTATTTCTTTAAGATTTTCAAATTTATTTGAATATAGGTTCTCAAAGTAGTCTCTGATTATTTCCTGGACTTCCATGGTGTTTGTTGTTATCTCCCCTTTGGCATTCCTAATTCTACTAATTTGAGTTTTTTCTCTCCTCATTTTAGTCAGATTTGCCAGGGGTCTATCGATCTTGTTTATTTTTTCAAAGAAACAACTTTTTGTTTCATTAATTCTTTATATGGTTTTTTTCGGTTTCTATTTCATTGATTTCATCTCTTATTTTTATGATTTCTCTCCTCTATTTGTTTTAGGATTTGCTTGTTCTTGTTTTTCTAGGAGTTTGAGATGTATCATTAGGTCATTGATTTGGGATCTTTCAGTCTTTTTAATATATGCACTCATGGCTATAAACTTTCTTCTCAGGACGGCCTTTGCTGTGTCCATAGGTTCCGGTAGGTTGTGTTTTCATTTTCATTGACTTCCAGGAACTTTTTAATTTCCTCTTTTATTTTATTGAGGATCCATTCTTCATTAAGTAATGAGCTATTTAGCTTCCAGATGTTTGCATGTTTCTTGTCTTTCTTTTTGTTGTTGAGTTCTACTTTTACTGCATTGTGATCAGATAGTATGCATGGTATAAATTCTATTTTCTTATATTTGCAGAGACTTGCTTTGTGCCCTAGGATATGATCTATTTTGGAGAAGGTTCCATGGGCTGCTGAGAAGAATGTATATTGTGTAGAAGTTGGATGAAATGTTCTGTAGACATCAACTAGGTCCATTTGATCTATTTTATGTTTTAGATCTTGGATTTCTTTACTGATTTTCTGTTTTGATGACCTATCTATTGATGATAATGGGGTGTTAAAGTCTCCTACAAACACTGTGTTGGCATTTATATATGCTTTTAGGTTTCCTGGTATGTTTGATGAAATTGGGTGAGTTGACATTGGGTGCATACAGGTTGATGATTATTATTTCCTTTTGGTCTATTTCCCCTTTTATTAGTATGGAATGTCCTTCTTTATCTCGTTTGATAAATGTAGGTTTGAAGTTTACTTTGTCAGAGGTAAGTATTGCTACTACTGCCTGTTTTCGGGGGCCATTGGCTTGGTAAATCTTCTTCCAGCCTGACATCCTAAGCCTATGCTTATTTCTGTCAGTGAGTTGGGTCTCCTGTAAGCAACAAATTGTTGGATCTTCCTTTTTAATCCATTTCATCAAGCGGTGCCTTTTGATGGGTGAATTAAGTCCATTAACATTAAGCATTAGTACTGATAGGTATGTGGTGATTCCTGTCATTTAGTTGTCTTAGTTGTTTGAAGGTTTGATTGTGTGTACCTAAGTTGAAGTTACTCTCTACTGTCTTGCTTTTTCTTTTCCTGTGGTTTGGTGTTGCCTGTCTTTTCATGGTTAAGTTGGGTTTCACTTTCTGTGTGCAGAATCCCTTGCAGAATTTTTTGTAGTGGTGGCTTTGTGGTCACATATTGTTTTAGTTTCTGCTTATCATGGAAGAGTTTTTTTGCTCCATCTATTTTGAATGATAGCTTTGCTGGGTAGAGTATCCTGGGGTTGAAGTTATTTTCATTCAGTGCCCGGAAGATCTCACCCCACGATCTTCTTGCTTTTAATGTTTCTATTGAAAAGTCTGCTGTGATTTTGATGGGTTTACCTTTGTATGTTACTTGTTTTTAGTCTCTTGACAGCCTTCAATATTCTTTCCTTAGTTTCTGAACTTGTTGTTTTAATGATGATATGTCATGGGGTAGTTCTATTTTGATCTGGTCTGTTTGGTGTCTTGGAGGCCTCTGGCATCTGTATGTGAATATCCTTCTTTAGAGTTGGGAAATTTTCCATTATTATTTTGTTGAATATATTACGCATTCCCTTCACTTGCACCTCTTCTCTTTCTTCGATGCCCATGATTCTGAAGTTTGGTCTTTTGATGGAGTTGGTGAGTTCTTGCATTTTCTTTGCGTAGGTCTCGAGTTGTTTAATTAATAGTTCTTCAGTTTTTCCTTTAATTTTCATTTCATCTTCAAGTTCTGAGATTCTGTCTTCTGTTTGTTCTATTCTGCTGGATTGGCCTTCTATTTTGTTTTGCAGTTCTGTTTCATTCTTTTTTCTGAGGTTTTCCATATCCTGGGTGGTTTCCTCTTTAATGTTCTCTATTTTTGTCCTGAGTTCATTTATCCATTCATTCATCATGTTCTCTGTTTCACTTTGGTGTTTATACAGTGCTTCTATGGTTTCCTTTATTTCTTATTTTGCTTTTTCAAATTCTTTATTTTTGTTGTCTTGGAATATCTTGAGTGTCTCCTGTACATTTTGGTTGACCCTATCCAGTGTCATCTCTATAAAATTCTCATTGAGTACCTGTAGTATGTCTTCTTTTAAATTATTCTTGTGGGCTTCATTGGGTCCTTTGGCATAGTTTATCTTCATTTTGTTGGAGTCTGGATCTGAGTACCTGTTTTCTTCATTCCCCTCTGTTTCCTGTACTAATTTTTTGCTTTGGGGAAACTGTTTTCCCTGTTTTTTCTGTCTTCCCTTCATTGTCTTTGGTGTTATTACTGTCCCTGTACTGCGTGCAATGAAGTATTTTCTAGCTTGTAATAATTACAATGGTAATATTTAGAATGGAAGGGTGAGCTGAAATGGAAAGCAAGAAGTTAAAGAAAAGGGAAAAACAAATACACAGACAAGAAGGAGAAAACAGAACAAGGTATCAGACAAGAATGTTTCAAAGGTATAAACAGGGAGCGTTAGTGTACTGATTGAGAGTAAGCTGAACAGACAGAGAGACAGAGAGAGGATTGAAAATCAAAAATAAAAAAAAGACAAGAAAAATTAAAAATAAGTAAATGAAAGAAATATCTATATATAAAAATAAATTAAAATAAAATGAAAAATAGAAAATTAAAAAAAAAACCCAAAAAACCTCCAAGTTCAAATGCAATGAAGTTTCAGTCTTAATAATTTGGGTGTCCATCTCAGTCTCCAATCCTGGAGATGGTGCCTCAGATGTTGTTCTGTAATTGTCTCATCAAAGGGGACACATAAAGTAGAACAAAACCACACACACACACACACACACACACACACAAACCCCACCAAGTATCCCAAGTTCAAATGCAATACAGTTTCAGTAAGTTTTTACCATGCAGGTGTAATTCCGTTGTTCTCTTATCAAATGTAGGGAGAAAAAGAAAAAAAATGAGTCTGGAGACAGTTCTGAGAATGGTATCTGCAGCTGTGGCTTGCCTGCCCAATGCTGTCAGCCTGCTGTTGCTGTTGGTGTTATTTATGCAGATCTCTGGGGTGAGCTTAGTACTCACCTGGCCCTGCAGGCTTTGTTTACTCAGAGTTCTCCTGTGCGGGAGCCTCTGCTACAAGCTTTCCACTTTCCAAGCACACCGGGAAATGTGACACTGCACCCATGTTCTCAGGCCTGTGTGTTTATTTACAGTTCATGTGGGAGGTGGGTCATCGCCCCTCTCCTGTGGAGTTTTCCTCCCACTGCCACTTTCACAAGCTTTCCTGCTCCTGATTATTGAGTGGTGCTGCTGCTCTTGCCAGCCGCCATGTTTGTTTACAGTTCACGTGGGAAGTGGGTCTTCCCTCCTCTCCTGTGGAGTTTTACTCCCTCTGCCACTCTCACAAGCTTTCCCGCTCCTGGTTGCTGGGTGTGCATCCCCACTCCCACCAGAGCCTCTCCGGCTTGCCCGGCTTCTTTATTTACAGTCCTGGGATGGATTCCCTTCACCCAAACTTTGGCACTCAGTGCGCCCCACCCTCTTTCCCATGTGTCTTTATTGTTCTTATTGCTTATTAGTCAGTTTCTTTTTTCCCCAAGTGGAGGTCAGTCTGTCCAGGGGGCTATGCTGATCTGGCCCAGGCTGTCTGTGGGAGTACCGCATACTGCGAAGCTCACCTGGTCTGCGTCTTCCCAAGCCTTCTTGGCACGGGTGACTGGCGGCCTGGGGGCCCTCCTGGTCTCCGTTTAACATGAAGTGGAGATTCTCTGCACTGGCTGGAGGTGTGGAGGGGTCAAAGTTATGCCTCTTCTCAGTGATAATGCCTGCAAAGTGTGTCTCCAGCGTCTCTTCAAGATTTCACTATAGGAGGCTTGCTTTCTGCTTCCTCCCTCTAGCCACCATCTTGGAATCTCTTTCCTTTTCAAGTGAAAATAATCCTATTTGTCAGTTCTTGCTTTTATTTTCTGATATATTGAGTCCTTTTCAGAAAACCATGGCTTTTGCCTATATCTTGAAATGTTTTCCGTATGTTTCCCTGAACTAGTTTAAATTTTATGGTCTAAATTAAGGTTGATGATCCATCTTGCTTTTATTCTTTGTCCAGAGAGAGAGAGGGTGACCTTGTTTCAGACTTCTAAATGTGAATTCAGCATTAGGTGAAGAGTCTTATAATTTCTACAAAATATATTTTTGGGATATCTGATGCTATAGCTATGTGAGTGTATTTCTGGGGTCTCTCTCATATTCTATTGGTCAATGTTTCTGTTTTGATATGAATATTACATTGTTTTTGTTATAATGTTTGTGCAGTATATTTTGAAATCAAGTACAATTCCAGCATTGATATTTTGCTCAAGAATGTTTTGACTGTATGAGGTATTATGTATTACCATATGAATTTTGGGATTGTTTTTTTCTAATTCTATGAAGAATGTCATTATGGTTTTTTTTTTCTTTTTTTATTATTCATTTATTCACAGGTGCATACATTGTTTGGGTCATTTCTCTACCCTGCCCCCCTCTTCCACCCTCTTCCTTCTTCCCCTCTCAGTTCCAGCAGGTCCAGTTCTGCTTTTATCACTAATTTTGTTGAAGAAAAGACACAAGCCTAATAAGGAAGACAAAGTGTTTTTGCTAGTTGAGTTTAGAATAGCTGTACAGAAATATTCCTAGCATTGCTTTTGTGTACATGTGTTATGACCCATGTTGATTCAACTCTAACTGATCTTTACACTGGTTACTGATCCTCTTCTCATGATAGCCTCTGTCACTTTAAGGTTTCTGTATTAGCTCCTCTGGTGTGGGGACATCAAATGCTTTCATATTTTGGGTTTTCTACCTATTTCTATATTACCTATATGTGCTCTCCCCTTGTCATGTGATACCAGCCCAACCAGATTGCTGCATTGACTATGTAGTTTGCTTTTGGTTATGGCAATTTTAACAATATTGATACTCCTGATTAATGAGCAAGGGAGATTTTTTCATTTTCTAATGTCTTCTTATATATTATTTTCTTCCATATTCAAATTTTATTACACAGGCTTTTGCCTCCTTGTTTATTTTTATTCTTAGATAGTTGTTTTATTTCTTAGGCTTTTTTGAATGGAATATTTATCAAGAGTTTGTAATTTATGTCAAGAAATGAACTGTTTTTTGTATTTTTTTATGTTGATACTTTGCTAAAACTTCTTTTTACTCAGATATGTGATATTTCCTGTGGAGGATTTTTGAATTTCTATTATAGGCTCAAATCATCTGCAAATAGGTATATTATGACTTCCCTACTCTTTGTAGTGCTTTTATTTTTCTCTTGCTTTATTGCTATTGCTAAAATTGTAATACTATGCTGTATTAAAATGGAGATAGTGGACACTCATGCTTTATTCTTGATGTTAAAATTATTGATTTGGGGTTTTTTTCTTCATTCATTGCAATGTTGGCTTTGGGTTTGTTGAGCATTTCCTTAATTCTATTGGGTAATCATCATTATGTCCCAAATTTTTTCAGAAGTTTAACCATTAAGGTATGTTAAATTCATCAATGGATTTGCTTGCATCTATTGAGATGATCCCATGTTTTTTTTATTCTAGTTTCTATTTACCTGCTCTATTCATTTGTTGATTTTCATGCATTGAATCATTCTTGCATTCCAAGACTTAACCCAACTTGATCACAGTGTATGTTTGCAATATATTATTGTGCTACATTTGCAAGTATTTTATTGATGAACTTAGTATCTATGTTCATTAAGGAAATTACTTTGCAATCTTATTTTTGTTGTGTCCTATTAGATTTTGGTTGGTGTTCGGAAAGGTTTCCCTTATACTTTGTGAAATAGTTGAGTATTAAGCCTGGTAAAATTCAGCATTGAATACATTCTGCTATGGGCTGTATTTTGTTGGGAGTCTTTCAGTTACTATTTCAACCTCATCACTTTTTATTGATTCATTCATGTTTTTATATCTTATTGATTCAAATTCTGTAGGTTATGCATGTCTAGAAATTTGAAAGTTTTTTCTAGGTTTTCCAATTCTTTGGAATATTAATTTTCACTTTATTCCCAATTGGTCTTCTTGATTTCATTGCTATCTGTTACAATATCCATGTTTCACTTCTGATTTCATTAATCTGGATCTTCTCTCTTTCTTTTAGTTAGTAGGCTAAGGGTTTATTACTCTTGTTTACTCTTTCATGGTGCTTTGTGTTATTCTTTTCATCTTTATCTTATTTATTTTGACTCTGATCTTTATTACTTGTTTCCTCCTGCTGGTTTGGATTTGGCTTCTTGTTGCTTTTCTAAGTCCATAAGATGCTTTATTAGGTTATTTATTTGTGATCTCTCCAATTTTTTAATGCAAGAATTCATAACTGTAAAACTTCTGCTTAGCAATGCTCTCACTATATAGCACAGGTTCTTGTATGCTATGTTTCTGTTTCATTTGATCTTAGACTTTTTTAAATTTGCTACAATTTCTTTAACAACCCTATAGTTGTTCAAAAATATATTGTTATATCTTATGAGTTTTGTTTCAGTAGTTTCTCTTGTTGATTTATAGATTCATTCAAATATGACCTGATAAGATACAAGAATTTTTTTCAATCTTTTGTATTTTTTAAGATTATAAATGTGACTCATTCTAGAGATAGTTCCATGAGTTGCCACAAAGAATGTGTTTTCTGTTGAATTAAACATTCTGTAGGTGTCTATTATGTCCTTTGCAAATGGTATTGATTAACTCTGCCATTTTTTTCTTCATCTTTTTGTTTGAATGATACAAATATTGCTGAGAGTAGACTATTCTTATTTTGGAATCATTGAATCCTCTATGTCCAGAAACATTTGTTTTATTAAATTAGGTACACAAACACTTGATGCATATATTCACAATCATTGTGCCTTTCTTTTTTATCTATATGTAGTGACCACCTGTCTTTGCTGTCTTTTTTGGTTTCAATTCTACTTTGTCAGATATGTGGTAGTGACTCCTGCATGCTATTTGATTCCACTTATTTAGAACATCATTTTCCACTTTCAGTAGGCTTGTGCCATTTTCAGTAGGCTTGTGCTCTTTGCAGAGAAAATAACTGCTTTTAGGAACAGAGTTTTGGGTCTGGTTTGTTATTCCAGTCAGTCAGTGTCATATATTTGGTGTTCAGGCTGCTTAATTTCAGGTCATTATTGAAAGGTAGGTATAAATTCATTTTGTTGGTTTATTTCTTGTTTTCTTGAATAAATTGTGTTTATATTTCACCCTCATTTATTTTAGACGTATGATAGTTACTGAATTAATCATGGTTGAACTTGTGCCTAATTTAACTTGCTTATGTACTCTTCTAGTTACTTTTTCTTTCCTGTCCTCTCATCACTGTATTTAATTAGTTCTATTTTTTAAGTGTACAATTCCTTAAGTAACTTCTTTAATACTGGTTCAGTGATAATAAATTCTTTTAGTTTATACACATTGAAAGATCTTTATTTCTCCTTCAATTCTGAAGGATAATATAATAATCTAGGTTGGCAGTTATCTTCCTAACTTGAAGTACATTATTACATGCTCTCAATGCCTTGGGAATTTCTGCTAACCACTGTGTTGTTACTATGTTGGGTGCTTAATAATTGATTTGGTCCTTCTCTATCACAGCTTGCAATATTCTGTCTTTATTCTATACACTTTATAGTTTAATAAAAATACAATTTGGAAAGTTTCTTTTTCAGTCATGTTTTTGGGGTTCTAAGTATTTCCTATATCTAGGAGTCTATGTATTTTCAAAGTTTGTGGACTTTATGCTGTTATTTCAATGAATAGGCTTTTGTGCATTTATTCCATACCTCAACTCATCTGTATATATCAAGTATTCATATGTTTTTCTTTGAATGATTTCTTATTTTCTTCTTGCTTTTTATTTATTAGTATTTGAGTGAGATAATTCTTCAACCTAGTTTCAAGGCTTAATATTCTTTCTTCTGATTGATCTAGTCTATTGCCTAGGCTTTCCACTGAGCATTTAATTTAACTGTTGAGAATTTCATTTCCAACATATGTATTAGGTTCTTCAATACCTCTATTTATGTATGGAATTTGTCTTTTATACCCCTCATTGTTTTCCTTAATTTATGCAATTGTTGTTCTCCATTCTCTTGAAATTCATTGATCTTGTTTTAAAAAATCATTTTTTTTGTCACTTCCATGTATGTATGTAGTATAGCCCAATTTGGTTCATCTTTTTTTTCTTCTTTCTACCTTTGTCCCTTATTATGTTAGTTTCCACTGGTTAAAAATTTCTACATTTATTCTTGTATATCAACTACATTTACCTTCTTAATTTCCTTCTTTTACCTTCCCTCTCCTGTACATATCATCCACTTAGCATGAACTGCTTTTCATAGTATTGCTGAAGTTGTATTAGGTCTATATTCCACATATGAGAGAAAACATGCAGCTTTTGCCATTCTGAACCTGGCTAACTTTGCTTAAGATGATGTTCTCCAGTTCCATCCATTTACCTAGAAATGACAAAATTTCATTCTTCCTTGTGGCTGAATAAAATTTCATTGTGTATAAATACCACATTTTCTTATTCCATGCATTAGTAGTGGGACATTTGGCTGTTTCCATGTGCCCCAAGGAAACTCCCTGTGTAGGAGAAATTTCATTTTTTCTTCTTTTTTTCTTCCACAAAATCAGAGCACAGGAGGGCAGGACAGATTCTGCCTTGGCGCAAGGTGGGAGGGATGATGGTGGGAGGTGTAAGGAGGTTTGGAAATGGTGAAGGAGAGTGAATATGGTGCCAATACTGTGTACACATGTATGCTGATGGAAAAAATGGTATCTGTTGAAAATATTCCAGGGGAAAAGGAGAATGGTGGACAGGGTGAATTCAAGTATGATCTATTTGATAGATTGTAAGAACTTTTGTAAATGCCACAATGTACTGCCACCTAGCACAACAATTAAAAAATCAGAAAAAAATATCATTTTTTTGAATTCTTGTCTAATATTTAATGTACTTCTATAGTTTCAAAGCTAATAGGTAGCTATTAGTCATGAAATTTTGGATGTCATCTTTCTCTTTTCATAATTCATGAATTTCTACTGACATATCAATTGGGATGGACAGCTTTGCCATTCTTTTCAGATAAGGGTCATTTATGGGAATTGGCTTTATTGATGTTGTGCTCTAAGCTATCAGTTTGTTGTGTAGCATTGAATTTAATTTGCACTGGTTTTACCATATGGTTTCTTCCCTATGGAATTTGTTACAATTTGCAGTGCTCACAGTATGATGGACTCATTCTCTCTATAGGTCTTGCACAAGTGGGTTCCTTCTGATCATTCATTCAGATGTTTTGTAGACAGGGGAGTGGATATATCAGACTCTTGATGGTTAACCCTCCAGTTTTATCAATCATATGCTATCTGCAAGGGTATGGGAATAATCCTATTTGAGGATTCTGATTGGTGAGGTGCCTATGAAAGTTGTGTTATTTCTCTTTACTGCTGTTCTAGGTGGTAAGCATCTATGACTTCAAGTCCATCCTAGCCATGTCTAGCTAGACTAGGGTTCCTCCCTTGATCTTTATGTTGAAGTATTGAATATAACAGGGTTGTGGCTGATATTTGGTACAATTTGTCTTAACTTTCTGTGGGTGTAGCTCAGCAACTGCACTTGGTGTTCTGGGCATAATCCCCAGCTCCATTCAGATGGAAGGAAACAATAGCAGTAAAAAGTACAACATATAACAAACCAGATATAGAAATTCAGTAACAAGCCATTAAAGACAACATTAATCACAACACCAGTAATAAAAACCAAACAAACAAGAAAGGGAGCTAAATATTGTTGAATAAACTAAGATAATAAACATTAATAAATACATAATTCATAATTCAAAAGGGAATAATGAGACATTAGAAAAGAAGGCAGATAGAAGTCCTATTAAACAATAATATAATAATAGCTTAAAAATAAGAAAAGAATAAATCAAAAAGGAATAAAAGCAGTTAATGACAAAGGAGAAAAGAAAAAGTAAGACAATAAAAAATTCTTTGTCCATGAGGTGCTTGAATTAGAGTATTTTTTTCCCAGTATGCATCAAAATATTCAACATCACATAGTCTATATGGCCAGTGTCATGGTCTATGTCTGCTAAGCAGCAAGCACTCATGAGAAGACTTTTGAAGTTTCAAGGCCAGCATGGACTTAAGACCTCCAGACCTCACTATGTTAGCTCCATCCCCTGCATTAACCGAGTGTGTGTGTGTGTGTGTGTGTGTGTGTGTGTGTGTGTGTGTAGCAGTCAAAACTCTGAGATCTGTCCTGGAGTTAGAAGGAATAATGTGAAACTAGCAATTTGCCACCCTTCTGACTCTCACTTCTGCCTCCCGCAAATATTTCATGCAATTCCTACTGTTTCTCTCACCACTGACTGCTGTGTCCCATCAAAGCTGCCATCCTAGCTGTACTTTCTTTTGATAGATTCATATCAGTTACTCCCTCTAGATAGTACTGTAAAGCTATCTCTCCTGAAGTTAAAGTATTGCCATGTCCACCAGATCAAGGATTTGGGACACTTCTTAGATTTCTTCTCCCCACAGAATTTCAGTCCTGAATGATAGGAGCCACTGAAAATGGCTGTTCAGGGGAGTACATGTGGTACATTCTTTATGGTAATCCTCTAGTTTTATCAATCATGTGCTGTCTGTAAGGGTATAGGAGTAATCCTATTTGAGGATCCTAATTGCCATGGTATCTATGAAAGTTCTGTTATTTCTCTCAGCTGCTGTTGGTTGTTGAGGGGTGGTGAATATCTAGGATTTCAGGCCCATCCTAGACATGTTTATATGGACAAGGTCTCTTGTTCTGTAAGTTGTAGCATTGAGTATAACAAGGTTGTGGTTGGTATTTGGTTCCATTTTTCTAAATTTTACTGTGGTTGAAGCTCAACATTGATATGCCATGCAGCTGTGTTTGATGATCTGGCTTGATCTCCAGATCCAGTTAAATAGATGGAAACAAATAGCTGTAAAACTACAATATAACACAAACCAGATATACAAATTCAGTAACAATCCACTAAAAATAATGACATTAACAACACCCATAAGCAAACACAAAAGGGAGCCAATGTATTTATGAATAAACTAAAATGATAAAAATTAATAAATATAAAATTCATAATTTGAAAGGGAATAATGAGACATTAGAAAAGAAGACAGAGAGAAAAATGTCTTATTAAAGTATATCAAAATAATAGTATAAAACAAGAAAAGAGTAAATTAAACATGAATAAAAGTAATTAATGTTAAGTAGACAAAGCACACTATCATAAAATGAAATATTATATGTGTGATTTATACTGAGCAGACCTGAAAGCACACAAAACTTACATAAAGAAATAGGTAACATGTGTACAGTTCCTAATTTTGCCACAATACCTCCTTATGGTCTCATGAGTATTTCTCTACAATCATTGACAGTGAAAGAAAACATTTGGGTTTAAAGAAAGATGGTTCTCCACAGTATTAGGGGATGACCCAGAAATAAACAGAAAGCTACAGCACTACAACCCATTTCTGGAACAAACTTGGAAGATATAGGTAAAGTTTTTCAATCACTCAAAACTGTATGAGGTTGGGCCCTTTTCCCTAAAAGAAAAATATCTAGACATAGGTTTATATGCAGATTCAAGTCTGAAGGATCATAGACATGAAGGCGTATAATTGTAAAGATGATTAGAAAGAACATTGGGGAAATGATCCATTGATATATATGCCTTAATAAGCAAAAAATATGAAGACAGATATAGATCATGAGAATGATTTCCAAAGGGTGACCTTAGGGTGGTAAGATTGTAATAATCAAAGGGATAGACTAACATATGCTACACACAATTAGATGTTCTCAGTAGAAACAGAACTAATATAATATTAAAAACATAGCTATATGAAAGTGATTTATTATGAAAATCTGATCAATAAATACAGAGAGTGAGAAATCTGACCATAATCTGTACATAAACTGAATAACTACATAGGCCAAATAACATGTACACTTAAGAACCCTGAGTAACAAATGAGTGCTTATCCATGTTCCATGAGGTTACCAGGCAAAACGAACTTCCAATCTTTACTTAGGTGTTAGTTGACTCACTATGCTATAAATCTGGGCATGCAGAGCAGCAAACTATCATCAAATGAAATGTTATACATGTCATTTATGCTAAGCAGACCCAGAAAGCACACAAAAATTACATGAACAAATAGATAAGATGTCCATATTTCCTAATCTTGCATCAATGCCTCCTGTGTCATAATCGCCACTTATAGTCTCATGAGGATTTGCCTACAGTCATTGACAGTGAAAGAAAACATTTAGACTTAAAGACAAGTAGTTCTCCACTCTACAGTACTACAAGTCATTTCTGAAACAACTTTTGAAGATATTGGTAAAGATAAGCAAAAGTGAAGTGGTGTATGAGTTTGAACTGTTACTTCAAAAGGAGAAATAGCCAGTTGTATGGTTATATGCAGATTCAAGTCTGGAGGGTCAAAGACATGGAAGGAGCATTAATGCAAAAATTGTCAGAAAGAACATTGAGGGAAATTACACATTGATATGTACGTCTTAATTGGTAAAAATTCTGAAGATATTTGTAGATCATAAGATTGTGTTCCAAGGGGTTCCTTCAAGGGGGAAGAAGTTTAACAAACAATGGGATAGACTAACACATTCTATACACAATTATATGTTATCAAGTGAAACAGAACTAATAGTATATAGAGAAAACATAGCTATATAAAAGTGATTTATTATGAGAACCTGATCAATCAAACACAGAGATCAAGAAATTCCACCATAATCTACCTGCAAGCTGATTAACTAGGGGGCCTGAAGATGGAACTGTCTACCCCTGTTTAATAGCCTGAGGACCGAGGGATCCACTAATGCAAACCCAGAGTACAAAGGCCATTGCACTGATATTCTGATGTCTACGATCAGGAAAAAATAAAATAATGCTGTTGCAGATCTAGAAGAGAGAGAGAATTCATCTTCCCTTGCCTCTTTGTTCTACTTGGGCTTCAACCAATTGAATGGTGCTCGACCATTTTTCAAGAGAGTTACCTCCTTTTGATTTGAATATCTCTGGATTTGAATTATCCACCGATTCAAGTTCTAATCACTGCCATAATTTCCCTTGTAGATTTAGCCAGAAATAATAGTTTACTAGCTTTCTGGGTATCTTTTAATCTAGTTCCAAGTTTTAGCTATGCGTGTTCAATGTTATTTTTTAGTATGTCTGCTAATACTCAACTGAAGATGGATAGCAAAGGTCACACAGTTACATGATAGCCTATAGTTGCATTCTTAGGCTGTACTAAGGCCCAGTAGCAGAAGAGATGTTTCTATAAAGGAAAATATGTCTACAGAGGACTTCAGGGACTTCTTCAAATATTCTAACGGCATAGAGTATGATTCATCTATTGAGCCCACCCAATACCCCAAGTAGTGTCCTTTTCAGCCAGTGCCTTTTCAAGTACCGATGAATCTGCTGAACTACATGGCCCAAACAGCTTGCACAGAAGCCTAATCCTGCTTTAGAGCTTATGCTTTGTTGAGCCTATTCAAAATTATCAGGGCTTTTTTTGTCACTTGGAAAATGGTCTAGAGTAATCTGAAATAATGAGGAAAATGTTGTCTCCGTAATCCAGTGTACACTTAGGGTTTTGCTTGTTCTTGGTTTGGCTGGATGCACCATGTTATCCTTCACTTTTGAAAAGGTAATATGTTCTACACTACTGCATCTATTTTATTAAAGTAGAAGATTGCTGAATTGAAAAGTCTACACTGGAGGCAGAACTTTTCAATCAAAGAGAGAACTCAGTGAATCAGGAAATAGCTACTAAAAATTCAAATGGTTAATTTAAGTCAAAGGTTCTCCATGTTTATTGCTACTTATGCATATCACACTGCTTACTTTATTCTTATGCAGTGTTCACAGTGACTCCTCATTTGCATGTAATTTATCTGTACTTATTTCATTTTTGCTCACAAATTCTACAAATGTAGATTAATTAGTGAGTACCTTAAAATGAGCTCGTTGTGACCATCCTATCTTGCCAGTCATGAGTCACATCAGATTTTATTGTTTTCTTTTAAAAAATTATTGACAGAATATTTGTATATATTTGTGATGCACAATACCTTTTTAGTCAGATATACATCAAGCAGTGATTAACTCATTTTAATTAACATATCATTCACCTTAAATATTATTGTTCCCTTATGATGAGTAAATCAAATTCTTCTCTTCTCATTTAACCCCCATTTCATTACAGTAAATTATAGTCACCCGCTGTTCCATAGAACAAAACCTGTTCTTCCTATCAAACTATAACATTGTACCTCTTGAGAGTCAATAAACATCAACCTTGGTAACATTTCATGATGAATAGCTAGATATTACTCCCTTATGTACATATACATTTTCTTTGTCTATTAATCCACTGATTGGCATATAGGTTTATTCTATATCCAGGATATTTTGAATAGTGCCACCATAAACATGGGCAAGCCACTGTCTTTTTGACATGTTGGATTTCATTTCCTTTTAGTATATACCCAGAAGTGAAACTGTTGGATCATATGCTAGTTCTACTTTTAATTCCTTGACAAACTTCCATACAGTTCTGCATAATGCCTATACTAATTGAAATTGAAACCAACAACATGTAAGGGTTCCACTTTAGCAACATATTCAATGATGTTTGATGAATTTTTATTGTTATTTTTGTTTGAAAAAAGCCAAGTTCACAGGACTGAGGTGATATCAAACTGAGGCTTTTAAATTTCTGTTCTCTAATGATTAGTGATATCAAGAAAATTTTTAGGTATACCAGTTGCCATTTGTAGATGATATTTTAGGAAATGTCTATTCAGAGTTTATCCCATTTTAGTTGGATTATTTGATTTATTAAAGCACAATATTTTAGAAAACTTTATGTTAGCTAAATGCTTTATTAATAGAATATTTTTCATAGTAAAGGGATTTTATTCCATGTTAAAAATAAATATATTTGAACTGAGACATAAATCTGAAAGTAATATATATCAGTAAGAAAACATGTGATGTTTTCAATGCATATATACATCAGAACTGATTAAACAGAATCTGCATCTTAACAAAATCTGTAGGAAATCATAGAATTCTGTGTGCTGGTTGGCCAGCACAGATCTGAGCAATGTCCCTTAAAGCTTCTTTGTCTTGATTTTGCCTTTGCTTTTCCGCAATGACATATGCCTAATAAAAATTTTCATTACATTTCAGCTTAAACTGGGTGAACTAGTTTGTGTCTGAAATTTAGCTGCACTTTGCATGAGAAGGACATTATTTTAGATTATCTCCAGAGGAGAACCTAAGTAGCTGGCTTAATTAAAATCATGTTTTGATTAACAATAAAGAACTCACATCATCAAATTTTATATCTGAATTAAAATTTCATAAACTGACAGAAGCAGATTATTATTATCATGTTAATCATCTATAATGATTTTAAAGTTCTCGTGAGCTGGAATATAAAAGGCTTCAAGCAGTTTTAATATTGGAGTCATAATGATTCCAACAGAAAATATTTATGATGTTCATAATAATAGAGATCTATTCTTTGTGGTTACACTTGCTAATTAAACTTTAATGTCTATCAAGTAAATATTAATTCCTTTAGCACAATTACTCTGCCAATTTCATTTGTTATATCTATATCTTGCATATAGATATCAACTATATAGAATGAAAAATTTTTTTCATAACAACACTATATAGAAAAGTCCATACCAAGTATATGAACTTGAATATTTTTAAACATTAATACATGTAATATGGTATTTTAATACAGTAATACTTATTATATATTTTGTTTTCATCAGGCTTTTCTCATACTTATTCTCTTCTCTTCCTACATTTTTCCATGTGTGTTTCCATTACCATTGTCTATTTCTCTTCTTCCTTCTGATTTTCTTCTCACCCACCAATTTCTTTTTCCAATTTAACTGCCTATTTCTCCATTGATTTTCTTGCTATACTTTCTTCTTATTCATTGCTTTTGGAAAATCTTCTCAAAAGCTTATACATAGAATTAGTTTGCCATAGGTGAATGCAAATGACTTTTTGCATTTCATGGAACATCTTGTATCATTTTACTCTTTCCTGTATTCTTATTTCCAATTCACATTTTGTTCGTCACCAATCCTAATTTCAGTCCATGAAAGAAAGTGCTTTTAAAGAACTCACCCAAATTCTCTTAATTTCCATACCCAGTAAACTCTCTTCATTCTTACTCTACTTGCAACATTTCTTTGTATATGTGATTTCACATTTCGCTTTGCCATTATTAGTATCTTCCCTTCTTGTGTATAGCACTCAGCTTTCAACTTTTCATTTCTCCCAAATATTATCCACACACTATATTAGATGGAATAAAATTAAAAAGCTGTTCTCGTAGGGTTATGGATTATATCCACTCCCCCAATACTCACTTCATAAATCCTATTGAGTGTTCCTTTACATTTACTTCATTTCATTTTAGGGAATGTCCTATAAGGAGATGGAAAAGGAAAATTCCTCATTGCTGACAGAGTTTGTCCTCACAGGACTTATAGAACATTGAGTTCCCACTGTTACTGGTGATTTTGGTGATCTACCTCATCACCATTGTGGAGAACCTGGGTCTGATTACTCACATCTGGAATGACCCTCACCTTCACATCACCATATACTTTTTCCTTTTGAGTTTGGCTTTTGTAGATGATTTGATCTCACTCCACAGGAACTCCCAATATGCTGGTCAACTCTTTAGCAAAGAGTAAGATGATATCTCTTTCTAAATTCATGACACAGTTTTTCGCCTTAGCATTTGGTGGAATCACTGAATGCTTTCTCATAAGAACAATGGTTTATGATTGCTTTGTAGCCATATGTAAACCTTTTCTTTATCCAGTGATTATGACCAATAGACTATTCATGTGACTATTAGTTTTGTCATTTGTAGATGGCTTTCTTCATCCCTTGTTTCCTGAAGAATTTTTATTCACATTAACTTTGTCAAAAGACATCAATTTTATTGTGACATTATTTATTTGTATAATATTTCCTGTATAAAATTAACTTTATTAATTTTATGCTGGTATTTATGTCCAGTACAATTCAATTATTCACCATTATATGTGTTGTTTCTTATACACTAGTGCTCTTCACAATCAAGACAAAATAAAGCCTTTTCCACCTGTGGAGTCCATCTCTTATCTATGTCTTTGTACTACAGTCCCCTTATTTACATGTATGGGTTCCTTGTATCTCAATAAGCAGATGATCACAGTATGATGAATTCCTTTATTTTTTTGTTTATTGTAGTGCTGAGTGGGGGTACATTGTGGCATTTACAAAAGTTCTTACAATATATCAAATATATCACATTGCAATTTTATCTGCTCCCACCCAATCCCCATTCCTGGAACAGTTTCAATAGGTATCAATTTGCATTTACAGATCTATGTTTGCAGTATTTGCACCATATTCACCTTCCAACACCATTTCTCAACACCTCCCTCTCCCACTGATCTCACCCTCCCCACCCAAGCAGAACCTGTTCCACCCTCCTGTTCTCTTATTTTGTAGAAGAAAAGAAGAACAGGAATTAAAGGACATTTTTGGTTGTTAAAGATAGCTACGCAGGGAGTTTCCTTGTGGCACTTCCATATTTATATGTATTGTAGACTAATTAGGTTCTATTCCTCTATTTTTCTTCTTTCTACCTTATGGTAGTTTCAACCAGTTTTAAAACTCTATATTCATTCTTGTATAGACAGCATACCAACTATGTTCATCTTCTTATCTTCCCTTTTTTACCTTCCTCTTCTTGCATGTGACATCCCTTAGCATGACCTATTTTTCAAAGAATTACTGCATTTGTATTAGGTCTATATTCCACATATGAGAGAAAAAAATATAACTTTTGGCCTTCTGCACCTGGTTAACTTCACCAAGGGGATGTTCCACAGTTCCATCCATTTACCTGTAAATGACAAAACTTCATTCTTCATTGTGACTGAACAAAATTCCATTGAATACCAATACCACATTTTCTTGATCCAGTGGGGCATCTTGACTGCATCCATAGCTTAGCTATTGTGTATAATGTTGCAATAAACATAAGTATGCAGGTGCCTTTGTTGTAACCTGACTTACATTCCTTCGGGTACATCCCTAGGAGTGGTATTGCTGGATCACATGACAGTTCTATTTGTAATTTTTTGAGGAGCATTTAAACTGTTTTCCATAGTGGTTGTACTAGCTTACATTCCCACTAGCAGAGTATGAGGGTTCCTTTTCCCCCACATCCTTGCCAAAATTTGTTGTTGTTTATGTTCCTTATGGTAGCCATTCTAAAAGTACTAGGAGGAGTCTTAGTGTGGTTTTGATTTGCATTTCCCTTATGGCCAGAAATGTTGAGCATTACTTTAAGTGTTTTTAGAAATTTGGACTTCTTCCTTTAAAAAAGATCTGTTCAGTTCTTTTGCCCATTTCTTCATTGGGTCATTGATTTTTTTGGAGTTTAGATTGAACTCCTTGTATATTCTGGTTATCAGTCTTTTGTCTGATGTAAAACTGGAAAAGATTTTCTCCCATTCTGTGATCAGCCTCTTCAATTTAGAGACCATTTCTTTTGTTGTGCCGAAGATTTTTAATTTCATGCAGTACTATTTATTAATTCTTTCTCTTAATTGTAGGGCCTTTTGAGTTCTATTGAGTAAGTCATTGCCTATGTCTATTAATTCCAGTGTGTTTCCTGTACTAGCATCAAAGTTGCAGGTTTAATATTAAATATCTTGATCCATTTTGAGTTGATATATGTATAGGGTTACAGACATGGATCTGGATCTAGTTTCAGTTTCCTGAATGCAGACATCCAGTTTTCCTAGCAACATTTGTTGAAGAGACTGTCTTCTCCATTATGTATCTTTGGTGACTTTGTCAACATGTGGGCATAACTGCATGGATTTATATCTGGGTCTTCCATTCTGTTCTACTGGCCTTCATATCTTCTTTTGTGCGAGTAGGATGCTGTTTTTATTGCTATGGCTCTGTTGTATAGATTTAAGTCATGAATTGTAATACCACTAGCATTGCTCTTTTTGGTCAGTATTGCCTTTTGCAGTCTTTTGCATTTCCAAATGAAATTTAAAGTTGATTTTTCAATCTCTGTGAAGATTAGAGATTTTCACATGTAGATTGCTTTTGGTAATTTATTCATCTTCACTATTGATTCTACTGATACATGAGCATGGAAAATTTTTCCATCTTCTGTTCCCCCTTGATTTCTTTCTTCAATGGTTTATAGTTTTCCTTATGGAGGCTTTTCATATTCTTTGTTAGCTTTATTCCTAGAAATATTGGGTTTTATTTGAGGCTATTGTACATGTAATTGTTTTCCTATATTCTTTCTCAATCTGTTCATTGTTGGTGTATAGAAAGGCTATTATTGAATTTTGCAAAACAACTTTATATTGTGATAATTTGCTGAAGTTGTTTATAGTGTCTAGGAGTGTTTTTGGTCTTTTAGGTATAGGATCATGTCATCTGCGAATAGGGATAGTGTTACTACTTGCTTTCCAATTCCTTTTATTTCTTCTTCCTGTCTTATTACTCTGGCTAAGAATTACAAGAGTATGTTGAATAAGAGTGGAGAGAGAGGACACTTTTGTCTTTTTTACTGACTTTAAAGGAAATGGTTTCAGTTTTTCCCCATTATGTATCATGTTGGCTATATGCTTGTCATATATAGCCTTTATTATGTTGAGGTATATTACTTTTATTCCTAGTTCATCAGAGTTTTGTCATAAAGGGATGTTGAATATTATTGAAGGCTTTTTCCCTATCTACTAAGATGACCATGTGGTTCATGTCTTTGCCTCTAATAATAAATTGTATTACATTCAGTGATTTGTGTATGTTGAACCATCTCTGCATTCCTGGCATGAAACTGGCATGCGATCTTTTTGATATGTTATTGAATTCAGTTTGCCAATATTTTATTGAGGATTTTTGTATCCAAGTTCATTAAATAGATTGGCCTGTCATTCTCTTTTTTGTTGTTTCCCTATATGGTTTTGGAGTTAGTATAATACTAGCTTCATAGAATGAATTTGGCATGTGTTCCTTCCATTTCTATTTTGTGGAAAAATTTGAGTTTAGGTATTAGTTTTTCTTTAAAGGTCTAATAGAATTGAATGAAGAATCTGTCAGGTCCTGGACTTTTATTTTTTGGGAGACTCTACTGCTGCATCAATTTCCTTGGGTGTTATAGATGTTTAAGTGATTCATATCCTCTTGGTGCAATTTTGGATGGTCATATATATCTAGAAATTTGTCTATTTCTTCTAGATTTTCCTATTTATTTGAATATTGGTTTTCAAAGTAGTCCTAGATGATTTCCTGTATTTCATTGGTATTTGTTTTTATGTCCCCCTTTTCATTCCTGTTTTTATTAATTTGGGTTTTTTCCTTCCTCATTTTAATCAGATTTACCAGGGCTTGTCAATCTTGTTTATTTTTTCAAAGAACCAGCTTTTTGCTTCATTGAGTCCTAGTATGATATTTTTTGGTCTCTATTTCATTGATTTCAGCTCTTATTTTTATTATTCTCTCTGCCTGTGTTGGGTTAAATTTGATCTTGTTTGAGATGCAGCATTAGGTTTTTTATTTGAGATCTGCCTGAGCTTTTAATATATGCATTCATGGCTATAAACTTTCCTCTTAGGACTACCTTTGCTGTGTCCCATAGGTTCTGATAGGTGTGTTTTCATTTTCATTAATTTCCAGGAACTTTTTGGTTTCCTCCCTTATTTCTACTATGACCCAGTGATCATTGAGCAATGTGTTGGTCAACCTCCAGTTGTTTAAGTATTTTCTATTGCTTCTTTTGTTGTTGAGTTCTAGTTTTATTGTGTTGTTACACAGTATGCAGAGTGTCATTTAATTTTTTTATATTTGTTGATATTTGCATTGTGACCTATCATATGTTCTATTTTTGAAAGAGAAGAATGTACATTGTGTTGTTGCAGAATGGAATACTCTGTAAATGCCTATCAGGTTCATTAAAACTATGCTGTCATTACTTTATTGATTGTTTTGTCTGTATGATCTATCTACTGGTGATAACAGAGTATTAAAGTTGCACACTCCCACTATGTGTGGTCCTATTTATGGTTTGAAGTCCATTCATGTATGTTTAATGAAGTTGGTTGCACCAACAATATGCACCTATAAGTGTATAATTATTTCCTTTTGATTTATTGCTCCTTTTATTACTAAGAAGTGACCTTCTTTGTTTCTTTTGACTAATGTAGTTTTGAAGTCTACTTCAAAACTATTGAATTTTCAGGTATTGAAATTCCTGGCTGTTTTCCAGGGGTCATTACCTTGGTAAATCTTCTTCCACCCTTTCACAGTGAGTGAGGCTTTGTTTCCATCCGTGTTCTGTTTATCATGGTTAACTTTTATTCCTTCATTAATTTTGAATGACAGCTTTGCTGGATAGAGTGTCTTAGGATTGAAATTGTTTTCTTTAGTTGCTCAAAATACCTCACTCCATGCCTTTCTTGCATTTAAGGTTTCTGTTCAGAATTTGCTTTATATAACATATAAAGGTATCTTTATATGTTATTTGATTTTTCTCTCTTGCAGTCCTCAATAGTCTTTCCTTGGTCTCTGTTGTAATTGTTGTAAATATAATATGCCATGGAGGAGTTCTATTTGATCTATTTGGTCATGTCTGTTTGGAGTCCTACAGGCTTCCTGTCCCTGAATGGGCATCTCTTTCTTGAGATTTTGGAAATTTTCTTCCATTATTTTGTCAAATACATTTTGTATACCTTTGGCTCACACCTCTACTCCTTCCTTAAGGCCCATAAGTCACAGGTTTGATGTTTTGTTTGAATTTCTGAGTTATTGCAGATTCTCTTGCAGTTCTTGAGTTTTTTGTCTAAGAATTCTTCTATTTTTTTCTTTAATATCTATTTCATCTTTGAGCCCTGAAATTCTGTCTTCCATCTGTTTGAGTCTGCTGGAGTGGCTTTCAACTATATTTTTTATTAGATTTAAGGAAATTTTTATTTCCAGGATTTCTGTTTGATTCTTTTCTTCTGAGATTTTCTATATCTTTGTTAAACTTTTTCTTTCATATTGTATGCTGTGTTCTTTATTTCATACACCTTTTTTTAAATAATATTCTTAGTTTCGTTTTGGAGTTTGTTGAATTCCTTTCTGAGTTCATTTAATTGTTTCTGTCTCTTCTCAAGGTTTTTTTTATCTGTGTCCTCTTGACATTCTTTGAGGTTTATTTTGTCTGTTCCCTTTAAGCAATTTCTAAGAGGAAATTATGGATTTCCCCTTTGAGTTCTTTTTTTGAGCTCCTCTTTGAGCACCTCTTTTATATTGATATACTTATCATCATTTTACTGAGGTCAGAAACTGGGGATTAATTTCATTCATTTTCCACTAAATCCTCTATTGAATTATTGTTCATCTTTTGAGTGGTTGTATTCCCCTGCCTTCTTCTTCTCTGCATGTTTCTATTTTGTGCATTGTTTCTGTGTTCTTTATTGGCTATTTGGGATTTTTAATCACTTGTATCTTTCCCTTGACTTAGTTACTATGCTGTTACTGGCTTAGTTGTCTGATAGGTTTTTGTGCTATTTCTGTTCTCTGACTTGGAGGTATAATTTAGCAATAACAAATTCACAGACAATGCCAGACCAGTTGTTTATGTACATAACATATAGAGAATGAATTGTTGATATTATCTGTAAAGAATGTGTATTGGGGGGGTAACAGTTGTTTGGATAGAGATACTTAGGTAATTAAATAGGTGGCACTAGACGTGTGGACAGAAAGGGGGAATGGGGGAGAGAAAGAGGGATATGAGGTGTGGGAGCTATGGGTAATAAGTTCCTAATGTGTGTTAATGGATAGTTCAGTTTTTGTTGGGGCACGTGCTTTTTCTGGGATTATAGAGGGATAGGAAGAATGGAGGTTGTATATTTGGTATAGTAGACTATTTGGTGAGTGGTGAATGTAGAGGAGGTAGGGGCAGTGAGGTATAAGGCATTGGGAGTCAATGACAGGAAGGTGGAGAAAGGAGGGGTGAATGGAAGAAAAGGGAAGAAAATATTACTTG
Source organism: Castor canadensis (assembly GCF_047511655.1). Classification (NCBI taxonomy): domain Eukaryota; kingdom Metazoa; phylum Chordata; class Mammalia; order Rodentia; family Castoridae; genus Castor; species Castor canadensis. The sequence goes on from NC_133390.1 coordinate 47,020,916, forward strand.
GGTAGACAAAGGAAAGTGGGACAAGAGAAGGCTAAGCAGTTGATACTTGTACAGAATGGAAGAGGGAGATACATAGCAATGGTTATAGCACCAAAAAAAAAAGGAGATTAAATGAAGAGCGTGAAAATAAGGAAAATAACAGTAATAAAAATAAAACTACTAAATAAAAAAGGGAAATATCAGCTCACTGAAAGTTTTGTACCTTTTCCTCTGATTTCAAATCCAGGTGCTGGCACTTTTGACAGAGGCTTTTTCAGTGTCTCTGTTTCTCCTCAAGATTGGTATATTGGGCTGTGTGATGATGGATGTTGCATCTCCTTATTGGACAGCTTTGTGGGGAGACAGCTGAGGGTGTTTGAGCCCCATGTTTTCTTGGTGTGATAGGCCACCTGGTACAGGTGGGATCTCTGAAGTGTTCCTGCCACAAGGCTGGTTTGTGAGCAGTTGCTGGTTCCCTTTGCCGACAGAGACAGTTGCAATTGAGCTTTATGTTTGCTCACTTTCAGCTCACTACTAGATTCTCCATGGTGGCCAAATATGCTTCTGATTTTGCCAGAGGCACCTGTTTTGCTCCAGCATAGCTTAGGCTCTGGCAGGTCATCCCTTTCCCTAACAAGGTAGGGTGTCTCAGAATTGTGCTCCACCGCCACTCCTGTGAATTAAGCTCTGAGTTCTGCCCTGTCCCTGCCCCAGGAAGTCAGCTCAGTGTTTCATCCCACCCTCTCCAGGCAGAAGTGAATTATGCTTGCATCACTAGTGACCACTTTTGTTTAGGAGGGATACAATCTGCCCAGCAGCTCTACTGAACTGTGTGGTTCTCTCAAGGGCAGGTGATCTGTGATGCTCATCTGACAGTGTTGCAGATTCGCTCCAGGGGAGTTGGGTCAGGTTCGGTGGGGAGCAGGTAGGCTGTGTCCACATGATACAGGTCCAGGACATCACAGAATCTAGCTCTATTTGTTCCACAGTCGTCTGCTTTTTTCAAAAAGAAGTTGGGGGGGGGGATACTGGCAGGTTTCTTCCAGGCAGACCTACAGCTGTGTTGGTCTCAGCCCTTGCAGGAGGTTGTACCAGTAGATGCTTGGGCTTCCTTGGCTATTATGTGCAATTAAAAGCTGTGTTAAGGATCAATTGTTGAACTTTATGTGCCCTAAGTATTGACAATACTTTAGTTGGATAAAAATTCAGAATTACCCAAGTCTAGCTACCATGACTCTGAAGTATTTTTCTGATTTCATAGAGTTTAGGGTTTTGTGTCCCTCAGCTATCTGCCATCTTGGGTCTGTGACATAATTCCTTTGTAAATCCAGTTATGTACCATCTAAGAAATAAACAAATCATAAATTCACTGGCCAAAATATTAAAGAGAAATTCCTAAATCTCAAAACACTATGTATTTTCCTTTTGATAAGAAACAGTTATAGAATTTTCCAGTTAGATTAGTCTGTTTGGAGAACTTTCAAATTCTTTTGTGATTATAGTTTTCCTATCCTTCTTTAACTCTAAATAAACAAAAATTAAATTATTTTAGTGTTTTAATTTGATATATCCAAATAACATCCTTAAAATATTGGTGTGTTTAATTTCAAAACATCCTAAGAATTTAATCCAAGTATTCGTATTAAAAAGCAGAAAACCTAATAAGAAATGAATTTTCTACCCTGCCTGTTATTTAATGCAATTTAATTAACACACTATGTGTTAATATAGTGTTGTTCTTTTCATAATGTCCTAAGTAGGGTCTGTCAAACAGCTGGCAATGAGTATGGATTGGTGAATCCTCTTATACTTGTGTTGGCAATTTTTTATTTGGGCAGAAGACAATCTGCCAGACCTCTATCCCTTTATTTCCCTTTTTCTCATTTACTTAGATATGGTAAATTTTACCTTTTTGGAATTCAACTCAAATATCTTATGAAGAAGTAAAAATACAGTAGGACTGTAGTCATAAAAATAAACGATGCAGTGAAGACAGGGCCAAACATAAAAGGATGCTGTTAGCTCAGTCTGTTTCTATGGAGAATGAGAAAATGTGAGTTTCTTTTCTTTGTTGATAATGTATTGAAAGACCATGTACAGCATTATTTGTATGATACTAGACAATGTAAAAAACTTCATTAATTCAGAAATACTTGAGAATGGAAAATTAACTTAGGGTGGATGTTTGGATGAAAAGTGTTAGAATAGTATGGAAATGATCTCTATCTTGTGATAGTTATAAAATGAATTGGATATGGAAAGAACATTAGTAATATCTCAATATTGATTGCAATGTTTTACTGAAAACAAGTGTCAATTGATGTATAAACCTCAGATCAAATAATGTTAGGAAGGTATGATGTCACAGTGCCCCAAAATGGTGAGTAATAACATAAAAATCAGCAAGTCTGTGGGAAAAATCTCTGAATTTTTGTTTTCCTCACATCCCTTACTTGTTAAATCCAATTAATGAGCCATTATGATTCCCCTGCCTTTTAAGTCAATACTAACCTTTTATACATATTCTTAATGATAATGAGACTCACTCAAAATTATTCACTTTGAAAAAGTCTACTCCCTTCTCTCCTCCATTTGCCTACACTGTCTTACTTCCCACAGACTGCTTCCAGATATTACTTCACATACAATGCTCTCATGAAATCTTATTCTCATTTGATCACTGTAAATAAATTGCCACTGCTACCAGATTATATGTGTAGTGTATACATAGAGATGTCAGTATATAAATATATATGTGAATGTGTGGATTTATTTATGGCTTCATGTGTACATAGAGTATGCATAACCTATATATATTCTGCTGAGTGCCAGTGGTTGATTTCTGTAATCTAAGTTTTTTAGAAGGCAGAGATCATTCAGACCAGTTTGGGTGCAAATTGGACTAGAGGTTTGGCTTAAGCCGTAGAACACCTGCTTTGCAAGCATGAAGCCATGATTTTAAATTCCGGTCCCACTCACAACAAAAATTAAAAAAAATTTTGATTTAAACCTGGAGTCTCTTTCTTTACAACTCCAGTGGAATCTGTGTTATAGAAACATCTTTGTCTCAGAATTCTCCCTTACTGGAACACAACTCCATTTATATTTTAGTGTTACTCAGTATCAAGGTTTATCTCAACTGTTATGCCTTCCATGTAAATAGGTTAGTTTTCTTAAAATGAAGTAATACATCCAGTTGATAGCAAAAAATCACTTATCAACCTTATCTCAATGAAGGCTGCCATTACTGCTGCTGAACTCTTGAATTTCATAGCCCCCATTATCAGTTCCATTAAGTGTGTGTCACATTTGAGGAGTCTTGATATTTTTGCCTGGGATGCAATTCTCTTTGTTCCCTGCATCTTTGTTTCTCCCTCTTCAAATGTCATATATATGGTTTGTGAGTGCTGTTGAGTTGGGAATTGAATTTCTAGCTCTATAGGATGTAAATCTCTGTTATCATCAAAATGTGTATTAGAACAAGGAGAACAGCTGGAGTCCATCTAATATGTGACTAGAAAAAAACTTTTTGATTTATTTGAAAATTTTTTTAGACAGAATCTCATAAAGTCTAGAATTTCTGAACATTCAGCCTCAACCTCCTGCATTATAGGTTACTATATTTAATATAATTCATTTCTTTTCTCTTCATTCCTCTTTAGTTTTGGCATACTTCAGTGCATATGACATCTATAACAAGCTTTATTAATGGCAGGCCTGTCAGTCAGGTATTAATAGGTACTGATGATAGTACTTACACCTGGACTTTCAGAGAGGTTTCTTCTACATATCTGCTGAAGATCCTGAGTATCAATCTCATTTAAAGTCATGATATCACTTTACTGTCTTTCACTGACCTCTCTTTTCACATCTAGCATGTCATGGATCCCTATTGACATTGTACAGTGAATTGTTTTGAGTTAATTTCTTTGTCCACATCACTATAGGTGTTATACCTTACATATATTTATATAGATTTATCGACATAATTTCCAAAGAAAATTGTACGGATAAAAATGTTTGTAAATAATTTAAATGGATAATTTTTAAAGAGCTCAATGATATCTAAGAGAATACAGATAAGTAATTAAATGAAATTCAAAAGACAAGGCAGTGGATGAATTCACTACTAATCATTACAAATTTAATGACAATTCTTCTCAAACTATTCCAAAGAGTAAAGGGAGGGGACCTTTCCAAAAATCACTCTGAGAAGCCAGCATTACCCTGCTACCAAAGCAATCATTGTTCAATACAGTACTGGATGATTTAGCCAAAACTACTAGAAAAGGAAAAGAAATAAAAGGAATGGAGAGAGGAAATAGCAAGTTCAAATTATTTCTGTTTGTAGATGATATGATTCTATTTGTAGAAAACACTGAAGAGTCTGTCAAAAGAGTGTTACAACTGATAAAAGAATTCAGTAAAGTAGCAAGATATAAAAATTATCATGCATATTTAGGAGCTATTTTAATAAACCAATAATGATTTTGCTGAGAAAGTTTCAGTGAAACATTCATATTCAAAATTTTTACAAATAGATCTACTAACTTTTCATTTTCCCAATTATCCACAAGATAATATGCACAAGATATAAAGTCAGTATACTAAAGAAATCCCTGCATGACCCTGTTTGTTGTGAAATAATGCACAAAAGCTGAGATACAGAATCAACATACACGTCCATAAACAGTAGAATGGCTTAAAATTGTGGTATGTATGCACAGTAGAGAATACAGCTATGAACAGAATGGGATCCTGTCATCAGAAGCAAAATGAATGGAATTGAAGCAAACCATGTTAATTGAAATATGCCAGACAAAGAAATACAAGTGCACCATGTTCTCTCTCATTTGTGGAAGCTAAAATATATTGATCTGAAACAAAGTAGGGATTGCAAGAGATTGGAAAGGATGTGTGGTGAGATGTTGGAAAAAGGGATATAGGATTTGATTACCGATTGTTCTGTGCATGTATAGAAATATCATACTTAACCCATTAATATGTATGATAAATACATGTAAATAAAAAAGAAAAAAATTGTCAATAATAATATTAATAACTTAACTTGAATATTGGCAAAAGATTTCAATGGTCCTTTCACCAAATAAAATATGCAGATTTAAATAATGGTATTAGGTAGGTGAAATAAGGTAGCAGAACAGAATTAAGTGATTTCCCATTGCTTTAGAACAAATTTTCACCATGATAATATTTTCAGAAGAGGTAAGGAATGCTATGAGAGATCATAGTATCTGGTTGTAGCATAATAGTAATCAGAGACACTCTGAAGTGGGTACAAGCCAATTTCAAACACCACATCATGGAAGGAGATAATATCCCCTTGTGAGAAGAAAAGTAATGGAAGCATAGAACTTTGTATTTTATGCCACATTGAAACTGTAGTGGAACAACCCTCATAGTCCCAGACTCTAAGAAAATACCTGTGGCATGAGCTCTAGACACACCCAGGCACTAGACGGGAACCAACAACTCCTGCTGAATGGATTTGGTTCAGAAATATATCACTAAAGATGAAATGTAGTGGCCAAGGTTTCCAAAACACCTCAGTGTCAGGCTGGAATGAGTGATCACCTAATGGCCTCAGTAATCATCACTTTACTTAACACTGAAATTCCATACATATTCTTCCTGCTTCAACTAAGTGACTTGCCATAAAGCCTGCTCATCTGTGTATTTGCAAATCTCTAGATACTTTCATTCTGTATCCTGCTAATTCAGATTGTTATCTATTTATAGAACTCTGATTATTTGTCTCTTCAATACTTTTCCTGGCTGGTCATTAATATCAGATTATATGCAAATCTGGCATATGCATCTAGATATTATGCATACATATGCAAACCCTTACAATAATGTGTGTGTGTGTGTGTGTGTGAGAGAGAGAGAGAGAGAGAGAGAGAGCTCTTCTTCATTCTGCTAATTCACCATAGCATTATTTGAAATCTTTTCTAATAAAACTATGGTTTAACTCTGAGATTATTCCCAGTTATGTGCAGGTAGCTAAATGAGATCTTTCAAGTCTTCTGGGCACACTTTACCCTCTCAAATATGTGATTTTGCTCATTTAGATACCTCCATAGAGAAAAACATTGCTCTGCACCAATTTCACCTTCTTTTATTTACAACATAAATGGTGTTCCTATGCAATGTAAACAGAAATGTTACAGATGTCATATTGCACTTTCAGATTACCCCAATGAAAATGGAAGTTTCACTCATTTGAAGTATATATTTGTGCTTCTTTGAAAACACTTGGCCACGTATACTATTTTTTTGACCTATGAACTCTTACATTACAAATGAAAATTCTGACACTTTTTCATATTGCAAATCATATGGCTTATGTGTATTGGGCCCTAGATAATTATTTAAGAAATACTTATGAATTGAAATGAATGAGATTGCACAGATACATTAAAAGTGCGCCATTCAATTTCAATTTGTAAATGAGAGCAGAGAAATTACTGATCATGGGAAGGCTACCAGTTTTCAATTCATTTTCAATTTCATTCATGATAATCGAAAGGATCACATACCTGTACAGAAGTCTCAGAGCAGGGGATGAACACGTCATAGTCCAGTTGCTGTTAAACTTCCTCTCCAGAAAATTCATGCCATTGCATATGTGTATAAGTGATTTTTTTATATTGCTGAAATTTCCTGTTGCACTGATAGTTTTCTCTCAGTTACTCAGAGTTTTGCTTACTGGCTCATTGTATTCACTCAAAGTCTAGGTGGATAATATAAATGACTCTTATAGAAAAATGATCTGTTTTCCCACTATCAAAGAATGTATTCAGAAAATGTGGTATTTATATGCAGTGGAATTTTATTCAGCCATCAAGAATGACTTTTTGTCATTTGCAGGTAAATGGATGGAACTGGAGAACATCATCTTAAGTGAAATTAGTCAGGTTCAGAAAACCAACGGCCACCTTTCTTCTCATATGTGGAATATAGATTTAATACAAATACAAGCAATGCAATGAAAAATAGGCCATGCTACAGGAAGATCACATATTAGAGAGGTAGAATAAAGGAAGGAAATTAAAAGGTGAATATGGTTGGTGTACTTTCTATATAAGAATGAATATAGAATTTTTAAACCTGTTGAAATCAACATAAGAAGGGAAATAAAGTAGAAAGGAGAAAAATAGAGGATATGAACCAATTCAAGTCATATATATTTATGAAAATGTCACACAAGGATATCAATGTATAGCTAGCTTAAACAAGGAAAAATCTCTGTCTTTTTTCTTTTTTTAAAAAAAAATCAGGGAACATAAGGGCAGAACAGGTCCTGTCTGGGGGTTTGGTACCAATGGGAGGGAGGAAGATGTGGGTATGTGGGAGACTGAATATGATTCAAATGTGTGTACACATGTATGTAAATGGAAAAATAAGACCTGTCGAAACTATCCCAATAATGAGGGGAGAGGGCATAAAGAATGATGGAGGGGTTGAATTCAACTGTGATATAGTGTAAGAACTTTTGTCAATGTCACAATGTACTTCAGCAAAACAACAATAATAATTTTAAGAACATATTTCTTTCCTAACTGGCCTTTTCTCTGAATGAGGAAATGTGTGACAAACTACGAATATAGAGCAAAGTTGTGTAATTTATCAAGACCGTTGATTAAACGGGTATTGAACAAAAATTGGGACCCTTTAACCTTTCATTTGAACTCTTCTTTTGGCTTATGGATATTACATAACTTGCTCCTTTCCCCCCCAGTACTTTATACCTTCCACTAACTAACTAAAGTGTCCATACAATGATATTATCCCAATTTCAATTGTGTTATAAATTCATTTCTTATTTCATATCATCAGTCATTCAGTGGCATATTAGTTTACAGGTAAAACAGATACATGTGTAAAGTTCACAATTTTGATAAGATATTCTGCTTATTCCATTAATAAGAAAATATGAAAATATACATATATTAATTCGTTAGTCAAATTTCCATCACTTTGAAAAACACCTGAGATAGTTCAACATTAACAGATGCAAGGATAATTTTGGCTCAACTTTTAGAGGTTTTATCCTATGAACAAATGGCCTTATTATTTACAGCATGGTGCCTCATGGTGCTAGTAAGGTACAGAGGGAGTCTCTTTAACTGTAGATGGTGTTTAAGAAGAAGAAGAGAAAAAAACACTATGATCCCACAAAGTCCTGTAATGGTATACCTCCAATGACCTAAACCTCCCAGTAGGCCATAAACCTTTGTAAAGCACCGTGGGATGGTGAACAAGATTTTAACATGTGGGCTTTTGATTTCAAATCCAAAGAGTATTATTCCACTCCTAACCCACATAAACTCATGTCTCTCTCTCAAGGCAAAATGCAAATAGCAGAACTCCAAGAGTCCCCAAATATTAACTGCTCTTGCACTTCTCAAAAGTCCAAGTTGAAGTCTTCTTCGAGGTTCAAGACTATGAATTCCTATAAAAATAAAAACATAAATTGTATGCGTTCAGGATACAATGACAATGTACAATTTACAGGGAAACAATGAGGGTTCAGATCAAAAGAAAAAAACCTAGGGTGATAACTATTAAATCCTGTGTCTTCATGTAAAGAGGACAGAGCACACTATGGCAGGATGTAGGTTCTCAGGGTATTGGAAAGTCTATCTCCTATAGCTTTGCTGCTTGTATTGTGCATGATTTTCTTTTCTTGGGCATGTTTTGTATGATGCCTTTACCTTTCTTTAACAAATGTTCCACATTTTAAGCACCCCTAGCATCCCTAAATTTCAAGGTTCTCCACTGTTGCTTTGGTTTCACTTTCACAGTTCCATGTAATGTCCTCTTGAGTGCTGCTTGAGGGACTTCATACCAATTGCAAAATGTCTGGCCTCCCAGACTTTCATTAATGAAAACCTCTATGGACTCACAAATTTTGCATTCTGCATGTCTAAAAAAAACAGCAACACTAGATAATATCAAGGCCTGCTTTTACCAGAACCCACTTGAACCATGACTCCAATGGCCTCTGTGTGAATATCTGGCTGAAGAGGTCTTGGGTAGGCAGAAATCCCCTGTGCTCTCTACTCCAGTCTCTTCCCTGGAATGTCCATGAACCAATTGCTGTTCAACCATAGAATATGTTTGTTTCATGAAGATTTCTACATCTTTGAATTTGTGATGGCTGTCTTTGTCAATCTCTGAGGTGTCCTGCAGACATCTTTCCTATAATCATGGTGAAAATCTCTTAGATTAACTTCTCTTAGTATGCAAAAAAACTGAATATTTTATGTCTCATGTGAATGGTCATGTAAATGTGACTTCAGAAGTGGAATATTTTAATAATCAAGTGGATAGGATGACTCATTTTTTGGCCACCAGCCACCTTCTTTCTTTGCCCAAATCAGTCATGAGACAATGAACTCATGAAATGTATGTCTTGTTGGTAGTGATGTGGTTTAGCCAAAAGCTCAGCAATATAAACTTCCAGTCAACAAGACTTAGATGTATTTTATTATCTGTCCTATCCTCCAGCATTAAAGACCAAACTGGGTTCCCTCTGCATGGTGCTTGAGCATTGAGCTACATCCCAAGCACCACACTAAGTTTTCCTCTATGTCACAATTTTCCAAGTCGATAACTGAGTGCATTGAATACACTGGATTACTTCTGTCATGGAAAGAGAGTGGTTTTGTTTTTAGTGGAGTGCCTAATTACTCCAGATACTCATAAGCCTTCCCTGCTTTCAGTTCCTCTGCTAACACCCATCAATTTAGAGAATTCTTTTTCTGCTCTAATAGTATTCCACACATTATTCTTTCTGATATAAGCACACATTCTATAACAAAAAGCAGTAATGAGGAAATGCTCATGGAATTTACTGGTTTGCCTCAGTTCCCCAAATCCTAAAGTTTGAGAGAAATGTATAATCACATTTTTGGGGTTGTTAATATATCAACTATATGGCCATATTTGCAGGATTTTCACAGGGTTCTCTAGGAAACTGCATATGCTATGAAAGTGCATCTAACATAGGGAGCTGTTTTAGTTAGTCACCTGGATTTATGAATCTAGATATCAAGGAATAGAAATAAAAGTGAAAAATCTCTGACTTTCTTCTAGCTCCCCAATTCTGTGTTCCACTTGAATAAATCTAAAGCTAGTCTTGACAAGCTGCCTAAACTGCCTTAATACTCAGAGCTTTATGTGTACTGTTTCATCCAAGTAAAGACAAATTATAAAAATAGACCCAGTTGATTACATTATTAGTTTTGTCTTTGTGTTATTACAATGAATGCACAAACAAATATCAATGAAATTGGCAAGAAAACAGTACAATGGTAACACTATATTGAATAAAAATTAAAAAAACACACATTGGAATAATATGGGCTTATTGGGGTGAATGAGTAACAGTGGTTGGGTTCTGAACCATTTACTGCATTTCCAGTGGATCCATAGGGATCCACTGAACTAATGTGCACTAATCCATTGAACTGGACCTCCACAAATATAGACTATGATATATGGCCTTAATATAACTTATATGTATTTATACTTTAAGAAAAAAATAACTATGAAGCTTCCCAGTGATATTCTGCCATAGCCTATCCCAGGACTCACTCTTAGGGATGAGAACATATATACTTCATTAACATTGCATTTTTCTTTAAGAAACTTAAAGTGAGTCGATATACAGTAGCTGTTACAGGCCTAGAAATGTCCATGCAATGATTTCAGGATTGAAAAAGGGTTATTCATTCTTTCTGAATTCTATGCATTTGTGATATAAGATTCAATTGAACCTAAAAATAATCTATAATTACTTAGGAAGGACATGAAGTATGTAAGCCACTATACTATGCATTCAAGAGACAGGATGAAAAGGAAGACTTCTTTTTTTTTCTTTTTCTTTTATTATTCATATGTGCATACAAGGCTTGGTTCATTTCTCCCCCCTGCCCCCACCCCCTCCCTTACCACCCACTCCACCCCCTCCCTCTCCCCCCACCCCCTCAATACCCAGCAGAAACTATCTTGCCCTTATCTCTAATTTTGTTGAAGAGAGACTATAAGCAATAATAGGAAGGAACAAGTGTTTTTGCTGGTTGAGATAAGGATAGCCAAACAGGGAGTTGGCTCACATTAATTTCCTGTGCATGTGAGTTATTAACCTGATAACTTTCTGTGATGGATCATCTGGTATAAATGTTTGTAGAGGAAGAGAGTGTCTGCAGAATGGAAGAGAGAAGCAGCTAAAGTTTTGAAACATGCAGATGAATAGAGTACAGAGTCAGAGTCTCAGTGGTATTGGGAAGAAAATATATAGAATACAGTATTATGAAATATATGGCAATGAAAGACATTGAGAGGAATCGCTCATTAAGTTTGAAGTGTATGGAGAGTGATATAATCTAATAGTCCAGGACCTATTCTTTCCCAATCATCAATTAATGGCCATAACATCATATCTTCTTAACAGCGAATTTTTGATAATATTCATTTAAAGTCCCTCATGTAAATAATATATTTCAATAATAATTACATTTAACTTATTTTTGTATCTTTTAGTTTATCTTTCTGTTTTCTATTTGTTCTTTTGATTTTGTTCCATTTCAGAATGATTGAAAAGAACATTTCCCTCTTATTCTGCCACATTTCTTGTTTTTTCCTATATCAATGCATACTCTTTTCTATAATATATTATGAATTAGTAAAACTCTTTAGATTTCCCAAAAGAAATAACCTCACCACTTCTCTTTACTGAAAGAAGTTCATAACTGGGAAAATTTTTCACTCTTCAATCCAGTTTCAGTGTATTAAATTGCTTCTCTTTTGTTTTCCTGATCATGTTTCAATTTTTGTTTATTTTTCTGTTAGATATGTCATTTAAATTACTCCAAGAAGTTAAATTCACTATTCAACAAGGAGGTGGAATGACAGACCATTCAATGGCTATTTTTGTTCCTGGAATTTTCTTCTACTCAGTCAAGTAGAAACCTAACATTACTATGGAGATAATGTGTAATTGTTAGACTGAACAATTTTCTGTGTAAAGTATCAGAGGAACTATGATATTTCAATATGTGGTATGGGGATGATACAATGATACAGAAAAATTTAAGATGCTTCACTTGCTTTCTGTTTTAAATATTTTTGAAATGTATGTTGAAATTCCTTCATGTTAGTAAATAATGGATACAAATTTCTATCAAAACTTAGTCTATTAATGTTCTAGAAAAATTATACCTGCAAAATATCTTACAAATTTTCCAAAATTCCACATTCACTCCTCCAATTTTTAATGAAATGGTACAAATTGTTATAAGAATTAAATATTTCTTTTCAAATTTTTTAAAAAGAATCTATGACTTGCTTATTCCTCAGGCTATAGATCAGTGGATTTAGAAAGGGAATTATGACTGCATAAAAAAGAAAGAAGAACATATCTTGATTATTTTCTTGTGAAGATCTATGATGCACATATATGAAAAGGAGGGGGGCATAGTATAAACACACTGATAAGAGATGGGCCCCACAGGTGGACAAGGCTTTTCTCATCCCTTTTTCAGACTTCTTTGTTAAAATTGTAAAGAGAACAAATGTATAAGAGATAAGAATAGTCACAATGGAGAACACTTGTATTGAACCAGAGAAAATAAAAAGCATTAGATAATTAATGGAAGGATCGTTACAGGAAATTTTTAACAGTGGTATAATATCACAATAAAAGTGATATATTATGTTGGAATTACAGAATTTTAGTCTCAGTAAAAAACTTTCACGAATTACAGCATGAATAATGCCTCCAGTAAATGATAAAACTAATAGCTGAATGCATAGTCTAGTGGTCATAATCACTTGATAAAGTAAAGGTTTGCAGATAGCCACATAACGGTCATAAGCCATTACTGCCAAGATAAAACATTCTGTAGTTATACCAATTGCAAAAAAACCCCACTGTGTCATACATTCAGTGTAAGATATGGTCTTGCCCTTGTCTATTAAGTTGAGCAGCATTTTTGGTGTCACTGTGGATGATGCCCATGTGTCCACAAAAGCTAAATTTCCAGGGAGAAAATACATGGGAATGTGTAGATGAGGGTCATTCCAGACGAGAGCAATCAGACCAAAGTTCCCCACAATGGTGATGAGATATATCCCCCAAAACACCACGAACAGGAGGACTTTCCATTGTGGTTGACATGTAAGTCCTGTGAGAACAAATGCTGTCAGCAAAGTTGTATTTTCTTTCTCATGTCCTCACTGATGTGTTCTGTAATTAAATATAATAAATGTAAAAGGCCATTTGCCATGATTTATAAACTGAAAATGGGAGGAGTAGAGTTGGCACAAAATCATATGCATTTCAGAATACTCTCAATTTCACTAATATTCTAATTGAAGAAAATATATTTGGGGAACAAAGGATGGAAAAACTTTCAAATACTCAACTCAATTAATGTGTGGGAAATAACATATTTAGAAGAAATGAGAGGCCTTCTAAGCTTATGACAAATTTACTTAGAACCTCTGAGTGCGGTTGAGAATTTTGTGTCACAAGCATGGTTCCAGTACTATAGAAGTGCTATTTTCATTCTATGGATATAAACTGAATTGAATGCCATGTTAATTAATGTTCACTTCAATCTTTAGAGAATAGGTTAATACTAAGGTGTTTCAAGATCCATAATTATGCAATAAATCCTTTAAACATTGGATGTCTTACAAAATGATTTTGGGGAGAGCACAGTGGTGTCAGGATGTTGCTATTATATAGGGATCGCCAAAGCGGATTACATTTAACCATGATCTAGTAGAGTTTTGCACACAACATGAGATATTCATATAGGTTTTCAGTGAATAGTTCAGAAGTGAATTAGGAATCTGGACATTAAACACCCTCCTCTGAATGTGCAAACATAAGATCAGTCCATATATCATATGACATTTGTAGCAAGGAGAAGAAAGAAGGGATAAATTCAAAATAATTTAATGTGTAGAGATACTAGGAATGAGCTACATATTAAGCATTTCAGAATGGTCTAGGAAGGAGAGAAAAATAAGTTGGTGACTTGATAGGCACTCACCAAAAATAAAAGTTAAAACTTCAGATCATTGTACAATTTGTAGAAAGACAAGCTCTCAACACCCATGTGAATGGGAGTTAGGAGTTAGTAGTATGGGTCTACTAGACTCTAGAATAAGTAGAAAAATGGATGCCATAGATGAGTTGGAGTCATAGATATGCATAACTTACACAAAAGAGAGTATAAGGACAGAAGAAAATATTTTCGAAGTTATATTAAAGAAACTATAATATTGATAGAAAATTCTTATTTGATGTCTACACTTGAACCCTTTTCTAAATCATGAGGATTTTTCCTGCCTAGAGAGTATCATAAACTCAAGAAGCCCAAAGGGCTAGAACCTCACTTCCCCCTGTCATTTGCACCTAGATTGAGTGTGAGGCAACTTAATCTAGGTTTCCCCACTCAAGCTGACATATGAGTACTTGAAATATGGAGAGAGGGAAAATGGAGTACAGGGACAGTAGATATTTGGGGTGTAAGAGAAACCAAGGAAACAATATCAAAACTACAGCAAGTGTATCTTGTCTGTGTGAGTTGTAACATTTAGGACAACAATGGGAATAGTAGCTCTTACTGAGATAGTGTTGTGACATGTTTCTTGCTGTTGGTTCATTGCCTGGCCTCCTTCTGTTCACAAGCATTTCTAGCTGACTTCTCTAAACTCACTAGCATTTCTTGCACTGAGCCTATTATATTCAGAAAGAACAGATTTCATAGAGTAACTCAAGAGTATGAGTTTGAACAAATGTGAGACAAAAAGAGATACTAGAAAAAAATACTGAGCAGAGTGATCCTATAAGGAAAGGAGAAACTAGAGAGAGAGATTGTGGATCTAAAAAGAGGAAAGTTACTTGATAAGAACAAAGGAAACAATAGTGCCAAGTACCCAAGTAATTATCTAGTAGGACAAGGAATTAATGGAGATATTTGATTGTAGATACTAAGAAAATTTCAATGACTTTAGTGAGAGCAGTTTATGTCTTGTAATGGAATTAAGAGCAGAAAATAATTCTCAGTACAGGAAAAACACAAAGCATATTATTAAAGAGAAAAAAGTTTATTCTAAGTAACAGAGAATGATTGGTATTTGCATATGGCACTTTCATACTGTGTGAAGTCAATCTGATATATTTTTTGCTGTAGGTAATTTTAATAAAAGTCACAAAAATAAAAATAATGGAGGAAGGAAAAGAGATAACCTGGGATGAAAGAAGTTGAAAGGGAAGGTGGGGGTATATGAAATCAACAGAAGAGGAGGGAGGAAAACTAGACAGAGAATAGCAATATATGTGGATAATTGCAGAAAAGTCAGTGCAGAGAAGAAGAAACAAAAATGCCGAACAGGAAATAAAAGGAATGCCTCAGACATTTAAATGCACTTGTTTGTGTTTTTAGTAAATGTACTAGAATTTCCTAAATGATCTTATCATATTTACAAGTTGTTTTATCTGTAAATATATGGAAAACATGAGAACTTTATCTTTAATAATGAATAACAACATATTGTATACTGGTAATTTACAAAAGAATAGATTTTAAGTACTCCCAGCTCACCAAGGGAAATTTGATTATATGAAAAAATGAATGTTAATTTGATTGACTGTATGAATCATTCTTCTATTCACAAGTATTTTAAAATATCATTTGACAAATCCCAAATTTATACAGTAAGCTACAATTATTGAAGCAGACTTTCTTTAAAAATGTCCTTGTTTTGCTAGACAGCACTTTCTTCCCACCAAAATGGTTAGCAAAGTACCATGCCACCAATGTTAGGAACTGGTAAAGACAATGTCAATAACCAATAATTCCAGTTTGAATATTTTTTATTCGCAGTGGGATTTCATTCATATAATTACAGATTAGTTCATAAATAAAAATGACCAAATTAAATATATGTAGGTACTTATTAAATTACAAATATTAGAAAGACCATTGGAAGACTGCTTTCATCCTATTTCCTGATTATAGATCCTTAGATGATAAAAAGAAAGATATATATTATTCAACAAAATATTGTCAAGAGTGGGTGAAAGTGTAGAGCAATATTTAATTAACATGATAAAAATTGGAATGTATAGTTAATTAAATAAAACGTGTCATTTTATCAGAGTCATCAGCAATGTTTTTTGTGTAAGAATCATGACTCAAATATATAAACTAGTTTTAAATTGTTTAAAGTTCTGTATCACCAGAATAAAAAGCCATTATAGTAAGATTACAAAGATCATACACACATCACTAAAGGGACTACATCTGTTTTAGAGGACTTTCATTGATTGTGATTATAGCCCAAAAGAAAAATATAAAGATAATGCAGTTTTTCATCTTGACATTTCGATATGTTAAATCTAAATTGCTACAACTTGCATAATAATTTTTACATTTCACATAAAGAATTCAAAACATTGCAATAATTTCTATGTTACCCATACATTGAAAGAGATTGTGGAGAACCTTTAGAAGTGTAATGCTTTTTAAAAAAATAGAGTAGCACAGGGTCTATGGTAAGAAAAGAATCAATCCTTTGCACACTGTCTCATTTTGGAGGTTTTAATCCCCAGTCTCAGTAAAATGTTGCTTATATAAGGTTTGGTTTGAACATAGGAGTTAACCAGAAGTGAAAGCAGTGGAGATACAAAATTCCTTGAAGAGTACCAGAGTGTTCCCTGCAGGACAAAATGAAGCTTTTCTACCGGGCACTGTGAATTTGGACATGTATGAGAAGTGAGATGGTCCCATAAGCATCACAGACGTCTGAAATAAAGTCATTACAGACATTTCTATGTTTGACAACTAAATTTGTACTTTAATTTAATGTTTAATTCAATATTTCCCATCATAGATGACACTTCTAACATGTTTATGCACACTTCAGTTCATATATAAAATGTCCTATTCTAACTTCTTTGTCTAGTATATTTCTGTCTCAGCTCATTATAATTTTAGAATCCAAGGAAATCTAGATTTCCTTGAAGACCAAACTCCAGTATACTTTCCTCTCAAGAAAACTGTAACACAATTCAAAACTTATACATAGGTCTTCCACTTTAAGCTGAAGAAATTGCGTGAGAAATCCCATTAGGAAAACGTGAGGGAGTAGCTAAATTCCAAGGACAAATTCTTCATTAGGAAGTGACCCATATTAGTGCTTCCAAAACAGTAATGTCTATAAATTTCCCAAATATCTTGTGAAAATGCAAATTTGTTTCAGTGGTTGTGGGTTGTGGCTCTGGAGTCTTTATTTCTAGTAAGGTGATGTCTATGGAAACTTGCTACCCATAGAGTGTTCATAATTACAGTATTTAAATTATGAAAGAGCCATGATGATCTTGATCATAGAGAACCAAAAATTACACATGTGAGTGGCCTGCAAAGGAGAAATTCAGGAGCCAGAATGGGCCAAGAATGTGTGGATTCACAAACAGCCTGGGAGAGTAGGCCAGGGAATTTGTTGGTTAGCTCAGCTTATTGGAAAATAATTCATGGATTGTGAACATGTGGCAACATGTTCAAATTCCAAGCACACACGAAGCATCTTGTCAATGAACATTCATTTCAAAAATAAAATTATACTCATGTACTACATTTATACCTAATTATTTATTTTTTATTTTTTACCTTTTTGTTTTTTTAAGCAGCACTGGGCTTTGAACTCAGGGACTCATGCTTGCTCATCAGGTGCTCTATAACTTAAGCCTGTCTGCCAGCCTTTTATACTTATTTTATAATTACTGGTATCTAAATATCTGCAGAGTAAAAAGATTTTTTATTTATTTATTTTAATTTTATTTTATTCATATGTGCATACAATGTTTGGGTCATTTCTCCTCCCTTCCCCTGACCCCTCCCTTACCCCCCCAACCCCTTGCTACCAGGCAGAAACTATTTTGCCCTTATCTCTAATTTTGTTGAAGAGAGAGTATAAGCAGTAATAGGAAGGACCAAGGGTTTTTGCTAGTTGAGATAAGGATAGCTATACAGGGAGTTGACTCGCATTGCTTTCCTGTACATGTGTGTTACCTTCTAGGTTAATTCTTCTCAAACTAACCTTTTCTTTAGTGCCTGGTCCCCTTCTCCTATTGGCTTCTGTTGCTTTAAAGTATCTGCATTAGTTTCTCTGCATTGAGGGCAACAAATGCTATCTAGTTTTTTGGGTGTCTTACCTATCCTCATACTTCCCCTGTGTGCTCTTGCTTTATCATGTGATCAAAGTCCAATCCCTTTGTTGTGTTTGCCCGTGATCTAAAGTCCGCATATGAGAGAGAACATATGATTTTTGGTCTTTTGGGCCAGGCTAACCTACTCAGAATAATGTTCTCCAGTTCCATCCATTTACCTGCGAATGATAACATTTCAGTCTTCTTTATGGCTCCATAAAATTCCATTGTGTATAAATACCACATTTTCTTAATCCATTCATTGGTAGTGGGGCATCTTGGTTGTTTCCATAACTTGGCTATTGTGAATAGTGCTACAATAAACATGGGTGTGCAGGTGTAAAAGGATTTTTTAAATAAAAAGTTGAGAGACTTGTGACTGGAAAAATAGGAACAAACCAAAGTGTATATTTTTTGAAAGACTCGTTAATCAATCATTCTGCTTGGTTAGAATGTTGCTATAGAAAAATAAATAAGCAAAGAAAAAATAATAGAGTTAAAAAAGGAGTCACTTTGTAAAGACAGCAAAAGAGTAGAATAAACAGACTGTATAGACATAGCTATTAATAAAAGCCAAATGTGACTCATAGACTCCTTACTTTTTCTGTATTTTTTTCTTCCCTCATTTTTAACCTGTCTTTAATTACTCAAAGTCCATTAGGAGGCTTCCAGGAAGAATAGTGTTTTCAATGTTCATCATTTTGATGACTAAGTTGTGATATTTTCTGTTGATTTTATTTGTATTTTACTGATAATTAATTTAGTTCAATATATCTTTGTATACTTATGTGATTTGGGCATATCTTTAGTTTTCTCATTTTCTAATAGCAGTTTTAATTTTAATATTTCTTCAGAAAATCTTTGTATATGCCATTTGCCAGATATATGATTTCAAATGAATGTTGATCACGGTTCCTTTTCATAGGATATCGCACTGTTCTATACTAATGTTCTGACAGAACCTAGTGAGCAGGAAATAATTTCTCCACATTTATGATTAACACAATTTTTTGTGCTGAAAGATGTGAGATACATCAGGCAATAGTCAGAGACCTTCTACTTCACTGAAATTTCTAATACAGTAATGAGCTCTCTATTAAGGTAGCCTTAGAAAGGTAAGCATTATTTGTTGTGTCTAGTCACTCATACAATCAAAGAAAAGGTACAATGATAAATATACATTATTGTTTTGAAATATATATTACTTTGTCTAATTTTCCAAGTGTCCAGAAAAACTGCTAACTTCAGTGGTATTCAAGCAGGAGAAGGCGATGAATACAGTATTTTCTGCAGCTTGTTCACAAGATGTATCAGCTAGTGTTGATTTTGTGGAAATGGAAATGTTCCACAGGTAAATTATAAAATAGATTCTTAAAGTTCTTTAGCAAAGCCTTGCAATCTTCACTAAAAACATTACTGTTTAATAAACAGTTATTAGCATATGAGTGTGTTTTAGTAGAGTATAGATTCTTAATTGTGAGCTGCCGACCTCTCATGAGACTGGAGCTTACCATTGTAAAAACAGATGCTATCTGACCCAATAAGACATAAAGTTGGGCATGTACAATTGTGGTGCCTCATCAAATGGAAGTGGTATATACATGATTAGGCCCAAGTAGGTTCAGAAAGGATAGTAAGTTTCATGTAGTAGCCTGAGAACCCATGGTTCCCACTGTTTTAGTGCTCTCTTTTTTCTCCCAGCCTGCACTTATGACTACAAGGAAAATGATAAAAGAAGAGAAGAAACAGATCTTCTTTATAGGAACTTCTTTCTGATATATGAACATAACCATTAAATGGAATGTCATACCAATTCTATATCTTTTTGTTCCTTGAAAGATATAGTAAACTTTTGAGGCAATCAAATTTAAACAGTGCACTTAGTTGTTCACTTTTACCGAAAGGAGACATGTTGCAAAGTAAAATTACATATCAATTTGTGGGTTATGGGAAATTACTTGGCTTAAGATCATGGATTGAAGGAACATGATTGGAATATCCATGACAAGGAATTTTGACAGGAGTGTTTGGGAATAAGTCTATATAATTTGGCCAAAAATGTGAAGATATTTGTGTTCCATGTGAAATCTTGCTAAAGGCTGACATCACCAGAAGAGATGTATTACTTCACTTTCTTTTAATATAATAAAATACCAGATGCTTGATACATATAAAGAAAACATTTATTAATCTAATAGTTTTGGAAGCTGAAAGTACAAACAGAATAGTGTCAATTCTGTTGAATGTTCCTGTCTGCATTACCTCAAGGTGGATGAAATCATAGAGCAGATGTAGTAGGAGAGGCAGAAATTACATTGCCTAACAAAAATTCACAGTGAGCAACAGAGTAGCTGGCAATACCTTCCTTTTAGGCCTCACTTACTAAAGTTGTTACTACCTCTTAACATCACTCTGTGGAACAGGCTACCAATTAACTTACATCTTCACCATAGAATCTTTTCTTGGTCCTCATGGTTCATATCATTTTTACAATGAAAACACATTCTATCCCAAATTCTTAACTTGTTCTATCATCATTTAATTGTCCATAGCAAAAGTTTCATTTGAGACTAATTAATAATCTTTCTATATTTGAGCCCTCATAAAGTGTAAAACAAGTCACACATTTTCAAGATACATTGGTGACAGAGATAAACATTTCTATTCAAAAAGTGAGTGATATGCAAGTATAAAGTAGTATTTGGTTCAAAAGTGCAATGAAATGTGCCAGGGAAAACATTAAATCTTTAAACTCAAAATATGATATTCTATGCACACTCCAGTGTTGTGTGAGTCTCCAAGTCTTTGAACAACTCTACTCTCATGGATCTGTTGGTTACAAACCTCAGAGCCAGTCTGTAGTATTTGCCTAGAAAACACCACTATTGGCTCTTCACTTCTGAATTCCTCACTGTGACTTCTGTTCCATTGTTCCAACAGACATCACCCCATCAGGAGCCATGTGAAGGATCTTCACCCTCTGGAAAATTTCTACCTGACCTCCCATGTTTTCCTCTAAAATCTTGTTGGAATTCTGCATGCTTACAGAAGCAGCACCGTATGCACACCAACTGGACCTGCCAGTTGCATGACATCTAGCTACTTCTGCCTGAATCATGGCTTCAGTGGCTGTGGACTGCTTCACTGGAAAGACAATTCCAAGATTGTTTTGAGCATAGAGCACATTCAAAGTTCCACAAACCTCTGTCCCAATGTCATTCTCCTCTGGAATGCCTCTGGGCCTGTGATGGGTAGGGAAATCTCTGAGATATCATATGACCAGAAGCTCTCTTTCCAACTTTCAAAACAAAAACCAACCTTTTCCCTTAACTTCCATGTTAATGTCTTTTGTAAATAGTCACTTGACCACAACCTTAGAATCTTTGTCTTTACTCCTTCTCTGGCAAGGGGGAGAATTTTAAAAATCTTTCCATTCCATTTTCCTTTGCTCTTGAATTGTGATGAAAGCAGTCAAAAACACATAAACTCCTATATGTTTTTCTTTCATGGCATCAAGTTTTCCATCACTTTTAAATTTAGATTTTCACAAAATCTTTAATTATGCAATCCCATCATGTTCTTTGCAATGACTCTGCTCTCTGGGAATATTTTTTGTTCCTCAATGTAATATGATAGTGATTCCATTGGCAGGGTGGTAGTTAGGGATATGGTGGGGGGGTGGAATCCTCTTGGTTGTAAGCACTTTAGGTTTCGAATAAAATAAAGATTTGAAGAAAATGCACAGCAATATCAACCAAAGTATGGACTGAATGTATGTGGAATACTCTTCCAGAGATAGGAAGAAAACCTGAGTGAAGAATCTCAAATTCCCAATTTTTTGCCCAGGTGAAGCAATGGATAGGAGAGGGGCTGAAAGGGTCTGAGAGGGATGTTCTTATGATTGATAGCTTTGATTGACAGGAGAATGCTACATAACTTATTTTTCATTGTGCATGTCTCTCCACTTAATGCATTTTGTTAAAATTACATGCATGATATGCAGCCCATATGTATGAAGTTTTAAATATGGGAGTGTCTCAAAGAGTCATCTGAGCATAGCTTCCCCAGCTCTCAGTGCATGTACTAAGTCCTAGTCTTTCCCTTCTGTACAAAAACCCTCTTGTCATGATGTATCAGCTACTGCATTAACCAGAAAAAAATGGTTTCAAGAACGTTCCCAATCAGATGTCTCCTAAGCAAGTCCTATGTGGGACGTGGGGCATATCCTAGGTGGGATTTTTATGATATTTCATCTTTTCAGTTTCTACCCCTTCTCTGCCAAATTTTACTTCCCTATTCTCCTGTCCCTGTAACCTTATTCTGATTTTTAATTAGATATATAATTTCATATGTGATTTTTCTCCTTAGTCTCTTAACACTCTGAGCACTCACCAGATTAACTATATAAAATCATTTAAAGCATACTAATCATTGACGGCCTGTTGTTTCAGTTATCAAACTCTATTTCCAGTTCCAAGCCAGCTTCCACATTTCTGTGCATACTTAGAGTAATCTCCCTGTTCACAATGCCAATTTTCTACATTAGTATTGTTTTCTGCTACTGAAATGAAATACATAAATTTGGGTGCTCACATTGAACACAAGTTTATTCAGATATAGTTTTGGAAGTTGAAAGTCCAAAGAGCAGGATGCTAGATCTGACAATCTGTTCACCCCTCTCTGCATCCCTCATTGCAGCTGGCATCATAATGATGACAGCACATTTGAGAGGGAGATATTATAATACCATACAGGAAGCCTAATAGAGATAAGGAGTGGCCAGTAGTACTTTCCATCTAAACCAACCATGTAATGATGTTACCCGTCCCTTAATACTACCACATTGTGGACCAGCCTACACATACATGAATCCACTGGGGACAAATTTCAATCCATATAAAAGCATAGTAGGAGGATTATATATGTTAAGATTATTTCCTATTTGGACAGTAATGGGTCTCTTGGTCCATCAATCCTTATTATCATCAAATCAGATCAAGAAAAAGGAAAATCAATGTTATGGATGAAGGCTAAGCATGAACCCAACAACATGGATTTCCACTCATGCAAGTCACTTTTGTTATGACCACAGTTGCATGCTCAATCTGCCAGCATCTGATGCCAAAACTATGTCAAGACATGGCACATCTCCCTAAAGGGAGATGGCACACTGATAACTGTTTTCAACTTCCATAATGAAATGATTACTGTCTTTTAAAAATATTTTTCTGGAATTGTCACTCTGTGCTATGATCTAAATGTGTCTTCTAAAATTCTTTGTTGGAAATAAATTATAATGCATAAGTATTGAAAACTGGGGATATTTGGTAATTGTTTAATTGGATTAAAGTGTTTAATGGATTAATCCCATGATGGATTCATATTGTGGTAGCATTATTGGAAGATGGTGAAAAGCAGGAGCTGTATACTATATGAAGGAAGTAAGTCACTAGCAGTGTGTCTCTGGTGGTAAACCATCACTGACCACTAATAGTATCCTCTAATTCCTTCCCACCATGGTACAAGCAGTCTGTTTAAAGTGCTTAATGTTTCACTTTCAACGACCATAATATTTCACCTCATCAGATGGACAGTATCAATAGTCAAAGACTATGGAGTGAAGTTACTGAAAATACAAATTAAATAATTTTTCCTCTTGAAATTGTTTTCTTATGTTTTGTCCCATGGACAGGAGAAGTAAATAACACAATGAAAAGCTTGGAATTATTGCTATTATTTTTCTACACCAATCAAATTTGATTTTCCAAACGTAATTGCTCTTATCCAAAAATTCAAATCACTCCAGAAAATAAGAATGGAATTCATTCTCATGGAATTCTTCAGCTTTAATATATTCTCCAGCATCTTGAAGAAGTTAGTTAGTAAAATGGGAGGCCTCATGAACACTCATCAGCAAAAGCAATGTTTCTGGCCTGGAAACAGATGCCCCAGGAGGTCACATATCTTATGAGTCAGTATCCAGTGTATGTTGCTATTTTTTCTTATACCAAGGGTTCAAGGGTCAATGAAGTAAAAATTGGAACTAGGACTGTTGTCATTAACTGCCACTAGTGACCCATTAAATTTTTTTCCTTCTCTTTTTAAGACTTTTTTTTCCTGTTGTCTTACATGTCTTAGTTCTAAAGACAGGAATTTTTTTGTACTAGAATAGACAAAAATTACTGTATTTATCTAGAACATAAAAGAACTTTAACTTTTGGCTCTTCATTTCTCTGAATCAAAAAGCAAAAGAAGAAAAAAAGATTTGACTGTGCCGTCTGGGTAATATTTTTATCCTGATTACCAAGGGGGAATTGAAGTACTGCTCTATAATTGATATATGAAAGAATATTTCTGAAATATTGGTGATTGATAAATGTTATCTCTTTGCATTTCCTAGTCCTCTTGTTAAAGTCAATGGAAAAGTTCCACATTCCAATCCAGACAGGATACTAATGTTTCCAGCCATTCAAGTGAAAGTTTGGTCCTCATACCAAGCAGCAATCTCTTACTACCTTAGGTGTTATCAAAGGCAAAGCGAATGCATTACAGGAAGTGTTAAGAGGTTGTAAATAAAAATAGGATGTAACCAGGTACAGAAAAGAGTACCATAATTGTTATGAATATTTATACTCTATTATGGAAGCAGTTTTATATGTGTTTTTAAAATATTTTTTTTCTGTATTTTCTTATTACCCATTCATGATTAATATAAATGACCTTACAGGTAACATGTAGTGCTTTGTGGTTCTGAATTAAAAAAAAAAAGACTAGGATGTTTAAAATCACTCTCTGTCTCCTTATTACTGCTTCACCTGTTCTCCATGGTTTGATTCCAGGCCTTCATATTCAGACTGAAATCTATACCCTGAGGTCTTAGGCTTTCCAGGTTTTTCTTTCTGAAGTTTACAGTGTGTGGACTACAAATTAGATATTAGTTATGCTCAGCCTATTAATCACCCTGTATCTCTCTTTCTGTCTCTCTCTGTCTCTTCCTCCGTCTCTGTCACTTACTTGCTGTTGTTCTTAATCACTTTTTATCCCTCTTTCTCTCAGAGACAGTTCTAGTTACATGCAAATGTGCATATATATGTATACACATATTATTGCTAATTTGATTGGATTTTTGTGAAGAATCCTGGTTTTTTAAAGTCAATAAGCAATATGAAATATATTACCTTAGTGTTCTTAAAAATTATATTGAAATTTCATTATATTACTGCTTACTGCTGCTCTCAAATAATACTTTCTTTGCATTTTCTTTTTAGGAGATGTAAAGATCTAAATTTTATGTCCTTTGGAATATCTTGTGCAAGAAATTATTGTGAAAAGGGTGCTCCACACTGTGATCATCTTAGGAACTACATTTTTTGAAATATATCGATGTGCCTCTAGTTACTTATTTCTTTACTTTAAATTTTTATTAAGTGTACAAACCTTGGGTTCTATTATGACATTTTTATAATTGCATACTATGTACTTCCATTGTTATTATATCCTTGTAATGGTCTTTTCTCCCCATCCCTCCAGCCACTGATAACTCCCACCCTTTTTTTTCCTCCAACATAGGTTTTAGCACCTATTTAGTCATGTGCTATAGAAATATGGACTTATTTCTGGGTCTACTCTTGGCCTATGTGCCTGTTTTGGTACTATTGGTTATTATGTGCCTGTATTGGTTATTGCGGCTCTGTAGTGTAATTTAAAATCAGGTAATGTGAATCCTCCAACATTGATATGTTTATTAGGGATTGCTATGACTATTTGTGATATTTTATAGTTTCATTTGAATTTTAGTACTTTTTTCTATTTCTGTAAAAAATGCTACCGATTTTTAGGGTGATTACATAGAATCTAAAGATTGTTTTCAGTAATGTACCATTTTCACAGTATATTAATTTTGAAATTGGTGTCATGGGAGTCTTTGCCAACAAAATTCTTTTTTGTCCTTGTGCCTTTGTCCCCCTGACTCCATTTTCCAAATCTACTGAGGTTGCATTTGACTGGACAGAACTATATGAGCTCTCATCACACTATGGTGCAAACAAGATGGCAAAATGACTTATTAGTTCTTTTGCCCTTTAGGATGTATGGTAGTCTCAGTCAGCCACAAAGACTCATGCTAAAATGAGGGCCATTTGTTAACTATCTAATAAATAACATATATCTGTTTCTTACCTTATAATATAATTTCTTCAAGTTCCATTCCTTGCTCTTCTTCTTGCTTCTTTGTTTTCTCACCAGTGTATAGGTTGTTCATTTCTAAGTCTTCCTTTACCTCAACAATCCAAATATATTACTTCTAGTAAGTTTTAGGTAGGAGTTTATCAAACTGCTACATTTATGACACCAAGCATTCAAATTTTCATTCTCAATTTCTATTTTGCAGTATGGGGTTTGAACTCACAGCCTCACACTTGGAGAGGCACGGACTCTACAACTTGAGCCACTCCACCAGCTCTGTCTTAATTTTTTGTTGCAATTTTACCAACAACAAAGTAGATTCTCTTTTCTTCCAGGTCCACTTACTATTTTCAGCTTCCAAATACTTTATTGTAAAAAAATTAAATAAAAATTATCAATCCATGTTTATTTCATGTGAATGAAATTTAGCGTACTGTGAATGGCTTTCAATTTATTTTAAAATCCAAACTTTTCCATGAGCTTTTTGCTGGATCCAGAATTCATGTCACAATGCAGTAAATTCATTCTCATACTCAATAGCACCCTCACAAATTTAGCACATGTGTAAAGTGCTTCTATTTTTTCTAAAATTAATAAACTATTCAATTGAAATAATTACAGATTATTGTTTCTTCAATTTCCCAAATAAAGCTCTCATCCATTATTGTAGAAATAAAAATATCAGAGCTCTCTGCTCAGAGTTTTATTTCAGTGTACTTCCTACAGTTTCAATTCATAATTCCTTAGTAAAAGTTCTTTTAAGATTAAGTTCATTTCATGGAACACCATATGAGGATATGGAAAAGACAATTGCAGCATTTCTGACAGAGTTTTTCTCATGGAACTTATGTATCAGCCATAGTGGTAAATCTAACCACTTCAGTTTTCTTGGAGTTACACCTCATCTTTATTGTAGGGAAGCTTTGTCTGACAGCTCTCACCTGCAATAACCCTCACATTCTCATTCTCATGTATTTATTCTTTGGGAATTGAGTCTTAGTGTATTTACTGTGACACAAAAGGTACTGATCAACTTCTTGGATTTTAGCGACCATATATCTCTAAAAATGCATGATGTAATATTTTGGTCGACATATACATTTCCCCTGTCTCCATTCCTGGAATTCTGCACCCTGGCTATGAATGAAGCAACATAATGTATTGGATAATGCAGAGCAACTACAGCCTTCTGAAGAATCGAGCCGCAATCTTGCAATCTTGGCACTCAGTTCATGATATATATGTGCCCTCATGTAGCCATTCCACTCTGCATATATACCATATTCTTTAGACGCTTAGACTGGCTCTGTAACTTGGCTAATGTAAATAATGCTTCAGTAAACACAGGTATTCAAGTATCAGTTTTGTATTCTGACTTCATTTCCTTTGGGTATATAGCCAGGAGTATTATGTCTGGATGATATGGTGGTTAAAATTTAGACTTTTATGAATCCTCCACAATTTTTCATAGTGGCTATAAGTTTACCTTTCCCACAACCCATGTATGAATAACTTTTTCTCCACATTCTCATAGCATTTATTATTTCTTCCTCTTTTTTTTGAGAATAATCTTTTTTACATGGCAGGGTAGAATTTTAATGTAAATTTGATTTTCATTCAGTTGATGACTAATGATATTGAACTATTTTTTATGTTTATCAGCCATTTGTCTTTCTTCCTTTGAGAAGGAACTGTACAGAGAATTTGCCCATCCATTCAGTAGATTATTATTCTTTTGTTAACAACTTTATGACCAGTGAATGTATTCTGAGTACTAATGCTCTCCCAGATGAATTACTATCAAAGATTTCATCTCATTCTGTGGGTTGTGTCTTTACTCTGTTGTTTTCTTTGCTGTGAAGGAGCTTTTTATTGAATATAATCCTATTTGTCAATTTTGTTTTATTTTGTGACATGTTAGAGTCCTATTCAGGAAATTATTGCTCATACTTATATCTTGAACTGTTCTTCCTGTGTTTCCTGTACTAATTTCAAATATTGCATTCTAAATTAAGGTTGATGAATCATTTTGCTTTTATTATTTTGTACAGGATAGTGATCTAGTTTAAGACTTCTACATGTAAATTCACCATGATTTGAAGAGTCTTATCTTTTCTCCAACAAATATTTTTGGCACCTATTTGGATAATGTGATGCTGTAGCTGTATGGGTGTATTTCTGGGTCCTCTGCTGTATTGTATTGGTTAATGTGTCTGTTTTCTTGTCAATACCATGTTGCTTTTGCTATAATGTTTTTGTAATACATTTTGAAATCTAATATAGGTATAGTTCCAGTATTGATCTTTTGCTTGGGAATGTTTTCATATTATGAGATGTTATGTATTTTCATATGAATTTTAGGACTGCTTTTTCTAATTCTGCGAGCAATGTTATCAGGTTAGGGTTTTTTTTTAAATTTGGATTGCAATGTCTTTGTATTTTGCTTTTGGTTATATGCTCATTTTAACAATATTGATTCTGATGATTAGTGAACATGGGAGGTGATTCCATCTTCTGATGTCTTCTTCAATATTTTCTGCCCTGTTTGTAGTGTTTATTTCAGAGGCTTTTACCTCCTTGTTTAATTTTTATTCTTAGAATCAATTGTAAGGTCTTTGGAATAGAATATTTTTCATAAGTTTGTAATTTATGTAAAGCAAAGGAACTCCTTTTTTATGTTGCTTTTTATCCTGATACTTTGCTTAAAGTGTTTATCAGGCTGAAGAATTTCCCTCTGAAGTCTTTGTGAAGTTCTAAGTGCAGGATTAAATCATCTGCAAATAGGGATAATATGACATCTCTTGATCTTTGTATCCCTTTCGTTTCTTTCTTTTCTTTTATTGGTGTGGCTAAAATCTTAATGTGATAGTGTATAAGAATGTAATAGTGTATACCTTTGCTTTGTTCCTGATTTTAAAATTAATGATTTTAGTTTTTTCCCCATTCATTGTAAGGTTGAATGTGGGTTTATTGAACATTTCCTTAATTCTGTTGGGTAACAATCTTTATGTACCAAATTTCTTCATGATTTTAACCATTAAGGGATATTTAATTCATCAAGGGATTTTTCTACATCTGTTGAGATTATCCTGTGCTTATTTATCTGGATTCTATTTACAGCCTCCATTCATTTTTTGGATTTCATACATCAAATCATCCTGGCATCCCTGGAATTAACCCAACTTGATTGTGCTATATGATATTTGTTATATGTTACTGTACTACATTTGCAAGTATTTTATGGATGAACTTAGCATCTATCTTCATTAAGGAAGACAGCTCTTAGAGTTCTCTCCAGAGCAATTCTGTCCTTAACAATAGTACCAACTGAAAATGGCATATGGTATAAGTCTCAGAGTTACCTTGGGGACATATTGACTTTCTTCTCTAGAGATAGATTGCAGTGTAGGAGGAATTATTCTCAGTTGAAGTCCCATGACTGGACTTGAAGATGGTATAAACTGAATTTATCCTAAGCCTTGCACTATTGGTCTCTAGTTGTTGTCCTGTTGAATGCGGTCTTTGGTGTCTTCCTTTGTGCTTGTAGGTCTAGGTCCATTCCTCTCAACTGGGAATTGCCTGGACTTACTGAATCCTTTACTCCACATTTTGTTTATCATTCTCCATGTTGATTAGATTTCCCTTCTTCATTGGTTCTTAGTTTTTCCCTCATTTTCTCTTAATGGAATATAATCTCTAGTTTATTACATTGCATCCTTTCATTACTTTTATTTTGCCATCTTTCCCCTCATTCATATTTTCTTTATGATCTCCAATACATGAACTTGTTAATGAACATTCATTTAGAAAATAAAACTCAGTTACTTATTTGTGTCATTTAGACTTAGATTTTTTTTGTATATGAATATTGCTTTAATTTTTACAACACAAAAATGTTCTAATCAACCAAAGTTGAACCTTCACTGGGGACATGGTTGGGAAAATAAGGAGAATTCAAATGACATATTTTTGTAAGATGCCTTACTTTTTGTTTTTGAAATGAGAAATGCAGAGAAAAAAATAACATACATAAAACACATGTTACTGAAATTCAGCTATAGAATGAAGTAATCAGTATGACTTGTTAACATAGCTAAAACTTACCCTAAGTTTAAATCCCCATTAAAGTTTTTCATTATGCTTTAACTGTTTTTTTTTTTTTTGCTTTCTTTAGTTAGAAAACATCTAGATTTCTGTGACAACTATGGGTAATCTATTGAATTTTGATCATTTTAATAGCTGTCTCTTATTTTAATTTGCATTTTCTGAATGACTAAGGGATTTCAAATTTTTTTAGGTCTCTTCATTAGACAACTGCGTACTTTCATTGTTGAAGCTTCTCTTCAAATCTTCCCTATAGATATGCTATTCATAAGTGGGGCTCAAAAGAGGAAATGGTTCTATAACAGATCTGGCCACTGCAGCCTTTGTCAATTGGACTATATGACTCAGCAGATTCAATGATGCTTCGAGTTGCAGTGATATGTATTGATCTTGGATAGAGACTTTGAAAGGAATCTATAAACGAACTACAGAAAAAGGCTCATTGAATTTTTGGAGCAAATCTCTGCACTCTTCCATATCACTTACCCTAATATTGAGAATTAACATGTGCACTCAAGAGCCCTTAGTAGCAATTCAGTGCTTATATATGTTCCATCAGGAGACCATGCAAACTGAACTGAAAATTATAATCTGGGTGTTAGTTGACCCACAACACTATAAACTTGGGCTTGCAAAGCAGCACACTATAATCAAATGAAATGTCATATATGTGACTTGTACTGAGCAGGCCCTGGAAGCAAACAAAAAAACACATGAAGAAATAGGCAAAATGTCCACAATTCCTAATCTTGCAACAATGCCTACTTTGTCATAACTGTCACTTATGGTCTCATGAAGTGTTCCCTACAATCATGGACAGGGAAAGAAAACATTTAGAGTTGAAGGAAGATGGTATTCCGACATGATCCACAAGCAGAAATCTAAAGCACTACAATCCATTTCTGGAACAATCTTAGAGGATATTGGTAAAATTTTTCAATCACTCAAGTCTGTATGTGGTGTATGAGGTTGAATCCTTTTCCCCAAAGGAGAAATAGCCTGATATTGTTGTCACTGGGGGACTTAGGAGGGGGCTCACACAACTACCCAGTTTCCACACAAAATCACACATCCTTAAGATCCACAAACATTGAATAGCACTTCAAAGTGTATCACAACAAGGAGACTCACAAGATGAAAGTTTTAGCAGGGATTTACTTTAGTAAAATATGGACAGGAGTGGGGAGAAGAGAGAGAAAAAGAGAGAGAAACATTTCTTGTTCCTCACACAGGAAATGGGAGCAAAGACTCAAAATGGTGGTCCCCAACTCTTAATTTTATAGTAGAGAGCTGGGAGAATACATGTAGTCAGTGATAATGGGTCTGGGTGGCTGAAATGGCTGACAGGGAGAGGTCACCATTCCAAATCACATCCTAAATCAGTGACAATAGGGTGCGTTAGAACTTCCCTTTCCTAGACATAATTATTTCTCCACCCATCCAAAGAGCTCCTTAACATCTCAGAGAAATAAGCAAAAGCAAGTAGCTCCTCTTTATCTCCCAGTTTCTGTAACTTAACATCTAAAAGGAGATGGGAGGGGGCCTGCTGCTCTGGCTCTCTTTGTTCAAATGTCAGAATGGCTCTTTAAATATTAATTAAAATATGATTTCCCTGTCTCCTTATCTATCATTCCTACCTCAATAGGGTTATATGCAGATTCAACTCTGGAGGATCAAAGATGTGGAAGGTCTATAGTTGTAAAGACGGTCAGAAGGAAAATTGGGGAAATAATACATTGATAGATATGTCTTAAAAAGCAAAAGTTATAAAGACATTGGTAGATCCTGAGAATGCTTTCCAAAGAGTGACCTCAGTGGGGAAGGATTTTTACAACCAAAGGATAGGCTAACATATTATATACACATTTAGATTTTCTCAACAGAAACAGAACTAAGAGTGTATTAAAGGAAACATAATTCTATGAGAGTAATTTATTATGAGAATCTAGTCAAGCAAATATGGAGAATGAGAAATTCTGCCACAATCTATATATAAACTAAATAGCTAGGTTGGCTGAATATGTTACTGTCTGTCCATGTTTGATGGCCTGAGGGCTTAGGGATCCACTGGTGGAAACCCAGAGTCCAAAGACCATCACACTTGGAGTTCTGATGTCTAATGTCAGGAAAATGAAATAATGGTGTTCCAGATATAGAAAAGACAGTGAATTTACCTTTTCTTTGCCTCTTTGTTCTATCTGGTATTATGCTAATTGGAAGGTACTCAGCCATTTTGTGTGAGAGTGTATCCTCTTTAATTTAAATCTCTCTTGATTTGAATCATCAACTAATTAAAATTCCAATTGCTTCCATAAATGCCCACACAGGTTTAGCCATAAATAACTTTACTAGGTATCTGGGTGTCAATTAATCTAGTTCCAAGTCTCAGCTATACATGTTCAACATTATGTCTTGTTTTATCTGCTAACACCAAATTCAAGATGGATCGCAAAGACCTCATGGTAACCTACTAGCCTATGCTTGCAAATTCAGGCTGTACTAAGGCCCAGTAGCAGAGGAGATGTTTTGAAAAGGAAAACATTTCTACAGAGGACTTCAGGGCTTTCTTCAAGTATTCTAAAGACATAGAGTGTGATTCATGTATACAGGTCTGCCTAGCATCCCAGGCAGCTGACCTTTCAGCCAGTGCCTTTTCTAGTACCTATGGATCTGCTGAATCACATGACCTAACCGCTTGCACAAAAGCCTAACCCTGCTTAAGAACTTCTGCTTTGTTGAGCCTACTCAACCAAGGGCTTCTTTTTTTTTTGGTTTGTAAAATAGGTAGGGTAATATGAACTAATGAGGAAAAGATATTCACAATACAGAGTACTCTTAAGGTTTTGCTAGTTCTTGATTATAGAATAGGCTGGATGCACCAGGTTATTTTTCACTTTAGGAAAGGTAATGTGTTCCACACTGTAAATCCTTTGAAATTTCAGTAAAGTATAAGAATGCCAAATTGATCAGACTACAATGGAGTCAGAACTTTTGCAATCCAAGAGGCAACTCACTGAATTAGGAAATAGTTCTGAAAATTTAAATTACCAATTTTAGTCAAATTTTGGTCATGTTTATAACTACCTGTGCATATCACCCTGCTTAATTTATTCTCATGTAGTGTTCACTCCTCTTTTATGTGTTATTTCTCTGTACTTATTTCAGTTTTTACTCTTAATTCTACAAATATTGATTGACAAATTAGTGAGTACCTTAAAACAAGCCCATTGCTATCACTGTATCTTGCTAATCATGCCTCACTTCAGATTTTGTTGCTCTTTTAGAAAATCATTGACTGAATATTTGTATGTATTTCTGAGGCACAATATCTTTTTATTCACATATATATTGAGTAATGATTAACTCATGTTAATTAACATATCATACACCTTAAAATACTATTATTTCCTTATGATGAGTATATAAAATTCCTCTTCTCTATGTGGACCCCTATATAACTACTGCAAATTGTAGTCACTCTGTTGTTCCATAGAATTTTGCTTGCTGTCTAGCAGTAACATTGTACCTCTTGATGGTCAAGAAATATTATCCTTGATATCATTTCACACTGTCTTGAATAGCTTGATATTATTCCCTGGTGTACATATACATTTTCTTTATCTGTTCATCTACTGAAGGGCATGTAGATTTATTCTATATCTATTCAGTATATTCTATATCTATATCTAATACTATTCAGGATATTCTGAATAGTGCTACCATAAACATGGGCATGCAGATGACATTTTGGCATATTGGATTTCATTTCCTCTGGTCTCTGCCCAATAATGTAATTGTTGGCTTATATGCAAGTCTGGTTTTAATGTCATGACAAACTTCCATACAATTCTGTGTAATGACTACACTAATTTTAATTGTAACCAACAACATATAATTTTTTCTTTAGCAACATCCTCATCAATATTTGATGAATTTTTATTGCTACTTTTGTTTGGTAAGAGCCATGCTCCCTGAGCTATGGTGATATCACACTGATGTTCCTATATTTCTGTCCCCTAATGATTAATGATAGCAAGCAGTTTTATATATACACCATTGGTCATTTGTAGATCATCTTTTAAGAAATGTCTATGCAGAATTACATCCCTTTTTAATTCTTTTGGCTAATGCATAATATTTTAGAAATGTTATGATTCAGTTAGTTAAACACTAAATTTGTAGAAAGAATTGGTAGCTTTCATGGTAAAGGCATTTTTACTCTATTTTAAAAATAAATATACTTTTAACTGATACACAGATCTGAAAGTAGAACACACCAATGAGGTAACATGTGTTGTTTCAATGTATATGTACATTATACAATATTAAACTGCATAAAACACATATATCTTCTCAGATATTTACCTTTTTGGTAAAACCTCTTTTATACTGTGGTGTATGTTAGTGTTATTCAGAGAACACATTTAACAGCCACAAATTAAGGTTTATTTTACTAATTGATCATTCATTGAAAGAATTCTCTTTATTCTCAAAATGTCCAATTTTGATTGATCCATTTTCTTTAAGTTGAGGTAAACAACAAAGTTCTTGCTCTATCCTACAAGGCTTCTTATATCCCACCCATGCTGGCTTCCCCAACATGACTTTACATGACCTACCTTCTGCTTCCTCCATGTGACTTCTTTTTTTTTTTTATCTCTTCAGGTTGTCATAAACTGACTTTTAATTACAGAAGACTTTTAATTACAGAGTTTGAGGAATTTTTTTTTACATTCTCACCAGCATTTCTTTTCTTTTTTTTCTTTATTCATTTATTCATATGTGCATACATTGTTTGGGCCATTTCTCCCCCTTGCCTCCTGCCCCTTGTACTCCCCACACCCCTCTCGCAGAACATGTTCTGCCTTTTTCTCCAATTTTGTTGAAGAGTAGACATAAGAAATAATAAGAAAGACACAGTGGTTTTGCTAGTTGAGATAAGGAGAGCTATACAGAGAGATTCCTAGTATTGCTTCCATGCACAAGTGTATTGCAACCCAAATTGATTCATCTGTACCAGAACTCTTCATTACTTCCCGGTCACCTTCCCATGTTGACCTCTGTCACTTTAACATTACTGTATTAGCTCCTTTGCAGTGGGCACAAAAAAACATTTTCAACTTTTGGGTTTCCTACCTTTTCTTATTCCTCCAGTAGGTGTCCTCCAGTTAGTGTGTGAACCAAGCCTGATAATAGTACTGCATTAGTTTTATATCTAAAGTCCACATATGATTTTTGGCTTTCTGAGCTTGGCTAATTTCACTTAAGATAATGTTCTGCGTTCCATCCAATTTCTTGCGAATGATAAGATTTCATTCTTCTTCATGGCTGAGTAAAGCTCCATTGTTTATAAATAACACATTTTCTTAATCCATTTGTCAGTAGTGGGGCATCTTGGCTGTTTTCATAACTTGGCTATTGTGCATAGCCCTGCAATAAACATGGGTGTACAGGTGCCTCTGGAGTAACCTGAGTCACATTCCTTTTGGAATACCCTAGGAGTGGGATCGCTGGATCATATGCCAGATCTATGCTTAGTTTTTTAAGAAGCTTCCGTATTGTTTTCCAGAGTGGTTGTACTAGCTTGCATTCCCACCAACAGTGTATGAGGGTTCCTTTTTCCACACATCTTGCCAACATTTGTTGTTGGTGGTGTTTTTGATAATAGCTATTCTAATAGGGGTGAAGTGGAATCTTAGTGTGGTTTTGATTTGCATTTCCTTATGGCCAGAAATGGTGAACATTTTTTCGTGTGCTTTTTTGGCCATTTGAATTTCTTCTTTTGAGAAAGTTCTGTTAGTTCAGTTGCCCATTTCTTTATTGGTTCATTGATTTTGGGGGAGTTTAGTTTTTTGAGTTCTCTGTATATTCTTGTTATCAGTCCTTTGTCTGACATATAGCTGGCAAATGTTTTCTCCCACTCTGTGGGTGGTCTCTTCAGTTTAGAGACCATTTCTTTTGTTGTGCAGAAGCTTTTTAATTTCATGTAGTCTCATTTGTCCATCCTTTCTCTTAGTTGCTGAGCTGCTGGGTTCTATTGAGGAAGTCTTTGCCTATACCTGTTGCTTCCAGAGTATTATTTGCTCTTTTCTGTATCAGCTTCAGAGTTTTCTGTCTGATATTAAGGTCCTTGATCCATTTTGAGTTGATACTAGTACAGGGTGATAAACAAGGATTCAGTTTCAGCTTTCCACAGGCAATTAACCACTTTTCTCAACAACATTTGTTGAAGAGCCTGTCTTTTCTCCATCATATGTTTTTGGTACTTTTTTCAAAAATAAGGTGTGTATAGCTGTGTGGATTCATGTCCAGGTCCTCTATTCTGTTCCACTGCTCTTCATATCTGTTTTTGTGCCAGTACCATGCTGCTTTTATTGTATTGCTTTGTAATATAGTTTGAAGTCGAGTACTATGATACCTCCAGCATTGCTCTTTTTGCTGTGTATTGCCTTGGCTAGTCGTGGTCTCTTCTGTTTCCAAATGAACTATAGGGTAGATTTTTCAATCTGTGTGATGAATATCATTGGGATATTGATTGGAATTGCATTGAATGCATGTGACTTCTCATAGGTCTGTCACAAGGTAAGTTTTTCTTTCCTCAACAATAATTCTCTCCTGCCATCTTGGTTTTTCAATCATGAATACTGTGTGTGGCAATTGCCCACAGGTAGTACCTTACTAGAAATGAAGACTCTTGAATGCCACCCTAGAACTTATTACATACTATGTCTTAACAAAATTCTAGGAAATCCACAGACATTGGTGGTTGGGCAAACCACTTCTTAGCAATGTCCCTTAAACCATCTTTCCCTTCATTTTTCCTTTGTTTTTCCCTAATGACCTATGCCTAATAAAATTTCTCATCACATTTCAGCTTAAACTGGGAGAACTAGTTTGTGTTTGAGATTTAGCTGCAGTTTGCATGTGAAGGACAGCTTTATTTTAGATTGTCTGCAGAAGAGAACCTAAATAGTTGGCTTTTTAAAAATCATATTTTGATTACCAAAGACAGACTATACCAAGCATATCATCAAATTTTATATCTGAACTGAAGTTTTATAAACCTGTCATAGGTGGATTATTATCATGTTAATCTATCTATAATGACTTTTAAGGTTCTGCTGAACTGGAATATAAAAGGCTTCAGACAGCATTTTAATATTGGAGACATAATGATTCTTAGAAAATATTTATGATGATCATAATATAAAGATGTATTCTTTGTGATGCAACATTACTGGCTATTGAAATTAAGAGATTTTTAGTGAAATCCTTGAAAGCACTTTCCTTCATGGAATGGAATTAGAATGAGTGAATAATAAGATGTGAAATGAAAACAAATATATAGGAAGGAGTGAAATGATATAAGGTATTCCATGAAATGCAAAGTGCCCTTTGTATCCATCCATAACAAACTCATTCTATTTATAAACTTTACAGAAACATTTGCAAAAGAGAATAATGAGAGGAATGCACAGCAAGACAATCAGTGGAGAAATGGACAGGTAAAATGGAAAGAGAAGTTTTGGCAGGTGAGAAGAAAATCAGAAGAAAGAAGAAAAATAGGCAATAATAATGGAATCATAGATGGAAAATGTAGGAAAGGCAACCCAGAGAAGAGCATAAATAAGAGGGATGTCTGTTAAAAGAGTAATACATAATTAATGTAACTTTATTAAAATAGTATAATACATTAGTGAATGTTTACAAAATATTCAAAGTCGTATATTTCTATATGGACATTTCTATATAGTGTTATAATGAAATAAATATTCCATTCTATATAATTTCTACCTATACTGTATACTACATACAGATATTATATCAAATGAAAT
This sequence comes from Castor canadensis, assembly GCF_047511655.1. Classification (NCBI taxonomy): domain Eukaryota; kingdom Metazoa; phylum Chordata; class Mammalia; order Rodentia; family Castoridae; genus Castor; species Castor canadensis. Next base: position 47,059,271 of record NC_133390.1, read on the forward strand.
TGTCAGCACAATGGTGTTAAGGAATTAATATTCAATTGATAGAGCTAAAGTTTAATGCAAAAATGTAATTTGAAGACTAGGTCTTTGTATCATGATATATAATATACTGTTGCTCCTTCCAAATGTCTTCAGCAGAGAATGTCATTCAGCTGACAATTAGTATGGGATGGGAACTTGTATCACAAATGTATTGACAAGCTCTTTGTTTGAGCAAAGGCAAGCCAACAGTCTTCTCGTCTTTTATTTTTACTTTTATCTACTTTACTTAGAAATGTTCAACTTTACCTCTTGTAGGAATTCAATTCAAGTGTCTTGTGAAGAAGTAAACAGACATGGGAATGCAGTCATAAAAATAAGTGATACACAACGCTTGACTTCAAAGTATACTACAGAGGGATAACAATAAAAACAACATGGTATTGGCACAAAAACAACAGGAAGACCAATGGACCAGAATAGAGGACCCAGACATAAACCCACACAGCTATAGCCAGCTGATCTTTGGTAAAGGTGCACAAAACACATGATGGAGAAAAGACTGCCTCTTAAACAAATGTTGCTGATAAAACTGGATACCCACATGTAGAAGACTCAAAATAGATCTCTGTCTTTCACTCTGTATCAAAATCAACTCAGAGTCGATCACATACCTTAATACATGCCCTGAAATTTTGAAACAACTACAAAAAGTCAGAGGAAATACACCAGAACATATAGGTATAGAGGATGACTTCCTATGTAGAACTCAAAAGGCTCAGAATTTAAGAGAAAGAATGAACAATTGAGACTGCATCAAACTAATCTTCTTCCATTTTATGAAGCCAGTATTACACACATCCTAAAACCAGGCAAAGATACCTCCAAAAAGGAGAACTATAGGCCAATCTCCTTAATGAACATTGATGCAAAAATACTCAATAAAGTAATGGCAAACCAAATTCAACAACACATCAAAAAGATCATTCACCATGACCAAGTCAGCTTCATCTCAGGAATGCAGGGGTGGTTCAACCTATGCAAATCAATAAATATAATACGGCACATTAACAGAAGCAAAGACAAAAACAACTTGATCATCTTAATTGATGTAAAAAAAAGCTTTCTATAAGATCCAACACCATTTCATGTTAAAAGCTCTAGGAAAACTAGGAATGGAAGGAAAGTGCCTCAACATTTGAAGCCTTTTCCCTCTAAAATTAGGAATGAGACAAGGGTGCCCACTATCCCTACTCCTATTCAACATAGTACTGGAATTCCTAGCCAGAGCAATTAGGCAAGAAGAAGGAATAAAAGGAATACAAATAGCTAAATAAACTGTCAAAATATGCCTGTTTGCAGACGATATGATCCTATACCTTAAAGACCCAAAAAACATACCAAAAAATTCCTAGACAGCATCAACAACTATAGGAAGGTAGCAGGATATAAAATCAACATAGGAAAACCATTAGCTTTACTATATACTGATAATGAACAAACTGAGAAAGTATGAAAACAATTCCATTTACAATAGCCTCAAAAAAAATCAAATACCTAGGAGTAAACTTAACAAAAGAAGTGAATGACCTCTACAAGGGAAATTATAAACTCCTAAAGAGATTGAGGAAGATTATAGAAGGTGGAGAGATCTCTCATGCTCATGGATTGGTAGAATCAACACAATAAAAATGGCTATACTACCAAAAACAATCTACAAGTTTAATGCAATTCCCATTAAAATCCCAATGACATTTATCAAAGAGACTGAAAAATCTACCCTAAAATTCATTTGGAAGCACAAGAGACCACGAATAGCCAAGGCAATACTCAGCAAAAGAGCAATGTTGGAGATATCACAATACCTGACTCAAACTATATTACAGAGCAATAGCAACAAAAACAGCTTGGACCTGGCACCAAAAGAGACATGAAGCCCAGTGGAACAGAATAGCAGACCTGGATATAAATCCACACAACTGTACCTAACTGATTTTTGACAAAGGTACTAAAAATATGTGATGGAGAAAAGACAGCCTATTCAACAAAAACTGTTGGGAAAACTGATTAGCAGTCTGCCAAAAACTGAAACTAGATCCATGTGTATCACCCTGTACTATTATTAAATCAAAATGGATTAAGGACCTTAATATCAGACCCTAAACTCTAAAGTTGGTACAGGAAAGAGTAGGAAATACTTTGGAAGAAAAAGGTATAGGCAAAGAATTCCTCAATCGAACCCCAGCAGCTCAGCAACTAAGAGAAGGGATAGGCAAATGGGACTACGTTAAATTAAAAAGCTTCTGCACAACAAAAGAAATGTCTCTAAACTGAAGAGACCACCCATTGAGTGGGAAAAAATATTTGCCAGCTACACAACAGACAAAGGACTGATAACCAGAATATACAGGGAACGCAAAAAACTAAACTCTCCTAAAATTAATGAACCAATAAAGAAATGGGCAATTGAACTAAGCAGAACTTTTTCAAAAGAAGAAATTCAAATGGCCAAAAAGCACATGAAAAAATGTTCACCATTTCTGGCCATAAGGAAATGCAAGTCAAAACCACACTAAGATTCTACCTCACCCCTGTTAGAATAGCTATCATCAAAAACACAACCAACAGCAGGTGTTGGCAAAGATGTGGGGAAAAAGGAACCCTTATACACTGCTGGTGGAAATGCAAACTAATACAACCACTGTGGAAAAAAATTTGGAGGCTTCTTAAAAATCTAAACATAGATCTGTCATGTGATCCAGCAATCCCACTCCTGGGGATATACCCAAAGGAATGTGACACAGGTTACTCCAGAGGCACTTGCACACCCATGTTTATTGCAGGGCTATGCACAATAGCCAAGTTATGGGAACAGCCAAGATGCCCCACTACTGATGAATGAATTGAGAAAATGTATCTATACACAATGGAGGTTTACTCATCCACAAATAAGAATGAAATCTTATCATTCATAAGTAAATGGATGGAACTGGAGAACATCATCCTAAGCAAGGTTAGCCAAGGCCCAGAAGACCAAAAATTGTATGTTCTCCTTCATATGTGGACTTTAGATCGAGGGCAAACACAACAAGAGGATTGGAATTTGATCACATAATAAGGCGAGAGCACACAAGGGAGGTATGAGGATAGGTAAGAAACCCAAGAAAACAAGATAGCATTTGATGTCCTCAATGCAAAGGAACTAATACAGAAACTTTAAAGTGACAGAGGCCAATAGGAGAAGGGGACCAGGAACTAGAGAAAATGTTAGTTCAAGAAGAATCAATTTAGAATGGAACACATATGTACAGGAAACAATGCGAGGAATCTCCCTGTACAGCTATCCTCATTTCAAGTAGCAAAAACCCTTGGTCCTCCTTATTAATGTTTATACTCTCTCTCAAAAAAATTAGAGATAAGTGCAAAATAGTTTCTGCTTGGAAGCGAGGGGATGTGGGGGAGAGGGAAGAGATGAGGGGGAAAGGGAGGGGGCCGGGGAAAGGGGGGAGAAATTACCCAAACATTGTATGCATATATGAATAAAAGAAATAAAAAATAAGAAACTGCAAAAAAAAAAAAAACTAATGTGCTTCTGTACAGCAAAAGAAATAGTCACTAGACTTAAGAGATAGCCAAAGAATGAGAAAAAATCTTTGCCAGCTGTTCATCTGATAAGGGACTAATATCTTGAATCTACAGAGAACGCAAAAAACTGAAACTCCAAAGTATCAACATCTAACCAAAGAAATGGGCACATGAATTAAACAGGGAGTTCTCAGAAGAGGTACAAGTGCCCAGAAAATGTGTGAAGAAATATTCACATTTTCCTTGTTATAAAAGAAATACAAATCAAAACTACCGGAAGATTTCATCTCACCCCAGTTAGAATGGCCATAACAACAACAAATGCTGGTAAGGATGTTGCTAAACAGGAACCTTTATACACTGCTGGTTGGAATGCAAATGGGAAACAGTATGGAAATTCCTCAAAGAGCTAAATTCAGAACTGCCATATGATCCAGGGATACTGCTCTTGGGTATCTACCCAAAGGACTGTAAGTCAGGATACAACAGAAATACCTGTACATCAATGTTCCTCACAGCATTATTCATGATATCCAAGCTATGGAAACAATCCAGATGCCCTACAACTGATGAATGGGTTAAGAAGTTGTGGTATATATACACAATGGAGTTTTACTCAGCCATAAGGAATTGGTTTGAAGGTAAATGGATGTAACTGAAGGACATCCTATTAAGTGAAGTAAGCCAGACTCAGAAAGACCAAGGCTGCATGTTTCTCTCATATTTGGAAGATAAATCCAAAAGATAAACATTTATACTAAAACAAGCATATGCAAACTCATATGTAGACCATGTTAGTAATAGTGGAACTGCTCTATGGAACTCAGGGAAAGAAGGAAAGGAAAAGAGAATGATAGAGCATTAATAATATTGTAAAACATAACATCTGTGAAGGTAGAAGATATAAGGACGTGTATTAAAAGCTGTTCAAAATGGGATGGGGGATAAAGGAGTAAAAGAGAATAATAGAAAAGGTTGAATTGATGAAAATAAAGTATACCCACAATGGGGATACATACATATAGAAACCCCTTTGAACATCAACTTAAATATTAATAATGAAGGAAAAGACTGTAAAATAGATATAGTGTGCATACAGAGGGGATACTAGTGGGAGGAGGAGGGTGAATAAAGGAAATTAAGGTGAGGGCATATGGTTGATGGACTTCACATTCTTATATGAAATAGAACAAACAAAGAAACCTCTTTCAATTGCTTTTAGGGGGCAAGGAGATGGTTGAGGATGAGAGAAGATGGGGGTGATCTAAACAATGTATAATATAAGACTAATCAGAATTGTCACTGTGAATCCCCCTGTATAAAAAATATATCCTAAAAATGATTTCATAAAAAAGTAAGTGATACAGTGAAGGCAGGTCCAAACTCTAAGAGGATGGTTTTAGCACAGTCTCTTTCTAGGAAGAATGAGAACATTTGAGTTGTTTTCCTTCCTTTGTTTATAATGTCTTGAAAGGTCACTAGCAACTTTATTTGTATGATACTAGGTTATGTGAAAAACTTCGTTAGTTCCAAAACCTAATAGATTAGAATAAAAATTCATGTTAGGGTGGATGTAAAGAAGAATATGATGGAAATTATCTCAATCTTGTGGCAGTTAAAAAATGAATCAAGTATGGGAAAAATATTGGTAATATCTCGATATTGATTGCAATATGTCACTGAAACAAGTAGTAATAAATGTATATATCTCATGTCAATCAATGTTAAGAAGATATGATATTACAGTGCCCAAAGTGGTGGGTAAAGGCATGAAAATGAGCAAATCCAAATTTTTGTTGTAAGATAAATCTCTAAATGTTAGTTTTACTCATACCCCTTACTCTAAATCTAATCAACGAGCCATCGTTATACCTCTGTCCCTTTCCTCTCAAAATTAAACTTTCATGCACATTCCTACTGAAGTTAATAAGAATCTCAGTCAAAATTACTTACCTGTGTGCTTTGAAAAAGTTTAGTACCTTCACTTCTTCCTCCATTTTGCCTGTACTGTCTTAATTCCAACATTGCTTCCAGATGTTTTTCAGAAACAAAACTCTGATGAAAAGGTGTCTGTATTTAATAACTGTAAATAAATTGCCATTGCTACCAGATTATATATATATATATATACATGTACATATACATATATGTGTGTGTAATATAGTGTAATATATGTATCTAGCTATGAGTATATAAATATATATGTGAGTTTATGAATATATTTTTGTTCTCATATATATGTAGTATGCATAACATATACATATTCTCTGGAACCAATGTCTCATCTATAATCCTAGATTCTGGGAAGGCAGAGATTGGAAGGGTCCTGGTTCTAGACTAGCTGGGCAAATAGATTGCGAGACACCACCTTAAAAATTACCAGAGCAAAATCGACTAAAAATGTGGCACAAGTTATAGAACACATAAGTGAGAAGCCTTGAACTTAAACCTTTGTACACTGCTGGTGGGAATGCAAGCTAATGCAACCACTCTGGAATAAAATATGGAGGCTTTTTGAAAATGTAAACATATATCTGCCATATGATCCAGCAATATCACTCCTGGGGGTATACCCAAAGGAATGTGACACAGATTACTCCAGAGGCACCTGCACAAGCATGTTTATTGCAGTGCTATTCACAATGGCCAAGTTATGGAAACAACCAAGATGCCCCACTACTGATGAATGGATCAAAAAAATGTAGTATTTATACACAATGGAGTTTATTCAGCCATGAAGAAGAATGAAATCTTGTCATTCACAAGTAAGTGGATGGAACTGAAGAACATCATTTTAAGTGAAATTAGCCAAGCTCAGAAAGCCAAAAATCATATGTTCTCCCTCATATGTGGACTTTAGATCTAAAACAAATGCAGTAATATTACCAGACTTGGTTCATGTGCTAACTGAAGGACACATACTGGAGGAACAGGGAAAGGTAGGAAACCCAAAACTTGAAAGCGTTTGATGTCCCCACTGTAGAGAAGCTAATACAGAAGCTTAAAGTGACAGAGGTCAATGTGGGAAGGGGATCAGGAGCTAGTGGAAAGGTCAAGTAGAGATGAATCAATTTAGTTTGTAACACACTTGTGCATAGAAGCAATGCTAGGAATCTCTCTGTATAGCTCTCCTTATCTCAACTAGAAAAAGCCCTTTGTCTTTCTTGTTATTGTCTATGTCTTCTCTTCAACAAAATTGGAGAAAAGGGCAGAACAGGTTCTGCCTGGAAGTGAGGGGGAGTAGGGGGGAGAGGTAGGGGGTCGGGGGCTGGGGGGAGAAATGGCCCAAACAATGTATGCACATATGATTAAATGAATTTAAAAATAAAGAAAGAAAGAAAGGAAGAAAGAAAGAAACTTGATTTACCTCTGGAATGTCTTCTTTTACAACAACAGTGGATCTGAGTTAGCTGGTATGTATAAGGAAAAGTTTTCTGGACTCACCTTATGTACTCAGAAATATCTTTCTCTCATAATTCCTTGTTACTGGAACACCACCCAAATTCTTTTACATTTTAATGATTCTCTTTCTCAAGGTCTATCTCACCTATTCCCCCTTCCATGAAATGAGTGTAATTTTCTCAACTTAATTAGAAATGGATATATAATGCTTCTGAGTGACAATATTGTCTCTGAAGATTTTCTAGAATGCCTGGGAGAAGAGTAGTTGATATTTGCTCAATCAGGACAAGTCACCATAAATGCAGCAAGTTAATGTCCAGTGTGATATCTTATTGAAGGAACAGTTAATCAAGGTGCAATATATGAGAAATTTACATATCTGTTTAAAGATTTTTATGTAGATTTGTGTGTATTTAGAATGTATGATGACCTCTGAAAATATTCACTAAAAAATGTAATTGGACTAAGACTTGAATAGGCAATTCATATATGTATATGTGTGTGGGGTTGTATGCAATAACATCATAAAAATATGCTGGACAGAGATTCTCAACAAAATACTGGCAAACAGAATTCAACAACACATCAAAAAGTTCATTCATGATGACCAATTCCATTTCATTCCAGTGATACAGGAATAGATCAACATACATAAATCTAAAAATGTAATGTAGCATTTCAACAGAAGCAAGGAAAAAGCCACATGAACTTCTCAATAGATGTGGAAAAAGCCTTTGACAAAAATCAGCACCCTTTTGTGATAAAACCTCTGAAGAAACAAGAAATAGAAGGAATGTTCATCAATTAATAAAGGCTATATATGACCAACATACACCCAACATTATGCTAAGTTAATTCCCACTAAAGTCAGGAATGAGACAGGGATGCTGATTTCCCCACTCCTATTCAATACAGTTTTGGAATTCCTAACCAGAGCAATGTGACAAGAAATAAAAGGGAGTCAAATAGGAAAGGAAGTCAAACTATCCCTGTTTGCAGATTACATGATCCTATTCCTAAGAGACACTGAAACTGCCCCCCAAAACACTTACAAATCATAAACTCTTTTGACAAAATAGCAGGATACACACTTAATATACAGAAATCAGTAACCTTCCTAAATAGTAAAAATGAACAGACTGAGAAAGAAACTATCCCATTTATAATAGCCTAAAAAAGTATATTGGAATAAACTTAATGAAGGAAACCAAAGACATTTTTAATGAAAATTATAAACCACTGATGGGAGAAATTGAAGAAGACATTAGAAGATGGAAAGATCTCCCATGCTCATGGATTGGTAGAATCAACATTGTGAAAATAGCCATACTACCAAAAGCAATCTACATGTTCAAGGCAATCCCCACCAAAATTCCAATGACATTCTTCACAGAAATAGAAAAATCAATCCTAAAAAATACATATTGAAACACAAATGATCTCATATAGCCAAAGTAATTCTGAATATTTTATCCAATGCTGGAGGTATCAAAATTCACAGCATCAAACTCTACTACAGAGCTGTAAACTCAAAAAAGCTCAAACCCCAAAGAATCAACATCCCACTGATTAAATGGGCACATTAATTAAACAGGGAATTCTCAAAAGAAGAGACATAAATTGCCAATAAATACATGAGGAAGTGCTCGACTTCTGTGGCTATAAAAGAGACAGAAGTCAAAACTACAGTAAGATTTCATCTCACCCTGTTAGAATGGTCATATTCAAGGGCAAATACAACAACAAAGGCTGGGAAGGATGTGAAACCTTTATACACTGCTGGTGGGAATGCAAATAACTACAACCATTATGGAAAGCCATATGGAAATTCCTCAAAAAGCTAAAGCTAAACTGCCATGTGATCCACTGATACTGCTCCTGGACATCAACTCAAAGGAACTTAAGTCAGGATACAATAGAGACACCTGTACACCAATGGTCATCATAGCACTATTCACAATAGTGACCTACAACTATTAATAGATCAAGAAAATGTGGTATATATACACAGTGGAGTTTTACTCAGCCACAAGGAATAATGACAACATATGGTTTGAAGGTGAATGAATGAGGTATATGTTAAGTTATGTTAAGTTATGCAAACCAGGATCAGAAAAACAAAGGACACATGTTTTCTCTTATAAGTGGAAAACATAAGTTTTCTCTTATAAGTGGAAAAGATAAGCATATACACAAAAACAAACATGATGTTATGCACACTCTTACATAGAACATGTTTGTAGTAATGAAACAACTTTGTGGTGCTTGGGAAAGGAGGGAAAGGAAAGAAGAATGATAGAACATTAACAATATTATAAAACATAAAACCTATGAAGGTACAAGATATAAGGAGATGTATTAAAAACTATTGAAATATGTGTGATGGGAAGTGTAGAGATAAGGGAGAGTAATGGAAGTGACTGGATGGCCCAAAGTAAAGTACACTCACACCAGGGATACAGTGAGAAGCCCCTTTGAACCTGACTTAGATATTAATAATCAAAGACCATACTGTAGATAGGTAGAATGTTTGGGTAGGGGATACTTGTGGGTTTGGGAAGGGTGAACAAAGGAGAATAAGATGAAGGAATATAGTTGATGTGCTTTATATGCTTATACGAAATGGAACAAAAAACCTTCTAACAATAGTTTTAAGTGGGGTGGGGAGGGGCTGAGGGGGAGACACATTGGGGACAATCTAACCAATGTACAACATAAGCCTATTTGGAATTGTCACAATGAAACTCCACTGTACAATGAATATATCCTAATAAAATTAATGGAAAATATATGCAGAACACCATTAGTTTTCAGATAAATGCAAATTAAAACATCAATTTGTTGTCATAACTCACTTGTTAAAATAAGTACATTTGAAATGATTATCCGTATTGGAAGTAGTTATGTAGAACTTTTGTGGTCTAAAATTGTTAACAAAGTGGGTATATAGATCATTATATAAAATTGAGAGGTGGAGTCAGTTTAAATTATATTTGGTTAGGTTAATAGTTGTAGCTATTAACTGAGTAGTCACAGTGACTCCATTTTTGTATGTGCTATTGTCTCCTATGCATAATTATTTGACTCTAGATAAATTCTAAATAAGACAGATAATTTATTAATAAGTCTTCCAAAAATATGCCCTTTGTTTTTCCCCATTCTTGTCAGTGGAGATTATATTTAAAAGTTAAAATAAAAGCTTTCACTCTAGAAGTAGTTACCATTATTCAGATATCAATTCTAAATGCCTCAATAAGGAAAGTATTACATTTTTAAGTGAATGTTCCTTGACTAGTCTTAGTAATACTAAAATTCTATGCCAAATCTTAACGTGTTACTATAATATTAAAAATTTCTATTTGTTTTCTTCTAAGTTGTGAGAAAGAAAAAAAGCCTCACACCTATCCTTGAAGCCCTGTGTAATCTTTCTTATGTAGCCTCCCTGATTATATCTGATTCCTCCCTGTTTTTTTCTTGGCAGGCAAATAGCAGTACTAATAGCAGTACTGATATTTGGTTCCTCCAATGATGGGGACTCTCTATCACTTGGTTTTGGCAAGTTTCCAAAGACATCATCTTTTCAGAAATAAAGTCCCCTGAGCCACAACCCAAACTTTTTTTTGTGGTATTAGGGCTTGAACTCAGGGCTTCACCAGCCCTTTTTTGTGATTGGTATTTTTGAGATAGGGTCTTGCAAACTATTTGCCTAGCTGGCTTCAAACAGCGATCCTTCTGATCCTTCTGATTTCTGCCTCCTGAGTAGCTAGGATTACAGGCATGAGCCACCAGTGCCTGGCTCCCAACCCATACTTAATGAAACAGAATCTGCATTTTAACAAGACCTCCAGGAAATTTATAGACATTGATGTTTGGGAAATTGAGTTCTAGGGTACCACCTATGGAAGCTCTTTGTCTTTGTTCTTCCTATGCTCCATCAACCTGACATTTGCCTTATGAAATTTCTCATGAGATTTCACCTTCAATTGGGAGAGCAAGGTACTTGTCTGAAATTTGAGTTATACATTCATGATGACTTTAGTTGGTTTGACTGCCTAAAAGAATGAAGACCTTATTGAAATCGTTTTATTTACCTCAGACAGAGCCATAAAAGTAAAAACATTCAGAATATTACATAGTCTATATAAACTAAGGTTTGCCATGCATGTCAGAGGTGTCACTTCTGGTGGACAATAGATATGTACAGTGTAATATCAGTTGTAAAAATAGAACTGACTATGGTAACTTGATGTTTACAGTTCCAAATTCTGCACAACCCTGTGAAACAATCTGAAGTTCTCTATATTTTGTCCCAAATATACAATGCCCAATAGAACTGTTTTATTTTGTTCTAAAGTTAAACCTTAGTCTTTCTTGGGGAATTTAGTTCCCATTCCTTTGTCTTTTGACAAGAGTGTTACAATTGGTTGTTTTGGAAGTTTTATATGCACAATGTTTCTTCAGCTTGGGAAATGTATCTGAGGAATCAGTGTGCAAGAAGTGCTACCTATTTTTTTGTCATTCCTCTCCTATAATTATAATTTTTCTACTTTATAAAGCCTAACAATTTTAGATTTGTCTAAAGTTTCTTTTAAAATATGGGTAAGAGAGAAGTGATTTCTTTGCTTTTCATTATCCTTTACATAAAAGTTAAAATTTTGTATAATTTATAACAATTTCAGATTGAGTTTATAAGATGTCTATTATTGGAAATTGAAAATAATTACTGAATTATGTTTTACTTCATTTTCATGACAAATATTGGTAAATTGGAGATTAATTTGTTCTTTTAAATTAAGTTTTATTACCTTATTTAACTAACTACAATGACCTTATAAGATAAATTGTGAAGAAACTGAATGTTCATTTAAAACTCCATTGAAAAATTTAATCATAAGTTTTAAATGATTCTTCTTTGTTGATTCTGAAGGGATTCAGTCTATTTAATTAAGTACATATTATGATTAATATTTTAAAGTGACAACCAAATATCACCTCCCCTATTCTATCACTCACATACAGTAATTATTACATCATACACACATGCATACATACCTAAATATATACACATAACAATAAATATGTAGAAAGTACCCCAACATGGACCTTTCAAGCATTTATGAGTTATAAAGTATGCATTGACAAAGCAGAATTTGAAATTTCTCAATTATCTTGTGATGTGAGATTGCATCACAATTGTGGAAATGAAGCCCATTCAAAATTAAAATTCATTTAATTACAAAAATTATTGCTTATGTTGGTTTAACATTAGTACACTAAAAGAAGATCATTGGAGAGAACCTGGTCTCAAGTGAAGCTTTAAATCAAAAAAGAAAAAATTAATGCTAGGTTAAAATACATGTAAAGACAGCTTTTTCAGGCACATCAGATTTGCAAATCTGAAGATGTAGGCTCATTTGAAAAGCCTTGTGTCCCATAGAGAAGAAATGGAGAAAGTCTTTTATAACATTGAAATGGAAAGGTGAATGTGCAACGGTAACATTCTTGAACATTACCAAGATGATCCAAGAAGTACAGACTGGCACTATGAAATCTCTTCACCTTTCAGGGTATTGGGAAATTGTTCCATCTGGCAGTTTCAGTTCCTCACATGTGTCTCTGAGGAAAAGTCTCTACGGATAATAAAGGACTTTTTATCTCACTTTGAACCCATTACAGTAAATGGATTTATTTAATGCATCTTGGCTCTAACATAGAAAGTCTGGGGATATTGAAGGAATTCAATGTAAAATAGGGTAGGAAAAAAATGAAGTACCAGTTGATAGCAAAATCACTTCTCAAACCCATCTAAGTGCAGTCTGCTATTACTGCTGCCGAATTCTTGGATTTCACAGCTCACACGATCAATTCCATTGTTGAATGTGGTTCACATTGGAGGAGTCTTGACATTCTTGCCTGGGATGCAATTCTCTTTGCTTCCATGTTCTTTGTTTCTCCCGCTCCAAATGCCAAATACATGGTTTGTTGATTTGATAGACCAAAACTAGATTAAGTCCCTTTACTGCAAGTGCTGTAGGATTGGGAAATAAGTTTTTGGCTCTGGAAGGTGTCACTGTCTGCTGATCACCAAGAAGTGTGTTAGAAAAAGGGGGACAACTGGTATCCATCTAATGCATGACTGGAAAACACTTTATAATAATCTGTTTGAAAATGTTTTTTGAGAAAGATTCTCATTATGTATAGTAGAATTGTGATCCTTCAGCCTCAGCCTCCTGAAGTGCTAGCATTACAGGCATGTGGCACCATGTTCACTTTATAATACATTTAATAAAACTTTCTCAAATTCTCTCTTCTTCATTCCTCTTTACTTTTGGCACACTTCAGTGCATAGGAATCTGTAACATACCTTTATCACAATGGCTACCATATCATAAGATTTATTAATGACAGGCCTATCACCTAAGAATTATAAGGCACTAATGACGGTACCCACACCTGGATGTTCAGAGGATGTTTCTTCCACATACCAAGAAAAGATCCTGAGTCTCAATCCCATTTTAATTCATGATGTCACTCTTCTTTCACTACCCACTCTCTTCATATTTAATATATCATGGAATTCTATTGATATTACATGGCAAATATTTTTGAATTAATTTCTTTGTCTTCATCACTGTAAATGTCTTATCACACACCCATGAAATAGGCATTATGCATGCATGTGAATCACCTGGACAGTATTTTAAAAATATGTATTCATAGAACTCTTTCTTGACACTCTGAGTCTATTTCTATAATAATCTCTCACACTCTATATTTTTGGTAGCAAACTCTCCAGAAAATCTGTCTTGGATTTCTAGAACAATAGAATCAATTTCTGAGTAGTTCTTCTGAGTCCAGTTTCCCTTCCTTGCAGTCTATTTGCTATAAGAGCAGTTATTTAAAAAATAGATTACATGCCATTATCTTTTTCAAATTTTTCAGTGAATTAGAAGTGCTGATAAATAATGTGTAAAGTCCTTAGTTTTCAACTTTCAATTTAAAAACTTTCAATTTTATACTCCTGGAATTACAAAGATCTTCTTTTTGACTTTGCATCCATGTACCAGATGCTGGAGTTATCTAGCATATTCAGTAGTATTTGCCTAAATTAAGCAAATTATTAATTAGGTTTCCTTTTCCCTGAAATCTCTGTATTTATTTTTTAAAACTTATTACTATATATTAATTGTACTTTCAGCCAACAGAAATAATTTTACTACTGTATATTAATTGTACTTTCAGCCAACAGAAATACTTTTACTATCTTTTCATCTAGTTCTTCCCAATTAGTTTATATCAACTATAGTATAACAAATATAGAAATAGAGACAGCATTCTTTTTTGTTTTTCTGATGGGCCTGGGATTTAAACTCAGGAATTTCCACTTACAAAGCCAGCATTCTACCTCTTGAATCATACCTTCAATTCCTGAGCCACACCTTCAGTCCTTATTTTATTTATTTATTTATTGGCAGTCCTAAGGTTTGAACTCATGACCTCATGCTTGCTAGTGAGGCACTCTACTACTAGAATCCCTCTGCCAGTGAAAGCACTCATATAAGTACATGGTTTTATTTAACTTCCCCTGTAATAATTTAATATTTTATAAATACTTAAAGATTCTTTATTTTACCTTTAGTGCTTTTTAAATCTGAGGATATGGAAAAGGAAAATACAACATTTTTGAAAGGGTTTGCTTTTCTCAGGACTTACACACCAACAACATTGGTACCCAGCTGGAACTATTGTGACAATGCAAACAACTGACACCCAAAGTCACCTCTTCTGGATAAAGTTGCTTACCAAGGCCAGTCATGCTGCCCTTCTTCATTTAGGTAGAGGGGATAACTGACTTACCAGATGAATAAATCTCAACATGAAAAGGCAAATATATATTTTGTATAGATTTTTATATATTAATTCCAAAGAAAACATTATGGATGAAAAAGTTGGCAAATAATTGAAAGAGATGATTGTTAAAAGAGCTCAATGATATCTGAAAGGATACAGACAAACAGTTAAATAGAATTAGAAAACCAATGCAGTATATGAATAAGAAATTTGGCAATAAGATGGATATTTTGAGAAATTTTAGGAATAAACCAAATTTAAAAATACAGTTGGAAGCTTTCACAACAGAATGAAGGAAAAGAAAGAAGGCTGAACTTAAAGCTAGGCCTTTTGAATGATCACTGTCAGACATAAAATATCTCAAAAAAATAGTGAAATAACTCAAGCCTTTTGAACAACATTAAACAAACCTACTTTCACATTTTCATAATAAATGAAGGTAAGGATTATAACATTATGGACATAGAAAACTCAGTCAATAAAATCATGGTAGAAAGCATCTGAATCTTAAGAAAATTAAGGGAAGCTATAGAAAACTAGGATCACAAAAAGACATAACGAGAAAAGATCTTCATAAGGGTATAATATAAACTATAAGAAATAATTCCAAAATTTATAAGAGAAAATAATCAATTTACATTAAAAGGAATCTTTATCAGATTCACAGCTAATTTCCCAGTAGAAATAAGATGGAGAAAGACAAATATCACATATTCTCTCCCATATGTGAAATCTAGATCTCAAAAAAAAAAAAAAAAGACAGTTGTGTAGAATAGGGATTCGTTTAGGGTGAGACCAACCAAGAGTGGAAAGGGAAAAGGAGAGTTGGGCTTGGAGTTGAATATGATCAAAATACTTTATATGTGTGTATGAAAATACAATAATGAAACCTGTCAAAATTGCTTAAAAGGAGGGAATATATTGGAAAGAGTAACAACAAAGGTAAGTTTGATCAATGTATACTATATATATATATATATATATATATATATATATGTATGAAAATTTCACATTGAAATTCCTTTTTAAAATTAATGTATATTAGCTTAAAAAGAAGATATAACAATTGGAAATCTAAATACACCTTACATTTAAGCACCAATTTTATTTTAAAACATTACTATTAGTTCAAAAGGGAGAGATGGGCTCTAATACAGTTATATTTGAGGACTTCAATATTCCACTTATATCAACAGACACCTATCCAGAAAAAAATCAGCAAAGAAGCATCAGACTTAAAGGGGAATTAAAGGAAATTTACAAAACATTCCATACAACTGCTTGCAGAATACATATTTTTTTGCTACTGAACAGAATTTTCTGTACAATAGATACTGTAGGTCACAAAACAAGTTTTATCATACTCAAAAACAGAAATCATGTCTTCTATCTTACAATGTAATAAAACAAAACTCAGCAACAAAATAAAATTTAGAAATTATACTAATACAAGGAGACACACAATAGTTTTGAATGAACAAGTGTCATTGAAGAAATTAAAATGGAAATTAAAAATTTTGTCAAATGAAAATGGAAGCAGAACATAATAAAACTTGTGGGACATAGCAAAATTAGCAATAAGATGAAAGTTTATAGGAATAAATACTTGCATCAAAAAAAGAAGAAAAAGAGGAAACAATGCTTCAAATAAACAAGCTAATGATTCATCTCAAAATCTTTAAAAAGACAAAATCAAACATAAAATTTGTAAAACAGAAGACTAGCAGAGCAGAAAAATAAGAAAAAAATTTCAAAAGAAATGAAATAGAGATAAAAATTTTAAAAATTGTTGAAAAGGTAAACATAAAGAAACCTTCAGCTAGATAAACAAAAAGGAAGTACATTACTAATAAAACAAATCAATGAATACACACATTAATTAATTAAAATTGCCAATGAAAAAGGAGACAGTACAACAGATACCACACTACAACTACAGATTGTGACAGCATATTTTGACAAACTATATGCTACCAAATTGGAAAACATAGAATAAATGGATGACTTAGGGATATGTCTGACCTAAAGAACTGGACCAAGAAGACAGAACAAACTTGAGTAGATCAATACAAGCAATAATATTGAATCAGTAATTATAATTCTTCCAAAAAAGAAAAGCTCAGGATGAGAGGAATTCACTACTAAGTGTTAAAAGTTTAAACAAGAACTAATTGCAATTCTTCTCAAACTATTCCAAAGAATAAAGGAAGGAAACCTTTACAAAACCATTCTGTGAAACCAGCATTACTTTACTACCACAGCTATCATTATTCAATAGAGTACTGGATGATGTAGTCAGAGCTATTAGGAAGGAGAAAGTAATAAAAGGCATGGAGATAGGAAATGGAAAGCTCAAATTATTCCTGTTTGCAGATTATATGATTCTATTTATAGGAAACATTGAAGTCTCCATCAAAAGAGAATTACAACTAACAAAGGAATTTAATGAAGTAGCAGGTTGTAAACATTATCATGCAAAATTAGTAGATATTTTAACATATCAATAAGAATTTTGCTGAGAAAGTTGCAATGAAAGAAATCCTATTCACAATAGCTGCAAAAAGACCTATTAACTTTTCATATTTCCCTATTATCCACAGGTTAATATCCACAATATATGAAAGAAAATATGCCAAAGGAATCCTTGGATGACCATGTTCATTGTGACATAATTCACAATAGCTAAAATATGGAATCAGCATACATGCCCATCAACAGAAGAATGGATAAAAAGTGTGGTATGTGTTCACAATAAAGGACAAAATTCAGCCATAACAAAGAATGGGATCCTCTCATTAACAGCAAAATGAATGGAATTGAAGGAATCCAAGTTCACTTAAGTATGATAAGCAAAGAAATACTAGTATACCATGTTCTCTCAAATATGTGAAAGCTGAAATATATTGACATGGAACTAGAGTAGTGATGACAAGAGATTGGGAAGGATGTGTGTGGGGTGAGTAATAAATTTGACTATGATATATAGTAAGAACTTTTGTAAATGTCACAATGTATCCCCAGCATAACAGCAATTATAAAAAAAATGTGTGATAGGATGTTGTAAAAAGAGATGTAGGGTTTCATTAGTGAATTCTGCAGATGTGTATGGAAATTTCACATTTAACACTATTAATATAAAAAAGAAAAATCATTCCTAAAATATTGAATTTTAATACTTACAACAGATGTAAATGGATACATCACCAAAAAAGATATGCAGGTGTCAAAAAAGATCCGAGAAGCCTTGAAATAGGTGAAACAATGTGGCAGAACAGAATTAAATGATTATCCATTCCTGTAAAACATTAATTAAACAATTTTTCACCTTGATAATATCTTCAGAAGAGCTAAGGAAAGAAAGGGAGAGATCACAGCATCTGGTTATAGCATAACAATAATAAGAGACACTCTGAAATGGGTACAATGAGTTTTCACATTATTTATATCATATATCCCCTAATTTCCAACACTGCATCATGGAAGGAGATAATGACCCCTTGGGAGAAGAAAAGTAATGTAAACATAGAACTTTACATTATACCCAAATAATAGGCCCACCACATTGAAACTCTGCATCTCAGTGGTAGGCAGGTATTAGAGTCACCTGATGGCCTCAATAGTCGCCCCTCTTCTTAAAACCAAAATTTCCATATATATATTGCTACAGTTTAACTTAAGTGACTTGCCATAAAGCATTCTCACCTTTGTGTTCACAAATCTCTAGATACTTATCTCCTCCATACTGCTACTCTGTTACTTCTCACACATTGCCATTAGATTATTGTTTCTTTATAGAGCTCTGATTAAATCATTTGCCTCTTCAATACTTTTCATGGCTGATCATTACTACAAAATTACATGCAAATGTGGCATATGCATCTAGATATTATGTATACCTATGCAAATCTTTATAACAATGTATACTACCCATGTACTTATATATACACATATATGTATGTGTATACATATATATATATATGCATATACAGTATTTTCCTTTCTGCTAACTCACCATATTTGAGATTATTGCTAATATAACCATAGTTTAACTCTGAGATTATTCCCAGGCATGTATGTTGTAACAAACTGAGTATCTGAAAGCCTTCTGGGCACACCTTACTCTCTCAGATACATGCTTTTGTTCATACAGACAAAGATGACTCCCCACACCTTCCTTTATTCACAATAGAAATGGCATTCCCATTCAAGATACATAGAAATGTTACAGATCCTGTATCATATTTCCAGGTTACCCCAATGAAAATAAAAGGCTCACTCATTTGAAGTATTTATTCATGCTTCCTTAGACACAATTAGGCATGTAATTTTTATTTATAAAAAATAGTTATTTTAAACTATGAGCTCTTACATTGCAAATGAAAATTCTGCCACTCTTTATATTGCATACCATATGGCTTATGTGCATTGGGCTCTATGTAATTATTTATGAAATATTTATTAATTGCAATGAATGAGATTACACATATATATAAAGCAATAAGAATGCATCCTTCTTTTTCAATTTGTAATGAAAGCAGAGAAGTTAGTGGGCCTGGGATGGCTACTGTGTCAACTCACCTTAAATTTCTTTCATGATAATCAAAAGAATCATGTACTTAGATAGAAGCCTCAGAGAGGGGAATGACACATCATGGCCCAAGAGCTGTTGTTCTTCCTCTTCAGAGAACTCATGTCATTGCATATGTTCATAGTTTATTGGTTTTTATTGCTACAATATTCCTGCTGTACTGTCAGTTTCCTGTAAATTATTTAGATTTTTGCTTGTCTGTTCATTGTTTTCACTCAAAGTCTAGGTAGATAAGTGACCCTATTTTCTTGTCATCAAAAAGATCTGTTTCCCTGATTGGTTTTTTCTCTGAACGAAAAAATAGATGGCAAAATATGAGTGTAGGAAAAGGTTCTAAAACCTATCAAGATCTTAGATTAAATGAGTATTGAGCAGGAATTGGGACCCTTTCAGATTTTAACATTTCCTGTGAGATCTTCTTTTGGTTTATGTAGATTACATAATTTGCTGTCTTTTTCAACCACTACTCTATGCCTTCCAAAATGTAAATAATGTTTCTATACTAAGATATTATCTCAATTTCAATTACATTGTAAATTTGTTATTTCATATTATTGATCATTCAGTGATATATCAGCATACAAGTAAAATATACACATGTGTAAAGCCCACAATTTTAAGAAGATATTCTGCTTATTCATTTAATAAGAAAATATTAAAATATATGTGTAATTTGTATTAGTCATATTTCTATTACTGTGACAAACACCTGAGATATTTCAAAATTAACAGATACAAGGATTATTTTGGCATAGGTTTTGGAAGTTTCATTCCATAAGTGAATGGCCCTATTCTTTAGAGCATGTAGAGAGGGGTTCTCTTTGGCTGGGATTAATCCCCAGTTCTACTCGGAAGGAAATGAACAACGGTAATAATTACAATAACAAAAACAAAAAATTCAGTAAAATCTATTAAAACCAACAAAAATCAAAAAGAAAGAGGGCCATAATATTGTTGAATAAACTAAAATGTTAACAATTAATAAATGTATAATGAATAATTCAAAAGGGAAAGTGAGCCATTAGAAGAAGAATCAGAGAAAAAAACCTATTCAACTCTACTAAAATAATAGGGTAAAATTTTTTAGAAAAAGAATAAAAAATAAAGCAAAGTATTAAATGATAGAATAGATGAAAGTAAAAAGACATCAAGGAGAATAATAATTACTCCTCCTTGAGCTATTTGTGATAGACACTTTTTCCCAAGTATGCACCAAAATTTCCAGGAGCTAATAGCTTATATTCCCAGTGTTGTGGTTAACGTCTGCTAAGCAGCAAGCACTCATCAGTGGGGCTTTTATGCTACACAGCTTAAGTGACAGACTTCAGTCTGGAGCAGCAAATGTCCTATTCATGCCTTATATGCAGGTTACTGAGAGTCTGTATGTAGAGCAGTTCAAACTCTTAAGACCTGTCCTGGTAGAGGTGAGGCATGGAAACCTAAAGTTTTGCTACCCACTGTGCTCTCACTTCCACCTCCCTCACATGCCTTACACAATTCCTGTCACTCCTCATTTCAAATCTCAGCACCACTGACTGCTGTGACTGACAGAGCCCACCAGCCCAGCTGTACCTTCTTTTGACAAGTCCACATCAGTTACTACCTCCAGATACTACCTCAATGCCACCTTCCATTTGGTCAATGTGTTGGGATGTCTACAGTGGCATGTTTTGTTATTGCTGAATATTTAGTGTTCTTCATACATTCTGGATTCTGAATATGTCAATAATCAGATATATGATATGCAAATATTTTCTGATAGGTCGTGATTGATTTTTTTTCCTAAACTATCACACTGTTACATTACACTTGGGAGGTTGGTCTGGTATGAACCAGTGAGAAAGAAGTAGCAACATGCATGATTCATCAGGAAGATATCTTTCTATGAGGGTGGGAATCTGAAAATATTCATGATGTTATATTTCAGAGAAGATTTTAGGGATCTAGTGTTGTGGAGCATGTTGATATATCCTTTCACTGGTTAAGTACAAAGGAAGTTGTCACATGTGGCCCCTCCTACAAGCATGTCTATTTTGTCAACCCTGACCCAAGTGAAGTCACAAAGCCTAGTGGACTCCCTGGATTATGAAGGCAACATAATTCTTATTTGGGATGTTTCTCCCACTTTCATAAAGATATTATATTTTTGAGCTCTCTCCTCTGCAAACAGTTCTATTCTACTGTATACCCTTCGTCACTTGAACTGTATGACTCAGTAGATCCAATATTGCTTTGAGCTACAGTAGTTTGTAGAGATGCTGATTGGAGACTTTGGAAGGAATCTATAGGTGAATTATAGAAAAAACCCTTTGAATTTTGGAGTAAATCTCTAAAATACTCCACAGACACCACTCTACTTTTCAAAAACAACCCTTCATCTGCTTTGGACACTTAGTAGCAACAAAGTGCTTAGCTATGGCCATCAGTTTGTCATGCAATTCAAACTGGCTTTCAGGAATTTGGTGTTAGTTGTGAATGCATGGGAGCATATCATCAAATTATGTATGCATGCGATTTGTACTGAACAGGCCCTGGAGGCACACAAAAATTACATGAACAAGTAGAGGAATTGTGCATGGTCCATACTTTTGTCAAACTATGTCATCTACCATAGCCTGCCCTTATGTTCTCATGAGGAAATCTCTACAACTATTGACAGAAAAAAAAAAAAAGAATTAGGTTTAAAAGGAGATGGTTCTCCTTCATATTACGTGTTACCCAGAAGTGGAAAGCTACAGAACTACAACCCTTTTCTGAAACATCCTTAGAAGATACTGGTGAAGTAAAGTTTTCCAACAGGCAAACTATTAGTGGTGCAAGAGATTGAAACTTTTCTTCCAAAGAATAAATGCACCCTTATCCCCTTGCTGCTTCAGGGCAGAACCTGTTCCACCCTTTTGTTCTCTGATTTTGTTGAAGAGAAAACATAAGAGATAATAAGAAAGACATAGTGTTTTTGCTAGTTTGGGATAAAGATAGCTACACAGAGAGATTCCTAATGTTGCTTCCATGCACATGTGTATTGCAATCCACATTGGTTCATCTCTACCAGACCTCTTCACTACTTCCTAGTCCACTTCTCATAGTGGCCTCTGCCAGTTTAGGATTACTATATTCTACCTCAATCACATTCAATTTTAGGTTTCCTTTGTTTTCCCTATTCCTCCCATGCGCATTCTCCCTTAGTGTGTGAGCCATGTCCAATAATATTACTGCATTTGTGTTAGGTCTATGATCCACATGTACAGAGTGTTCTCTATTATTAGTGTTATTTTCTTTACTTTTTAAATTTTGTACTAGAAAATTCTATATAAGTAAAGTAATTGGTTAATGAGTTTACTTTAAAATAAGCTCATTGTTATCACCTTGTCTTACCAGCCATGATTCAATCAGATTAAGCTTTTGCTGTTGTTTTCCCTTTCTAAAAATTCTATTGACACACAACATTTGTACATATTTATGAGGCATGATCTGATGTTTTATTCACATAAATACAAAGTAGTGATCAATTCAGATTAATTACCATATCCTTCACCTTAAACTTCTATCATTCCTTTATGATAAGTATATAAAAGTCATCTCCTTTACTTGGAGATACATGATCTATTGTTGTTTATAGTCACCCTGTTGTGCCATTGAACAAGGAACCTATTCTTCCTATCAAGCAAAGACATTGTACCTGTGGATAGGCAGAAAATTTTGTTAACCTTGACAGAATTTCATATTATTTTTAATTGCTGTATATTATTCCTCAGTGTATTTACATATTTTCTTTAACTAGTCATCTATTGACAGGCATCCAGGATTTTGTGAATAGTGCCAAAATAAAAATGGGATGCAGATGTCTTTTTGGCATGTGAGATTTCATTTCCTTTTAGTATGTAACAAGTAGTGGAATTGTTGGATCACATGCCAATTTGACTTAGTTTTATTGACAGGCTTTCATACAGTTCTCCATAGTAACAATACTAATTTAAAGTGAAGCCAACAGTGTATAAGAGTTCCTCTTTATCAATAAACTCATTGGTATTAGATGAATTTTTATGCTATTTTTGTTTGATGAGAACCATTTTCACTGGGGTAAGGTGGTATCTCACTGTAGTTTTAATTTCTTTTCCTGTAATGACTTATGATACCAAGAATTTTATCATATACTGGCTGGCCATTTGTAGGTCACCATTTAAGAAATGTGTATTCAGACTTCTATCCCATTTTAATTGGATTGTTTTTGTTAAAGCGTAATATCTTAGAAACTTTATGATATAGCTAACTACCTTCTTCATTGGTACATAAAATAGTCTTTATAGGAAAAATATTTCCTTTTAAAATTTGATTTGTACTTAACTGAAACAAAAAAACATGAAAATTCATACACCATGAGGAAGAGATTTCAATGCATATGTATATTGGATAATGTTAAACAAAACTAAATCTATGTATCTTCTCAAATATTTACCTTTATAGCAACACATTTTTCACGTTACCATTCAGAAAACAAATTTGAATGGCTTAAATAAAGTTGCATTTTTAGTGATTGAACATTCATCAAAAATATTATTTTTTCTCTCAAAAGGAAAATTTGAACATTTGATCTTTATCCTTTAAATTGGGGTAAAAAACAAAATCCTTGCTCTACCCTCCAAGGTCCTGTATCCCTCCCCACCATGACTTCACGGTGACCTACCTTCTGCCTCCTCCATGTGACTCCTCACAGCCCAGTCACATGATAAGTTATTGTTTCTCCAACAATAATAATCTCTGGTCATCTAGGCTCTCCAGTCCTGAATACTATGAGTGTGGCAACTGCTAGAACTGAAGACTCCTGAACCCCAGCACAATTAAACAGGATCTGCATCTTAACAAAACCTCTAGGAAATCCATAGACATTGCTGGTTGGGCAGCACAGATCTGGACCACACCCCTGAAAATGCAACTTTGTCTTTGTTTTTTCCTTTGCTTGTTCCCCATGACATATACCTAATAAAATTTCTCATCACATTTCAGCTTAAACTTGGAGAACCAGTTTGTGTCAGAAATTTAGTTGATGTTTGCATGAGGATGACAACATTACTTTAGATTGTCTACAGAAGAGAACATAAATACCTGGCTTAATTTAAATCATGTTTTGATTAACAAAGACAGAACTATACCAAACAAAGCACTCACAGCACCAAATTTTATAGCTGAACTGAAGTTTCGTAGACCTGTCAGAAGTGTCATTTTTCAGGAAGAATGTTGGTATAGGGAGTAATTTCAATTGCTAATTCTAGGTTTGCAAGTGAGTTGATGTTTATGATTCTAAAGTTTACAGTTACCCTGTGAGATGACCTGGAATTCACATACACATCCAAATCACCAATGCCCAGCTGAAGATCTTCCATTTATTCCATAGGGAATCCTATTACTATCTTAGGGGAATTTCAGTTTTCATACCTTCTTCCCTTGGCAAAAACACAGAAGTGTAAAATTGGTTGATTCCTGTATTCAAAGCAAAATTATTTAAGCTAAGTTTTCTTCACCTTTTTCAAAATGCAGCATATGTAAAGAATAGCTACCTGTGTTATTGTCAGTCCACTGTGAGCATTTATTACTTATGATTTTGAGTGTTTATTAAAGGATCTCCATAAATTTTGGAAGATATTGGTAACAGGAAATTATTTTTAAATATTAATTATTCTTTGTCAATAATGCTTAAAATTTATAAGGCTTAATGTCTCTTAACTTAAAATAATTTTATAATTTTTGTAAATATGCCAGTAGCCAAAGGTGTAATGGAAAATAGAGTAAATAAGTCTCATGTTTTATTTTCACTTCTAAAATCTGAATAAGCAAAGTAACAAGTTACATTGTTCTGTGTAACAATATTTATTATCATGTTAATCTATATATAATGACTTTTTAAGTTCTAGTGAGCTAAAATTTTAAAGGCTTCAAAACAGGGTTTTAAGATTAAAGAAAATGATTCTTGTATAGAAAATATTTATGATAATATTGATAAAAATTCCATTCTGTATAATCATATTTTCTACATAAATTTTCTACAATTAAATATTAATTACTCTACACTGTCTCTCTGACAATAACTTCATTGGGTATTTTATCTGTATACTCAATAGAATACATGAAAATTATGTACAATGAAATACTTATTATAATAATAGAGCTTCCCATACAGAAATATATGTACTGCTGAATATTTACACACATATGTATATATAAATACAATGTACAATAAAACTATTTTTTTTTTCATTCGGTATCTCATGTAGTTATTCTTGTCTTTTTTTTTGGCCTGCCTTTCCTGTATTTTTCTGTCTGTGACTCCATTATTTTTACATATTTCTCTTCCTTCTTATTTTCTTCTCACCAATCCAAATTTCTTTTCATTTTGCCTGTCCTTCTTCCTTTACTGTCTTTCTCTTCATTCTTGTTAGATACCTATCTTTTCTTTTGAAAACTGTTCTTAGATTTTTTATATAATAAATAGAATTGGTCTATTAATCTTAGCTAAATGTAAATGGCTCTATGTGTGTTTGTCTGCATCTGTCCCAATCCAAATATATGTTTGGTGTACTTTAGTGAACAAATGTGTAAGTCAAACCACGTCTCTGCCACCAAGAACCGTGCAATACAATAAGAGAATTTGCTCTTGGTATGTAATAGAATACATCCACCCCTTTATGGTCACTTTCATACATTTCCTCAAGTTTTTTAATTGTTCTTATCTTTCCTTAGAATACTTTCTAAAGCATATATTCTCTATAACTATGACAACAAAGTTGTTGTCACTCTCAGTGACTCCAAATTTACAATTAATCTTAATATAGTAGAATCATATTCTGCAGAACATGTTACCTGGATGTTCAGAGGATTCTTACACTGCTTACAAGTTCTTAATCTCAATTTTCCATGACCATCTACCTAGATATCAAGACAGTCTTATCTTCTCTATTGAATTACTCTGTCATGCTGAATATCTTACTAAATCCTAGTTACTCTTTACTCTGAATTTTTTTCATCAATTTCTTTATTCTCCTTATCACTCCCAACATCATGCTACACATACACTAAGCATTCTACATGCACATTTTATCACCTGGGGACCATTTCTTAATGAGATTATAGGATCATATTTTTATAACTGAAATAGTTGCACTCATTTCTTTTAAAATCTTCCAAATATATCCCATTGAGTATTTTAAATGAAAGAAAATTAAAAGGCGGTTCTGATAGGATTATGGAATGTATCAATTTCTACTCTCTAGTATTCAATTTATAAAACCTAGTGAGTACTCTTTCATGTGTATTTAATTTTGTTTCAGGGATATCCTGTGAGGACATGGAAAAGGAGAATGCAACATTGCTGACAGAGTTTGTCCTCACAGGACTTACAGATCGTCAAGAGCTACAGGTCCCCCTGTTCCTCTTGTTCTTGGTGATCTACCTCATCACCATTGTGGGGAACCTGGGTCTGATTGCTCTCATCTGGAATGACCCTCACCTTCACATCCCCATGTACTTTTTCCTTGGGAGTTTAGCTTTTGTAGATGCTTGGATATCATCCACAGTTACTCCCAATATGTTGGTCAAGTTTTTAGTAAAGAGCAAGATGATAACTCTTTCTGAATGCATGATACAGTTTTTTGCCTTTGCATTTGGTGGAACCACAGAATGCTTTCTCTTAGGAACAATGGCTTATGATCGCTATGTAGCCATATGTAAACCTTTACTTTATCCAGTGATTATGACCAATAGATTATGCATGCATCTGTTAGTTTTGTCATTTATAGGTGGCTTTCTTCATTCCTTATTACATGATGTTCTTTTATTCAGATTAACCTTCTGTCATTCCAATATAATACATCACTTTTATTGTGACATCATTCCTTTGTTTAATATTTCCTGTACTGACCCTTTTATTAATTTTCTAATGGTATTTATTTTATCTGGTACAATCCAAGTATTCACCATTGTGACTGTTCTTATTTCTTATACACTAGTGCTCTTCACAATTTTTAAAGGGAAGTCTGTCAAGGGCATAAGGAAAGCCTTCTCCACTTGTGGAGCCCATCTGTGTCTTTGTACTATGGCCCTCTTCTTTTCATGTATGTGCTCCCAGCATCTCAACAAGCAGATGATCAAGGTATGATGGATTCTTTGTTTTACACTGTCATAATTCCTGTGTTAAATCCTATAATCTACAGTTTGAGAAACAAACAAGTCATAAATTCACTGACCAAAATATTAAAGTGAAATGTATAAATTTCAGAGAAATATTCTTTTGTATATGTTATGAACCAGTACAGAATTCTGGTTATATTTTTCTTTGTCTCTGGGGATTTTCAAAGTCTTTTGCATGTATGTTTTTTCTATCCTTTTTAACTTAAATTACATCAATCATTCTTGTATTCTCATGACATAAGTTATGTACATACCAAAATCCTTAAAATGTTAATGTGTTTAATTTGAAAACATTTAAACAATTTCATTCAAAATTTGTGCCACACTAATTAATTAAAGAAGAAAACAAATGAAAATATGTGGGTCTACTTATTCAATGTAATTTTATTAATGCATTAGGTGTTAACATTGTTGTTCCTTTCAAAATGTCTTAGTGTTTGGAATTCAGTTGACATTTTGTATAGGCTGGTGACTCGTCATATTCATTCAGTTGTGTTAGCAGTTTTGTGTTTGTTTGAACAGATGACTATTTAACAAGTCTACCTGTCCTTTAATTTTCTCTTTTTCAAGTTTATTTAGAAATACATTTGTTTTCATTTTTTTTTGTGGTACTAGGGTTTAAACTCAGGACTTTATCCTTGCTAGCCAGGCAATCTACTATTTGAGCCATGCCACTAGCCCAGAAATGGCCAATTTTTCATTTTTTAGAAATACAACTTATATATCTTTTTGAAAAGTAGATAGAATAGCAATGCAGACATGAAAATAAGTGAGAAAATGAAGACAAGAAAAACTCTAAGAGGTTGCTTTTAACTCAATATGTTACTCAATGAGTTACTTCTCACTGCTCATAGAAACATGAGTTACTTCTCTTTGTTTACAATTTCTTTTGTAGCTTTATTTGTATGGTGATACAGGCTATGTGAAAAACTTGATTTGTTCAGAAACCCAACAGCTCAAATCTTAAAATTAAGTTAGGGTGGATGTAGAAAGGAAAAGTGACAGAAAAGGAAGGAAATTGTCTTGATTTTATGGCAATTTAAAAAATCAAATATGGAAATTGCACTAGTAATATTTCAATATTTATTAAAATATGTTACTAAAAACAAATACCATTAAATGCATATAAACTCAGATGAAAAAATGTACGATGTCACAGTGTCTGGTAAGCTGTGGGTAACATGAAAAGGAGCAACTTTGAATGTGTTGTGTGGGAAGCCTTTAAATGTTAGCTTTCCACACACTCTTTACACTTCAACTCCAGTGAATGAGACATCTTTAGCCCCCAATGCATCTGTCATCTCAATACTAAAATTTCAGACAAATTCCTACTGATACTAATGAGAATTTCACTCAAAATAATTCACCTGTTTTCTTTGAAAAAGTTTAGTTCCTTCTCTCTTCCACTTTGCCTATACATTGCTTCCAGATTTTCTTCATATATAAAACTGATTAAATCACATCCTTTTTTAGTAAACATTAAAAAATTACCATTGCTATGAGATTTTATGCTTATGTAGTGCATATATCTACATGTGAGCATATAAACACACATGCTAATGTATAGATATGTTTATTTGTTCATGTGTATATACAGATTGCATAGTATGCATATATTATTCAACCTGTGTGTGCTCACTATTAATTATTTGAGGCCTTTCCTAAAAAATTTGTCTTAACCTTGTAAGAGTTTTAATCTCTTCCTTTACAATTCTAGTGGAATATGTATTATAGTCAATATATATTACTAAAAACTGAAAGCCTCTGAACATTCTCCCTCAAAATCATGTTTTTGTTCACACAATTTTTTCAACAAAATCCCATATTACTGGAACACCACCCCCAAATTCACTTACATTTTAATGGTATTCTTTGTCAAGGTCCTTTCAACATCCCCCCCTTCTATGGAAATAGTGTATTTCTTCTAAAAATGATTTAAGAAAACTAAGCACAACAGCTGACAGTATTATCCCTGAAGGTTTTCCGATCACCTGGAAGAAGGACAGTTGATCTCTTGGCCAATCAGCATAAATTTAGCAGTGCAGCGGTCCAGTGTGATATCTTGTCGAAGGAAGAGGTGATCAAAGTCCCATATGCTTGCAAGCAATGAATCTGATAAATGATATGTATGTATGCAGGATTCATGACAAGTTCTCAAAACATTTAAAAGAATGAACAGTGCCATTTAAAACAGACAGATTTGAAAAAGCAACTCAATCAAGAGATATGTACATTTCAAGTAGCATCTTAGAGATATGCTAGACATCATTAGTCATCAGGTAAGTGCAAATTAAAAACTTCAGCTGTTATAACTCAGCTACTAAAATGGACACACTTGAAAAACTATCCATATCAGAAGTAATAATTGTAGTACTTTCTTAGCATCAAACAGATAATCACTTGAGTTAAGAGATAATTACACTAAATTGAAGAGGGCCGTCAAGTTAAGGAAAAATTTGATTACGTTAATAACTACCTTTATACATTGTATTGTTTACTCCACCTTTCTGCAAAGTATTCATAGTGACTATACTTTTCTATGTTCTATTGTCTTCTTTACATATTTATTTGTGTCTTGCAAAATTGTAAGGAAGTCATATTAATGGGCCTTCCAAAAATATGCCCTTGTTTCCACTCTTTCTTGCCAGTGGAAGTTTTGTTAAAATTGTTTTTGGAAAAGTAAAAGCTTATATTGCATAACCAGTCACATACAACTATGCAGATATCATATCTAAATGCCACAATTAGGGAAATATTTCTGAATGAAAGTTTCTTAAGAAGTTCTATGGTTAATACTAACTGGAAAATCTGAACATGTTATCTTATTAAATATTCCTCATAATTTTCCTCCAAATAAGTTATAGTAAACAACAATGTTTCTGGACTAGCCTTGAGAGCCAATCTAATCTTTCCTGTGCAGCCTCCCTGGCCACATCTAACTCCTCCCAGCTTCCCTCTTCAGGCAAATCACAGTCATGATTATTGCCTCCACCAATGTTGCAGACTTTTTTATTGCTTGTGTTTGGCAAGTTTCTACTGGCATCATCTCATTAGAAATAAAAATTAGTGAACCCCAACCCACACCCATATCTACTGAAACAGAATCTACATTTTTAGGATAACAAGGAAATTTGTAACAATGAACTGTGAGAAGCTGAATTCTGGGCAAGCCCCGGAGGATGTCCTTTGTCTTTGTTCTTCCTCTGCTCCTCCATCCTGACATTTACTTAGTAAAATTTCTCATGAGATTTCAGCTTAAACTGGTAGAACTAGGTGCATGTCTGAAATTTAAGTTATAGTGTTTATTATAATACCTGGTGTTGGCTCCTGTAGAGAATCTAGAGCATATTAAAATTATGATTGAGTTAACTCTAACAAAGCAATACAAATCAAAGCCCTCAGAGTAATATATTCTATAATGAGCTAAATTTTGCCTTAACATGTGACAAAAGTGTCACTCACAGTGGAAATAGAGGTATAGAACTGTCTGCAGTGAATTGATGTTCCAATTCCAAATTCTGTGAAACCTGGTGAAATAATATTAAGTTCTGTGTAGATTGTCCAAATCTACAATCCCCAGTAGAACAGTTTCACTTTGTCCTAAAGGGAATCCTTTGGCTCTCAGGGAATTTAGTTCCTTCTTTTATCTTGCCACTGTGGGAAGAGTACACAGTGGCACAATTGGCTGACTCTTGTTTTTAATACTTACATATACAACATTTCCTCATCTTGGAAAATAAATTGGAGAAATGAGTACACAAGAAATGCTGCCAATATTTTTGCCATTCATGTTAAATAATCATAATTTTTCTACTTTTTAAAGCCTAGCAATCTTAAATTTCTCCAATATTTCTTTCATGGTATGGGTAAGAGAAATGATTTCTATATTCATTGTTGTTTTTACAGAAAGTTAAAATTTTGTTTAATTTATGATAAATTCCTACTAGATTTATGATATATCCAAAAAGACAAGTGGAAAACTGGAAATTATTAACGAAAAAATTTTACTTTATTTTCATAACCAAAGACTGGATAAACATAATAGAGAGGTAGAAGAATGATTTATTCCTTTAAATTAGGTTTTATTACTTTGTTAACCTAACTACTATGACCATAACATAAATTTTAGGAAACCAGAACAATAATTTAAAACTGACTTTAAAAATTCAATCACAATTTTTATATGATAACTTTCATTAATTCTGATGAAAAGATTCAGTTTTTTTAAGTACATATTCCAATTAAAATGTTTAAATGTCAAATATTAGCTCCTCTATTCTTTCTTTCACATCCCAAAATAATGACATCACAGACACACACACACACACACACACACACACACACACACACACACACACACCAGGAAATATACTAAAAATCTCCCTCTGCTGAACTTGCCAGAATTTATGACTTCAAAAGTATGTATACACAAAAACAAAATTTAGGAATTTTCAAATAGTGATTTGAGATTGCATGGAAATGAAGTCCAATCCAATTGAAATATATTTAACCACTGAAATTATTGTTTATTTATGCAGCCTGTTTCAGCTTATATTCTCCCTTCTCCTCAATATTATTCCAATAAAAGAAATTTGGTAGAATTACAGGTAGATTCAAATAAAGCTGTGAGTCAAAATTTTTTTTTTGTTGTTCATTTATTCACATGTGCATACATTGTTTGGGTCATTTCTCCCCCCTGCCACCCTCCTCCACTCTTCTCCCCTCCCCCCCTCAGTTCCAGGCAGGTCCTTTTCTGCCCTTATCACTAATTTTGTTGAATAAAAGACATAAGCATAATAAGGAAGACAAAGCATTTTTGCTAGTTAAGAACAGCTATACAGAGAGATTCTTAACATTGCTTTCATGTATCCATGTGTTATGACCCATGTTGATTCAACTCTAACTGATCTTTACATTGGTTCCTGATCCCCTGATCATGATAACCTCTGTTATTTTAAGGTTTCTGTATTAGTTCCTCTGGAGTGGAGACATCAAATGCTTTCATGTTTTGGATTTTCTACCTATTCCTACATCTCCGTATGTGCTCTCCCCTTGTCATGTGATCCAAGTCCAACCACATTGCTGTATTTGCCCTAGATCTAAAGTCCGCATATGAGGGAGAACATACAAATTTTGGTCTTCTGAGCCTGGCTGACCTCGCTCAGAATAATGTTCTCCAGTTCTATCCATTTACCTGCAAATGATAAGATTTCATTCTTCTTCATGGCTGAGTAAAATTCCATTGTGTACAAGTACCACATTTTCTTGATCCATTCATCAGTAGTGGGGCATCTTGGTTGTTTCCATTACTTGGCTATTGTGAATAGCACTGCCTTAGAGGCACCTGCACACCCATGTTTATTGCAGCACTATAAATTTAAACCTAGGTTAAAATAAACTTCAGACAACTTTATTTAAGCACAATAGATTTACAAATCTGAAGGCATGAGTTCATTTAAAAACCTAGATAGTGTTCCACTGAGAAGAAATGTAATAATAAAATTGGAAGTGAAATGTGTAGCTACAACATTCTTGAAGAGAACAAATGCAAGTCAGGTTGTTTGAGATCTGGCATGGGTTACACAGGTTACATATTTTGAAAATATTTTGAAATGCCCAGGTCAGGTACAAACTGTCTACTCTGAAATTTCTTTAGCCTTCCAGGGTTTGGGGAAATTCTTTCACCTGGCAGCTTCAGATGCTGACATTGTGTCTGTGAGGCATCACGTTTCCTCAAAACAAATCTCTAAAGTTCATAAAGAACATTTTAATCTTTCTTTGACCATATTGCATGATAGATGTTAGCTCTAACATAGAAAAGTTGGGGATAGATAGCCAAAAGTACTCCCTAACCCCATCTCAGTGAAGACGGCTA
Organism: Castor canadensis; assembly: GCF_047511655.1. Taxonomy (NCBI): domain Eukaryota; kingdom Metazoa; phylum Chordata; class Mammalia; order Rodentia; family Castoridae; genus Castor; species Castor canadensis. Next base: position 47,092,729 of record NC_133390.1, read on the forward strand.
TTATTACTGCTGAACTCTTGAATTTCACAGCCCACGCTATCGGTTCTGTTGTCAAGTGTGGGGGCACATTTGCTAGAATCTTGACATTCCTGACTGGGATGCAGTTCCAAAATTATCTTTTGTCTCTGGCCTTTTGCTGCTCCCTCTCCATATTCCAAATCTATGTTGGATTGACAAACCTAGATTATTTTTTCCTCACTTGAAGTACAGTAGGGTCAAGAATTGAGTTTCTGGCTCTAGAGGGGTGGTTAATATCTGTCCATCATCAAGGCTTAGGTAGTAAGAAAGGGAATAACCTTATGTCCACCTAATGAATGACTTGAAAGCAATTTATAACTTGTTTTAAACAGTATTTTTTGAGATAATTTCTTATTATGTGCCCCAAACTGGTCTGGAAATTGAGATGCACCAGCATCAGCCTCCTGAGTGTTAGGAGTACAGACAGGTACCACCATGCCACATTTATGACCTGTTTAATGTAACTTTTTAAAGTTTCTTTCCTCTTCATTCCTCTTTTACTTTTGTAAGGAGAAAATAAAGATTTATTAGGATGCCATTAAAAGGGGATAGGATTGTGGGTTGCTCTGCAATGGAGTGTAGTGTGTTGAGGCAGGATAACACACTTCAGTGCATAGAACCTCTGTAACTACATCTTTAACCATCAAAATGATCCCCATAATATTTGTTTCATTAATGGTAGGATTGCACTAAGTACCTATCCCCTGGAATTTCAGCGGGTGTGTCTTATACATTTCTGCCAAAAATCCTGAGTTCTCAAACCTTTTTTAGTCACCACAACTCTCTAGTTTTCTTTCTGTGATCACTGTCTTCACATCTTCTGACTGACCCTGCACAGTTTTCTATTTTGAATCAATTTCTTTGTCTTCATCACTGCTTGATGTATCATACATGGACTCAGCACAATGCATGTATATGAGTCACCTAGATAGCATTTTGAAATTACATTTCTAGAGGTCTAGACCTTTTTCTTAATCTACTGAGTTTATTTCCATAATGGTCTCTCACACTGTCTCAGAAAATTCTGATATGAACTCTGATTTGTAATCCATGAATAATACCTCTGGCTCTAGTTTCATTTTCTTAAGGCATATTTTCTATAAGAACAATTATTTAAAAGATACCTCACTTCTATTATCCATATTAAAATTTTCATTTATTCAATATATGACTAGTGCTTGATAGATAATGTTGAAGTTCCTTCAGATGCCTTTTAACTCTATTTTGTACTCATGGAATTACAAAGATCTTCTCCTTGACCTGGCATCCATTGTCAGATATTGGATTTTTTTAGTACATTTTATAAAAACTTAGCAAATGCCATATGTCTCCTTTTTCTGTATATTAATTGCACATTCAGTGAAATGAGATGATTTCATTTTTTTATTCCTTCAATTCTCCCCAAATAGTTTCTATCAATTGCAGCATCTAGATAAATATAGACAGCATTCTTATAAATGAATGATTTATTTTGATTCCCCTCCAAAATCTAATTATGTAATAATAATTAGAGACTCTTCTTTTTTAAATTTACTGCCTTTAAACCCAGGGACATTCAGTGAGGACAAGGAAAAGGAAAATGCAACTTTGATGACAGAGTTTGTTCTCATGGGACTTACACATAAACCAGAGTGGTAAATCCCCCTGTTCCCAGTGTTCCTGGTGATATATCTCATCACCATTGTGGGAAACCTTGACCTTATTACTGTCATCTGGAATGACCCTCACATTCACATTTCACATTCCTATGTACTCATTTCTTGGAAATTTAGCCTTTGTAGATGCTTGGCTACCATCCACTGTGACACCAAAAATGCTGGTTAACTTATTAGAGAAGAACCAAATAATCTCTCTCTCTGAATGCATGACACAATGTTTTTCCTTTGGAATTACTGCAACCACAGAATGTTTCCTCTTGGCAGCATGGCTTATGACTGCTATGTAGCCATATGCAACCTTTATTTTACCCAGTGATTATGACCAATAGACTATGTACCCGACTCTTAGTTTTGTCATTTATGGGTGGCTTCCTTCAGGCCTTAATACATGAAGGCTTTTAGTTGAGGTTAACCTTCTGCAATTCAAAAGTATATCACTTTTATTGTGACATGATGCCATTGTTAAAGATTTCCTGTACTGATGCTACTATTAATTTTCTACTTGCATTTATTTTGGCTGAGTCAATTCAAGTCTTCACCAATTTAATTGTTTTTGCCTCTTATACATTTGTTCTCTTCACAATTTTAAAAAAGAGGTCTGTCAAAGGCATAAAGAAAGCCTTTTCTACCTATGGAGCCCACCTCTTATCTGTGTCTTTGTGCTATGGTACTGTTCTCTTCATGTATGTGCACCCTGCATCTCCACAAGCAGATGATCAAGATGTAATGGACTCTATTTTACACTGTTATAATTCCTGTGTTAAATCCAATTATCTACAGTCTGAGAAATAAGCAAGTCATAGATTCACTGACAAAATCATTAAAAAGAAATGTTTAAATCTCAGAAGGTATTTTCTTTTTAACAAAACAGTCACTAATTCATTAAGGTCTGGGAATTTTGTTGGTACATGTTAAAAATTTTCTTGCAATTATAATTGTCCTAGCTGTTTTTTTTTTTTAAACTTGTATTCATTTAAAATTTTTTCCTGTTTTTGGACTTTTTAATGTAGTTTCCAGGTATGAAGCCCAGGGTGGCCTGGAACTTTCTTTGTAGCCTACGATGGCTTGAAACTCCTTGAAATCCTTCCTTCACCTCCTCAGTGTTAGGATTATATGTTTAAACACCATGTCTATCAAGGGACGTGCTTTTTATTCTTGTGGATCATTTCAGGGATTTTCTGAAAGTGGATTAATCCTAGCTATACAGGGGGCAGAGATCAGGATGATCTCAGTTTGAAGCCAGCCCAGGCAAACAGTTTGTGAGACCCTATCTCAAAAGAAAGCATCACAGAAAAAGGGTTGATGGAGTTACTCAAGTGTAGGCTCTGAGTTCAAACTCCAGTATGGTCAACCAAAAAGAAAGAAAGAAACAGGGAATTTATTTTCTGCTGTCCTCCTAATGATTTAAAAAGGTATTTTGTTTCTGATGTATACATCCTGGCATGAGTTATAGATGGTCTGACTACCTAGGAACTGCTACATCCTTTCTCCTGGTGGCACCATTGTGCATAACACAGCCTGACCTTGTGAAAAAGATTTCCTGCTCCTCTTGATTCAGAACTTCTAAACAGTTTTCATCTTTTGATTCTGCTGTTCTCCCTCTTCCCTTCTGCATATAAAAGTTACAGTTTATTTGCAGATACTCTACCTGTTCACTAGAATACCCTACCTGAAAGTCCTTCCAGCTCACTTCAATGATCTATATGGCCTGCATCCTACTTTTTTGCTTTTTGTTTTATTTTGGTTTTGTCAGTTCTGGTGTTTGAACTCATGGACTCTAACTTGCTGAGCAAGAGCTCTACTACTTGACTCATGTCCATAAACCTTTTTGCTTTAGTTTATTTTTCAAATAGGGTCTTGTGCTTTTGCTAGAGGTCTGCATAGGCCCTCAGTCCTCTACCTGCACCTCCAATGTAGTGGGTATTATAGTCATAGGACACCATGATTGAATTTTCATCACAGCTTTTTAATTATTAAATCACTCGTAAATAACAAACTCATTTATATATTTTTATATGTCATACAAAAAAAGACATAAGGACATTCACTTAAATGTTCAGGGAATACTATGTTGACTAAAGAGAAAAGTAAATAAATATACTTTATGGGCTTGCATGTTCTTCAGGGTAGTTTATAAATACATCAAATGTTAAAATCATGTAGATCCGCTGATCAGAACTTGGGTATAATTTCTTATATTTATGGTGTGGGCTGTAGAGTCATATCACATTTATTCCATGGTGGTTGCGGTCTTATGTAGTTGAACACAGGAAAATTCATGAACTCAGCTACCTATCAAAAAGTCCTTTATTCCACTTAATTTGGGAAGTGGTACATTCTCTTCTTGTAAAGACTTAACTCTCATATCACACAAAAAATGGAAAGAAAAGGGAATGGTGAATAAATGAGAAAGACACTAAAACAGGGAAGGCAGGGAGAAACTAACAGAGGATGCTCACTATATTCTTGAATAAATATGGAGAGGCCAGTTGCTTTTCCTTGACTATGGTTCCTTCCAAGGATCTTTTAAACTGTGTTTCTATGTTCTTGGGCACCAGAAAAACTCACTAATTAAGAAAACTAACAGATTAAAGAATTAAGTTGTTGTTTGTGTAGAGAAGCAGCAGAATAGGCAGGAAATTGTTTCATTCTTCCCAAATTTTAAAAATTGAAGGGCTTAAGATAAAAAGTGATACTCAAAGGTTTTCAGAAGGTACAGGTACAGGGCTTTTACAATAGCATGATACAAATGATGTGATATATCACAATGTCTAGTGGATGTTTGGAGAAGAAATAAAAATGAGCAAGAAGATGGATGTCTTTGAAAACCTGGGCCAAGGTAACTGTGTTGCGAGCATTCTTACGTTCCATACTCTAAGCACAATGAGCCATTAATCTTCAGATCACCCTAAGCTTCTTCATTCAACACAGTAAGTCCTCACATATTCTTACTTGGTGCCACTTAGTACCTCATTCTAAACACACCCACACCTCCATGTTTCGAAACTCTTATCTTCCCTATCCATTTGTCATTTTTACACATTCCAAAATTGCTGCCAGATGATTATTCATGAGAAAAATTCTGTCTAAATGTCTCACTTTCAAAAGTTTTAATGAATTATCATTCCTACTAGATTGTGTATATATATATATATATATATATATATATAAACCTGAATATTTAAATATACATATGTTGCTCGGTTAATATGTATGTATACTCTTAGTACATTCACAAATATCCATATATATATATATGCAATATGAAATATGTGTCTTTATTGTCCTGCATTAGCTCACCCTAGTGGTACTTGAATTCCTTTACAATGAAATCTTAATTTAGGAGTCTCTTCCTCCATAATTCTCTTAATGAGATCTGTATTGTAGTTAAAATGAGTTACTGGACATACCATCACCTTTTGGGTCCATGCTTTTTATTATACAGAGCTTTCACAGGTAACTATGTTATTCTGTCTGTACCCACACTCATTTATAATGAAAAGAAAATCTTTTATTCAAGATCTATCTCAAATACCCCTGTTTCCAAGAAGCATTTCCTGATACTTTCAAAGAGAATAAGAAAGCTAAATCCTTTGATATACTTGGGAAGTTTGTTTAATCTTCTAAGTCAAATACTCCTTAAATAGTAATTATTTTTCCCTGAAAGGGTCTTTCAGATCACCACTCAAAGTCTTATTACCTCTTCAGTTTTTTAGTTTGCGGATGGTGTTTTACATACATGAAACCATAAATATTTGTGAAAATGTTGGTGAAATTCATATGACTCAATGGCACAAATACATATCATACAGTTAGAGTGCATTATTCATTGTCAACCTTGAGAAGATCCCAGGGAGATACTGACATCCAGATCTACAGGTTCCTATGCCCCTGTAAATCTTCCAGAATAATTCCAGTACTTTATACGTTCCTAAAATTTACCAAAATATCTAGTCCATTATTGTGATCCAATTTCAATTATAGATTTTTCAATCTTTGAAAATAATTTGCAAAGCCCACATTTTAGATATTGCATTCTTCTCATTAGTTTAAAAGGAAACTGTGAAATATGTGTATATTATTTAATGTATATTTAGTTGTAAAGGATGATATTACAGATAGTTCATCTGATTGTTTGAAACATTGTTTATTTTAGATTGAAACTAACCCATGGACATACAAGCTAACATAGTAGAAATTTTATTATGAAAGTGAAATCATTTATTAATAACAAAATTTCAAAGGATTCATGGTTCTACAATCTTACATAATATGCATAAATATTTTCTCACTTCATAATGACTTTTTCTGCTGACTAAATTATTTCTGTTTTCCAAGAAGCAACATGATTAAGATTTAGGTAGAAATAAGGAAACATCAGTCAAACTATAATATTATTTCCCAAAATCTTGTTTGTGGACTAGGTATGTTATAATTTTATTTAGTTTGTGTACTTGTCATGTATTGAAATCAATTCTATAGGCATTTTGGAGGATTTTTTAATAATTTTAGCAGTACTAGTGTTTTATTTAACTCAGGTCCTCAAACTTGCTGAATAAGAACTGTACCACTTTCTTTCCTTATTCACCCCCCTCCACTATTGTCCTTCACTGACCTCATTCCTGGAACAGTTTCAACAGGTATTATTTTTGCATTTACATACATGCGTTCACATTTTATTGCACCATATTCATCCGCCTACCCCCTTTCCCAAATATTTCCTCCTTCCCACTGGTGCCTGCCCTCCCCCTTTGGCAAGACTTGTTCCTCCCTCCTGTTCTCTGATTTTGTAGAAGAAGAAAATGAAAAACATGAAATTTTAGCTTGAGATAAAGATAGCCACATAGGAAGTTTCCTTGTGATATTTCCACTTATATATGTATTATAATCCCAGTTGGTTCATGTCCTTTAATTTTCTTCATTGTACCTTGATTCCTTTCTTATGGTGGTTTCAGTGAGCTTAAGATTTCTATATTCAGGATTCCAAGATGGCGGCTAGAGGTAGGAAGCAAAAAGCGACCGTCCTATAGTGAAATCTTGGAGAGACGCTGGAGACACACTTTGCAGGCATAATCACCGAGAAAAGGCATAACTTTGACTCCTCCACATCTCCAGCCGGTGCAGAGAATCTCCACTTCACGTTAAACGGAGAACCGAGGAGGGCCCCCGGGGCCGCCAGTGGCAGGATTTGCTTGTTCTTGTTTTTCTAGGAGTTTGAGATGTATCATTAGGTCATTGATTTGGGATCTTTCAATCTTTTTAATATATGCACTCATGGCTATAAACTTTCCTCTCAAGACTGCCTTAGCTGTGTCCCATAGGTTCCGGTAGGTTGTGTTTTCATTTTCATTGACTTCTAGGAACTTTTTAATTTCCTCTTTTATTGCATCGATGATCCATTCTTCATTAAGTAATGAGTTATTTAGTTTCCAGCTGTTTGCATGTTTTTTGTCTTTACTTTTGTTGTTGAGTTCTACTTTTACTGCATTGTGGTCAGATAGTATGCATGGTATTATTTCTATTTTCTTATATTTGCTGAGGCTTGCTTTGTGCCCTAGGATATGATCTATTTTGGAGAAGGTTCCATGGGCTGCTGAGAAGAATGTATATTGTGTAGAGGTTGGATGAAATGTTCTGTAGCTGAACAGACAATAGAGAGACAGAGAGAGGATTGAAAATCAAAGATAAAAAAATAAAAAATAAGTATATGAAAGTAATATCTATATATCTATTGTCTGTTCAGCTTACTGTCGATTAGTACACTAACACTCCCTGTTTATACCTTTGAAACTCTCTTGTCTGATACCTTGTTCTGCTTTCTCCCTCTTGTCTGTATATTTATTTTCCCCTTTTCTTTAACTTCTTGCTTTCCATCTCAGCTCACTCTTCCATTCTCAATATTACCATTGTTATTATTACAAGCTAGAAAACACTTAATTACACACAGTACAGGGACAGTAACAACACCAAGGACAATGACAGGAAGACAGAAAAAACAAGGAAACCAGTTTCCCCACAGCAAAAAATTAGTACAGGAACCAGAGGGGAATGAAGAGAACAGAAACTCAGATCCAGACTCCAACAAAATGAAGATAAACTATGCCAAAGGACCCAATGAAGCCCACAAGAATAATTTAAAAGAAGACATACTACAAGTACTCAATGAGAATTTTACAGAGATGATACTGGATAGGGTCAACCAAAATGTACAGGAGACACTCAAGAAATTCCAAGACAATAAAAATAGAGAATTTGAAAAAGCAAAAGAAGAAATAAAGGAAACCATAGAAGCACTGTACAAACACCAAAGTGAAAGAGAGAACACAATGAATAAATGGATAAATGAACTCAGGACAAAAATAGACAACAATAAAGAAGAAAACAGCCAGGATATGGAAAACCTCAGAAAAAAGAACGAAACAGAACTGCAAAACAAAACGGAAGGCCAATCCAGCAGAATAGAACAAACAGAAGACAGAATCTCAGAACTTGAAGATGAAATGGTAATTAAAGGAAAAACTGAAGAACTATTAATTAAACAACTCAAGACCTGTGAAAAGAAAATGCAAGAACTCACTCACTCCATCAAAAGACCAAACTTGAGAATCATGGGCATTGAAGAAGGAGAAGAGGTGCAAGCGAAGGGAATGCATAATATATTCAACAAAATAATAACGGAAAATTTCCCAAATCTAGAGAAAGATATTCCCATACAAATGCAAGAGGCCTCCAGGACACCAAACAGACCAGATCAAATAGAACTACTCCACGACATATCATCATTAAAACAACAAGTTCAGAAACTAAGGAAAGAATATTGAAGGCTGTAAGAGAGAAAAAACAAGTAACATACAAAGGTAAACCCATCAAAATAATAGCAGACTTCTCAACAGAAACATTAAAAGCAAGAAGAGCGTGGGGTGAGATCTTCCGGGCACTGAATGAAAATAACTTCAACCCCAGGATACTCTACCCAGCAAAGCTATCATTCAAAATAGATGGAGCAATAAAAGTCTTCCATGATAAGCAGAAACTAAAACAATATGTGACCACAAAGCCACCATTACAAAAGATTCTTCAAGGGATTCTGCACGCAGAATGTGAAACCCAACTTAACCATGAAAAGACAGGCAGCACCAAACCACAGGAAATGAAAAAGCAAGACAGTAGAGAGTAACATCAAGTTAGGTACACACAATCAAACCTTCAAACAACAAAGACAATTAAATGGCAGGAATCACCACATACCTATCAGTACTAACACTTAATGTTAGTGGACTTAATTCACCCATCAAAAGACACCGTTTGACAAAATGGATTAAAAAAGAAGATCCAACAATTTGTTGCTTACAGGAGACTCATCTCACCGACAGAAATAAGCATATGCTTAGGATGAAAGGCTGGAAGAAGATTTACCAAGCCAATGGCCCCCAAAAACAAGCAGGAGTAGCAATACTTATGTCTGACAAAGTAGACTTCAAACCTACATTGATCAAACGAGATAAAGAAGGACATTCCAAACTAATAAAAGGGGAAATAGACCAAAAGGAAATAATAATCATTAATCTGTACGCACCCAATGTCAACGCACCCAATTTCATCAAACATACCCTGAAAGACCTAAAAGCATATATAAACGCCAACACAGTGGTTGTGGGAGACTTTAACACTCCATTATCATCAATAGATAGGTCATCCAAACAAAAACTCAATAAAGAAATTCAAGATCTAAAATATGCAATAGATCAAGTGGACCTAGTAGATGTCTACAGAACATTTCATCCAACCTCTACACAATATACATTCTTCTCAGCAGCCCATGGAACCTTCTCCAAAATAGATCATATCCTAGGGCACAAAGCAAGCCTCAGCAAATATAAGAAAATAGAAATAATACCATGCATACTATCTGACCACAATGCAGTAAAAGTAGAACTCAACAACAAAAGTAAAGACAAAAAACATGCAAACAGCTGGAAACTAAATAACTCATTACTTAATGAAGAATGGATCATCGATGCAATAAAAGAGGAAATTAAAAAGTTCCTAGAAGTCAATGAAAATGAAAACACAACCTACCGGAACCTATGGGACACAGCTAAGGCAGTCTTGAGAGGAAAGTTTATAGCCATGAGTGCATATATTAAAAAGATTGAAAGATCCCAAATCAATGACCTAATGATACATCTCAAACTCCTAGAAAAACAAGAACAAGCAAATCCCAAAACAAATAGAAGGAGAGAAATAATAAAAATAACAGCTGAAATCAACAAAATAGAAACCAAAAAAACCATACAAAGAATTAATGAAACAAAAAGTTGGTTCTTTGAAAGAATAAACAAGATCGATAGACCCCTGGCAAACCTGACTAAAATGAGGAGAGAAAAAACCCAAATTAGTAGAATTAGGAATGCAAAAGGGGAGATAACAACAAACACCATGGAAGTCCAGGAAATCATCAGAGACTACTTTGAGAACCTATATTCAAATAAATTTGAAAATCTAAAAGAAATGGACAGATTTCTAGATACATATGATCATCCAAAACTGAACCAAGAGGAAATTAATCACCTGAATAGACCTATAACACAAAATGAAATTGAAGCAGCAATCAAGAGTCTCCCCAAAAAGAAAAGTCCAGGACCTGATGGATTATCTGCTGAATTCTATCAAACCTTTAAAGAAGAACTGATACCAACCCTCCTTAAACTGTTCCATGAAATAGAAAGGGAAGGAAAACTGCCAAACACATTTTATGAAGACAGTATTACACTTATCCCAAAACCAGGCAAAGACACCTCCAAAAAGGAGAACTATAGGCCAATCTCCTTAATGAACATTGATGCAAAAATCCTCAAAAAAATAATGGCAAATTGAATTCAGCAAAACATCAAAAAGATTATTCACCACGACCAGGTAGGCTTCATCCCAGGGATGCAGGGGTGGTTCAACATACGAAAATCAATAAACGTAATAAACCACATTAACAGAAGCAAAGACAAAAACCACTTGATCATCTCAATAGATGCAGAAAAAGCCTTTGATAAGATCCAACATCATTTCATGATAAAGGCTCTAAGAAAACTAGGAATAGAAGGAAAGTTCCTCAACATTATAAAAGCTATATATGACAAACCTACAGCCAGCATTATACTTAACGGAGAAAAATTATAACCATTCCCTCTAAAATCAGGAACCAGACAAGGATGCCCACTATCTCCACTCCTATTCAACATAGTACTGGAATTCCTAGCCAGAGCAATTAGGCAAGAAGAAGGAATAAAAGGAATACAAATAGGTAAAGAAACTGTCAAAATATCCCTATTTGCAGATGACATGATCCTATACCTTAAAGACCCAAAAAACTCTACTCAGAAGCTTCTAGACATCATCAATAGCTATAGCAAGGTAGCAGGATATAAAATCAACATAGAAAAATCATTAGCATTTCTATACACTAACAACGAACAAACGGAAAAAGAATGTATGAAAACAATTCCATTTACAATAGCCTCAAACAAAATCAAATACCTAGGTGTAAACCTAACAAAAGATGTGAAAGACCTCTACAAGGAAAACTATACACTTCTGAAGAAAGAGATTGAGGAAGACTATAGAAAGTGGAGAGATCTCCCATGCTCATGGATTGGTAGAATCAACATAGTAAAAATGTCGTTACTCCCCAAAGTAATCTACATGTTTAATGCAATTCCCATCAAAATTCCAATGACATTCATTAAAGAGATTGAAAAATCTACTGTGAAATTTATGTGGAAACACAAGAGGCCACGAATAGCCAAGGCAATACTCAGTCAAAAGAACAATGCAGGTGGTATCACAATACCTGACTTCAAACTATATTACAAAGCAATAACAATAAAAACAGCATGGTACTGGCACAAAAACAGACATGAAGACCAGTGGATCAGAATAGAGGATCCAGATTTGAAGCCACACAACTATAAGCAACTTATCTTTGACAAAGGAGCTAAAAATATACAATGGAGAAATAGCAGCCTCTTCAACAAAAACTGCTGGGAAAACTGGTTAGCAGTCTGCAAAAAACTGAAACTAGATCCATGTATATCACCCTATACCAAGATTAACTCAAAATGGATCAAGGATCTTAATATCAGACCCCAAACTCTTAAGTTGATACAAGAAAGAGTAGGAAATACTCTGGAGTTAGTAGGTATAGGTAAGAACTTTCTCAATGAAACCCCAGCAGCACAGCAACTAAGAGATAGCATAGATAAATGGGACCTCATAAAACTAAAAAGCTTCTGTTCATCAAAAGAAATAGTCTCTAAACTAAAGAGAACACCCACAGAGTGGGAGAAAATATTTGCCAATTATACATCAGACAAAGGACTGATAACCAGAATATACAGGGAACTAAAAAAACTAAATTCTCCCAAAACTAATGAACCAATAAAGAAATGGGCATGTGAACTAAACAGAACTTTCTCAAAAGAAGAAATTCAAATGGCCAGAAAACACATGAAAAAATGCTCACCATCTCTAGCAATAAAGGAAATGCAAATTAAAACCACATTAAGATTACATCTCACCCCTGTTAGAATAGCCATCATCAGCAACACCACCAACAACAGGTGTTGGCGAGGATGCGGGGAAAAAGGAACCCTCTTACACTATTGGTGGGAATGTAGACTAGTACAACCACTCTGGAAAAAAATTTGGAGGCTACTTAAAAAGCTGGACATGGATCTACCATTTGATCCAGCAATACCACTCTTGGGGATATACCCAAAAGACTGTTACTCCAGAGGCACCTGCACATCCATGTTTATTGCGGCACTATTCACAATAGCCAAGTTATGGAAACAGCCAAGATGCCCCAGCACTGACGAATGGATGAAGAAAATGTGGTATCTATACACAATGGAATTTTATGCAGCCATGAAGAAGAACGAAATGTTATCATTTGCTGGTAAATGGATGGAATTGGAGAACATCATTCTGAGTGAGGTTAGCCTGGCCCAAAAGACCAAAAATCGTATGTTCTCCCTCATATGTGGACATTAGATCAAGGGCAAACACAACAAGGGGATTGGACTATGAGCACATGATAAAAGTGAGAGCACACAAGGGAGGGGTGAGGATAGGTAAGACACCTAAAAAACTAGCTAGCATTTGTTGCCCTTAATGCAGAGAAACTAAAGCAGATACCTTAAAGCAACTGAGGCCAATAGGAAAAGGGGACCAGGAACTAGAGAAAAGGTTAGATCAAAAAGAATTAACCTAGAAGGTAACACCCAGGCCCAGGAAATCAATGTGAGTCAATGCCCTGTATAGCTATCCTTATGTCAACCAGCAAAACCCCTTGTTCCTTCCTATTATTGCTTATACTCTCTCTACAACAAAATTAGAGATAAGGGCAAAATAGTTTCTGCTGGGTATTGAGGCGGGGGAGCAGGAGGGGGTGGAGTGGGTGGTAAGGGAGGGGGTGGGGGCAGGGGGGAGAAATGAACCAAGCCTTGTATGCACATATGAATAATAAAAGAAAAATGAAAAAAAAAGATTTCTATATTCATTCTTGTATGGAGAGTATATTAATCTTATTCAAGTTCTTAGTTTCCCTACCCCTCTCGTGCATGACTTCCCCTTACTGTGACCTGTTTTTCATAATATTGTTGCATTTGTACAATGTCTGTAGTCCACATATGAGAGAGAACATGCAATTTTGGCCTTCTGAGCCATCTCATCTTAAGATGATGCTCTCTAGTTCCATCCATTTACCTGCAAATGCAAAATTTCATTCTCTTTTGTGGCATAAAATTCCATTGTGTTTAAATGCCACATTTTTAAAATACATTCTTGAACACTTTTAAAATTAGCATATATTAGTTGTACCAGAGGCATTCATTGTTTTTTTTCTTTATTCATTTATTCATATGTGCATACATTGTTTGTGCCATTTCTCCGCCCTGACCACACCCCCCTTGCATCCAGGCAGGACCTATCCTGCCCTTTTCTCTAATTTTGTTGAAAAGTAGACATACATAATAAGAAAGACATAGTGTTTTTACTAGTTGAGATAAGGAGAGCTATACAGAGAGATTCCTAGCATTGCTTTCATGAACAAGTGTATTACAACCCAAATTGATTCATCTCTACCAGACCTCTTTATTACTTCCCAGTCACCTTCCTGTATTGACCTTTGTTATTTTAAGGTCACTGTATTATCTCCTCTGCAGTATGCACATCAAACACTTTCAAGTTTTGGATATCCTACCTTCTCTATTCCTCCCACATGTGTCCTCCCCTTAGTGTGTGACCTAAGTTAGAATATCTATCATCAAAAATACCACCAAAAACAAATGTTGGCAAGGATGTGAGAAAAAACGAACCCTCATACACTGCAGGTGGGAATGCAAGCTAGTACAACCACTCTGGAAAACAATATGGAGGCTTCTTAAAAATCTAAACAGATCTTCCATATGATCCAGCAATCCCACTCCTAGGGATATACCCAAAGAAATGTGACTCATGTTACTCCAGAGGTACCTGCACACCCTTGTTTATTGCAGCAGTATTCACAATAGCCAAGTTATGGAAACAGCCAAGATGCCCCACTACTGATGAATGGATTAAGAAAATGTGGTATTTATACACAATGGAATTTTACTCAAGCATGAAGAAGAATAAAATCTTATCATTCGCATGAGCGAGGTTAGCTAGACTAAGAAAGCCAGAAATTGTATGTTCTCCCTCATATGCGGACTTTAGATCAAAAACAAATGCAGTAATATTATTAGACTTAGGACTGTACCACTTTAACCATGCCCCTAGCCATTTTACTCTTTAGTTGTTTTTTAGGTAGTGTCTTGTATTTTTTCTGGGGCCGATCTCAGATTGTGATCCTCCTATGACTCCCACCTATCTGGGACCATAGATAAGTAATGTCACACCCAAGTTATTATTTTTTCTTTTATTTATATGTGCATACAATGTTTGGATCACTTCTCCCCTCTTCCCCCCACCCCATCCTTTACCCCCTTGCCCCCTCAGTCTCCCCCCCACCCCCTCTTTAAACTGGAGTTGTTACTGACATTTTGCCCTGGACGGCTTTGAACCACCAACCTCCCAATTTCTGACTCCTGGAGTAGCTGTGATTACAGGTATGAGCCACTCAATCCAGTTTGGGGGTTCTTTTAAAACTTTGATAGTCAGCATTGATTGGTCATCAGAATCACTTAGAGAGCTTGTGAAAAAAATTAAGTAGTTTTACACTACTTTCTGGTTTAGAGATGTTAATGCTATTGGTTTGAGAGCATTCTTCGATAACCACTGTTTAAAAATAGTCAGAAAGACAAAATTTTTGTATTTAAAAATATTTAGAGAGCAGTCAAAATGAAACTACTACATATATTATTTACATAAACAGCATGATGGAAATGTTCTGACGGTTTCTATTGTCCCTTTTGTACTTCACTTCCTCCTTGTAGCAAGTGATGGATATAAAATTAAATAGGACATTTTACTCTTTTCTTAAGAAACACTACTGAATGTTATGTTAAGCAGTAATTCCATTTCTTTTTTTCAGTAAGGTATATTCAGGGAACTATTGTTTCTTTGAAAAACAGTTTCTCATCAAGTCGGGTGCTGTAACTTTTGGAACATTGTTTTCAAAGACAGGCTTGTGTGCTATAAAAATGTGGGATTTAGCTCTTCTGAAAAGGTTGCTACTATGTGAGTTGTATTCAGAGCAATGAATAGCAGACACATCATATTTCTCTGTATGTTTCAAGAGAAAGAAAGTAGTTCCTAAATGTGCAGCTAGAATTTCTATTTATAGAAGTTTTCTTTGGAGCAGAAGTAGTATATTACTATTATAACTATACAAAAATGTATGTGTATCACATCTCTCTGTATTTCAACCCATCTACCAACCACACATTCATCTTTCCATTCACCTACTCATTTATCTACTTTTCTGCCTACCTATAGAATGATATTATTATAAAATATTTGCTCCAGTTATGAAGCTTAGAAGTTCAACTATCTGTAGTCTATCACCTGCTTATCTGAGAAACCCTGTGATGTGTTTCAATGTGTGAAACCTAAAATCAGTTGAATATATACAATTTCAAATATAAATGCCTGACAACCAGGAGTTCTGAGGAAAATCAGAGATCCATGGCCAACTCCACCATCACAAAGGATTCATTTTCTTGTAAGGTTCTTCTTCCTTATAGATGTCCTTTATGCTTTGTCATCACAAGATGAATGGGGCAAATAAGACACTTTGTTGTAGTACAAAAGGGCATTAGTCTTAACCATAAGGGCTCTTCTTTCATGATATTATTCCCTCTCATAATACCTAATGCCCAATATCATTTAGGACTTAGACATATAAAATTTAACTGGACACTAATACTCAAACCAAAGCATTCAGTCCATAGACATGTAAAGTTTGTTCTTTTAATAAGCAAAACTCATTGATTCCATCTCCATATTTCCAGAGTCTTAACTCTGTTCATCATCAATTTCAAAGTATGTCAAAAGCCTCATCTAAATGTCATGTAAACAGATATGAGTAAGACTAGAAGTACTATTTGTTCTGAGACAAGTTCTCTTCAGTTGTGTTTTTATGAAGTTGAATATTATGTGTTCCCTAATACAATAATGCAACAAGCATAAGATATATCTTCTTATTTCAAAAAGAATGACTAGTAAGAAGAAAGGAGTAAGAAGTTCCAATAAACAACATTAAATCTCATAACTCTAAAACAGCCTTTTCATCCCATCTCCTGCCTCTGGACACACTGAGGCAGAGGTTAGGTACCTAAGGATAGAGGTGGTCCTGCCTCATTGGCTCTGCTGTTCATAGCTCTCAGAGCTGTTGTTGTCATGTTACCATGGCTCTCTCAGGCTAGAAAGACATATCAGTGACTACTAATTAGGAGTCGCTATAGTGACTTCACTGAGCATTAAGTCTCTTCTGAGCATTGTTCTAGTAGTATGAAAAAGTGTATGCTAACAAATTGAAAAACTTAGGCGAAACGGAAAATTTATGGATATATATGACTTACAAAAGTCAAATTTCATAAAAATTTGAACAGACTAATAAGAAGCAAGGTGATTAAATCAGTAGTAACCCCTCACTCAAAGAGAAAGCCCAGGATTGAATGAACCCACTACTGAATGTTAACAAACTTTAAAATAAGAACTAATGACAATTCTTCTCAAACTTCCAAAGAATAAAGGGAAGAATGATTCCTTTCTAAAATCATTCTATGAGCCAACATTACCCTATTACCAAAACCAGACAAGAGCACAAAAAAGTGAAAGAAATCTATAAACACAAATCCTTGATGAACATATATGCACTAATTCTGAGAAGCATTTTAGCAAATCAAATTAAACAGGAAACAAAAGGTATCATTAAGTATAATCAAGGTAGTTTAATCTCAGTGGTGCCAGGATGACTCAACATATGCAAATCAGTAATTACTATACATCACACAAGCAGAATATAGGGTAAAATCATAAGATTAACTTTATAGATGAAGACAAATCATTTTAACAAATGTAAGAAGTTGAACAAATTTGCTATAAAATGATCATACCTCAACAGAATAAAGGCTATATATGATGAACCCATTGGTAACATCATACTAAGTGGAGAAAAGCTGAAAGCACTTCCTCTCATATTAGGAATGAGAAAAACATATCTACTCTCACCACTTTTGTTCAATATACTATTGGACTATTTAGCCACAGCCATTAATTAAGAGAAAGAAATAAAAGGCACGTAGATATGAAGGGCTGAATTAAAAATATTTTTGTTTGCAGCTGATATGGTTTTATACATAGAAAACAATAAGAACTCCCCCAGAAAGGTTAAAACTGATAAAATAATCCAGAAAGGGCAGGATATAAAAAATAATATAAAAAATTAGTAGTTTTCTAATATATAAATAATGATTTTGCTGAAAAAATGACAATGAAAGCAATATTATTCACAATAGTGACAAAAATGCCTAATAAACTAACCAATGAAAA
The DNA here is from genome assembly GCF_047511655.1 of Castor canadensis. Taxonomy (NCBI): domain Eukaryota; kingdom Metazoa; phylum Chordata; class Mammalia; order Rodentia; family Castoridae; genus Castor; species Castor canadensis. Next base: position 47,110,434 of record NC_133390.1, read on the forward strand.
AATACTGCCATGATACAAATCACAAAATATTGATTAAAAAAACTGAAGAAAACAATTTGAAATCTCTCCCACATTCACAGATTGGAAGAATAGAATATTGTCCAATACTCACAAATCTCCATTAACATCCCAATGATATTATTCAAAGAGCCAAGTAAAACAATTTTAAAATTCATGTTAAGCAGAAAAAATTCTGCACATACTGAGCAAAAAAAGCAAAGCTGGAGGTATCAGAATATCCAACTTCAAACTATACTACAAAGCCATAACAATAATAAAAATAACCTGGTACTGGCAAAAAACAGATATGAAGACCAGTGGAACAGTCTTTTTCCCCCCACATCCTCACCAAAAAAGAACCCTCAAAAACTGCTGGTCAGAATAGAAACTAGTACAACTGCAATGGAAAACAGTTTGGAGTTTCCTCAAAAACTGAAAGTAGATCTGCAATACAATCCAGCAATACCAGTCCTAAGCACATACCTGAAGGAATGTGAGTCATCTTATGACAAAGGCACCTGATCACCCATGTTTATTGTAGCACTATTCACAATAGCTTACCAATGGAAACAGCCAAGATGCCCCACTACTGATGAATGAATTAAGAAGATGTGGTATTTATATACAATGGAATTTTAGTTAGCCACAAAGAAGAATGAAATTTTGTCATTCACAGGTAAATGGATGGAACTGGAGAACATCAACTTAAGTAAAATTAGGCAGACTCAGAAGGCCAAAAGTCACATATTCTTTCTCATATGTGGAATATAGATCTATTACAAATACAGCAATATTATGAAACACTGATTGCACTAAGGGAAGGTCATATATGGGACATGTAGAGTAAAAGAAGGACAGAAAAAAGATGAATATGGTTGAGATACTCTCTATACAAGAATGAATATAGGAATCTTAAACCAGCAGAAACCACCATAAGAAAAGGACTAAGGTAGAATGAAGAAAATTAGAGGAGATAAGCTAATTGGAGTTATAATACATATATACATGGAAATTTCACAAGAGAACTCCCCATGTATCTATCTTTATACCAAAACAATCTCAAGCAAAAAGAACAAAGGTGAAGGCATCACAATACCTAATTTCAAAATAAACTATAAAACCATTGGTTTTGGCATAAAAATGGATATAATTTTGGCATGGAATAATGGAACAAAATAGAGACTCCACAAATAAATCCACTTATCCACAGCCAACTAGTTCTCAGAAAAGCTATCAAAAATTTACAATGGAGAAAAGACAGTGTCTTCAAAAATGGAGATGGGAAAACTGGGTGTACATATGCAGAAGATTAAAACTTCTCTGAATCTGTACAAAAATCAATGCAAAATGGATTAAATCCTTAAATGTAAGAAATCAAACTGTGATTCTAGTACAGAAAAAATAGAGAAACATTTCAAGACATTGGTACAAGCAATTATTTTCTGGAAAGGACCACAAACATACCAAAAGTAAAATCAGAAAAATGGGATAATCTCAAGATAAAAACTTCTGTACACCAAAGGAAATAATCCACCTACAGAATGGGCAAAACTATTTCACAACTATTCATCTGACAGAGGGTTAATATTTAGAGTATATAAGGATTTCAAAACTCTTCACAAATATCAAGGAATCCAATTAAAAATGGATAATGATACGAATAGATACTTCTACAAAGAAGAAAGATAAGTGGCCAAGATATATAGAAAAATGCTTAATTTTACTAGCTATCAGGGAAATGTAAATCAAAACTATAATGATGTTCCATCTTACACCAGTTAAAATGGCTATAAAAACAAAAAATAGAAGGAAATTTTGGCAAGGATGCGGAGACAAAAATATCTCTTGTATAACCATTGAAAGGTGTGTCAATTAGAATCGCCATTAAGGAGAATAGTATGGAGGTTCCTCAAAAATTAAAAATAGTTGTACTATCTGACTCACGTTTCTCACATCTGGGAAAATATCCACAGGCTAATATGAAATCAGTTACCAAAGAAATTCTTGCATGGCCATGTTAATTGTGGCACAATTCATAACAGATAATACATGAAATCAGTAAAGGTACCTCTTGAAAAAAGAAAGGATAAAGAAAGTAAATACAAATCAGCCATAAAGAAGAATGGGATCAGTCATTATCAGGAAAATACATAGAACTTGAGGATACCATGTAAAGTGAAACATGCCAGACAAAGAAATATAATTATCACATGTTCTGTCTCATAAGTCCAAACTAAAATATATTGACCTGAAAGTATAGTATGAGAGATTAGGAAGCATGTATGTTAGGGCGTAAGAAAAAGGGAACTAGAATTCGATCAATGAATGGCATATGCATGTATGGAGATATCACACTTACACCCATTGATATGCATAATTAATACATGTTAATAAATTTAACAATAATAAAAATAACTGCTGAATTTGAACACTGGCAAAAGATTTAAATGATTCTTCAAATATTAAGTGACACTTCAAATAATAAATACAGATGTATAATAAAGATGCTAAAAATGCTAGAGTCATTGAGATAGGTGAAGCAAGGTGGCAGAACAAAACTAAATGATTATCCTTTCCTGTAGAAACATCAAATGAACAAATTGTCACTGTGATAATACCTCAAAAGAGCAAGTGAGGGAGCACAGCATCTATTTATATCATAATAATAAGAAAAGACACCCTGAAGTGGATAAAATAAGTTTTACATTATCTCTGTTTCCCTTGCCCCAATTTCAGATGTCACATCATGGTAGGAGATAATGTCCCCTTGAGAGAAGAAAAATAATATAAACATAGAACTTTGCATTGTACCCAAATAGTAGTTGACACTAGGAAACCCCTCATAATCCCTGGCCCCATTAAAATACCTGTGGAATGAGCCTCTAGAACTACACTGACATTAGATGGGAACCCATGGCTTCTGCTACATGATTTGATTTCAAGACTACCTCCCTAACTATAGCGGCCATGGTTTCCCAAATACCTTAGAAGCAGGCAGGCATCAGTGATCACTCCTCTACTTCATTTCTAAACACTGAAATTCCTTAAATATTCTGACTACTAACATTAAGTGTGTCAGTTTAAAGTCTGCTCACCTGTGTGTTTGCATATCTTTATTACTTATCTCCTCTAGCCTGCTAATACACTCTTAACTTTCCACACATTTCTATCAAATGATTATTTGCAGAACTCTGATTAAATCATTTACCCATTCAATATTTTTCACGATGTCATTACTAATAGATTATAAGCAAATATAGCAAATACATTCAGCTACGTATGTAACATATGTGTATCTTTTTGGATCAGGTGTAAGTACAATATATGTATGTATATCTTCCTCACTCTACTCTGCTAACAATGGCATTGTTTGAGGTCTTTTCTAATAAGATCTTGGTTTAACTCAGATGTTTTCTTCTCTGTAAAGAAAACAATGTAAGTAAATATGTTTTGGAAAGCCTTCTGGGTATACATTACTCTCTCAAAAATACATGCTTTTGCATGTAAAAATACATATTTCTTCCCAGAGAAAGACAATGCTCCTCACCAACTTCCCCCTTTTTAAATTATAATAAAAATGGCTTTCTTATTCAAAGTCTATCCACATGTTACAGTTCCAATATTACATTTCAAGAATAACTTAATGAAAGCAGAAGGCTCACTAATTTGGAGTACAGCATGGTGCATGATGGTGGAGTATGTAGTGAGGGAGCCTTGTCACCTTATGGATAGAATATAAGATGGGGAAAAGATAAGAGAGGAAATATTGTGGCTCCACAATTACCCAAAAGGGCACACCTGCAATGACCTAAACTTCCCACTGTGCCTAAATGTGTACAGTTTTTGCCATCTCTGAACAAACAATGCATAGGAACCATGCCTTTAATACATGGACCTTTGGTAGACATTTCAGATACAAACTGTAACATTCCACTACTGACTCCCAAAGACTAATGCTCATCTCTCAATGCAATTTGCAGTTAGTGGAAATTCAATCCCTAAGTCTTCACTGTTCCAGCATTTCTCAACAACCCAAGTTGAAGTGTTTTCTGACATACACAGCAATGAGCACCCATAAAAATAAAAATCAAATTATATATTTCCATGATGTAATGGCAGAAGGTAAAATTTCTTCTTCCAGAAAGAAGGAATTGGGGAATAATGAATTATTAGAGCAAAGAACACCAAAACCTAGCACTGAAAACATTAAACACTGAATCTCCTCATCAAGCTGACAGGGTACATTGCACATTGTGACAGGAAGTGGGCTCCTGGGGTATTGGGAAGTCCTGTCCCTGTAGCTTGGCAGAATAAGGTTAACATGATTTCTCTTGCATGCCACTTGAATCTTTCCTCAATACATGTTTCATGTTTGTGCCACCATAGATTTTGCTTACTTTCACAGTTTCATGTGTGCCACCCAGTCAGGGATTACTTGCTGGGACTCCAAGCCTGTTGCTAAATATCTGGCTCCCAGGCTTTTCTTGCTGGAAACTTCCATAAATTCATAAATCTGCATGCCTGAAAACAAGCATCACACAGGTGATGTTAAGGCCTGCCATGGAAGGAAATTTATTATGTCTCTCTATTACCATAACTGCAGCAGTCTCTGTGTGCATGTCTGGCTGAAGAGGACCTGAGTGAGGAGGATCTCCATGGACATCCCTGGAATGTCCATAAACCAATTGCTGTGCAACCAAAGGATGTGTTTAGTTCATGGAGATTTCTACATCTGTAAGCTTGTGAAGGCTGTGACTTTGTCGGTCTCTAAGGTATCCTTCAGGTATCCTTCCTAAAATTCTAGTGAAAAGGTCTAGACTTATTTTATAATGGCACTAGCAATCACATCTGTACCATTGTTGGTTGTAACTTTATACATACTTCTTTTCTGATCAAAATGCAATTTTTTTCTGCTATTTCTCCTTGCTCCCAATTCTCAATGTATGTATAATTGAAGACAGCTAATAATATACACCTTACTTCTTGATAGACTTGTTGGCTTTAAATTTCTACCAGAAGATAAACTGGTCCATCACTCATAAATTCTACCTCCAATAAAATCTAAGGGCTTGACAAAATGCACCCAAATTCTTTACCAGGGTGAAACATAAATGGTATCAACTTCAGTTTCCAACTGAAACTCCATTTTCATCTGAAGTCTCTGCCAAGTGACCTTTACTGTCTGCATTCTTTCAGTATTCAGATCTTTTGAGACTTTAATAGGATGGTCCATAATCTCACCTTGCAGAAATATGGACCTTCTGTAGCCTGTGCCTCCAATCTTTTCCAAATTCTATCCATGAATGAAGGTCGAAAGACTTCACTACATTGTTAGGTTGAGTAACAGTCATGATTAGCCCCCTTCTTGGCATAACTTTCCTGTTTTACTCAGTTGTTACTATAAGAATTGGGGATGAATCAACTTTAAGATAAGAAAGATTTATAAGTGAATGACTGCAAGCATAGAATAAGCCCTGTCATCCTCTGCAAATAACTACTTTCCTTTTAAGGAATAGAACTTACCTAATGACAACTATACCTTTGGTAACCTCTAGACTCTTTACTATGGTCCATTAAGTTACCATGCAATCAGAGATGCACAACATAAGGTGGGTGTGATTGGTTTCTTATGCCATAATTCAGGTGTGCAGAGCAGTACTTCATCAAATAGTAGTGGATATATGCAAACTAGTCCAAGTCATCCCTGAAGACACAGGGAGTTTCATGAAGAAGTGACCCAAATATTCACTCTCCCCATCCCTGATACAGTAGTTTCTTTTTCCTACCTTGCAGCTACAGCATCCTAGGACTTCACAGGTTGGGCTGACAGTTGAAAGAGAGCAAATAGGCCTGCATACAGTTAATTCTGTACTGTATTCAAGTATCCACAGGTGGATTGTTACAGCACTACAGCCTTTTCTGGGACATCAATGAAAGACAGCACTGAAGGGAAATACTTCCAGGTAGCAGAACTTGGTTTTTCAAATTGCTACAAAAGATAAATTACCAAGCACTCAATTATATTTGATTCATAAGCTATGGTCAGCGGTTTGGCTGAATAATAGTAAGTGGGTAAGTTGTTTGGAACAAACATAATTAGAAAATGGTTGATTAGGAAATGTGGGGAAATGATATGTGGATTGACCTGCATTAGTGATCAATAAATTTATTTTATGTCCAATGTGAATGGTCACAAAAATGTGACTTTAGCAGAAGAGTATCTTAATAACCAAATAGATAAAATGGCTTTTTCTTTGGCCACCAGTCAGACTTTTTCTTCAGCCAAATCTGTCATCACAAAGTATTTTCATGAGCAATGTAGCCTGTTGGAAGTAATGTTGCTAAGCAGGGTCTCAGCAACATGAACTGCCATTCAACAAGTCTAATACTGTTATGTTTTTATCACTGATCTGCTAGCATCAAAGACCAATCCTGAGTCCTCTAGGCAGGTGCTCAAAATCTGGGCTACATCCCAAGTCCAATGCTGAGTCCTTTATATATCACCATCCCAAGCTATTTATCCAGTTACCTGCTGGATCACCTCCATTGTGGAAGAAGTGTTTTGTTCGTACTGGAATGGATAGTTACTCTAGATACTGATGTGACTTCCTTGCTTGCAAATCTCTTGCTAATGCTACCATCTGTGAATTTAGAGAAATCTTATCTACTTTAATGTTATTCCTCACATTACTGTTTTTGATAAAAACAAACATTTTACAATAAAGAGGAACAATGAGCCCCTACTCATGGAATTCACTGGTTTTCCATATTTCTCACCATCTTGAAGTTTTAAGGAAAGGTATATTCATATTTTGTGAAGTCATTAATGTATCAACTAGGTAGCCATTATTTTCAGGCCGAGGACAGGGTTCTGTAGACAATTGCTTATATTATGAACCAACACCTAAAATAAGGAGCTGTTAATTTTAGTAGCCAAAATTTATGGATCCATTAATCAAGAAATAAAAGTAAGAATGAAACCATTCACTAGCCATATTTACCCTCAAGCAAAATGTATTACTTGTCCCTGAGAACTGATATTTTTCTGTCTTGAAAGTCTTAGTTCCAGAGGAAGTAATGACTCTTTGGGAGAAACAACAATGATTCAATTGACTTAGAAGTTAAAATAGTCAACTTGCCACTTAAGGTCTCATAATTACGCTGATTCACAAGACAACCAGGGAGTATCTGTATTGACTACAGTGTTTGGTCCTGACTACCAAGAGCTATCCAAATATTATTTCATAAAAGAGGTTCATAAGAATATGTTTGGAATAAAATACCACTGAATGTATCTATTAATACCACGATAACATGATTAAGGTCAATGGACACAGAGGGATATTTGTGTCTGTTTGACCTTGTCATTGAATGCCAAGGTAGCTGGTTTTATATTATTTCAGAGTGTGCCTGCAAGCGTGAGTCTAAAAGATATTAGCATTTGAAATGACTAACAATTCAAATGTATGTGGGCATCCCATTATCCTTCCATAGCCTCAATGGAAAAAGAAGTCGTAGGAATACTGCATTCATTCTCTGCCTGAAAAGTTGAGTTAGAACATTGACATTCTACTATCAACTGTCCTGGTACTTAGGCCTTTAGACTTAGTTAAAATATATACCATCACTTCTCCAGCTCTCAGGCCTGGATTTCCTTAGCTCCCAGCTTGTAGACTGCATAAGATTGGATTTCTCAATCTCAAAAATCATGTTGGCCAATATATTAAATCATTCTCTCTCTCTCTCTCTCTCTCTTTCTCATATCTATCTCCCTCTAGAGAACCAGGCAATGAGAAAAAGAGGGTTTTTCTCCTAAGAATCCTAAGTAATACACTTAATAAAACACTAACTATAAATTTAGTGAATACTTTTCATCTTGAAAATTATAAATGCTATGATGATAATGTGAACTGCTGCCCTAAAATAAGCCTCAGAGGGTATGTTTTCAAAATTTGTAAACATCCTGTTATTGCAGAAATTGTAACATCTTCTATAAAACTTTCAAGAATGATGGTCCAAATATTAACCTATCTTCACCATATTTTTGTAAATGATATAGATTTCTTCCATTGATTAATGAAACCAATGAAATACAACTAAAGAATTTTGATTGGCTACCACTGTTTTCAATATAAATTCCAAAGAATGAAACAGATGACCTTTTGAATTCCTCATCCACCTACTCAATACAGGGTAGAAAATATAAAGCAGAAGATGAAAGCTAAGAGTGTTTGAATAGTGCTGTTTATGCATTATCTATTAACAAAATACATGGATACTACATCTGGACTTGTACTTAATATATATCCTGGTTATTACAATCAATAAGTCTCTAAATGTGATGATATAAACACATTAAAACTGCTGAATCAGGTAAGGGATGGAGTCCATCATTCAGTGTTTGCACAATCTTTCCAAGAGATTTGGATGCAGACTAAGTTTTTGATCCATTACTTTAATATAGCTCCACCCACCAAAATACTCCTAGATCACAGATGTTTTGACACATGATTAATGCACATTAATGTAAGTAAATCCTGGCCATAGTTAGTCCAACACATAGATTTTTGAGAAAAAAATGTCATTGTTGAGGTTTGCCAGTTTTTATATAAATCTAAAATTATTTTTTTCACTGTCTATGATAATTTTGTCAAGAATCTTCTGAATAATATAAGGTACTTTATAATTATGGGGAAAATATGTATATACATGTATGTAAAGTGAGAAACTATGAGCTTTTAAATATCCAAGTTAAAAAATCTACCATTGGGCTGGTGATCTCCAACCGTATGAGTGATTGTCTAGCAAATGTGAGGCTTTGAGTTCAAACCCCAGTGCTGCAAAAAAAAAAAAAAAAAAAAGGAAATAAAAGAAATCCACATCATAACAAAGAACTTTTCTATTACATTACAGTATTTTTATGGATTAAGTTTAATCCAACATGAACATTGTTTCAGAAACTAGATGAAATTATCCTTTATTTCTGAATGTTCATTAAATAGTACATATCTATTTTCATAGTATATTTTAATGAAAATGATAAAACATTCCATATCTTGCCAAAATTAAGAGCTTGGCAAAAATGCATATTTTGCCTAATTCCCAGCATCCCCATGAAAAGACAAAAGTAGTGAATGCAAAGAAAGAATCTATAATAGAGTTGAAAATTGGATCTCATCATCAGAGGCCCAGTGATTGTGGTGTTTCTAGAAGGCATAAGGCAGGGGTGTTGTATTGAAGGACCAATCGGAGAAAAAGAGCACAACACATTCAAAAGAAGGTTAGAAAGAAAGTATGAGGTTCTAAGACGCCCCCAACCACTTGTTCCATACTTAGCAAAACTAAAATAAGCTTTTAAAAACTTGCATACACTTCTCTGCTACTCACAACATCCAAGGAAAAGTAAATTATGATAATAAGCCCTCGTGATAACAGAGTAAATAGGCACCAGTTAATTATACCATCAATTTTGTATTCATGTTGTAACAATGAATGTACAAACAACTACGAAATTCACAGGAAAATATCAGTAAAATGGGAACAGTATACAATAGTAAAAATCAATAAACTACACATATATAATAATATAGGTTCTCTGGAATGAAAGAGTAAAAGCAGTTGGACTGTGATTCATTCACTCCATTTCATGTAAGGTTCTTCAAGGGAATAAAAGTGTCCTCCATAAATATAGAATGTTGATGTGTGGTTTTAATACTTACAGAGATTTTGTGATTTAGTCCAATACACCTATGTAGCTTCCCCAGGTTATTCTGTCATAGTCTATCCAAGGACTCACTCTTAGCAATAAGAACATATATACTTCACTAAATGTGCAATGCTTTCTTTATTAAAGAAACAAGGGGAGTTGACATGAAGCAGTCATTATAAGACAAGAAATTTCCCTAGAATCATTTCAAGATTGAAAAAGTTTAATGTATTCTTGAATTCTATGCATATGTACTATCAGGTTTATTATGACTTTAAAATGTGTAAGCCACTCTGCTAGCATGGAAGAGAGGAAAAGAGTAGGAATATTTTTAAATTGTAATCTAAAGTAACTTCTTAAAACAAATATTATCCAAGGATGAGTTTGGCCAAAGTAGAATAAGTAAATTGTTTGAAGTTTTAAATAAGTGAACAGTTTTATACTACATTAGTTAGTCTGTAAATACATCCTGGAAGCTATAATATTGGAGACAGAACTTGAAAAAGGCAAAACATTAAATTGTAAATGAAGAAAGGGGAGTCAGAGGGAGTATTCTGCATTAACTGATCTATAGAAGCAAAAGCATTTGCATAAAAGAATGAAACTATGTTCAGAAAGTTTTTTGTAATGCATTTTGGCTATAAAATAAGTTCCATCAGGAGAATCATGGAAGATACTGTGTAGTTAAATCAAGGGTTTTTTTTTTTTAATGGGAAGTACCCCAAATAATACTATCATGAGAAAAATCTATGTGAAATTTATATGTGTATATGTGTGTATTCATATATATGCATAGTTACATGTATACTTAATAATCTAGACATATGCTTGAACAAATTGAGTTATGCAGATTTAGATACCTATAGCATATATGTATTTAATTTAGTAGGCAGTGACAAACCATCAAAAGTCATTGAGAGGGTTTTGATTTACTTGAGAACTTTCTGTGAAAAATCATCCAGTCTCAATATTTGGGAATGAAGAGAGTGTCAGCAGAATGCTACCCAAATAAAAGTGAGTATATTTTAGAATAGAAACATAGTGGTATGAGTTTGAAAATGTATAGAAATGCAGGGTTGAGAAGAAAGTGGCAAGGATAGATCTATAGATGGAATACCCATTGTATTTGGAGAGTATGGAAAGTGAGGGAATCTAACATTCAAGGACCTTTTCTTTCCCAACCACCTACTATACTCCATAGCATCATATCTTCTTAACATTAATTGATTTGTGATAACATGCATTTAAAACCCCTCATGTGGATAATGTATTTCCATTACTTGTCAATGTTATTGGTTGTGTTTTATTTGCTTTATCTTGGTTTTTTTGTTTTTAATTTTTGACTTTTGTTTTATGTCATTTTGCTTTAGAAAGACTAAAAACAGCTTCTTCCTATTCTTCCACTTTTATTCAGTGTCCACCGATACTCTCTTCTTCATTGTATTTGCTTTCTGAATTAGGTAGCTTCTTCAGATTGCCCAAAGAGAGGAATCTTACCTTTCTTCTTTACTCAAATCTCAATGTACTCAGAACAACTTCTTACTATTTACTCTGCTTCAGTGTTTTAAGTCCTTCTTATTTGTGTTATTGATAATATTACAATTTTACTTATTTTTCTGTTTTCTATGCCACTTGAATGCTCCAATAAATGAGAGTCACTATTTTTCAAAACTGTGGAATGAGAGATCTTTTGATGGATATCTTTATTCCTAGGATTTTCTTCTACTCTGTTATATGAAAGCCAGACTATCCTGCACAATTTTCTACACAAAATATCATTTCAAGTCTTTTAGAGGAACTATAAAGTTAGAGTACTTTGTGTATATTGTAATACAATGACATGCAAACCTTTAAAATGTTTCACTTCTTTCTTGCTTTACATATCATATGATGTGAATACTTTACTAAAAATTCTTTAATGTTTCTAAACACAGATGCAAATGTTCTAATGAGTTAACTAGGTACTAAAACATTAGATTATTAATGTTTTAGAAAAATTATAATTGCAGAAGCCTTTTAAAACTACCAAAAGTCCACATTTATCCTTATAATTTTAATAAAATAAATAGGTGTTAATATGAGATCTAAACATTTCTTTTCAACATTTTTTTTCAGAGAATCTATGATTTGCTTGTTTCTCAGGCTGTAGATCATCAGATTTAACACTGAAATTATGACCATGTAAAATAGAGAGAGAACCATATCTTGGTCATCTGCTTGTACAGATCCATGATGAACATACATGAAGAGAAGGGGGCTATAGTGCAAACACAACGATGAGCGGGATGGGCTCCGCAGGTGGAGAACTCTTTTCTCATACGTTTTTCAGATTTCCTTTTTAAAATTGTAAAGAGAACAAATGTATAAGAAACAAGAATATTCACAATGGTGAATACTTGTATTGAACCAGAGAAAATAAGTAGCATTAGGTAATTAAAAGAAGTATCAATGCAGGAAATTTTTAACAATGGTATTACATCACAGTAAAAGTGATATATTATGTTGGTCTTACAGGTTAATCTGAAAAAAACACTTAAATGAATTACAACATAAATAAAGACTCCTACAAATGATAAAGTTGGTAGCTGAATACACAGTCTATCGGTCACAATCATGGGATAAAGTAAAGGCTTGCATATTGCTGTGTAGTGATTTTAAGCCATTACTGCCAAAAGGAAACATTCTGCAGTTACAGTGACTATAAGGAAAAAAATTGTGTCATGCATTCAGAGAAAGATTTAACCTTACCCTTTTCTAGCAAGTTGACTGGCATCTTTGGTGTCATTCTGGATGATAGCCATGTATCCACAAAGGCTAAATTCCCAAGACATAAGTACATAGGAATGTGCAGGTGAGTGTCATTCCAGATAAGAGCAATCAGACTGAGGTTTCTCACAATGGTGATTAGACATACCACAAGGAACACCAGGAACAGGGGCATTTGCCACTGTGGTTGAGGCTTTAGTCCCTTGGGAACAAATTGTGTCAGCAAAGTTGTGTTTTCTTTTTCTATGTCCTCACTGGAAGTTCTCTGAAATTAAATATAATTAATGCAAAAGGGCATTCACTAGAATTTATAGAGGAAAATTGCAGATGTGGAGTTGAGATACAATAATATATATTTCAGCATACTCTGTATTTTACTAGTTTATATTTGAAGAAAATAGTTTTGGAGAAAGAAAAATGGCAAAATATTGTAATTAATCTCATTTAATAAGTTCACAGGGAGTAACAGAGAAAAATGAGAGGTCTTCTAAGATTGTGATCAATATATTGGGAAACACTGAGTATAATTGGAAATTTTGTGTTCTGGACATGGTTCAAGGCCCAGAAAAAAAGCTTTTTGAATTCCTTAATAATAAACTGAACTGAATTCCATGTGAAGGGATTCATACTTGACTCTACAGTGAATAGGTTTCTATTAAGAGAGTTTAAGATGAGGAATGATGTGACAGAATAGATAATTAAATATTTGATAGTTTATAAATGGCTTTAGGGAGAGAAGAGTAGAGTCAAATACCAAACCAGATTGCATATCTTCATGGTCTAGCAGAGTTTATTGCATAAAATATAGATTATGTGATATTTTCACAGGAAAAGTCAGTATTCAAGACTGAGTTAGTAATCTGTAAAAATAGAAACATCAGTGCAATGCTTAGTCCATTCATTGTATGATGTTTGTAATGATGAGGAGACAGAAGACATAGGTGTAAAAAAATTCAGAATGTTGGTGATAGGCATTCATCAAAAATATAACTGAGAACTTTGGGTCCTTCTCAGATGTGTAGAAAGAGCAACCTCTCAACATCCATATGTATTAATTAGTAATACAGGTTAACAGACTCTAGAATAAGTAGTAACTTGGATGTCATTGGAAAAATTGGAGGAATAATTAGGAGTAACCAACAATCAGAGTGGGCAGAAAGAAGGAAAAAAGATGAAAACATTACATGGAAGATATATTAAGGAGGGTGTAATGTGGACAGGTGCCACTTAATTAGGTGGCTACATATGAATGCTTTTCTAAATCATGAATCTTTCTTTCTGGGCAGAGTCTATCATACACTCAAGCAGCCAAAAGGGCTATAAACTCACATTCCCATGTCTTTTGCACCTAGATTGAGTTAAGTCTTGATATAGGTTTCCCGATCAAAGCCTCATACACAGGATTAGGAATATGGACAAAGGGAGACAAAAGTACAAGGCAATAATATCAATACTACAGCAAATGCATCTTGGCAAAAGCAATGGCATTAACAGTGTGAGTTCTGAAATCTGAGGTCAACAGCAAGAATGGCAGCTCTTCCCAAGATAGTGTTGGGACCTGATTCTAGCTGTTGGTTCACTGTCTGGTTTTCTTCTATTCCTGAACATTTTTTATATTTCTAAACAATCTAACATTTCTTACTCTGAGCCTATTTACATTGAAAAAACTCTTTTTTAATGAATGGAACTGAAGAACATCATCTTAAATTAAGTTAGCCAGGTTCAGAAGCCAAAAGATGGATGTTTTCTCTCAGATGCAAAATATAGACCTAATACAAATGTAGCAATATTATAAAAAATGGGTCATGCCAAGAGGAAGTCATACACGAGAGAGGAAAGGTAAAAGAAAGAAGTTAAGGAAAACATGGTTGATGTACTCTATGCAAGAATGAATATAGAACTGTTAAACTGGTTGAAACAACCATAAGAAAGGGACTAAAGCAGAAAAAAGAAAAATAGAGAAAATGAACCAAATTGGGCTATAATGCACATATACATGGAAGTGCCACAAGGATATTCCCTGTGTAGCTATCTTAAACAAGCAAAAGTATTATTTCTTTTCTCTTTCTTTTGCAAAATTGGAGAGCAGGGGGGAAGAGATGGGGAAAGGGTGTAATAGGGTGAATATAGTGCAAATACTGTGTATTCAGGTATATAAATGGAAAAAAGGTATCTGTTGGAACTATTTCACAAATGGGGGGAGGGAGAGATAAAGGAGAATGGTGCAGGGTGGGTGAATTCAAGTATGATATATTTGATACATTGTAAGAAACTTTGTATATACCACAGTGTCCCCCTACCCAGAACAATAAAATAAAACACAGATAAAAAATTCAAAAAACCCTTTTCTTATTATAACCCAGTTGAACAAAGTAGAGAGAAAACAAAACACAAGTAGAAGCTACTGAACCTAGTGATCTTATGAGGAAAGGAAGAACTTGGGAAGATTTCTGGACAAAGAAAGAAAAAAGTACTCAAGAAGAACAAAGTGAAGAATAGTGCCCAGTAAACAAATAGTGCTCTAGTAGGACAATGAATAAGTGAAGATATTTGATTGTGGAAATTAAGAAATTTTTAGTGACTTTAATGAGAACAGGTTCTGTCCTGTGACAGACATAAGAGCAGAGAATAATTCACAGTGCATGAGAAACGAACATAGCAGTAAAGAAACTGAGTGTATTTTAAAATGTAGAGAGATTGATAGTTGCATACTTGTCTTTGCATACTACATGAAGTCAATGTGGTGTATTTTTCCTATAAGGTATTTTAATAAAAATCACAAAAAAGAGAAAAAAGGAAGGAAAATAGATGAACTGGGATGAGAGAAGTTGAGCTGGAAGTTGGGGTCATTGAAAAGAAAATAAAAGAATGGGTGAAAAATAGGCAGAAAGTACCAGAGATACATGTGGATAATTGTAGAAAATTCAAATGAGAGAGAAAACATCAAGAAATGATGAACAAGAGATAAAAGGAAAGTCTCAGAAATTTTGATGCAAATGTTTGTGTTCTTAATAAAAGCACTAGATTTCCTGAACGTTCTTGTCATATTTGCAAGTTGATCTGTCTATAAGTATGAGAACTATAATGTTAATACTTTATAAGATAGTATTATATATTGGTAATTTGACAAAAGAGTAGATTTTATGTGTTCCCAGAAACTCCAATAACAAAAAAATCAATCATTTGAGATGATGGAATGCTAATTTGTTTGAATAAATGTGTCACTTTACTATATACATGTATATTAAAATATCACATGGTAAATTTCAAATATATGCAGTAAAATGCTGAGTTCTTTATTTTTTGTTAATGCAGTGTTTGAAAGAGACTTTCTCTCTAAAAACTGATTGACAGGAGAGCACTTTCTTTCCACCAGCATTATTAGCAGAATACTATGCCACCAATGATAGGACCTGATAAAGGCAATGTCAATAATCAACTCCAATGATTACAGTTTGAATAAATTTTATTGAGAGTGGGATTTCCTCCATATAATTCCAAATCACTACATAAGCGAAAAGGATCAAATTCAATTTATGTGTGGATTCTTGTTAGTCATAAATGCTGGTAGGAGCACTAGAAGAATATTTCTACCTTATTTCTTGCTATCAACATATATGTATACATATATATGTATATAAATATTAAATATTGTCAGAAGTGGGTGAAAGTAACGAGTTAATGTTTAATTGACACTGAAGAATTAGGCAGAATGTATAATTAATTAAAGAAAATGTCTTATTTCATCAGAATCATCGGAAATATTTATATGTAAGGATTATTATGATTAACCTATTTTTAAAATGTTTAACATTCTGTAACACCAAAGTCATTATAGTTAGATTAAAAAAATCACAAACATATCACCTAAGGGAAAACTCTGTTTTAGTGAATACTTGCTTATCAAGATTTTGGTTCAAAAAGAAAAATATGAAGCTAATATACTGTCTTTGATTTTTCACCTATTCCTTTTGGTATTATAAAAATCTAAAATTCTAAAAATTGCATAATATTTTTTTTACATTTTCTTCAGAGAATTCAAAATATATAGAGCATTACTTTCTTCCCAAATATTAAAAGAGATTTGTAGATCCTTTGAAAGTATTAGTCATCATAAAAATACAAGAAAATAGAGTAGTATACTATTTATGGCAACAAAAAGTATCAGTTCTTTGCACACTGATTGGAGTTTTTGTTTTCCAGTCTCAGTAAAATGTTGTTTATATAAGTTTTACTTTGAACACAGGAGTCAACAGAAGTGGAAGGACTGGAGATAACAAAATTTTCCTAAGAGTACCAGAGGGTTCCCTGTAGGATAAAATAAAGCTATTCTATTGGTCACTGTGAATTTGGACATGTATGAAAAGTTAGGTGGTTCTACACATACCACAGATGTCTGAAATCCTCACGATCAAGTCATTATAGACATTTCTAGTTTTGACAATTCAAACTGCACTTTAATTCAATATTTTCCATGACAGATGACACTCCTGACACGTTTATGCAAATGTCAGTTAATATATAGTAATCTGTTCTGAGTGCTTTGACAAGTGTCGTTCTGTCTGAGCTCATAAAACATGATTTAAATAAGGCCAAGGTCTATATTCTCTTTAGGATCAAACTCCAGTTAAGTCCTCCACAAGAAAACCATTATCTAACTTCCAAAAACATACTTAGCATTCCAATTTAAGCTGATATCTGATGAGACATCCTACTAGGCAAAAGTGAATAGCTGAAGAAAACCAAAGACAAGTTCCTCATTGGGCAGTGACCCATATCCATGTTTCCCAAATATTAATATCTATGAATTTCTGATGTATCTGTTTAAAATGCAGATTTGTTACTATAGCTATAGGTAGTTACTCTGGAATATTTATTTCTAAAAAAGGTGATGCCCGTGGAAAATTGCTAACTACAGAGTCTTCATAATTAGAAGACCTAAATTGTGAGAAAGACTTGATGATCTTGATTATAGAGAGGCCATAAATTGCAAATGTGAGTGGCCCACAAAAGGTGAAATTCCATAGATATAGGAGGGGGATCAGGGAGGTGCACTGTGTGGGCTCCCAAAGGGCCGAGGGAACTAAGCCAGGGACTTTAATCTTTACCCCTTCTTGATGCAAAGTTACTAGTGGTTTGTGAACATGTGTTAACATGTCTGACTATCAAGCATAAATATGTCAGTGAAAATTCTAAAATAAAATTACATGTACATACTACTTTATATTTGATATCTAAGATCTTTTTAAAAAAATTATTTTTTTGTTTTTATATTTACTTACATATATCCACATTATTTGAGCCACCTCCTCATCCCCACCCCTCCGCTCCATGCAAAACCTGTTCCACCCTCTTGTTCTCCAATTTGGTTGAAAGAAAAACTTTGAAGATAATAATAAAAATATGGCATTTTTGCTGGTTTGAGATAAGATAGCTTTACGGAAGATTCCTTGTGTTGTTTTCATGCTTATGTGTATTACAACTCAAATAGGTTCATCTCCAGCAAACCTCTTCACTGCTTCTTAGTCCCTTTCCCATAGTGGTTTCTGCCAGATTAAGATTACTATATACGCTCCAATATAGTGAGCACATCAACCACATTCAAGTTTTTGGCTTCCTTCCCTTGCCCTGTCCCTCCTGTGCCAGGTTTCCCTTCAGTTTGTGACCATGTCCAAGAATATTACTGCATTTGTTTTAGGTCTATAATCTGCATATGAGGGAGAACATGCTATTTTTTGGCCTTCGGAGCTGAGCCTGACTAACTCCACTTAACATGTGTTCTCTAGTTCCATCCATTTACCTGCAAATGACAAAATTTCATTCTTCTTTGTGACTGAATTAAATTCCATTGTGTATAAGTACCACATTTTCTTACTTCATTTGTCAGTAGTGGGTAACAGCTATGGCTGTTACCATAGCTTGGCTATTGTAAATAGTGTTGCAAATACATGGGTGTGCAGGTGCTTTTGTAACAACTTGAGTTACATTCTTTCGGGGATATCCCTAGGAGTGGTACTGATGGCTCTTATGGCAGATATATTTTTAGTTTTTTAAGAAACCTCCATATAGTTTTCCATAGTGGTTGTACTAGCTTACATTCCCTCCATCGGTGTATGAAGGTTCCTTTTTTCTCACATCCTCACCAACATTTGTTGTTGATGATGTTCTTGATGGTAGCAATTCTAAAAGGCGTAAGGTGGAATCTTAATGTGGTTTAAGTTGCATTTCCTTTATGGCCAGCATTGGTGAGCATTTTTTCATGTGTTTTTTAGCCATTTGTACTTCTTCCTTTGAAAATTTCTGTTTTGTTCAGTTGCCCACTTCTTTATTGGTTTTTTGATTTTGGGGGATTTCAGTTTTCTGAACTCCCTGTATAATCTGTTTATCTGATGTGTAACTATCCAAGTTTTTCTCCCATTCTGAAGGTGGCCTCTTCAATTTAGAGACTATTTCTTTTGCTTTGCAGAAGCATTTTAGTTTCATGTAGTCCCATTTGTCAATATCTTCACCAGGTACTAGACATTTCTTTTTTGGGTGACTATATTACTGCTTAAGTTTCATTATGTGTTACAAATCTTTTTAGGTGGTTAATATCCTCTTGATTCAGTTTTGGATGGTCAGAAGTATCTATAAATTTGTCTATTTTTTGCAGATTTTCCAATTTATTGGAGTAGAGGTTCTCAAAGTAGTCCCTGATGATTACTGATTACCTCAATTTCCTTGGTGTTTGTTTTTATCTCCCCTTTTTTAGTTCTGATTTTACTGATTTGCATCTTTTCCCTCCTCATTTTAGTTGATTTGCAGGGGCTAGTCAATCTTGTTTATTTTTTCAAAGAACCAGTTTTTTGTTTCATTGATTCCTTGTATGGTTTTCTTGGTCTCTATTTCATTAATTTTGGCCCTTATTTTTACTGTTTCTCTCCTTCTGCTTGTTTTGGGTTTAGCTTGTTCTTGTTTTCCTAGGAGTTTGAGATTCAGCATTAGGCCATTTATTTGAGGTCTTTCTGTCCTTTTAATATACGTACTCATGGCTATAAACTTTCCTCTTAGGACTGCCTTTGCTGTGTCTCATAGTTTCTGATACATTGTGTTTTCATTTTCATGAAATCCCAGGAACTTTTTTATTTCTTCTCTTATTTCTCTTATATCCACTGATCCTTGAATAATGTGTTGTCCAGCCTCCAATTGTTTGTACGTTTTCTGCTGCTTCTTTCATTATTGAGTTCTAGTTTTATTGCATTTTCATCAGATAGAAGGCAGGGGTTTATTTCAAATTTCTTATTTTGGTTGAGACTTGCTTTGTGCCCTAAGATGTGGTCTATTTTGGAGAAAGGTTGCTAAGAATAATGTAGATTGTGCTGTTGCAGGATAAAATATTGTCTAGACATCAGTTAGACCATTTGATCAATGGTATCAGTTAGGTCTAGGATTTCTTTGTTGATTTTTTGTTTGGATGACATACACGTTGGAGATGGAGGGATATTAAAGTCTCCCACTACCACTGTGTTGGAGTCTATATGTTCTTTTAAGTCCTTTATTGTAAGTTTGATGAAGTTTGGTGCACTAACATTGGGTGCATATAGGTTGTTATTTCTGTTTGATGTATTGCCCTTTTTATTAGTATGATGTGATCTTCTTTGTGTTGTTTGACCAATGTAAGTTTGAAGTCTACTTTGATAGAAGTATTGTTACTCCTGCCTGCTTTGGGGGGCAATTAGTTTGGTAAATCTCCTTCCAGCCTTTCACCCAAGTCAGTGTTTATTTCTGTCAATAACATTAGTCTTTTGTCAGATCTTCCTTTTTAGTACAGTTTGCCAACTGGTGTCTTTTGATGGGGCAGTTGAGTCCATTGACATTCAATGGTAATATTGTTAGATATACAGTGAATCCTGACATTTAGTGGTTTTTGTTATTTAATAATTTTGAGTGTATGCAGCTGAATCGATGTTACTCTCTGATCACATGTCTTTTCTTCTCCTGTGGTTATATGTATTCTGTCCTCTCATGGTTTTGTTTGCTTTCATATTCTGTATGCAGAATTCCTTGTATAATCTCCTGTAGTGGTGGCTTGGTGGTCATATATTGTTTTGGTTTCTACTGATAGTGAATGACTTTTATTCCTCTGTAAATTTTGAATGATAGTTTTGTTGGGTAGAGTATTTTAGGGGTGAAATTATTCTCATTCAGTGCCCAGAATACCACACTCCATGTCCTTCTTGCTTTTAAGGTTTCTGTTGAGAAATCTGCTGTTATTTTTATGCATTTGCCTTTATACATTATTTGTTTTTTTTCTCTCTTACAGCCTTCAATATTCTTTCTCTGTTTTCTGTTTGATGTTATAATGACAATACGCCATTTACAGGTTCTATTTTGTTCAAGTCTGTTTGGTGTCCTGCAGGCTTCCTGTACCTGAATGGGCAAGTCATTCTTGAGATTTGGGAAATTTTCTATCATTATTTTACTGAATATATTACATATCCCTTTGGCTTGCACCTCTTATCTTTCCTCAATGCCCATGGCTCTCAGATTTGGTCTTTTGTTGGAGTCACTGCGTTCTTCCATATTCTTTTCTCAGCTCTTGAGTTGTTTGACTAAGACATCTTCTGGTTTTTTTCTTTAATTTCTATTTTGTATTTGAGTTCTGAAATTCTGTCTTCCAGTTGTCCTACTCTGCTAGAGTGGCCTTCCACAGTGTTTTTATTTTTTTTACTAGAATGACTTTTTATTTCCAGGATTTCTGTTTAGATTCTTTTTTCTGAGGTTTTCCATATCTTTGGTCAACTCCTCTTTTATATTTTGTGTTGTCTTCTTTATTTAATATAGCTCTCTTTTTATAGTGTCCTTTGTTTCACTTTGGTGTTTGTTATCCTTGGATTGTGCTGGATTATCTTCCCAGGGGGTTCATAGGTTAGTCATGTGTGGTGCACTTTGCTTATTCATTCATTCTACAGATTTACACAAGCAACTTTGGAACCAGCCAGTGGCAAGAAATGGCATGCCACTTTTCTCAGTGCAGAGGGACCTAGTGTGTCTTTCCAAAGGTCAGGGGTCCAGGATGTTGGAGAGTTTGATTCAGATTGATGCTCTGTCTTCTGCTTACTCAGAGAAAAAAAACTCACATTGCATTTTAATTTGCCTTCCCCTGATGATTAGGTATGCAGTGCATTTTCATATAGTTGATGGACATTTATGTATCTTGTTTTCAGAAAATATCTATTTTAGGACCTATGCTCATTTATTATTATTATTAATTTTTAAAAATTAGAATATATTCATTGTACAGTGGGAATTTATTGTAACAATTCAGCATTCCACCCTACCTCTTCTGTCAGTGTTAGATTATAACTTGCTGTTCATGCTTTTCAGTTTTGTTGGCAGATAATACATATTAGATACATTAAATATATATTTTTTAATATATAATGTATATAGTGGATATACAATGGAGTGTATATATATATGTATGTGATATCTGTATGTATATATATATTTATATATGTAAATATCACATATTTCTTGATCTATTCAAAAGTTGTAGTTTCCATAGCTTAGCTAATGTGAACAGTGGTGTGATAATTTTCTATCATTATTTTATTGAATACATATATCTTTGGCTTATACCTCTTCTCCTTCTTCAATGCCCATGATTCATAGGCTTTGTCTTTTGGTGGAATCTCTGGGTTCTTGCATATGCCTTTGAGAACTCTTTCATTATTTGACTAAGAGTTCTGTTTTTTCCTTAATTTCTATTTTATCTTTGACTCTGACATTCTGTCTTCCACTTTTCTAGTCTGCTGGACTGGCTTTCACTGGTTTTTTTGTTTGTTTGTTTTATTAAAAGGACTTTTTATTTCCAAAAGTTCTGTTTGATTCTTTTTTCTGAGGTTTTCCATATCTTTGTTCAACTCCTGTTTTATATTTTGTGTTGTATTCTTTGTTTCATGTATCTCTCTTTTTTTATAGTGTGTTTTGTTTCACTTTGGTGTTTGTTGAAGTCCTCTCTGAGTTTGTTTATTTGTTTCTGTGTCTTTTCAAGTTCTTTATTTGTGGTGTCTTGAACTTTCTTGAGTGCATCTTGTATTTTCTGGTTAATCATATCTAGTATATTCTCCATGAGTTTGTCAGTAACCTCTTACACGATTCCTCTTTGAGGCTTTGTCTGTGGGCATCACTGGGTGTTTTAGTGATATTTATCATAGTTTTGTTGGAGTCAAGAACTGGGTATGCATTTTCTTCATTTCCCACTAAATCTTCTATTGAATTGTGTTTTGAGGAGTGCAGTTTCCTTCCTTTCTTCTTCTCCCCTTCATTCCAATTGGTACTGTGCAACTATGTTCTTTATTGGCTGGTTGGTGGTTTTAATTGCTTGTTTTCTTTCCCTTGATTTAATTTTTGTGTTGTGACTGACTTTGTTGTTAACTAGGTTGATGTGCTATTTTTGTCCCTGGCCTGGAGGTGTAAATTATCAATATCGAATTCACAATTTCAATGTCAGACCAGTTGTTTACCTTTTATATCAAACCCCCTTGGTCATACTATGTATAAACAGTGGGAGTTGGAGGGGTAATGATTGTTTGGCTAGAGATAGAAACTTGCATAACTGGTAAAGGTGGCACTAAAAGGGGGGTCATAAAGGTGCTGGGTAGATGGGGGAAGAGTATGGGGGCTCTTGGGTTTTGTGGCCCTTGTGTGTGTTTGGGTGTATTTCTGTTGTTGTAGTGAAGGGTGCTTGTGTCAAGGACTGCAGGGAGCTGGAGGTGTGTATAGTTGGTATAGTAAGCTAGTCAGCGGGTGGTGAGTGTGTAGGAGGGAGGGGTAGTGTGGTGACAGGTTGGGGAAGGACAGAACAGGGAGATGAAGACAGGGTAAGGGAGTGGATGAGTAGGGGCAGAAAGGATAGTTGGGAGGGAGAACAATGTATTGTCACAAGAAAAGGAGGGAAAGTGAAGGGTATAAGTATAAGGATAAGAAATTAGTGATGAAGTTAATACAGAACAAAAAGCAAAAAAACAGGTACAATGAAAACAAAAAGTTTAGTCTGCTTGGTAAGAGTTCTGGACTTATTCCTTTGGTGTCCAATTCTGGTATTGGTGCTTGGTATTCTGGAATTTGTTAGGAAGGGTGATGTCCCTCTTGGAAAACTTGTGGTGGAGATGGCTGGAAATCAAATGCAAATCAAAATGCCACAGATTTCTTTTCACCACAGTCAGAATGGCTATAATCAAAAAAAATAAATAAAAGTTACTGGCATAGATAAGAGGGGGTAGTAAGAAACTTTATACACAGTTGATGGGCCTATAAATTAGTATAGTCACTATGGAAATCATTTTGGAGTTTCCTCTAAAAACTAAAAATAGAACTACCATATGATCCTACAGTACCACACTTGGGCATAATATTTGAAGGAATGTAAGTCAGCATTCAATAGAGATACCTGCATGAACAGTTTGATTGCAGCACTATTCACAATAGCAAAGCTCTAAAATCAGCTTATGTGTTCATTGATCAACTAATGGATTTTAAAAATGTGGTATGTATATACAATGGGGTATTATTCAGCAATAACAAAGAATGAAATTATGTTTTTTGCAGGAAAATGGATGGAGCTGGATATTATTGTGTTGAGCAAGATAAACTAAGCTCAGAAAGATAAATATCTCATGTTTTCACCCATATGGGGATTCTACACTTAAAAGAAGAAAAATAATATGACATGATTTTAAATGGGGTTATTTGGTGAGGACCAGTGGAATGGGGGAGGGTAAAAGGTAAATATGGTCAAAGTACAGTATTTATGCTGAAAATAGCATAATGAAAACTACTAAAAACTTTAAAAATGGGAGAGTAAAAGAAGCTAAGAAAGTAATAGGGGTGAGTTTAATGTACATTACACATGTGTATACAAATATTACAAAAACCCTTTGTAGAATTAGCTAACACTAATAATAAAAACAGAGCCAAGGACTATGGACTATATGCTAAAACCATATGCTAAAATAAATAATTCCTTTCTTTAAGTTGTATTTCTCAAGTATTTGCCACAGATTTACAAAGTAACTTACACAATGAGCAACTAGGAATTACAGAGTACCTTTCCCAATAACAATATATTTTGGTTCTCCAAACCTCATTCCTTTGATCCCCAAGCTCAAACCACAGGGAAAGAAGAATGGAAATGAACTCATAGTCATATAATTCACAGGTATTCTATTTTCACATCTTGAAGGAGTTAATTTGGTAGAACAGTAGAAGGGCCTCAGACTCAGTTACAACAAAAGTGAGGGGGCAATATTTTGTTGGACTGGGAAAAGGGTCTCCAGAAAGTCATGTATTTTATGATCCAACATCTAATATATGGTGCTATTATTCTCACAACCAGGATTCAGTAGTCAAAGAAATAAGAATAAGAACAGGAAGTGGTAGCACTCACTGCCACTAGTGACCCATTAACAAAATATTTGTTTCTTCTTTCCAGAACTTTGTATTGTGCAGTCTTAAATGTCTTAGTTCTAGGAACAGAACTGCTTTTCTACCAGAACAGACAAAATCATTCTAGTTTTCTGGAACATAAAACTACTTTAATACTTAAGATTCCTTGTCTCTCTAAATTAACAAGCAAAAATGGAGTTACTGTGCTGTCAGGGCTAATATTTGATCTTGATCAACACTAAGGAGGAATTTAAGTACTACTGCACAATTGATAGATGGAAGAATATGTCTGGAATACAGGAGATTTCTTTGGTCATCTCTTTGTATTACCATTATAAGAAAGTTGTGCTTTTCAGAGAAAAAAAACATCAAAGATATATTCAGAGGAGACATATCAGGAGTAGGTATATCAATGTGAAACAAAACAAAAGTAAAGGGAATTTACACTATCAAGGGAAGAGAGTTGCAGTCTCTAGGAGAGATGAAGCAAGGGTCTGCAAAACTTAAGCATTTCTTGGGGTCAACAGACATGGAGGTGGTCATTCTTAAAAACTGAGTTATGTGTCATTGATTCCTCACACTTGTAAGGTGTGGGAGTTTTGGGCTCAGAATGGTCAGACTGAGAATATCTTTTTTTTTCAGTACTATGGATCAAACCCAGGACCTCATACATGTTAGGCAAACACCACTTAGCTACATCTCCAACCAAGGACTGTCAATTTCCATGGGCTGCAGATGTTATGGGTGAAATAAAACTTCTATATGTCACAAGTAATTTTGTTAATATAAGTGGGCAGGAGATGATTTTCATCAACATCCAATCCTTTATTCTCAACCATTAGTTTTCATAACTTCTTGCCTAGCCTTTTTGTCATTTTTCCCTTGAGGATTCTAGATTCCTATATGCTTATAAAAAAGGAGTGTCATAGATATCTTATTACAAACTACTTCCTGTTGAACCCAGGCACTGTCTCTTCTGATGGGTCTACCTTTTCTCCTTGGTACCTATTAAGAGTGAAGGCTGAGACTGAAGTGCTAGAATCAAGTGACATGATACCCTGATCTAGTAGGCCCAACTGCTGATGATGTTCATCTTTGTGGTATTGGCTGAAGGTCTTTGTGCACCATCCTTTGAAGGTGAAATAATTTAAAACCCAATAGTTGGATTTGTTGTGGGTTACTTAGAAGTTATCACTCAATCCAAGGAGTTCCCCTCAACTGTGGGTGGCCACAGCAGCAGTACTCCATGGGCACAAACACAAGTGTTTAGACAACAATCTTTCTGGCAAACTATAACAATTTAACAAGAAAATGGCAGTAGTTTCCTCACTGTGGCCTATCGCTTCCCCAGCCACAGGTTTCTGTCCTGGCTTACAGTATCAAACATTGGTCTTTTTTCATGGTGCAGACCTAATATCCAAATGGAATGTGGTTTGTTATACACCTACCAGTTGTACCACTATCATATAAATAGACACATCTTGTGGGCATGCTAGATTTGTAACACCATAGGCAAGCAGGACTAATAGTGAAAGTTCAAGCCCAGTAGCCTTCATGGTTCCTTCTGATACTACAGATGTTACTCACAGAAGGAAAGAAGCTTCCAGTTCAGTCCCAGTTTGATTTCTCTAGGTCCCGTAACCACAGTGTGTGTTTTCTTTTGCAATAGGAACTTACTGACTAATTCTGATGTGTGGCAACTTCAGTAGCCTGAATGATGTAAGCAGTTTTTAGGGACTCCTCGGCCAACCACTTATAGGGAGGAAGCCTACCTCTACTATTGGGTTTTTATTTAACAACCTTATGGCTTCTGGAAATATTAATTTTTTTACCCACAAAGGTTACCTTTATTTGTAGTCTTTAGCTGTTGCTATAAGTATGTGTGCCTATTCTGTAGGCAATTTCTCATCAGTGGCTCTAATAATTTTTATCCCTCTGGAAGTCTATATTGCTCAATATTTACAAACTTGTGTGGGGTGGGCAGTCTCCATTTCTCACTTGACCCAGTCACATGTCACTGTATTTGCTGTTCACACCTTTAGGCACTGACTGGTGTGTAGTGCCCTAGAAACATATCCAGCCCTAGTATGTTTTCTTGCAAGGGAGAGCTATAAGTAGTATATTCCCAGGAAAGATAGTTGTTTACCCCGGTAATAAGCATGACTTTATTAATTTCCATTCTCCTATCTCTACATCCATTTAGAGATGTTCATTGTCCTCCATGTTTTGGGATATGGTCATGAATTAGGGCCCAATCTTCCCAAATGTCAGCCAGAGCCCATGTGGTCTGCACACTAGTAGCAGACCAATATATTCAGTTTATGTGGGACTTTTGATCACCCTGTATGACCCTCACTTGCATGTAACCCTGCTTATCCCATTAGAGGAGTGGCTGGGAAGGTTTCCACCCACACATTCCTCTGTTTCTGGCACAAGGGTGTTATATATGTGACAAGCACCTCCTTAACTTTCCTTGCCTTAGTGAACTATTATCTGTTTCTAGAACTTTTTATAAACTTCCCAACCTGTCACATTTCTTCTATGGCATACTTTTACCATGGAGCAGCTGAAGTGTAAAGGGGAGACATGTAGTACTAATGTATTCTAATTGTACTACATCTAACATTACCTGTAGCTGATTATAGTAGTCTTGGGCCACAAGTCCATTTCAACAGTAGGTGACCCAAAGAGTGTAAGGCCTTGGTACTACTCTAGTTTTGTGTGGTTCTTGGCAGTCTATGGCATATGATGTGACATGGGTAGCCACGGATGTGATCTAGTAACCTGAGGTTGGTTGTTTCACAGTGGTTCTGGTCAGAGCCAGGCAGAATCCTGCAGTGCCTAATCACAGGAGCATAACTGCCAACCAGGGATCTGGGACTACCTTGCCCAAGAGCCAGGCTTGTGAAGTCAGTCTACTCTTTCTAGGTATCCTCCTATTTCTTTTTCTTTAACAGATTTTTATTATTATTATTATTATTATATTATTGTTATACTGGGGGGCACATTGTGACATTTACAAAAGTTCTTACAACATGCCATAGTTAAATTCACCCACCCATCATTCTCTTTTTTGTCCCTCTCCCTATTCCTGAAATAGTTTCAACATGTCTGATAAACTTACCATCAGTGTATTGGGAACAAACCCCTTGGCTTGGATTGTCCTTTTTTGGAGGGAGGAATTGCTTTATTTTATTTTATTTTTCTTTTCTTTTTCCATTATTGTTGTGCTGGTTCGCAGTACATTTTGGCATTTAAATGTATCAAATATATCATAGTTGAATTCACAACCTCCACCACTCTCCTTTGTCCCCCTCCCTTCTCCAAAACCAGCAGGTATCATTTTTGCATTTATATACATGTGTGCACATTTTTTTGCACCATATTCACCCTCCTACTCCTTTTCCCCTTCACCTCCTCCCTCCTACCAGTACCGATGCCCCCTGCCTAGGCAAGACCTGTTCCACTCTCCTCCAATTTTATAGAAGAAAAAATTAAAAAGAAAAGAATGACATTTTTCCTAGTTTGATATAAAGGTAGTTATACAGGGAACTTCCTTGTGATATTTGCATGTTCAGAAAGTCAATTGTTTTATCTCCTCTAATTTTCTTCATTCTATCTTAGTCCACTCCTTATGGTGATTTCAGCCAGTTTAACATTTCTAATTTCATTCTTTTATAGAGAGTATATCAAACATATT
Source organism: Castor canadensis (assembly GCF_047511655.1). NCBI lineage: Eukaryota > Metazoa > Chordata > Mammalia > Rodentia > Castoridae > Castor > Castor canadensis. Next base: position 47,139,035 of record NC_133390.1, read on the forward strand.
CTAGTTCTTAATTTCCTTCTTTTACCCTACCACTCCCATACATGACCTCCCCTTAGCAGGACCGGGGTTTCACAATATTGTTGCATTAGTATTAGGCCTATATTCCACATATAGAGAGAGAACATGTAGCGTTAGGCCATCTGAGCCCAGCTAACTTCACTTAAGATGATATTCTCCAGTTCCATCCATTTACCTGTGAATCACAAAATTTCATTCTTTTATGTGGCTGAGTAAAATTCCATTGTGTACAAATGCAACCTTTTCTTAATCCATTCATCAGTAGTGAGACATCTTGGCTGTTTCCATAGCTTAGCTATTGTGACTAGTGCTATAATAAACATGGGTGTGCAGGTACCTTTGTCATAAGCTGACTTACATTCCTTTGGTATATCCCTAGGAGTGGCATTGCTGGATCATATGACAGATCTATTTTTAGATTTTTGAGGAGCCTCTATACTGTTTTCCATAGTGGTTGTACTAGTTTACATTCTTACCAGCAGTGTATGAGGTCACCTTTTCCTCCCGCATCCTCACAATGATGTTGTTTCTGTTCTTGATGGTAGCTATTCTAACAGGAGTGAGGTAGAATCTTAATGTGGTTTTTATTTGCATTTGCTTTAGGGCCAAGGATGGTCAGCATTTTTTCATGTGTTTTTTATACATTTGGATTTCATCCTTTGAAAAGTCTCTGTTCAGCTCATTTGCCCATTTCTTCATTGGGTCATTGATTTCTGGGGAGTTTTGTTTTTTAAGGTCCCTATATATTGTGTTTATCAGTCCATTGTCTGAGGTATAGCTGGAAGATTTTCTCCCATTCTGTATGTAGTCTTTTCAATTTAGAAACCATTTCTTCTATGGCTCTAACTGTAGAAAAGAGAAAGTCAAAGTTGAGATTTGTTTTTTGCGTGGAAAAACATAATACTAAGAAAAATAAAATAATGCTGATGTCTGAGAATCAGAATGTAAAACACTAAACTCATAACCAAGAAACCCAAGAGCAATAAAGGGATTGTTTTTGCCTCTAAAAAAATAGAAAACATTTCTTTTGTTTTACAGAGCCTTTTAGTTTCATGTAGTCCTATTTGTTGATCCTATCTCTTAGTGGCTGCATGAATTGAGTTCTAATGAGGAAGTTGTCACCTATGCTTATTGCTTGCAGTGTATCCCTGCTTCAAGATTTCAGGTACTATATTAAGGTCCATTATCTACTTTGAGTTGATACTTGTACAGTTTGACAAATACAGATCTAGTTTCAGTTTTCTCCAGGCAGATATCCAGTTTTCCCAACAACATTTGTTGAAGCGGCTATCTTTTCTCCATTATATATTTTTGGCAACTTTGTCAAAAATTATGTGGGTGTTGCTGCATGAATTCATATCTGGTCTTCTTTTCCATTGTTCTTCATATCTGTTTATCTTGGTTTTAGTGCTATGGCTCTGTAGTATAGTTTGAAGTTGAGTATTGTGATATCTCCAGCATTGCTTTTTTTGTTCAATATTACCTTGGCTATTCAGGGACTTCTGTGCTTCCAAAGGAACTTTAGGGTTGATTTTTAAATATCTGTGATGAATGTCATAGGGATTTTGATGGGAATTGTGTTGAACATGTAGATTGCTTTTGGTAGGATAACCATTTCTACTATGTTGATTCTACCAGTCCATGAGCATGGGAGATCAGTCCATATTCTGTAGTCCTGTTTGATTTCTTTCTTCAGTGTTTTGTAGTTTTCCTTGTAGAGGTCATTCATATCCTTTGTTAAGTTTATTCATAGGTATTTGATTTTTTTTTTGAGGCTATTGTAAATGGAATTGTTTTCCTATATTCTTTCTCAATCATTGCTGGTATATAGAAAGTTACTGATTTTTGTAAATTGATCATGTATCCTATTACTTTCATGAAGCTGTTTATGGTGTCTAAAAGGATTTTTATGTCTTTTAGGTATAAGATCATGTCGTCTGAAAAACAGGAATAGTGTGACTTCTTTCTTTCTTATTCGTGTTCCTTTTATTTCTTCTTCCTGTCTTATTTCTCTGGCTAGAAATTCCAAGACTATGCCGAACAGGAGTGGATAGAGTGGATACTCTTGTCTCATTCCTGTGTTTAGAAGAAATGATTGCAGTTTTTCCCCATAAAGTGTAATGTTGGCTATAGGTTCTTCATCTATAGCCTTTATTATGTTGAGGTACATTCATTCTATTCTTACTTTCATCAGAGCTTTTATCATGAAATAATGTAGAATTGTATTGAAGGGGTTTTTTTTTTTTTGCATCTATTGAGATGTTCAATTGGTTTTTGACTTTGCTTCTGTTAATATGCTGTATTACACTTAATGATTCATGTATGTTGAACCATCCCTGCATCCCTGGGATGCAGCTGCCTTTTAGTACTAAAACAGAAGACCACTGGCAAATCTGGACCTGGTCATCATCCAGGGCTGAAGTAGTGGAAGTGACTACAGACTCAGAGAAAATAAGCAATCTGCTTAGATTTTCTACAAAGGCTGGCAAAAAATAAGTCTACATAAGAATTTGTGGCACTGTAATAAATGCCTAAACCTTCAATGCTTAGATGATGGTGTACAACATCAGGTATCAAGAGGTTTTAGGCAATCATGGCCTCACCTAATACTCCAAACATGTGCCAGGAATTGACCAGATAATAATTAGTATGGGAAAACTCTCAGATGGAGAATCAAAAACATTTGTTTAAAAGAAACTCAGGGATTCTGAAAAAATACTGAAAAGCTTTTCAACACTCTAATAGGGAAACTTAACAAACAAATATAAAAAAGTTTAAAAATCTAACAGAAATTCATGAATTTAAATTAAAAATTCATTGAAATTAAAAGCATAACAGAAGGCATCTATAGCTGGCCACACCAAACAGACTTGTGAGTTCAAAAGTAGCCTATTTAAAATTTTGCAACTGGAGGAATATAAAAGAAAAGTAATAATCTATTGAAAGATTAGCAATATAGAAGCAAGTAAAAAGGTATATCAAAAATTCAAAGATGATGAGGAATAAAATGCAAATGCCAAGTATTCTTGTTAGTATATTTTCCCTTGTTTCTTTGATTATTTTTGTTGTTTTTCTTAAAAATGGTACTAAGTTGCTCTCATTTCAAAATAACTTATAATCAAGACTATTGTAGCCTCATGATAAACACAAAGCAAAAATCTATAATGGACAAGCCATAAAGCAATAAGAAAGGGATAAAAAAACACATTGCTGAACTAATTAACTTATATGTAAATAAAAACAATAGAAGGGGGAAAAAGGAATAAAGAAAGAAAAGAAAAGAATGAAGGACCAAAAGAATAAGAAAATAAATTCCACTATGGCTATAGTACCTATCAATAATTATCTCAAATATAAATTAATCAAATTCTACAAATAAAGACACAGATTTGTTAAATGGATAAAAATGAAGACCCAACTATATGCTCCTTATATAAAACATACTTCACCATTAAAACACACATAATCTGAAAGTGAAGGTAGAGGATAAGATATTTCATGAAAATGGAATCTGAAAGGAAGCAAGAGTAGTCTCACTTGTATCAATTAACATAGGCATTACAACAAAACAGTAAAAATAAGGGAGAAAAGTCGTAATTATTAAGGGGTGAATTCTATAAGTGCAAATAGTAATAATTATTATATATGCACTCAATTTTGGAGTATCCGAATATATAATGCAAAATTTAGTAGATCTAGAGGAAGAGATGTATTCCAATACAATAATGGTTAGGTATTTTAACAGCCACTTTTCTCAATGGAGAAGTAATGAAGACAGAAAGTCAACAAAGAAACAGCAGAGTTAAATTTTACCCTGGCACGTATGAACCTAACACACATTACAGAGCATTCCAACCAATAGCAGCCAGATACATATTTTTGTCATCAGCACAAAAAAATACACTACAGGATAAATTATATGATCAGCCATAAAACAAGTCTCAACAAACAAAAAAGTAAAATTGTAGTGAACGCATTTTTTAACACAATGCAAAATAACTAGAAATCAATAAAAAGAACAGTTTTGGAAACTGCACTTACATTTTAACAACCAATGGATCAAGGAACTAATCAAGAAGAAAACTTACCAATATCTTGAAAGAAAATGAAAATGGAGACCCAACATATTAAAATCTATTTTACAGAGCAAAAGAAACACTAAGAGTAATTTTATAATAATCAATGGCAATTCAATATAATAGATCTCAGATGTACAACTTATCAATGCATTCCAAAGACCCAGGAAGCCAAGAATGAACTAAACCTTTAATTAATAAAAGGAAAGATATAATAAAGATTAGAACATAATAACTGGAAGCTAAAAATACAGAAGATCAATAAAGAGTTAGTTTTTCAAAAGTGTTAAACAACCTTCTTAAATCATTTGTTCTATTCAGTCTCAATGGATTAGAAAAAGCCCAACTACATTGGAGAAGTCATGGTGCTTCACTAAGTCCACTAATTAAAATGCTAATCTTTTCTGGAAACACCCTCACAGACACACCCAAAAATAATGTATAAGTGGATGTCTAAGTATCCCATGGCCCAGTCATGTTAACACAAAAAGTTAGTGATGTTTAAAAGATTTGAAAATGTCTGATATCATAAGACTAAATCAAAAAAAGAAGACATAACTGTATGCTACTTAAAGAAATCTAGTTTAAATGTGAAGACCTAAATAGGTTAATAGAAAAATGATGAGAAAAATATATCATATAAACACGCAGAAAAAAGTACTGGAGTATCTATTTCAATAAGGACCAACTTGACATAATAATATTTACAGAGTGCTTTATCCAAAAGCAGTATAACATTTTGATATTTAAAAACACACAAAAAGCATTTATCATGGCACAATAAGTAATTGAGTGAGATGTGTTACTTTTGTGTATTTCATTTTGGGAGGTATATCAAATTTCTTTGTTTGAAAGGATAGTACAAATTAAAGAACATAAGTAGATGTTTTGGGAATTCATAGAAAGACAAAGTAACCCCAACATGCATGCCTTGGTGCCTAAAAGTTACCTCTTGGCTTTGTGGAAGTCATCCTAAGGTTTAGCACTCATTATTAGTCTCCTAGGGTATGCTTGTCAAAGAGATATTCTGCCATGCCTGATTTGAAGGACTAACATTTTGTTGGTTTCATGGATTTCACCTGCTAATTCAGGTAATGAGTCTCAATTAAATAACACAGTGAGAGTCATATTCATCATTGGCCAACTTGTGAAATTCCAGTAGTGACTTTCATGTGTAATGTAAACTCCACTGCATTCAGCTCAGTCTCCTATTCATCATGGTCACGTTTTTTGATATCCTGCAGGAAGATTCAGCTATCTGCTTGGTTCTACAGTTTCATCAGGTTTTCAGCCTTTTCTCTCTCCTTATGACATTGGTAAAGAAAGTACTTGGAAAAGTTCTTAAAAGCCACATCATTGTGGTCAAAGTAGTAAGACATGAACAGGTAGACATACAAGGCTTGGAGCTCCATGTAGAGCTAGTAATTGATAGCAGCATCTTATTCCTGGATGAAGTTCTAGCATACCTGTGATGGGAACTCTTTCTGGGTCATCAAGGCAGTGGAAGAGGAGAGGCACTGTGGCAGAGTGAGGCTCCAGTGACTTTAGAGGCCTTGGGGGCACCCCAAGGATGCTGTAAGGAGGTGGCAAAGGCTTCTGGCTCACAGTACAGGCCAGGGTGGGGATTGAAATCTTAGTACCATTCAAGCATTTTTGAAACAGGAAACCTGGGTGACTGAGCAAAAAATATCTATGTGGGCTACTTTTGTTTGAAATATTGCACTGCACCTCACTCATTTAGTGGAATACATTAAATTGGAGAGATATTTTAAAACATGTGAGAAATAATCAGTTTGTTATGCTAAATCTTTCTTAAAATAAAAATAACAAATACTGTTTAGGATATGGAGAATAAAGGAACTCTTATATACTATTTTTTTGGGAATGGAAATTAGGATAACCATTATGAAGAACAGTATGGAGTTTTCTCAAAAAGAAAAGCTAAAAATAGAACAACATGTGACCCTACTGGGAACATTTCCAAAAGAAATGAAATCAACATACCTACACAATGATGCTTATTGCAGGATTAATCACAATAGTTAAGCATAAAATCAGCCTAGGTGCCAAAACTTGTGAATAAATTTAAAATATGTAATATATTTACACACAATACAGAATTCTTCAGCCCAAAATAGGATGAAGTCTTGTCATTTGCAGAGAAATGAATGGTACTGGAGGACATTATGTTAATGAAATAAACCATACACGGAAAGAATATTCTCTCTCACATGTGAAAGTTACATAAAGACAATGTGAAGTACAGTGGTGATTACTAAACATGGAGAGGGGTAGCAAAATGATGTTCAGGGTGGATTTTATCAATGTGTGTTGTGGGCATATAAGAAAATATTACATTGAACCTCATTAACCTCATTAACATGTATAATTGATTTCTGTTAATGAAAATAAATAGATGAAAAAGAAAAACTCATTACCCTCACCAAAAATGATGAATGATAAATGAATTATATCATGTATATAGGTATTGTGAACTGAATTGGCTCATTTCCTCTAGTTTTCTTCTTTCTTCCTTTGTCCTCTTCTTATAGTGATTTCAACAGGTTTAACAATTCTATATTCATTCCTGTATAGGAAGTACATCAACCATATTCGCTTCTTAATTTCCTTCTTTTACCTTCCCTCTCTCATATATGACCTCCCTTTATCATTACCTGCTTTCCATATTGCTTGTATTTGTATTGGGTCTATATTCCACAAATGAGAGAAAACATGTGGCTTTTGGATTTCTGAGCCTGTCTAACCTTACTTAAGATAATGTTCTCCAGTTTCATCCACTTACCTACAAGGGACAAAATTTCATTCTTCTTGGTGGTTGAGTAAAATTCCATTGTACATAAATACCACATTTAAAAAAATCCATTCATCAGTAGTGGGGCATCTTGGCTTTTTCCATACCATAAGTATTGTGAATAATGTGCAATAAACATGGCTGTGCTGGTGTCTTTATTGTAACCTGACTTACATTCCTTCAGGTATATCCCTAGGAGTGGTGTTGCTGGATGATTTCTAAATGTCACAATGAAACACCCTGTAGAGCTATCTTAAACAAACAAAAATTTAATTGTTTTACAAAAACAGAGAACACAAAGGCAAAACAAGTCTTATCTGGGGGATTGGTACAAGTGGGAGGAGGAGGATATAAAGAAGGTTTATAGGAGGATTAATATGGTGGAAATATTATGTACACATGTACATAAATGGAAAAATGAGACCTGTTGAAAGTATTTCAGGAATAGGGGAAGGAAAGCTTAAGGAGTGTTGAGATTAGTTCCTCATTAAGAGTCTGGTAGATTTCAGTGGAGAATCTATCAGGTCCTGGACTTTTCTTTCTTGGGGTGACTCTTTATTGCTGCTTCAATTTCATTGTGTGTTATAGATATGTTTTGGTAATTAATATCTTCTTGGTTCAGTTTTGGATGGTCATATATATCTAAAAATTTATCCTTTTCTTCTAGATATTCTAATTTATTTGACTATGTTTTCAAAGAAGCCACTGATGTGCTTGTTGTTTTCTCCCCTTTTTCATTTTTGATTTTATTAATTTGGGTCTTTTTCCTCCTCATTTTAATCAGATTTCCAAGGGCTTTTCAATGTTGTTTATTTTGTCAAAGAGCAAGCTTTTTTTTTTTCATTGATTCTTTATATGGCTTTTTTGGTCTCTATTTCATTGATTTCAGCCCTTATTTTTATGATTTCTATCCTGCTTGTTTTGGATTAAGTTCATTCTTGTTCTTCTAGGTTTTTTAAATATAACATTAAGCCATTTATTTGAGATCTTTTTGTGTTTTTAATATATGCACTCATGGCTATAAACTTTCTTCTTAGAACTGCCTTTGCTGTATCCCCTAGGTTCTATGTTTTAACTTTCATTAAATTTCAGGAGCTTTTTGATTGCCTCGTTTATTTTTTCTTTGAGCAATGTGTTGTTCAGCTCCAATTGTTTGCATATTTTCTGTTGGTTCTTTTGTTGTTAAATTCTAGTTTATTGCATTGTGGTCAGACAGTATTCAGTGTGTTATTTCAATTTCCCGATACTTGTTGAGACTTGCTGTGTGTCCTAAGATATGGTCTATTTTGGAGAAAGTGCCATGTGCTGTTGAGAAGAATGGTAGCCTTTTATTCCTCTATCAGTTTTGAATGATAGTTTTGCTAGGTAGAGTATCCTAGGACTGAAATTGTTTTCTTTCAGTGCTCGAAATACCTGACTCCATGCCTTTCTTGCTTTTCAGGTTTCTGTTGAGAAATTTGCTGTTGTTTTGATGGGTTTATCCTTATGTCCTTGTATTGTCCTCTCTTATAGCCTTCAATATTCTTTGTCTGCTCTCTGTGCTAGTGGTTTTAATGATAATATGCTGTGGAGAGTTTCTATTTTGGACAAATCTGTTTGGTGCCCTAGAGGATTTGTATACCTGAGTGGGCAACTCTTTCTCAAGATTTGGGAAATTTTGTGCTATTATTTTGTTGAATATATTATGTATCCCTTTGGCTTGCATCTTCTTTGATGACCATGATTCTCAAGCTTGGTCTTTTGATGGAGTTGCTGATTTCTTGCATATTCCTTTTGCAGCTCTTGAGTCTTTTGTAAGAGTTCTTCTGGTTTTTTCTTTACTATCTCTCTCATCTTCAAGCCCTGAGATTCTGTCTTCCATTTTTTCTACTCAGCTGGAGTAGCTTTCCCCCGTATTTTTTATTTGATCTAAGGAACTTTGTATTTCCAAGATTTCTTTTGATTCTTTTTTCTGATGTTTTCCATACCTTTGTTTCACTTTGGAGTTTGTTGGGGTGGTCTCTTAGTTCATTTAGTTGTTTCTGAGTCTTCTGTAGTTTTTTACTTGTGATGTCTTTATATTATTTGAGTTGATCCTGTATGTTTTGTTTAACGATCTCTTGTAGCTTCTCCATCAGTGTCTCAATGTGCTCATTCATGATTTCCTCTTTGAGAATTTTCTTTATGGATGTCATTGTGCTCATTGGTCATATTTGTCAATGTTCAGTTGGGGTCAAGAACTGGGTATTCATCTTCTTCATTTTCCACTAAATCCTCTATTGAATTGTTGGCTTTCAAGGGATGGAATTTCCTTGCCTTCTTCTTTTCTCCATGGTTCTATGATGTTATTGAGAGGCTATCTGGGGATTTTAATCACCTGTTATCTTCCCCTTGACTCAATTAGTGTGCTATGACTAGCTTAGTCATTAGCTATGTTGTAGTGCTATTTCTGTTGCCTGACCTAGCAACATAAATTAGCAACAACAAATTCACTGATTCAATGCTGGACAGTTATTTACAAAATATGTAGGAGCCCCTTGGTGATATTATCTATAAGCAATAGAGATTGGGGAAATAACAGTTGTTTGGATAGAGATAGATACTTAGATATTTAGAGAGCTGGCACTGGGGGAAGGAGCAGAAAGAGGGAGAAGGGTGAGGGGGTATGAGGTGTGACGCATGGGGGCTCTAGGGTACTAAGTCCCTTGTATGTATTGAGGTGTATTTCAGTCATTGTGGAATAAAGCGTTATTGTCAGGGATTCCCAAGGGATATGAAAGATGGGGTAATGTGTAAATTTTGTATAATAGACTATTCAGTGGGTGGTGCATATTGAGGATATCAAGGTAGTAGGGGAGAAAAGGGTTAAGAGAGGAAGGTGAGGGAAAAGGAAGGGAGGGAAGATGGAAAGAGAAAAAGAAAAAATTGGGGGAGAGAAAGGAAAGTGGGACAACAGAGGGCTCAGTGAGTTAGTGTTAGGACAGAATGGACTAGGGAGGTAGGTAACAGTAAGTTGGAATGAAAAAATGAAGAAAATAAAAATTAAAAATTAAAATGAAAAAGGATATGTATACATATATACATATATATACACAGACATATATATAAAGATGTACTGTCAGTTTCAGCTTGCTCTTCATTTCTCCAGGGCAAAGCAATGCCTGACTTTCCCCACAGTGCTGCTGAGTCACCCCATCCCCTTATGTGCTTTTTTAGCTCTACATTTTTCCCCTTCCCTCAGGCAGAGGGGAAATGTTCCCTCCGTGTATTTGGCTACCAGTTTTGTTCAGAGGGGATGCAATTAGCTCCCCAGCTGTGCTAGAATATGTGGTTCTTTCTAAAACAGATAGTGTGTTGCACTCAGCTGGTCAGTTTGCAGACTGCCTCAGCTGGAAACAGATCAGCTACAGGGCAGTACAAGCAGGCAGCAGACAGAGATTTTGTGTCTTCTGTGTTTGGCAGGTCCCAGTCTTTCCAGATGTTTGCATCTCTTTTTGTGTGATACTCTGCATTGCATTATTATTGCTGAGGTTGCAGACCCACTGAAGTGGGAGAGATCAATGCAGGCAGTGGCAGTCAGAGGTTCTGTGTCCACACCTATTATGGCGGGTCCAAGCATTCCCAGATGGTTGCATATCTCCTTCTTTGGCTCTCTGTGTTGTGTTTTAGCTTTACCAATCCAGGCTGGAGGGAATTAAGAAAGAGGGAGGAAAGAAGTGGAAGATTGGCCGGGGTTGTCTGATCCTGAGCCAGACTGTTCCAGCAGACTAACTGACAGGTGGGCCAGCAGCAGCTGCCTGACCCTGCACCTTGCTGTTATATGCTATAGAATGTTAGCTTAAGGTTTGGTCAGTGAATATTATGTACCTCCTTTGTGTTGGCAGTATCTTGGTTGTCAGAAAAAACAAAGTTACCTGATACTTGCTGCCATAAAAATCTGGAGTGTTTGTTTGAAATTGGACAGGTCAATGTCCCAGGGTCCATCAGCTAGCCGCCATCTTGGTCCAACCACCCTTCAACTTTTGAGCTAAAGTTCCATTAAAATCTTGATTATATTCCTCACAGACTTGGCTCAGTCTCATTTCTATTACTTCCATACTATAAGACCCCTAGTCTCTGGTAACAATCTCAGCATTTTAGTGGTTTTTTAGAGTATGTGCTATCGTTCCCAAAAGTCCTTTTGTTGGATACTTAATCTACAATGTGGTAGTGTTGTGAGGTGGAACCTTACAGAAACAAACAGGCCACAAATTAGGAAGGAATACTTTATAAAACACTACCTGAGAAAGAATAAGTATATAAAATATATTAAAAAGTTATTATAGTTCAATTACAAAAAGGAAAAATAAATAGTTTGAAAAAATCATTTCAATAAGAAAGATACATAAATAGCCAATAATGACATGAAATATACTTAAAATACTTGAAGATTTTTAGAAAAAAAATGTTGGTAAATATATCTTTACAATTCATAAGTTACCTGTATTTTTAAATAGTTGATATTTTGTTTCACTTTCCAACTGGAATTAATTTATATCATCTAATTAAAAGCTTATATAAGTTAAAAATGCATAAAAGAAAATATTGAAAGGAAAGATGCTAATAGCTTAATAACAGTTAACTCTGAGCAGAAGTCAACTATTATTTTTGCTTTTATTTTGCATATTTTATACATAGAACATTTTCTCAAATGAACAATAATTTTTTTATAATCAGAAAAGAACAAAAAAATTATAAAAATATAAAAGTCTTAAAAATTTATGTTAAATAGAAGCTCAACTTCTGGACATTCTTTGATAAATCTCTCTTCAGTGAAGAAAATGTTGATAAGTTAAAAATTATGGTAGATTTTTAAATTTGCCTGAAAAGCTTAATACTGATTCATTAGTTCATTCAGAGAATATAAATTAAAGGGATTCATTGTTCTCTGAGTAACATTTGAGGTCTGGACAAGAGATTAGTCATTGTTTGAGTCTTAATGTTATAGAACTTGGCTTTAGCTTTTCTTCACCAACAACAATATTTAAGTTTTGATACTTTAATTATTTTAAAAAATGAGATAAAAGTGAGAGCACACAAGGGAGGGGTGAGGATAGGTAAGACACCTAAAAAACTAGCTAGCATTTGTTGCCCTTAATGCAGAGAAACTAAAGCAGATACCTTAAAGCAACTGAGGCCAATAGGAAAAGGGGACCAGGAACTAGAGAAAAGGTTAGATCAAAAAGAATTAACCTAGAAGGTAACACCCACGCACAGGAAATCAATGTGAGTCAATGCCCTGTATAGCTATCCTTATCTCAACCAGCAAAACCCCTTGTTCCTTCCTATTATTGCTTATACTCTCTCTACAACAAAATTAGAGATAAGGGCAAAATAGTTTCTGCTGGGTATTGAGGGGGGGAGTGGGAGGGGGTGGAGTGGGTGGTAAGGGAGGGGGTGGGGGCAGGGGGGAGAAATAAACCAAGCCTTGTATGCACATATGAATAATAAAAGAAAAATGAAAAAAAAAAATAAAATAAAATAAAAACAGGGAAGTCAAATTTAATAAGCCTCAGCATGAGCACATTTTACAATAGTATTTATAAGGAATCCGCTAGAGTTTAATGGGTACTTTAGGATGGAAATAATAATCTAACTTCAGGTATTTGTGACAAAGGAAATGGAAAGCTCTCCACAGCTAAAATGATATTATAATTTCTAGATTTTATCTACTTGTTAGATATGTGTATGTATATGTACACATGTAAAGAAGCATGTGAAGAGAGAGGGAGACAGAAGTAGAGAGATGGAGAGGGAAAAAGTTAAATATAATTTTAAAATTATAAGGACAAGATAGATGACAATTATATTTATTTTCCTTTAAACACTAATGAAAATCATTTTAGAAATATATTTAAGAGATCACTCATCACTTCAAAATGATTTTTAAAAAAAATTCACTAATAAAATTTCAAATACTTATGATAATTACATACATAATTTATGTATTCATTTATATTTTTATTCTCTTATATATCAATGTATTCATACATTCATTTATTGATGTGCTTCTTTATGTAATCATTCATTATGCATTTATGCATCTATATATTTATTACTTTGTTCTTGTGTTCATTTTTTATTTTTAGTCATTTATGGGTGTGGAGGATGTGCACGTGGCTGGGGTGAAAGTCTTCCTAGAGGAATCAAAGGCTCTGGTGACCTAGTGGCACTCTGGAATGAGTGTGATCCAAAAGAAACTGGGGTTGTCATTGAGACTGTTTACAAGGTAGAGGCCAGAGGCAGTAGACACCCAGTCAGAGGAGCTGGAGAAGCCAATGGGGACAAGGTAGTGACAAAGCCATCATCCATAGGCTGTCCAGAAGACCTAGACATAACTCCATGCAGCTATAGTCACCTGAGTTATGACAAAGGAGCCCAGTATGAAGGATGGAGAAAAGATAGCCTCTTCAACAAATGGTGCTGGGAAAACTAGATATCTGCCTATAGAGGACTGATACAAGATCTCCGTCTTTCACCCTGTACTAATATCAATTAAAAGTAGTTCAAGACATTAATGTAATGAAAGAAACTTTGAAACTATTCCAGGAAAGAATAGAAAAAATACTGGAGCATACAGGAATAGGAAGGGACTTCCTAAATAGTACCTCAATGGCACAGCAACTAAAAAAAAATTGACAAATGGTATTGAATGAAACTAAAAGAGTTCTTCACCATAAAGAAAACAGTTATCAGACTGAAGAGGCAGCAGCTCACAGAATGGGGGAAATCTTTGCCAGCTATATATCTGACAAGAGATTAATAGCCACAATTTAAAGAGAGCTAAAAAAAAATCTCCCAAACAATTAATGCGCCACTGAAGAAATGCATAAATGAATTGAACAGAAATATCTCAAAGGAAGAAGTAAAAATGGCCCAAAATCATGAAGAAATATTCAACATCCCTGGTCTTAGAAGAAGTGCTCATAAAAACCACATTAAGATTCCACCTTAATTCTATTAGAATAGCTATCATCAAGAACACAAACAAGAATAAATGTTGGCAAAGATGTGAGGGAAAAGGAACCCTTAACCATTATTGGTGGTAATGTAAACTAGTATAACCACTATGGAAAGCAGTATGGAAGATCCTCAAAAAACTAAAAATAGAAGTACCATATGATCCAACGTTACCACTCCTAAGCATCTATCTGAAGGAATGTAAGTCAGGATACAGTGAAGATTTTTGTACACTTATGTTTTCTGCAGCATTATTCACAATAGCTAACTTAAGGAAAAAGCCCAGCTGTCACATAACTGATAACTGAATTAAAAAACGTGATATGTATATATAATGGAATATTTATTCATCCATAAAGAAGAATGAAATTTGGCTATTCATGGGTAAATGGATGGACCTAGAGAACAAGAAGTTAAGTGAAGCAAACCGGGTTCAGAAAGACAAAGTTTGCATGCTTTTTCTTATTTATGGAAGATAGACCCCAATATAAATAAAAACATTATTGTGCATATAAAAAAAAATCACTTTGGTTCAGATAGTTTGTCATAGGTCTGTGGTTTTAAGCCACTGAATCGTGACAGTCATTACTGATTATGTTTCAGGCACTGTTTTTAGCTGTGGAGATGTGGCAACAGTAAAAACTGATAGAAATCATACCCCATATGCAACTTTTATTCTGGAAAAGAAGAATGATAAATAAACAAGTAAAAAATGTAGTGTTTTCAAATATAGCATAAGATCCCCACTATGCTATAGCCAGATTAAAACATTCAGGACTCCATGCACCACCCTAAGAAGTATGCTGGTGTTTAACTTGAAAATTTAGTCAGCTTTGGTGGAACAACTGTGTCTATATTGCTCATAGTCACCACTGTATCTTAATTCCATGAAACCAGAACTAAAGTTGCACACCACCTCCAAGAGGAATGTTACCTTTGTAGAGCTCTTTATCCTCCACAGTTGCTGTTTTGCTACAACCTACCTGAAAAAACATACTCCACCCCATGGAAAAGGTGCCTTGGATGAACATACCACCTATTCCTCCAAGGCAGTGCTGTACCCTATCTGTTAAGGGTTGAGCTAAGGCAATACACTAACCCCCAAGGAAATGTGCCTTTGAAATCCACCCACTCTACCTATATCTTGTAGTGTTTTCTCTATTTTCTTCTGGTAGTTTAATGGATACAAGTTTACATTTAAATATTTGATCCATTTTGAGTTGATTTTCCATAACTGGTGAGAGACAGGGGTGAATGCTTTCTTCTGCATGTGAACATTTCATTCCTCAATAATACTTATTGAAGATACTGTCCTGTTTTCAATATATGTTGTTATTTTGGATAATAGGAAGACCTTAAAAGAATAAGCAACATAGACAAAAGTAAACAAATGGAACAATACCCACTGAAAAGCCTTTGCATGGTAAAGGAAATAAACAATGGAGGGTAGAAACTTACAGAATGGTAGAAAAGACTTGCACATTTCATCTAACTAGGGATTAATATCCATAATATATAAGGTAATCAAACAACTCAAAGCAAAAAAATAAAAAAACAAACCAGAAGCCCATCTAATTAAAAAAATGGACAAATGATTTGAATAGATCTCAAAGGCTAAGGGGTATGTGAAAAAAATCAAGAAAATACAAAAAAATCCATGAGAAATCATCTTACCCTAGTTTGAGTAACTATAATCAAATAGATGAAAAGTAATTGCTGGTGAGGATGCAGAGAAATGATCTCTTATATGCTTATGGTGAGAATATAAATATAGCTATCATACAAAATAGTATGGAAGTTCCTCAAAAAACTAAAAATAGAATTATCATATGTTAATTTTTTGATTTGGTCATTGCACACTATATTCAAGTGACAAAATACCACGCTGTACTCTATGAAGATGTACAATTACTACATGCTAATTTATATATATACACAAATATGACATATGCCTGTATAGTATAGATGGAAATAGATTACATTTGAGGCTTTAAGATACTAGAAAATTGAACATAGAAAAAATAATATTTTAGATAGGTGTCCAGGTAAGGTCTTAAGGTGACATTTGAATGAATATCTGAAGGATATCCTGTCACGTGATAATTCACTGAGGCAGCAGAAACAAGCAATGCAAAGACTTTATGGTAGAAATATACTTAACATGTTCAAGGAGTAATAAAAGGACACTGTGACTGAAAATATGCCTGGAGGAAAGAGACTGAGAGAGAGAGAGAGAGAGAGAGAATGAATATGACCTTATAAGCCATTGCAATGATTTTGACTTTCACATAAACTGAAATGGGGAACCACTACAGTGTTTTGAGCAGTGTGACATGACACAAGTTATAATTCTGGCTCCTATGTTTATATAAGACTGATGGTGCACAGATGGAAGCAGAGAAACCTGTAGATAATTTTTGAATTGTTAAGTAGGAGATGGATGGTTTGAACCAGGATGGTAGATGTGGTTGCACTTTAAATTCAATTAAGTAGTAGTGCTGACATTTATTTGACGACTGACAGAATATTTTTCCGAGTAATGAGGAAAATAGTCACTTTCAAAAGTATAGAAGAGTTGATAGAATTGTAATTAGGGTTGGTAGTAGTGGATAAATTCAGGTTTGGCCATGAGAAATGTGAAACGCTTATTAGACATGTACATATAGAGGTATCATTCTAGTAAGAGGACATATTAACCACCATAGTGGATGTGCCAATTTATAATCAATGATCAAGTTTCAGTTTTCCTCAATATAAGACATGCCTAGAAAAAAATGTTTCCTATTCTTCTAATTTAAATCAGATCTCATTCCCTTAGGGGGTGATTTGGTCTGTTCCAAGATAAATCAAGAATAGCTAGCTCTGTCCTTGAGGAAAATAATCTGTATGAATCTCAATATGAAGGTTGTATAGGTTGATAAGAGCACCAGGATTGAAGAAAAAGTTTCCTAGCTCCACTTTCACACAGGGATAAAGGTCAGGAGGATGAAGGTTTAGCATAGGATCTTTAAGAAAAAAACAAAAATAACAAGAGAGACAGACAGAGAATAAGGTAAAGAAGAGAAATGTTTACTTCACAATAAATGATAAAGCTAGAGATTGAGAAATGTAATAAGTGGATTCATATGCAATGAAAGGGAGGGACTGGGATATCTCTCACTGGTAAAGCACTTGTCTAGCATGTGCGTTGTGTGTTCCCTCCACCAAAAAATAAAGAAGCAAGACAAGAGTCCTGGAAGTCACTCCATACTAGTTTTCCCTGTTAAAATTCTCTGTTATACTAAAAGTAGAGTGAAAGTAATGTTTTCATTAATGAAATTATAATTACAGTTTCTTCCTGTCTGTTTAGTACCTCAAAGTTTATTGCTAGACTACTCCCTGATTTTAATACTGATTTCTCACATATTGTAAATTGAATAAATAGCATCAACAAATTTGATACAAAGTTGAAAGAACTCTCCTCTCCTTTCACTATGAAATGAGGAAGAGGGGAATCTTCAATTATTTTTCAGAACAACTATTACTGAAGTATTTCACTATTTGAGACTATTATTAATTTGTGAATTCAACTGAGAATCACTGAGAACATTGTTTGGCTAATATTCTTACTCACCTGCTAACTAGAACTATACGCAGAAAATTAAAAAGCTCTGTTGAAAATATAATAGGGAATCTATGAGTCTCCACTAGAGACCTTGTTAGAAGTTTGATGCCTACAGACTGGGAGTTGGGAAAGTTTTTTAATTGTAAATATGAATCTGCAATTTGTATGCAGTGCTCAGTGGACCTTATTAGGAAATCCACAAGGATTTCTTCAGAAAGGTCACAATACTTTCATAAAATGAAAACAGTGTTTACAAAATAGTGATGAGACCCAATAAACCTGGTATTAAAGGAAGATTTATTTTCTGTTCTGGCACTAAACCAAGTTGATTATACATCTTCATTTAATAAGTTGAGTTTGACTCATTAATGCAAGAAACTAGTGTTAATGGCTGTTTTCTGAATTTTCTTGTGTCCCTTCACTCTGTTCATTCTGATTCATTAACACTTTGCTAACTTGATACTCTACTCCATACCTTCCTAGAAATCACCCATATTTGGCAGTCCCAAGCCCTAGGTACTACAAAGAAGCAGACTAATTTTCCAGATCTAAACCCGAAATTGCAGATTATACCAATAAAAACTTGCATCATCAGTTCATTAGTACCTCCAATTACCAACATCAAATCTCCCTGAACTAATTATACATAAGAAACAGGATGTTGACCTGGTCCTGGGTAGCAGTATCCTCAATTATAAATGTCAATTAAATGAGGTGTTGGGGCTCCTAGTCTCTAGTTGAGACCCCTGTTTTGAAGTCTGACTCTGTTGCTGACCAGCCATATGACTTTGGCTAAATCACACTCTATTTCTCTATTCCCTTATTTATAAATGGAGATAAGGCATGTAAATACTACCATTAACTGCAAAGAATTGTGTGTAAAATTTACAGAATTTATAAAATTCAAACATTGTATTAGCACAGAGTCTGGCACATAAAAAGAACTAGTTAGAATATGCTAATATTTTATGAAAAACTGAGGTCTTTTTGAAATTATATGCAAACATGTATAACAAGCCAGAGAAGATGATAGTGGCAAAACACTTGAACATCAGCAATATTTCATTACATTTAGGTATTGAATTTTCTGGTCACCTTCCAACTATGAAGAAACAAGTACTTTGCTTGCCTTTTAGAATATTTAGACTTTTGTCAAATACTATTGACATATTAAGTTGTACAGAGTAAAAGGTTTTATCGAGACAATTCTATACATGTGTACAATGTATTTTGATCATATTCAGCTCCTCTGTTACTCCTTACCTCCTCCCTTCTACCTTGCCCTTCTACCTTCTTAGTACTCCCTGTTTTCTTTCATGGCCTTGTTTGTTTTGTTTCTCTTTATCATTCAAAATAAGAGAAGACATATTAGACTTCTCCTATGGGGCTTGTTTATTTCACATAACATGATAATCTTTAGTTCCATCAATTTTCCAGAACATGACATAATTTAACTCACCATAATAGCTGATTAAAACACCATCGTATGTATGTTACACATTTTCTTTATGAGTTCATAAATTAGCTATTGCAAATAGTGCCATGATAAACATGGTTATATAAGTACTTCTTTGTTAAGCTAACTTTGATTTCTTTGTTATAACCCAGAAGTGTTATGACAGGATCATGTGAGACTTCTATTTTTAATTTTTTTCAAAATTTTATTGATCTATATTAAATTATACATAGTAAGGGTTTCATTATAATACTTACATACATGCATATAATATACTCTGATTGTATTGACTCCCTTTTCTACAATATCATCCCCTCTTTTTCCCTCCCCTCTTCACTTCCTCTTCCATCCTTTCCCATTTTCATTTCCTCTTCCACCTCCTTATTTGTCCCTACTCTACTTTCATGATCTTGGTTTGTTTATCTGGTTTTGTTTTCCCCTAACTTCCCCAAATGAGAGATGATATATGATACTTGTCCCTGGGGCACTGACTTATTTCACTTAACATGATAACCTCCAGTTCCATTCATATGACATAATTTCATTCTTTTTTTTTTCTGTGATTCTGGGGTTTGAACTTAGAGCATAGGGCTTGGTAGACAGGTACTTTACCACCTGAGCTACACTTCCAACCCTGATGCTTCTGAATGACTAAATACCCATTGTGTATATGTAGCATATTTTCTTTATTTACTCATCCATTGATGAGTACCTAGGGTAGGTAATTTTGCTATTATGTGCCACAAAGCACATAGGTATACAGGTATACATAGTTTTGACTCACTTGGGTATATAGTCAGAAATGGATATTATGGAAGCTGTTTTTCCTTTTTTGAAAAATATCCATACTGTTTTCCATAGTATCTGAATAAATTCAAACTCACATCAGCAATGAATGAATAAGAGTTCCCTTTTCTGTGTACTCTCACCAGAATGTATTGTTATTTTTTTTCTTATTCATAGCCATTCTGACTGGGGTGAAGTTGAATATTAATATAATTATGATTTGAATATTCATTTTTAATTCATTTATTCATATGTGCATACATTGTTTGGGCCATTTCTCCCCCCTGCCCCTCCACGCCCTCCCACTCCCCCCACACCTCCCTCGCTTCCAGGCAGAACAGAAGAGTAGACATAAGCAATAATAAGAAATACATAGCGTTTTTGCTAGTCTAGATAAAGATACCTATACAGAGAGATTCCGAGTATTGCTTCCATGCAAAAGTGTATTACAACCTGAATTGATTCATCTCTACCTCCTCTTCACTACTTCCTGGTTACCTTCCAAAATTGACCTCTGTCACTTTAAGGTTACTGCATTAGCTGCTCTGTAGTGGAGACATCAAACACTTTCAAGTTTTGGGTTTCCTGCTTATCCCCATTCTCCCATATGTACTCTCCCCTTAGCATGTGGCCCAAGTCCTACAACACTGCTGTATTTGCCCTAAATCTAAAGTCCACATAGTGGTCTTTTGAGCATGGCTAACCTCGCTCAGGATGATGTTCTCCAGTTTCATCCATTTACTTGTGAATGATAAAATTTCATTTTTCTTCATGGCTGAGTAAAATTCCATTGTGTATAAATACCACATTTTCTTAATCCATTCGTCAGTAGTGGGGCATCTTGGCTGTTTCCATAAAGTGACTATTGTGAGTAGCACTGCAACAAACATGGGTGTGCAGGTGCCTTTGTAATAACCTGAGTTGCATACCTTTGGGTATACTCCTAGGAGTAGGATTGCTGGATCATATGGCATATCTATGTTTAGATTTTTAAGAAGCCTCCATATTGCTTTCCAGTGGTTATACTAGCTTGGATTCCCACCAGCAGTATAGGAGGGTTCCTTTTTCTCCACATCCTCACCAACACCTGTTGGTGGTGGTGTTTCTAATGATGGCTATTCTAACAGGGGTGAGGTGGAATCTTAGTGTGGTTTTGATTTGAGTTTCCTTTATGACTAGAGATGGTGAGCATTTTTTCATGTGTTTTTTGGCCATTTGAATTTCTTCTTTTGAGAAAAGTTCTGTTTAGTTCACATGCCCATTTCTTTATTAGTTAATTGATTTGAGGAGTTTAGTTTTTTGAGTTCCCTGTATATTCTGGTTATCAGTACTTTGATGTATAGCTGACAAATATTTTCTCCCACTCTGTGGGTGGTCTCTTCAGTTTAGAGAACATTTCTTTTGTTGTGCAGAAGCTTTTTAATTTTATGTAGTCCCATTTCTTTTAGTTACTGAGCTTCTGAGGTTCTGTTGAGGAATTCCTTGCCTATACCTATTGTTTCTAGAGGGTTCCCTGCTCTTTTCTGTACTAACTTCAGAGTTTCGGGTCTGATATTTAGTTCCTTGATCCATTTTGAGTTGATACTAGTACAGGGTGAAAAACATGGATCCTGTTTCATTTTTCTGCAGGCAGATAATCACTTTTCCTAGCAACATTGGTTGAAGAGCCTGTCTTATCTTCATCAGATGGTTTTGGCACCTTTATCAAAAATAAGGTAGGCATAGCTGTGAGGATTCATATCCAGGTCCTCTATTCTGTTCCACTGGTCTTCATGTCTGTTTTTGTGCCAGTACCATGCTGTTTTTATTAATATTGCTTTGTAATATAGTTTGAAGTCAGATATTGTGATACCTCCAACATTGCTCTTTTTGCTGAGTATTGCCTTGGCCATTCGTGGTCTCTTGTGTTTCCAAATGAACTTTAGGGTAGATTTTTTAATCTCTATGATGAATGTCATTGGGATTTTGATGGGAATTGTGCTGAACATGTAGATTGCTTTTGGTAGGATAGCCATTTCTACTATGTTGATTCTACCAATCCATGAACATGGGAATTCTTTCCACCTTCTGTAGACTTCCTTGATCTCTTTCTTCAGGGGTTAGTAGTTGTCCTTATAGAGGTCATTCACATCCTTTGTTAAGTTTACTCTTAGGTATTTGATTTTTTTTGAAACTATTGTAAATGGAATTGTTTCTGTATATTCCTTCTCATTTTTTCATTGTTGGTGTATAGAAAAGCCAATGATTTTTGTAAGTTGATTTTGTATCCTGCCACCTTGCTCTAGCTGTTTATGGTGTCTAGGAGATTTTTGGTAGTGTTTTTTGGGTCTTTAAGATATAGGATCATGTCATCTGCAAATAAGGATATTTTGACAGTTTCTTTACCTATTTGTAGATTTGCATATTCTTGATGGCTAAGGATGTTGAACATCTTTTTCAAGTATTTATTTGTCATTTTTACTTTATTATACTTAGTTATGAACTTTATATCCTAGTTTCTTCAGACCTTTCAATCATGAAGGAATGTTGGATTTTTGTCACAGGTTTTTTATGTATTTATTGAAATGATGATGTTTTTGTTTGTATATTGGTTTCCTTGTGATATTTCCATGTTTATGTACTATAATATAACTGAACAGTTTTAGAACAACTAAGACTATAGGAGCTATTATAAATGGACCAAATACATTTTGCACTATGAGATAGACATAAAGCAGGCATAGAAGTGTCCACCTATAATCCCAGCTATTCAGGAGGCAGAAGAAGAAAGATCATGAGCTCAAAGTTAGCAGAGCAAAAGTAGTGGTGAGACCCTGTCTCAAACAAACAAACAAAAACAAAAAGGCTAAATGTATAGTATAAGTAGTAGGGCATGCACAAAGCCATGCATTCAATTTCCAGAACTGCAAAAAAAGTAAAAGTAAATGAATCTTTTGGGGACCACGGGTGTAATGTTATGACTTAAAGAGGTATGTCTTGGTGCCAAACTGACAAAGGGCAAAAATTAATCTTGATTGTTAACCTGATTGGGTTAACAAATAAATAAATAAATAAAGCATGCCTCTAAGTGTGCCCATGAAGGTTTTTTCAGAAAGGATAAATTAAGGGGGAAAGACCTGCCCTGAATGAGGCAGCATCCAATGCTATCATTAGGTGAGCTGCTCTGCTGTGACATGCCTTCCCTGTCATGTTGGACCTCTGAAACCATGAACCAAAATAAATCTTTTCTCCTTTAAGGCATTTTGCTCATGCATTTTGGCACAGTGATGAAACACTGACTAATACATGCTGATATTTCTGTTATAGCTGGATCATAAGGTAGATCTGTATTTTGTTTCTTAAAGAATCTTCATATTTTTTCAATTCACTATTGCTGTACCCTTTTACGCCGCCACCACCAGTATATGAGAGGTCCCCTTACTCTTTACCCTGTCCAACATGTGCTACTTTTTTTGTCCTTTGGTAATAGCCATAATTGGTGTGAGATTATACCTTACTTTGGTAGTGACTTGCATTTACCTGATAGCTAATGAAGTTAAGCACTTTTCCATGAATTTGTTGGCCACTTGAATTTCTTCTTTTTAGATGTGTCTATTCATTTTGCTTGACATTTTTAATTGGTCTATTTGGTTTCTTTTGCTGTTGAGCTTAAGTTCCTTATATATTCTGGGCATTATTCAGTTATGCAGACTTGGATTGAGCTTTTTCTAACTCCTGGTTATTACTACTGAACCTAATTGGGCTTAACTGGAGGTGACAGGAGATGCAGAAAGGACATATGATAGACAGATAGACAGAAAGTTGTGGGCAGGTGTGCTGGGCACTCAGATGGAGATGCACAGCAGCCTCATTGCTTCTTTTCTCTATTATTCTCTTCATTGATTTTGCTTCTCTTCTCTATCTTTATTCTTTAAATCCTTACTCCTTTACAGTTCATTAAAACCTTGCTTCTAAAGTCTTTCTTCTTTCTCTTCTTTAAAACCTCACTTCAAAAGTCTTCTTTTTGTTCTTTAAAGTCTCTTTCCTTAGACTGGCACTGTCCAATGTTTTCTCTTAGCTTTTCTTTAGCATAATCTCTCTTAAAGTCTTTGCCCTTAGACTTGCAGACAAACAACAGCTGCCACATCTAAAAACTGCATTAGCATAACTTTTAAAGTCTCAGTCCTTAGACTTGCACTGTCCCATGTTCTCTTTAGCTTTTCTTTAGCTTAGGTTTTCTAAAGCCCGTGTATAGTACTCAGTGCAGAGTTTCTATCAACCCCTCTTTAGCAATTTTCCTTCAGCAATTCTTTTCCCTTCAGCAAACTTCCCTTCATCAATCCTCCCTTCAGCAATTCATTTCCCCCTTCAGCAAGAAAAAAAAACCCTCATCAAAAAGCTTCCCTTCATCCAAAAGCCTCCCACATCCAAAAGAGCCTCCTTTCACCCCAAAAGCTCTCTTCATCCAAAAAGCCTTGCTTTCTCCTTCAGCTAGTCTTTTATACCCAGTGGCAAACAAGGAGGTGAAGCAACATTTCTCAGGGAGGGGCATGACTTTGTAACAGAAAAACCTGTGTTCCTGCTTCTAAACAACTTAGGAAAAGCAGCTGAGCTGCATCTTGCCTTCTTTCACTCTTCAGCAGCTGGAGCTGTGCCAAATCTCAGCCTACAGTTACTTGACATAAACATCTTAGGAAAAGCAGCTGCTCCACATCTTACTCTAGCCTTATTCTGTGGCTGAGGCTGTGCCAAACTCAGCCTACAGAACGTTGAGTAAAACTGTGCTAATGTCCTCACAGGCTTCTATGAGACTGCAGAAACAGGACATCCACTTTGCAAAACAACTGGACACTGCTTAAAATGTATACTAAATATACATTGAATATATTCATATATATATATATATATATATATATATATATATATATATATAAACATATATATTTCCCAATATAGGCATATTGGGAAATGCAAGCATATTTTCACACAGAATTTGAGTGTATTTGTTATTCATAATAGCCACAAATATAAAATGATCCACATATCCTTCAAGTGATACATAGATAAGAAAATT
The DNA here is from genome assembly GCF_047511655.1 of Castor canadensis. Taxonomy (NCBI): domain Eukaryota; kingdom Metazoa; phylum Chordata; class Mammalia; order Rodentia; family Castoridae; genus Castor; species Castor canadensis. Next base: position 47,163,818 of record NC_133390.1, read on the forward strand.
GTGATATTGCCATACAATGAAATACTATTAATCAGAATCCTGTTATAATAGGAAGCACACAGTAATTTGAACAGAGAAATTTTGCTACAAAGAGACATTAAAGAGAAAGAAAGGTTAGACCTCAAGAAGATATAAAAGAGAAAGTCAAAAGACTTCTCTAGGGCTTAGGGACAGTTTTCAAAAAGGATTAAACTTGGTAAGCAATGTACTTCTAAGACTGTGATTCACTACTCTCCAGAGAGTGTATATAAGATGTCTGCAGAGCTGTGCAGGCTAAAACTTGTTCTCAGGTGGTTATTGAGGTGGGTGAGCAAGAACTGCAATCTGAGACTAGCAAACAGGGACCTTCACTTCAGGGTGTTGATGGACAGGAGGATCACAACTTGTAAGATGAAAACTACAGACCACAGTTGGCAAAAAAAATTAAAGATTACTAGAGAAAGGGTACTATTGCCTGTCACAATTGTATTTGGAATATGTGACATTGGAGCAAAATAAGAAGGTTACCACAACCAATAAAAGAAGTGCTTTCCTCCTGAAGAGTCTTTAAAGTGTCTTCTCTTGATAAAATTTAACTTTTTTCTAGCTGGGAAAGGAGAAATATTTACAGGATCAAGTTCCAACATCATAAAGCAGAAAAATTAAGGGATGTTTTGTGAATTTTCAATGTGATAAATATCCCTTCAGTTCATATGATGGCATCAGAAAGGAAAATTGACATAGCCCTGGCACAAAACTGTGCATATATATTGTTGGATCTAGTTCATTGTTTGTTTTTATGTAAAGAGACATAACAGTTGCTTTAATTTCTTGTGCTCTTGGTATCATATTCAAAAAATAATACCAAAATTATTGTCATGTAGTTTTTCTTCTATATTTTCTACTAGGAATTTCAGCATCAGGTTCACATTTAAGTCTTAATCTGTTTTGAGTTGATTTTTTTTCTGTGGTGGAAGACAAGGATTCCTTCTCTTGCTTGTGATTGTCAAGTTTTTCCAACATCATTTGTTGAACAGACTGTTCAAGTATTGTGTTTACTTATTACCCTTGTGGAAGATTAATTTACTATGTCTGCCCATGTTTATTTCTGGGTTTTCTCTTCTTTTCCATTGCTCAATATGCCTGTCTTTATTCTACTGTCATATACTTTTACTTACTACAGATTTGCAATATAATCTAAATTCGAGTGTGATTCCTTTGGCACTGTTCTTTCTCAAAATTTTTCTGGCTATTCTTGGTCTTTTGTGCTTTCATACAAACTCTAGAATTAATATTTCTATTTCTAAAACACCATAATTGGGATTTAATTTGGGACTTCATTGAATCTACAGATGATTTGAAGAATATGGATATTTTAACAATATTAAATCTTCAAATCTACAAATATGGGATGGCATTCCATTTATTTATGAATTCTTTATCTTCTTTCATCAGTGTTTCAGTTTTCAATGTACTAGCATTTTGCCACCTTTGTTATACTTATTTGTAATTATTTTATACTTTTTGATGATATTATAAATAAATTTTTTTGCTTAATGTTATTTCTGGATGGTTTGTTGTTAGTTTATTGAAACTGGATAGTTTTCATATAGATCTTGCCACATTACAGAATTTATTTATTAGCTCTTACAGCTTTTTGGTGGAGCTTTTAGTATTTTCTACATATAGAATAAAATCATGTCTCTGCAACAGATGAATTTGTTTCTTCCATTCCAATTTGAATGCTTTTTACTTTCTTTAAATCTTTATAATTGATCTGGCTAGGACTTCCAGTGCCATGTTTAGTAGAAGTGCTTAGAAGGTATATCCTGGTTCTACTCCACATCTTAAATAAGAAAAAGTTTTCAATGTTTCACCATTCAATACGATTCAATACATTCTACAGTGCTTTCACATATGGCCTTTGTTATATTGAAGTAATTTTCTTCTGCCCCAAGGTCATTGAGAGTTATACCAGAAATATATGTTGAACATTCAGATTTTTTTTATCTGGCACAATGATTATGAAGCTGTTATTCATTCTGTTAGCATTGTGTATCATATTAATTGATTTTTATATATTGACTTATTTTTTTATTCCAGAGACAAAACATGTCTGGTCATGTCCTATGAGGTTTTGAAGATTCCACTGAGTTTTTTTTTGAAATTTTTGTGTCTATGATCTCCAGAGATATTGGCCCAGAGCAAGTAAAGTTGGGAAGTTATAAAGAAGGGGAAGTCATGCACATGTGTTTGATAGCAAGAGAAATCACAGAGATTCTGCCAGAACCACAACCTTGCACAAAGGTGACCACAACTTTGCACAATGTACCTACACACACAGCTTTCTAGCAAATGCTTATTCACCCTTGGACTGATGCTACTATTATTATTGATCCTCTTCACAAACAAGTTGTTATAAAACAATTTATAGCCTTTGGTGTTCTACCTTTGAAAATCTTTGTCTTGCCAGGTGCTGATGGCTCACACCTGCAATCCTAGCTATTCAGGAAGCAGAGATCAGGAAAATGGCTGTTTGAAGCTAGCTACTCAGGAAGCAGAGATCAGGAGGAAGGTTGTTTGAAGCCAGTCCTGGCAAATAGTTCACAAATCCCTATCTAGAAAAAACCCATCACAACAAAAGGGCTGGTAGAGTGGCTCAAGAGTTCCAGCCCTGGTACCACACACCAAAAAAAGAATGAAAATCTTTGTCTTCCTTTGCTTCCCTATCTATGCTTATGATTTTCCAAATTACAATTCTCTGCTCATTCCCAAATAAAATCTTTTGCCTTTCTCTCTTTTTATTTACATTGTCATCTGTAGTTTGCTTTTATTGTTTTATCTAGATTTGGTATTAAGGTAATTCTGGCCTCATAAAATAAGCTTGGAAATGTTCCTTCCATTTTGAAGAAGAGAATAAAAAATATGGGCATTAACTATTCCTTAAATGTGTAGTTGAATTAATTAGTGAAGCCACCTCGTCTTAGGCTTTTCCATTGAGAGATTTTTGATTATTCATTCAATCTCCTTACTAGTTACAAGTCTATCCAGATTTTCTATTTGTTCATTATTCAGTCATGATAGACTATATTTTTCTGGGATTGTATCCATTGGGGAAAAAAATAAAAACTTCTATGGTACTAGGGCTTCAAATCAGGGTCTTGTGCTTGCTAAGCAAGTGTTCTACCACTTGAGCCATATCCCAGTTCTGCTTTGTTTGTTTTTTAAGTAGGGTCTTGTACTTTTTGCCTAGGGCTGGCCTTGGACTTTGATCCCCCTGATTGGATTCTCCAGGAAACAGAGATTACAGGCCTGTGCCATCATACCTTGCTTGTTTTTGAAATAAAGTCTTGCTAACTTTTTCCTGGGCAGGCTTTGAACTGCAGTCCTCCTATCTCTGCCTCTTAAATAGCTGGGATTACAGGCATGCAGCACTATATCCAACCTGTAATTTATTCATTTTTAAGTCAAAAAATTATTTGGAGTGTTGACTACTAACAACAGTAATAGTAATTAGATGCCAAAATTAAAGGATCAAACCTAACTGGACATGCTTTGAGATTATTTCTTCTCGGTTACTTGACTTGTTGGCATGTAGCCATAGTAGTCTCTTATGCTGCTTTTTATTCCTATATCATCACTTTTAAAGTCTCCTCTTTCATATCTGATTTTTTTCAGTTTCTTCATTTTCCTTAATTACTACAGCTTAAAAAGTGTCAACTTTGGTACCCTTTCAACTCAGTGCTTAGGCAGCCTCCAGAAAAAATGAAAGAATTGAACATGTACTCCAGTTCCTTCCTTCTTTTCCCAGAGAAAAGCTGTGGGCTAAAGATTGCCCCCAGGTGATATAGTTCTGTTCTTAGGGAAGGGATTATGACAAATGATGTCTCACCTTTTCCTGATGGCTTTAATGTGGCTGATTCTGTGCTTGCCTGGGATGCATGCACATCTTCATTAGTTTCTGAATTTCTCACAAAAGGAATTGGGCTATGCATTTTTGTTGAAGCATTGTGTCTGTGGGGGTGGAGGAAAGCAGAGTTTATGTCTGTTTGCCACCTGGTCAAATGTGAGGTAAAGGACCTGTACTTTGATCATCTTCTTGCAAGCACCATCATGTACTCAGAGTTCATCCTATAGCACAGTCCTTGAAGTCGTTGTTACTGACATGCTGGACAAGTGAACTAAGGAAGTATATGCTTCAATTGGGACCACAGGTGTTAGTAATATTACTACTTGCCACTGAATATTAACCACTGTTGTGTATCTCAGCACTGTGTTCAAGCACAATAGCCTGACCTATTTTACAATCCTAATTTGTGAAGTCTGTCTTCTTAGGCTACTTACTGTGCCACATCTAATTCAATAAGTGCTCAGATAGGCTGCAGAGGAAGATTTAGGAGACAGAGCTCTAACAATAAACTGTTTGAGGAAAAATATCCCAAAAAGTGAGAAATTTTGAAGCAGAGCTTCCTTCCCAAAGTTGAGGTCTAGACCTTGGTGAGAATGAACCTGTAGCCCACTGAACAGTGGAAAAATATAACTGGGTTTTATTTGGTCAGAGCTCATCCAATGCCAGCTTACTGAAGTAAGCAAGAAAGAAGCTGTGGACAAATATATTCAATCAATCTACAACTGAGGTTATTTTAGCCAAAAAAATCATTTGTGGATGACTATGGTTTATTATCCCTAATTTCTAGTAACTGTGTTATCTGGGTAAGAGGAAGACAACCACAGAAGCCCTGCCTTCTTGTAATGTCCTCTTGCTCCCCCAAGTGGCGAATCTTGTTATTATCATCATCATGTTCTTGGGGCCACCTCCAGCATCAAATAGCACATTAATAAAGGATACTGATACACTCAACAACATGGAAATGATTTTCAAAAAGATTATTAAAAGTAGCCAGACATGAGATACCAAACTGTACTTTTCTATTTTTACAAATTCTAGAAAAGGAAAAACTGTGGTGACAGATACTAGATTAATGGTTGCTTAGGGCTAGATTAGGGCCAGAGACTGACCACAAAGAAGCATTTGAGAAGTCTTTGAATTGATTAAAATCTCCTAAAATTTGGCTATAGAAATGGCATGACTATATACAGTTTCTGAAACTTATCGAATTGGACTTTTAAAATGGATGAATTTCATTACATATAGATTATACCTCAATAAAACCATAAAATAATCTCTAGTTATTTTTGTTGTTTTCACAGACACTTTATTTCTTTAATAGCCAGAGACTTGTTTATTTCATTGTCAAAAGTTTGCCATGGGTGTCAATCTTTTGAGTGTTTAGATTTGTTTAGGAGATCCTGAGCTCTCAACTGAAGATTCTCTCCAACATACTTGATTATGCTTTAACATAATCAATGATTTAAATAAAGAGTTTTAGAGAAAAAAAATACATTTATAAAATTCAGACAGCAATAGTTATCAAAGTGTTACTTTTGTATTCTCTGAGAACTGCTCCTTTCACTATCGTTCTATAATTAGTTACCACTCCAATATTTTTCAGTGCAAACTGTGTTTTAGTGTTAAATGGTCTTTCCATCTGTGTAAACAGATCCCTTAGCTGATAATAGTTTAAATGAGAGCATTATTTGATAATCTCTCAGGAGATTTCCAAGACACTTGCAGACTAGCATGCCTTATTGCAATGGTTCTAAATAAAATAAATATCTCAGCTATTCTTTGGCCAAGCAAGAAAGAGTTAATATGATAATTGATGCTTGTTTGCACACTTCAGAAAAAGTATGACTATCAATCAATCAATTCAGATAATTATGTTTTTATTATTTCAGTTGACTACATTCATCCACAGGACTTATTCTCTAGTTCATGGCTAGGCTATGTATAAAATGTATTCTAAAAGTCTCATAAAAGTTATAATGGGATAACATAGTATAATAGTTATTATTACTATAATAGTAATAATAACGAAAGACCAACTGACTGAGAAGAGCAAGGTCTATTTATTCAGAGTGTGGTACAGTCATGAAGTCAGCTACAATCACTTGCAGTTTGGCAGAAACTTAAAGACAGGCTGAGGAGGGGAAAATCTTTATAGCAGGAGAAAGGGAAGGCTTCAGGTATGTCCTGATTGGACACTATTGCTATATCAAAGCTGTAAGTAGGCTAACTGTAAGTGGTGCATCCTATGTAATTGGTTAGTTGTGCATACTTAGCATTCTCTAATTAAATTGAAAAAGCAAGGGCAAAAGTTAGGAATCTGGCAGCTACTAATCGAGCTCTATACATTTTGAACTGGTGTTACAGAAGTAACAGAAGTTTAGGTGATTGTATTACTCAAGACAACAAGAGAGCTTCTTACCAGTGTGACTTATAGCATGTTAGCTTCTTTGAGGTTTTAGTGTGTGATAAGGAATTGGTTACTTAGGCAAGGGGCTTCAAGTTGTGAGTCTGATTTTCATTTAACATGAAATAATATGTGATAGTAATTAAGAACATAGACTGTGGTCTTTGGAGTCAAAATCAAATGGGTGAAATACTGGTATTGTCACTCACTGTATACAGAGCTTGGAGTGTTTATTGATCTGTGTATTTCTCTATCTATAGAATTGAGATACAACCTACTTTATAGGACAATGACACTTAAGCTAGTACAATTACATTCTTTAAAAAGTGTCAACAGCAAAGCAATTTTCAAGAAATGATAAATTCATTATGCAACAATTATTTCACTATTTCATAAATTTAATTTAAATGATAAAAATTTGATGCTCCCCTACTGAAGTTACTTGAATGAAAGGGAAATAAGATAATAAATTAAAATAAAATCTGTATAGCATTGAGAAAATGTGTGTTTCCTTACTAAGTAAAAATATCGGCATGAGACTGGGCCTCATGATTCACACCTGTAATCCCAGGACTAGGAAATCAGAAGCAGGTGAATCATGAGTTCAAGACAAGTCTGGGTAGGATAATGAGAACTTGTCTCAAAGAAATCTTTACAGGTTCAAAAATTTGTGGAAACAATATATTAAAGTAGTATGACAGCAAAGTAAAATGTGTTTGTTGTTAAACCCTGTTGGTTGCCTGTTGTATCAATGAATAGAACAAGAGGAAACACCACTCCATTTGAAAATAGTTATTTCATCATTTGTTGGCAAACTATTGCAGCAAAGTAGTTGAAGACAGGAATGAATGGAAAGATACAGGGTGTCATTGATGTGGCTAGTTTTTTATGAAAATAATTTTTATATCAGAGAACATATGAGATTCTATAAGATAGAAGTTCACTGGCAGGCATATCAATATTTAAAATAATTTCTGAATTTAGGATGAATTATTTACTTTGTTTCTAAAAATAAATGACAGATATTCTAAATTTTCTGATCCATTCACTGATGATAAGTAGCTATTGATCAAATATTTTAAAGATATTGACATTTTATTTTATCCTGTTATGTATGTGTAATATTTACCTAAGTTAAATACAACTACTTTTCAAATTATGCAACATAGACAGAATTTTGAAAATATCTTTTGGATGTTTGCCACAAATTATAATATGATTTTCTGGGAAAAATTATATGAATAATATTAACAATTTTGTGTCTATATTTTTTTAAAGTTGAAAGATTTTTCCCATCCGTACAAAAATATTCCAAAGAATTTCAGTGAAGTTTAGGCCTATTTTTAAAAATATTAAAGTGCAGCACTATTTCATTAATTTGCAAGAACAACTAATTGACACTACGGCAATTTATAAGCTAAATGTCAGGCATGTTAGTCACGGTGATATCTAAAACATAGTGCTAAATTTTCTAAATGCACCCAAGGATTTACTTTGTATCTCAATACAGGTGTGTTTTGTGAGGAAAGGAAGAAAAAAAAGCACCAGAAACATACCATGGAGAAAAGACATGCTCTTCAACAAATGTTGCTAGGAAAAGTGGTTATTTGCCTGCAGAAAAATGAAACAGGATCCATGTTTATCACCCTGTACTAGTATCAACTCAAAATGGATCAAGGAATTTAATATCAGACCCGAAACTCTGAAGTTAGTACAGGAAACACTCTGGAAGCAATCAGTATAGGCAAGATCTTTCTCAATAGAACCCCAGCAGCTCAGCAAATAAGAGAAAGGATGGACAACTGGGACTACATGAAACTAAAAAGCTTCTGCACAAAAAAGGAAATGGTCTCTGAACTGAAAAGACTGCCCACAGAGTGAGAGAAAATATTTGCTAGCTATACATCAGGCAAAGGACTGATTACCAGAATATATATGGATCTCAAAAAAACTAAACTCCCCCAAGTCAATGAACCAATAAAGAAGTGGGCAAGTGAACTAGACAGAACTTTTTCAAAAGAAGAAATCCCAATGGCCAAAAAGCACATGAAAAAATGCTCATCAACTCTGGTTCTAAAGTAAATGCAAATCAAAACCACACTAAGATTCCACCTCACCCCTGTTAGAATAGCCATCATCAAAAACACCACCAACAAAAAATGTTGGTGAAGATGTGGGGAAATAGGAATCCTCACACCTGCTGGTGGAAAGCAATCTAGTACAACCACTCTGGAAAATAATATGGAGTCTTAAAAAACTGCACATAGATCTGCCATATGATCCAGCAATCCCACTCCTAGGGATATACCCAAAGGAATAAGACTTAGGTTACTCCAGAGGCACCTACACACCCACGTTTATTGCACTGCTATTCACAATAGACAAGTTATGAAACAGCCAAGATGCCCTGCTACTGATGAATGGATTAAGAAAATGTACTTATACACAATTGAATTTTCCTCAACCATGGTAAGAATGAAATCTTGTCATTCGAAAGTAAATGGATTGAACTGGAGAACATTACCTTAAGCAAAATTGGTCAGGCTCAGAAGGGCAAAAATCTTAAGTTCTCCCTCATATGCAGACTTTAGACCTAAAACAAATGCAGTAATATTATTGGACATCGGTCAAACACTAAGGGGAAAATGTGCACAGGAGGAACAGGGAAAGGTATGAAACCCAAAGCTTGAAAGTGTTTGGTGTGCCCACTATAGAGAAGCTAATATAGTAACCTTAAAATGATAGAGGTCACTAGGAGAAGGGGACTGGTAAGTAGTGAAGAGGTGGTTAGACGTGAATCAATTGGGGTTGCAATACACACTTGCATGGAAGTGATGCTAGGAAACTGTCTGTATAGCTATCCTTATCTCAAACTACCAAAAATGCTATGTCTTTCTTATTATTGCTATGTCTTCCATTCAACAAAATTGGAGAAGTTTGCAGAGCAGGTTCTGCCTAGAAGTGAAAGAGACAGGGGGGAGAGGGAGGAGGTGGGGAGCAGGAGGGAGAAATTGCCCAAACAATGTGTGTACATTTTCATAAATGATTATAAATTAATAAATAAATTAATTAAATGGACAAATTTATAGCTACTTCTGAACATCCCAACTGAACCATGAGGATATTAATCAACTAACAGATCTATGACATGTAGTGAAATTGAAGCAGCAATGAAGAGTCTCCCAAAAAAGAAAAGTCCAGGACATGACAGATTCTCAGCTGAATTCTACTAGACCTTCAAAGAAGAACTACTACTACCAACTTTTCTTAAACTTTTCCACAAAATAGAAAGTGTAGGAACACTGACTAATTTATTATATGAGGCCAGCATTGCACTCATCCCAAAACAGGACAATGACACACCCAAAAAGGAGAACTATAGGCCAATTTCCTTAATGAACATAGATGCAAAAATCCTCAATAAAATAATGGCAAACTGAATCCAATAACACATCAGAAAGATCATTCACCATGACCAAATCAAGTTCATAACAGTGATGCAGGAATGGATCAACATATCAAAAACAATAAATATAAGGTACCACATTAATAGAAGCGAAGATTGATCATCTCAATAGATGCAGAAAAAGCCTTTGATAAGATTAAACACCACCACATTATAAAAGCTCTAAGAAAACTAAGAATAGAAGGAGTGTACCTCAACATTATAAAGAACACCATAAATATTTTTTCATGTTTATAGAAAGTTTATTATGATTATAAAAATATTGAGGCAAGCAAGAAGAAATCAACAGATAAAGTGTGGTACAGGCATTCAGTGAAACTGTTCAGTAATAAAGACGTGCTAAATATTATTATTTTACATGATTTTTTTGTTTTTATAATTTCATTTATTCATATGTGCATACAATGATTGGTCATTACTCCCCCTTCCCCCACCCCCTCCCTTTCCCTCTACCCCCTTTATCTCCCCCCAACCCCTCGCTTACAAGCAGAAGGAGAACACCATAATTAATGTGGAAAAACTGAAACCATTTCCCTTAAAGTCAGGAATGAGACAAGGATGCTCAGTCTCTCCATTCCTATTCAACATCTTCATGGACTCCCTAGCAAGAGTAATCAGCAAGAAGAAGAAATAAAAGGAATACAAATAGTTAAAGAAATTGTCAAAGTATCTCTATTTGCATATGACATGATTCTATACCTCAAAGACCCAAAATATTCCACCCTAAAACTTCTAGGCATTATAAATAGCTTCAGCAATGTAGCAGGGTACAAATTCAACTCAAAAAAATCACTAACCTTTCTATACACCAACAATGAACAAATTGAGAAAGAATATAGGAGAACAATTCCATTTAAAATAGCCTCAAAAGAAAATGAAATGCCTGGCTATACCAAAAGCAATCTACATGTTCAATGCAATTCCCATCAAATCACAATGACATTCATCACAGAGATTGAACAATCTACCTTAAAGTTCCTTTGGAAACAGAAAAGACCATGAATAGCCAAGGCAATACTGAGAAAAAAGAACAATGCTGGAGGTATCACAATACCCAACTTCAAATGTACTAGAGCCATAGCAAAAAAAAAATCATGGTACAGGCACAAAAGCATATATGAAGAACAGTGGAACAGAATAGAGGACCTGGATATGAATCCACACGCCTAAGCCTACCTAATTTTTGACAAAGGTGCCAAAAACATGCAATGAAGAAAAGATAGCCTCTTCAATCAATGTTGCTGGGAAAAGTAGTTACCTGCCTGCAGGAAACTAAAACAAGATCCATGTTTATCACCCTGTACTAGTATCAACTCAAAGTGGATTAAGAACATTAATATCAGGTCTGAAACCTTAAAGTTAGTATGGGAAAGAGCAGGGAATACTCTGAAAACAATAGGTATAGGCAAGGACTTCCTCAGTAGAACTCCAGAAACCCAGTAACTAAGAGAAAGGATGGAAAGTGGGACTACATGAAATTAAAAGGCTTCTGCACACCAACAGTAATGTTCTCTAAATTGAAGAGATGACCCACAGAATGGGAGAAAATATTTGCTAGCTATTCATCAGGCAAAGGACTGATAACCAGGATATACATGGATCTCAAAAAACTAAACTCCCCAAAAATCAAAACCAATAAGGAAGTGGGCAACTGAACTAAATCGATATTTTTCAAAGGATGAAGTCCGAATGGACAAAAAAACACATGAAAAAGTGCTCACCATTCTTGGCCATAATGGAAATGCAAATCAAAATCACACTAAAATTCTACCTCACTCTGTTAGAATAGCTAGCATCAGGCACTCCAAAAACAACAAATGTTGGTGAGGGTGCAAGGAAAAAGGAACTCTCATACACTGCTGGTGGGACTATAAGCTAATACAACCACTTTGGAAAACAAAATAGAGGCTTCTTAAAAAACTGAGTGTAGATCTGCCATAAGATCCAGCAGTACCACTCCAAGGGATATGCCTAAAGGAATTTGACTCAGGTAAATACAAAGGCACCTGAACACCTATGTTTATTGCAGCACTATTTACAATAGCCAAGCTATGGAAACAGTCAAGATTCCCCATTACCAATGATTTAATTAAGAAAATGTGGTATTTATACACAATGGAATTTTACTCAGCCACAAAGAATGAAATTTTGTCATTCAAAAGTGAACGGATGGAAGTAGAGAATATCATCTTAAGCAAAGTTAGCCAGGCTCAAAAGGACAAAAATTGCATGTTCTCCCCCATAGGCCTATTATATACCCAAAACAAATACAACAATATTTTTGGACATGAGTTGCAAACTAAGGGTGAACATGCATGGGAGGAATAGAGAAGGAAACCTAAAATTTGAATGTGGTTAATGGGCTCATCGTAGAGGAGTGAATAAAACAACCTTAAACTGGCAGAGACCACTATATGAAGGGGACCAGGAAGTAGTGAAGGGGTCTGGGCAGAGATGAACCAATATGGGTTTCAATATACAAATGCCTGAAAGCAAAGATAGAAATCTCTCTGTACAGCTATATGTACCTCAAATTATCACAAACGTTATTTTGCTCTTATTATCTCATATTCTCTCTTCATCAAAATCAGCGAGCAAGAGGGCAGAAGAGGTTCTGCCCTGAAGCAAAGGGGGAAGGGCAGGAGGGGATCTGGCCCAAACAATGTATACACATGTAAATAAATGTAAAATTGATAAAAGAAAGAAAGAAAAAAAACAGAAAACAAAATATGTAGTTTTTAAATGTTAAAAACCATAAAATAAGCATGATATGATACTAATAAATATATTATATTTATTAGTATATATAATATATATATTATATAATATATTAAATATATTATATTTTATATAAATATATATAAATATAGATACAGATATAGATATAGATACAGATACAGATATAGGTATAGGTATAGATACAGATATAGATACAGATACAGATACATATATAGATATAGATATAGATATCATACATGAATTCACCCCCTGTACCATTCTTCTTTATGCTCCCCACCACCATATCCTGGAGTAATTTCAATAGGTAAAATTTTTGCATTTATATACATGTGTACACATTTTTTGCACCCTATTCACCCTCCTATTCCTTTTTCCCATCACCTCCCCACCCACTGGTAGCAGCCCTTCCCCCGGGAAGGACTCATTCTGCCCTCCTGTTCTCTGATTTTGTAGAAGAAAAAGAGAAAATGAAAAACTTGATTATCTTGCTTGAGATAAACCTAGCTACACAGTGAGTTTCCTTTTGATATTTTCATTCATATATGTATTATAACTTTGATTATTTGATACCCTTTATTTTCTTCATTCTTCCTTAGTCCCTTTCTTATTGCAGTTTGAGTTGGATTAAGATTTCTATATTCATTCTTGTATAGAGAATATATCAACCATATTCAAATTCTTAGTTTCTCCACTTCTCCCATGCAGGACCTCCCCTTAGTGTGACCAGTGTTTCATAATCTTGCTGAATTTGTAATAGGTCTATATTGCACATATGAGAGAAAATATGTAGCTTTTGCCCTTCTGAGTCAAGCTAACTTCAATTAAGATGATGTGCTCCAGTTCCATCCACTTACCTACAAATGACAAAACTTCTTTCTTCTTTTATGGCTGAGTAAAATTCCATTATATACAAATACCACATTTTCTTAATCAATTCATCAGTAGTGGGGCATCTTGACTTGTCCATAGTTTAGCTATTGTGAATAGTGCTGCAATAAACATGGGTGTGCAGGTGCCTTTGTTGTAAGTAAGATTCACAGTCCTTTGTGTAAGACTCACAGTCCTTCAGGTATATTCCTAAGAATGGTATTGCTGGATCTTAGGGAAGATCTATGTTTAGTTTTTTAAGGAACCACCATACTGTTTTCTCCAGTGGTGTAGTAGCTTACATTCCTACCCACCATGTATGATGGTTCCTTTTCCCCACACCCATGCAACATTCGTTGCTGTTTGTGTTCTTGATGGTAGCTATTTTAACAGGAATGAGGTGGTCTCTTAATGTGGTTTTGATTAGCATTTTCTTTATGGCTATCAATGGTGAGAATTTTTTCACTTGTTTTATTAGCCATTTTGACTTCTTCCATTGAAAAGAGTCTGTTCAGTTCATTTGCCTATTTCTTCATTGGGTTATTGATTGTTTGAGAGTTCTGTTTTTTGAGCTTCCTATATATTCTGGTTATTAGTCCCTTGTCTGATGTATAGCTGGCAAAGATTTTCTCCCATTCTGTGGGTAGCCTTTTCAATTTAGAAATCATTTCTTTTATTGTGTAGAAGCCTTTACATTTCATGTAGTGCCATTTGTCGATCTTTTCTCTTAATTGCTGAACCACTGAGTTCTACTGAGGAAGTCATTGCCTAAGTCTATTGATTCCAGTGTATTCTGTGCTCTTTCCTATACTAGCTTCAAGATTTCAGATCATATATTAAGGTATTTAATCCACTTTGAGTTGATATTTGTATAGCGTGATAAACATGGATCTAGTTTCAGTTTTCTGCAAGCAGACATCCAGTTTTCCCAGTAACATTTGTTGACAAGGCTGTCTTTACTCCGTTGCAGGTTTTTGGCACTTTGGTAAAAAATTAGGTGGGTATACTACATGGATTCAAATCTGGGTCTTTCATTCTGTTCCATTGGTATTCATACCTGCTTTTGTGCCAGTACCATGCTGTTTTTATTGCTATGACTTTGTAGTATAATTTCAGGTTGGGTATTGTGATACCTACAGCGTTCTTCTTTTTGCTCAGTATTGCCTTGGCTATTCATGTTATTTTCTGCTTCCAGATGAAAATTAGGGTTGATTTTTCAATATTTCTGATAAATGTCATTGGGATTTTGTTGGGAATTGCATTTAACGTGTACATTGCTTTTGGTAGTATAGCCATTTTTACTATGTTGTTTCTACCAATCATGGTAGACCAAGCATGGGAGATCTTTCCATCTTCTAAAGTATTCTTCAATTTCCTTATTCAGTGGTTTGTATTTGTAGTAGTTCTGGTAGAGTTCATCCAAATTCTTTGTTAAAATAATTCCTAGTATTTATTTTTGAAGATATTGTAAATGGAATTGTTTTCCAGTATTTGTTCTCAATCTGTTCATTATTGGTGTGTAGAAAGGCTACTGACTTTTGTAAATTGATTTTGTATCCTGCTACATTGCTGAAGCTGTTTAGGGTGTTTAGGAGATTTTTGGTAGAGTTTTTGGGTCTTTTTAGTATAAGATTATGTCGTCTGTTAACAGAGATAATTTGATTTCTTTCTAACCTATTTTTATGCCTTTTATTTCTTCTTCCTGTCTTATTTCTCTGGTTAGGAATTTCAATACTATGTTAAATAAGAATGGAGAGAGTGGGCACCCTTGTCTTGTTTCTGACTTTGAGGGAAATGGTTTCAGTTTTTCCCATTAAGTATGTTAGCTGTAGGTTTGTCATATAAAGCCTTTATTATTTTGAGGCATATTCCTTCTAACACTAGTTTCATCAGCTTTTTTCATGAAATGGTGTTGATCTTTAATTGGAGACTTTTTGTGTATCTATTGAGATGTTCAAGAGGATTTTGTCTTTGTTTTTGTTAATATGCTGTATTACATTTAATGATTTGCATATGTTAACCATCCCTGCGTTCCCGGGATGAAGCCAACTTGTTCATGGTGAATGATCTTTTTGATATGCTGTTGAATTCAGTTTGTCATTATTTTGAAGATTTTTGCATCAATGTTCATTAAGGATGGCCCAGTTTAGGGATGAGTACAATACTGGCTTCATGAAATGAGTGGAAATATTTACAGTGTTGGTGCTAGTTTTTCTGAAAAGGTCTGGTAGAATTCAGTGGAGAATCCATCAATTTCTAGACATTTTGGGGAAACTCTATTGTTGCTTCAATCTTATTGCATGTTTTAGATCTGTTTTGGTGATTAATATCCTCTTGTTTCAGTTTTGAATGGCCATATATATCTAGAAACTTTTCCATTTCTTCTAAATTTCCAATTTATTTGAATATAGGTTTTCAAAGTAGTCTCTGATGATTCCCAGGATTTCCTTGATCTTTGTTGTTATCTCCCATATTTCATTTATGATTTTATTACTTTGGGTCTTTTCTCATTTTAGTCTGATTTGCCAGAGGTTTGTCAATATTGTCTGTTTTTTCAAAGAACCAGCTTTTTGTTTTGCTGATTCATCATATGGGTATTTTTTTTCTTATCTTTCCTCCATTTATTTCAACCTTTATTTTTATTATTGCTCTACTTCTGCTTGTTTTGAATTTAGCTTGTTCTTGTTTTTCTAGGTGTTCCAGATGCAACATTACATAATTTATCTGAAATATTTTTATGTTTTTAATATATGCACTCATGGCTATAAACTTTCCTCTTATGATTGCATTTGTTGTGTCCCTTAGGTACTGATAGGTTGTGTTTTAATTTTAATTAAAAACCAGGAAATTTTTGATTTCCTCCCTTTTTTCTTTTATGACCCAGTGATCATTGAGCAATGTGTTGTTCAGCCTCTAATTGTTCACTTATTTTCTGCTGCTTCTTTTATTTTTGAGTTCTAGTTTCATGGCACTGTGGTCAGACAGTATTCAGGATGTTATTTCAGTTTTGCTATATTTGTTGAGACTTGCTTTGTGCCCTACCATATGATCTATTTTGGAGAAAGTTCCATAGGCTGTTGAGAAAAATGTACATTGTACTGTTGCAGGATGGAATATTCTCTAGACGTCTGTCATTTCCATTAAATCAGTTCTAGAATTTCTTTGGTTTTTTTTTTGTCAGGGTGACCTATCTATTAGGGGACCAATTTAAAGTTATCTGTGGTTCATGGTATTGGTTATGGTAACAGTTTCACAGATCCATATTTGTCTCCAAATTCACTGAGTTGAATACATTTAATATATACAGTCTTGGGCATTCCAATTAGTCTTCAACAAAGTTCTTATGAAATTCCACATAAATGGAATTAAGAAAGGTCAGAATTGTTTCAGAGAATGAATCCATAGGATTTTATCACATCCCTTATAAGCAGCAAAAGAAAAGAATGCAGCAATATGTAAATAAAAATCGATATCACAGAAACAGAAAACAAAGAAAGGGATGCAACCCTAGTTGAATACATAATAACATGTTTACCTTTTATCCACAAATCTGGATAGCTCTCCCAATCTGTGTAACTTTTGCTTCAAGTAATTGATATGGATCTTGTTTTGCTATCCATTATCATTTTCAGGTAAACAAGATTTGGAGGTGGGGAGGTCAAATGTTTGAGATGATACTTAAGCTGACTTTATAGATGGTCATTTGATTTAACCTCAGAATCTCAAAATGCAACTATCTTTAATTGATGTTATTTGGTTTACAGGTTTTGGGAACCATTTCTCTCAGATTAGGTCTCTCTGCAGAAATAGCTTGTCAGTGCCAAGGAAATCCCTTAAGAATCAATGGAATATTTAAATTTTGTCTGAAGCTAGCATAATTATTGTCACTGACCTACAAAAAAAAATTGTCTAACATTTTGTAATTTATTCCCTAAAGTCTTCATGAAAAACATTTTTATTCTCAACGTCCTAAAAACAGAGAACATCAGGTGATAAGTCATATTAAATGTTTGTCAGTGAACTCAAGCTATGGGGAATGAATTCTAATTTATTTATATTACAAGCATGCAGAAATGTACATATTTTAAAATACTTTAATGTTTTTACATTTTATTCATGTAACAACTTTTTTAGTATAGTTCTTAAATTGAAGACATTATTGAAAGAAATAATGAGATAGTAAGTGGATCATTTTGACTATCAGCAATTATACAGGTAAAGTTACAAATGACCCTGTAGAACAATTCTGGGTTGTTTAGTAAAATTGATATATGATTAAGGTGAACTATTTTATTTTGCATTGGAGAAAAGAAAATGATTTTTCACTAGCTATGCTCTGATATAATATCTTCTAAATAAAATATTATTAAAAACTAAAGTATTTTCAGTTGATTTACTATTATGTGTTGCTAAAAATGATAATAAGCATTGTATGTATATTTTGACTATCTTTTCAAAACATTATAATTCTGAGGAACATTTTTAAGGTGTGGTAGATCTCAAATACAAATGGCAATTTATTTTATTCATTTAATAAGGCTCTACTGTTAAAACTCAAGAAGACCTTGCCATAATATATGACTGAG
The DNA here is from genome assembly GCF_047511655.1 of Castor canadensis. Taxonomy (NCBI): domain Eukaryota; kingdom Metazoa; phylum Chordata; class Mammalia; order Rodentia; family Castoridae; genus Castor; species Castor canadensis. Next base: position 47,181,769 of record NC_133390.1, read on the forward strand.
AAAAAAAGAACAGTACAGTAAATTAAGTCTAGACAAGAAAAAAAAAGAGAAATACTAACCAAAATATTTTTTGGAACAATTCCCTTTGAATAACTGTTGCAAGCTATTCTCCAAAATGGAACATTTGAAGCATGTAAGTCCAAAGTCTTTAGTAATTTCTGGGAGGAAAAGAAGATTATTTTATTGTTCTTTTTAAAGTATTTTGCTTCCAAAATTAAAATTTTGTAATGTTATAGCTACCAAACTATAGTAAACACATAATTAATTTTGATGATCATTGAACTCCAATAAATGTAGAGGTTAGGAGTAAATGAGTTTGTAAATTCAAAATACTAAATAAGTGGGGAACTTCCATGGAACAAAAATGAAGACATTGTTTTCTACATAAGAATTTTGACAGTATACAGATTGGGGCTTATGGAAAAATAAGCACATTATAAGTGAAGACTGTTATTAAGTCTCATAATGTTAGATATGGTTATAGGATACTTAAAAATAGAGACAAAAACTATTAGGATAAATGGACAATTAAGAGCAATAGCTCCTTAAGAAATTTGTCAGACAAGACAGGAGTAAGATCCAGAATGTGTTAAAATGAAAATAAAATTATTTTTACTTTAGTAGGAAAACATAAAAATGTTCTATATTCTTATCCTCTTTTAAATGATAAACAGATCTTTCTTTAAAATATCCCTTAGTGAGTTGGTATGGGAATGGTGACTAAGCTAGCAAAACTCACTGTGATTCTGTGCAACAATGGACTTCATTAAGCCATTAAGAAGAGTGAAATTGTGACATTTGCTGGACATTGGGGAGAATGGGAGATTATCTGTAACGTGAAATAAGCCAGTCCTAGAAAGATGAATATCACATATTTCACCTCATTTGTGGTACCTAAAGGAAAACAAAACAAAACAACAGAGAACATGATAGTAAAATAATTACTACTAGGGGTGTGAGAAAATAAGGAAAATTGGGGGAGTTGAGAGACGAGGTAAGGAAGAGCATTAGGGGGAGGTGAATATAACCAAAATAAACACTTTATATGTTTGTATGAAAATATCATGATAAAATTTCCTTGCTTTGTACTGTTTGCTTTATGCTAATAACGTTAAATATTTAAATGGTCTGAAGGACAATTTATTTTAAGCATTGCATTTATCCCATAGTAAAATATTTAGCACATTTTTTTTCCTGGAAAGAAGTTAACAAATGAAAATCTCTTTCAGGGCCAGGTGTGTGGTACATTACTGTAATCCCAGCTACTCAAGAGGCAGAGATAGGAAGATGGTGGTTTAAGGCCAGCCAAGGCAAATGTTAGTGACATCTTACCTAAAAAATATGCTAGGTGTGATAACCTTTAATTCCAACTACTTGAGAAATGGAGGTAGGAGGATCTTGGTCTGAGGCTAGCCTGAAGAAATGTGTGACACTCTTTCTGAAAAATAAACTAAAAACAAAAGGATTGGGGCATGTGGCTCAAGTGGAAGAATAATTCCCCAGGAAACCCTGGGCCTTGAGAGTTCATGGCAAGTTATATATATTGACCACTAATTTCTATATGGGTGTAGGAAAAAAACTTTTACCCTAGAAATTCATGTAGAATGTTCCTGTGTGCAGAATCCATAACACATGTTACATTTCTTTGCACATAATATGAAATATGGTGAGTTTGCTAAGTTTTCAGGAGATAGCATAGGATAACTTAAAGATGTTCTTCCCTTTTCTATATAGGGTAAATGGAGGGGGGAAATTAGATACATTTAATTTGTAATCCCAACAGAAACTCTACTATTTGTGTTCAACAGAGAAACTGGAAATGGAAAAGGCAAATCACTCTTTGACCACTGAATTCATCCTCACAGGATTTGCAGATCATCCAGATCTGAGGACCCTGCTGTTTGTGGTCTTCTCTGCCATCTATCTGATCACCATGGTGGGGAATCTTGGTTTGGTAGCCGTGGTTTACATGGAACGCTGTCTTCACACACCAATGTACATCTTTCTGGGAAACCTGGCTCTGATGGATGCCTGCTGTTCCTCTACCATCACTCCCAAGATGTTAGAGAACTTCTTTTCTGAGGACAGAAGGATTTCTCTCTATGAATGCATGACACAGTTTTATTTTCTCTGTCTTGCTGAAACTGCAGACTGCTTTCTTCTGGCAGCAATGGCCTATGACCGCTATGTGGCCATTTGTAGCCCACTACAGTACCACACCAGGATGTCCAAGGAACTCTGCATTCAAATGAGTATAGGAACCTTCATAGCCAGTAATATACATTCTATGATTCATGTAGGGTTTCTGTTAAGGTTAACGTTCTGCAAATCAAATCAAGTTGATCACTTTTTTTGTGATATTCTTCCACTTTATAGACTGTCCTGTACTGACCCTTATATTAATGAACTCATGATATATATTTTTTCAATGCCAATTCAAGTCTTTACCATTGCCACTGTCTTGACCTCTTACCTCTGCATTCTTTACACTATTTTCAAAATGAGAGCGAAGGGAGGAAGAGGAAAAGCATTTTCTACTTGTGCATCCCACTTTTTTTCTGTCTCAATATTCTATATTTGTCTTCTCATGTATATTCGACCATTTGAAGAAGGAAATAAAGACATACCAGTGGCAATATCTTATACTATTATAATTCCATTATTAAACCCTTTTATTTATAGTCTGAGGAATAAGGAGGTGATAAATGTCCTTAAAAAAATTATGGGGAATTACAATGTTTTTAAGAAATCTTCATCCTCTATAGCAAATTGATTTTAGTTCATTAAAATGCTCTCAAAAATAAGAAACACAGAAAAATGTATTTTTGCATAAAATATCTTTCTTTAAATTAAAAAAAATGTATGAATAGAATTTCAATATTGTTTGGCAAGTTTTAATTCAAATCTGACAACCAGAACAAATCAAGAGAAACTCAATTGGAACTGCCTGTTACCAACGCATTACTCCCAAGTAATTGATTTTAGTGTTGTTTCAAGCCTTAGTAAATAAATGTAACATCAGAACTTAAAAGTTTAAGTGTTTAAAACAATATTATTTGATTAATATTGACCAGTTAATTTAAGAAATCTTATGTGATCCTATATAAAGTGTTTGAATCTTTTAAAATTTCCTAGCAGAATAGTGAAATGATTTTCTTTCAGAAATTTACCCCTTCCTTCCTTCCTTCCTTCCTTTCTTCTTTCTGTTTAAATATTTAAAAGATTTACTCCCTCAATAGGAAAAATCTAAGGAAACAAAGTAAATGCAGCTCATATACAAATCCAATTACCAGCTTTCAGAATAAGATGCTTTCTAAAAACCCTATGAAGATCACTAACATTTTAAATGATCATTATAAACTCATAGATTTTTTAAACATTTCCTCAACTTAAATAAGTTGTTAATGATTATTCACTGACTAAGTAAATATTCAACTCAGAAACTTCAGGTTTGTCTTTGAGTCTTTCTGTTACATTCCTAATAGTTTCTTATAGATTTGCTTTTCTTGTGTATAGGGAATCAGTTAATATTGTATAATTGCTATTTTAAAATAACAATTAGAAAATTTCCCAAAAGGTCCTAGTGATTTTGGGGGTATATTTTCTCTGTTAATTTTAAAAAATAAGGACAGAAACATGCCATGCCTAAAAACTTATAAATTCTAATCTCCTTTCTTTCTTATTCAAGTGTTTCTGTGTATATGTGTAGACCTCATGTTTTTATTTTTAAATTTTATGATATAATCTTGAAATTTTTCCATTCCAGTATGTAATAATATTTGTCTTTCACTCATTCTGTTTTATATGATAATATAGTACTCTATAGTGTGTTTCTTTAACTGGTTTCTTATGCATGAGTATTAACAATCTCACCAGTAGATTATTTGGTACTTTATTGATCTTACAACTCTATTGGTTTGTTAGCATTTTGAATTTCTATTTTAGCTATATATCTAGTACTGAATATAGAACTAGGTTTTCTTTCTAAAAAATAGGAAAATTTTGTCATATGTGGATTAAAAATATTTACATTAATTTCTATGGGGAATATGTCATATTATTTTATGTAATATTTACCAATTTTATCATATTCACTATTTATATCATGCTTTTAAAATTTTTTCTTCAGGTGTGTTTTATGATTTTTACTTTAATTCTAGGTGTTCCTTTTGTGTTAATACCTTTATTATGTGCTCAATCTCTCTTTTCTACATTTCTGTCCCCACTCCTGCATTTATGGTACTGCTTTTGGTTTGTCTGCTTTAAATAATATTAACCACAACTACTTATGTGACAATCAAGGAGCTTACTCTAATTTAGCTCTTTCCCTTTTGCTCCATTTCATTTGCTTTCACTTTTGATTGGATTTATTATTATTAATGGCTCTAGGTTTACATATAAGATAGTTCAATGTTTACTTCACTCAAGCGTCCCAAATATTGTCTCACAAAATCATAGCAAACTTACCAAAATTGAGATGTTAACATAACATGGCTAAAATATAAACCTTATTTTGGATATCAGAAGTTTTCCATGAATATCTTATTTCTCTTCATGATCCAATTCAGGATGTCATTTGCCTTTAGCTGTCACCTTCCCTTACTTTTCTCCAATCTGTGACAGTTTCTTGTCCTCCTCTTGTCATTCATTACCTTGCCACTTCAGAACAGGCTTGTTCTCATTTTTGTATAATGTCCTTCTGTTTTGATTTGTCTGATATTTGCTCCTGATTAGACTTTCCTTAGGGGATTTGTGGAGGAATATTATGAAATGGTGATGTTCTTCTCATAGAATCCTAGCAAGAGATACTTGCTATCAACATGCTATCAACATAAAATGGTGATGTTAACCTGAGTCATTTGGTTAAAGAGTGGTCTGCTAAGTTTCACTATTGTGAAGCTTATAAATTTTTCCCTTCCCATAATTCATTCATTACAAAGAGGTCACCAAGTTTAGATAACATATTAAAGGGGAGGGGACTTACACTTTATCTAATCTAGGAGTATGACAGCTTTTGTGGAAATATTTAATATCACATCAGTAACTTTTTAAAAAGTTTTGGGAGAGAGAAGATGCCTTATTAGAGCAAATTCTTGCATTCCCAGAAACTGGAACAAAACAACAAGTGTGTGGCTACAGGGAGAGGTGAGGCATGGAAAGTGCTACATGAGACTAACAGTAAGCAATAGACAAAGGCCAGATGAAATATAGAAATAATGGATTTTAGATTTGTCAAAAGATAGACAGGCCCTAACACTGGGTACTCAGAAACATGGTGGGAAACAAGGAGAATATCCCTTGGTGAAGCTTTTAGTAAAAGAGAGTGTGGCACTCTGAGTGCCACAGACACAGAAGCTGACTCTGTAAAAATATAATTTAAAATGAAAGATCTGTGATTCATACAGTGATCAGACAAGGAGCAACCCGTACTTCCTAGCTTGCTCACTGGTGCCCTGGTGGAGAATCATCTTAAGAGGGGTTTTATTATCAAACCTTATGACTGGAGAGATTAGAGACTGTTGAATTTCTGTATCTTCATTTCTCAATGGCCTCTCCTCTTTAGTGGCTAAGCAAGGGACCAACTGAGAATCATTGTGGGCCCAGGAAACTGGTTGTGACTTGGATGAAGATCCAGGGACACAGGTCTATGTGTAGGCTGTGATGCAGAGGGAAATGGAGGTGTTTCCATTTGGAACAGAATTCTGGAGAGTGGGTGAGACCAACTGTATCTGTATACAAGCGGGCTGGGACAGAGACAAGTGTATCCAGGGGAACCAGTATCACTCAGTGCCTCTACATTACATTCCCACCACATATTGCTTGGGTTGAATTGTCTTTCCCACTTTCAGAGCCCCAGAGAAATTTGATAGAAAAATAGCAGATCCTCAAGGATTTTCCACTCCCATATGAGCGCTAACAGGATACCTATGGTGTTAGGGATCATTCAACAGTTCAGTTCATGGGCTCAGACAGGGATGTGGATTGGTGATGACACCTGAGCTTATTGCATTATTGGTTTATGTACAGAAGTCACTAGTACAATTTTAGCACAGAAGCAGTCATTTTCTTGACTCATACACAGATCAGGTCTCACCTGCCATGGAGTCCTTTCTGGGTTTACCTATTTGGATCTGAGAAAGAAAGCAACTCACAGCCTCTCATCCTCACATGTATGACCGTCAAATGAGAAATCTCAGAAGAAAACAAGTGTTCCCATCTTCCATTTCCTTAGTAATCAAGAGCTATTAACTGTTTTTAAAAATTATTTCATTTTGTTTTGCATTTGTTTCACTTTGTTTACCTCACTTTTTCTTACCTTCATTCCACATACTCTTCCTCTCCTTATCTTGCCTCTCTTTTTTCCTTTCCATGTCATATTAATACTTCAACATTTATTCAGTTTTAACTATAACCAACAAAATATTTTACTTATTTCCACATTTACTTTACAAGAACCTGACCCTGTGCTTTTTGATGGTGCTCAAAAACTTCTTGGTTTTGTGCTTCCCAATTCAAATTTTGATGCTCAATTTGTTGAAAAATTTTTGTGACTCAGCTTTCTCTTGTCACCCTTATATTAATTGCATAGGGAGACTGCATTGTGGTAATTATATATGTGCTTACAATCTACTTTAATTAGATGCAATTCTCCATCATTCTATCTAATCCTCCCTACCCCAATTTCAATGTTTTACTGTTATATTTTGACATAACTATACAAACTATATCAACTATATTCACCTTCCTTCACCCTCTCCATTCACCCTCCTCAGCTCTTACTAGTACCATCCTCCAAACAGGAGCTGTTTTACTTTTCTTTCCTTAACTTTTAAAATATGTATTAATTTTCAAAAGGGTTTCACTGTGGTATTTCACACATACATATATAGTATTTTAATCAGATTAACCCCCTCTATTACTGTCTCTTTCTTTAACCCTTCCACCCCACTATTACTCAACAGTTTCCAGTACATTTTGTTAAGCAATTTTCATAGACACAATGTATTTTGATTGTATTCATGCTCTGTCATTCTCTTGTCCTATTCTTCATACCCCTAGTCCCCTCAAACAGTCCCACTGTTACAATCATTTTATATACATATATATGCATATAGTATTATATGTATTTGCATTTATCTTTTAGATATATGAGGAAAAAATGTTATCTTCTGAGCCAGTTTACTTCACCTAACACGATGAACTCCAGATCCATCCATTTAACTACAAGCAATGTATTTTCTTTCTCTTTGTGCCTGATATACCACAAGTATATATACCACATTTTCTTAATCCATTAAAATGAAGGACATCTAGGATGTTTGCATAGTTTTGATATTGTGAATAATGCTGCAATAAACACGGGTATACAAGTGTCTCTATCCTGACTTACAATCATTTTGATATATGCTGAGGAGTGGTATTGATGGATCATATCATAGTTCTATTTTTAGTTTTTTGAGGAAACTTTATACTGCTGTCCATAGTGGCTTCACTAATTAACATTCCCACCAAGAGTGTAAAATGGCTTCTTTTTCCTTCATCCTCACCAGCATTTTTTGTTGATAGTGTTTTTGATGATAGTCATTCTTACTGGAGTAAGGTAAAATCTATATAATATTTTGAGTTGCATTTCTTTATGGCCAAGAATGTTGAACATTTCTTAATTTATTTATTGGCCATGTGTACTTTTTCTTTTGAGAATTGTCTATTCAATTCATATGGCCATTTTTTGTTGGGTTGTTAATTTTTTGTGAGGTTGTTTTTAGAGCTTCCCAGATATTCTGGTCATTAATCCCTTGTCCTATATATAACCGGCAAAGATTTTTCTCCTATTCTGTAGGTATTTTTTCAGTCTAGTGACTGTTTCACCTGCTCTGCAGATGTTTTAGTTTGATGTAGTCTTATTTGTTAATCCTCCCTCTTAATTGCTGAGCTATTGGAGTTTGATTCACAAAGTTATTGCATTAATCCCTGCAAGGGATTAATAACTTTTAAGGAAAAGTTATTTAATGAAAGTATAGCAGAGAATTTTTCAAATTTTGGTAAGTATATGGACATCCAAATACAGAAGACTTTTAGAATGCCAAATAGACATGACCAGAAAAGATCTCTACTACTCTAATACTATGGTTAAAATGCCAATAGTACAGAATAAAATATATTCATGTAAAACATTAAGTATATCATAAAACATGATGAAGATGATTTTATTCCCAGTATGCAAGGATACATCACATGCAAATCAATAAAAAATGCAATACACAAATGAAATCAAAAACAAAAATTGATCATTTCAAAAGGTACAATTAAAGACTTTAAAGTCAGTATCCTATAATGATAAGAGCCCTGAAGAAACTAGGAATAGAAGAATCATTCTTAAATATAATAAAGTCTATATATGATAAGCCAATAGTCAATATTAAACTTAATGAGGAAAAACTGAAAATATTTCCTCTAAAATCAAGAACCTTCTTCAATAAAGTAATTGAAATCTTACCAAAAGAAATAGGGAAAGATAAAGTAGTAAAAGTGATACACATAGACAAGGAAAAAGTCAAACTATCCTTGTATACAGATGTCATGACCAATAGACTCTAAATATTCTACAAGAAGACTCTTACCATGTACTTTCTGTAAAATACATGGATATAATGTTAACGTACAAAAATCAGTAATTTTTTGTATACCAATAATGAACTATCTGGAAAAGAAATCAGAAATAAAATCTCATTCACAATAATCTCAGAAAGTACCTAGGCAAAACCCAAACCAAAGAGAATTAGTAAAACTGAAGACCTATAAAACACTGAAGAAGGAAATCTAAGAAAACATTAGAAAATGAAAAATCTTCCAATATTCATGGGCTAGCAGAATTAATAGAGTTAAAATAAATATAATAGTAAAAGTGGCCTACTGAATCAATGAATTCTGCTCCCCACAAAAATTCCAATAACATTCTTTACAGAACTAGAAAAAAAAATCCTAAAATTTATTTAGAAGCACAAAAGACCCTGTATAGCCAAAGTAATCCTGAGCAAAAAGAATAAGGCTAGGGTTATCACAGTACTGGACTTTAAGCTATACTCCAAAGTGAAAGCTAACAAAACAAAACCAGCATGGTACTCACACATAAATAGACACACAGACCAATAGAACAAAATATAAGACCACTGAATAAGCCCTTGATGGTATAGCCATCTGATTTTTGGACAAAGGTGCCAAAAACATACATTGGAAAAAAGTATACCCTTTTCACAAGGTATGATGGGCTAAGTGGATATACACATGTAGAAGAGTGAAAGTAGATTCCAGTCTACATGTGCAAAAATCAGCTTCAAATGGATCAGTGACTTTAATAAAATAGCTTAAAATTTGAAACTAATGGAGAGAAGCAAAAAAGAAGCAACACATAAGTCATGAACTCCTGAATAGGACTCTTAATGACTTAGGAAAACAGAAGAATTGACAAATGGGATTGCATCAAATTAAAAACCTTGTAAACCCAAAGAAACTATTACCAAAGTGAAGAGACAACCAACAGAATGAAGAAAATCTTTCGCAGCTGTTCATCTGACATGGAATTGATATATATAATATATAAAGGACTCAAAAAATTGCATGTCAAAAAAGCAAATAACCCAATCAATAAATGGGCAAATGAACTGAATATACATTTTCAAATAGAGAAGTACAAATGGCTAATATATACATGAAAAAAAGTTCAACATCATTAGTCTTTAGGGAAATGTAAGTCAAAACCACTTAGATTCCATCTCACTCCAGCCAGAACAAGAAAACAAAAAACATCAAATGGTGGTAAGGATGTAGGGAAAAAAGGAAACTTATATAATGTTGGTAGAATGTAAGTTAGTCCAGACATTGTGGAAATCAATATTTCCATAGGTTCCTCACTGACCAAAATGAAGAACTACCACAGCACACAGCTCTACAACTTCTGGTTATGTACTGAAAAGAATCAAACTCACGTTACTATAGAGGTAACTCACACCCATGCTATTCATGAGACTATTTACAATAGCCAAGTCATGAAATGAGTCTAGGTGCTGATAAACAGATATGAGAATAAATAAATGCAACATGTAATTTTGTCATTTGCAAGTTAAGTGGATGGAACTGGAGAAATCATCTTAAGCAAAGTTCTACAGGCTCAGAAGGCCAAAAATCAAGTTCTCCCTAATATGAGGATTACAGACCCAAAACAAACACAGTAATATTATTGGACATGGATCACACACTAAGGGGAAAATGTGCATGGGAGGAATAGGGAAAGAGAAGGTAACTTAAAACTTGAATGTGGTTGATGTGCTCATGGCAGAGGCCACCATGGGAAGGAAACTAGGAGGTAGCATAGAAGTTTGGCAGAGATGAACCAATGTGGGTTGTCATACAGATGTGCATGGAAGCCATGCTAACAATCTCTTTGAATAGCTATTGTCTCAAACTAGCAAAAACGGTATGCCTTTCTTATCTCCTATGTTCTCTCTTCAACAAAATAGGAGAACAACAGGGCAGAACAGGTTCTGTCTGGAAGTGGGGGGTAGGGTGGAGAGAGGAGGTGTCTCAAACAATGTATACACATGTAAGTGAATGTAAAAATGACAAAATAAAAGAAGGGGAAAATGCAATATATAAGCCAGATGGATTTTTTTAGCCAGAAAGAATGAAATCATGTTTTATGCAAGAAGATGAATGGGACTTGATACGTGTCACATGTTTTCTCCTTGATAATTTCTAGTTCACAAAGAGATGTTCTTGACACATGGTCAAAAACATGTCCCAGAATCAGAATATTGGTCTCCAGCAGGGTTTAAAGTATAGTAGGGACTTATCTTCTTAATGTGTTATAATAATTTTTCTCAGAGTTAGGACATGCCTCAAAATCATAGGTGTCTATGTTAGGATTCCCCTGTTTGTATATTCCAAAACTTTACATTATAAACTTTATATTAATTCCCTATGACTTCATATCAATGAAATATTTCTATTTATATAATTCTGCTGAGTCATATAGACCACAGGTAAAACTGTTTATAATGTAGTCTAGAATTAATGAAAAATTCTTTCACATCTTGGGACTCACTTAAAATTGTCATCTTCTCCTATTTGGACAAACATATCTGTGTATAATATCTTTTCAAACTATGTTAGACATTAAGAAAGACATGCAAACAGGACAGAAACAGCTTGGCTAAATAGAGGTACCTGGCACAAAGTCCTTCAAAAGAAAGGATTAAATAAAAAAGTAAAAAATCAACACACAATGGAGATAAACTCTACTATTAAATGGGCCTAATAGATATTTATAAAGCACATTCTTATAATTATAATGGGATATTCTCCAGGACAGAACATAAGTTAGTTTACAAAATATATCTCAGCCTCACCCATTTGTTAGTGGGTAAATGAAGAAATCAAAGGGGAAATTAGGCCATTTCTTGAAACAAATGATAATGGAAACACAACACAACAAATTCTATGAGATGTTGAAAACTAACACTAAGAGGGCAGTTATGGCACAACTGACTACATAAAAAAGAGAAGAAAAGATTTCAAACCAGCAACCTAATGGTTCATCTCAATAAAGTAGAAAAGTGAGATCAAATCAAACCTGAATTATTAGAAGAAGGACACAATAAATGTCAGAGAAGAAATAAATGGAGACTAGAAAAACAATACAAAACTTCAATAAGTAAGTTAGTTGGTTTCTTGAGAGATAAACAAAATTAATAAAACTTAAGATTGACTGAAAAAAAGGAAGAAGACAAGTAAATAAAATGAGAAATTGAAAAGTAGATACTAAAACTGATGTTACAGAAAAAGAAACCATCATTATGGACTACTCTGACCATATGCTAACAAATTGGAAAATCTATAAGAAATTGATAAGTTTCATATGAAACCTACAAAAATTGAAACATCATGTTATAGAAATCAATCATGAGTAATGTCATTGAATCCATATTAAAAAAATCTCCCAAGAAAGTAAAGTCCAGGACCATAAGCTTCACCACTGAATTTTATCAAAAATTCAAATGAGGGCTAATAGTTCTTCTCAAGCTATTACTAAAATATGAGAAAGACAGGCAACTTTTCCATCTTATAATATGAGGTCAGTACTACCATGATACCAAACTCAAAGGTGCAACAAAAACAAAAATAAAATTAAATATCAATATCATTTATGAGTATACATACAAAACTCTCAATAAAATACTAGAAAACTGAATCAAAGAGCACATTAAAAATTATACATCATTATCAAATGTATCAAGCTACACAGGAAAGGGTGAACATATGCAAATCAATAAATGTAATATGTCACTTTAACAGAATGAAAGGAAAAACAATACAATCATCTTGATTAATACACCAAAAGCATATAATGAAGTTCAATGTTCCTTTATAGTGAAAACCCTCAAATTTAGAATACAGAGAACATAGCAATGCAGTAAAGGACATATATTGTAAACCCATGAACAACATTGTATTAAATGGTGAAAACTGAAAGCATTTCTTCAAAGATCTGAAACAAGACAAAGATGTTCACTTTCATCACTGTTATTCAGTGTAGGATTAGAAGTTTTATCCAAAGCAATTACGCAAAACAAAGAAAGAAGATCCTACTAGGAAAAGAGGAATATAAATTATCCCCTTTTGTAGATGACATGATTCTGTATGTACAGAAAACTAGAGACTCCACCAAAAATAAAAACCTATTGGAATTGATTATCAAATTCAGTAATACTGTAAGATACAAATTCAACATACTACTGATTTTTATCAGTAGTAGCCAGGTGTAATGGTGCATACCAGTAATTCCTGCATTCAGGAAGCTGAGACAAGAAATCACAAGTTCGAGGCCAGCCTTAATTATATATTAAGTTCAAAGTCAGCGTGGGCAACATAGACTCAACCTCAAAAGAAAAAAAAATCAGTATTATTTTTACATACCAATAAATTAACTTGCTGAGAAAGAAATTTTTTAAATTCCCATTCACAACAGTTTTAAAAACTAAATATTTGCTATTAAATTTAATCAAGGTAGTGATACATCTCTACAATTAAAAGTACAAAACATTAACGAAAGAGATTGAACAAACAAAAATTGAAAGATATTTAATGTTCGTAGGTTGGAGGAATTAATATTTTTATTAAGTCCATACTGCGAAAGCAACAATTGGATTTAATACAAGCTCAAAAAAAAACCTATGGTATTATTCAGAAAAACAGAAAACAGAAAACAATTGATGAAGCTTATATGGGAAAACAAAAGACCCCAAGTAGACAAAGCAATCTTAAGCAAAAATAACAAAGCCAGAGATATTTCAATCCTTGAACTCAAAACATACTGCAAAGCTATAATAATCAAATAGCATGTTGCTGGCATAAAACCAATACATAGACCAATGGAACAGAATTAGGAACCTAGAAATCAATCTGCATACTTCCAACAACTTATCATTGACAAAGGCACCAAAAACATAAGTTGAAGAAAATACTACAGAAACTGGATGTCGTATGGAGAACGAAACTAGACCCATAACTCACTACAGGCTAAAATCAACTGAAAATAGACTGAAAACTTAAATGTAAGACTTGAAACTCTGAAACTAATATAAGGAAACATGAGAGAAACACTTTAAGACATTGGTTTAGGCAACTTTTGATAAGACCACAAGAACATAAGCAGAAAAAGTAAAAATATACTAATGACATAATATTAAATTAAGAAGCTTCTGCACAGAAACAACAAAGTGAAGAGACAACTTGTACAATGCTAAAATATTCAACTGAAAAGGAATTGACATCCAGATTATATAAAGCACAAAAACCTCAACAGAAAATATAAATAGTATGTTTCAAAAATGGACAGGTTATCTGACTAGATGTTCTTAAAAAGAAGATATACACATGACTGAGAATGTGAAAAAAAATACTTAACATCACTAATCATCAGTAAAATGAAAACCAAAACCACAATAACATATTATCTCATTCCAGTAACAATGATTTATTATCAAAAAGACAAACACAGGCAAGGATATATAGAAAGGGGAATTTCATTGTTGATAAAAATGTAAATAAGTATAGACATTATGGAAAACAGTAGTGAGCCACTCCCCAGGAAAACTAAAAATAGAGCTACCAATCTACCATATGATTTATTTGTCCCACTTCTGGGAACATACATATATATATATTTGCTCATATATATTCATATATATATATATATATATATGAACAAAACACAATTACTAAATAGATGCTTGATCTTTCATATAATTATGAAATTATTCACAATAGCAAAGATATGAAGTAATCAACATTGGTGGATGCATTGATGAAGATGTGGTACATATATATATACATGATGGAATATTATTTGGCCATAAACATAAAAAGAGTGATTTACATTTTCAATGAAATAGATAGAACTGAAACATATTGTGTTAAGGGAAATAAGACAGGCACAGAGGGCACATATTGTATGTTCTTAGTCACAGGTAGATGCTAAAAACTTGATCTCATAGAAGAAAGTAGAATATTGGTGACTAGTGGCTAAGAAGGATAGTGGATAAAAAAAATTTGATAATTGGTATTAAAATATTTTTTTCCTTTTTTTAAATTATTTTATTATGCATATGTGCATACAGGCTTGGGTTATTTCTCCCCCCTGCCCCCACTCCCTCCCTCCCACCCAATCTGCCCCCTCCCTCTCCCCCCCAACCCCCTCAATAACCAGCAGAAACTACTTTGCCCTTATTTCTAATTTTGTTGTAGAGAGAGTATAAGCAATAATAGGAAGCAACAAGGGTTTTTTGCTGGTTGAGATAAGGATAGCTATACAGGGAGTTGACACACATTAATTTCCTGTGTGTGTGTGTTACCTTCTAGGTTAATTCTTTTTAATCTAACCTTTTCTCTAGTTCCTGGTCCCCTTTTTCCTATTGGCCTCAGTTGCTTTTAAGGTATCTGCTTTAGTTTCTCTGCATTACGGTCAACAAATGCTAGCTAATTTTTTAGGTGTCTTACCTATCCTCACCCCTCCCTTGTGTGCTCTCGCTTTTATCATGTGCTCCAAGTCCAATCCCATTGTGTGTTTGCCTTTGATCTAATGTTCACATATGAGGAAGAACATACGATTTTTGGTCTTTTGGGCCAGGCTAGCCTCACTCAGAATGATGTTCTCCAATTCCATCCATTTACCAGCGAATGATAACATTTCGTTCTTCTTCATGGCAGCATAAAATTCCATTGTGTATAGATACCACATTTTCTTAATCCATTCATCAGTGGTGGGGCATCTTGGCTGTTTCCATAACTTGGCTATTGTGAATAGTGCCGCAATAAACATGGGTGTGCAGGTGCCTCTGGAGTAACATGTGTCACAGTCTTTTGGGTATATCCCCAAGAGTGGTATTGCTGGATCACATGATAGATCAATGACTAGCTTTTTAAGTAGCGTCCAAATTTTTTTCCAGAGTGGTTGTACTAGTTTACATTCCCACCAACAGTGTAAGAGGGTTCCTTTTTCCAGCATCCTCACCAATACCTGTTGTTGGTGGTGTTGCTGATGATGGCTATTCTAACAGGGGTGAGGTGGAATCTTAATGTGGTTTTCATTTGCATTTCCTTTATTGCTAGAGATGGTGAGCATTTTTTCATGTGTTTTTTGGCCATTTGAATTTCTTCTTTTGAGAAAGTTCTGTTTAGTTCACTTGCCCATTTCTTTATTGGTTCATTAATTTTGGGAGAATTTAGTTTTTTAAGTTCCCTATATATTCTGGTTATCAGTCCTTTGTCTGATGTGTAGCTGGCAAATATTTTCTCCCATTCTGTGGGTGTTCTCTGCAGTTTAGAGACCATTTCTTTTTTTGAGCAGAAGCTTTTTAGTTTTATGAGGTCCCATTTATCTATGCTATCTCTTAGTTGCTGTGCTGCTGGGGTTTCTTTGAGAAAGTTCTTACCTATACCTACTAACTCCAGAGTATTTCCTACTCTTTCCTGTATCAACTTTAGAGTTTGTGGTCTGATATGAAAATCCTTGATCCATTTTGAGTTAATCTTGGTATAGGGTGATATACATGGATCTAGTTTCAGTTTTTTGCAGACTGCTAACCAGTTTTCCCAGCAGATTTGTTGAAGAGGCTGCTATGTCTCCACCGTATATTTTTAGCTCCTTGGTCAAAGACAAGTTGGTTATAGTTGTCTGGCTTCATATCTGCATCCTCTATTCTGTTCCACAGGTCTTCATGTCTGTTTTTGTGCGAGTACCATGCTGTTTTTATTGTTGCTTTGAAATATAGTTTGAAGTCAGGTATCGTGATACCTCAAGCATTGTTCTTTTGACTGAGTATTGACTTGGCTATTCATAGCCTCTTCTGTTTCCACATAAATTTAATGGTAGATTTTTCAATCTCTTTAATGAATGTCATTGGAATTTTGATGGGAATTGCATTAAACATGTAGATTACTTTTGGGAGTATAGACATTTTCACTATGTTGATTCTACCAATTCATGAGCATGGGAGATCTCTCCACTTTATAGTCTTCCTCAATCTCTTTCTTCAGAAGTGTATAGTTTTCCTTGTAGAGGTCTTTCCCATCTTTTGTTAGGTTTACACCTAGGTATTTGATTTTTTTTGAGGCTATTGTAAATGGAATTGTTTTCATACATTCTTTTTCAGTTTGCTCATTGTTAGTGTATAGAAATGCTAATGATTTTTCTGTGTTGATTTTATATCCTGCTACCTTGCTATAGCTATTGATGATGTCTAGAAGCTTCTGAGTAAAGTTTTTTGGGTCTTTAAGGTATAGGATCATGTCATGTACAAATAGGGATATTTTGACAGTTTCTTTACCTATTTGTATTCCTTTTATTCCTTCTTCTTGCCTAATTGCTCTGCCTAGGAATTCCAGTACTATGTTGAATAGGAGTGGAGATTGTGGGCATCCTTGTCCCATGCCAGATTTTAGAGGGAATGGTTTCAGTTTTTCTCCATTAAGTATAATGCTGGCTGTAGGTTTGTCATATATAGCTTTTATAATGTTGAGGTACTTTCCTTCATTCCTAGTTTTCTTAGAGCTTTTATCATGAAATGGTGTTGGATCTTATCAAAGGCTTTTTCTGCATGTATTGAGATGATCAAGTGGTTTTTGTCTTTGCTTCTGTTAATTTGTTTTATTATGTTTATTGATTTTCATATGTTGAACCACCCCTGCATCCCTGGGATGAAGCCTACTTGGTTGTGGTGAATAACCTTTTTAATGTGTTGTTGAATTCGATTTGCCATTATTTTGTTGATGATTTTTGTGTCAATGTTCATTAAGGAGATTAGACTATAGTTCTCCTTTTTGGAGGTGTCTTTGGCTGGTTTTGGGATAAGTGTAATACTGGCTTCATAAAATGTGTTAGGCAGTTTTCCTTCCCTTTCTATTTCATGGAACAGTTTACGGAGGAGTGTTATCAGTTCTTCTTTAAAGGGCTGATAGAATCAGCAGAGATCCATCAGGTCCTGGACTTTTTTTTGGGGGAGACTCTTGATTGCTGCTTCAATTTCCTTTTGTGTTATAGATCTATTCTGGTGATTAATTTGCTCTTGGTTCAGTTTTGAATGAACATATGTGTCTAGAAATCTGTCCATTTCTTTAAGATTTTCAAATTTATTTGAATATAGGTTCTCGAAGTAGTCTCTGATGATTTCCTGGACTTCCATGGTGTTTGTTGTTATCTCCCCTTTTGCATTCCTGATTCTACTAATTTGGGTTTTTTCTCTCTTCATTTGATCAGGTTTGCCAGGGGTCTATCAATCTTGTTTATTTTTTCAAAGAACCAACTTTTTGCTTCATTAATTCTTTGTATGGTTTTTTTGGTTTCTATTTTGTTGAGTTCAGCTCTTATTTTTATGATTTCTCTCCTTCTATTTGTTTTGGGATTTGCTTGTTCTTGTTTTTCTAGGAGTTTGAGATGTATCATTAGGTCATTGATTTGGGATCTTTCAGTCTTTTTAATATATACACTCATGGCTATAAACTTTCCTCTCAGGACTGCCTTTGCTGTGTCCATAGGTTCTGGTAAGTTGTGTTTTCATTTTCATTGACTTCCAGGAACTTTTTAATTTCCTCTTTTATTTCATCGATGATCCATTGTTCATTAAGTAATGAGTTATTTAGTTTCCAACTGTTTGCATGTTTTTTGTCTTTACTTTTGTTGTTGAGTTCTACTTTTACTGCATTGTGATCAGATAGTATGCATGGTATAATTTCTATTTTCTTATATTTGCTGAGGCTTGCTTTGTGCCCTAGGATATGATCTATTTTGGAGAAGGTTCCTTGGGCTGCTTAGAAGAATGTGTAGAAGTTGGATGAAATGTTCTGTAGACATCAACTGGGTCCATTTGATCTATTGTATATTTTAGATCTTGGATATCTATTGATTTTTTGTTTGGATGATCTATCTATTGATGATAATGGGGTGTTAAAGTCTCCCACAACCAATGTGTTGGTGTTAATATATGCTTTTAGGTCTTTCAGGGTATGTTTGATGAAACTGGGTGCATTGACATTGGGTGCATACAGGTTGATGATTATTATTTCCTTTTGGTCTATTTCCCCTTTTATTAGTATGGAATGTCCTTCTTTATCTCATTTGATCAATGTAGGTTTGAAGTCCACTTTGTCAGAGATAAGTATTGCTACTACTGCCTGTTTTCAGGTCCCTGGCTTGGTAAATCTTCTTCCAGCCTTTCATCCTAAGCCTATGCTTATTTCTGTCAGTGAGATGGGTCTCCTGTAAGCAACAAATTGTTGGATCTTCCCTTTTAATCCATTTCATCAAGCGGTGCCTTTTGATGGGTGAATTAAGTCTGTTAACATTAAGCGTTAGTACTGATAGGTATGTGGTGATTCCTGTCATTTAGTTGTGTTAGTGGTTTGAAGGTTTGATTGTGTGTACCTAAGTTAAGGTTACTCTCTACTGTCTTGCTTTTTCTTTTCCTGTGGTTTGGTGCTGCCTGCCTTTTCATGGTTAAGTTGGGTTTCACTTTCTGTGTGCAGAATCCCTTGAAGAATCTTTTGTAGTGATGGCTTTGTGTTCACATATTGTTTTAGCTTCTGCTTATCATGGAAGACTTTTATTGCTCCATCTATTTTGAATGATAGTTTTGCTGTGTAGAGTATCCTTGGGTTGAAGTTATTTTCATTCAGTGCCCGGAAGATCTCCCCCCATGCTCTTCTTGCTTTTAATGTTTCTGTTGAGAAGTCTGCTGTGATTTTGATGGGTTTGCCTTTGTATGTTACTTGTTTTTTCTCTCTTACAGCCTTCAATATTCTTTCCCTAGTTTCTGAACTTGTTTTAATGATGATATGTCGTGGGGTAGTCCTATTTTGATCTGGTCTGTTTGGTGTCCTGGAGGCCTCTTGCATCTGTATGGGAATATCTTTCTCTAGAGTTGGGAAATTTTCCGTTATTATTTTCTTGAATATATTATGCTTTCCCTTCGCTTGCACCTCTTCTCCTTCTTCAATGCCCATGATTCTCAAGTTTGGTCTTTTGATGGAATTGGTGAGTTCTTGCATTTTCTTTTCACAGGTCTTGAGTTGTTTAATTAATAGTTCTTCAGTTTTTCCTTTAATTACCATTTCATCTTCAAATTCTGAGGTTCTGTCTTCTGTTTGTTCTATTCTGCTGGATTGGCCTTCATTTTGTTTTGCAGTTCTGTTTCATTCTTTTTTCTGAGGTTTTCCATATCCTGGGTGGTTTCCTTTTTAATGTTGTCTATTTTTGTCCTGAGTTCATTTATCTGTTTATTCATCGTGTTCTCTGTTTCACTTTGGTGTTTATACAGTGCTTCTATGGTTTCCTTTATTTCTTCTTTTGCTTTTTCAAATTCTCTATTTTTGTTGTCTTGGAATTTCTTGAGTGTCTCCTGTACATTTTGGTTGACCCTATCCAGTATCATCTCTATAAAATTCTCATTGAGTACCTGTATTATGCCTTCTTTTAAATTATTCTGTGGGCTTCATTGGGTTCTATGGCGTAGTTTATCTTCATTTTGTTTTCTTCATTCCCCTCTGGTTCCTGTACTAATTTTTTGCTATGGGAAACTGGTTTCCCTGTTTTCTCTGTCTTCCTGTCGTTGTCTTTGGTGTTGTTTCTGTCCCTGTACTGTGTGCAATTAAGTATTTTCTAGCTTGTAATAATAACAATGGTAATATTTAGAATGGAAGGGTGAGCTGAGATGGAAAGCAAGAAGCTAAAGACAAGGGAAAAACAAATAAACAGACAAGGAATCAGACAAGAAAGTTTCAAAGGTATAAATAGGGAGCGTTAGTGTACTAATTGACAGTAAGTTGAACAGGCATTAGAGAGACAGAGAGAGGATTGAAAATAAAAAATAAAAAAGATAAGAATAAAAATAAAAAATAAGTAAATGAAAAAATTTCTATATTTAAAAATAAAATAAAATAAAATGAAAAACAGAAAATTTTAAAAAAACAAAAAACTACAAAACCTCCAAGTTCAAATGCAATGAAGTTTCAGTCTTAATAATTTGGGTGTCCATCTCAGTTTCCAATCCTGGAGAAAGTGCTTCAGATATTGTTCTGTAGGTGTCTCATCAAAGGGGATGCATAAAGTAGAACAAAACTACACACACACACACACACACACACACACACACATACAAAACCCCACCAAGTGTCCCAAGTTCAAATGCAATACAGTTTCAGTAAGTTTTTCAGCATGCAGGTTTAATTCAGTTGTCTCTCATCAAAGGTAGGGAGAAAAAGAGAAAAAAAAAAAAAAGTCTTTAGACAGTTCTGAGAATGGTATCTGCGGCTGTCGCTTGCCTGCCTGCTGCTGTCATCCTGCTGTTGCTGGAGGCGTTATTTATGTAGATCTCTGGGGTGAGCTTAGCACTCACGTGGCCCTGCAGGCTTTGTTTACTCAGAGTTCTCCTGTGCGTGAGCCTCTGCTACAAGTTTTCCCCTTTCCAAGCACACTGAGAACGGTGACACTGCACCCACTTTCTCAGGCCTGCGTGTTTATTTACAGTTCATGTGGGAAGTGGGTCTTCCCTCCTCTCCTGTACAGTTTTCCTACTACTACCACTTTTACAAGCTTTCCTGCTCCTGATTACTGGGTGGTGCTTCTGCTCTTGCAAGCCACCATGTTTGTTTACGGCTCACGTGAGAAGTGGGTCTTCCCTCCTCTCCTGTGGAGTTTTCCTCCCTCCACCACTCTCACAAGCTTTCCCACTCCTGGTTGCTGGGCATGTGTCCCCGCTCCCACTGGAGCCTCTCCTGCCCGCCTGGCTTGTTTATTTACCTTTCCGGGAAGGATTCCCTTCCCCCAATCTTTGGTGCTCAGTGTGCCCCACCCTCTTTCCCATGTGTCTTTATTGTTCTTATTGCTTATTACTCAGTTTTTCTTTTTTCCCCAGGTGGTGGTCAGTCTGTCCAGGGGGCTATGCTGCTCTGGCCCAGGGTTGTCTGTGGGAGTACCGCAGTACCACGAAGCTCACTTTGTCTGCATCTTCCCAAGCTGTCTGGGCGCAGGTGACTGATGGCCCAGGGGCCCTCCTTGTTTCTCCGTTTAATGTGAAGTGGAGATTCTCTGCACCAGCTGGAGGTGTGGAGGGGTCAAAGTTTTGCCTCTTCTCAGTGATTTTGCCTGCAAAGTGTATTTCCAGCATCTCTCCAAGGTTTCACTATAGGAGGCTCATTTTCTGCTTCCTCCCTCTAGCCGCCATCTTGGAACCCCTCAAAATATAATTAGATAGGAGCAAGTTCTGCAGTTCTACACCACAGAGGGTGAATATAGTTTATAACAACTTATATTTTGTAAAAAACTAGAAGAGAGGAGTTTGTCAGCACCCAGCTGGCCAGGGAAATGATAAAAGTTAGAGGATGAAAATGATTATTGCTCTGATTTGATAAGTAAATAATCTATACATGTATCAAATTATCCCACAATTACATATAATTACCTTTGAAAGTTTAAAATAAATTTTGAAACAGAAAACTTTGAAAATACATATAAGCATATCTTTGAGTTGAAGTAGTACCCTGTGAAGCTAATAGTTAAAAAATAATAAGCCTTATTATTAAAATTTTCTGAATTTTATATTTCTCTTATTTCAATTAGTAATAGTATATGATGAAGAAACAGTTTTGTATCATTCATGATTAAAATGTAATTTTCATAATGTTTCATTCAAATAGTCTTTTTACATTTTTATTTATATTTTTATAATATATATAATATTTTAGTATGCTATATACTTTATAAAATATGTACAGTTTTAGAGTACTTTTCAGATGATTTCACTGAGATCTATGTACAAAATGTGTCATCTGAAATGACACTTCCACTGGGAAATATTCCTCCATTCTTTCAAATTTTCTTTCTCTAAGTCTATATAACATGTGTAGCCATTTTATATCACAGTCTAAATTGTGCCCCAGTTAAACATCTATATGTTTTTCTCTCTGACTAGATTGTGAGGTACATAGAAGTAGTCATTTATAAATCTAAGAAGTTCTTCTCTTCACCCTGCTCATATGCTGGGCCCCCTCTGCCATTTGTATCTCCAGTGCCCCGTACAGACTTTAGCAATTGAGGAAAAGAATATGTATTGAATATTCAGCTAAATTGTCTGTAAAGAGAACCAAAGATCCACCAGCACAATCCTTACTTACAAGTATTTAACAGAAATTACATGATTGAGGGACATACAAGATTCTCCTGTAAGAGACAATTATAAAGTTAGGTAAATATCATCTAAATTAAGTAGAGGAAAAACTCAATTCCAATATAAACACCATGGAAAATTCTTGTGAAGGACATATTATTTGAGATCAAGAATTAGAGCAGGATTGAGAAAAAGAGAGGGTGAAGTTATATGAATGTGTAAACATTACTAGGAAATTAATTTTACCAAGTACCCAAGTTATCTTGAAGTTAGGTACATGACATGATGTAAATTGGAGAAACTGGAATTCTAAAATAAGGAGAACGAATTTGGTGTGAAGACTAATAAGGAAAGCACTGTTTTTTCACTTATTGAAAAACTGTTGTGCAGTACAAACTGCCAGCTACTGTCAAGGTGTTGAAAATACAGGATTGGGCATATCAAAGAAATTCCAACTCTCTAAACCAGTATGCCAACGGTGAACATGGAACGTAACTGACCAATTACATATGTACTAACAAATAGTCTAGTGAACAGTGCTTAGTTGTGTGAAGAAAAATGAACACTATGGCTTTAGAATTGGAAAAGGTAACTGGTACAAACAGAAATTCAGGAGAATTTTAAAAGTTTTATACTAGACAAATAAAAATATCAAATTCCAACTGAGTGCATTGCTGTATGAAGATATGATCAACTCACATAGTGAAGTAGTTGAAATTGGCTAACCCTACCACACCATGTAGTTCCCTCTCCAAATATTACTTTTTATAGACCACATTAATGACATGTCCCCCAGGAAGGGGTCAAATGAGCCAGAGATCATTTTCTAGCTGTTGTATATTTTGTGCACAATATGGTGATGAAATTGTAAAAAGTAAGTCATCTATGTGCAAATCAGCAATATTATACTTGGGTTATAGTTGGGGTCATTTTCTTTAAGCACATTGCACCACAGGGCACCTATAATTAATTTCGAGTAGTTAGTTATTTTTTAGGGCACCAAGTCTCTACAGAATACACAGATGTCAGTGTAGGAAATTCCCTTGAGGATTTGATGAACCATTTTAACTTTGTAGTTTAAGGGACATAATTACTAACACTGACCTATAGGTTGTCTCAAGATTTGTGTTTTCCTTAATAACAAATACTTTAAGAGAAAGGTATGTATATATTCCTAAATTATGAAATCTTTAAACAAAAATGTGCAAACAATACACTTTTAAAAGCTCTGTATGGTTAAATTTATGTAAGAAAATTATTCTAACTTATTTTTACTTCTTATCAGCCATAATTATTATTTATAAAACACATTCATAAAATTTCACTATTGCTAAATTATAACTACTTTCTCACCTTTTGTAGCTCTACTGAAATTCAATAATATGGGGAATTAGGATGAAGTAGAATACTGCAATTCATCTGACTTTATGAATGTGAAGTAGAATTTCAAAGTACATAGGTAAGATCACAAAAATTCTGCTAAATAAGTCAATGTATATTGAAAGTTACTTCTCACTTAATTATATGGCTTATATATTCTAGAGCAAACAAATTTCTACTGCCTTTCTTTTAATGTTCTGATGGAAATGCAAACTCATTTTGATCATAGAATTTGTATGGTTAGAGTTTGCAGCCAATATGTCACAAAGGATCACTAAGTACAGAGAGTACAGAGGTGTTTAAAAGAAAACAAAATTTGGAATCAAAATTCCACTAGAACGTAAAGTGTTTTCTCTGTTTGAATTGTTAAAAACTGAAATATAAAGGTGAGTTTCCATTTACTAGTTTTTATATTCTATAGTATTCTTTAGCAAACATATAATTTTCTGAGGAAACAGAAAATCTGAAGGTGTCAACTTAAATGTAAAAAGTAGATTAATGTTTCTTAAGGTGATGATTTTGAAACATAACCTTGTAGACTGTTCAGAGATAACAGTCTCAATGTGTAGAAGAAAAGAATTCACTAAGAATCATTAGGATAGTGAAAACTGAATCACCCTTCCCAAGTCATGAGTATCAAGAAAGTATTGAAATTAATCCTGCTTTCTTTACTTGCCTTGCCTTTCTCTCCCTTCCCCTTCCTTCCCTTCACCTCATAGCATTCCTTTCAGAGATATGAAATAACAAAAATCAAAATGTTTATACTATGACAGGGAAATTGTTCAGATTTATATAAGGAAGAAAGCAATGTAAATTAAACATAAGAAATTGTGAATTTTCTTAGTATTAATAACATGCCATAGAATTTAGAAAATGAAATGAGGACATTCAAGTAAAATTTTAAGTGACATAGTACATAAATTGTACCTTACAAGATTGCAGAAGTATTAAAAAATTTGGGAAAAAATAAGTAGCTATAGTGACATACATAGTCAGTTTACAAACATGAGTGTGGTCCTGAGAAAAGGGACGAGAGTGGTATTAATTTGAGAAGTGCTTATTTCATAAAATTTCCAAGGTTATTTTCTTAAAAATAAGCATCACCCTCCTGTATCAATACTAGTCCTTGGGAAAATCTCTAAGATATAAATTTAACATACTTCCAATATGATTTTTTATAAAAATTCACCAGACCTGGATAATATATAACAACTGCAGTCTTCATATAAAAATAAACACATTTAGGAGAAATCTCTTTTAAATTCATTTAATGCATTTCTAAAAATAACAATGAAACACTTGGTAACAAGGATTAAAAATGGATCTCATAAATTTTTATGATATCCTTGCATAAATTCATGAGTATAAACTTGTTCCACTTTAAGCATTCTCCCTACAATTATCAGGATATCACTGTGAAACACGAATCACATCGTGAGGTCACAGGTTTTAAGAGAATAACTGCCCTCCAAAAGTATAAGTGCCAGGGGTTTTTGAAGAAGAAACTCATCTACCTGTTACAAAAAATGAATGGAAAATCGTATGTTCTCTCATTTAAAGATTTTATCTTCCTAATTCTTACCTCAGCAGATAAGGTAAAGATGACTGTGGACAACAACTCCTTGACCACTGAATTCATCCTCACAGGATTTGCAAATCATCCCGACCTGAAAACCCTGCTGTTTGCGGTCTTTTCTGCCATCTATCTGATCACCATGGTGGGGAATCTTGGTTTGGTAGCCTTGATTTACATGGAACGTCGTCTTCACACACCAATGTACATCTTTCTGGGAAACCTGGCTCTGATGGATGCCTGCTGTTCCTGTGCTATCACTCCCAAGATGTTAGAGAACTTCTTTTCTGAGGACAGAACGATTTCCCTCTATGAATGCATGGCACAGTTTTATTTTCTTTGTCTTGCTGAAACTGCAGACTCTTTTCTCCTGGCAGCAATGGCCTATGACCGCTATG
Organism: Castor canadensis; assembly: GCF_047511655.1. Lineage (NCBI taxonomy): Eukaryota > Metazoa > Chordata > Mammalia > Rodentia > Castoridae > Castor > Castor canadensis. Next base: position 47,207,835 of record NC_133390.1, read on the forward strand.
TGGCCATATGCAGCCCATTGCAGTACCACACCATGATGTCCAAGAAACTCTGCATTCAGATGACCACAGAATCCTACATAGCTGGGAACATACATCCTATTGTTGAAGTTGGGTTATTGTTTAGGTTAACTTTCTGTGGGTCTCATCAAATCAATCACTTTTTTTGTGATGTCCTTCCATTATATAGACTATCTTGTGTTGACCCTTATATTAATGAATTAATGTTATTTATCATGGCAGGGTCAGTTCTAAACTTTACAGTTGCTGTAGTCCTAATATCATATTTTTATATCCTTTTTACCATATTCACAATGAAGTCTAAAGAGGGAAGAGGAAAAGCCTTATCTACCTGTGCATCCCATTTTCTCTCTGTGTCAATATTCTATGGTTCTCTTCTTTTTATGTATACTAGACCTAATGCACTTAATGAAGGGAATAAAGATATACTTGTTGCTATATTTTATACTTTAATTATCCCCTTATTAAATCCTTTTATTTATAGCTTAAGAAATAAGGAAGTAATAAACGTTATTAAAAGAATAATGAAGAAGAGAAAATTGTGTAGCATTCTGAAACAAGTATCTCCTTTGGAAAAGTAATTTTAACATTATATTACCTCTTTACTGATGTTACAAGAATTAAGAAGGTGGAAATGCCACTTTATAGTTAAAATATTATGTTTTTAAAGCATAACAGTAATTGAGTCAAATTAGTCTGGGAAGGAGATATTCTTTTAAACATATTTAGAATGTAAGGTACTAGAATGCATCAGGAGAGCAATAAAAAGATACTTATTCATGTCACTGTGTAATTATTCACAATTTTCACAAATGACAGTAATAAAAGTATATATAATTGTAGCCTTCACTTATTATCAGTGGCACATTTTTCAATCTCAATGCATAATCTTAAAATCTCCGGCACATTCCAAATTCTCAAATGTTAATCATTTTTAAGTAATACTAATGGTGGAAGGAAACCTGCATTCTTGAATTTGATTTTGAATTTGACTTTATGTCATTACAGATATTACAGCTAAATTTTTTTCATACAGGATACTGCCCAGTCAAGAATATCTTCAAATAATGCAACTTCAATTTTAGTGTTAGTCTTTTTTACTCTCAAATTCTCTGAACTGGAATAAATGTCTATTGCTGGTTTATCAATCTGTAGTTAAAAATGATGCTCTTCATAATTAAATACCTATGAATTTTTAATTTTTCATTGATGGATATAAATCTTCTTCCTGCATCAACCATGTCACATCTGATTTTATATTATCAGTACTCACACAGTGCCTGGTATATTTGAGCATCCAGTAAATATGTCCTTCAGGATGTTTTTAAGATAATTATGTTAGCTAAGATATAACGGGCTTATTTTCTTAACTTGAATGATTAGTAGATATTTTCAGTTTTAATTTCTAATATGGTAAACAATGATAGATATAACCTGCATAAGCAAAAGTTCTTTAAGGTCATGAGTATATTTTGAGTATAAATAAATCAAAAGATCAAAAATTTGAGAAGATTGCATTAGATGCATTGTAGATACCCTCAATTTTTGTGGACATTGTTAGTCATAATTGTACTCATTGATTTCTTTTCCTTTCTTTAACATTATCATGATTTTTGTTAAGTATTTCTGCATCACCCAGATCCAATCCATAGCACTGCTGAATCTCAGATATTTATTGATGGCAGATTATGGAATTTATTTGGGTCCAATGAGACAAGGGAGGTAAAATATGAAGTGATTATTAATTCAGTTGTCTAGAAATGAAGATTTGAAAAAATATTTTTACAGAACTATTTGAAAGCAAATAGTTTGATATATTCTGTGAAGAAGTTTTACTTTGAGAAATTGCATACTATTCTGGTTCCCATTACATTGTTGTCACTCTGAAAACTTTCAATAATTGTTCTTTATTCTGTGGTTTATTTTATAACCATATAAGGAAAAGTTTTATGTTTTTCACACTTCTGTCTAGATAATGGTGGATTTGTAACTTATCTTTTCCTGCTTGGCACATTTCTTTATCAACTTTTCTTTTTCCTACCATTCTTTTCTCTTTGCTGTCCTTTTTCTTCTCTTCTCTTTTCTTCCTTTCTTTCTCATTTACTTCTTCCTTCCTTACATTTTTCTTTCCTTCTTACTCTTTAAATGTTAAACCTTTACTTCTACAATGAAGAAAAACTTGAGGGTACAAAATAAATACAACTTACATAGAAAAGACAGACTATAGAAACCTAATTTCTAATATTCATAATAGTTATTTTCATCATATTCTCTGAATATCATAAATATTTCAGAATTGATCATTATAAACTCATAAATTTGTTTTGTTTTGTTTCCCCTTAGTTCCCACAAATAAGATAGATAATATGTGATACTTGTCTTTCTAGGACTGGCTCATTCCACTTAACATGAAAATCTCTTATTCCATCCATTAACCAGAAAACAAAATAGTTTCAGTCTTCCAAATGCCAAGAAAGATTCCATTGTGTATATATACCATAGATTTTTATCCATCCGTTGATGGGCATCCAGACTGATTCCATAATTTTTATTATGAATTGTGCCACAATGAACATGAACATATGGGTTTCTCTATAGTAAGCTGATTTTGATTCTTTGAGGTATATACCCAGAAGGCATAGGGCTGAGTCATGTGGGAGTTCTAAGAAGGAAAAGGTAAGAGTAGTAGAGGGAACATACATGATGAAAGTACATTATAAGCATATCTGGAAATATCATGAGGAAACCCCTTACTAGGTACACTTTAACATAGGCCAATTAAAAAAGAAAATGGGACAAAAAAGCATATAAATAAAGGTGAATGTGGATTAAAAAACAAAGTCATAGATTCTAACATATGTTACCAGCTTATGTAAGATACAATTATTTTTGACTGTTAAGAACTCAACTTTTGACTACCAGAAGGTCAACCCAAAATCTACAAATTTGTTCCTGAGTCTTTTTGATATAATCCCAATACTTTTTCACACAGTCCCTGCTCTTAGGCATGAAAGCTTTACTCTAATTGTTTTACAATTCCTGCTGACACTGAGAATTAGACATTTTCCCAAGGAGCTCCTTTAAATAAAAATTTACTCATTTCCAATTTATTTCTGTGTTTATTTTTAAAATACGGAAATATTTGTTGATCCTTTCTCTTAGTTGCTGAGGCACTTACCTATGTCTATTGCTTCCAGCATATTCCCTGCTCTTTCCTATACTAGCTTCAAGGTTTCATGTCTTATAAGGCCTTAAACCCACTTTGAGTTCATACTTGTACGGGGTGACAAACATGGACCTAGTTTCAGTTTTCTGCAGGCAGAAATCCAGTTTTGCCTCCAACATTTGTTGAAGAGGCTGTCTTTTATCCATTGTATATTTTTGGCAACTTTGTCAAAAATTAGGTGGGCATAGCTATGTGGATTCATATCAGAGTCCTCTATTCTGTTCCACTGATCTTCATAGATGTTTTTGTGGCAGTACTGTGCTGTTTTTATTGATATGACTCTGTAGTATAGTTTGAAGTTAGGTATTGTGATACCTCAGTGTTGCTCTTTTTGTTCAGTATTGCCTTGGCTATTAGTGGTCTTGTTCTTCCAGATGAACTTTAGGATTGATTTTTCAATGTCTGTAATAAATGCCATTGGAATTTTGATGGGAATTGCATTGAACATGTAGATTGATTTTAGCAGTATATAGCCATTTTTACTATGTTGATTCTACCAATCCACCTTCTGTAGTCTTCTTGAATTTCTTTTTTCAATTGTTTGTAGTTCATTTTATAAAGGTCATTCAAATACTTTAAGTTCATTCTAGGGTATTTGATTTTTTTTTAGGCTATTGTAAATAGAATTGTTTTTGCTATAGCCTTTCTTGGTCTGTTCATTGTTGGTATATAGAAAGGCTACTGATTTTTGTAAATTCATTTTGTATTTTTCACTTTTCTGAAGCTGTTTATGATGTCTAATAGTTTGTAGGTGGAGTTTTTCAGGACTTGTATTTATAAGATTATGTCATCTGCAAATAGGGATACTTTGATTTCTTCTTTACCTATTTGTATTCCTTCTATTTCTTCTTCACATCTTATTGCTCTGGGTTGGAATTCCAAGACTTTTGTTGAATAGAAGTGGAGAGAATGGGCACCCTTGTTTCATTCCTGACTTTAGGGGAAATGGTTTCTGATTTTCCCATTAAATATGATGATGGCTATAGATTTATCATATATTGCCTTTATTATGTTGAGGTACATTCCTTCTATTCTTAGTTTTATTAGAGCCTTTATCATACAAGCTAAAATGTCATGTTCTCCTTTTTATCTTTTATCTTTTCTTCTACAAAATCAGAGAACAGGTAGACAGAACAGCTCCTGCCCAGAGCGGAGGGCTGGCACCAGTGGGAATGGGGATGATGGGGAAAGGAGGTAGGAGGGTGAATGTGGTGCAAAAAATGGGGACACATGTATGTAAATGCAAAAATGATATCTGTTGAAACTATTCCAGGTATTGGGGGAGGATAGGGATAAAGGAGAACAGTAGAGGGGGAAATTTCTAGTATGACAAATTTGATATACTGTAAGAACCTGTGTAAATGCCATAATATATCCCACCCAGCACAACAGTAAGGGAAAACTACAAACACAAACAATGCATACAAATATATACATTCTTATTCGCTCTTCTTTCTTACATAAATGTTTATATGAATTGATTTTTTACTGGAAAGGTAGTATATTTTATTTTATTTTTTATTATTAGTGCACTTTTAATCTTTTATTGTTGTGCTGGGTGGGAGTACATTGTGACATTTACAAAAGTTCTTACAATATATTAAATATATCATACATGAATTCATTCCCTACACCATTCTTTTTTATTCCCCTTCTCTACCCATTCCTGGAATAGTTTCAACAGATATCATTTTTCCATTTACATACATGTTTACACAGTATTTTGCACTATATTCACCCTTCCATGTCCTTTCCCTACCTCCTCCTCCCCTTTCAGTGGTACCAATCCCCCCAGGCAGGACCTGTTACACTCTCCTGTTCTCTGATTTTATAAAAGAAAAGAAATGACATTTTGTTGTTTAAGATAGCTGCACAGGGAATTTCCTTGTGACATTTCCATAATATATGTATATATATATATATATGTATATGTATATAAATCTGAATTGGTTCATCTCCTCTGTTTTTCTTCTTTTTACCTTCATACCCTTCTTATGATTGCTTCAACAGTTTTGAAAATCCCATATTCATTCTTGTATAAAGAATACATCAAACATATTCCTTCTTTTACCCTCCACCTTCATATGCAACCTCCTCTTAGCATGACCTGTCTTTCATACATTGCTGTATTTGTATCAGGTCTATATTCCACATAAGAGAGAAAAATGCAGCTTTTGGCTTTCTGAGCCAGGTTAACTCCACTTTAGATGATGTTCTCCAGTTCCACCCATTTACCTACAAGTGACAAAATTTCATTCCTCTTTGTGACTAAATAAAATTCCACTGTACATAAATATAAAATTTTCTTAGTTCATTCATCAGTAATCGGGCATCTTAACTGTTTCCATAGTTTAGCTATCAATAAACCACATAGAATAACTTTAAAAAATCTTATATCAGTATACACCAATATTTGGATTTTATACTTTTTGTTTTATGTAATTATATAATAATCTGTTGTGTCTTTACTTACCTGATATTATTGATGGTACTTTATCTTATTCATCTCTTCTGATCCCTTTAAGTGTAAATATTTTAAATTGGTATTTTAGCTATATATATCTTGTATCAACTATATAGATAAGTATTCCTTTCTGAACAAGCCCAAATATCTTGTAACAGGTAAGCTAACATTTAAAATAATTTTTACAAATGATGGTATTGATTTAACCTCTGCCATTTAAAAATTACAACTATACCATGTTATATTTACTGTTCATTTACATCAACTCATTTTTCCTGCTTTAAAATTTTTTTTGATATTTTGGATGGTTTATACTTTTATTTTTTTCCATTAATGTGTTGATTATTAACTCAAACCCTCTTTGCATTAATGAAGTTACATTTTGTTTGCCTGCTTCATGTAACATTGTTTGATTACTACTAGCACTTATGTGACAATGAAAGAGTTTACTATATGTTAGATTTATCCTTTCTATTCCATTTGTTTTATTTTTCTATGTATTAACCTTGTTATTATCAATGACATCAGGTTCACAGTGGAGCTTATGATGATGATACAGAGTTTGATATATACTATACTTGTGTCCCTCTAATGTGCATTACATAATTATGGCACATTTATTAAAACTGAGTGCAATACTATTAACTTACTAACATTAGTGCAATACTAATTACTGCGGTTCAATACTATTAACTATACTACAGGCTTTATTTGGGATTTCAGCAGTTTCCTATATTCCATTCATTTACATTAATAGTCACCCTCCTTAGAGTCCTCAATCAGACAGATTTTGGCATCCATTGTCATTCATGACCTTGCCACTTCAGAAAAACTCTGCCTAGATACTTTGTGTAATGTCCTTCACTTCTGGTTTGTCTGACATTTGCTCATCATTGGACTTGTCTCAGGTAATTTGGGGAGGAATATCGCTGAACTCAGGGGTCTCTCATTACATTATAATAGGAGAAACTTGCTACCAAGTTTCTGATTTTGACTTATACAAGATGATATTAACCTTGCTAAATTCTTAAAAGGGAGGTTTGCTAGTTTTCTTTATGGTATATTGAACTATTTCCCCTTTCAATTTACCATTCATTACAAACAAGGTGATAAGTCTGGGTAGCACATAATGGGAAAGGAATTATGCTCTGTCTCACAGAGTAAGAAAAAGCAAAGAATTTGTGGAAATGTTATGGCATCCTAGCAGTAATTAAAATTATTTGTGAAAGATACTATAAAACAATATGAAAAAATTTTTCCTCTGAGAAAGTTTCAAACTTATTTGTCTTGTCTACATCAATTACCACATAGTATACACTTGCGCATGGAAATGATTCTAGGAATCTCTCTGTATAGCTATCCTTACCTCAACTAGCAAAAATGCTGTCTTTCTTATTATTTCGTATGTCTTCTCTTCAACAAAATTGGAGAAAAGGGCAGAACAGGTAGGCCTGGAAGCGAGGGGGTGGGGAGAGAGGGAGGGGGCAGAGGACGGGTGGTGAAATGACCCAAACAATGTATGCACATATGAATAAATGAATAAAGAAAAAAATTATCACCAAGGTGTTCTAATGGTAACTTTAATTCTCTATGGATTGAATTGATCCATAGAGATCAATATAAAATCAGTATAAAATTCTTGGCTCATACTTTTTCGCCTGAGTTGATTGAAAATATTGCTATATATGTTGCTGTTGAGAAGCCAGGAACCATTCTGATTTCAAGTGAGGTTGACTTTCTACATGAAGATATAGGTATGTCTTTGGTAACTTAAACCACAATACATTTATTAGAATACAACTTGCAACTCATTTTTCTGGATCAGTTATCACAAGTATGCTTCAATATATACATTGAGATAATCTTTCATTTCCTTAAAATTTATGGATATAATTTTAAATACTTCATCTCTGTTGTTTTCAGGGGTAATATTTATGTACATTGAATCATCCTTCCTAACTTTCCATTGTGGTCATGTTCTTTCCAAAGATTTTACTCCTTTGTTTGCTTCATTTTCATTAAATTAATCATATTATTTCCTCTCTTCATAGACATGTTATAAATGGTGAATGTTGTAGTCCTTATGAATTGTGTATTTAGATATAATTTCTGATGTTGATCATGTCCTTTTCTCAAATTTTTTCCCACGTCCAGTAAGTTCTCATTTCATATATGTCTTTTTGTTTCTCTCTAATCTGGAATGTGATTTTTTGATTAAAAGTGTTTTAGAAATATGGAAATTCTTTATTAAATATGAGTTCAAATTAATTTGTTGTGTTAGATTAATTTTCTCTACTTATCTATGAAGGATTTTTATTAAATGGAATATTTATTTCTCATTTCCATTATTTTTCTATTCATTTTGGCAGATATAGTTTATAATATTCCCATTGCCTTTTTTATCACCATGATAAATGATTCTATTAGGCAAGGTGAGATGACTGTAGAGTTTGCTAAGCTATTAGTTTGGGATCTTCTCTGTTGTCACATTTATTTGCTTTTTAAATAAATTAGTCAACTTTAAGGAATGGGGTAATTTTTTCTTCTGAATGTGTAGGGCTTGGGGGAGAGGGGATTGGTTACAAATTTCTTTAACTTGAGACCTCTGAGGGGAAAAAAAAAACTCTGAGATGTAGGTGTACATGTTAAGAATGTTGAAGGACCTTTAGGCTCAACAATTACTAAGAAAGTAAAGGAAGAAACACTGATAAGGAGTATAATATCAAAATATCACAACAAAGATGATAGCCATTCCTGGGAGTAAGTGAGGGTTTGAAATAGTTTTTGTCAGAATTGTTATGTGCTAAGACAAGGTAGAAAAGAATTTATACATCCTATTGAATAGACATTGGAAACAGGCTACACTAAAAGTGGAATATACTTTTGATAAGACAGTTCCATTCAGCTCAGACCATTTCCTGTGCAGAAACACATTTGAAACCTGTGTGCTAATGAAATTTTATGCAGCCATGAAGAAGAACGAAATGTTATCATTCGCTGGTAAATGGATGGAATTGGAGAACATATTCTAAGTGAGGTTAGCCTGGCCCAAAAGACCAAAAATCGTATGTTCTCCCTCATATGTGGACATTAGATCAAGGGCAAACACAACAAGGGGATTGGACTATGAGCACATGATAAAAGCGGGAGCACACAAGGGAGGGGTGAGGATAGGTAAGACACCTAAAAAATTAGCTAGCATTTGTTGCCCTCAACGCAGAGAAACAAAGCAGATACCTTAAAAGCAACTGAGGCCAATAGGAAAAGGGGAACAGGTACTAGAGAAAAGGTTAGTTCAAGAAGAATTAACCTAGAAGGTAACACCCACACACAGGAAATCAATGTGGGTCAATGCCCTGTATAGCTATCCTTATCTCAACCAGCAAAAACCCTTGTTCCTTCCTATTATTGCTTATACTGTCTCTACAACAAAATTAGAAATAAGGGCAAAATAGTTTCTGCTGGGTATTGGGGGGGGAGAGGGAGGGGGTAGAGTGGGTGGTAAGGGAGGGGGTGGGGTCAGGGGGGAGAAATGAACCAAGCCTTGTATGCACATATGAATAATAAAAGAAAAATGAAAAAAAAAAAAAAAGAAACCTGTATGCTGCCAGTAGACTCCTACTTCAGAATAAAGATATTATCTTAGCTGTGAGTGCCTTTTGCCCTTAACATCTGAGATCTTTTTATATTTAGAAGTTCTGGGAACTGCTACTCCAGGTTGATGGAATCTTTTTCCTGAGAATCTTACTAGATGAAGATTAATGGAACAACTTATAGTCCTCACTGCTGAACTGTTCTCAAAGCCACTAAAATAGGAATTTCCTAATACTTTTTCCTTCCCTTCATATTTTCCAGAACCGAACCCTTGGCTGGTTACATATTAGTAGTCTTACGTGGAGGGATGATCCAAAAGATTAATTCATGATGGAACTTACTATCTTCTCACCATGATGTTTTCAGCCATTATTTTGGCATTTGTCTATTTATTGTCAAATTCAAAAAAAGGAGTGTCATGTGATGCCTATGTATCAAATGATGCCAAAAAATAATCTTTATTGTCCCCATTGTGTGACAACAGTCCTACACTTCCTGATACTCAAGGTCAGTAATATTAGTAAGTGTTGGGATCCATTTCCATGTCCCATATTCTCTTGGCATTAGGAGCCCAACTGAATGTTATTACTGGTGTAGATTTAAGTAAAATGGGAACCTTACAGCATTCCTTGGTGAGAACACTTCTCCCTGAAAACCAAAATTTCTAAATCCCTATACTATAGAATTATGAGATATGGAATTCAGATATCCCAATGGACCACTGGGAGAGTTCCTAAACAGTTTTCAACCTATAGAAGATATATTGCCATATAATGATCACTAACATTAGGAATATACTGCACTTTGAACAATGTAATTGAGCTGTCTCCATTATACATAGACAGAGCATATCATCAATTAATTAAGCCAGCAGTTTATAGGAATGTGAAATAAAACAGAATCTGTGAATCTGTCATTGACCACTGCCACACCTATTTTGTTATATTCCAGATATTTGGGGACAATGCTATATTAAACATTAGCTTGTTAGCCTCTGAGATTGTTGCTTCCTTAAAGATATAAAGGTAGACATTATGGAGTTTGTTTTATTTTATGTTTTAGTCAGGATGCGCTATTCAGCCTAGAAAGGTATAATAGTAGGCTACTTGGTACTTAATAACTAACTGATCTCCTTGAGGGTCATTGTCCTGTTGGAGCCTTAAAATGTTCTTTTTTCATGACAAGTTGAATAACTGAAATTAATGGTAGCAAGATAAGCTTTTAAAAGTGGAGCTCATGCTGTTAAATACGTGTAGGCCTCCATCTACCACTAAAGTTAATTTGTTAATATATCATATAAACACTGGGGAGGCAGACTAAGAAAACTGCATACCCTCAGTTAGATCAATTCCTGCCTATTTGTTGTTTACTAGATTTGCCATGCTAAATAGTCTCTGGTGAGCATTTATACATAATGCAAAGATCATATTCGCTTCAATAGATTATTCATAAACCCCTTCCCGAAATCTCATCCTTAACTCTTGAATTTGTCTTCCTTTAGACAATTTCAAAGTAACTCATCTATATAATAATCCAAATATTATTATGCTGTGCTACTTCTACTTCCACATAGTGGAAATGGATGATCAATTTGCTAACCTACAGGAGGGTTTCTTTGGTTTTTTTTGTTGTTTTTTTTTTTGGTTTTTTTCTTTTATTATTCATGTGTGCATACAAGGCTTGGGTCATTTCACCCCCCTGCCCCCACCCCCTCCCTAACACCCACTCCACCCCCTCCCTCTCCCCCCTACCCCCTCAATACCCAGCAGAAGCTATTTTGTCCTTATTTCTAATTTTGTTGTAGAGAGAGTATAAGCAATAATAGGAAGCAACAAGGGTTTTTGCTGGTTGAGATAAGGATAGCTATACAGGGAGTTGACTCACATTGATTTCCTGTGCGTGGGTGTTACCTTCTAGGTTAATTCTTTTTGATCTAACCTTTTCTCTAGTTCCTGGTCCCCTTTTCCTATTGGCCTCAGTTGCTTTTAAGGTATCTGCTTTAGTTTCTCTGCATTAAGGGCAACAAATGCTAGCTAATTTTTTAGGTGTCTTACCTATCCTCACCCCTCCCTTGTGTGCTCTCACTTTTATCATGTGCTCATGGGGTTTCTTTGTAATGATTTATTTAAAAGTAATCTTAGGTAATCTTAAATGTATTCATAGAAAGCACATTTTCCTTGCTATACCATACCAAACTGACCATACAATAATTGACCATAACCTTTTAAGAGTGGATATGTGAGCTAAGAGAGATTTCCATTCAATGATGGTAAATGACATGGGAGTCTGAGAAACCATAGGATAGCTTCTTGTGTCTTTAACACTGCTCATGTCTGATCATGAGCTGCTTCAATTTTATATTCTAATGATTTGTTCCTTAGGTGATCAAAACCAAAAAATTCAAACAACAAAATTACAATAATCTTATTATAAAATGGACAAATTACATGAATAGATATTTCTTAAAGTAAGGTATATAAAAGGCCAAGGATAGGAAAAAAGGCTAAACATCCCCAGTCTTCAAGAAGAGGAGTAAAATAGATGGAACTGAAGGACAGCATGTGCAGCAAAGCAAGATAGACACAGATGACAATTATAGTATGCTGTCAGTCATGTGTGGAAGCTAAAATGTACTGATCTCATAGAAGTAGTGAGCAGAATAACAATGACTAGTGATTCAGAAGGATAGGGAAGAAATGGTAAGGAAATATTAGTTAATAGGTACCAAATATAGTTAGATATGTGGAATAAGTTCTAAGGTTCTATGCACAATAGGTTACTATCATTTACAACAGCTTATGACATATTTTCTAAATAACCAGGAGAGAAGAGTTCATAGACTCTAAGCAAAAGGAAATAATAGAAGCTTAAGAGGATAGAAGTGGTATGTAGCTTGTTTTTATCAATATACTTTTCACATATATAACAAATTCTTTCACTGTGCCCATCAATGCACACAATTACTGAAAGATAAAAAATAAACTTAAATCAGAAAAATTTTTAAATGAATATGAGCATATCTTTAAATAAATATATCAATCTGCCCAATTTCATGTATCATAATTTTACTATTATTTCAATTTAATTTACTATATGAGTAGTTAGCAATATTTTTATGGTTCATACATAAAATGAAGTCTTCCTACCATTTCCTTCATTAACTCATCTTTTTTCAGTTCTATTTAAATGTGTTCCAAAATACATAGTATTTTAGTACACTCATATATATATATATATATATACACATATAATTTATCGGAGAATGCACATCAAATAATTTTCAAAAGATTTCATTATATGAATGTATAATCAAAATGGTTGTAATCTCTCTTATTGAAGCAACAGGTATAGCTATTACAGTTAAAATGAGAATAGAGAGATAGATAATCAAGGGAATATTGAAAAATGGAGAATGAAGGAATAAAACCTCACAATCCACAGAAAAAAGCATCAATAAGGGGAAAAAAAGTAACCAGACTTAGTATAAAAGACAAAGATGGAACAATTAGGAAGACAGGACCAGTACATATTATAACAGAATCTATAGGTGAGAATAACTTTAGAATTACCAAAAATTCAATTTGGTTATTTATTCAGCCTAAAGAAGAATGAAATTATGTTGTTTGCAGGTAAATGGATGCAATTGGAACAATTCCTATTAAGCAAAGTAAGCTATGCTATAAAAGGTCAAAAGTTGCATGTTTTCTTTCATATATGGAAGCTAGACCTATAAGTTAAATGTATGTATGGAAGCATATATGATCATATGCATATATACAATCACAGAGAGAAGAAAATTACATCAGTGAGTCTGCCTGGAAGGGCTATGGGAAGTGGGAGAGAGAAAGAAAGTGTTAGAGAATGAAAAATATTGAAACAACCCACCATGAATATTACATAATGTACCGTACAGTAATCTGTTGAATAATAAGGAAGCATGGTATAGAGAATGAGTGAGTAATGGGGGCAAGAGGTTAATTTGGAAAAAAGCTTGATATGTACAGACTTGAAGTACCAAGGCAAGGCCCCTTTGGACTATCAATATATAATTAATTACAAAAATGAAGGGAAAGAGGCAAAAATAAATCCTTCATGCGGGTGGGTGCCAGTGGGAGGGGGTAGGCACAAGGAAAGGGGAAATGTGGGTGCATATGACAGATGTGTTTTGTATCCGTATATGAAAACAGAAGAATAAAACATATTGAAATTGTTCTATGGTGGGGAGGAGGGAAAGAGGGAGAATGATGGAGGGGTAAATCCCACTAAAATATATTTTAAACACATATGTAAATATTACACTGTATTCCTCTGTACAACTATGATATACTTAAAAATCATAAATATAAAAGAAGCTAATTAAGTATTCTTTGTTTGACACATGAAGTTGGTTGTGACCTTATCAGAGAGAAGCTTCATTCAAGTGTGGGGGCAGAAAAAAATGAATGAGGAGAGGACAAAATAGAGCCATATTCTAATCTAAATCTCCAGCTTCCCTATTTCACTTATAAGTGTCCTCTTATATCATATGTATAAATTTCAGTCACCCTATTTTAATATCCAATTTTTAAAATTTTTTGTCATTATTGTGATAGGCTGCATTCACAAAATTTCTTACAATATATCAAATATATGATAGTTGAATTCACCCCCTCCATCATTTTCTTTTATCCTCCCTACTCCCCATTCCTGGAATAGTTTCAGTTGGTCTCATTTTTTCATTTGCATATATGTACACAGTACTTGTATCATATTTATCCTCCTACACCTTTACCCACGTTTTTCTGCTCCCACTGGTACCAACCCCCTCAGATAGGACCTGTTGTACCCTTGCTTTCTCCAATTTTGCAAAAAAAAATTGACATTTTTGCTCATTTAAGGACTATGTAATTTTTGATTTATATGTCTTTCTTTTCAAATTTGTGGAGATTTCTCATGAGGTTCCCTCAGACACTTTCCTAGAGTCTAAAGGAACTTTTAAATGATCCCTAATTTAAAGATATTTAGTATCCAATAATACAGTAAGGAACATAAATGTCAGAACTGTTAAGTGGAAACTAGTACAAAATCAGGTAAGTACCATCTGGTGAAGATGAGGAAAAAGCAATTTGATTACAAACAATTGGGACGTTTCTCTTGGAGGAATTTATATTTGATTTCAAAGAAGAGCAGAAATGAGATGGAAAAGAGGGAGAAGTTATTTCTGGTGAGGGAAACAGTACTTTCAAATTAACTGAACAAAGTGCACAGGAAAGAGTGAAGTTGTGTATGTGGCAATGTTCCCAGAGTTGCACAGGAGTATGCAAGATGACATGATGCAAACAGACTGGAGAAACTATAATTCTAAAATGAGGAAAGTGGATCTGCTTTGAAAACTAATGAGGTACTGCTATGAATTTTTAAGCAAATATAATCCTTTTTTTCATTTATCTACTAGAATAGAGCACTTCAAACTGCTTGAGCCTATTCAGTGTGTTAGAAATACACTATTGGACATAGCAAAGAAGGCTTTTCTCTTTAAGGCACAGTGCTAATGGTGGCAATTGGGAAGGACTGAGAAATTATATATGTATTAATAAACAAATTTACTAACAAATATGTACTAATTAAGTATACTAACAAATTAATACATAGTTTAAGGAAGAGAAAACAACAAGTAAGAATGGTAAAAGCAGTTGGGATAGAACAATCTATTTGAATACAAACCAGTTAATAGCATCAAATTTCCTGTACATGTAGTGTAGGACACGAAGGTACAATGAAATCACACAGTGAAGAAGTTGAAGAACATGGCTGAACCTCACACCTTCTAGTTTCTTCTCCAAATGCTGAATATATTTCATAAACCATATTAATTCCACAACCTCCAATAATGGCTCAACTATACAAAGACTCTTTTCTGCCTGTTTTACATTTTATACACAAAATGGTAAAAACAACTGTAAAAATTACATCATTTATACAATATTAGAAAAATTATCTTCAAATAGACTTTAGTGAAGTTCTTTTGGGAGAAAAGGGGTGTGACAGGGTTTTGAAATCAGGGCTCTGCTCTTACAAAACAAGTACTCTATTGCTTGAGCTACACCTCCACTTAAGGCAATTTGTTTTAATATCCTTGTATAACAGTGTATCTTTAATTAATTTTATGAGGTGTATACTTTGATAGTACTTAATATCTCCACAGAAATGATGTCAGTACAGGAAATTCCCTCTAGGATTTGGTGGAATGCTTTAACTTAGCAAGGGACATAATTATAACTCTTGAACCAAAGGTAGTCTTTCAGTTTTCATTCTTCTAATCTCAAGTACTTGAGATCAAAGTATGTACATATTCTTAAATTGTAAGTCTTTTACCATAAAGCAAACAATGTACTTCAGAAAGCTCTTTTCAGTGAAATCTAGGTTAAGAAATCTACTCTCAATTTTACTTTAATTTTAGGAACTATAACTATTTCCCTAAATACCATATTATTTCATTTTATCTCAATTTTGTATTTCTAGCTCTTCTAGAAATTGAATAATGTGGGGAACTATAAAGAGGTAAAGTATAGTAATTCATCTCACTTTTTTATTGTGAGGTGGAATTTCAAACTATATAGATAAGGTTATAAAAAATGTGTTAAATAATTCAGATATATACATTAAAATTTTTTCTAATATAACTAATTTCATGGTTTACATTTAATATTCACAAAACAATTTTTACTGCCTTTCTTTGATGTTTTGATTATAGAAGAAGAAATTCATTCAACCATAGAATTTATTATTAGATATGTCAGTGTCTATGTCCCAATGGATCACCAAGTATTATGAGTAAAAGAAAACAAGTTGAGATTCAGAATTTTTCTAGACATTAAAGTTTTTACCCTTTTCTAAGTATTAAAACAGATACAATCAAGGTAGCCCTGTTTACTAATTTATTCTTCTATGGAATATATTAGAGAACATATAATTTTCTAAGGAAATAGAAAAACAGAAAAGAGTTAACAGATTTTTTAAAAGATACTATTTCTTATGATGATAATTTAAAGTTTTCCTTGTAGACTAATCTTCAATGATAACATCTCCATGTGCAGAAGCAAAGACTCTAGTAGAGATCATAAATAGGACATTAAAGACTAGGTCTTTTATCCAGGTCATCAGGATGGAACTAGGATATAACTTTTCTTTCTTCTCCCTCCTAACATTTCACAGTTCCTTTCATAGAAAGAAGTTAACAGCTAACCTGACAGTGCTTGTGACATAAGGATATTGTTAATATATGTGAGAAAAAGAAAGCAATGTACAGTGTATGCAAGAAATTGCTTGGTATTGAAGATGTGATACAATACACAGAATGAGATAACTGTTTCTGGGACATTCAGATTAAAACTTTATGAGGTAGCATTTAATGGAAACCATACCTTATAAACCTTAGAAGCTTGGAACATAATCAGTGAGTACAATGGTATGGACACAATTAATGAAATGAAATGTGTGTTAATAAAAATGGGTATGAATCTGGGAAAGGGGGGAAGAAATGTGATAAGCTATGCATGTTTGTTTCTATAGCTTTGCAAGGTAACTTTCTTTAAAGATGAATTGCTTTCCCCTAATTCTTTAGTGATTGCTTAAAATCTCTAAGGTATGAATTTAACATAACTGTAATATGATTTGAATGAAGATTTCCCTCTCCTGGAGAATACATAAAAGCTGTTATCCCAGTAGAAAAAATACCTGAGGGTGAAATTGATTTTAAATTTATTGTAGAGAACTATAAATGGCCACTGAAATAATCTCAGGAAAATGTAACAAATATAAGCCCGTTAAATTTTTATGCTCTTCTTACATAAACTCATAAACATAACTTTTCACTATAAGAATGCTGTCTGGAATTTTAAAATACCTTGTGAATTTTGAGAAGCACATCATGAGATAATAGGTACTGACATTTAAAGAGAACAAATGCCCCCAAGAAAGATAAGTAGCTGTATTCCAGAGAGAGCTGAAGATTGTTGAAGACAAAACTCCTTCATCTGTCACAGAGAGAAAGCAAATTTAAATTTTTAAGTTCCTATTAGAATTGTAAGTGTCTCTATTTCCTGTCTCAACAGAGAAGGTAATAATATGGAGATCAACTACTCCTGGACAACTGAATTCATCCTCACGGGATTTACAGATGATCAAGAACTGAAGACCCTGCTGTTTGTGATCTTCTCTGCCATCTATATGATCACCATGGTGGGGAATCTTGGTTTGATAGCCTTGATTTACACGGAACGCCGTCTTCACAAACCAATGTACATCTTTCTGGGAAACCTGGCTCTGATGGATGCCCTCTGTTCCTGTGGCATCACTCCAAAGATGTTAAAGAATTTCTTTTCTGAGGACAGAAGGATTTCCCTCTCTAAATGTATGGCACAGTTTTATTTTCTCTGTCTTGCTGAAACTACAGACGCTTTTCTTTTGGCAGCAATGGCCTATGACCGCTATGTGGCCATATGCAGCCCACTGCAGTACCACACCAGGATGTCCAAGAAACTCTGTGTTCTGATGACCACAGGTTCCTACATAGTGGGATGCCTGCATCCCTTGGTTGAAGTATTATTACTGTTTAGGTTAACTTTCTGTAGGTCAAATCAACTTAATCATTTTTTCTGTGATATCCTTCCATTGTATAGAATTTCCTGTGTGGACCCTTATATTAATGAATTAATGGTATTTATCATGGCAGGGTCAATTCTAACCTTTACTATTATCATAGTCCTAATATCATATTTTTATATCCTTTTTACCATATTCACAATGAAATCTAAAGAGGGAAGAGGAAAAGCCTTATCTACCTGTGCATCCCATTTTCTCTCTGTGTCAATATTCTATGGTTCTCTTCTCTACCTGTATGCTCAACCAAGTTCAGTTAATGAAGAGGATAAAGATATACCTGTGGCAATTTTTTATACTATAGTCATTCCTTTATTAAATCCTTTTATTTATAGTCTAAGGAATAAGGAAGTAATAAATGTTATTAAATGGAAAATAAAGAAGAGAAAAGTCATAACAATTTGAAATTATATCATCTCCCTTGGAGAAGTGACATCAACTTGCTAATCACATTTTCTAAGTTGATGTCAAAAGAAGAAGTGAAAAATGTCACTTAATGAACAGAATAATTTGCAAAAATTAAAATGTGATATTTGAGCAAAATGAGTTTTGAAAACAGGGATTACATCAAAATTACCTAGAAATCTCATGTACTAGGATCCTTTGGAAGTAAATTAGAGAATCACTCATGATGGCAAGAATGTGATTAGTCAAAAATTTTGACAGATAATGAAACTTGAAATAAAAGCTAGTATGTATAAGGAATTTCTCATATTAATAATGTCACATTATCAGTTTTTCCTTCTTGCTGAGAACAGAAACTATTTTCTTCTGTCAGTAATTACCTTTGACCATGTGTAATCATATGCAGCCAATTTTAGAACCACTTTGGTTAATATTTAAGCCTTCACTTAATGTCATTGGTTAATTTCTCAATCCTTAAGTCCAAAATCTCAGGCCAATCTAATGTTTCAAGTATTAAACTTCTTTTAACACCATCAGTGGGAATTAAATTTCATATTTGAATTTAACTTTGAACTGAATTTAGCTCATTAAATACAGTAACTGTGAATATGTATAGAATGCTCTAATATTATTTTCATATTTAGTGCTAAACACTTTTATCCTCAACTCTGAACTAAAGAATCTACATAATGGTAATTTATGAATATATAGTTAAAATATTATACTTTATAATGAAAATTCCTATAAATTAAATTTCTTATGTGGTTTGTCTATTTGTCCACCACACATGACACTGTAGTTACTGCATACATCCATTAAATAAAGTTTTTCTAACTGACATCTTTAATAGTTTTGTTGTTCATTATGAGTACCCAAATCAACACTTATTCTGTTGAAAGAATTGTCATGTTCACAGGTTTAACAAAAGATGAAGATGTTGTTCAACAACAAATGAGCCAGAAAATAGCAAAAGTTCTAAATATCTAAATAAAATATTGGTCAAATAGAGTGCAAGTATAAAAGAAAAACAAATTATTGAAAATATACTATATGCTAGGCAGTAATGTAGACTTTTAATATATATTAACTATAAACATTTTGATGCTCTTCTTAAATAAAAACCTCAAGCAATTAAATGAGTAACTTGTCCAAGGTCATCCCAGTAAGCCCAATGCATCTAAAGTTTGAATAAACACTGCCTTTCTCCCCTTTCTTACAATTCAGCTATTATGTAGCATTAGAAGTTAACTGTACCTTAAAATACGGAAAACATTCTGATAGTTGCAGCAAAACATAAATGAGTTTGACCATTGTCAATGTTTAAGCAAATGACTATGTCACTGGGATTGGAAAGTGCAGCGTAAACACTGTGGAAGAACCAACTAGGTTGCAAATTGTTGCAGAGAGGTCTTAGAGACTGTAGAGGTATGGGTAGATGAGGAACTGAGAACCTTCAGTGCAAACTCGGAAGTCTAAATTTGTTTAGAGTCATCAGACATTGGACTCTTCTTGATGCTAAATAATTGTGATTGTAACTTTCAGAAAACATATCTGGCAATTGATTGATTGAAATAAGCTTGCAGTGAGAGAAACTTCAATAATTTTTTATTAAGAGTGGAACATGAATATAGTGAAAGAAAGGAGATGGGTACACACAGGTAAACAACATTTTAAAGAAAAATAAAAAAGTAAATTAAAATCCTTGAAACAGAAAATGAAATCTTCCTTTTTCTGCCAACCCAATATCAAATCTGATTTCATAATACCAATACAATACAGCATCTGATATACTTGGGCATTCAGTAAATATTTTCTTCAATGTGTTTTTAATATGTTCAATAGTTAATATATGATTGTTACTTTTACTTTTGAATTTTTAGTATTTTTTAAGATTTATTTCCTGTTATAGTAGGTAATGATAATTAAAACCTGCATAAACAAAATCTCTTTGTCTTACATATATTTTAGTAGTATAAATAAATCAATAGACAGAATAGTTTGAGGAGATTGAGTGAAGTGGATCATGTGTATCCTCTATGTTTAATATTTTAGGTAGAAGTATGTACATTGAGTTCCTTTCCCTTTTCAACATACAGCATGTTTTTTGTTATGCATTTCTATATCATTAGCCCAATCCTTAGCAATGCTGAATTTCACACCTGTGTTAAATTAAAACTTATTTTATGCCAATTAGACCTCTCAAAAACTGATTTTTCCTGAAAAATTGGTTGATAATTTGGCTTACTTGGAATTCTAAATTTTATACAAAACTTTCCACTGAACTCTGAAGAAATGCTTCCATTATATTGTGTCAACCTTGGTTGCTTTGAGAAATTGCAAATGATTCTGATTCCCATTCTGTTGGTATTTCTCTGAAGACAGAATCTTTCCCATATCCCGTTCTTTATTAAATTATAGAATGAACAATTATGGCTTTTTTTCTGGATATTGGTGCATTTAGTTGTCACCTCTCTTTAGTTTCTTCCAGAGTTACTAGGCCTTTCCTTGTCATTAATGATGTTGATATTTCAAAAGAGATTCTCTCAAATATTTTTATAATGTTCATTAGTTTTGTTTCATCTCACATTTGCTCATTTTTAGACTTGTCTAAAGAAATTTGGGAGAAATGCCACAGAAATGTGCTGCTCTGTTCATTTTATTGTACGAGGGAGCATTTAGTACCAATATAAATTACTACAAAAGTGTTAACCTTGGTCACTAGGTAAGGTAGAGTGTTAGATTTCACAAGCTTTGGTGAGACCATTTCCCTCTGAATATCAAGACTTCTAAACTCCTACAACTTGTAAATTTGTAGAGTACAAATTTCCAAAATTGATCACTCAAGAAATCTTATACACATTTTTTTCACCTATTGAAGATATATTACCATGTAATGATCGCTGATATTTTGGGTAAACAATGTAGTCTGGCCATCTTAATTGTACATGGGTAAGTCATTTCATCAATAAATGATCCAGCAGATTCTGAGAAAATGAAACTTGATAGAATCAATGAATCAGTAATTGCTCAATAATATATGTACCTAGGTATTTGGGGCCAATGCAATATTTACATTACTCTGTCAGAGACTGATGCTTCCTAAATACTGATGATGGAGAGACATCCCATTATAATGTGTAAGTTATTTTATGTTCTCATCAAGGTGAATTTCTTTTTTATTATCATAGAAAGGTTCATAAATTGCCAACCTGCTACTGAATGGCTATGTGATCTTCTGAGGATTGTTACCTTATTTGGGTTCTTGCAGTGGTATTTGTTTTTGAAAAATAGAGTAATTATGAGGAATAATAGATACATGAGTTTTGAAGAGTTAGATAACATGCTGCTAAATATATCCATGCTTATAACTATCAATGACTCTGTTTTGTTCATGTGTCATGTGCTAAAAATGGAGAGGCAATAAAGGAAACTGCTTGACCTCATGTAGCTCAGTTTCCAGTATTTTGTTAGTTAGTACATCTTTCATCCTAGATACACTCTAATGAGTATTTGAATGTGAGGTAAAGAATGCAAAACTTCATATCCACTCCAATACATCTGTTCATAAAGATTTCCTTATCCATCAGATTTGAAACTATGTCCCTCTAGATAGCACACACAAGTCATTCACCTCTACAATGAATCTAAATGTTCTTACTGTGTACTACTTCTATTTCTACAGAATGGATATGGATATACCTTCTGCTGTCCTATGAAAAGATTTCTCCTTATAAGAAAAACTATGTGGAGTTACGTTCACCAGTAATATAATTTGCTTGCCACACCATCTCAAACTGACCCACTCAACATTACCCATATCAATGATATGGGTAACATGGGACTCTGAGTCACCTTCAGGGACAGTTTATTGTGTCCTCCAGCACTGCTCATATCTCCTCAAGAGCTGCGTCACAGTCATATCATAATGGAGTATTCCTTGACTATCCAAATTTGTATTTTGTTAGTGTGACAATTTCTAACTCATGAAGAGAAGTCTTGTTTCATTGTTATTTCAGGTCTCAGAGTTTGAATCTTTGTCACAACCAGGGCTTAGAGCATAGCAGGGAGTTATTTTTAAATACATTGTAGTTTTTCATGCAAAGAATAATGCCTTACTTCAAAACCTTAGGCATATCAGTAGGATTCTCCTATTGGTATACTCCATGAACTTCATATTCATTTCATGTTTCCTCATCAATTACATATCTCTAATTGCATAGATCTGCTGAGTCAGTCACATTCCTCAAAATCAAACAGTGCCTAATAAAGCTTAAATGTCATAGATCGTTTTTCTCATTCTGGGAACTGCAAAAAATTGGAATTTTCTCCCTTTTTGGAAGATAAATGTGAACATAAGTTACATATAAACTGGGTTAAGTATTTAGAAACATTTGAAAATAAACAAGACAATAGAATAACTGACAAGAAATATGTGTGTTGTGGTTTGGTTGTGAAAGAACACACAATGGCTCATATATTGAAGGCTGCATTCAGGTTGCAAGTAATTTCAGATTAGGGCTTTGGGAGATTATTATATCCAGAGGGCTTGGACATAATCAATAGATTAATGAATTGATGATTTACAACTTGATAGCATTATTAGCAGATGGTAAAAATTAGCTGGTGAGACTGCTTAGAAGGCAGTAACTGACATTATGCATTCTCTTAAAGGGATTATCTTATCAATTGTCCCATCTCTCTCTGTTTGCTGGAAGCCTTTGGTGAATAACTTTTTTGTGTTTTCTGCTGGCTGTCTGCCACTCTTTAGGACTAAAATCAATAGAAGTGGCCATCTATCAAATGACAATTCTGATACCAAAAGCTAAAAAATTTTCCCTCCTGTAGCTCCTTTACTCAGGGATTTTTTTTTTTGTAGCAATGAACACTGACTTATATAACCTGCCGTGTTTGCCTTCATTTAAAGGGACCTGAACTAAGAAATACCATTTGCTATTTCACCAGAGTGCCTGAGTCCTACAGGAAAAGTCCAATGGGAATATGACAGACACATTATAGAGATGCAGAGTGGAATTATCAACAAGAGAACTATGCATAAAGCATTTTAAATTCCATCTCCCTAGTCAATATCAACCCATAACCATAAGTGACATCACATGGTAGGAAAATGGTAATCAGGATATCACTTAAAGACCTGCTTACATCATGGGCCACTGAAGTATTTGTAGGTGGAAAAGTGTTCAGCCCCCACAAACCCTGAGCTCAGGTAAGGAGTTACCGGATACTTTGGAATGTAACAAAAACTGCATTGCCCTGAAATATTTCTGCCCATATCATTCCTCCATATAGTGTGCTACTAAATACTGCTCCCACTTAGAATCTTAGGAGTTGTTAGATGACCACATCTCAAGTGGTTCATCATTCACAGTCATCTTATACTGTGAACAGATGGGTGGCTTTCTTACTATCCAGAGAATAAGTATAAGATCCTTTCTTGAGCAGCTCATTCAGTCCATGTTAGAAAGAGGAACTACAGAATCCTAGCACAAAGGCAGGCAACCCTGATGGGCCAAATGAAGAAGATTCAATCTTGTGCAGGTCACTAGAGTGACTTCATACAACCCACAGAAATGATGATTCTCTTGCCTGCAGTCAAGTGTTCCTAACAGAGAGAATTGATAGGGATGCCATACCTAAGAGAGTTGTATCCCAGATAGCAGAGTGTTCTCATAAACCCCGCAAGCCAAGGCAAGTGGAGTATCTTCAAGTAGACTGACGCTCATGATAATCTAAGAAGCTACACAGACTCTACACTACTACACCCAACATGGAATAGACAAGAAACATCATAGTACATATCTCCAATAGCAATTCACATGAAAATTGTATGAGATGTGCCAGTTTGGGTTATTATACACATATACATGGAAATGGCACAATGATACTCCATGTCTTGCTATCTTAAACAAAAAAAATGTTATTTTCTTCTTTTACTAAATCAGAGGACAGGAGGGATTAACTGGTACCTTCTGGAGGGGGGTTGTTACCTGTGCCAGCAGAGAGAAGAAGAGAAAAGAATGTGGTAGGATGAGTATAGTGCAAATACTATGTACATGTATATGTAAATGAAAGAAATCATACCTGTTCTAGGAATGTGGAGCGGGGTAGAGAAAGGAGAATGATGGAGTGGGTGAATTCAATATGATATATTGTGAAAAACTTTTGTAGATCTCACTATGTACCAACACTCAGCACAACAATAAAAAAATTAAAAATTTTAAAAAGCAAAATTAACAGTGGCAGCCAGGTGCAACAGCACATACACGCTGTCCTAGTACTCAAGTGGATCATTAGGACACAGCATTTTGAGACTAGCTTAGGCTTATATAGAGTTTTCAATTGAAAAAAAAATTAAGAAATGTAATACATGTACTCTATTTGCAAATATCATTACCAGGAAATAAAAGGCTTTAAAAAGTAAGAAAGCAGTGGTGCCTCCAAGGGAACATGTCTCTCTAGCAATGGATCCCTAAGAAAAGGAAACCAATGAATTGCCTGAACAAAAAATCAAAATAATGATATATGATAAAAGTCAATGAGCTACAAAAGAATACAATTGAAAATACTAGAGAAATAGTTTTTTATTTCATTGAGAAATTTTTAAAAAGAACAAAGATCATGAAAAAGAACCAAGCAAAATTTTGGAGCTGAATAACACAATAAAGGAAATAAAAAGTATCATTCAGAATCCCAACAATAGACTAAATCAAGCAGAATAAGGATTCTTGGATTTGAAAACTGGTCTTTTGAAGTAACCAATCAGGCAAATGACCAAGTTTATGAGACACTATTAAGTAAATTCATATGTTACTGGTGCTCCAGAAGAAGAAAGGGAAAGACATGCAAAACCAATATAATAAATAAGTGCTTAAAACATTCCAAATTTTGGGACAGATAAATACATTAAGTCCTGGTATCTCAAATCACAATAAAATGGTGCTTATTGAGGCATACTTCAAAGTGTCAAAAGTCCAAGATAAAGATAACTGTTGAAAATCAACAAGCGATACACATAACATATGCATGTGTGTGTGTGGAGGGGGGTGGTTTGTGTGAATCCCTGTCAGTTTACAAGAGGAAATTTTTCAACAAATTTCTTACAGGTCAGAGAGTAGATTGCTACATTCACAGATAAGAAAGAAAAAAAAATTGAGAACATGCATTAAAAACAGTACAGATATCTTCCAGAAGTTAAAGAGTGCTAAAGTATTTCTAAGAGAAGAAAAACTCAGGAAATTCGTCACTACCAGTGACTACCATAATCAAAATGTTTAAAGAAAACTTACACTAGAAATGAATGGACAGTAAAACTACCATGGAAAAATTGTATGAGAGTATAAAACCCACTGACAGGGAAGAGAGAGAAAAGGAAAGTGAAGAGTCAAAATTTACCAATTAAAAAAAAAAAAAAAACCACAGAGATGAAAAGAGAAAGGAAAAAGGAGATAAAAAAAGATCTGAAAAAAATTGCAAAATGACAGGAATAAACTTCTTATTCTTCAGGTGCTAGAGAATGAGCTTGGAGTTTTAAACATGCTGTGTAATCATTCTACTACTGAGAAATGAATTATATTCCTTAATGAAATATTTAGATGGATAAACTGTTAAAAATAAAATAAAAAGGAACAACTCCAACAGTATGCTACCTACAAGAACCTCACAAATTTTGGGGATTATAAAAATATGCAATTCAACAGAAACTTAAAGTGAGTACTAGGAGAGGACAACAAGATTGTGGATTGCTGACAGTCACCTAGAAAAAATGGTGAACATTGTTCAGCTTGTCGCACCTGATAGTTTCATTTCCAAACATGAATTATTTTAATAAATTACATTAATTCCACTTCCTCTTGTTAAACCAGCAAGCAACAGTTTTCTGTCTGCTTTACATTTTATGCACAGAATAATAGAGACAGTTTTGAAATTTAACTAGTTACACACAGTATCACAAGAACTTTAATTAGATTTCAGGGAAGGTCATTCACTTTAACCTTATTGTCTCACAGGATACCTTTAATTAATTTCAAGTAGTTTGCTATTTTCTAGAATTTATGTCACCACAGAAATATATTAATATCAGTGCAGGAAATCCCCTTTAGGATTGGTTGGAGTGCTTTAGCTCCGCAATTTAAGGGACATAATTACTAACACTGACCTGATGGTAGTCATAGATATTGTCTTATTCCCAAATGTATTAAAGAACAAGATCCTGAATATTTTAAATTCTGAGATCTTCATTATAAAGCAAACAGAGAACTTCAAAAAGCTCTACTCATTGAAATGTAGGTAAGAATACAGTTGCAACTTATTTTTTTCTTTTAATTTAACAACAATAAATATTTACTTCCCTGAATCATTTACCATTTGGATGTTCCTAAATATTAACTTCTTTTATTTTTATTCTTTCTAGCTTTTCTCAAAATTGAGTGGTTATATGGCTTTAGGATGAGGTACAATACTGTAACTCTTATGACTTTCAAATTACAAGATAAAAATTTTAAATATATATGTAAAAATCACACAAAAATCTTCTAAATACATAAGGTGTGCACTTTGAGAGCAATTTCTAACTTAACTGAAGAGTTGCAAGGTTTATATTTAATAGTTTAGAACAAACAAATCTCTAGTATCTTCTTTTGGATTACAGAAATGCAAAATTGTTTTATCCTAGAATTAAGTGACTACATTTTTCAGTCACTATGTCCCAAAGAAACATTTTAGTAATAACAGAAAACAACTTTTTTATTGTTGTGCTGGGTAGTGTGTACATTGTGGCATTTACAAATTTTCTTTCAATATAACAAATATGTCATTCTTGAACTCACCCTCTCCACCATTCTCTTTCATATTGTTCTCCCCAAACCCCTGGAAAGAAACTACTTCCTTAACCAAACATAATGCGAATCTAAAATTCTTCAAGGATTTAAATGATTTCCTCTTTTTGTAAGTGTTATAACTGAAGTCTAATGTCAGTCTGCATTTCTTAGTTTTTTAACTATTTTGAAATAATAGAGTGAATCATATATAATTTTTTGAGGAATAAGAAAAATAGTAAAAATCAGTTTAGATAAAGGGAGATATAGAATATGATAATTATTTTTGAAAATGATCCTTGTAGACTCCTCTCCAATGTGAAGAGTGTGCAGGTGCAAAGAGGTCTATAAGGACCATTATTAGAACACTTCCCTGGTCAATAGGGTTGAGCTACTGCTAGATTTCTTTATGCCTTGGCATATAGCATTTATTTTTATTATTTTGTGTGTATTGTGTGTGTATTGCTGGGGATCATGAACAGGTTACTGCGCATGCTTCCAAATTGTTTACCACCAAGCTAGACCCACATCCCTCTCTTAGTAATTTCAGCTCCATTCACAGAACTATGTAATATTTAACCTCAAGATGTTAACAATAGCATAAGGAAATGGTTTAAACCAAATCATTCAGATTTGACAGATGTAATTGTGGATGGTCCTGGTTATACAAGGTATGCTGTAGGATTCAGAAAATGAGATCAGTGTGGTCTTGAATATTCAGGAAACTTTATTTAGTAGCACTATACACAAATTATCCCTTAAAAGAGGAGAAAGAATTAAGATACTTGGGACACAACAACAGAAATAATGGCATGGGAAATGTCAGTTTCTCAGAAAATGTGCAGAACATTCAAAATAGAATGAGAGATGTTTTATTTCTTTAGATACAAAGGTAATTATCTCTAAAGAAAAATATTCCCATTAAGTCTTAGGTGATCTTTCTAATTTATATCAGATATAAATTTAACATGTTACTTACAAGCTTTCTAAGTCATCTCTCCTTTAGTACCATCTATAAAAACACTCTTCTCATTGCAGAAATAGAAACATTTTTAGGAACATTATTTTATATTGCTATTCATAATCTTAAAAAGTGGCACTGACATTATTTGGAAATAATGAATAAGAGATAATAACAAAGTCCTTATAGTTTCCATGCATAAATATATAAAGTAATCACTTTTTCTCTGTCAGCATTCTCCTTAGAATTATATATTACAAAATTCATCATTGTTAATACTGGGAATTACAGCATGGCATTATAGATGCTGAAATTTTAAGAAAACAAATACATGCAAAAGTATAGGGAGTTTCACCCCACAGACAGTGGGAAATTTTTGAAGAATTTTCTCTATCTGTAATGAAAGCAAAAAATTAAAAAATTATATGCACTCAAATAAAATCTTATATCATACTAACATCTATCTCCACAGAAAAGCTAAGGATGACTGAGGACAACTTCTCCTTGACACCTGAATTCATCCTCACAGGATTTACAGACCATCCAAACCTGAAGAGCCTGCTGTTTGTGGTCTTCTCTGCCATCTATATGATCACCATGGTGGGGAATCTTGGTTTGGTAGCTTTGATTTACATGGAAGGTTGTCTTCACACACCAATGTACATCTTTCTGGGAAACCTGGCTCTGATGGATGCCCTCTGTTCCTGCTCCGTTACTGCCAAGATGTTAGGGAACATTTTTTCTGAGGACAGAAGGATTTCCCTCTCTGAATGTATGGCACGGTTTTATTTTCTCTGTCTTGCTGAAACTACAGACTGCTTTCTTCTGGCAGCAATGGCCTATGACCGCTATGTGGCCATATGCAGCCCACTGCAGTACCACATGAGGATGTCCAAGAAACTCTGCATTCAGATGACCACAGGAGCCTACAAAGCTGGAAACCTACATCCTATTGTTGAAGTTGGGTTATTGTTTAGATTAGTTTTCTGTAGGTTAAATCAGCTTAATCATTTTTTCTGTGATGTCCTTCCATTGTATAGAATTTCCTGTGTGGACCCTTATATCAATGAATTGATGCTATTTATCATGGCAGGGTCAATTCTAAGCATTACTGTTTTTATAATGCTAATATCATATTTCTATATCCTTTTCACCATATTCACAATGAAATCCAAAGAAGGAAGAAGCAAAGCATTATCTATCTACCTGTGCATCCCATTTTCTCTCTGTGTCAATATTCTATGATTCTCTTCTCTACTTTTATGCTCAACCAAGTTCAGTAAATGAAGAGGATAAAGATATCCTTGTGGCAATATTTTATACTGTAATTATTCCTTTAATAAATCCTTTTATTTATAGTCTAAGGAATAAGGAAATAATAAATGTTATTCAAAAAACAATGAAGAAGAGAAAAATTGTAACATTTTCAAACAATATTGTCTGCCTTTGAAAAGTGACTTCAACTTGATAATAATGTTTTCTAAATTGACAGCAAATGAGAAAGTGAAAAATGCCACTTAGTGAACAGCATAGTTTTACAAAATTAGGCTGTGACATTTGAGTAAAATGGATTTGGAATAAAGGGATAACGTCAAAATTACTTTCAAATCTAAAGTACTGGGACCATTTGGGAGTGAACAAAGGAATCACTCATGACTGCAAGAATGTAATTAGTCAAACATTTTGACAGATAGTGAGTATTTTGAATAAAAGCTAGTATGTGTAAGGAATTTCTCATATATTAATATTTTATTATTAGTTTTTCCTTCCTTCTGATAGCAGAAACTATTTTCTTCTGCTGGTATTGGCCTATTATTGAAATGTTGTCTTATGTAGCCCACATCAGAACCTCTTCATTTAAAATTGAAGACTTCATTTAATGTCATTGGTAAATTTCCCAATCCTTAAACCTAAAATCTAAGGTCATTTTAATATGTCAAGAATTTAACTTCTCTAAATACCATTAGTGGGTATTAAATTTCATATTTAAATTTGACTTTGAATTGATATTAGCTCATTAAACATATTAAGTGTGAATATGTATTCACAGAATACTCTACTAGTAATTTACATTTTCAGTGTTCAACATTTTTTGTCTCAAATATCTGAACTAAAGTGTCTGCATAATGGTGATATATGAACCTGTAGTAAAAGTGATGTACTTTATAATGAAATTCCCTATGAATTAAATTTTTCATGTGGTTAGTATATTTGAACACCATTTATGACACTGTATGTAATTAAAAGATAAATGCATTTAATAAAGGTTTTCTCACTTGTATTTTTACTAGTTTTGTTGTTCATAATAAGGGTCCAAAACAGCACTTCATCTATTAAAAGTATTGATATGTTCACAGCTTTAAGAATAGAGGGATATGTTGTTATGAGCAGAAAATAGTTAAACTTCTAAATATCTAAATAAAATATCAAAATAGTTAAACTTCTAAATATGTAAATTAAATATCAAATTGACTGCAAGTACAAAAGAAAAAATGAGCTATTGAAAATGTACTATATGCTAGGCATTAATCTAGACTTTTAATATATATTAACTACAAACATTTTGAAGCTTTTCTTAAATAAAAACTTCAAGCATTGAAATAAGGAATAGTTTGTCTGAGGTCATTCCAGCAAGCCCGATGTATCTGCAGTTTGAATAAATGCTGCCTTTTCACCCCGTTCTTACCTCTTTTATTCAGCTAGTAAGATTGGAAGTTAGCTGTACCTTAAAATACTGAAAACATTTTGATAGTTGTAGCAAATCATAAATGAGTATGACCACATTCAATGTTTCAGGAAATGACTGTCAATGGGAATGGAAAAAGAGGGTAAACCCTGGGGCAGAGCAAACAAGGTTGTGAATTGTTACAGAGAGGCCTCGGTAACTGTGGGGAGCAGTCAGTGCATCAGGAATTTTGAACCAACGTTCCGTGCCAAACTCAGAAATCTGAATTCATTTAGAGGCATCAGACATTGGATTCTTCCTTGAAGCTGAATATTGTGATTATAACTTTCAGAAAACATATCTGGCAATCAATTGATTGAAGTAAGCCTTCAGTGAGATTAACTTCAATAATTTTTGTATTAAGTATGTATGGAACATGAATATAGTCAAAGAAAGGGGATGTGTACACACAGGTAAACAACATTTTAAAGAAAAATAGAGCAAATTATAATCATTGACTCATGAAATGAAATCTTCCTTTTTCCTCTATCCCCATGACACTTCCCCAGTACTCAATCAGCACCTGGTATAATTGGGCATTCAGTAAATATTTTCTTCAAAGTGTTTTTTAATATGATTGTTAATTAATATATAATGGTTAAATTACCTCTACTTTTGACTTTGGGGTGCTTTGTTTCAGATTTAATTTCTTTCATAGTAGATACTTATGAGCAAAGCCTGCATAAACAAAATCTCTTTATGTATTACATGTTTTAAGAGTATAAATAAATCAGCAGACCAAAAGATGTGAGAACCTTGAATTAAATAGATAATGTACATCATCTAATTTTAATATTTTAGAAACAATTATGTTCATTGACTTCTTTTCCCTTTTCTACTTGTACCATGATGTTTGTTATGCATTTTATATCATTACCCCAACACTTAACAATGGTGAATTCCAGAACTCTGTTAATTGAAGACTTATTCAGGGTCAGTTAGACCCCCTCAAAAATTATTTTTCCCAAAAAAATTGGTTAATAATTTTTGTTTAAAACTCTAAGTATGATACAAATCTTTTTACCAAACTCTTTTAAGATACCTTTCCATTATATTCTATCACTCAGAAATGGCAAGTGATTCTGGTTCCCATTCCATTGTTTTCTCTCAGAAGACTTTTGGGAGCTTTTCCATATTCCATTCTTTATTAAATTATAGCATTAACAATTATAGATTTTTTCATTATTTTCTGAATAGTGGTGCATTTAATTGTTACCTCCTTTTAGTTCCCCCATGGTTACTTGACCTATCCTTGTTATTAATGATGTTGACATTTCAGAAGAGATTTGTCTAAATATTCTTCAGTTTTGGTTTGTGTGACATTTGCTCATGATTAGACTTGTCTCAAGGAATTTTGGAGAAATAACACAGAATTGCACTGCTCTCTTCATTGTATCGTAACAGGGAAACTTTAATATCAACATAAACAACTACAACATAATTGAATAACCTTGGTCACTAGGTAAAGTGTAGTGTTATTGCACAAGATTTGCTGAAACTATTTCCCTCTGAAAATCAAGATTTCTAAATGCCTGCAACTTGTAAATTTGCACTGAGTAAAATTCCCAAAATGGATCACTCAAGAAATCTTATATACATTTTATCACCATGTCATGATCACTGATATTTTGAGTAAACAATGTAGTCTGGCCACTTCAATTGTACATTGAACAAGTCATTTCATCAAAAAATGAAACAGCAGGTTCTGAGAAAATGAAACTTGATAGAATAAATGAATCAGTAATTGCTCAATTGTACATGAACCTAGGTATTTGGCCCAATGCAATATTTACATTACTCTGTCAGAGACTGAT
Source organism: Castor canadensis (assembly GCF_047511655.1). Taxonomy (NCBI): domain Eukaryota; kingdom Metazoa; phylum Chordata; class Mammalia; order Rodentia; family Castoridae; genus Castor; species Castor canadensis. The sequence continues at coordinate 47,240,513 of NC_133390.1, forward strand.
GCTTCCTAAGCACTGATGATAGAAAGATATCTAATTATGATGTATAAATTATTTTATGCTCTCATCAAGATGAATTTCTTTTTCTATTATCATTGAAATGTTCATAAGCAGCCAAACTGCTACCAAGTGGCCATATGATCTTCTTGAGGATTGTTGCCTTATTTAGGGTCCTACAATGGTATTTATTTTTGGAAAATAGAGTAATTATGAGAAATAATAGCTAGATAAGCTTTGAAGAGTTAGATATGTGCCAACAGTAGGGTGGAAGATAAAGGAAACAACTTGACTTCATATAGCCCAGTTTCTGACTATTTTGCTTGTTAGTGTATTTTCCATCCTAGATAAACTCTGGTAACTATTTAAATGTAAAGAAAAGATTGTGAAACTTCATATCCACTCTAATACATCCATTCATAAACTGCTTTCTTAAGATTTCCTCATCCCTGAGATTTGAAATTATGTCCCTCTAGAAAGCACACAAGTAACTGACCTGTACCATGAATCTAGATAAGTATTTTGCTGTCCTAAGGAAAGTTTTCTCCTTATACATAAAACTATGTCAAGCTATAGCTCATCTTTAATATAATTTGTTTGTCACAGCATCCCAAACTGACCCACAAAAAATTACACATAACCTTTTGAGATCAAGTATGTGATCAATGATAATGGGTAACATGGAGGACTGAGTCACCTTCAGGGACAGCTTATTGTGTCCTTCAGCTCTGCTCATATCTCCTCATCAGAGCTTCATCACTCTCATGTCCTAACAGAGTCCTCCTTGAATAGTCCAAACTTGTACTTTGTTAGCCTGACAATTTCTAGCTAATGAAGAGAAATTTTATTTCAAGGACATTTCAGGTCCCAGAGTTTTTAAAGTTTTGTCACCAACAGGGCTTAGAATATGACAGAGACTTATTTTAAAATGCACAGTAATTTTCTGATGCAGAGTAAAGCCTTGTTCCAAAGCCTTATGCATCTACATAGGACTCACCTATTGGAATATTACATGAACTTTTTATTCATTTCATATGTCTTCTCATCAGTTACATGTCACCAATTGCATAGATATGCTGAGTCACATCCCTCATAATCAAGCAGTGCAAATAAAGCTACAATGTCATAAAGATCTTTTCCCATACTGGGATCTGCAGAAAATTGGCATTTTCCCCATTTTCAGCAGATAAATCTGTCGATAAGTCACTCGCAAAGTGAGTCAGATATTTAGAAACATTTGAAAATACATGGGACAAAACATGAGAATTGACAAGAAAGTATGCTGTGGTCTGATTGCAAAATACCACTTAATGGCTTGTGTATTCAAGGCTGCATCCTGTTGCATGCTGTTTCATATTAGGGTTTTGGGAAGTGATTAGATCATGAGGGCTCTGACATAATCAATATATTAATCAATTGATAGTTCTCAATTTGATAGAAATGCTAACAGGTGGTTGAGCTAGATGGTGGGATTGATTAAGAGAATGTAAGTCACTACATTCATTCCCTTGAAGAGTTCATCTTATCCATGGTCCCATCTCTCTCTGCTATCTGGCAGCCTTTGGTGAGTAACTTTTTTCTTCTATGCTCTTCAGCTAGGCTGTCTGACTCTCTTTAGGACTAAAATCAGGGAATTAATCATTTATCAACTGAAAACTCTGATACCCTTAGCCAAAATAAATTTTTCCCCATTTAGCTCCTTCATCTCAGGGATTTTTTGTGGCAATGAAAACTGACTTATATAACCTGCAATATTTGCTGTCACTGAAAAGGACCCAAACTAAGAAATCCCATTTGGTATTTCACCAGAATGCCTGAGTACAACTGGCAAAGTCCACTGGGAATATGACAGAGACATTATGGAGATGCATGATGGAATTATCAACAAGAGAACTATGCATAAAGCATTTCACATTCCATCTCCCCTATTAATATCAACTCTTAACCATGAGTGACTTCACATGATAGGAAGATTTAAATCAGGACATCCCCTAAAATCCCATTCATGTCATGGACCCCTGAAATTTTTGCAGTTGAAAATGTGTTCAGGCCCCACAATCCCTGAGCCCAGGTGAGGAGTTACTGGATACTTTGCAATGTTACCACTGCATTGCCCTGAACTATGTCTTCCTACAACATGTGGTGTGCTGCTAGATACTGATCCCACCAGGAATCTTATGAGTTTCCAGGTAGCCACATCCCAAATGGTTTATCATTCACAGCCATGTGACACTGTGAACTGATGGGTGGCTTTTCCTACTATCCAGTGGCCCGAAGAATCAGTTTAAGAACTTCCTTCAACAGCTTGAAAAATCACTGTTAGAAAGGTGGTCTCTAGAATCCTGGGACGTAGGAAGGGAACCCTGATGAGGCAAATGAAGATGCTTCAATTCTATGCAGTTCAGTATAGTGACTTCACACAACCCACAGAAATAATGATTGCCTTACCTGCAGTCAAGTCAACGAAATGATATATCTTCAAACATGACTGATTCTGATGATCATTTAAGAAGCTACACAGACAGAACACTACTACACTCAACATAGAATAGACAAGGAACATTACAGAACACATCTCCTGTAACAAATCACATGAAAAATAGAGGAGATGAACTAATTTGGGTTTTCATACACATAAACATGGAAATGTCACAATGATACTCCCTGTGTAACATTAAACAAACAAAAAAAAATCAATTTTTTTCTTTTGCAAAGGTGGAGAGGAGGAGGGCTGAATAGTTCTTTCTTGGGGTGTTGTACCAATAAGAGGGGAGAGGAGTGTGGGAGGGTGAGTATAATGCAAATACTGTCTACACAGATATGTAAATGAAAAAGTCCTAATTGTTCCAGGAATGTGGAGTTTGGTGAAGAAAGTAAAGTGATGGAGTGGATGAATTCAAGTGTGATATACTTGATATACTATAAAGATTTCTGTAAATGTCACAATGTACCACCCCACAGCACAACAATAAAAAACAATTAATTTTAAAAGGCAAAATTGACAGTGGCAGCCAGGTTCAACAGCTCATACCTGTTGTCCCAGAACTCAGGAGGATCATTAAAACAGAGAATTTTGAGGATAGCTTACATTTATATAAAGTTTCCAACTGAAAAAAGTTAAGAAAGGCAATACATTTGCTGTATTTCCAGATATCATTGCCAGGAAATAAAAAGATTTAAAAAGTAAGGAAACAGTGGTGCCTCCAAGGAACCATGCCTCTCTAGCAATGGATCAAGAAAAGGAAATCTATGAATTGCCTGAAAAAAACCAAAGTAATGATATATAATGAAACTCAATGAGTAACAAAAGAATACAACTGAAAAATACTAGAGAAATAGTTTATTATTTCAATGAAAAATTTATTAAAAAGACAGAGATCGTGAATAAAGAACCAAGTGCAAATCTTGGAGTTGAATATTGCAATAGAGAAAATAAAAAGTATAGTTTAGAATCCTGACAATAGACTAAATCAAGCAGAATAAAATATTTTGGATTTGAAGATTGGTCTTTTGAAATAGCCCAGTCAGACAAACACTATTAAGTATGTGTGTGTGTGTGTGTGTGTGTGTGTGTGTGTGTGTGTGTGTGTGCACACTACTGGTTTTCCAAAAGAAAAAAGGGAAAGTCATACAAAGCCAATAAATAAATAAGACCTGAAAACACTCCAAGTCTGGGACAGATAATGACATTAAGACCCGATATCTCAATTCTCCACATTACATTTTATGTACAGAATAATAAATACAGCTTTGAAATGTAGCTAGTTACACACAATGTCACAAGATCTTCCATCAGACTTCAGTGAAGTTCATTCAGTTTAACCTCATTGTCTCACAGGATACCTTTAATTAATTTCAAGTAGTTTGTTGTTTTCTAGAACTTTCTCTCTCCTCAGAAATACATTGATGTCAGTATAGGAAATTCCCTTTAGGATTTGACAGAATGTTTTAACTCTGTAGTTAAGGGAATTACTAACACTGACCTGGAGGTAGTCACTGAGATTTTCATTGTCTTCATCCCAAATGCTTTAGAGAATGAGATCCATGAATACTTTTAAGTTCTAAGACCTTTAGTATAGAGCAAACAGTGTACTTTCAAAACGTTCTACTCCTTGAAATGTAGGTAGGAATACTGTTTTAACTTGTTTTTACTTATAATTTAGTAGCCATAAATATTTACATCCCTGAGTCATTTACCATTTTGATGTTCCTAAATTTTAATTTTTATTCTTTCCATCTCTTCTCATAACTGAATGGTATGTGGATCTAAGATGCAGACAATACTGTAATTCTTATGACTTTCTGACTACAAGACAAAATTTCAAAATACACAGCTAAAGTCACATAAAAATCTGCTAAATACATATGGCGCATACATTAAAAGCAATTTCTAACTTAACTGAATAATGTCACGGTTTATATTTAATATTTTAGAACAAACAAATTTCTAGTGTGTTCCATTGGATTAAAGAAATGTAAAATCATTTTGACCTTAAAATTTATGTGACTACTTTTTCAATAATAACAGGAAATAACTTTGTTTTTATTGTTGTGCTGGATTAGAGTGTGCGTGTGGCATTTACAAAAGTTCTTACAATAGATCAAATGTATTATACTTGAATTTACTCTCTACACAATTCTCTTTCCCTTCCCTCCCACTCTCATTCTGGAAAAGAAAGAACGTCTTAAACCAAAACATAACATATATCTAAAATTCTTCAAGGATTTAAATGATTCCCTCTTTTTAAAAATGGAAAAACTGAAACATAAATGCCAGGCTGTATTTGTTAGTTTTTAAGTATTATACCCTAACACAGAGAACCCTATATAATTTTATGATGAATAAGAAAATAGTAGAAGAGCCAATTTACATAGAATGAAGATAAATATATGAGAAGATAATTATTTTGAAAATTACTCTTTTAGACTCCTTTCCAACATGATGTTGTCTTTGTGTAGATGCAAAGATATCTGTAAGGATCACTATTAGAATTAATTTGAGGTCAATAAGGTTGATCTACTGTTAGAAGTATTTATGTTTTCTTTGCACAGCATTTATTGTTACTATTCATGTGTGTGTGTATATTGCTGATGATAATAAACAGATTGTTCTGTATGCTGCCAAAGTGTTTTACTGCTTAGCTAGACTTACAGCCCTCTAATAGTTATTTTCCCTTCTGTTCACAAAAGTTTGTGCTAGTTAACCTCAAGATGTTAAGACCATCATAAAGACATGATTTAGACACATGTTAAAAAAAACAAATCAATGCAAATTTCACAGACGAAATTGTGGATGATCCTGGTTAATACCAGGCCTGCTGTCTAATTTAGAAAATGAGATCAGTGTGAATTTGAACATTCAGGTAAATTTTACTTAGTAGCACTATACAAAAACTATCCCTCAGAGAGAAAGGATTAAGATATTTGGGACACAACAACAGAATAATGGCATGGGAAGTCTCAGTGTTCTGAAAATGTGCAGGACATTCAAATAAAAATGAGATATGTGATAATCTATAGACATTTATTTCTTTAGATTCACAAGGTGAAAACCCACATTCCAGTTTTAAGTAGGTTTCTTTTTCAGGTTAATTTTCTGTAGGTCTCGTCAAAGCAATCACTCTTTTTTGTGATGTCTTTCCATTGTATGTAGACTACCTTGTGTTGACTCTTCTATCAAAGAATTTATGTTATTCATGTGGGCAGGGTTAATTCTAATTTTTGCTATTATTGTAATCTTAATACCATAGTTTTATATCCTTATTAGAAATGAATTCAGTATATTGGGGTGTCACAAGAGAGATGACACATCTCAGAAGTCAATAGGCAAGGCAAAATTTGCTTGTACAGAAAAGTGCAGAAAGCACACAGACGTGAGCACACTGAGCAGGAAGACTGCTCAGGTAATGCAATGCTGCCCTCCCCCTGGACTGGGCAGTTTTTGGGTTCACAATCCACGCATTGGCTATTTGGAAAGGGACAGGTCAGAATGGGGCACTGGAAACAAAAAAGTTTAAAAGTTCGGGGAAACAATAACTGTTTTAGCATATCATCTTTGGAAGTAGAGCATCTAGTGCAATTCATTTATTTATTTTTTGACTTGGCCCGGCTGAGGATAACAATCCTTTGTTCATAATAGAAACTTTTATCAGGTTAATCAGACTCCATGAAGTAAGTGTATGAAAGGCAAGTTAGTAAGGCAGTTATTACTGATTCTTTGACAGAAAGGACCCATCCTAAACTGATTCTTACAGTTTCCCCCTTTCATTTACAGTTCTTTTCTTCAAATTTGTTCCTCTTTTTAATTTTGCCTTTAGAGTAAATGAATTTTAAACAAGTTACAATATTATAGATATACTTTATGAGTGACCAATATCCAATCTTTAATTAAATGTCATGGTTTTTAATTTTAGGTAACATATACTTAGAGAACTTATGCATATTTAGCATTTAAAGACAGTAACAATTAACATCACAACTATATAGATGTCATATATATGTTAATTTAAACTTTTACCTTTGGAGTAGAATTTAGCAAAACTTTTACACCTCTTACAAGTTTAGGAAGACAGTGTCAGTGCCCTAAAACAACCTGTATTTTTATTGAAAAAGTTCACTTTGTAAACTTTGGTATAGCATTCAAATGAAGTTTAGACACATATCCCACACATTTTTAGGGGGTCAAAGGTATAAAAATCATTGAGAAGACAAATATTTAAATGAACTGATCTATTTAAGGTTTAGTTTCCTAGGTATGTAAAAGCATTACAAGATCAACAGAAAATATGAGCAATTATTTTGAGAAAATCTATTCTTAAGGCAGTATTTATAGTTGTTATTCAGAGCAGAAAAATATAAAGATAGCCTCATTACTTCATGGATGTAGAGAATCAGGTTCTAGTTTAACATGACCCTAGAAAATCTTTTAGGCATCTCTTAGATTACAGTCAACTTTAATCACACACCTAAGCTTTTATAAACCCCATGCATCATACACTTTTAAGATTTACTCAGGACTTTTATATGATGTTTTGAACCTTCTGATGGTTTGTCCTTATCCTGTTTTGTTTTGTTTTTTTAATTTTTGGAACAATTCTTTGGGATAAACATTTTTAATAAAATTTTTTATTTAAAATTCATTTTTTACCTTTAATTTTCTTTCTTTTCAAAAAGATACCCAATACCATTTTATATTTTTCCTGCTTGTCAAAAATAATTCATAAAAATTTTTAACCTAGAACCTTATATTTATATGAAAAAAGAGAAAGAAAGCAATCTTAAAATTACTTTTTTTGTATAAAATCAACTTAAAGAAATTCCATTTGTTAATAGACCCATGCATTATGAGAGAAAATTAAATCCCAGATTTTACTTATGACAGAACATAACAAGCTAACACCATTTCAGGCTAACAACATTTTTTTAACTACTCACATTCCAAAATCCCTACTGCAGGCTGCTGCCTGGGTTTAAAATGGCCCCCTTTTTATTTTTAGTTTGAGCTTGAGTATTAACCCCTGAATGACTTCATTTTAGTGAGACCTGATTGAAATAAGTTTGAAAACTCTGTTTTTTTTAAGTAGCAATAGAACAGAGCACAAGTAACCAATTTTTTACATTAACTCTACAATGTGAACTATCCTCAAGATATTTACATACTCGTACATAAAAAAGACTTAAGCAGACTACAGTAGAGATCTCCAACACAAACATCCTGGGATTTTTGTTACCTTGAACATCATATTAACCTTATAACAGCAGTTTAAGAACTATTTTGAAGATGTTTACACACACACACACACACACACACACACATACACACACACACATACATAGGTAGAAAAGTTTTATAAATTAAGCATGCCCCCAGAATGTCAATTTAAGCATGCATAAGATAAAATGGAATTCCTGGAGCAAATTAAATTTTGCTGAATGCTGTTTTAGGGGCATAAACAAAATGACACATAAAAATATAGAGTACACTCTCAAAAAAATATTTTAAACCAAGCCCAGAGGGCTATCCAGTGGAATGGTGGATGATGCATCTATTCTCTTGTGAGTCTCTCTCTTTGTAACTGAATTTTTGTTACCCATCCCTTAATCTCAGCTGTGTGTTTTCCTGGGAGAAGGCTCAACCCACTGTAATGGAGGTTTCTTGCACTTTACCTGTATCCCTAGAACAATATTCACCACCTCTCCCCGTACTGGAGTTTTCTTAAATTCTATTGAAAGCATGTTGTGAGCACTTATTGGTTCAATTGAGTACAGAGAGACAGTACTCAGGAGACTCTTATTTCAGAGAACAGGGTTTTTATTCAAACACATTCACATGGCATGTTCCTATGGATCCTAATGCCTGTCTCTGCTACCCTAGCCAGCCAGGAGTTACTCAGACCTTCATCCAAGTCTCGCTCATGTGCGTTCGAGGTGCGACGTCTTGTCAGCCAATGAGAGAGGCTTATCTGCACCCCAGGGGATCCTCACAGCCACCTTCAGTGCAAGTCCAGTTTCACAGTTCACCAGCCGATACCATGGTCATCGGGAGAAGGGGCACGCTCACAAGCGGCAGCTGCCTCTACATCAGGGTCTCAGGATGGACTCCGACAGTGTGGTCTCCGATGGGTGAGGAGGCAAGCAAGGCTTTGAGTTCTGGCCTGAGTTTATATACCCTGTGGTGACCTCACCACTTCTGTTATCTGCACTGTCACCTTAGGGTTAGCTTGTTTGTATATCAGCCTATCACACTCCAGCTGGCTTCTAAGTCCTAACACACACTAGCTAATACTTCTTATTTCAACAATTTTTCATACTTTAACACAATGCAATCCATCACAACAATCCTTCAATACAACAACAATCTTATACGTGTTCAACACAAAGCACTTCCTCCATCTCAGTAGTCAGAACTTGCTTTGCTTCAAAGACAAGTCCTAGTCACACTCATATAGCCTCTGGGATGTTTCTACCACCAAAATAGTACTTAACTTTCCTACCTTGGACCATGCACAGAGTTAACCTGGTCTTCCATGGTGGTTGCTTGCATAGGCCCCATTTCCAACATTGACAATTAACTTCTAATTTCAAGTTCATTTTTGGCCACAGAGATAATGGACTCACTCAGGCCTCAGATCACTGCAATAAGGTGGTGGGAAGTGTTTCCCCTGAAAAGGGGGTTTCCAAGGCTCCCTGGGTGATGTGAAAATCTGGATGAGACCTCACATTGTTAGTAATGAATTCAGAACATTGGGGTATCATGAGAGAGATGACACAACTCAGAAATCAATAGGCAAGGCAACATTTACTTCTGAAGAAGGTTGTACACCAGACAGACTCTGAGAAGCAAGCAAACAAGTCTGCTGGGGTTTTATCTCTAGTGCAGTGCTGCCTCTCCCCTGGATTGGGCAAGTTTCTGGTTCACAGTCTATACCGTTGGCTAATTGGAAAGGCACCAGGTCAGGAAAAGGCTTTGGAAACAAAGAAGTTTAAAAGCTCAGGAAAGTTCCAGAGTTATCAGCTCTGGAATCAGGACATCTCAGAGAATTTTTTTTTTTTGCCTTGGCCCAGCTGAAGATAACAACTCTTTGGTCTTAATACAAACTTTCATCAGGTTAAGCATAGTCCATGAATTAAATATATGAGAAGTGAGTTAGTAAGGATGTTATTACTGATTAAGTTCTTTGACAGAACAGACCCACCCTAAGCTGATTCATACAATCATTTTCACCATATTCACAATGAGATCCAAACAGGGAAGATGCAAAGTGTTGTCTACCTATGCATCCTACTCTCCCTCTGTGTCAATACTGTATGATTCTGGGCTCTTCATGTATGCTCAACCAAGTTCAGTTAATGAAGGGGATAAAAATATAACCATTGCTACTTTTTATACTGTTATAATTCCTTTATTAAGTTCATTTATTTGTACTCTAAGAAATTGAGAAGTAACAAATGTTTTGAAAAGATTAATGAAGATGAGACAATTTTGTTACTTTCTGAAATAAGTATCTTTTTTGTAAAAATGATTGTAATTTGATTTTTTTTTCTTTTTCTAAATGTACAAATACAGAGAAATTAAGAAGTTTCCACATTGCCATCAAACTATAGTTATTAATGTATGATGGTATTTGAGTCAAAGCCATTTGGAAAGGACAGATTCTGCTAAAACATACTTGAAAATCTAAGGTAATAGACTCCATTAGGAGAGAACTAAAGAATGAATTTGGGATGGTCAGAGTATGGTAAATCTCAATTTTTGGCACAGCCAACAAATGCTAGGAATAAAAGTTAATGTAACTAAAGTTTACCTTTCTTTAATATTATTGGCAAATTTCTATTTCTAGCACAATTTTCAAATCTCAGCACATATACCAAGTCATAGTTCTCAAACACTAATCTTTTTTTAGTGATACTACTGTTTGAACTCAGCTCTTCAGTCATTCCACCAGCCCTTTTTTGTGTTGGGGATTTTTGGGATAGGGTCTCCTGAACTATTTCCCTGGGCTGGCATTGAAACTTGAACCTTCTGATCTCTGCCTCTTGAGTAACTAGAATTACAGGTGTGAGCCACCAGCTTCCAGTTTCAAACACTAAACACAAATAACACTATTAATGGGAGGTAAACTGCATGCTTGTTTGACAACTTCCCTTTAACTCCTTCAAATTATGTTTGAATATGTGATAATTTGGAATATTTATTCCCCACCTAGATTATTGTCTTATTTAGTGGTATTTATTTTTCCTCTCAAATTCCTTGAGAGTATCTATATATTGGTGCTTTATCAATCTATAGTTTAAAATGAGGCACTTCAAAATGAAATTATCAAATGGGTTTTAATTTTTGTGTTGTTTGAACTTCATAATGAAATTCTCTATGGTTTTTAATTTTTCTGTACTTTTCTTATTTATCTACTTTATATGACACGGTATTCATTGATTATATCATTAAACCAAATATTTTCCCTCATAACAGTTCTTATGTTTGTTGGTCATTAGAAGTACAAAAAACCTGCATTGATCCAATGAGAAATATTAATGTGCATGTGGTATTAACAAAAGATGGAAATGTTGTTACAGCATAAATTGGTCAACAACCTAGAGAAAATCCTAAAGCAAAATATTTGTTTGTAAAATAAATTTATAAATTGAAAAGAAAAATAATTTAATGAAAATATACTATCTGTTAGCTGTAAACTAGATATTTCATATATGTTATCTAGCAAATAATTAGGCTTCCTTGAAAAAAGAAATTATCCTTGAATACAAATGGAGACACTGAATAGATTACCTAAGCTCATCCTGGTAAGATGGGTGGGGGTGGATTTTGAATCAATATTGCTTTTTTCCACAGATTTTGGTACACTGAAAACAGGTTATATTGTCTATTTTCTTATTTTTGCCCACTTACTTCTTAAGAAATATCAGAATTATACTGCACACCTAAAAAGATAGAAAAAAATTGATACATACAATGAAATAGAAAAGAGTATGACCAGAGTCAGTTTGTAAGGAAATGATTGTGTCATCGGATTGAGAACGGTAGGTTAACAAGGTGACAAACTGTTGCAGAGAGGTTGTGGTGAGGGAAGGATATGTGTGTGTGTGGATCAGGCTTCTGGGAACCTTCAGTGCCACACTCAGAAATCTGAATTTATTTAGAGGTAGCAGACACTGAAGTCCTCGCAGCAGTAGAGTAACATGAATGTGTATTTCAGAAAACTGATTTGACAATTCATTCATTGAAACGTGCCTAGAATGAGAAAAACTAAGCAGATACCTTAAAGCAACTGAGGCCAATAGGAAAAGGGGACCAGGAACTAGATAAAAGGTTAGATCGAAAAGAATTAACCTAGAAGGTAACACACATGCACAGGAAATCATGTGAGTCAATGCCCTGTATAGCTATCCTTATCTCAACCAGCAAAAACCCTTGTTCCTTCCTATTATTGCTTATACTCTCTCTACAACAAAATTAGAAATAAGGGCAAAATAGTTTCTGCTGGGTATTGAGGGGGTGGGGGGGCGAGGGAGGGGGCGGAGTGGGTGGTAAGGGAGGGGGTGGAGGCAGGGGGGAGAAATGAACCAAGCCTTGTATGCACATATGAATAATAAAAGAAAAATGAAAAAAAAATTCACAAAGTGATGAGACTAGACCTGTAGAACAAATGAAGGAAGGAGAATGATACACAGTACTAGAAAATATTTTTTAAAATATGAAGTCCTACCTTGTTCTCACATCAAACATCTCAATTTGATTTTATATTATCACTTCTCAAACAATGACTGGCATATTTGGGATTTCAGTAAATGTTTCCTACAAAGGGTTTTAATATAATTATGTTAGTCAATATATAATGGATTTATTATTTTTATTTTCAAACAATAATATTTTTAATTTTTCAGTTTTAACCTCTAACGTGGTAAATACTTATAAATATAACCTGTGCAAACCAAAACAATTTAGAGTCCTAGGTAGGTTTTAAGAGTATTTAAAGACACAAAAATTTAAGCAGGAACAAAAACTGAATCGTGTTCACCCTCAATTTTAATGAACATTACAGTATAGTATCCATTGATTACCTTCATTATTTGTTAATAATACTGTGATTTCAGGTATTTTTTGCAACAACACCTACTCCTAATCCTTAAAACAATGAGTCTCAAACATCTGTTGATGGAAGAATATGAGACTTATTTGAATAAATAAGAACAAACAATGTGATTATTGTGGAAGTTACTGGGAAATGAGTTTCATTTTGTTTAAGAAATCCACAAAAATAATATTGCTCTCTCTCAGTGTTATGGTGTTGGGATGTGAAATCTCTCACATCCTACTTCCATGTAGCCATCAAAATGAAAACAACTTAAAGATGTAGTCAACAATGAAACATGACACAGCAGAAAGAACACCAGAAAAATAGACCCGAAATATGTGGAATGGACCATTTCTTATCACTGTGTACACAGGAGATCTTACTCTTCAAGCTTTGAACAGGAAAGTGTTTTATTTTCAACTGATTAATACTAATTGCTACATTCATGTCTCTTACTTATCTCTTACATGTGTTCCTTCACACTCCAAATTATTTCTCACACACTGTTTTAAATTTCAAATATCTATTCAGTGGTAACCATTTCACTGTTGAACATCTGTTAAACATTTTACCCACATTACTGTATTTTAATTTTCAATAAACCCACTTAAAAATTGAATGACAGAAATATTTCATAACTTGTCCACAGAAATAAAATAGTGGAGCTCCTGAATCAAACTAAGGTTGTCTGGCTCCAGACTTGATTGTCCTAATCACCATCTCTTAATATACATTGCATAAGCAAAAGGTAGTGTGACAAAAAAAGTTCAAAAAGCTCAACTGTGAGTGGCAGAGAAAAGAGCAGAGATTCAAGAGAAATGTAGATCAATTACATTTTACCTGAAATAATTCAGAAAAAGTTCAAGTTTGGAGAAACAGATAATTGATACCCATATTCATTTTTGAACCAGTTAGACTTTTAAACAATAGTTAAGATTTCATTTACATTGAATAAGTTTTAACTATTTGCCAAATTTTCCTATCTCTAAATGTTAATCTATATATGTTAACATATATGTACATGTTTCTTGCATATATACAGTAAATATATACAGTTGATGATATATAAATATTTCAACATACAGCTCAAAAGGACAAAGCATTTCAAATCCAATCATATTATTTTGATCCCTAAGAAATTTAACATAATATACATTTCATACACAAATATTTCCAATGATGCAGAAATTAAGCCCTATAGTGATTTATTTTTTCCCCTAGTATGCACTTAAAAATCACTACTTAATTTCAGTTATATAATTTTTTAGCCTTATAATCTAGATGAATCCTCTAGCCTTTTGTTTCTTTTATTACACTTAAGATTTCAAGTATTACTGTCTGATGTTTTATAAAATATTCTTTGACATACACATTTTGCTGATATTTCCACATAACTAGAGTCAAGTTAAATATTTATGGCAATAATCAGTGTGCTAAGTCTGTGTGGAGTGCAAGAGACCCAAAACATCACTTCGTCTTGTTCTAAGGTATGATAAATTTCATAACTTGGTTAGGAATTTTCCACCACATTTTTCCCTAGTAAAAGTAACTTGATATCTTCTAACTGATATCTAATCCATACCATTTACATTGCTGTTTAAATTTATGTTCCCCAGAAACATTTGAAGGGTGCATACATTTTTTTTCTTTCATACTTGTTAGGCAATTGCTTTACACTGCTAAATCCATTGCACCGTTTACAAACCTTGCTTGAATTAAATAAAACCACAAGGCATGCTTGCCAGCAGGCACTCCTCCACTTCAGCCACTCCACGAGCCCTATTTTGTGTTAGTTTTGTTACAAGGTTTTGTAACTATTTGCTCAGGGTGGCTTCAAACCACAATCCTCCTGATCTTTGCCTCCAGAGTAGCTTGAATTAAAGGTATGAGCCACCAGAGCCCACCTATCAAAGCTAGAAATAAAAGCTATTATATATAAGGAATTTTCTCTACTATTATATGGCACAATTGTAGTTTTATTCTTCTTGCTGATAGCAAACAGTGTTTTCTTGGTAGTAAATGGGCTATGATCACTATGTACTACACTGCAGAACCTCTTAGTATAATGTTTAAAACTTCATTTAATGTTACTCGTAAATTTCTAAATCCTTAACCTAAATCTCAGGACAATTTAATTTTTGACCATTAAATTTTTCTTAATACTATCAGTAAATTAAATTTTATATTTGAATTTGACTTTAAACTAATTTAAGCTCATTTAAGATTTTAACTCATTTAATATTTAAGTTTTAATACATGTTCATACAGTATAGGAGGTATAGGTGGACCAGGAACTGAATACTTCATAGAGAATCAAGATTATTTTCATACTTAGTGTTCAACATTTTTATTTTCAAATTTCTGAATGGAAATAGCTGCATAATGATGATTTGTGACTATGTAGTTAAAATGATGTATCTCGTAATGAAATTCCCTAAGAATTACATTTTTCATATGGTTTCCTTACTTGTCCATCACACATGACACTGTAGTTTCTGCAAATATTCACTAAGTAAACTTTTTCTCACAGGTATCTTTACTTGCTTTGTTTTTCACTACAAGTGCCAAAACCAGTAAGTACTCTATTTTTTGTTACTCACAGCAGTAACAAAAAATGGAGATATTGGTCTACTACAAATAAGGCAGAAAAGAGTGAAAATCCTAAATATCTAAAAAAGTATCAAACATATTACAAGCATTAAAGAAAAATAAATTATTGAAACTGTTCTATATGCTAGGCTACAAACTAGACTTTTAATATATATCAACTACAAAATTTATGCTTTCCTTGAATGAAAGCATCTAGCACTGAATATTAAGTAGCTTGCCCAAGTTCATCCTAGCAAGCCCAATGCATCTGCAGTTTGAATAAACACTGCCTTTTCTCCACATTCTTGAGGGTTCAGAAAACAGAGGATATATTGTCACAGGTATTCAGTTATTATGCAGCATAAAAAGTTAACTGTACCTTAAAATATGGAATATATTTTGATAGTTGCAACAAAACATAAATGAGTATGACCATTGTCAATGTTATGGAAATGGCTGTGTCACTGGGATTGGAAAGTGGGGATACACAATGGGGCAGAGTCAACAAGGATGTGAATTGTTGCAGAGAGGTATTATGAATATGCATGGTGTGGGTGCATCAGGAGCCGAGAACAATCGGTGCCAAAACTTTGAATTTGTTTACAGGCACCAGACATTGGCATCTTTCTTGAAGTTGAGTATTATGATTATAATGTTCAGATATCATATCTGGCAATTGATTGAAAAAAGGGTGCAGTGAGACAAACCTCACTAATTAGTATATTAGATGAGTGTGGAACATGAATGTAGTCAAAGAGATAGGCACACACATGTAACCAAAATTTTAAAAAGAAAATAAATTGCAAGTTATAGTTGTTGGCTTATAAAATGAAATCCTATATTCTTCCTCTATCCCCATGTTATATCTGATTTAATAATACCAATACTCAGATAGTAGTTGGTACATTTGGGCATTCAGTAGATAGTTTATTCAAAGTGTTTGTAATTTGATTGTTAATATATAGTGGTTAAATTACATTTACATTTGAGTTATTAATATTTTTCCGATTCAATTTCTATAATAATAGGTACTGATAAATAAAATCTGCAAAAAAAAATCTCTTTACATCTTATGTATGATTTAAGGGTGTAACTATATTAATAAACAAAAATGTTGAATTATATGAATAGCGCACATGCTCTGTTTTTAATATTATTAAGCACACTTATGTTCATTGACTTCCTTTCCCTTTTCTACTTCCTCCATGATTTTTGATATACATTTTTGTATCACCACCCCCAATCCTTAGAAACTGAATTCCACACCTCTGTTGATTGAACAGTATGTAACTAATTTGGGATCACATGAACTCCCCCAAAGAGTATTTTTCCTGAAAACTGGTTAATAATTTGGTTTGTTTAGAATTCCAAATTTGGTAGAAATCATTTTTGCCAAACTCTTTGAAGACACCCATCCATTATATTGTAACAGTCTGTGTTACTTTTGAGAGATTGCACATTTTTTCACTTTTTTTTCTTTTATTCATATGTGCATACAATATTTGGGTAATTTCTCCCACCTTCCCACCACCCCCTCCCTTTCCCCTACCCTTCCCTCTCTCCCTCTACTCCCTTGCTACCAGGCAGAAACTATTTTGCCCTTATCTCTAATTTTGTTGACAAGAGAGTATATTCAATAATAGGTAAGGGTTTTGCTAGTTGAGATAAGGATAGCTATACAAAGAGTTTACTTGCATTGCTTTCCTGTACATATGTGTTACATTCTAATTTAATTCTTCTCAAACTAACCTTTTCTCTAGTTCCTATTTTGGCCTCTGTCACTTTAAAGTTTCTGCATTAGTTCCTTTGCATTGAGGACACCAAATGCTTGCTATCTTGTTTTTTTTTTTTTTTTTTTGGTTTTTTTTTGAGTGGGGGGGTTTCTTGCCTATCCTCATACCTCCCTTGTGTGAGACATTGCACATTAATCTGCTTCCCATTCCATAGCTATTTCTCTGAAGATTGTCGGCGCTTTTGTATATCCTGTTCACAACTAAGTTTTCGGATGACCAAATACAACATTTTTTTATTCTGGATAGTGGTAGATTCTTTCCTTCTCTCCTTTATTTCTTTTGTCACTTTCACCTTTTCTCTTTCCTTCTCTGTCTTGTCTCCATTCTCTTTTCTTTCCTTCTTGTCCTTTTGCTGCCTTTTCTCTGTCTCTTCCTTCCCTTCTTTCTTCTTTCCTTTTTTCTCCTTAAATATTTAAGTCTTTGTTCTTATCCACATAAAAACTAAACACATTAAAACAAACTATATGAACCTAATTACCAGTTTTCAGAATAATTTATTTTAATAATATTCCATGAATATCATTAATATTTTGAAAATGATCATTATAAAGTCATATATTGTAACATAGTTTCTTAGCTTAAGTAAGCTATAATTATTATGCTTGGACAAGTAGGAACTCAGATCAGTTGTTTCTCATGAAATCCCCACAGTTTCTTACAATTCCTGCTCTGGTGTAATCCAAAGTCATACTTTGTTACTATGAAATTTCTGGCTCTTGAAGGGAAATCTTGTTTCATGGTCATTTCATGTCCCAGAGTTTGGATATCTGTCACCAGCAGTGCTTAGAGCATAGCAGGGATATACTTTTTAAATAGTTTATAATTCTTTGATGCAAAGATTAAAGCCTTGCTGCATAACCTTAGGCATCTATGCTAGGATTCTCATATTGGAATAGTTCATGAACTTTATATTCATTTCCTACTTATACTCATCAATTAAATATCATTCGGCTGATTCCTATCCCTCAAAATTAAACAGTGCTTAATAAACCTTAAATGACATAAAGATTTCTTTTTTCCATCTGGGACCTGCAGAAAATTGGCATTTTCCCCATCTTAGGCAGATAAATCTATATATGTAACATGAACTGGGTCAGATATTTAGGAACATTTGAAAATAAACAGGAAAACAATATAATAACTGACAAGAAATGTATATGTTGTTGTTTGGTTGTGAAACACCACTCAATGGCTCATGTATTGAAGGCTGTATCTTAGTTGCATGCAGTTTCAGGTTGGGGAAGTGATTAGGTCAGGAGGGCTTTGACCTAATCAACAGATTGAACCCATTGATGGGTCATAATTTCATAGTATTATTAACACGTGATTGAACTACATGGTGGCAGTGATTTGGAGGAAGTAGGCTGCATTCCCTTAATGGGTTCAACTTGTCCCTGTCCCTTCTTCTCTCTGCTTCCTGTCAGCCTTTGTTGAGTAACCTTCTGCCATGCTCATCTGCTAATATTTTCTGATTCTTTGGACCTAAAATCTACAGAGCTGATCAATTATTATACCATCAGCCCAAATAAATCTTTCCCAACTTTGGCTTCTTTACCTCAGGAATATGTTATGACAATGAAAACTGACTTATATAGCCTGCCATATTTTCTTCACATGGTTAAACCAAAGATAAGAAATTCCACTTGTTGGGGAGGTGTCCCAAATAATGGAAACACATGTAAGTAAGTGTAAAAATGATAAAATAAAAATTTTAAAATGTACTGTCCTTAAACTCAGTCCTAAGGAGTGAAAGAAATGGAAGGAGAAGGACTGGATGACATCATTTGCCACAGAGTAAGAACTCTGCCCTTTTACTGACTTGAATCAACAAGAACTACTAGACTTACCTATAATGCAAGAATTCAGCTCATGACACAACTTTCTGTAAACTTCAGTCAGTTACTTTCCCTTTTCCCATCCTGGATGATCAAGCAGAGTACAAAGATGGAACAGTGGGATAAGTAACTTGAGTTTCTTATAAACTTACAACCCCCAAAATAGTTCATTTAGTAACTGACAACAACATATGTTAAGAAATTAAAGAATAAAACAATAAATGTGACCTATCAAGCTATCCAGCAGACTTCTAAGATTATGAACCCTTCTTATGCACCAAGATAAATAAACTCAACCAAACCTTGATGAAGACTTTAAGGTCAGAATCCCAGCTAGTCTATAAACTTGAGAATTACAGTCTTCACAAGTTCAACATAATGAAAGCTGTTGACAGAGCCAGTTTCCAAGAAGGAAAGGTAGGAAACCACACCTTTTTTTTCTGTGAGTTCTTATTGTGATTCTGTTCCACAACGATTTCCTCATAGCTCTATGAGAAACTTGCATAACAACAGCCAAGCACAGACCCAGAAGTCATCTATTGTAATAACATTTTCTTAACACAGCAAAGCCACAGCAAAATTAAAAAAAAAAATTCCATTTGCTTTTGCACTACAGTTCTTGAGTCAGACTAGCACAGTATACTGAAGATGTGACAGAGTGATTATGGAGCATGTAGATTCAAAATACCAAATAAACAAGGGAACTATGCACAAAGTATTTTACATTCTATCTCCCCAATTGATATCAACCCTTAACCATGAGTGACTTCACATGACAGGAATTAACTAAACAGGGTGTATACTAAGGACCCACTCATGTGATTGACACCTAAATTTTTTGCAGCTGGATAAGTGTTTAGTCCCTACAGCTCCTGAGGTGAGGAGCTACTGGCTACTTGGGGATGTACACCACTGTATTATCATGAAACTTACTAGCAAATATCGTGCCCCTCCTGGCAGTGTGCTATTCAATACTGCTTGCACCTAGAGTCCTATGAAGCAGCCTACTGGCCACATGTAAAATGGTTCACCATTCAAATTCTTCTGACACTGTTAGCTGATGGTTGACTTCTACTAGTGTCCTGTGGCCCTGAGAACCAGTTTTAAGAGACTTGTTTGAGTATGTTATTCACTGAACACCATAAAAGGAAACAACAAAACTGTAAGACATAGAGTAGTAACCCTGCCAGGTCAACCAAATAAGCTTCAATTCTTCAATTACATTAGTGGTTTATTCTACCTACTCCTTATATTTCTACCAAACTTTCTTTCCTTCTACTGTTCCTATCAATAGCACCTTTCTCCTCAACAAATGAACTACATTACTACACACTAGAGTCTTATTTATCTCCACTCTCATTCTTCACATCCCTATTCCCCTTCTTCCTTCTTTCTTATCTCCTCCTCCATACTACTTACTTTTACTACTTAAGTTTTAACTCCTATTCAAGCAAATTTTACTTTTCTAATGCCAGACTGTACCAAGAACAACAGCCCTGTTATATGTAATGGAGTATATACAGATACTACAACCAAAGTCATCCTACCTCATGTAAATATCTTGTTTGGTATTGAATCAGTGAAAATAATTTTTATTGCTAAATTATACCCCAAAGCAAGTGGTCAGATATTGGACAACAAAATACTGAAAAACCATTTGTAACAGAACACAGAAAATAACTGAAAGGAAATACTTTAGGTAAAGTACACCCCAACCAACCAATTCACTACAGAATAACAAATATCAAAATAGAGGCAGAATAAATATTAAAAGGCAGGGGAATATGACTCCTCAAATGGTCAACAATCAAACACCAAAGGATCTATAATACAGTGAATAAGGTGAAATCTCAATTTTCAAGATCAATCAAATGATGATAAGAATAATTAATGTGATGAAAGGAGACATGCAAAAAATTCAATTAAATCAGAGAAAAAAACATAAACAGCTAAGTGAATTCTATGAGAATGTAAAGAAAGAACTAAATGAACTCAAAGAGGATACAAATAGCTTAATGAATTCAAAGAAATTAAAATTGTTGAATGAAATAAGGAGGACAGTAAAAGACATAGAAAGAGAATTCAATAAGTATATCAAAAGCCCTCTCAAAAAATTGAACTCTGGAAATAAAAAACTTCCTAAGTCAAATAAAAATTTCAATTGAAAGCCTCTCTAGACGACTAGAACAAGTGAAAGACAGAATTTCAGGGCTTGAAGACAAAGTTTGTATAGGCAGATGAATGAATTGATAAAGAATGAAGAAATACAAATGCAATATGTATGAACTCTATTACTACATAAAAAAGCAAACCTACAAACCATTGGAATTGAAAGAAGAGAAAAGATGCAAGCTAAAGGCATCAAAAGCATATTTAATAAAATAATGGTAGAAAGCATCCCAAATCTTGAGAAATAGATGCTCTTGCTGGTACGGGAGGCTGCTAGGATTCCAAACAGACACAATAAAAATACAAACTCTTCACAGCATATTGTAGTTAAAACATTAAGCACAAAGAATAAAGAAAGAATATTAAAAGCTGCAAGGGAGACATAAAAGTTAATCCATCAGAATGAAAGGAGATTTTTTTCAACAGAAACCTAAAAAGCAAGGAGGGCTTTTAAAGTATTTTAAGGGCTAAGAAAATAATTTCAAACCCAGATTATTTTACCCAGCAAAACCATCAGGCATAATTGATTGAGAAATTAAAATCTTCCATGAGAAACACAAACAAAGAATTTATTACCATTAACCCAGCACTCAAGAAGACACTTATAAGAAAACTAACATAGAATAGTAAGATAGAACCATCCATGAAAGAATGGGAATAAAAAAATTCACCACATAATTAGAAAAGCAAATGAAGTGTAGAAAAGTGTTAAAGACTAAACATAAATAAATGAAATTTTAAAATTAAAAAAACCAACAAAATGTCAGGAAGTAGCACATTGCTTTCAATATTAACACTGAGCATAATACTCTTAATTATCTTAACAAAAGATATAGATCAGCAAGAATATTAAAACAAGATGAGATGATTTCTTGCATATGAGAAACTTATCTCACAGATAAAAACAAACATTGGCAGAGTGAAAGGATGGCAAAGATTTGCCAAGGAAATTGACCCCTTAAATAGGCAGAAGTAGCTATTTGTGTATCTGAAAAAGTAAACTTGAAACCTAAAATAGAAAAGACAAAGAAAGCCACCGTACACTAATAAAAGTAACAATACATCAAGAGAAAATAATAATTGTTAACTTATGTGCACCAAGTAACACTGCACCCAATATCATTCAACAAAAGCCACTTGACTTAAATATCGTTCAACAAAAGCTACTTGACTTAAAACACAGAGATGCACATAATGGTAGCAGAATACTTCAATACCCCACTATCACTACTAGATAGATTATCAAGACAAATAATCAACAAAGAAACCTCAGAATTTAAAAAAAACTATAGATCAAATAGACAAAACAGCATCTACAGAATAGTTTCTTCAGGAATAGAACAATATGCACTTTACTCTGCAGCCCATGAAACTTTCTCCAAAATAGATCAGGTATGACAACATAAAGCAAATCTTAACAAATTAAGTTGAAATATCTCCCTAAATCCTCTATCCACAATAAAATGAAAGTAGAGCTGAACAGCAAGAGAAAATGCAGAAAAGGTTCAAACACATGAAGACTAAGCAACATGTTGTTGAATGACCCATTGATCACTGAAGAAATAAAGAGAAAAAGAAAAGTTTCTGTAAAATAGACAAGTTACATATAAAGGAAAATTCATTGGAATTACAGCAAATTTCTCAACACAGAAGGTCAAGAAAGACATATTTCAGTTCCTGAAAGAAAACAGCTATCAACCTAGATTCATCTATCCAGCAAAACTATCCTTCTTAATTGAAAGATAAAATTAAAACCTTCCATAACAAGCCAAAACTAACGGAATTCTTGTCCACCAAACCAGCACTGCAAGAAATACTTAAATGACTCTTACACAAAGAAGAAGAAATTACAATGAGACAGGAAGATGCCACAAAAAATTAACCTTTATGACCATGCAGATCAGTAAATAAGGATTAGTTAAAAAGTAAACTGCAGGGGAATAAAAATTATTAGAAACACCAATCACCTTTCAATACTAACACTGAATGTCAATAACCTAAAAGCACAATCAAAAGACATCAAATAGTAAATTTGAGTTAAAAAATTAGACCCAACCATAGTTACTAACAAAAGACACATATCACTGACCAAAATTAATCCTAAGCAAATGGACCCCATGAAGAGGCGGGAGTAGCTGTACTTATACAGTGGCACAGTAGACTCCAATTAAAATCAGTCAGAAGACACAAGGAAGGAAACTTCACAATATTATTAAAGGTACAATTCATCAAGAGAAAATACCAATTCCTAATATATATGCACCAAACATAGTGGCACACAGCTACATTAAAATAACACTAATGGACCTAAAAGCACAGATAGACCCTAATACAATGATAGTGGGAAACCTGAATATCCCACTGTCACAAATAGATAGGTCATACAAGCAAAATGTCAGAAAAGAAACTTCAGAACTAATGCATATATTTTACCAAATGGACATAATAGACATCTACAGAGAATTTCACCCAACAACCATGTAATGCACATTGTTTTTATCAGCTCATGGAACTTTCTCCAAAATAGATAATATTTTAAGACACAAAGTAATCTCAAAATTTTAAGAAAATTGAAATAAACCCTGTATCATATAAAATCACAACAAAATATAACTAGAACTGAACAATAAAAGAAACCACAGAAAATATTCAAACACATGGAGCCTGAACAACACACTGCTGAAGGACCAATGGGTCACTGAAGAAATAAGTGAAGAAATCAAAATTCAAGTAAACTGGTAAATCTAGA
Source organism: Castor canadensis (assembly GCF_047511655.1). NCBI lineage: Eukaryota > Metazoa > Chordata > Mammalia > Rodentia > Castoridae > Castor > Castor canadensis. The sequence goes on from NC_133390.1 coordinate 47,264,232, forward strand.
AGAAATGGATAGATTTCTAAATCCATAGAGAATCAAGAAGATATCAGCCACATGAATAGATCTTCAACATGAGAGTGAAGCACTCACAAAGAATCTCCCAAAAATACAGCCAAGACCTGACAGATTTTACCAGACCAATACTCCTGAAACTTTGCCAGGAAATAGAAAGCAACACTACCAATTTCATTCTATGAAGTCATTATTACCTTCATCCCAAACTCAATAAAGATGCAACAAAAAAGAGAATTACAGACCAAAATATTTAATGAATATAGAACCCAAAATTCTCAACAAAATTCTGGCAAACTGAATTCAACAACACATCAAAAAGTCCACACACTATGACCAAGTTGTTTTCATTCCAGGGAAGAAAGGATGGTTCAACATATGCAAATCTATAAACATTATAGAACATATTAACAGCCAAGGACAAAAAAAATCACATGATCATCTCAACAGATGCAGAACAGGCCTTTGACAAAATTCATGATAAAAGCACTGGAGAAACTAGAAAAATAAAGAATATTCCTCAATGTAATAATGGCTATATGACAAACCTTTAGTCAACATTATGCTAAATAAAGAACAACTGAAACCATTCCAGCTGACATCAGTAATGAAACATGGATGCCCACTTTCCCCACTCCTATTTAATAGAGCTTTGGAATTCACAGCCACAGCAGTAAGAAAAGAGCATGAAATAATATGGATTCCAATAGGGAAGGAAGAATTCAAACTATTTCTATTTGCAAATGATATGATCCTATACATAAAGGACCCGACATACTCCACCAAAAAACTCTTACAATCACAAACTCTTTTGGTAAAGTAACAGGATAAAAAATTAATAGATAGAAATCAGTAGCTTTCCTATATACCGACAACAATCTGACTGAGAAAGAAATCTGGGAAACAATCGATTTACAATACTTTCAAAAAATATGATACTTAGGAATATATTTAATGAAAGAAACCCAATGACCTTTTTAATGAAAGCTATAAATCACTGAAAATAGAAATCAGAGAAGACATCAGAAGATGGAAAGCTATCCCATGTTTTTGGATTGGCAGAATCAACATCATGAAAATGACTCTACTACCAAAAGAAATCTTCATGTTCAACAAAATTCCCATGAAAATCCTAACGACGTTTTCCAGAGAGGACACAAAAATCAATCCTAAAATTTATGTGCAAACACAAAAGACCTGAAATAAAGCAATTCTGAGTAAAAAGTCAATGCTGGTGGTATCACAATTCCCAACTTCAAGCTATACTACAGAGCCATGATAATAAAATCAAAATGGTTCTTGCTGAAAAACTGACACAAATATCAAGGGAAAGGAAAAGAATTCCCAGACATAAAGATATGCACATACAGCCAACTGATCTTTGACAAAGAAGTCCAAAATACACAATGGAAAAAAGATAGCCTCTTCAACACTTTTTCCTGGGAAAACTTGACATCCAAATGTACAAGAAACTGGATTTCTGTCTCTCATCCTGTACCAGTATCAACTCAAAGTGGGTCAAAGACCTTAATATAAGTCCTGAAACTTTAAAACAACTACAGGAAGTAATACAAAATACACTAGAACACATAGGCATAGGGAATTTCTTCCTAAACAGAACTCAAATGGCTCAGCATTTAAGAGAAAGAATGAACAAATGGGACTGCATCAAATTAAAAAGCTTCTGCACAGACCCAGGGAAAAGCAGAAGACCCTACATAAAACATAAACTGAAAGTCTGCAGAAAGCAACTCAAGAGGTAAAGTGTTGGCAGATCAGGAACAAGGTGCTGAGTACAAACATGAAACTGTGGGGAAAAAAAAGATGTCAAATAAACAATGTGATGGTACACCTCAAGGAACTAGATGACCAAGAGAAAATCAAACCAAAACGAGTAGAAGGAAGGAAATCACAACAATAATAGTAGAAATAAATAGACTATAAAAACAACACAAGCATCAACAAATAAAAATTGGTTGCTTCAAATGATAAAAAAGATCAACAGGCTTTGAGTACATTAGGGAAAAATGAGAATAGTACCAAAGAAATAAAATTAAAAATGAGTAAGGAGACATTATTATATATGAAAATGTTACTATAAATCCCACTACTTTATTTTTATTTATTTTTTTCTGCTAGATTTTTTTAAAAACTTTGTGGAGGTATAATTTATATGTCATAAGTGCACCCATTTTAAGTGTACAATTCAATGTCTGTTATAGATTCAATGTGAGATTCTTAAATTTTAAAAAATCCTGTACAGTTTAGGAAAGAGTCATTTTCACACATTCAGATACAGAGGAGCTCCTAAGACTTAAAATTTAATCCACCCCAGCTATTCCCTTAATTCAGTTTTTCATAATTATCCTCCAAAGTGGATATTATTTTACCTATAGAAGGACGCAAATGTAAAATAAATAAACATAGTCTTGGTGCCTTAAAATAAGAAACTCAATTAAATATAAGTTTGAACTTGTCATCCTTCACATTCAATATATGTTAAAAATATCAGTAATGTGACTGCTATAATGTTATTATTTTCAAAGGCAAATAGGATAGCTGGTTCACACATCACAGTTTGCCTTAAAACTGCACTGTAACACAGAGGAGAGATAAACTAAACTACAGGTTAAAGGGCCTGGCTTCTGATTACAGCTGTTAGGGCATAACAATGAGTCAAGTCAAAATCACACAAACACTTTGAAACTCAAGTTTCCTTATCAATAGCAATCAGGTATAACAATAGTTAGCTGTTTTCGTAGGACTCTTGTGAGGACAAATAGAGATTATGCTTGTGAAAACACATTGTTGAATTGTAAAACTGATTTTTTTAATATTTAAATTTTTTTTAATTATCCTAGAGTACAGAAATACCAAATAATATTGTGCAGAGAATAAATACTCTTAAACAGGTAGAAGAAAACATTGCAGGTAGGATCCTTGAGAGAGAGGGGAAATTTCTCCAAAAATCCACAGTCAAGCAAACATTCACCCCACAGATCACAGATCAAGTATTAATGCTGTTCTTAGAACCTGACCAATACATTTTCACAGGGGCTTACCCAGACTTCTTGGGAAGAAGGTTTACAAATATTAAAACTCCTTCAAACCCATTACTTTATGAGATTAATATGAATGTATAAAAATGTTTTTAAAAAGGAAACATTAAAACTGATGCTTCAAAAACCTTATGGAGAGTAAGGGACTATATTTGACAATTATATACCAAGAATTGCATGTCCTACATGATGAAGTAGATAAATTTCAGGATACATCAAACTTGCCAATACGGAAGAATGAAGATACAGAAAAACTGAACAGACCAATCAATAATGAATAACAAGACTAAATCAGTAATAACAATGCTCCAAGAAAGAATTGCCCAGGAAGAGATAGCTTCATAGGTAAATTTTCTCAAACTTTAAAAGAAGAGACAACAATTCTTCTCAAACAGGTTCTGCCTGGAAGTGAGGGGGGTGGGAAAGGGAAAGATTGGGAGGCAGGGGGGATAAAAGACCCAAACAATATATGCATATATGAATAAATGAAAAAAAAAGTAAGTGAGGGAACTTTTCTGAAGTCAATTTATAAAGTCAATAAGACTCTGATACCCAAATTAGATAAGCATACAACCAAAACATTGAAAGATCAATATCCACAGATATTGGTCCAATCTATGAACAGAGATTAAAAATTCACAATGAAATAGAGTCCAACAACATATCAAAAATTTTTATATCATGACACAGTGGAATTTATTCAAGCTATGCTCTGATGGTTCAAAAAATTCAAATGTAAAGGCAGCATATCAGTTGATACAGAAAAGCATTCAATGAAGTTCAACATTCCTATATGATAAAAACTCTCAAAATTAGTATAGAAGAAGCATAGCTCAATAGAAAAAAGAATATGTATAATAAACATATAGTCACCTTCATACTTACTGCAGAAAAACTGAAAATATTAAAGAACTAGAACAAGACAAGGATGTCCACTATCATGACTATTAACCAAGAAAGTACTGGATGTCTTAGACTAATTAGGCAAGAAAAAGAAAGTTTGTGCAGAGAGGCATAGAGGATAACATTTTAAATTTATTTGCAGATGATATGATTATGCATACAGAATCCTAAATCTATTTGAAATTGATTAAAGAATTCAGTATTATTTTAGGATATAAAATCAGCATACAAAAATAAATAGTAGTTTTATTCACCAAAAATAGACTTGCTGAGAAAAAAATAAATAAATTCACAATAGCTACCAAAAATTGAACAATTAGGAATAAATTTAAAATTTAACCTAGAAAGTGAAACATCTCTATGTTGAAAAATCATAAAACAGTGATGAAAATAATTGAAGAAAACAAAAATAATGGAACTTTATTCAATGTTCATGTGTTGGAAAAATTAATATTATTGAAATGTGTATATCATCCAAAGCAGTATTGAGATTTAATGTAATTCCCATAAAAATGCATATGACATTCTACATAAAATAGAAAATAAAATCCTAAAATTTATATCAAACCACACAAGACCTGAAGTAGACAAAATAATATTGACCAAAAATTATCAAAGGTAGAGGAATCACAATACCTGATCTCAAAACATACTACAAAGCTATAGTAACCAAAAGAAAATGAACATGATGACACTTGAATGAGATAGGCATATAGACCAATGGAACAGAAATATGAACCTTGGGTTTAGTTCATTTATCTACAGCAAACAGAACTTTGACAGTAGAAACAAGAACATACATTAGAGAAAAGATTTTACCTTCAATTAATTTGGAAACTGGATCTCCATGTGCAGAATTAAAGGAGGCAGTCATCTCTCACCCTATAATGACATCAACTCAAAATAGATCAATGGCATTAATGTTATTAATGTAAAACCAGAAACTTGTTATTAGTGTGTACTATTTGAATAAGGTAAGAGGGTTTAATACAACACTTTTAAACATGCATACAATGTACTTTGAACATATTCACCTACTCTATTTCCCTTTCATATCCCCTTCCCATCTCATTCTCATGTCTCCACATCCCTAATAATCATATGTTTATTTTCATGTACATTTTTCTTTCTAAATTCCACATATGACAAAAAACATGCAATGCTTGTCTTTTGGGGCTGCCATATTTCACTTAACATGATGATATCCAGTTCCTTTCATATTCTTGAAAACATTATTGTAGCCTTCTTTTTTATTATAACCAAAAATTAAAACCTACTAGAAGAAAACACAGATGAAACAGTCTAAGGCATTAGTGTAGGAAATATTCTTTTAATTAAAACTCCAAAAGAATAAGCAACAAAAGTAAAGATAGATAAATTAGATAATATCAAACTAAGAAGCTTCTGCATAGAAATGGAAACAAGAGACAGCAGTGATAGAGCAGGATTAAATATTGTAAAACATTCATGTGAAATGAGACTGATATCTATAACACACAAGGAACTATCAAAACTAATGCTGGAAGTTATACCTCATGTAATTTTAAAATGGATAAATCATTTGAATACATATTTCTCAATTGAATACATACACGTTGTCCAGAATATGAAAAAGTTAAACACCACTAATTATCAGGAAAATGCAGCAAAATAGATAGATATGAAGGGCTTTATGTTAAGTGTCAGGCACAGAATGACAAATGTGTGTTCTCATTCATACCCAAAGTGGAATCTAAGAAATAGTTGATCTCAGTGAAGAATAGAATGGATTAGTGATGACTAGTGTCCAGGAAGAAAAGGGTAGAAATGATATGTAAAAGTTGGGAAAGAAGTTCCAGATTATAGTAGACAGGGTGAATAAATTCTAGGAGAAATAGTGGTGCCAAACCTGCTAAAGATTGTATATCTTTTACAAATCATGACATATTTTCTATACAACAAGGAAAGGGAAGTGCATAGGCTCCACACAAGAAAAAATGACAAAATTTAAGAAGGAATTGGTATTTGTTCTCTGATTTGATGAGTAAATTTGGTATGCATGTATCACATCCTTGCATTTGCTACAGTTGCAACATGATGTTTAAAAATAATTTTTAAATCAGAAAATTTGGAAAAAATGTATGAACATAAACTTGAATTGACGTATCATTCTGTCAAACTATTATTTCAGAAATAATAGGCCATAGTTATCATTTCTTTCTGGATTTTGCATTGCTACTATATCAATTAATATTAGTACCATATACAATTATTGAGCAATGTTTTTGTATCATCAATAAAATGAAACTTTTATATCATTTATTTAATTCAATGTTATACTTTTTCACTTGTAGATTTGTGTGTAATAATATACATAGAATCTTAGTACACTGTATTGCCCATGTAATTTGTATGAGAATGTGCATCAAATATTTTCCAAATGACTTCAATTATATGAAGTACAAACAAAAAAGTTACAATGGCACATCTACTGAAGCAAGAAGCAAATAGATCACAGTTGAACCTCAAAAATAGGTTAGATGAATATATAATGTAAATGGAAAAAGGTGGAGAACAAAGATGGCTCTCAGGGAAACACAACTGTCATAAAGTAGAAAGAAACAGGACTTAGTACCAAAGACAGAGATGAAATTGTTAAGAAGATAGGATCTGTGAGCATTATCACAGAGGCAGGAGACTAGGATACTTTCAGTGTTACCTAACACTTCAGTGTTTTGAAGTTAGATTTTTTGAAATGACACACCATATTGGCTATGACCTGTCAAGAGATAAGTTTCATTGAAATAGAGGGAGCAGAAATCATTAATAGGAGGCAACAAACAGAAATGTTCTCAACCTACTTCTCCATTTCCCTTATTTCAATTGTAAGTGTATCCTTAAATCATATATGATGTAAGTTTCAATCAACCTGTCCTTACTGTCCAATTTTGTATTATGCCTTTCTTTTCCAAATTTTCAGACTTTTCTCATAAAGTTCCCTCACCACTTTTCTCATGATCTTAGCAGATATAATTCCATCAGTCCTGCAAGTATCATCTGAAATGAACATCTGTCTGTAAATCATTCCATATTCTTCCAGGTTTTAGTTCTCTATGTCTGTATTTAACCCCTCTGTGTATCATAGTCTGTATTTTACTCTAGTCAGCAATTTGTATGTCTTTCTGACTAGATTGAATTCCTTCTCAGGAGCCATTTCTATTCTCTAAGAAATTCTTATTCCCACCCTGCTCACACCAGTGTGCCCTCTGCCCATTGTATTTCCCTGCTCAGTGAATATGTATTGAGTATTTCGCCAAATTTACCGTTAAAAAGTCCTGAGCTGAAGCTATTTAAAACAGATTACATAATTGAGGTACAAACAAGTATGACCTGACTAAGGTGCAAAGATGATCAGTGAGGAGATGGAAAAAGTGGAAGAAGTTATTGCAGTTGAGGGAAATGTTGCTATCAATTTATTGGAGCAAGAACATGAGGGTCACTGAAGCTATTTATTGGCCATGTTCTCTGAGGTGCTAAGGAGAAAGCAAGGTGACAAGATGTAGACAAATTTGAAGTACCTGGAATGGCAGAATAAGGGAAGTGGATCATGACTGAAAAGTAAAGAGGTACTGTTATGAAAAGTTGAGCACAGTAATATTCTTTGACAAATTTTTAGACAGTATTTACTTAGTTGGGAATATGGATTAGGCATATCAAAAACATCTTCACTCTAAGACAGTTTGCTAATTGCAAGGAGAGGAAGGGATGACTGACTACAGATATACTCACAATTAATTGCATACTTTAGGGAAGATTGGTCAATGGAATGAAGAAAAAAACTCAAGAAGATAAACAAGGCAAAACACAGCTATAAGAGCAGAAAACATGGGAGAAGGATCTAAGTAATTTACATATGGGAATATAGGACAAGTAATATCAAATTTCCACTGAATGTGTTGTACAACGTGAATGTACTATCAATTCACATAGCAGAAAAGTTAGCAAAGTTGTCTGAACACACCACATCTTCTAGTTTCTTCTACAAATACTAATTATTTTTCATAGACTATATTAGCTCTACGTCATTCAGTAAGGGATAAAACTACTCCGAGACAATTTTCTGCCTATTTTACCTTTTGTGCACAGAACGATGAAGGTAGTAGTGAAAATTACAAAGTTAACACAAAAAAACAGCAAAATGATCTTGAAACAGACAGAATGACAGTCATTGGCTTTACCTCATTGTCTCACAGGGGATCTCTAATAAAATTTCAAGAGGTTTGTATTTTTTAGGACTGAATGTCTCCACAGAAATACATTGATGTCAATGCAGGGAATTTGCTTTAGTATTTGTTTGAACACTTTAATTTTGCAGTGTAATGGACATAATTACTAATACTGACCTATAGTTAGTCTCTGAGATCTTTCAAATACTTTAGTGAGATACACGAATATTTTAAAATTCTGAGAACTTCACTCTCAAACAAACAATGTACCTTCAAAAATTTCTGTTTAGTGAAATCTAGGTAAGAGAAGTAGTCTTGTATTATAATTTAATAACCATATTATTTTCATGAGTTATTTATGATTTTCATTGCTCCTAAATTTTTCTTCTCTTTTTAAATCTTCACAAGATTGTGTGGCATGTGCATAGGATGAGATGTAATGATGTAATTATTTGATTTTCTGATAAAATATAAAACTTCAAAATATATAAGTATAATAACAAAAATATTCTGTTATATACTACAGGCATAAACACTGAAAACAGTTTCTAACTTCATTGATTTTCTGTATCACTTACAATTAATATGTTAGAGCAAATAAGTTAGATTCTGAGGTGTTATGGAAAAACAAACCCATTTGCCCATACAGTAAATGTGATTAGAATTCTCTGTCATTATTTCCAAATTAATCACTTGTGTAAGAAAAGGAAACAAAATTTTAAAGCAAAAAATGGGAACTTAAAATTATTTTTAGGATTTAAATGTTTTTCTATAGCATAAGTGTTAAAAACTAAGCATAATGGTCAGCCTCCTTTTCTTAGCTTACTAATATGGCAAACTCCAAAGAATCATATAATTTTATTAAGAAATAAAAATATTAGAAAAGAATAAATTTATATGTTAAAAGAAAACTAAATAGTTGAAGATGATTATTTGAAAAATTTCTCATGGCCTCTTTTCCAAAGTTAATGGACTCACTATGCAGTTACAAAGAGATGGCTATGGATCATTACTGGAATATAGAAAACACGGTCACCCATACCAGGTCAATAGAATTGATCTACTATCAGAATCAATTCTTTCTTCTTCCCAAAGCATATTATTATCAATTTTTATTATTGTCATTATTTTTCTGTGTGCCTATGAATGTATGTTGCTACAGATTGAACCCGAGTCCTAGTGCATGTTACTGAAGTGTTATACCACTGAGCTAAACCCATGGTTTATACACAGTATTTTACACCTCCTTTCATGAAAGTATGTAACAACTAAACTCAAATGTAAGCAATATAGTAAGGGAACAGTTTAGACATATGTGATAAGGTAAATAATGAAAAGTCTACAGAGGAAATTGGAGATGGTCCTGGGTACAGAAGACATGCTCCACCACAACTCATGAAATGAGATCAGGTCTGGAACAGTCACATAAAACTTTATTGAGGAGTACTGTATACAAAAAACACACGAGAAAAAGAGGGATAATTTAGATATTTTTAACAATGGACATTATGGCAGATTAGTATTTGTAAAAATGGGTGTAACAGAGGGAAATGAGATAAGAGAACTGACAATCTGTGTTTACGTATTTTATTATCTTATGTAGATGATTTTCATTAAAGATGAGTGGACCCCACACATTCCTTAGTTATGGTTGGACAATTTCTAAGATATAAATATAAGCTATTTGTACTATGCTTTATTAAAATATTTAATTTCAAGGAGAATACATAAAAACTTTTCTCCAGTAGGAAAAAAAAAAACCCTGAGGAAATGACTAATTTGAATACTTTTAGGAATATTAGAAAGAAAAGACACTGAAATTACTTGGGGAAAATGAACCATATATGGATACCCCAAATTTTTATATGTTATTGTATGAATATGTAAATTTACCCTTTTCCACTTTAAGTATCTTCCTAGATACTATCAAAACATCCTTGTGAATTCTTAGAGTAACAGGTTAAGGTTAGAAGCTCTGACTATTTAAGAACACAAACTCCCCCAAGAAGTGTGGGAGACTCACCTACATGTTATAACAAGAAATAATGAAGGAAAATAATATGCTCTTAACTGCAATTTTGTATCTTCCTCATTCTTATCTCAACAGATAAGTAAGAATGACTGAGTACAACTACTACTTGACATCTGAATTTTTCCTCATAGGATTTACAGATCATCCATAACTGAAGACCCTGTTTGTGATCTTCTCTGCCATCCATCTGATCACCATGGTGGGAATCTCAATTTGGTAGACTTGATTTACATAGAAGGTCATCTTCACACACTAATGTACATCTTTCTGGGAAACCTGGCTTTGAGGATGCCTGCTGCTCCTGTGCTATCACTCACAATTTGCTGCAGAGCCTCTTTTCTGAGGTTGGAAGGATTGCCTGTATGACTGTATGCATATTTTTATTTTCTCTGTGTTGTTCAAACTACTGACGGCTTTCTTCTCGCAGCAATGGCCTATGACCGCTATGTGGCCATATGCAGCCCACTGCAGTACCACACCATGATGTCCAAGAAACTCTGCATTCAGGTGACCAAAGGGCCTACACAGCTAGAAACCTGCATCCTTTTGTTGAAATTGGGTTATTGTTTAGGTTAACCTTCTGTGGCTCTCATCAAATCAATCACTTTTTTTGTGATGTTCTTCCATTATATAGACTCTCTTGTGTTGATCCTTATATTAATGAACTGATAGTATTTATCATGGCAGGGTCAGTTTTAATCTTTACAATTTCTGTTGCCATAATATCATATTTCTATAACTTTTTCACTATATTCACAATGAAATACAAAGAGGGAAGAGGCAAAGCCTAAACTAATTGTGCATCCCATTTTCTCTCTGTGTCAATAGTCTATGAATCTCTTCTTTCCATGTATGTTCAACCAAGTTCAAAGAATGAAGGAGACAGTGATATACCTGTTGCTATTTTATACTGTAATAATGCCATTATTAAATCATTTTATTTATAGCCTAAGAAATAAGGAAATAATGAATGTTTTGAAAAGATTAATGAGGAAGAGATATTTTTGTAACCTTTTAAAACAAGTATCACTTTCCTTGGAAAAATGATTTGAGCTTCCTACTATCATTTTCTAAATATATAGGTATGGAGAATGTGGGAAATGCCACATGATAATAAAATATTAAATTATTGAATATGGTATTATTTTAACCAAATTTATTTTGAAAGAAGAATATTCTACAATGTACTTCAAAATCCAACATGCTGGGATCCATCAGGAATGAAGAATTGTGTATGACTAAGGGGCTAGTGAGTCACAAGTTTCAAATCCAACAAAGGCTAGGATTGAAGTCATTGTGCATTATGGTGTCATTCATATAATATCATAGACACACATTTCTAGGTCTCACAGTACAATTGTAAAATCTCAGGCTGATTTCAAATTCTCAAATACTAATTCTTTCTGAAGCAAATGGCATGTATAAAGTTGATTTTTGGTTTGACTTCAGTTCTTTCATGAAATTATGTTTGAATAGGTATTCATCAAATATATAAATCCCTAAGATTATATTTATATTTATTGTTAGTCATGTAACTCAAATTCTCTTGAAATGAAGTTTGAGTATTTTATAGTTTCAATATTTAGCTTAACATGACGTTCTTCATAATGAAATCCTTATGAGTTTTAATTTTTTTATGTAGTTTGTTTTTCCACCTATCATATATCACACTGTAATTACTGAATATCCCAATGAAAACACATTTGTGTTTTTTTTCTTGCTGGTATCATTACTTCTTTCTTGTTCATTAGGCGTAACAAAAATCTGCTCTGATTCCAATCAAAAGTACTGATATGTTCGTGGTGTTAACAAAAGGCAAAAACTTACATAAGTAGTTGCAAGAAAGAATTTACCCATTCCTGTTAGTAAGTAAGGCTTTGGAATATACTTTCAGAGTTTTGTCTTAAGAAGGAATAGTTACTGGGTGTAGGCTGCCAAAGAGGGGATATAAGTACAATAAGACGGTTCCATTCAATTCACATCATTTCTTAAGCAGGGATTAATTGATACTTGTCACCTGCCAGTACTCTAACAGCTTGAGAAATAAGGTGATAACTCAGATGTGAGCAGCAGAATGATTGCCATTTTGGTCTTAATGTTGTGACCTTTGAAAATTATAAGCTTTGGAAATAAACAATCACAGACTGTAGAATCTTTTCTGCAAGAACCTTGCAAGATGAAGTGCAATGGGACAACCTACATTTGTCACTGCTGAGCTGATCTCAAAGCCACTGTAACTGGAATCTCCTGCCACAGTACCTTCCCTTTATATTTGCCAAAAATATCTTCTGGAAATATATTAGTTGACTAACATAGTGGAATGATGCAGAAGAAGTATTCATAAGGAATCTGACCATTTTATCATGTGAATTTTCAGCCATGATTTTTGCATCTGTCAAATTCAAGAAGGTAGTGTCAGGTGATGTCTATGTGTACCATGATAGAAAAAATAATTTTCTTGTCCCCATTGTATGAGAGAAGTCCATCTAGGATAGATTGTCAAGGTCAGAAGCTTTACTAAGCTACTACTTCTAGTCTGGTGTTCTTTTGGCAATAGGAGCCGAAAGTGAGTGAGCAGGTAATACAGATTTCAAATTAATGAGAATTTTGCAGAATGCCTTGGTTAGATCATTTATTTTTAGGAACCAAGACCTCTAAACACCTACACATTATAAGTGTGAGAAGACAGAGTGCACATACCCCAAATGGAACACAGAATATAACTATTCATGATATAACCATGCAAGGATAATTGTCCATTGATAAGGCCATTTTATCCTCAACTAAAGCAACAGGTTCTAAAAAATTAAAAAATGAAAGAATCAGTGAATCAGTCATTACCCAGTATTACACCTGTTTGCTGTAATTAAGTGCTGTGGACCAATATATTATGCCTTATTATGTCAGCAATAGAGGATGTTGCAGAATTTTTGAAATAGAAAAAAATAGTCCATTATGAGGTATTGATTACTTTATGTTCTCATTATGATGAACTTTTGCTTCCTTAAGCACAAAAAAGGTAATTTTAGAAAACAAATTACTTTTAATTGTTGACTGATCTCCTTGAGGGTCACTGTCATTCTTGACACTCCAGACATATACTTATTGGTAGAAAACTGGATACCTGGGAAGGATAATATCTATATCATCTTTGAAAAGTTGGAACCTGTGGTGATAAATACATACATTCCTCCATGTACTACTGTGGCGATTTTGTTACTGGACTCATTTTGCCAATATTAGGGAGAGAAAATATTGTTTGATCTCAGCTCTTTCAGTTTCTAACAATTTGATTATTTAGCAACTTTTTCATGCTAGGTACTCTAGTAAGCATTTGTATATAGAATATTTTTAATATCTCAATACTTCACATCCACTCCAAAACATCCACACAAAAGCCTCTTCCAAAGATTTTCTCATCCATAGTATTTAAAATTTTCTCCATACAGGAAAATAAAAGTCATTCACCTGTTTAATAAATGTGAATTTTCTTGCCTTGGACTCCTTCTACTTTTCAGAATGGAAAAGCATTATCATTCTGCATACCTAAGGGAGTATTTCTCCATATATGAGTATCTATGTGTGTGTGTGTGTGTGTGTGTGTGTGTGCGTAAAACACAACATTTTGTGGAGCTGTGAGAAACTTTTCAGCGTTACAATTTGCTTACCATATCTTAACAAACTGAAGTATCACCCATTGCCTTCAGAGATTGGATATGTGAGCTGAAGAAGAGATTTCCATTCAATGATAGTGGATTTCATGAGGTCTGGGTCAGGGTCACCCTCAAGGACAGCTTATTTTGTTCTCTAATCCTGCTCATGTCTGATCATGAATTGCATCATTGTCACCTTCTAATGGATTGTTCCTGAGATGGCTCAATCTTGTCATTTGTTGTTATGACAATTTTCAGGTCATAAAGGGAAGTTATTGCTTCATGGACATTTGAATTCCTATAGTCGGAATCTCTGTGTCAGGCAGGGTCAGAGTATAGCTTGCAGTTACTTTTTAATACATTAAATACTCTAGTGCAAGGAGTAAAGCCTTGCTCCAAAACCTTAGGTGCTAAATTAGGTTTCTCCTGTTGGTAAATTTCACAAACTTGACATTAATTTTACTTGTCTTCCTATCAATTTCATATCTCTATTTCCATAGTTTTGCTGAGGCATATTTCATCAAAATAAAACTTCTAGTTAGCAGTGCTTAGATATGATGAAGAGTTGTTTTCTGACCAGGGACCCACAAAAAACTTGTATTTTCTGCTATTTTGACAGAATATCTTTGTATAAATTCGGGCTAAGCTGTTAGATACTTAGGAACATTTCACAATATTTAGTATAATAATAAGATGAATGACTAGAAGTGCCTTGTTGTGCTTTGGTATGAAATGTCCCACAGAGGCTCATGTATTGAGGCTTGGCCTTGGACAAAGCAGTGCTCAGTAATCAGAGGTGGAGATTTTAGAGAGTGAGGAGATTATAAGGCATCAGACCAAATAAATGGGCTATCCATTAATTGACTCATAATTTGAAGGCATTCTCCGGAGTTGGTAGATACTAGGAGATGGGACATAGTTGGAAGTGATACGTCACTGGAGGTGTGTCCTTAAAGTGTTCACCTTGTCATTGTTTTTGTCTGTCTCTGCTTCATGGCTATAATGAGGTGAGCAACTTTTCTTTCCCATCCCAGCTGTCATGGTGTTTTTAATTTCTCTGTGTCTAAAAGCAGTGGAGCTAGCAGAGTATGGATTTAACCTTTGAAACTATAAGCCAAAGTAGATCTTTCCTGGTCAGAAAGATTTATGTCTGGAATTTGTCACAGCAAGGAAAAATTTTTGATAAAACCTGTAATATTTCCTTCCACAAAAAAGGGCCAAAACAAGGAAAAACAATTTGCTATTTCATCAGCATGAAATCAGGGTGGCAAAGTCCACTGGGGGATATGCAATAATGCTACATCTTTTACATTACATCTCTCCTGTCAAGATCAACCTTAATGATGAATGATGTCCCATGAAGGGGAAACAGTAATCAGGAGATCTCCTAATATTGTACATAAGTAATGGATAGCTGAAATATTGAAAACTGGAGAAAATTTAAGCCCAGTTGAGTCAAGGTGTGGAGATACTTAGGCCACTTAGGAATGTATGCTATTGCACTGCTCTGAAAAATCCCAGCCTAAATGATATGCCCCCAATCCAGAATGTGGCTGCATAATTCTATGTAGACAACTCTCTTTCTGGGATCCTACCAGAAGGTCATCCCAAATGGCTAATCATTCCTAGCCATTCAACCCAGTGAAGAAATTGCTGGATCTTCCTAATCTATAATGTCCCTAAGAAGTAGGTTAAAAGTTTTCCCTTAAGAGACTGGTCCTCTAGACCAGAAAAAGGGACCACAGAATCCTTGAGAATAGACAGACTTCCTTTCTTGGCCAATGGGTAAATCATCACCTCTCTGCAGCTCTAGACAATTACTGCTGAATCTCCCTTACTATTTGGCACACTGTAATGCACCTGCCTGGGTTATACAAAGAAGAACAGTATCCCTGATGCTCTCAGAAACTGACAAGTGCCACATCTCCAATGCCATGCTACCTTGTCTTGACTGCCTGAGCACACTCAAGTGACCTCTCACAAACCAGAGATTTTTCTGCAACTGTTGTCATGGATATATCACCCAGAGACACTGGTGAACCTACTAGACATTAAAGACTTGCATCTCAGATTGCAGAGTAATTCCATTAATTACTCTAACTAAGACAACTGAAACACTTGCAGACATGAATGATATGGATTATAGCTGAAAAAGATACACAGAAACAGTATTACCACACACATGTGGACCAAAAGCCAACATAGCCTACCCAACTAGCATTCTGCAACACACCTCCATGAGCCATTTACTTCAAAAAACATCTTATAAAATTAATATACATTGAGGTTTAATAACACAAACCTGTACATCCAGCTACTTGGGAAGCTGGGGTCATGGAATCATTTTAACTGAGGATTTTGAGTCTAGACTGGGTAGTATAGCAAGATTCAACTCTAAATACTGAAAGAAATAAAAGCACTGATCTTCAATATTTTTAAATATAATTAAAGAGAAATGAAGAGCTTTAGAAAAGAAGGTAATATAATGACAGGAATAGACCTCTCTATTCCAAAGAATAGGACATCAATGAATTACCTAAAAACAAATTCAAAACAATGACTTTAATAAAATTCAATGAGATATAAAGAATAGGATTGAAATATAGGAAAGATGACTGAAATAGAATAGGAAAGATGATTGAAAATGAGAGAAATGTTATGTGAATGAGAAATAGACCAAATGGCAGAAATGATGAAAAAAAAAACCAAACAGAAATCCTAGAGGTAAATAAAGTTTGATTGTGTGCAGTTGAATCAATGCTACTTCTGATTACTTGTCTTTTCCTGTGGTTTGATGCTTCCCATCCTCTCGTGGTTTTGTTTGCTTTCATCTTCTGTGTGCAGAATTCTTTGTAGAAACTTCTGTAGTGGTGGCTTGATGTTCATGTACTGTTTTAATTTCCATTTATCATGGAAGATTTTTATTGCTCTGTCAATTTTTAATGATAGTTTTACTGGATAGAGTATTCTAGTGTTGAGTTATTTTCATTCAGTGACTGAAATACCTCGCTCCATGCCCTTCTGGCTTTTAAGGTTTTCACTGAGAAATCTGCTGTTCTTTTGATGGGTTTACCTTAAGATGTTATTTGTTTTTTCTCTTACAGCCTTCTGTACTTATTGTTTTAATGATAATATGCCATGGGGAGGTTCTATTTTGGTCAAGTCTGTTTGGTGTCCCGAAGGCTTCTTGTATCTGAATGGGCAAAACTTTCTCAAGATTTGGGAAATTTTCTGTAATTATTTTATTGAACATTTTGCATATTCACTTGGTTTGGACCTCTTTTCCTTCTTCAATGCCCATGATTCTCAGGTTCGGTCTTTTGATGGAGTCGCTAAGTTCTTACATATTCCTTTCACAGCTCTTGAGTTGTTTGACTAGGATTTCTTCTGCTTTTTTCTTTAATTTCTATTTTATCTTTGAACTCTGAGATTCAATCTTCCACTTGTTCTATTCTGATGAGGGGCTTTCCACTGTTTTTTTGTTTGACTGTAGGGACTTTTTATTTCCAAGATTTCCATTTGATTCCATCTTCTGATGTTTTCCAAATTGTTGTTCATTTCTTCTTTTATTTTTGTTGTCCTCTTCATTTCATGTATCTCTCTTTTTAAAGTATCCTTTGTTTCACTTTGATGTTTGTTGAGGTCCTCTCTGAGTTCCTTTGTTTCTGTGTCATCTCATGTTCTTTGTTTTTGGTGTCTTGAAGTATCTTGAGTATATGAACAAGATATACTCAAGACCATGTATAATATCTTCTTCATGAATTTCTCAAAGACTTCTTACCAGATTTCTTCTTTGAGGTGTTTTGGTGGTGAGGAGGAGCATTGCTGAGTTCTTTCATTACATTTATTGTTCTTTTGTTGAGTTCAGGAACTAGGTTTCCACTTTGTTCATTTCACACTGAATCCTGTATTGAATTATTTTTTTTAAGGAGAATGGTTTCCACCCCTTCTTCCTCTTTCCATCATTCCATTTGGTGTTGTGCCATTATATTTTTGGTAGGGTATTTGGTGGATTTTATTGCCTAATTTCTTTCCCTGATTTTATTTGTGTGAGCTGGCTGATTTCATTGTTAGCTAGGCTGATGTGCTCTATCTGATCTTTTTCTGGGAGGGTGTAATTTACCATTAACAAGTTCACAGTTTCAATGCCAGACCAGCTGTTAATGTATTCTATAGAAAACCCATTGATGATAATATCTATAAATAGTCAGAGTTGGGGGGGAATAATGGTTATTAGGCTAGTTTCAGATTATGGGGAATTGGTAAAGGTGGCACTAAAAAAGGTTGGGCGGGAAAAGGAGTGAGTGAATGGATTAAGAGTTATGGGGGTTGCTGTTTTTTGTGGCCCTTGTGTGTGTTTGGGTGTATTTCTGTATACTGGAGGGTGTTTGTGTCAGGGATTGAAGTAGACTGGGGCTGGTAGAGTAGGCTAGTCAGTGGGCAGTGTGCAGGAGGGAGGGGTACTGTGGTGATAGGTTGGAGGAGGGTGAGAAGGGGAGGTGAAGACAGGGGAAAGAGTGGAAGGAAGGGACAGAAAGAGTAGTTGGAAGGGAAAACAATGGTAGTATAGAAGGAGGGAGAGTGAAGAAGATGAGAATAGGATAAGAGAATAGTGATGATGGAGTTAATAATACAGGAATAAAAAAGAAAAAGAAAGGAAAAAAAAACACGATTTAAAAAAAAAAACACCAGTTTCAGGAACATGGTTCAGTAGTTCAGTCTATTAATAAAAGTTCTGGAGTTATTCCTTAGGTGTTCAATCCTGGTATTGGTGTTCAAGTAGAAGCTCTGATGTGGTTTTGCCAACTAACTGGCTTCTCAATGGTATTTGGACCTTCTGTCTTCAAGGTTAGTTAGGATTGTCAAGTGAGGTAAGACTGCCAGCTCATGCAGAGTGGTCAGAGCTGTTTTCAGCAGTTGGCAGCTGTCAGCTGCAGCTTTGTTTGGTCAGCTTCTCCCTGACCAAGGTGGGGCAATTCACTTTGAATGCTGCCCTCTGTCCCAGAGATCAACTCTGGGATCCACCTCCTGCCCTGCTTTGGGAGGTTAGTTTGTTGCTCTGCTCCCTCTCTTAGCATTTATGTCTCTTCCAATTTCTGTTGGGTGCCAGCAGCTCCTCTAGGCAGTTGGTTTATCAGCCTGCCTCCACGCTCAGCCTTTGCTGCTTCATGGCACATCAGTGAGAGTTCGGAGCTGAGAGTTCAGTTCCTTTGCTACCCCCCTGACAGTTCAGCAGTGAGAGATAGGCTCTTTGCCCTTCCGCCATTCTCCAGGGTGGGTACAGCATTCCACCCCCCATCTCCGATGTTGGTGTTTAATTACAGTTCATTGTTTATGGCTTTCAGTTTTGCTGGGGGGTTCAATCTGCCCAGGGGCTGCCCTGGATTGTTTTCCCAGGGTGGGGGGTGGATGGGTCAGGGAGCAGCACGTGGTGCACAATGCGTACTTGTATCTTCTGCAGTTTCAGGCAAGCAGCTTTGGAGTCAGCTGTTAGGGAAAAATGGCTTTATTAGGTTCAGTATAGGGAGATTTTCCATGGGCAAGGGGTCCAAGATGTTGCCAGGTTTGATTCTGATTTATGCTCTGTCTTCTGCTTGTTTTGGGAGAAGAATGAAAAGAAAAAAGAAAAAAAAAAAAGAAAAGATAAGCAGCCAAGGGCTTTTTTCCCAGGGCTGGAGCCGGACATACCTTTCTGGCTGATGGGCATGATTTTTGCAGCTCTTTGGTGCAATTAAAGGCTTATTTAAGGGTCAGTCTTTGAATTTTACCTGCACCTAATGTGATGGTGGTTGTTATTTTGGCTAGAAGCAATCAGAATTACCC
This sequence comes from Castor canadensis, assembly GCF_047511655.1. NCBI lineage: Eukaryota > Metazoa > Chordata > Mammalia > Rodentia > Castoridae > Castor > Castor canadensis. The sequence goes on from NC_133390.1 coordinate 47,283,916, forward strand.
AAGTGTGACTCCAGTGTCTCAAGGAGGTTTATGAAGACACAGAGCTCAGGATTTCTGATTCCCTACCCTAGCCACCATTTTTTTTTTTTTGGAGCTAAATAACTCAATAAAGGAAATAAAAAATTCAACTAAGATTCTGAATGACAAAGTAAATCAAGAAGAAAACCAATTTTTGAGTTTAAAAACTACCATTTTAAAATTACGGAATCAGACATAAGAAAATAAATTAAAATTAAGTGAAAATACTACAAGACTGAAGAGGTACCAATAAAGTGAACAAATATATGTTTCTTGGATATTCTAGATGAAGAAAGGGCAAAGCCATAGAAAACCTATTTAATAAATAATATGTATAAATATTGCATATTTTGGGATAGATAGTGTTATTCAGGTCCAATAAGCCCAAATGAACTCAAATAAATACAACAGAAAAGAAAAGGTTCTCATTGATGCTTTTCCCTGTTAAATACAAAGGTGACAAAGTGTGTTACATACATATACATATATGTGTGTGAGTATATATATGTATGTATATATAATGTATATATAAACCAGGATATACATATACCCTGTTGATGCATGTTCCTTCTACAGTAATTTTTGAGTTTTGTCATAAAGGAATTTTGAACTTCATCAAATATTGTTTTGAACCAATTGTAATGATCAAACGTATTATTTTGTCCTTCATTCTCTTTATGTGATATGTTACATTGGTTTTTTTCCAATATGCTGAACCATCCTTGCATAGTTTGAAAAATCCCACTGGCTCATGATATATAATAAGGACCAGGTGGCTTCACAGTCAAATATTACCAATATTCAGAAAGGAGCTGATAATAATTTTTCTCAATCTATATAAAAAAGTTAAAGTCAGGGTATACATCTAAGGTCATCTGTTGAGGACAATACGACCTTGATACCAAATTCAGACAATCATATAAGGAAATACTTACCATGGTGAACAAAGATGCAAAATTTCTCAATACAATTGTAGTACACTGAATCAAATATCATACAAAAAATCCCAGTGATAGTTATTTAATAAATCCCAGAAGGATTTATTCAAACTATGCAGGGATGGTTCATCATATATAAAAACTAAATGTAGTATATCATATAAGGTGAAGAAAAGTCAGAAACCATATATATGATGTTATTAGCAAGTTTCTCAATCCTTAAACCTAAAATCTCAGGCCAATTTAAATTTTTAAGTATTAAACTTTTCTTAATACCATCAGTGGGAGTTATATTTTTTAAATTTGAATTTGAATTGACTTTAGCTCATTAAATATATTAAATGTGAATGTGTGTTCACAGAATGCGCTAATAATATGTTCATATATAGTGTTCCACATTTTTATTCTCAAATCTCTGAATTAAAGTATCTACATAATGATGATTTAAGAATATATAGTTAAAATGATATACTTTTGATGAAATTTTCTGAATTAAATATCACATGTGGTTCACATATTCGTCCATCAGAGAGATCACTGTAATTACTGTGTATATCCATTAAAGTTTTTTTCTCATTGGTGTCTTCACTAGTTTTGTAGTTCATTATGACTGCCCAAAACAGCACTTAATCTATTGGAAGTATTGATATGTTCACAGATTTAACAAAAGATGGAGATGTTGTTCTACCACGAATGAGGCAGAACATAATAAAAATTCTAAATATCTAAATGAAATATTTATCAAATACACTACAAGTATTAAAGAAAAATTAATTTTTTTAAATGTACTACATACTAGGCATTAATCTAGTCTTTTAATATTTATTAAATACAAACATTTTATGTTCTTGTTAAGGAAAAACCTCAAGCATTGATATATTGAGTTGCTTGCCCAAGTTCATCCCAGCAAGCCCAAAGCATCTGCAGTTTGAATAAACACTGCCTTTTCTCCACATCCTTACCTCTGTTATTCAGGTATTATGTAACATTAGAAGTCACCATACCTTAAAATACTGAGTACATTTTGATAGTTGCAGCAAAAGATAAATGAGTATGACCATTATCAGTGTTTAAGGAAATGACTATGTCACTGGGATTGGAAAGTGGGGACCAACACTGGGGCAGAGTGAACAAGGAGATCTTGGTGACTGTGGGAGGTGTGGGTAGATCAGGAGCTGAGAGCCTTCAGTGCCAACTCAGAAATCTAAATTTGTTGAAAGCATCAAACATTAGACTATTCCTTGAAGCTGAGTATTATGACTATAAATTTCCAAAAACATATCTAGCAGTCAATTGATTGAAAAAAGCCTGCAGAGAAACAACTTCAGTAATTTTTGTATTAAGTAAGCATGGAACATGAATACAGTATATGTTTACACAGGTAAACAACATTTTAAAGAAAATATAAAATGGTTAAATTATTTATATTTTTTAATTTTTTGGTGTTTTTTCAGATTTATTTTCTATCATAGTATATACTAATAAACAAAATCTGCATGAACAAAATCTCTTTATGTCTTACATATGTTTTAAGAGTATAAATAAATCAGTAGACCAAAAAGTTTGGGAATTTGAATTAAATGGATAATGTGCATCCTCTATTTTTAACATTAGGCAAAAGTATTTTTATGGACTTCCTTTCCCTTTTCTACTTACACCATGATTTTGTTATGCATTTCTATATCATTATCCCAATCCTTAGCAATGCTGAATTCCAAGCTTCTGTTGATTGAAGACTTATTTGGGGCTAGTTAGACCCCCTCAAAAGTGATTTTTCCTGACAATTTGATTAACAATTTGGCTTGTTTAGAATTCTAAATATGATACAAATATTTTTATCAAACTTTGAAGATACTCTTCCATTATAATCTATCAACTGATGTTATATTTGAGAAATTGCAAGTGATTGTGGTTCCCATTTCATAGTTGTCTCTCTGAAGACTGTCAGGAGCTGTTCCACATCCAGTTCTTTATTAAGTTATAGAATTAACAATTATGGCTCTTATTCATTTTTTTTCTGAACAGTGGTGCATTTAGTTGGCACTTCTCTTTAGTTTCCTCCTGAGTCATCTGGCCTTTCCTTGTCATTCATGATGTTGACATTTCAGTAGGGACCTGTCCAAATATTTTGTATAATATTCACCAGCTTTGTTTTGTCTGAAATTTGTTCATGATTAGACTTGTCCCAAGGAATTTAGGAAAAATAGCACACAACCGTGATGCTCTCTTCATGTTATTATAAGAGGGAGGATTTAATAACAACATAAATTGCTACAAAGGTGTTAGCCCTGGTCACTAGGTAAAGTGAAGTGTTAAATTACACATGCTGTTTTGAGACCATTTTTCTCAAGACTATTAAACTCCTACAACTTGTAAATTTGCACAGAGTACAAATTCCCAAAATGGATTACTCTTTTTCACTTATTGAAGGTAAACCACCATATAATGATCACTGATAGTTGGGGTAAACAATGTAGTCTGGTTACATCAGTTGTATATTGGACACGTCATTTCATCAGTAAATTAGCCAGTAGGTTCTTGGAAAATGCAATTTGTTAGAATCAATGAATCAGTCATTGCTGAATAGTACATGAAGCTGGGTGTTTGGACCCAATACAATATTTACATTACTCTGTCAGAGACCAATGTTTCTTAAGCATTGATGATAGAAAGATAGCTCATTATGAGATGTGAATTATTTTATTCATTCATCAAGATGAATTTCTTTTTCTATTATCATGGAAGTTTCATAAGCAACCAAACCATTCTCAAATGGCTGAGTGATCTTCTTTAGGATCATTGCCTTGTTGTCTTCCTTGAATAGTCCAAAGTTGTACTTTGTTTGAATGACAATTTCTAGCTCATGAAGGGAAATCTTCGTTCAGGGACATTTCATGTCCCAGAGTATGATACTTTCTCACCCACAGTGCTTAAGTATAGCAGGCAATTATTTTTAAACACATTGTAATTTTCTCAAGAAAACAGTAAGGCTTTGCCTAAAACATTAGGCATATTCAATGCACATTCTGTTTACTTCATATGTCTTCTCACCAATTAAATAGCCATAATTGCATAGATCTGAAGAGTCATATCCCTCAAAATAAAACAGTACATAATAAAGCTTAAATATCATAAATTATTTTTTCCCATTCTGGAACCTGCAGAAAGTTGGCATTTTCCTCTTTTAAGAATATAAATTTACACATAAGTTATTTGTAAACTCAGCCAGATATTTAGAAACACTTGAAAATAAACAAGACAATAACAGGATAATTCATAAGAAATATGTATGTTTTGGTTTGTATGTGAAATACTACTCAATTTAAAAGACACATCCTGGTTGCATGCAGTTTCAGAGTAAGGCTTTGAGAAGTGAATATATTATGATGACTCTGACCCAATCAATAGACTAATACATTGATAATTCATAATTTGATGGCATTATTAGCAGATGCTTAATAATGGAGGAGGAGGGAGTAATTCACTATATGCATTCCCTCAAACAGTTCATGTTGTCCATCATCCCATCCTCCTCTGCTTCCTGGTAGGCTTCGGTGAGAAACTTTCTTCTGCCATATCCTTCCACTAGGCTGTTTGACTCTCTTTAGGACTAAATTCAATGGAATTGGCCATCTAGCAACAGAAAATTCTGATACCATCAGCCGAAATAAATGTTGCCTCTTTTGGCTTCTTCATCTCAGGAATTATTTGTGGCAGTGAAAACTGAGTTACATAACCTGTCACATTTCCCTTCACTGGATAGGACCAAAACTAAGAAACCCCATTTGATATTTCCCTAGAGTCCCTGACTCGGACAGGCAAAGTCCACTGGGATATGACAGAGGCATCATGGAGATGCATGATGGACTTTTCAACAAGAGAACTATGGATAAAGCATTTTACATTCCATCTCCCCAATTAATATCAACCCTTAACCACGAGTGACTTCACAGAATAAGAAAATGGTAATCAGAATATCCTCTAAAGACCCACTCAGGTCATGGACCCCTGAAATATGTGCAGCTGGGTAAGTGTTCAGGCCCCACCAAACCTGAGGCCGGGTGAAGAGTTACTGGATACTTGGGAATGTACACCACTGCACCTCCCTGAAATATTCCTGCCTACATCATGCCCCTATGTATTGAGCTACTAGAGACTGCTTTCACCTGGAATCCTAAGAGTTGCTAGGTGGCCACATCTCAAATGGATCAGCACTCACAGTCATCTGACACTGTGAATAAACAGATGGTTGGCTTCTCCTATTATCCATTGGCCTGGAGAATCAGTTTTAGAGCCTTCCTTAAGCAGCTTGTTCACCCCATATCAGAAAAGGGAACTAAAGAACTCAATGGCGTGGTCAAGCAACCCTGTTGGGCCAAAGAAAGAAGTTTCAATTCTATATAGTTCAGTAAAGAGACTTCATATAAGCCACAGAAATAATGATTCTGAGAACTATACTCCAATCTCCTTAATGAACAGTGATCCAAAAATCTTCAATAAAATAATGGCAAACTGAATCCAACAACAAATCAGAAAGATCATTCACCACAACCAACTAGGCTTCATCACAGGGATGCAGAGGTGGTTCAACAGATGCAAATCATTAAATGTAATCATTAAATTTTATTTAACATTAATAAAATCAAAGACAAAAGCCACTTGATCATCTCAATAGATTCAGAAAAATCTTTGATAAGGTCCAACACCACTTCATGATAAAAACTCTAAGAAAACTAGGAATAGAAGGAAAGTACCTCAAAGTACTTGTAAAGTCTGTATGTGGCAAACATATAGCCAACATCATACTTAATGGAGAAAAACTGAAACAATTACCTTTAAAATCAGGAATGAGATATTGGTGCCCACTATCCCCACTCCTATTCAACACAGTACTGGAATAGCCAGAGCAATTAGGCAAGAAGAAGAAATAAAAAGAATACAAATAAGTAAAGATACTGTCAAAATATCCCTATTTGCAGATGATATGATCCTATATCTTAAAGACCCAAAAAACTGTGCCCAAAACTCCTAGACACCATAAACAGCTATAGCAAGGTGGCAGCCTACAAAATCAACTTACAAATTCATTAGCTTTTCTATACACCAACAATGAACAAATTGAGAAAGAATATATGGAAGCAATTTCACTTACAATAGCCTGAAAAAAAATCAAGTATCTAGGAGTAAATGTAACAAAGGATGTGAATGACCTCTACAAGGAAAACTACAAACCCCTGAAGAAAGAGATCAAGGAAGACTACAAAAGGTGGAAAGCTCTCCCATGCTCATGGATTGGTAGAATCAACATAGTAAAAATGGCTATACTACTAAAAGCAATCTACATGTTTAATGCAATTCCCATCAAAATTCCAATCACAGGGATTAAAAATTCTACCCTAAAATTCATTTGGAAACATAAGAGACTGCAAATAGCCAAGGCAATACTCAGCAAAACGAGCAATGCTGGAGGTATCACAGTACCCGACTTCAAACTATATTACAAAGCAACAGCAATAAAAACAGCATGGAACTGGCACAAAAACAGACATGAAGACCAGTGGAACGGAATAGAGTACCTGGAGATGAACCCACACAGCTATGCCCACCTTATTTTTGACAAAGGCACCAAAAATATATGATGAAGAAATGAAAGCCTCTTCAACAAATGTTGTGGGAAAAGAGGTTATCAGTCTGCAAAAAACTGAAACTAGATCCATGTTTATCACCCTATACTAATATCAACTCAAAATGGATCAAGGACCTTAATATCAGACTCGAAGCTCTGAAGTTAGTATAGGAAAAAGCAGGGAAAACCCTGGAAGGAATAGGTATAGACAAGGACTTCCTCAATAGAAGCCCAGCAGCTCACCAACTAAGAGAAAGCATAGATAAATGGGATTCATAAAACTAAAAAGTTTCTGCTCAACAAAAGAAATGGTCTCTAAACTGAAGAGACCACCCACAGAGTGGGAGAAAAAATTTGCCAGCTACACATCAGACAAAGGACTGATAATCAGAATATATAGGGAACTCAAAATACTAAATTCTCCCAAAATTAATGAACCAATAAAGAAATGAGCAAGTGAACTAAACAGAACTTTCTCAAAAGAAGAAATTCAAATGGCCAAAAAACATGAAAAAATGCTCACCATCTCTAGCCATAAAATAAATGCAAGTCAAAACCACAATAAGATTCCACCTTACCTCTGTTAGAATAGCCATCATTAGCAACACCACCAACAACAGGTGTTGGCAAGGATGTGGGGAAAAAGGAACCCTCTTACACTGCTGGTGGGAATATAAACTAGTGCAACCACTCTGGAAAAAAAATATGGAGGCTTCTTAAAAATCTAAACATAGATCAGCCATATGATCCATCAATCCTACTCCCAGGGATATACCAAAGGAATGCAACTCAAGTTACTCCAGAGGCACCTGCACACCCATGTTTTTTATAGCGGTATTCACAATAGTCAAGTTATGGAAATAGCCAAGTTGCCCCACTACTGACGAATGGATTAAGAAAATGTGATATTTATACACAGTGGAGTTTTATTCAGCCATGAAGAAGAATGAAATCTTATCATTCTCAAGTAAATAGATGGAACTGGAGAACATTATTCTGAGCAAGGTTAGCCAGGCTCGGAAGACCAAAAAATCATATGTTCTCCCTCATATGCTGACTTTAGATCTAGGGTAAATGCAGCAATGTTGTTGGACTTAGGTCACATGCTAAAAGGAGAGCACATAAGTTAGTATGAGGATAGGTAGGAAACCCAAACCGTGAAAGTATTTGACGTCCCCACTGCAAAGGAGCTAATAGAGTAACCTTAAAGCATCAGAGGTCAATATGGGAAGGTGATCAGGAACAAGTAAAAAAGTCAGGTAGTGATGAATCAATTTGGGTTGTAATACACTTGTGCATGGAAGCAATGCTAGGAATCTGTCGGTATAGCTATTCTTATCTCAACTAGCAAAAAAGCTTTGTCTTTCTTATTATTGCTTATGTCTTCTCTTCAAAAAATTGAAGAAAAGGGTAGAACAGGTTCTGCCTGGAAGTGAGAGGGGTAGGGGAAAGGTTGGGGAGAGGGGCAGGGGGAAATTGGCCCAAACAATGTATGCACCTATGAATAAATGAATTTTAAAAAAGAACTAATGATTCTCTTACCTGTAGTCAAATATCCCTAACTGAGAGACATGGTAATCCTGCCGTACCTAAGAGTTACATCCTAGATGGCAGTACTCACACAAACCCCTCAAGCTAAGGCAAGTGGAGTATCTTCAAGCATGACTGACACTGATGATAATTTAAGAAGCTACACAGACACTACACTGCTACACTCAACATAGAATAGATAAGGAACATCATAGAACACATCCCCTATAGCAATTCACATGAAACATACAGGAGATAAGTTAATTTGAGTCACCATACATACTTAGCTGGAAATGACACAATGGAACTCATTGTGTAGCTGTCTAAAACAAACAACAATGTCATTTTTTTCTTTTACAATTTTGGAGAAGAGGAGGGATGAACAAGTTCTCTCTGGGTTGGATGGTGCCAGTGGGAGGAAAGAGTAAGCAGGAAAGTGTGTGGAAGGGTGAGTATAGTGCAAATACCTTGTACATGTTATGTAAATGGAAAACTATACCTGTTCCAGGAATAGAGAAAGTGGGGAGAAAGGAGACTGATGAACAAGGTGAATTCCTGTATGATATATTTGATGTATTGTAAAAACTTTTGTACATATCACAATGTACTTTCACCCAGCACAACAATAAAAAACAACTAAAATATTTTTAAACCAGCAAAATTAACAGTGGCAGCCAGATGCAAAGCACACACTTACAGTCCCAGCTCTTCAGGGGGATAATTAGGGCACAAAGTTTTGAAACTACCCTGGATTTATATCACATTTCCAACTGGAAAAAATTAAGAAAGGGAATACATGTGCAGTAATTGTAGGTATCATTGCCAGGAAATAAAAAGCTTTAAAAAGTAAGGTGAGAGTCATGCCTGCAAGGGAACATACCTCCAGCAATGGATCCCTAAGAAAAGGAAGTCAATGAATTGCCTGAAAAAAATCAAAATAGTGGTGTATGAGTAAATTCAATGAGGTACAAAATATACAATTAAAAAATACTAGAGAAACAGTTTCTTATTTCAAAGAGAAATTTATTAAAAGGACAGAGATCATGAACAAAGAACCAACTGAAAATCTTGGAGTTGAAAAACTCAATAAAGGAATTAAAAAGTAGAGTTCAGAATCCCACAATAGACTAAATAGAGCAGCATAAAAATTTGTGGATTGAAGACTGGTCTTTTGACATAAGCCAGTAAACAAAAGACCAAGCTTAGGAGTAAAAAAACATGTATTCATGCTGCTCCAAAAGAAGAAAGGGAGAGGCATGCAAAAAACATGATGAAGATAAATGTTGAAAATCATCAAGGGATGTGTGTGTGTGTGTGTGTATATATATATATATATATATACACATACATATTACTGAATTTATATATATATATGTATATAGACACACATATATATGTATACATATATATATATTCACACACACATATATATATTAATCCCTGTCAGTCTAACATAATATTTTTCAACATATATCCTATAGATCAGAGAGTAGGATGCTATTCACAGAGAGGAAAGAAAAAAATTTTGAGAATGTGCATTGTACACAGTAAAGCTATCCTCCCAAAGTTAAAGACAAGGAAAAGGTTCTAAGACAAAGAAAACTCAGGGAATTCCTCACTAGCAGGCTGATCTTAAACAAAATGCCTAAAGAATGGTAGAGGAGGTGAATTCATGTATGATACAGTCGATACATTGTAAGAACCTGTGAAATGCCACAATGTACCCCCACCCATCATAACAATAAAGGGGAAAATAAGTAAATAAATAAGAAATAAATAAATAAAGATACCCTACACTGTGAAAGGACAGTAAAACTACCATGGTGAAATTGTGTGAGAATATAAAAATCCACTGGTAGGGAAAAGACAGAAAAGGAAAATAAAGAGTCAAATTTATCAATACAAAAAAAATCATCAAACCACAGAGATGAAAAAAGGAATGAAAGAAAGGGACAAATAAAATAACTTGAAAAAATTGCAAAATCAAGGAGAAAACTTACTTTTCTTGCGGTTCTGGAGAATGAGCCTGGGGCTTCAGACGTGCTATACAATCACTTTACTTACCACGAGAAGTGGATTATATACCTCAATGAAAAATTTAGACTAGATGATGATAAAAATAAAATAAAAAGGACAAGTCCAACAATATCCACCAAAACCACATTTCAGTTGTAAAGACACACGTATACTGAAATTGAAGGGATTATAAAAAATATTAAACACAATAGATACTTAAAGTGAGCACAAGTTGAGGGCAACAAGATTGTGGATTGCAGACAATCACATAGTAAGAAATTGGTGAACATTGTTCAGTCTGTTGCACATTCTAGTTTACTCTCCAAATATGAATTATTTTTCATAAACTACATTAACTACACTTCTTCCAATTAGAGTTTCAACCAACAAGAAACTTTTTTATGTCTGCTTTACATTTTATGCACAGTATATAATAAAGCTGTGAAAATTATCTAGTTACACAACATCATAGGATCTTCAATCAAACTTCAGTGAAGGTCATTCACTTTAACTTCATTGTCTTACAGCACACCTTTAATTAATTTCAAGTATTATGCTACTCAGGACTTTATGTCCCCATAGGCATATATTGATGTCAGTGCAGAAAATTCCCTTTAGGATTTGATGGAATGCTTCAACTCTGTAGTTAAGGGACATAATTACTAGCACTGACCTGTAGGTAGTCATTGAGATTTTCATTATCTTATTCCCAAATGCTTTAGAGGACAAGATCCACAAATACTTCAAAATTCTGAGACCTTCACTATTAAGCAAATGGTACACTTTGAAAAAGCTCTACTCTTTGAAATACAAATATAAGAATACAATTTTAGCTTATTTTTACTTTAAATTTAGTAACATTCTTTCTAGTGCTTTTCAAAATTTATTGATACGTGGATCAGGGAAGGAGTACAACACTGTAATTGTTATGACTTTCTGATTACAAAATAAGATTTCAAAACATACAGGTAAAATCACACAAAAATCTACTAACTACATAAGGCATGCACATTGAAAGCAACTTCTACTAATAAGGTAGGATTACAGACATGAGCCACAGGCACTGGGCTTGAAAGCAATTTCTAACTTAACTGAATAATTGCATGGTTTATATTTAATATTTTAGAACAAACGAATTTCTAGTGTTGTCCATTGGATTACATATACAAAATCATTTTGACATTCTAATTTATGTAACCATATTTTTCAGTCAGTATGTCCCAAACAAATGCTTTAATAATAACAAGTAACCACATTTTTATTATTGTACTGGGTGGGGGTACATTTATTTTACAATATAATAAATATATCATACTTGATTTCACCCTTTCAACCATTCTCCTTTATACTCCCTTCCCCCCCCATCCTGGATGGAAACAAATTCTTAAACCAAAACATAATGTGAATCTAAAATTCTTCAAGGATTTAAATGATTTACTCTTTTTACAAGTGTTAAAACTGAAACATAAATGTTAGCCTGTACTTGTTACCTTTTAACTATTATAGCATTATATAGAGAATCTTATATAATTATATGGGGAATAAAAAATAGTGGAATAGTCAATTTAGATAGAAGGAATATACATAATATGATAATTATTTTGAAAATTATCCTTATAGATTCCTCTCCAAAGTGAAGACTGTCTTTGTGCAAATGCAAAGAAGTCTGCAAGGATCATTACTAGAACTCATCCCAGGTCAATAGGGTTGATCTACTGTTAGAATTATTTATGTCTTCTGGGTACCTAATTTATTATTTTTTTTCTGTATGTATGTGTGTATGTGTTGCTGGGGATCATAAACAGTTCATTGTGCTTGCTGCCAAAGTGTTTACCATTGATCTAGACCCACAGCCTTCCCAGAGTAACTTTTAGTTCCTTTCCAGAAGTATGTAACCATCAACAATATCATAATGTTTAGACACATGTTTAAAAAACAAAGCAATGCAGATATCACAGAAGAAATTGTGGATGGTGCTGCTTATTCCAGGCCTGATCTACAATTTAGAAAATGAGATCAGTGTGGTTTTGAACATTCAGGTAAATTTTATTTAGTAGAATTATAAATAACCTATCCCTTACAAAAAGGAGGAAGGATTAAGATATTTGGGACACAGCAACAGGAACAATAGTAAGGAAAGAGTTACTGTTTCTGAAAAAGTACGGAACATTCAAAGAAAGATGAGAGATGTGATAATCTATACACATGTATTCTTTATATTAACATGGTAATTATAAATAAGGATAAATATTACAATTTAATCCTTAGTGATCTTTCTAATTTATATATAGGACATACATATTACTTATAAGTTTTCTAAGACCATCTCTCCTTTATTATCATATATAAAAGCACTCTTCTCATTCCAGAAAAAGAAACATTTTTAGGAAAATTGTTTTAGATTCCTTTTAGTGATCTTAAAAAGATGGCACTGAAATTATTTGGAAACAATGAACCAATAGGAAAAAAACAAATCATTATAGTTTCATGCATAAATATATAAAGAGATAGTTTTTCCTCTTTAAGCATCCTCCCCAGTATAATATACTACAAAATTCATCATTGTTAATCCTGAGAATCACATTATGAGATCATTGATGCTGAAATTTTAAGAAAGCAAATACACACTAAAAGTACAAGATGCTTCATTCCACAGATAGGGAAAATTATTGAATGAGTAAAGCCTCTATCTGTTATGATAGCAAAAAAAACTGTATACACTTAAATAAAATCTTGTATCATACTAATATCTATCTCCACAGAAAAGCTAAAGATGACTGAGGACAACTTCTCCTTGACAATTGAATTCATCCTCACAGGATTTACAGATTATCCAGAACTGAAGACCCTGTTGTTTGTGGTCTTCTCTGCCATCTATCTGATCACCATGGTGGGGAATCTTGGTTTGGTAGCCTTGATTTACAAGGAACATCAGCTTCACACACCAATGTACATCTTTCTGGGAAACCTGGCTCTGATGGATGCCTGCTGTTCCTGTGCCATCACTCCCAAGATGTTAGAGAACTTCTTTTCTGAGGACAGAAGGATTTCTCTCTATGAATGTATGGTACAATTTTATTTTCTCTGTCTTGCTGAAACTACAGACTGCTTTCTTCTGGCAGCAATGGCCTATGACCGCTATGTGGCCATTTGTAGCCCACTGCAGTACCACACCAGGATGTCTGAGAAACTCTGCATTCAGATGACCTCAGGGGCTTTCATTGCTGGAAACCTGCATTCCATTATTGAAGTAGGTTTACTGTTTAGGTTAACTTTCTGTAGGTCTCATCAAATCAATCACTTTTTTTGTGATGTCCTTCCATTGTATAGATTGTCATGTGTTGACCCTTCTATCAATGAATTGATGCTATTCATGTGGGCAGGCTCGATTCTAATTTTTACTATTTTAGTAATCCTTATATCATATTTCTATATCCTTTTTACTATATTCACAATGAAATCCAAAGAGGGAAGATCCAAATCCTTATCTACCTGTGCCTCCCACTTTCTCTCTGTGTCAATACTCTATGGTTCTGGCCTCTTCATGTATGCTCAACCAAGTTCAGTTAATGAAGGGGATAAAAGTATACCCATTGCTACTTTTTATACTCTAGTAATTCCTTTATTAAATCCATTTATTTATAGTCTAAGAAATCAAGAAGTAATAAAGGTTATGAAAAGATTAATGAAGATGAGACCATATTGCTACTTTCTGAAACAAGTATCATCTTTGTAAAAATGATTGCAACTTGATTTTACCTTTTTCTCAGGTACAGAGAAAATGAGAAATTTACACATTAAAATCAAACTATAGTTATTAATGTATGATAGTATCTGAGTCAAAACCATTTGAAAAGGACAGACATCTGTGAGCAGGTGTCTCTATTATATATTGTCTTATGTTCCCTTGGGTAGATGTCCAGGAGAAGTATCACTGGATCACATGGTCAGTTCTAGCATTAGATTTTTTGAAGTCTTTTACTGTTTTCTGTACTGTTTGTAGTAATTTCCATTCCCACAATAGTGTATTATGATTCCTGCTTTACTGCAACCTTGCCAACATTTGTTGTTATAGTTGTCCTTGATTATGGCCATTGTAATAGGGATGAGATGATATCTAGATGTTGTATTGATCACATGATAAGGGGAGAGCACACAAGGGAAGTATGAGGATAGGTAAGAAACCCAACAACCATGATAGTATTTGATGTCCTCAATGCAAAGAAACTAATGCAGAAACTTTAAAGGGACAGTGGTCAATAGGAGAAGGGATCAGGAACTAGAGAAAAGGTCAGTTCAGGAAGAATCAACTTAGAATGTAACACATATGTACATGAAAGCAATGCGAGGATCTCCCTGTATAGCTATCCTTATCTCAACTAGCAAAAACCATTTGTCCTTCTTATTATTGTTTATACTCTCTCTTCAACAAAGTTAGAGATAAGGGCAAAACCATTCCTGCCTGGAAGCAAGGGGGTAATGAGGGAGAGAGAGGGGGTGGAATGAAGAAAGGGGGTGAGGGGTAGGGGGAAGAAATGAGCCAAACAATGTATGCACATATGAATAAATGAAGAAAAAAGAAAACCACATTTAGAGAATACTTTAAAAAAGAAAGAATAAACAGGGATTAGAAGGGATGTTAAAATTTTCATTGTAGGTACCTGGATAAATGGGTTTCAGAAACACTTCTAGCTATTTATGTTAAAGGTAACAGAAATAAAATATAGATGGAAATGAAAAATGTTGTTTTGATTTGCACCTCTTTTATAACCAGGGAAGTTGAACACTTCTTCATGTATTTACTGAACATTTGTACCTCTTCCTTTGAGAATTCCTGGCTTAATTCATGTGTCCATATCTTCACTGGGGTCTTGACTATTTGGGGACTGAATTTTTTGAGTTTCCTATAGATTCTGGATATTAGTCCCTTATCTGATGAGTAGCTGGCAAAGATTTTTCTCCCATTCTGTGGGCTTCTCTTGAGTCTGGTGACTGTTTCCCTTGCTGTGCAGAAGCTCTTTAGTTTGATGCAGTCCCATGTGTTCATTCTTTCTCTTAGATATTGAGCCTTTTTGTGTTTCATTTGGGAAACACATTCCCTATACCTATCCACCCCAGTGTATTCCCTACTGCTTACTGGAGTTGTTTCAAAGTTTCTGGCCTTATATTAAGGTCTATGATCCACTTTGAGTTGATTTTGGCACAGGGTAAGAGACATGGATCTACTTTCAGTCCTCTACATGTGGATATCCAGTTTCCCCAACAGCACTTGTTGAAGATGCTCTCATTTCTCCATCATGAGTCGTGGGCTCCTTTGTCAAAGATTAGTTGGCTGTAGATGCGTGGGTTTATGTCTAGGTCTTCTATTCTGATCCATAGCTCTCCTGTCTTCTTTTGTGCAAATACCATGCTGTTTATTATTATGGCCCTATGGTACATTTGAGGTTGGGTATTGCAATGCCTCCATCATTGGACTTTTTGCTCAGAATTGCTTTGACTATTCAATGTCTTTTGTGTTTCCATATGTATTTCAAGATTGATTTTTCTATTTCTGTGCAGAATGTCATTGGAATTTTGATAGGGATTGCATTGAACATGTAGATTGCTTTTGGTAGTATGGCCATTTTCACAATGTTCATTTAACCAAACCATGAGTATGGAAGGTCTTTTTATCTTCTGAAATTTGCTATTTCTTTTGTTAAATTTATTACAAGATACTTCATTGTTTTCGAGGCTATTGTAAATGGGATTGTTTCCCTGATTTTGTTCTAAATTTGTTTGTTGTTGGTATGTAGGAAGGCTACTGATTTCTGTATGTTAATTTTGTATCCTGTTACTTTGCTGAAAGACTTTATGATTTCTAATAGCTTCTTTTTGTAGAATATTTAGGGTCTTTAAGGTATAGGACCATGTTATCTGAAAATAGGGATAGGTTGACTTCTTCCTTCTCTAATTGGATTCCTTTTATTGCTTGCTCTTGTCTTATTGCTCTGGCTAGGAATTCCAAAACTATATTGAATATGACAGCCATTTCTTTTTCCTGAATTTAACAGGAAAGGTTTCAGTCATTCTTCATTTAGTACGATATTGGCTCTAGGTTTGTCTTTTGTAACCTTTATTATGTTGAGGAACATTCCTTCCATTCCTAGTTTCTTCAGAGCATTTATTATGAAAGGGTGTTAGGTTTTTGTCAAATGCTCTTTCTATATCTATTGAGAGGATTATGTGATTTTTGTCCTTTCTTCTGTTTCATATGTTGCAGCATATGCTGAATTACATTTATGACTTTACATATGTTGAACTATCCTTGCATCCCTGGAATGAAACTGACTTGGTTATGGTTGTATGATTTTTCTGATGTGTTGTTGAATTCTGTTTGCCAGAGATTTTTTGAGAAGATTTGTGGCCAAATTCATAAAAGGTATTGGTCAATAATTCTCTTTTCTGGTTGGTCTTTATTGGGTTTTGGAATGAGCGTAGTGCTGCCTTTTAGAATGAGTTTGGTAGTGTTCCTTCCCTTTCTATTTCCTGGAAAAGTTTGAGGAGTATGGGTGTTACTTTTTCTGTAATGGTTTGGTAAAATTCAGCCATGAATCCATCAGGTTCCAGACTCTTCTTTATGGGAGGATCTTTATTACTGCTTCAATTTCATTGCTTGTAATAGGACTATTAAGGTTTTTAATATCTTCTTGGTTCAATTTTATTTGCTTATAAGCATCTGGCAATATATCCATTTCATCTAGATTTTCCAGTTTACTTGAATATAAGTTTTCGAAGTACTCTCTAATGATTCTGTATTTCATTAGTATTTGTGGTTATATGCCCTTTTTCATCTCTGATTTTATTAATTTGGGTCTTTTCCTTCCTCAGTTTTGTCACATTGGCTAAGGGTTTGTTGATTTTGTTAATTTTTTCAAAGAGTCAACTTTTGTTTCATTGATTTTTTGTATAGTTTTGTTTTGGTCTCAATATCATTGCTCTCAACCCTGATCTTCATTATTTCTCTCCATCTGCTGGTTTTGGGCTTGCTTTGTTCTTGTTTTTCTGGAAGCTTAAAAATCATCATTAAGTTTTTATTTTAGAGGTCTCAGTTTTTTATCATAGGCAGTTATTACTATAAACTTTCCCCTTAGCAAGGCCTTTGCTGTGTCACCCAGATTCTGATAGGTTGCATTTTCATATTCGCTGAATTCTAGGAACTTTTTGATTTCTTCCCTTATTTTTTGGTCAATCACTGGTCTTTCAGCAGTGTGGTGTTCAGTCTTCATGGGTTTGAATATTTTTTGTGGTTTCTTTTGTTGTTGAGGTCTAGCTTTATTTGTTGCATTCTGATTTGATACAGGGGTTTATTTCAATATTTTTGAATTTCTTAAGACTCGCTTTGTGTTCTAAAATGTGATCTATTTTGGAGAAAGTTCCATGAGCTACAGAAAAGAATATGTATATTCTGGTTGTTGGATGAAACAACAAATATTTACCGTGTCTATTTGGTCTAATGTGTGGAGTAACTCTCAAATTTCTTTGTTGATCATTTGCCTGTATGACCTATCTATTGGTGACAGTGGGGTAATTCAGGTCCCCATCTATGACCATGTTAGGGTCTATCAGTGCTATAGGCCCATTAGCTTTTTTTAATCTAGATGCATGCCCCTGTGTTTGGTGCATATATGTTAAAAATTGATATTTCATCCTGATGAATTGTTCCTTCAATTAATCTGAAGTGAACTTCATTGTCACTTGTGACTGATTTTAGTCTGAAGGCAACTTTTTCAGATATGAGTATAGCTAGACCTGTTTATGGGTACCATTTGCTTGGAAATCCTTTTTTGACCCTTTGACTCTAACCCAGTGTTTTCTTTTCTTTTCTTTTTTTTTTCATTGAGATGAGTCTCTTGTAAGCAACATATGGCTGGGCCTTGTTTTTTAACTCAATAGCTATTCTATGTCTTTTGACTGGGGCATTGAGGTCATTTACATTCAGTGTAATATTGAGAGTTGCCTGTTGTTTCCATTCCCCTATTATTTAGTTTTACTTATTCCTTGTTTACTGGTCTGCTTGGTCAAAAAGGTTTATTCTTTCCTGAGTCTCCCTGTCTCACTCTAGTTTCTTCTTTTATCTGTAAAAGTGGTTTAAGTATCTTCTGTAGTGCTGGCTTGGTAGTCATGAATTCCTTTAGATTTTTTCTTTTTGTGGACAGTTTTAATTTCTCCTTCAATTAGGAAGGATAGTTTTGCTGGATAGACTAGCCTAGTTTGACAGTTGCTTTCTTTCATGGCCTGAATTGTGTCTTTCCATGACCTCATTATGTTTAGAGCTTGAGTTGAGAAAACTGCTGTTATTTTAATGGGTTTGCCATTATAAGTGACTTGTCCAATCTTCTTGCAACTTTCTGTACTCTGAGCGTTTTGATTAAGATGTGTTTGTGGGTGTTTCTTTTTTAGTCATGACAGCTTGGTGTTCTGTAAGCTTCTTGCACCTGAGTGTCTCTCTCTTTCTTGAGGTTAGGGAAGTTTTTAGCCATTATTCTATTGAATAGGTTGTCAATGCCTTTAGTTTTATCTCCACTCCTTCTATAGCCATGATTCATAGATTTGGTCTTTTCATGGTGTCCCAGAGGTCTTCCATGTTCTATTTGTATTTTCTTAGCATTCTTTTGTGATCTTTTACTGTTTGGTCTAAATCCTCTACTTTACCTTCCATTCCTAATACTCTATTTTCAACTTTTTCAGGTTTCCCTGGAATTTTAGAGTAGCAGGTCATTTAGTGGGAGGAGTGTGGAGCTCCAAGTTCCTGCATGTGCCAGGAAGCAGGACTTACTGCCAAGCATAGAGGAGTGTAGCCACGTGGAGACTTAAGGGGCAGGGGATCAGAAGTGTTGAGCTATGAGTCATTCTTCCCATATTTCCCATGGTTAGTTGGTTCTCTGTGAACTTGGAGAGGGGTTTTCTTCTTTCTGGTATGGGAAACTGTGGGTGTCTTTTGATCTTACTTCTTCAGGGTAGTTAATCACAGCTGGGGTTTAGGGATGTCAACAAGCCACCATCTTGTTCGATCCTCCCATTTTTTTCTTTAGCTCTTGCTAGGCAATTGCTAAATCCACAGCCCCACTTACAAACCTTGCTTGAATTAAATATAACTCCAGCCATCATGGTTGCAATATAGGCACATTTCCACCTGAGTCAGTCTACCAGCCCTTTTTTTGAATTCAATAATTGGAGATAGAGTTTCAGCAACTATTTTCTGTAAGCCACCATCCTCCTGATCTCTGCCTCCAGCATAGCTAGGATTACAGGAGTGAGCCATTAGAGCCCAACTAGGAAGGTAAGAAATTAAAGTTGGTATATATAAGGAATTTTCTCTGTTATTGTATGGCACACTTGAGCTTTCTCTTCTTGGTGATAGCAAAGAGTCTTTTCTTTTGGTAGTAAACAGGTTGTGATCAATATATGCTTCACTGAAGAACAACTTAGCTTAATATTTAAGCTTTCATTTAATGTCACTGACAAATTTCTAAATCCTTAACCTAAAATGTCAGGCCAATTTAATTTTACAAACATCAAATTTCTCTTAACATTATCAGTTGAAATTAAATTTTGTATTTGAATTTGACTTTAAATTGATTTTAGCTCATTTAAGAATTAAGTTAAAATTTGGTACTCATTATGAGTACCAAAAACAGCACTTACTCTATTGAAGGTATTAATATGTTCACAGCATTAACAAAGGATGGGGATGTTGTTCAACTGCAAATAAGGCAGAAAATAGTGAAAATCCTAAATACCTAAAAAATTATACATCAAATAG
Organism: Castor canadensis; assembly: GCF_047511655.1. Classification (NCBI taxonomy): domain Eukaryota; kingdom Metazoa; phylum Chordata; class Mammalia; order Rodentia; family Castoridae; genus Castor; species Castor canadensis. Next base: position 47,303,849 of record NC_133390.1, read on the forward strand.
ATTACAAGTATGTATAAAACAAAAATAAATTGTTGAAACTGTTCTATATGCTAGGCTACAATCTAGACTTTTACTGTATATCAGCTACAAAATTTATGCTTTCCTTGAATAAAAATCTCATGCACTGAAATACTGAGTAGCCTGCCCAAGTTTGTCCCAGCAAGCTTAATGCATCTGCAGTTGAATAAGTACTGCCTTTTCTCCACATTCTTGAGGGTTCAGAAAACAGAGGATATATTGTCACTGGTATTCAGCTATTAAGTAGCATTAGAAGTTAACTGTACTTAAAATATGGAATACATTTTGATAGTTGCAACAAAACATAAATGAGTATGACAAGGAACTAAGACTTTCAGTGACAGAAATATGAATTTGTTTGGAGGCATTAGACATTAGCATCTTCTTTGAAGCTGGGTATTATGATTATAATTTTTGGAAAACATATCTGCAATTGATTGAGAAAAGCCTGCGGTGAGACAAACTTAAATAATTTTTATATTAGGTGAGTTTGGAACATGAATGTAGTCAAAGAAAGGCAATAGGCACACACATATAGCCAACATTTTAAATAGAAAATAAATAGCAAATTATAGTTGTTAGCTTATAAAATGAAATCCTACCTTCTACCTCTATCCCTATGTTACATATGATTTCATAATACCAATACTCAGACAGTACTTAGTATATTTGAGCATTCAATCAATAGTTTCTTCATAATGTTTTTAATTTTATTGTTGATCTATAATAGCTAAATTGCTTTTACTTTTGAATTAGTAATACTATTCAGAATCAATTTCTATTATAATAGGTACTGATAAATAAAACCTCCAAAAAGAAAATCTCTTTACATCTTATGTATGATTTAAGGGTATAAATACATCAGTAGATGAAAATGGTGAATTATATGAATATCTCTGTTCATATAATTCATATAAACACATGCTCTGTTTTTGATATTTTTAGGCATAGTTATGTTCATTGACTTCCTTTCTCTTTTCTACTTGTACCATGATTTTTAATATGCATTTTTGTATCACAACTCCCAATCCTTAGATATACTGAATTCCACACTTTGTTGATTGAAGAGTATGTGACTAATTTGGGGTCACTTGAACTCCCCCCAATAGTATTTTTTTCCAGAAAACTGGAATTTGGCTTGTTTAGAATTCCAAATTTGATAGAAATCATTTTTACCAAACTCTTTGAAGGTACCCTTCCATTATATTATAACATCCTGGGACACTTTTGAGTTTGCACATTAATCTGTCTCTGAAGATTGTCGGGAGCTTTTTATGTCCTATTCATTACTGAGTTTTAGAATGACCAATTACAACATTTTTTCATCCATTTTTCTGGATAGTAGTGGATTCTTTCTTTCTCACCTTCATTCCTGCTTGTCGCTTTTCCTTTTTTCCTTACCTTCCTTTAGCTGTCTTCTTTTCTTTCTCTTTTCTTTCATTCTTTTCCCAATGCCTTTTCTTCTCTCTTCAATCCCTTCTTTCCTCCCTTCCTTTTTTCTCCTTAAATATTTAAATCTTTATTTTTATCCACATAAAAATATACACATTACCACAATCTATACAAACCTAATTATCAGTTTTCAGAATAATAATTTTTGACTAAATATGCATGCAATCATATTTTCACTTATTACTCAAATAAAAATGCTCCTTGATTTTTAAAATAATTTATAATATAAAAAGGATATTTCCATGTCATTATGTACTAATGTTTGGGTTTCACTTTTTTCAGTTACATAGTCATATACTATTCTTTTTATTTAAAAATATCATTTGTTTATATGTGTACTTAACTGAATTGTTAAGCATGCATGTTTATATTCTTCCCAGTCCCTTATCTATACATCTTTACTGATGCCCATATTTTTAACAATTTTCAATTATGTTTTAGCTGCATATATTTTTTTCTGACTGTATAGATAGGTTCTCCTTTTTTTTTTTTCATTTTTAAGTCTTTTATTAGCAATCTCACCATAAGGTCTGGTTTAACCAAAATATTTTAAAGCCTGCTTATGTGAACAATGGCTATATTGCTAAATGTGGTTTCCTTTGCATTGCCCAACCATCTTCTTCAAATTTCATAAATTTGAGAATCCTGTCTGGTCAGAGTAAACAGATGCACTGTTTCCTTTTGAGCATAAGTGGAGGTAGTGAAGTTAATGCTCTCAGTTCCTGTGAATTGCCATTCTGAAGCAGAACTCTTTGCATGCATGATGGAATTTAAATTCTGTAGATGAGTAAATGTTTATTGTATTTATTCTGATTCTGTGATGGCTAAGAGCATGAGTTCTGAATCACACTGCTGAGTTGGAATTCTGATTCTGACAATTACTAGCAATGTGATCTATGGTAAGTTAATCCATTTCTGAGTATTAATGGCCACATTGGTAATAAGAAAAAAGTTGTATCTCATTTTAATTAAAAATTACAATTAATATAATTAAAAATTGTATTAATCCCAGGTTTGGTCTTTTGATGGAGTCATTGAGTTCTTGCATATTCTTTTCAAAGGACTTGAGTTCTCTAATAGTTCTTCAGTTTTTCTTTATTATTTCACCTTCAAGTTCTGAGATTCTGTCTTCTGTTTGTTCTGTTCTGCTGGAATGGCCTTCCATTTTGTTTTGTATTTCTGTTTCATTCTTTTTTCTGAGGTTTTCCATGTCATTGGTTACTTCCTCTTTAATGTTGTCAATTTTCATCCTTAATTCATTTATCTCTCTATTTATGGTATTTTCTGTTTCATTTTGTTTTTTATTTAGGGCTTCTATGATTTCATTTATTTGTTTTTGTGTTTTCTCATATTCTTTATTTTTGTCCTCTTGGAATTTCTTGAGTGCTTCCTGTATGTTTTGGGTAACCATGTCTGGCAACATCTCCATGAAATTCTCAGTGATTACTTGCAGGATTTCTTCTTTCAGAGTGTTCTTGTGAACTTCCTTGGGTTCTTTGGCATAGTTTATCTTTGTTTTATTGGAGTCTGAATCTGGGTATCTGTTTTCTTCATTTTCCTCTGAATCCTGTACTAATTTATTTTGGGGGAGATAATGGTTTCCATCCCTTTTTCATCTTCCCATATTTCCACTTGGTACCACTTCTGTCCCTGGAATAATGTGTAATTTAGTGTTAGCTGAGTTATAATAGTGAAACTAACAAAATCAAGGCAGAAGGAGAATATAGAGAAAGAAAAAGAAGTAGAAGGAAAAAAAAAGTACCAAGGAAAACAGCAAGGAGAGATGGTGGATGATCAAAGAACATACCAGACAGCCAAACCTTAAAGAAAGGCAAATAAACAAACAAACAAATAAATAAATAAATAAATAAAAGTTTTTTAAAAAGAAAAAAAAAAATCACCAGTTCAGGAACAGTGGACTTTCAGTCTTACTAGTTCTGCTGTTACTCCTTTTGGATCTAGACTTGTTTGTGTCTTCTAGGCAGGTTTGGAGCCCTCCTGTGGTGGGTGGTAGGTGAGTATGCTCCCACTGATCTGCAGGCAGATGCTTGTCATTGAGGTGATCTAGCAGGCCTTTGGAGCATGGGCCTGGCATGCCTGAAGGGTGTGGCCTGACAGAGTGGAGATTGTGAATGTCTGTGGATCGCTGGCTTGGCAGGCACTAGTGGCACAGCCTGAAGGAGCAGGAATCATGCAGGCCTGTGCAGGCCTGAGGGGAGTGGCCCAGCAAAGCAGCGATCATGAATGCCTGTGGATCACTGACTTGGCAGGTCTTAGGGGCATGGCCTGGAGGAGCAGAGATTGTGCAGGCCTGTGCAGACCTTAGGGGCATGGACCCAGTAGAGCTGAGATGCTGCATGCCTGTGGATCCCTGGCTTGGTAGGCCTTAGGGGCACACTCCAGCAGAGATCGTGTGGGTCTGAAGGGTGGGAGTTTGGGGGAGCACAGCCCTGGTGGTGCTGAGGAGCAGCCCAAGGATTGGAAATTCCACAGCCTGTGGAGTAGCGGCTCTGCAGGCCTAGGAGTGGGACTTGGCATACAGTGTGGCTGTTATTTTAGGAAATAGTGGCCTGGAGAAGGCTTCCACAAGCTAGGGGTTCAGAGTGCTGATGTTTCAGCTTTCCCTAGGGCTTTACCTCATCCAAGTCCTGGTTCATGGAGCTCACTTGGTCTGTGGCTGTGTCCCAGTCACCATCTTCTGGTTATCTTTGTTTTCCTCTTTGAACAAACCTGTACATCTTATATTTGTGACTAATGGGTTTCATTTGGCCTTTGACAGGTTATTTCACTTAAAACTTTCCAAATGTATCAATACTTACTGTTTTTAATACACTATTTTCACATGCTTTAATAAATTCTTTTTGTATTATACATGGTTTGAAATTCATGTTCATTGACCCCTTTATATTACTACCTACACTATATACTCAATTCCATTTAATGCATTTAGGGTGTTGCTTTTTGTTTGTCTGCATTAAATGATTAATGGCAAACCTGTTGTTCTTACTTCTGCTCTCACACCAACTCTACAGTAATTTCCTACCACCTTTGTTTCTCTTCATTTTTGCTAACATCTCTGCTAGTGTCACATTAGGTGGGTGGATAGAAAAATGAACTCACAAGGGAGATCTGTATGTTCAAACCGTGATGTTTTCAGCATTTATTTTTCCTTTGTTACACATTGATAAATTCAAGGAAGGGATTATGGCACATATAGATCACACAAGGCTAAAAACAATCTGTCTCCACCCAATAGCCTAACAGCAGGACTACATCATCCTAATAATCAAGGTCTGTAACTTCAATAAGTGCATTTCTTCCTATGTTTGCAGCATGAATCCAAAGTGAGTGTGTGGTTGATATAGATTTAAGTTAATGGGAATCATGCTACAGATTTTGATGACACCATTTCTGTCTGAAAATCTAGATTTCTAAACCTGTATAAGTTGTAAATGTGGCAGCCCAGAGTGAAAATTCCCCAAATGGATCACTGGAGATTTCATGTACATTCTGTTCAACCTATTGAAGATATATCACCATATAATGATCACTGATATTTTGGGTAAACCATACTTTAACCATGTGGGCTAGCAACCTCAATTGCACTTTGCACATATCATTTCAGCAATTAATTAACCAGCAGTTTCTGAGAAAATGAAAGTTGATAGATGTAATGCTGTTTATCGGCAGAATCTGGGTGACCAAAGCTGTAAAAAGATGAGGGGACTACTGAGTCCTGCTCAATAGCCACTTTAATGAAGTATACATGCTTTTTATAAACTCCTTTTACACAAAGAGCATTTGGTCAGAAAAAGCATGCCAAGTATTACTTGTCAAGGTTGCATTAGCACAGGAAGCACAGTTAAAATTAACTCTTTGTTATGTCTCCTTTAAAGCAGGAACAGAGAAGAAGAACAAGCACATGGGCAACATAACTTTCTTATTTATATCTGAAGGAAATGAAGCCATCTGGGAACCTTGAATATTATTTTTCTGGACGTCTGCCTTTCTCACAAGACCAGATACCAACTCACACAGGCAAGGTCTGGTATGAGACTTTTGCCCCAGTTCCTTGGAGCTTTCTCACAAGGCCAGATGCTGACTCACACAGGCAAGGTCCCACTGCTGGCTCCAACAGATAGAAGTAGTGAATCAGTCAATGCCTAGTACTACACATACTTTGCTATAATCTAGGGGTTTGGGGCCAATACAATATGAAACACTACTCTGTTGGCCTCAGATATTATTACTTTTTGACGTTTTGAAGACAGAGATATCACATTTTGAGGCTTGAATTATATTATTTTCTCATTAAGATGAACATCTTCTATCATCATGAAATTAGCTAATAACTACCCAAACTGTTAATTAATACCGAATAATTTTCTTGAGTGTTATTACAATTTTGGGGATCCACCAATGGTGTTTGTTTTTAGAAAATTGGGTAATTAGGAGGAACACTAACTAGATAAGCTTTGAAGAGTTAGTGCCCATACTACAAAGCACATCCATGCCTCCATCTACCAATATAGCTGTTTTGTTCATTTGCCATGTGCCAACACTGGGATGGCACATAATGGAAACTGCTTGACCTCAGATCAAGTAGTTTCTGCCTATTATACTACTTAGCAGATTTTCCATCACAGATACACTCTGGTGAGTATTTAAATGTAATATAAAAATTGCAATCCTTCATATCCACTTTAGTAGACCTGCTCATAAGCCCCTGAAGGACTCTTCATCCCTGACAGTTGAAATTGTCTCTCTCTAGACAACACACAAATCATTTACCTCTACTGGGAATCTAAATATTATTATTCTGGACTATTTCTATTTCTACAGAATGAATATGGATAAGCATTCTGGTGTCCTAAGGAAAGATTTCTCCTTATAGGTAACACAACATTAGATAGAGATATACTTCATCAGTAATTCAATTTGTTTTCCACACCATCCCAAATCATTCATGATCTTTTAAGATTAGTTATGTGATCTGAGGCAAAGATTTCCATTCAGTGATAATGGGTGTGTTGGAGGTTATGTGTAACCTTCAGAAATAGCATATTGTGTCCTCCAGTCCTGTTCATATATCATCATGAACTACATCACTATCATTCCCTCTTCTTTGAATGGTCCAAACATACACTTTGTTAGTATGAAATTTCCACTGCATGAAGGGAAATCATGTTTCATTGTCATTTCATGTCCCAGAGTTTGAAGCTCTGTCACCAGCAAGGCTTAGAACATACATTATAATTCTGTGATGTAAAGATTAAAGCCTTGCTTCAAAACCTTAGGCATCTGTGCTAGGATTCTCCTATTGGTATATTTCATGACCTCTATACTCATTTCTTATTTATTCTCATCAATCAAATATAAGTGATTACATAGTTCTGCTGAGTAATATCCCTCAAAATCAAACAGGGTTTAATAAATCATAAATGACATAAAGATTTGTCTTTTATTTCTGGGACTTGCATAAAATTGGCATTTTCCCCATTTCAAGCAGATAAATCTGTACATAAGTTATATGTAAACTTGGTCAGACACTTAGGAACATTTGAAAATAAAAAGGACAACAATATAACTGACAAGAAATGTGTATGTTGTGATTTGGATTTGAAATACCACTCAATGACTCATGAATTGGAGGCTGCATCCTGGTTGCATGCAGTTTCAGATTGGGAAAGTGATTATATCAGGAGGGCTCTGACATAACCAGTAGCTTAATCCACTGATGGGTTCCTAACTTGATAGCATTATTAGCAGGTGGTTGAACTACATGATGGCACTTCTTTGGAGGAAGTGGGTCATTGTCTACATTCCCTTTAAGGTTTCAACTTGTCCCTGGTCCCTTTTTTCTCTGCTTCCTGTCAACCTTTAGTGAGTAACTTTCTTCTGAAATACTCTTTTACTATGATTTTCTAAAATCAATGGAGTTGAACAACTATGAACAAAAACATCTGATACCATCAGCCAAAATAAATCTTCCCAAGCTTTGGCTTCTTTATCTCAAAAATTTGTCATGACAATGAAAACTGACTTACATAGACTGCTTTATTCTCTTCACTAGATGAGACCAAAGATAAGCAATCTCACTTGCTATTTCATCAAAGTGCTTGAGTCCAACTGGCAAAGTCTACTGCAAATGTGATAGAGTCATTATGGGGCATGCAGATTCACAATGATCATGTGAACAAGGGAATTATACACAAAGCATTTTACATTCCATCTCCCCAATCAATATCAACTCTTTTATTAATTAATTCATTCATTCATATGAGATACATTGTTTGGGCCATTTCTCTCCCTTGCACCCCATCTCCTCCCTCTCCCTCCACCCCCTTCACTTCCAGGCAGAACCTGTTCTGCCCTCTTCTCCAATTTTGTTGAAAAGAAGACATAAGCAATAATAAGAAAGACATAGCACTTCTGCTAGTTTGAGATAAGGAAAGCTATACAGAGAGATTCTTAGCATTGGTTTCATGCACAAGTGTATTACAACCCAAATTGATTCATCTCTACCACACCTCTTCACCACTTCCCTGGTCACCTTCCTACAGTGACCTCTGTCATTTTAAGATTACTATATTAGCTCCTCTGCAGTGGACACACCAAACACTTTCAAGTTTGGGGTTTTCTACCTATGCTTATTCTTCCTTTATGTGTCCTCCCCTTAGTGTGTGACCTATGTCTAATAATATTACTGCATTTGTTTTAGGTCTAAAGTTCACATATGAGGGAGAACATAAGACTTTTGGTTTTCTGAGCCTGACTAACTTCACTTAAGATGATGTTCTCCAGTTCCATCCATTTATTTGCAAATGATAAGATTTCATTCTTCTTCATGACTGAGTAAAGTTCCATTGTGTATAAATACCACATTTTCTTAATCCATTTGTCAGTAGTGGAGGCATCTTGGCTGTTTCCATAACTTGGCTATTGTGAATAGCACTGCAATAAATAAATAGGTGCTCAGGTGCCTATCAACTCTTAACCATGAGTAACTTCACATAATAGAGAAAAAGTAATCATGATGTGTCCTAAAGACCCATTCATGTGATTGACACCTGAAAATTTTGCAGCTGGATAAGTGTTTAGCCTCACAGACCCTCAGCTCAGATGAGGAGCTACTGTGTACTTGGGAATGTATACCATTCCATTGCCATGAGACTTTCCAGCCTATATCATGCCCCCTTCAGTGTGCTGTTTGATACTACTCCCACCTAGAGTCCTATGAAGCAACCTATTTGCCACATGTCTAATGGTTCATCATTCAAATACATCTGACGCTATGAACAGGTGGTTGGCTTCTAGTATTCTGTGGCCTTCAGAATCAGTTTAAGAGCCTGTTTGAGCATCTTCTTAAGTGAACACCATAAAGAACATAACTCTAAGCTTAGACTGGCAACACTGCCAAGCCAACTGAAGAATCTTTATTTCTTCGATTTCATAAGTGATTCATTCTGCCTCTTCTTTACATTACTCCCAACCTTTCTATCCTCCTACAATTCCTATTGATATCACACTTATGCACAACAATTTATCTATATTTTACACAACAGAGTCTTATTTACCTGCAGCCCTCATTCTTCATATCTCTGTTCCCCTTCTTCCTTCTTTCTTATCTCCTCTTACATGCAAATTATTTTTACTACCTAAGTTTAATCCTTATCCAGGCAACTTTTATTTTTCTAAGGCCCAGCTGTATGAAGAACACTGGCCATGTTTTATATAATGAAAGCGGATACATAGATAAAACAACCAAAGGTATTATGCGTCATGTAAATATCTTGTTTCTTACTAAATCAGTGAATAACTTGTTATTGCTAAATTATAGCCCCAAGCAAGTAGTCAGATATGGGACTAAACCTACCAAAGAACCATTTCTGCCAGAACACAGAAAATAATTCAAATAAAATATTTTAGGTGAGTAAAATCCCCAACTAAATAATTTACTAAAGAATATTAAATCTCTTAATAGAGGCAGAATATACATGAAAAATCAGGGGAATATGACTCCTCAAAAGGACAACAATCACACAACAAATGTTCTGTAGTACAGTGAATGAGGTGATATCTTAATTTTCAAGCTCAATAGAATGATAATAAGAACAATAAGTGTGATTAAAGAAGACATAAACAGTCAGCTTAACCAGAGAATACAAATAAACAGCTAAATGAATTACATGACAATGTAAAGAAACAACTAAATGAAATCAAAGAGGATACAAACAGCTGAATGAAATAAAAGAAATTAAAAATAGTTAAATGAAATAAAGAGGATAATACAAGACTTGGAAGAAGAATTCAATAAATATATCAAAAGCATAGCAGTTAAAACATAAGGCATAAAGAATAAGGAAAGAATATTGAAGGCTGCAAAGGAGAAATGTCAAGTCATCTATAAAAGTAAATCCATCAGAATGAGAGAAATTTTATCAACAGAAACTTTAAAAACAAGAAGATCATGAAATAAGGAATTTCAAATGCTAAGAAAATAATTTGAAACCTAGATTATTCTACCCAGAAAAGCTATCATGCATAATTGATTGAGAAATTAAAACCTTCCATGACAAACAGAAACTAAAACAACTTATAACCATCAACCCAGCACTCAAGAAGACACTTACAGGAAAAGTAACATAGACTATGAAGATAAACACAGCCAAGAAAGTATGGGAATAAATAAATATCACCACATAATTAGATAAGCAAATGAAGAGTAGGAAAAAATCAAACACTACACATAAATAAGTAATTAAAAATTTTAAATACAAAAAAACCAACAAAATGTCAGGATTTAGCACATATCTTTCAATATTAACACTGAAGCTAAAGTCTCAATTCCCCAAACAAAAGATATAGATCAGCAAGAAGATTAAAACATAAGGTGTGATGATTTCTTGCATATGAGAAACCTGTCTCCCAGACAAAAACAAACTTTGGCTTAAAGTGAAAGAGTGGAAAAAGATTTTCCAAGGAAATTGATCCCTTACATAGGCAGTAGTAGCTCTTCTTATAACTGAAAAATTAAACTTTTAATTAATGTACAAAACAAAATAGTCATTGCACAATAATAAATGTAGCCATACATCAAGAAGAAATAATAACTGTTAACTTATAAGCACTTAAACATCAGTGCACCCAACATCATTAAACCAAAACTACTTGACTTAAAAATACAGATATATTGGGCAGTTGAAGTGGCTCAAGTGGTAAGAGTACCAGCCTAGCAAGTGTGAGGCCCTGAGTTCAAACTCCAGTACACCCTACCCCCCCAAAAAAAAACCCAAAACTTCTCACAGATATAGATGGATACAATGATAATAGAAGACTTCAATACCACACAATAACTAATAGATAGGTTATCAAGACAAATAATTAACAAAGAACCCCCAGAATTAAATGAAACTGTAGACCAAATGGATATAACAGATATCTACATAGTATTTCCTCCAGCAACAGAACAATACACATGAAACTGTCCCAAAAAAAGACCAGGTATGACAACATGAAGCAAATCTTAAATATTAACTTGAAATAACTCCCTGTATCCTATGACAACAATGAAATAAATCTAGAACTCAACAACAGAACAAAAAAATGCAGAGAAGTTTCAAACACATGAATACTGAATAACATGTTGAATGACCAGTAGATCATTGAAGAAATAAGGAGAAAAATTTAAAAATTTCTAGAGAACCAGACAAGTCACATATAAAGGCAAACTCATTAGAATATGAGCATATTTCTTAACACAAACATGAAATGCAAGAAGGTCACGGAAAGGCTTATTTCAAGCCTTGAAAGAAAACAACCTAGACTAGTCTACCCAGAAATACTATCCTTCCTAATAGAAAAGGAAATTAAAACCTTCCACAACAAGTCAAAAGTAATGGAATTCATGTCCACCAAACCAGCACTGTAGAAAATACTTAAAGGATTTTAATACAAAGAAAAAGTTAAAAGTAAATGCCAGGGAAATAAAAATTACTGGAAACACCAAATCTCTCTCAATACTAACCCCGAATGTCGATGGCCTTAGTGCCCCAACCAAAAGACATCAAATAGCAAATTGGGTTAAAAAACAAGACCCAAATATATGTTGCTAACAAAAGATACATATCACTGAAAAAATACTACCTTAGAGTCAAAGGGTGGGAAAAGTTTTCCCAAGCAAATTGATCCCATACAGAGGCAGGAACAAGTATACTTATATAATGACAAAGTAGAGTTTAACTAAAATCAGTCAAAAGGCACAATGAAAGTCACTTCCTAATAAATAAAGGAACAATTCATCAAGAGAAAATATCAATTCTTGACATATGCGCCAAACATAGGGCAACCAACTCCATTAAAATAACACTAATGGACCTAATAGCATAGATATACCCTAAGACAGTGATAGTAGGAGACCTAAATACTCCGCTGTGACAAATAGATAGGTCATGCAGGAAAAATATCAACAAAGAAACTTCAGAACTGATACACATGTTAGATCAAATGTACATATTAGACATATACCCAAAAAACATGCAATTCATATGCTGTTTATCAGTTTCTAGATCTTTTACCAAATAGATCATGTCTTAGGACAAAAAGCAAGTCTCAAAAAATTTAAGAAAATTGAAATAATCCATTGTATCATATCAGATCACAACAGAATAAAACAGAATGAGAACTCAACAATAAAAAGAAATGACAGAACATATTCAAACACCCTGTGACTGAACAACACACTGCTGAATGACCAGTGGATAACTGCAGAAATAAGTGAAAAAAATCAAAAAGTTCCTAGACTCTAATGAATATGAATATATGACCTATCAGAATCTGTGGGACACAGCAAAGGCTGTGCTAAGGGGGAAGTTTGTACCTATATGTAGCTACATTAAAAATACAGAGGCATCTCAAATGAGCAACTGCATGATGCACCTTAAGCTTATAGAAAATCAAGAAAAAGTCAAACCCAGAACTAACAGATGGAAAAAAATAACAAAGATCAAGACCAATATGATAAAGATTGAGACTAAAAAATAAATATTCAAAGAATCAGTGAAACAAAAAGTTGGTTCTTCAAAAATATTAACAAGATCTACAAACCCCCAGCCAACAAGAAATAAAGGAGGAGGAAAAGGACACAAATAACTAACAATAAAGATGAAAAAGGGGACATAAGCAAAAATACTAGCAATATCCAGAGGATCATTATGTAGTACTTTGAAGACTTATATTTAAGTAAACTGGAAAAACTGGAAGAAATGGATAGATTTCTAGATGCATATAACGAACCAAAAGATATCCAAGAACATATCAACCACCTAGATAGATCTATAACAAGCAATGAGAGTGATGCAGTAATGAAGAGTCTCCCTAAAAAAAAGAACCCAGGGCCTAATGGATTAATAGCTGAATTCTAACAGACCTTTAAAGAAAACGAACACAAATACATCCCAACTTATGCCAGAAAATAGAAAGGAACACAATGAAACTCATTCTATGAAGCAAGTATTATGTTTATTCCAAAATTAAATGACAATGCAACAAAAAGACAATGTTACAGACCAATTTCTTTAATGATCAGAGACACAAAAATTCTCCACCAAGTTCTGGTGAACTGAATTCAACAATACATAAAAAAAAAAAAATCATACACAATGACCAAGTAATTTCATTCCGGGGATGAAAGGATACTTCAACATACGCAAATCTGTAAACATTATACAGCATATAAACAGAAGAAAGGATAAAAATCATATGATCATCTCAATAGATGAAGGAAAAAGCCTTTGACAAAATTCAATATCCTTTCATGATAAAAGCACTGAAAAAGCTAGGAAAAGAAGGAATGTTCCTCAACATAATAAAGACTATATGGCAAATCTTTAGCCAACATTATACTAAATGGAGATCAACTAAAACCCATTCCGTCTAATGTTAGGAATGAAACAGGGATGCCCACTTTCTCCATTCCTATTTAATATAGTTTGAAATTCCTAATCTGAGCAATAAGCGTGAAATAATACTGATTTGAATAGGGAAGAAAGAAGTAAAACTATCCCTGTTTGCAGATGATATGACCCTAAACCAAAAGGGCCAAAACTTCCACCAAAGAACACTTAAAATCACAAACACTTTGGGTAAAATAGCAGGACACAAACTTAATATACAGAAATCAGTAGCCTTCCTATCTTCCAACAATAACCAGACTGAGGAAAAAAACAGGGAAACAATCAATTTACAATATTCTAAAAAAATATGATACCCAGGAATACATTTAATTAGGGAAACCAAAGACATTTTTGATGAAAACTATAAATTACTGAAAAGACAAATTGAGGAAGACATCAGAAAATGGAAAGCCTTCTCATGCTAGTGTATTGGCAGAGTCAACATCATGAAAATGGCTATACTTCCAAAAACAATCTACATTTTCAATGATGTTCTTCACAGAGATAGAAAAAGCAATCCAAAAATTCATACAGAAACACACAAAAACTCTAATAGCCAAACCAATTCTGAGCAAAAAGTCCAATGCTGGAGTTATCACAATTCCCAAATTCAAGCTGTACTACAGAGAAATAACAATAAAAACTGCATGGTATTGTCACAAAAACAGACATGAAGAACAATGGATTAAAACTGAACTCCCAGACATAAACATACACTGCTACAGCTAACTGATCTTTGACAAAGGGGACTAAAACACACAGTGGAAAAAGGAGAGCCTTTTCAACACATTTTGCTGGGAAAACATGACATCCATATGTACAAGACGAAAACTAGATCTCTGTCTCTCATCCTGTACCAGATCAACTCAAAGAGGGTTAAAGACCTACATATAAGGCATGAAACTTTGAAAGAACTAAAAGAAGTACTAAGAAATCCACTGAAACACGTAGGCATAGGGAATTACTTCCTAAAAAAGAATTCAAATAGCTCAGCATCTAAGAGAAAGAATGAACAAATAAGAATGAACAACAAACTTTGTTGTGCAAAGTTTCTGCACAACAAAAGAAACAGTTACTCTTTAGAGTTGAGAGACTGCTGACAGAATGAGAGAAAATCTTTGCCAACTTCTAAGGGACTAATATACATATCTACAGGGATCTCAAAAAACTCAACCCCTGAAGAATCAACATCCCTTTGAGGAAATGGACACATGAATTAAATAGTGAATTCTCAAAGGAAGAAGTACAAATGACCAATAAATACATAAAGAATTTTTCAACTTATTTGGCTATAAAAGAGATGCAAATCAAAACTATACTAAGATTTCATCTCACCCCAGTTAGAAAGGCCATATCAAAGGGCAAAAAAAAGAAACAAATCCTGGTGAGGATGCAGTGAAATAAGAATGCTCATACACTGTTGGTGGGAATGTAAATTAGTATTAACATTGTAGAAAAAATTATGGAGATTCCTCAAAAAGCTAAAGTTAGAACTGCCATATTGTCCAGTGATATCACTCCTTGGCATAAATACAAAGAACCTACTTCATGATACAATAGAGATACTAAATGCTGATTATTATCACAGCACTATTTACAATAGCCAAACTTTGAAAATGAACCAGACACCCTATAACTGATAAAGAGATCAAGAAAATGTGAATATATATATATATATTGTCGCTCAGCCATGACAAATGACATCATGTGTTTTGAAGGTAAATGGCTGTAATTGGAGTGAAGTAAGCCAGGTTCAGAAAGATGATGGCTACTTGCTTTCTCTCATATGTGGAAGACAGATCCAAAAGGAAAATATTTACACACAAACATGATCACATAAAATTCATGTGTAGAACATGTTTGTAATAATAGAACTACTTTATGGTACTCAAGGTAGGAGAAAAAGGAAGAGAGGAAATACAGTGTCAACAATATTGTAAAACAAAATCTGTGAAGTAAGAAGAAATAAGGATAAACATGAAAAGTTGTCACAAAAGTATAGGTGGGGAGAAAGGGGTAAGGGAGAGAAATGGAAAAGGTTGAATATAACAAAGTAAAGTATAATCACAGTAGGGATATATTGAAAAGATTCCTTGAACATTGACTTAGAAATTAATATCAAAAGACAGGACTGTAAAATTGGTACAGTGTGTGTATGGAGGGGGTCCTGTGAGAGGGCAAATGTTGAACAAAGGAGATTAAGGCAAGGGAATATGGTTGATGGACTTCATATATCTATACAAAATAGAACAATGAAACCTTTTGCAATATCTTGAAGTTGGATGTGGAGGGGGTGAGGGGTAGAAATGGTGAGGGCATCTAATCAGTGTACTATATAAGCCTATTTGGAATTGTCACAATGAATCCCCTTGTATATCCTAATAAAAAATTTAATAAATTAAAAAAAAATTTTCTTGAATGCAATGAAAATGGAAGCAAAATCTACCAGAAACTATGGAATAAAACAAAAGCAATGCTAAGGAGAAAGTTTATAACAGAGGTCCTACATGAAAAACAGAAAGATCTAATGTTTCATCTCAAGATCCTAGCAAAACAAAAATAAATTAAACCCAATAGTAGTAGAAGCAAAAAATAATAGGTCTAAAATCAATGAAATGGATAAGAAACAAAGTATACACAGACTGAAAGAAACAAAAAGGTGTTCTTCAAAAAGATAAATAAGATTTATCAACACACAGCTAATCTGACAAGAAGGAAGAGGGAAAGTCACAAATTATTAAACTTGGAGGTGAAAAGGTGATTTCATAACAAAGTCAATGAAATTCAGAGGATCATTAAGGAATACTTTGAAAATCTATATTCAAACAAGCTGGAAAACCTAGAAAAAGTGGATACTGGAAGTATCACAGTAATTGACTTCAAACTATACTACAGAGCCATAGCAATGAAAACAGCACAGCACTGACACAAAATGAGACATGAAGAACAATGGAACAGAACTGAAGACCCAAACATAAGTCCATGCAACTAAAGCCATCTGATTTTATATAAAGGAGCCCAAAACACATGTTGGGGGAAAAACAGCCTCTTCAACATATGTTTCTGGGGAAACTAGATATCTGCATGTAGAAGACTGAAAGTTGAACCTTGTTTTGCCCTGTACTAATATCATTTCAAAATGGATCAAAGATCTTAATGTAAGATCTGAAACCTTGAATCTACCTCAGGAAAGATTATATAGGCATACATAACAATTTCCTGAAAAGAGCTCCAATAATTCATCTGAGCTCCAATGACTCAACAATTAAGTGACAGAACTGACAAATAGGTCTATATCAAACCAAAAATCTTCCACACAACAAAGGAAACAGTCACCAGAGTGAAGAGAAAGCCTATAGAATGTAAGAAAATCTTTGGCAACTATTCATCTGAAAAGGGATTAATAACCAGAATTGATAGTGAGCTCAGAAAGACTAAACTCCCACAGAATCAAAAAACTCAAAAAGGAATGAGAAATTTTCAAAGGAAGAAGCACAATTGGCCATTTAATACATTAGGAAATGTTCAATATCTTGGCCATAAAGGAAATAGAAATAAAAAGGTTATTGAGATCTCACATCATTGCTATTAGAATGGCTATTATCAAGAACAAAAACACATTAGTGACAATGCAGAGGAAAGACCCCTCATACATTGTTGATGGGAATGTAATTAGTACAACTACCATGGAAAGCAGTATGCTTGTTCCTCAAAAATATAAATATAGAACTATCATATAATGCAGTGATGCCACTTCTGGACATATACATTTGAGTTAAACTCTACTATACTAAGGCATGTATAGAACACTTCATGGACAAGCTATAGAAGAATGATTTTTATCATTAGTCCATTGGACTTTCTTCAGGATGAACCATATGTTATGCCACAAAGAAATCTAAACAAAGTCACAAATAAAGAAATCATGCCATAACTCCTCTATGGACAAAAGGGTATAAAACAAGAATACAATAACATAAAATATATAGAATATTAAAAACAATGGATAATAAACAATATGTGTATTGAATGACCAATGAAGTGATGATGAAATCAGTAGTAGATTAAAATATTTTGTGAAACAAATGAAAGTGAAAACACGGCACATCAAAACCTATGACATACTGAAAAGGCAGTAGTAAAGGGGAAGGTTAGAGTAAATGACTGAATCAAAAAAGGAAAGAGGTTGGGTATTATGGGTCACTCTTGTAATTCTAGCTACTCTGGAGACAGAGATATAATGATCATGGTTTGAGCTCCACCTTAATAAAAGAAATAGTGATATCCTGTCTCACAAACCAAGTTGGGTACAATGGAACCCATCTGTAATCTTAGTTACTAGGAAGACAGGTATAGGAGTATCATAGTCCTTGAACAGACCCAGGGAAAAGAAGAAGACCCTATGTAAAAATAAACTGAAAGCAAATAGTCCTGCAGGGAGCAGCTCAAGTGGTAAAGTGTTTGCATAGCAAATGCAAGGTTCTGAGTCCAAAGATGACACTGTGGGAAAAAAAACATGAAAGGAAAAAGATTTCAAGTAAACAATGTAATGGTACATCTCAAGGAACTAGATAACCAAAAGCAAACAAACCAAAAAGAGTAGAAGGAAGGAAATAACAAAGATAGTAGTAGAAATAAATTAAATAGGGATCCATATGGTGACTGGGACACAGATGCAGACTGCATGAGCTCTGGGAATCAGGGACCTTGCTGAGATGCTGGAGACATGCTTGGATAAGGTAAAACACAAGGGAGAGCTGAAACTTTGGTACCCTGAATGACTATGCTGTGGAAGGCTTCTCCATGCCACAATACACTGAAAGAACAGGTGGGCTGCTGCCTGCCCACCAGCAGGCAATGCCTCTGACCTGCAGGGCACCAGGTTGCTGACCTGCCAGGCTGCTGCCCTGCAGGGCCTTTGCCCCACAGGCCCTCCAGGCCACTGGGACACTGACCACCAGCCCACCAGAACACCAGAGAGAGCCTACAGGAGAGCTCCAGTACCATCAGACACCAGCTCCAAACTTGCCTAGGAGATGCAGACAAATAGGACTGCATGCTAAAGGAGTAACACCAGAACAACTAAGATTGAAATTCTACTGTTCCTGAACTAGGGATTTTTTTCTTTTTTCTTTTTCTTCTTTCCTTTAAGTATTTGTTTGTCGTGTTTGCTGTTTGATTGTCCACCATCTCTCCCTGTTGATTTTTTGGTTCTCCTTTTTTTCTCTCTTTTTTTTTTCTTCTTCTTTCTAGGTTTTGTTAATTTTACTATTATAAGTTAGCTAATACTAAGTTACACATAGACCAGGGACAGAAACAGTACCAAGTGGAATAATGGGAAGATGGAAAAGGGATGGAAACCATTCTCCCCCCAAAAATAAATTAGAACAGGATTCAGAGGGAAATGAAGAAAATGGATACCCAGATCCAGACTCCAACAAAAACAAAGACAAAATATACCAAGGATCCTATCGAAGACCAAGAATAATCTGAAAAAGAAATTCTGCAAGTAATCAATGAGGAGTTCATGGAGATGTTACTAGACATAGTAATCCAAAACACATAGGAAGCACTCAAGAAATTCCAAGATGACAAAAATAAAGAATATGAGAATACACAGAAATAAATATATGAAATAACAAGAGCCCTAAATAAACACCAGTGAAACAGAATACACCAAAAACAGAGAGATAAATGAACTAAGGATGAAAATTGACAATAAAAAAGAGAAAATGACCCATGATATGGAAAACCTCAGAAAAAAAATGAAACAGAAATACAAAACAAAATGGAGGGCCACTCCAGCATACTAGAACAAGCAGAAGACAGAATCTCAGAACTTGAAGATGAAATGCTCATTAAAGGAAAAACTGAGTCAGAGAACTCAAGTCCTGTGAAAGGAATATGCAAGAACTCACTGACTCCATCAAAATACCAAACCTGAGAATCATGGGCATTGAAGAAGGAGAAGAAGTGCAAGCAAAAGGAATTAGTAATATATTCAACAAAATGATAACATAAAATTTCCCAAATCTAGAGAAAACTATGACCATTCAGGTACAGGAAGCTTCCAGGACACCAAACATATTTGACCAAAATAGAACTATCCCAGGACATATTATTATTAAAACAATAAGCACAGAGAATAGAGAAAGAATATTGAAGGCTGTAAGAGAGAAAAAACAAGTAACTTGCAAAGGTAAACCCATCAAAATCACAGCAGATTTCTAAAAGCAAGAAGAGGGTGGAGTGAGGTCTTCTGGGCATTGACTAAAAATAACTTCAACCTAGGATACTCTACCAAGCAAAACTACCATTCAAAATAGATAGAGCAATAAAAGTCTTCCATGATAAGCAGAAACTAAAACAATGTATGACCACAAAGCCACCACTACAAAAGATTCTTCAAGAAATTCTGCACAAAGAAAGTGAAAGCAAAAAAACCATGAAAGGACAGGCAGTACCAAACCATAGGAGAAGAAAAGCCAAGAAAGTAGAGCACACAATCAAACCATTAAACAACAAGGACAACTAAATGACAGGTATCACCACATACCTATCAATACTAACACCGAACATTAACAGACTTAATTCCCCTATCAAAAGACACTGATTGGTAAACTGGATTAAAAAGGAAGATCCAAAAATCTGCTGCCTACAGGAGACCCATCTCATAGACAGAAACAAGCATAGGCTTAGGGTGAAAGGCTGGAAGAAGATTTACCAAGTAAATGGCCCCCCAAAACAGACAGGGGTAGCAATACTTATCTCAGACAAAGTAGACTTCAAACTTACATTGATCAAATGAGATAAAGAAGGACACTCCATACTAATAAAAGGGCAAACACAACAAAAGGAAATAATGGCTATCAACCAATATGCAATCAAGTTCAATGCACCCAATTTCATCAAACATACTTTCAAGGACCTAAAAAAATATGGATTCCAACACAGTGGTAGTGGGAGATTTTAATACCCCCCACCACTAATAGATAGGTCATCCAAAAAATCAATAAAGAAATTCTAGAACTAAATCATTCAATAGATCAACTAGACCTAGCTGATGTCTACAGAATATTTCATCCAACTTCTGCACAATATGCATTCTTCTCAGCAGCTCATGGAACCTTCTCCAAAACTCATCATATCTTAGGGCACAAAGCAAGCCTAGCAAATATAAGAAAATAGAAATAAGCCCATGTATTATATCTGATCATAATGCATTAAAACTAGAATTTAACAAAAAAAAAAACAGCAGCAAAAAGCATGCAAACAATTGGAAGCTGAACAACACATTGCTAAACGATCAGTGGGTCACTGATGAAATAAAAGAGGAAATTAAAAGGTTCCTGAAAGTTAATGAAAATGAAAACAACCTACCAGAACCTACAGCACACAGCAAAGGCAGCCTTAACAGGAAAGTTCATAGCCATGAGTGCATATATTAAAAAGACAGAAAGATCTCAAATCAATGACTTAATGCTTCATTTCAAACTCCTAGAAAAACAAGAACAAGCAGAACCCAAAATAAGCAAAAGGAGAGAAATAATAAAAATAAGGGCTGAAATTGATGAAATAGAGACAAAAAAAACCACCCAAAGAATCAATGAAACAAAAGGCTGGTTCTTTGAAAAAATAAATAAGATTGACAGACCCCTGGCAAACCTGATTAAAATGAAGAGAGAAAAAAACCTAAATCAGTAAAACCAAAAATGAAAAGGGGAGATAAAAACAAACACCATGGAAATCCAGGAAATCATCAGAGACAACTTTGAGAACCTTTATTCTAATAAATTTGAAAATCTTAAAGAAATGGACAAATTTCTAGATGCTTACAACCATCTAAATCTGAACCAAAAAGATATTAATCTCCTGAATAGATCAGTAACACAAAATAAAATTGAAGCATCAATAGAGTCTCCAAAAACAGAAAAGTCCAGGACCTGATACAATATCTGCTGAATTCTAACCAATGATTAAAGAAGAACTAATACCAACCCTCCTTAAACTGTTCCACTAAATAGAAAGGGAAGGAGCACTACCTAACTCATTTTATGAAGCCAATATAACTCTCAACCCAAAAACAGACAAAGACACCTCCAAAAAGAAGAACTATAGGCCAATTTCCTTAATGAACATTGATGCAAATATCCTCAATAAAATAATGGCAAACAGACTCCAACAACACATCAGAAAGATCATCCACTATGACCAAGTCGGCTTCATCCCAGGGACGCAAGGGTGGTTCAATGTATGCAAATTAATAAATATAATACAGCACATCAATAGAAGCAAAGACAAAAACCACTTGATCATCTCAATAGATGCAGAAAAAGGCTTCAACAAAATCCAACACAACTTCTGATAAAAGCTCTAAGAAAACTAGGAATAGAAGAAATGTACCTAAACATTGTAAAAGCTGTATAGGACAATCCTGCAGCCAACATCGTTCTTAATGTGAAAAACTGAAACCATTTTCCCTAAAGTCAGGAATGAAACAAGGGTGCTCACTATCCCCACTCCTATTCAACATAGTCCTGGAATTCCTAGCCAGAACAATTAGGCAAGAAGAAGAAAAAAAAAAAACAAATACAAATAGTTAAAAAATTGTCAAAATATCCCTATTTACAGATGATATGATCCTATACCTTAAAGCCCCAAAAAACTCTACCCCAAAACTCCTACACACAAAAAACAGGTATAGCAAAGTGGCTGGATACAAAATCAACTTACAAATCATTAGCTTTTCTATACACCAACAATGAACAAACTAAAAAGGAATATATGGAAAAAATTCCATTCACAATAGCTTCAAAAAAGAATCAAATACCTAGGAGTAAATTTAACAAAGGATGTGAGTGATCTCTACAAGGAGAATTACAAACTCCTGAAGAAAGAGATTGAGGAAGACTACAGAAGATGGAAAGATCTCCCGTGCTCATGGATTGCTAGAATCAACATAGTAAAAATGGCTATACTAACAAAAGCAATCTACATACTTAATGTAATTCCCATCAAAATCCCAATGACTTTCATCACAAAGATTGAAAAATCTATCCTAAATTTCATTTGGAAACACTAGAGACCACAAATAGCCAAGGAAATACTCAGCAAAAAGAGCAAGGCTGGAGGTATCATAACACCCGATTTCAAACTATATTACAAAGCAATAGCAACAAAAACAGCATAGTACTGGCCCGAAAACAGACATGAAGACCAATGGAACAGAATAAAGGACCCAATATGAAATCACACAACTATACTCACCTTATTTTTGACAAAGGTGCCAAAAATACACAATGGAGAAAAGAAAGCATCTTTAACAAATGTTGCTGGGAAAGGTGGTTTTCTGTCTGTAAGAAACTGAAACTTGATCCATGTCTATCACCCTATACTAGTTTCAACTCAAAATGGATCAAGGACCTTAATATCAGACCTGAAACTCTGAAGTTAGTATAGGAAGGAGCAGGAAACATTGTGGAAGTAATAGGTATAGGCAAAGACTTCCTTAATAGAACACCAGCAGCCCAACAACTAAGAGAAAGAATGGACAAACAGGACTTCATAAAATTAAAAAGCTTCTGCACAACAAAAATAGTGGTCTCTAAACTGAGGAGATCACCCACAGAGTGAGAGAAAATATTTGCCAGGTATACATCAGACAAATGACTGATAGCCAGAATATACAGGGAACTTAAGAAACTAAACTCTTACAAAATCAATGAACCAATAAAGAAATGGGCAACTGAACTAACAGAACTTCCTCAAAAGAAAAAATTCAAATGGCAGAAAAACACACGAAAAAACGCTCACCATCTCTAGCCATAAAGGAAATGCAAATCAAAACCACACTAAGATTCTACCTCACCCAGTTAGAATAGCCATCATCAAAAACACCCCCACCAACATGTGTTGGCAAGGATGTGGAGAAAAAGGGACCCTCATACACTGCTGGTGGGAATGCAAGCTGGTTGCAACCACTCTGGAAAAATATTTGGAGACTTCTTAAAAATCTAAACATAGACCTCCCATATGATCCAGCATTCTCACTCCTGGTGATATACCCAAAGAAATATAACACAGGTTACTCCAGAAGCACCTGCACACCCATGTTTATTGCAGCATTATTCACAATAGCCAAGTTATGGAAACAATCAAGATACCCCATTACTAATGAATGGATCAAGAAAATTTGGTATTTATGCACAATGGAATTTTACTCAGCCATGAAGAAAAATGCAATCTTATCATTCACAAGTAAATGAATGTAACTGGAGAACATCATTCTGAGTAAGGTTAGCCAGGCTCAGAAGACCAAAAATTGTATGTTCTCCCTCATATTCAGACTTTAGATTTAGGGCAAATGCAGCAATGTTGTTGGACTTGGATCACATGACATGGGGAAAGCACACTCAGGAGGTATAAGGATAGGTAGTAAACCCAAAACATGAAAGCATTTGATGTCCCCACTCCAGAGGAACTAATACAGAGACCTTAAAGCGACTGATGTCAATATGAGAAGGGGATCAGGAACCATTTGTAAATGGAAGAATACTAGGTATCTCTCTGTATAGCTATACTTAATTCAACTAGCAAAAACTCTTTTTCTTTCTTGTTATGCTTATGTCTTCTCTTCAACAAAATTAGATACAAGGGCAGAACAGGCTCTGCCTGGAAGCTAGGGGGAATGGGGGAGAAGATGGGGGAAGGGTGCAGTAGTGAGAAATTACTCAAACAATCTATGCATATGTGAATAAATGAATTTTTAAAAAAGAACAGAAAAATTAATTAATTACAGACTTGAAAAACAACATGCACATCACCAAACAAAAATTCATTGCTTCAAATGATAAGGCTTTTCCTATATTGGCGGAAAAGAATAAGAAAGGACCCAAAGAAATAAAATCAAAGATAAATAAGCAGACATTACTATGTATGAAAATTTTAGTATAAACCTATTACTTTATAAGATTAATATGAAATTTAAAAATTATTTTTAAAAGGAGGCATTATTACTGATGCTACAAAAAAATAACAAACATTAGGGACTATATTTAACAACTATTTGCCAAGAATTGCATGTCCTACATGAAACACATAAATTTCAGGATACATCAAACATTCCAATACTGAAACATGAAGACACAGAAAAATGATATATAGGAATAGTGAATAACAATACTAAATCAATAATAACAATGCTCCAAGAAAGAAATGCCCAGGACCCAAGGGTTTCATAGCTAAAGTTTTCAAGCATTCAAAGAAGAGAAAACAATTCTTCTCAAACTATTAAAACTATGTAAGTCAGGGAACTTTAACAAAGTCACTTTTTAAGGTCAGTATGACTCTGATACCCAAATCATATAACAGAGACTTTAAAAATTCTCAATGAAATGGACTCCAACAACACATCAGAAATTATACATTATGACACAGTGGAATTTATTCAAGTTATGCTAGGATGGCTGAACATATGCAAAAATAATGCAACATATCAATAAATGCAGAAAAGCATTCAATGAGGTTCAGTGTTCCTTTATGATTTTCAAAAATTAGTATAGAAGGAATATAGCTCAACACAAAAAAGTATATAACAAACAAATATTCAGATTCATACTTAATGTGGAAAAATTGAAAACCTTTAAGAACTAGAATAAGAACGAAACCAAAAATTTGAATGTGGCTGATATGTTCACTGTAGAGGAGAAAATATAGTAATCTTAAACTGGCAGAGGCCACTATGGGAAGGGAACTAAGAAGCAGTGAAGAAGTCTGGTAGAGATGAACCCATGTGGGCTATAATACTCATGTGCATGCAAGCAACACTAGAAATCTCTCTGTATAGCTATCTTTAACTCAAATGAACAAAAATGCTATTTCTTTATCTCTTATGTTTTCTCTTCAACAAAATTGTAGAACAAGAGGGCAGAACAGGTTCTGCCTGAAAGGGGGAGTGGGAGGTGTCCCAAACAATGTATACACATGTGTGTAAATGTAAAAATGATAAAATAAAAAAGAACTAAAATGAGACGAGGATGTCCACTATCATAACTTTAAATCTAGATACTACTGAATATCTTATAGCAATTTGGCAAGAAAAAGAACTTTTATGCAGAAAGGAATGGGGGATATAATCTTATCTTTATTTGCAGATGATATGATTTTATGTATACAGAATCTTAAATCTATTTGAAATGACTAAAGAATTCAGTGTTATTTTAGGATATAAATCAGCATACAAAAATAAGTAGTACTTGTATGCACCAAAAATAGACTTGCTGAGAAAAAAGTAAAAGGAAATTTTATTCAGAATAGCTCCCAAAAATGAACAATTAGGAATAAATTTAACCTAGAAAGTGAAACATCTTCACATTAGAGTTCCTATGTGTGCTGGAATTAGGACATACCACCAAGGGAGTGCCAAGTGATGGAGCATGGAGCCACGCAGCGACTTCAGGGGCTGGGGATCAAGAATGCTGAGCTGCAAACTGTTCTTCCCTTTCCTCCCATGGTTAGTTGCTTCTCTATTTCTGTATTTGGAGATGGCTGGTTATGGAGCCCTGTGAATGGCTTTTGGGGTCCTCGGATCTTTCTTTTTGAGGGTAGTTAGTTTCAGGGTAGTTAGGATGAGCTACACTAGTATCAATGGTCTGCCATCTTGCCCCCACCTCCCTGATATACATATTTTAACATTAATTTTGGCACACATTAACATTGAAAAGTTTCCATTACTTTTGTCCTCTTCCATTACTTTCATCACCAACTCTGCCTTGTGGGAGACTGGCTCTGCTGCCCCCATGGGAAACCTCAACTTACTATTCAGTGCCAGGAGCCTGCAACCACACACCTAAGTGAAACTCAGGCTCCAGGCTTTGCTTTTTTTTGGCTCCAGGAGGCTTCTCTCCACACAGAGCATGGAGGCCCAGCACTTTCCACTGTCCCTGACAGCAAGGGAGCCCTCCCTCCCTGCCAAAGACCAAGAATGCTAGATTTCCCACTGAGGGGAGGAAAGCTATAACCTGTCACTCTGCTGGTGGCACCAGAAGTCCTGTTCCCCTGAGGTACACAGAAGCCCAGTGCTTCATGCTGCAACTCCCTGCAAAAGAGTCATGTCTCCCATAACTCCTTCACTGAGTGGCAATCTGCTACTCTGCTGGTGCTAAGAGGCCTGCCCCCATGGTACACAGAGACTCAACACTCCAAACTGTGACTGTAGGAGAGCCCCTGCACTCCCATAAAAAATCAGGCATTCTAGCCCCCTCACTGAGGAGAGAAAAATGGTAATCTGCACCACAACAAGAACCCTGCAAGGGATAATATATCCAGCATACCTCTCTCTGAGGAACACTGTTGGAGCACCAGGAGAAAAAAAACCACTAAACCCTGTCTGCAGGAGCATAAGAGGTTAAAGCCCGAACCAAAAACAACTTCAGATGCATAAATCTCAAGGCATAATGAACCAGCAAGACAACCACTCTCCATCAAAAGCCAAATCCACCACTAAAGATCCAAACACCTGTGTAGAAGAAGAGCTATCAAGTAATGAATTCCAAAAAACAATTGTAAAAATGATTAGCAACCTCAAAGAAGAAACACAAAATTTAGTATTTTACCTCAAAGAGAATGTGAAGAAACAATTAAATTATCTCAAAGAGAATACAAATAAACAGATAAATGAAATTAAGACAACTATCCAAGATATGAAAGAGAAAATCAATAAAGATATGAAACCCTGAAAAATAATCATTCCAAAATAAACAACTAAATATCCAAATAACCAAAACACTCAGCACACAGAACAAAGGAAGAGTTCTGAAGTCTGCAAATGAGAAAAGACAAGTCACATATAAAGGCAAACCTATTAGAATAACAGCTGATTTCTCAATTCAAACTCCAAATGCAAAAAGGCCATGGAAAGACATAATTCAGGATCTGACAGAAAGCAACAGTCAACATAGACTGGTCTACCCAACAAAACTATCTTTCCTAATCAAAGGAGAAATTAAAACCTTTCACAACAATGAAAAAAAATTGTGACCACCAAGCCAGCTCTACAGAAGATACTTAAAGGACTTTTACATATAGAAAAGGAAACTAGAGTGAGACAGGAAGACTCAAGAAAGAATGAACCCTTTTGAGCAAGCAGACAAATAAACAAGCAATAGGTAAAACTAAACAGGGAAACAAGAATGACTGTAAACAGGAAGCACCTCTCAATATTAACACTGAATGTAAATGACCTCAATGCCCCCAATCAAAAGACATAGAATAGCTTCTGGGTTAAAAAACAGGACACAACCATATGTAGCTTACAAGAGACTCATCTCACTGAAGGAAAAAAAAAAAAAAAACACTGGCTTAGAGCCAAAGGCTGGATAAAAGTTTTCCAAGCAAATGGACAACCATAAACAGACAGGAGCAGTGATACTCATATCTGACAATGTAGGCTTCAGACTAAAATCAACCAGAAGAGACAGTGAAGGTCACTTCATATTAATGAAAGGAACAATTCATCAAGAGGAAATATCAATCCTTAACATAGATGCACCAAACACAGGGGCAACCTTCTACATAAAAATCTCTACTGTCCCTAAGAGAACTGATAAACACTAACATTGTGATAGTGGGAGACCTGAATACCCCACTGTTACCAATAGATAGATCATCCAGACAAAAATAAGCAAAGAAACTTCACAGCTACTCCACATATTAGACCAAATAGACCTGCTTGATATCTGCAGAGTATTCCACACAACAACTAGGCAATATACTTTGGTTTCTGCAGCTCATGGAACTTTCTCCAAAATACATCATATTTTAGGACACAAATTCAAGAAAATCCAAATAATCCCCTGTATCATATCAGACTTCAATGGAATAAAATGAGATGTCAACAACCCAAAAGAAATGCCAGAAAATATTTGAACACATGGAGACTGAAGAGCACAATGCAGAATAACCAATCAATTACTGAAGTAATAAGGGAAGAAATAAAAACGTTCCTGGAATCCAACAAAAATGAAAATACAACCTATCAGAATCTGTGGGACACAGAAAAGGCCATGCTAAGAAGAAAGTTTATAGCCATAAGTGCCAACATTAAAAAAAAAGGGGACCTCTCAAATAAACAATCTAATGATGCACCTTAAGCTCCTAGAAAAAACAAGAACAAACCAAACCCAAAATCAGCAGATGAGAGAAATAATAAGATCAGGGACAAGATAAATGAGATGGAGGCCAACCAAACTGTATAATAAATCAATGAAATAAAAAGTTGGTTCTTTGAAAAGATTAACAAGATTGACAAACCCTTAGCCAACATGACAAATGGAGGAGGGAAAAGACCCAAATTAATAAAGTCAGAGATGAAAAGGGGAACATAACCACAAATACCAACAAAATCCAGTGAATCATTACAGAGTACTTTAAAAACATATTCAAGAAAACTGGAAAATCCAGATAAAATGGATAAATTCCTAGATGAATATAATCAACCAAAATTGAACCACGATGATATTAACCACCTAAATAGTCCTGTTACTTACAATGAAACTGAAGCACTAATAAAGAGTCTCCCTACAAAGAACAGACAAGGACCTGATGGATTCACAGCCAAATTTTACCAAACCTTTAAAGAAGAACTAACACCAATAATACTCAAACTTTTCCAGAAAGGGAAGGAACACTATCAAACTCATTCTATGAAGCTCATACTATACTCATTCCTAAACTAAACAAAGACATAACCAGAAAAGAGAACTATAGATCAATTCTTTAATGAATATAGATGCAAAGATTCTCAACAAATACTGGCAAACATAATTCAAAAACATGTCAAAAAGATCATATACAATAACCAAGTCAGTTTCATTCCAGGGATCTAACCATGGTTCAACAAATGTAAATCCATAAATATAATGCAGCATATAAACAGAAGCAAGGACTAAAACCACAGGATCCTCTCAATAGACACAGGAAAAGCCTTTGAAAAAATCCAACACCCTTTCATGGTAAAAGCACTGAAAAAACTAGGAACTTAAGGAATGTTTCATAAGACAAGACTATATATGACAAACCTAGAGCCAACATTATATTAAATGGAGAAGAATTGAAACTGTTCCCCTTAAAGTCAGGAATGGGACAGGGCTGTCTGCTTTCCCCACTCCTCTCCTATACAGTTTTGAAGTTCCTAGCCAGAGCAAAAAGATGAGAGCAAGCAATAAAAGGGAGTCAAATAGGGAAGGAAAAAGTTAAACTATCCCTATTTGTAGATGACATGATCCTATGCCTAAGAGACCCCAAAAACTCTACCAAAAAACTACTAGTAATCATAAACTCAGCAAAGCAACAGGGTACAGATTTAACATACAGACATCAGTAGCTTTTCTATATGCCAACAACAAACAGAGGGTATTTACAATACCCTCAAAAACAATAAAGTACCTCAGAATAAATGTAACAAAAGAAACCAAAGACCTTTTTAGTGAATACTATAAACCACTGAAGAGATAGAGGACATCAGAAGATTGAAAGACCTTCCATGCTCATGAATCAGTAGAATCAACATTGAGAAAATGGCCATACTAGCAAAAACAATCTACATGTTCAATGCAATCCCTATCAAAATTCCAATGACATTCTGCACAGAAATGGCAAAATCAATCATGAAGTACATATGGAAACACAAAAGACCTCAAATAGCCAAAGAAATTCTGAACAAAAAGTCCAATGCTGGAGGCGTCACAATACCCAACTTCAAACAACACTACAGAACCATAACAATAAAAGCAGCATGGTATTTGCACACAAACAGACAGATGAGCCAATGGATCAGAATGGAAGATACAGACATAAACCCATGCATCTATAGCCAACTGATCTTCGACAAAGGATCCCATGATGCACAATGGAAAAAAAGACATCCTCATCAACAAATGCTGCTAGGGAAACTGGATATCCATACATAGAAGACTAAAACTAGATCTTTGTCATTTACCCTGTACCAAAATCAACTCAAAGTAGATCAAAGACCTTGATATAAGGCCTGCAACCATGCAACAACTCCAAGAAGTGGTAGGAAATACACTGGTACAGTTAGGTATAGGGAATGACTTACTAAACAAAATTCAAATGGCTCAGCATCTAAGAGAAACAATGAACAAATGGGACTAACTGCATCACACTAAACAACTTCTTCACAACAAAGCAAAGAGTCACCAGACTCAAGAGACAGCCTGCAGAATGGGAGAAAATCTTTGCTAGCTACTCATCTGATAAGGGACTAATATCCAGAATCTACAGGGAACTCAAAAAACTCAGCCACCAAAGAATCAACACCCCAATGAAGAAATGGGCACATGAATTAAATAGGGAATGCTCAAAGGAAAAGGTACAAATGACCAGTAAATACATGAAGAAGTGTCCAACTTCTCTGACCACAAAAGAGATGCCAATCAAAACAACACTTAGATTTCATCTCACCTCAGAATATTTCCTAATAAAAAACTTGTTAAAGAAATGTATATAACACCCAAAGCAACATTGAGATTTAATGCAATTCCCACAAAAATACATATGACATTCTTGATAAAATAGAAAATAAAATCCTAAAATTTATAACAAATCACACAAGATCTGAAATAAACAAAATTATACTAACTGAAATTATCAAAGCTGGATCACAACACCTGATCTCAAAACATACTACAAAGTTATAGAACATGAACATGATACTGGAATAAGACAGACTTATAGACCAATGGAACAGAAATATGAACCCTGGCTTTAGTCCACTTGTCTATAACAAACAGAACTTGAAAAAAGAAACAACATACATTAAAGAAAAGATTGTCTTTTCAATTAATTTGGAAACTGTATCTCCATATGCAGAATGAAAGGAGGCACTCATCTCTCACCATATAATCATCTCAAAACAGATCAAAGATATTGACATTATTAATGTTATTAGTGTATACTATTTGAACAAGGTAAGAAGATTTAATATGACATTTTCAAACATGCATACAATGTACTTAGATCATATTCACTTCTCTTACTCTTTCTTTGCCCCCTCCCATCTCATCCTCATGGTTTCCAATCCCTAATAATCATCTGTTTATTTTCATGTACTTTTTCTTTCTAAATTCCACCTATGACAAAAAACATGCAATGCTTGTCTTTTGGGGCTGCCATATTTAACTTAACATGATGACATGCAGTTCCTTTCATTTTACTGTAAATGCTAATGTATCCTTCTTTCTTACTGAGACTGAAAATAAAAAACTACTAGAAGAAAATACAGATGAAGTAGTTGAAGGCATTAGTGTAAACAACATTCTTTTAATTAAGACTCCAAAAGAATAAGCAACAAAAATGAAGATAGATTAGTTAATATCAAACTAAAAATCTTCTGCATAGCAAAGGAAAGAAGAGACAGCAGTGATAATTGCAGAGCAGGATTAAGTATTTGTAAACTATTCATATGAAATGAGACTGATATCCATAACACACAAGGAGCTATCAAAATTCATGCTCCAAATTAAACATCATGTAATTTTAAAATGGACAAATCATTTAAATATATATTTCTCAACTGAATACACACACATGCTCAAGAATATGAAAAAGTCAAACATCACTAATCATCAGGAAAATGTAGCAAAATAGATGGAAATGAAGGATATTATGTTAAGTGATAGACACAGAATGACAAATATTATGTGTTCTCATTCATATCCAAAGTGGAATCTAAGAAACAGTTGAGCTTAATGAAGAATAGAGTGGAATAGTGATGACTAGTGGCTAGGAAGAAAAGGGTAGAAATGATATGTAAAGGTTGGGAAAGAAGTTCCACATTACAGTAGCTAGGGGAATAAATTCTAGGAGGAATAGTGGTGCTGAAACTGCAGCACTATCTTTTACAAATAATGACACATTTTCTGAACAACTAGGAGAGGGGCGTTCTTAGTCTTCAAGCACAAAAAATTGTAAAATTTAAGGAATAGCTGTTTATCCTGATTTGATGAATAAATTAGGTATACATGTACCACAACATTGCATCTTGCTACAATTGCTACTTGATGCTTAAAATAATTTTTAAATCAGAAAATTTGAAAACCTGTAAGAATATATATTTGAATTGATGTATGATTATGTCAACCTATTATTTCAGAAATAATCATTTCTTTCTGGATTTTACATTACTATTATTTTCATTAAAATAGTATTATATAAATTAGTGAGCAATGTTTTTGTATCACTTATTGATAAATGAAATTTTTATATAATTTCTTTTATTCAATGTTATACTTTTTCACTTCTAGGTTTGTGTGTAATGATACGCATAAAAACTTAGTACACTGTCTTGCCTATGTAATTTACATAAGAATGTGCATCAACTATTTTACTAATGACTTCAATAATTTTTTTTTTAGCTCCAGCTTTCAGAGGGAGGACCTAGCTTCATCAGAGAACAAGTGTCCTAACCTCTTATTGAAGATGATAGCAAGTCATAAATTATAGCAGGAGGCTTATATGTTAAGAGCTGCATTGTGTGAAATGTTCCTTGTAGCAGGGCAGGCTTTCAAAGCTAGAGAAATTTAATGCCATTCAACTATATGCACAAAAATAGTTTCTGCAAAGAAAACTCTACCTGTCTCCGAAAAGGCCGTATGAGCTTCTGAGGACTGTCATTAAGTAGCCCAAAATTATTTTCCTCAGACTATTCTAACTGAATGGGTCCGGATCTGCGTGAGGAAGCACACGGCGAAAAGGCGACCTGAACGCTTAGCTTGCGTCCCAAAGGTGGCCATGGTAACGATTGTGACACACTAGACTTGCAGCCTAGGGATGGCGTCTTGTAGGAGGTTAGTGCCAGGCAGGTTGGGCCACTTGGTGCAGCCAGGTAGGACTGTGGTTTGCGCTGCTTCTGCAGGCGCTGATGGGGATGCTGGGATGTTGTCCGCAGTGCTGTCTCGGCATGAGTCCAACGACCGGTCTTCTACCTGCAGCCAAAGAAAAAATTTAAAGGTGCCTTAATCCAAAAGTCTTCTTCCTAGGACGCGTGTTTCACTTCGAAAATCCACGGGAAAGGGGCGGTGTAATTAAGGGAGGGGGCGGGGTAGGGGGCAGAAATGACCTAAAGATTGTATGCACATAAGAATAAAAGAAAAAAAAAAATCCACGTGAATTGACTTCAATAATATGAATGTGTAAACAAAAGGGGTGCAATGTCACATCTACTGAAGCAACAAGCAGATAGATCACAGTGGAACCTTGAAAATAGGTTACATTATTATAAAATGTAGAATGGAAGAAGACGGAAAACAAAGACAGCACTCAGGGAAACACAAGTGTAATGAAGAAGAAAGGAGAAAAAGAACCTAGCACCAAAGACAGAGATGAAACTGTTAAGAAGATAGGGTCAGTGAATATTATTACTGAGGCAGGAGCCTTTCAGTATCACCAAACACTCCAGTTTGTTGAAGTTAGATTTTTTGAAATGACACATCACATTGGTTATGACCTTATAGGAGATAAGTTTCATTGAAATAGAGGGAGCAGAAAGCATTAATAGGAGATAACAAACAGAAGTGTTTTCAACCTAACTGTGCATTTTCCCTTATATATGTAAATCAATGTAGTTACTATCCAATATTTTATTATTATATCTTTCTTTTCCACATTTCCACACTTATGAAGTTCCTTCTGCCACTTTTTCTCATGGTCTTGGCATATATAATCCCACTTATCCTGCAACTATCATCTGAAACGAATGTCTACCTGGAAATCTTTCTATAGTCCTCCAGGTCTCCATTCTTCCAGGTTTTAGTTCTCTATGTCTATATAACACGTTTATCCCTCTGCACATCATAGTCTGCATTGTACTCTAGTCAGCAATTTGTGTGTCTTTCTGACTAGATTATGTCAGGAGCCATTGCAGTTCTCTAAGAAATTCTTATTCCTACCCTGATTACACCCTGTGTACCCTGTTCCTATACGTATTTCCCCTGTTCCTATATACATTTTAGCAATCAAGGCAGTGAATATATATTGAGCATTTAATTGAACTTAATGTAAAAAGACCTGAGTTGAAGCTATTTAAGACAGTTTACATAATTGAAGTGCACACAAAAAAGACCTGATTAAGGGGAAATTGTGGTATAAAAGTTCATAAAAACTATTTAAGTCAAAATAAGGAAAAGTTAATAAAATTTTCATCACTACAGAAAGTTGTCATAGACAAATTCCCATTTCAGTGCAAAGTTGACCTATGTGGTGATAGAAAAAGTGGAAGAAGTTATTGCAGTTGTGGGAAATGTTGCTATCAATTTATTGGAGCAAGAACAAAGCTATTTATAGGTCATGTTCCCTGAGGTGCTTAGGAGAAAGCAAGGTGACAAGATGTAGACAGTTTTGAAGTACTTGGATCAGAGTTATAACATGTTTTGCCAAATTGTAAACACCACAAATTTTTACACAGTATTCACATAGTTGGAAATATGGGATTAGGCATATCAAAAATACCTTCAATCTAAGACAATATGTTAATTGTAAGTAGGGGAAGGGGTTTCTGTTTTTAAACATACTCACAATTAACTCCATACTTTTCTGAAGAGTAATCAATGGTATGAAGAAAAAAAACTCAACAAGGTTATAAAGGTAAGACACATCTGTAAGAGCAGAAAACACAGGAGAACAGCAGCACTAATTTTTATATAGGGAAAGTAATATCAAGTTCCATCGAGTGTGTTGTACAACATGAATATACTATCAATTCAAACAGGAGGAAAATTAATGAAATTGTTTGAAACAACACACCTTCTAGTTTCCTCTACAAATGCTATTTTTTCATAGACTGTTAATTCTACTTCCTACAGTAAGAGATCAAATCAGTCAGAGACAATTTTCTGCCTGTTTGTTCGCTTTTGTGCACAGAACAATGAAGGGAATTATAAAAAATTGCAATGTTAATAAAAAGTCAACAATATAATATTCAAACAGATTTAGTGAAGGCTTTAACCTCATTGTCTCACAGGACATCTTTAATTGACTTCAAGTGGTTTGTATTTTTTTAGGACTAAATATCTCCACAGAAATATGTTGATGTCAGTGCAGGGAATTCCCTTTAGGATTTGTGGGAACACTTTAACATTGCAGTATAATGGACAGAATTACTAATACTGATCTGTAGTTAGTCTCTGAGATATTCATTTTCAAATACTTTAGTGAGATACATGAATTTATTTTAAAATTCTGAGACCTTCACTATCAAGTAAACAATGTGCGTTCAAAGAGCTCGTCTTAGTGAAATCTAGGTAAGAGAAGTATTCTTATATTTAATTTTCATCATTATTTATTTTCATGAATTATTTGCTGTTTTCATGTTCTTAAATTTTAACTTTTATCTTTGTAACTCTTCACAAGCTTATGTGGCATGTGGATATAGGATGAGTTAGCATGATGTAATGCATCTGCTTTCTGATTAAATGTAAAGTTTCAAATATATAGCCAAGATAACA
Organism: Castor canadensis; assembly: GCF_047511655.1. NCBI lineage: Eukaryota > Metazoa > Chordata > Mammalia > Rodentia > Castoridae > Castor > Castor canadensis. The sequence goes on from NC_133390.1 coordinate 47,339,793, forward strand.
AAAATATTCTGTTACATAATACAGGCACACACATTGAAAGTAATTTCTAACTGCATTAGTTTTCTGTATGTCTTATATTCAATATATTAGAGCAAACAAGATTCATTATAGTGTATTATAAAAATACAAACCCACTTGACTATACAGTTAATGTGATTAGAATTCTCAAACAATATATTCCAATGGATCACTTATATAAGAAAAGGAATAAATTTTTAATGCAAAATTTGTGAATTTGAAATTATGTTTAGGACTTAAATGTTTTTCTGTTGTATAAGTGTTAAAAACAAAACTATATTAGAGTCAGTCTCCTTTTCTTAGCTTAATAATTAATGTGATATACTTCAAAGGATCTCATTAATTTTCTGAGGAAACAGAAAAATAGTAGAAAATAGTAAGTTTGTATTTTAGAGAATAAATATTTGAAGGTGGTTATTTAATAAATGTCTTCTGGTCTTATTTCCAAAGTTAACAGCCTCAGTGTGCAGTTACAAAGAGGTGGCTATGGATCATTACTAGAATACTGAAAACAAGGTCACCCATCCCAGGTCAATAGCATTGATTTACTGTTAGAATAAATTCTGTATTCTCTCAAAGCATAATAATATTTCAATTTTTGTTATTATCATCATTTTTTCTGTGTGCTTCTGCATATATGTTGCTGGGGATTTAACCCAAGTCCTTGAGAATGCAACTGAAATGTTCTACCACTGAACTACACCCAAGGTCTATTCATAGTATTTTACAGTTCCTTTCATGAAAGTATGTAACAACTAACCTCAAATGTAACAATATGATAAAGAAATATTTAGACACGTGATAAAATAAACAATGCAAATTTTACAGAAGAAATTGTAGATGGTCCTGAGTTAGAAGACATGTTCTACAACTCATAAAATGAGATCAGGTAGCATTGTATATAAACTATACACTAGAAAAGAGGAATAATTTAGATATTTAAAAAATACAATAAACATTATGGTAGAATAATTATTAAAATTGGTACAATAGGGGGAAATGGGATAAGGGAGTTGACAATCTGTGCTTATTTAATTCATTATATTTTACAGATATTTTTCACTAAATATGAGTAGCATGCTCCTCAGTCCTTAGTGATTATTGTGAAATGTCTAAGATATAAATTTAAGATATCTGTACTATGCTTTTTTAACATAAAAACTGTTCTCCAGTAGAAAAAGGAGAATACATAAAAACTGTTCTCCAGCAGAAAAAAACTGAGAAAATGATGGATTTGAATTTTTTTAGAGATATTAAAAAGAAAAGACAGTGAAATTACTTGAGAAAAATGAACCATATATGCATACACTAAATTTTTATGAGGTCATTGCAAAAATATGTAAAGTCACCATTTCCACTTTAAGCATCCTCCCAGAAATTATCAAAACATCCTTGTGAATTCTTAGAGTAACAGCTTAAGGTCAGAGGTCCTGACAATTTAAGAACACAAACTTCCCCAAGAAGCATAGGAGATATTTTCCAAATATTATACAATGCTTGACAAAGAAACTCACCTACCAGTTATAAGAAGAAAAATAATGGAAAATAATATAATCTCACTTGCAATTTTATATCTCCCTCATTTTTATCTCAACAAATAAAGTAATGATGACTGAGGACAACTTCTCCTTGACAACTGAATTCATCCTCACAGCATTTACAGATCATCCAGACCTGAAAACTCTGCTGTTTGTGGTCTTCTCTGCCATCTATTTGATCACCATGGTGGGGAATCTTGGTTTGGTAGCCTTGATTTCCATGGAACATCGTCTTCACACACCAATGTACATCTTTCCGGGAAACCTGGCTCTGACGGATGCCTGCTGTTCCTGTGCCATCACTCCCAAGATGTTAGAGAACTTCTTTTCTGAGGACAGAAGGATTTCCCTCTATGAATGTATGGCACAATTATATTTCCTCTGTCTTGCTGAAACTGCAAACTGCTTTCTTCTGGCAGCAATGGCCTATGACCGCTATGTGGCCATTTGTAGTCCACTGCAGTACCACATCATGATGTCCAAGACACGCTGTATTCAGATGACCACAGGGGCCTACATAGCTGGAAACCTGCATTCTATCATTCAAATAGGGTTATTGTTTAGGCTAAATTTCTGTGGATCTCATCAAATCAATCACTTTTTTTTGTGATGTCCTTCCATTATATAGACTATACTGTGTTGACCCTTATATCAATGATTTGATGATACTTATCTTCTCAGGGTCAGTTCAAATTTTTACTATTGCTATAGTCCTGATATCATATTTCTATATCCTTTTTACCATATTCACAATAAAATCCAAAAGGGGAAGAGGCAAAGCCTTAAGTATCTGTGCATCCCACTTTCTGTCTGTGTCAATGTTCTATGGATCTCTTCTCTTTGTGTATGTTTAACCAAGTTCAGTTTATGAAGGCGATAAAGACATACCTGTTGCTATCTTTTATACTGTAATAATTCCATTATTAAATCCTTTTATTTATAGTTTAAGAAACAAGGATGTAATAAATGTTTTGAAAAGATTAATGAGGAAGAGACATCTTTGTAACCTTCTGAAGCAAGTATCAGTTCCCTAGAAAAAGTGATTTGAGTTTCATAATATCTTTTTCTAAATCTATAGGTATGGAGAATGTGGGAAAATGCTATGTGATAAAAAAAATTAAATTATTGAATGTAGTGGTATTTGAATATACGTTTTTGAAAGATGAATGTGCTACAATGTACTTCAAATTCCAACACTGTGTGATCTATCAGGACTAAAGAATTATCTATGACTGAGAGGGGTAATAAGTCTCAATTTTCAGCAAATCCTACAAATGGTAGGATTTAATCATTGTATATTTTGACAGATCCCAAGTTCTCATATATTAGTCCTTTCTGAAGCAAATGGCAGATATGAAGCTGATTTTCGGTTTTGACTTCAGTTCTTTCAGAAGACTATATTTGAATACATATTCATCAAGTTTATAATTCTCTAAGATTATTTTCATATTTCTGTTAGTCATTTTATTTAAATTCTCATAAATGAAGTTTGTTTATTTTTATAACTTCAATCTGTAGCATAGCATGAAGTTGTTCATAATGAAGTCCTTGTGAATTTTAATTTTTCAATAGTTTGGTTTTGCATACATCATATATCACACTATAATTACTGAATATCCCCATGAAAACACTTTTGTGGGGTTTTTTTCTTGCTGGTATCATTACTTCTTTCATTGCTCATTAGAAGTAACAAAATCTACACTGATTACAATGAAAAGTACTGATTTATTCAGAGAGTTAACAAAAGGCAAAGACTTATATATGTAGTTGTAAGAAGGAATTTAGCTATTCCTATGAGTATGTAAAACTTTTGAATATCCTTTCAGAGTTGTGTGTTAAGACAAAGGACAATTGATTTATTGGTGGAATACCTGCTGTGTGTAGTTTACCAAAGAAGGGATACAATTATGGTAAGAAAGTTCTATTCAAGTCACATCATGTCCCAAGGAGGGGTTAATCGATACCTGTCAATTGGCAGCACTCTGAACAGTTTGAAAAATAAGATGTCAACTCTGCTGTGAGCAGAAGAACCATTGCCATTTTGGTCTTAATATTGAGACCTTTGAAATTTATAAGCTTTGGGAACAACCAATCCAGAACTGTGGAGTTTTTTCCTCAAGAACCTTGCAAGATGAGGGTTAATGGGACAAGGTATAGTTGTCACTGCTGAGCTGGTCTCAAAGTTACTATAATTGGAATTTCCTCCTACCATTTCCTTCCCTTTGTATTTGCCAAATACATCTTCTGGACTCATACTAGTTGACTAACATGATGAAATGATGCAGAAGTATTCATGAGGAATCTGACCATTTTATCATATGACTTTTCAGCCATGATTTTTGCATCTGTCAAATTTAAGAAGGGAGTGTCAGCTGATGCCTATATGTCACATGATACAAAAAATAATCTTTGTTGTCCCCATCATATAAGAGCAGTACACCTATGATAGATATTCAAGGTCAGTAGTTTCAGTAAGCCTGTGACTCATTTCCTAGTCTTGTGTTCTCTAGGTAATAGGAGCCCAAAGTCAGTGTGTGGGTGGTATAGATATTAGTTTAATGAGAATCTTGAAGCATGCCTTAGTGAGATCATTTCTTTCTGAAAACCAAGGCCTCTAAACATCTATACGTTTTAAATGTGAAAACAAGGAATAAACATAACCCTAACGGAACTCAGAATACAACAAATTTGTGACATAACCATGCAAAGAAATTATTGATTGAAAAGGTCATTTTATTATTCAATTAAAACAGCAGCTTTTAGAAAATATTAGATCAGAGAGTCAGTGAATCAGTCATTGCCCAGTGTCTTACCTGTTTTGCTGAATATTAGGTGCTTTGGATCAATATAATATGTGTCACTGTAGGCATTATTTCATGCACAGAGCAATTTTCCTGAATCTTTGAAATAGAAAAATATTCAATTTTGAGTTATGGATTGTTTTATGTTCTAGTTAAGATAAACTTTTGTCTCCTTAAGCAAAGAAAAGGTTTTTTTTTAAAAAAAAGCAAAATTACTTTCTAATATTTAACTGATCTCCTTAAAAGTCATTATCTTTCTTGACACTCCAGAAATATATTTGTTTTTGGCAAAGTGGATACTTGGAAAGGACAGTATCTATATATTTGAAAAGTTGGAACCTGTGGTGACAAACACATGCATACCTTCATATACACTGTGGCTACTTTGTTCATGGACCCATTTTGCCAACATTCAGGAGAAAGAGAAAAAAAAATTGTTTGATTTCAGCTAGTTTAGTTTCTGTCAATTTGATTATATAGTGTTTTTTTCATGCTAGATACTCTCTAGTAAGCATTTGTATGTAGAGTATTTTTAATATCCCAACACTTATACCCACTCCCAAAGACTCACTGAAAAGTCTCTTCTGAAGATTTCCTCATCCATATTATTTAATACTGTCTCCTTACAAGATCATGAAAGTCATTCTCTTTCACTGTTTAATAAATCTTAAGTTTCTTGCCTTGGACTATCTACCTATCTATCTATTTATGTGTGTATACATATATATATGTATATATATATATATATATATATATACATATATATATGTATATATATGTACATATAACACAATACTATGTGGAGCTTTGATGAACTTATCAACAATACTATTTGTTTGCCACATCATAACAAACTGACCCATCAAGTGTCATGCATTACCTTCAGAGATTGAACATGTGAGCTGAAGGAGAGGTTTCCCCAATGGTAGTGGATATCATGAGGGTCTTTGTCACCCTCATGGACAGATTATTTTGTCCTCTAGTTCTTCTCATGTCTGATCATGAAATGCATCATTGTCACAAAGTACTAGATTGCTCCTGGGACAGCCCAACCTTGTAATCTCCTGGTATGAAATTTTCAGGTCATAAAGGGAAGTTTATGCACATGTACATTTGATTACCTATAGTTGGCAGCTCTGCCTCGTGCAGGGATGAGACTATAGCTTATAGGTACTTTTTAATATATTAAATTCTCTAATGCAAGGAGCAAAGCCTTATGTACAGCTGTTAAGTTATGTTTCTTCTATTGGTATATTTCATAAACTTTACATTAATTTCAAATGTTTTCCAATGAATTTCATATCTCCAGATAAATATAGCCAACTCTTCTTTAAAAATGGCACTAGAAACATAAATTTGTGAAAGAATTGTCTCATCAGTGAATGGTGAAATGGGACTTGGAACTCCATTAGCAGAATAGACTAGACTCCTCTTTCCCATTATATATTAAAATCAACCTAAAATATGTCAGCAACCTAAATGTATGATCTAAAATGTTTTATGAAGTATATTAATTATACAAAACAAAGGATTCCATTGTGACTTTTTCATACATGTATAAAATGTACTTTGATCACATTCACCTCATTTTTTGCCCTTTTTAGTATATATTAATTGCACAAAATAAAGAATTTCATTGTGATATTATCATAATCCATATAAGGTACTTTTTTTCTTTTATTTATATGTGCATACAATGTTTGGGTCATTTCTCCCCCCTACCTCTTGCCCCCTCCCTTACACCCACCATGGTCCCTCCCTTATCCCCCTTAACCCCTCACTACCAGGCAGAAACTATTTTGCCCGTATCTCTAATTTTGTTGAAGAGAGAGTATAAGCAATAATAGGAAGGACCAAGGGTTTTTGCTAGTGAGATAAGGATAACTATACAGAGAATTGACTCACATTGCTTTCTGGTGCATGTGTGTTATATTCTAAATTAATTCTTCTCGAACTAACCTTTTCTCTAGCTCCTGGTTCCCTACTCCTATTGGCCTCTGTCGCTTTAAAGTATTTGCATTAGTTTCTCTGCATTGAGGGCAACAAATGTTATCTAGTTTTTTGGGTGTCTTACCTATCCTAATACCTCCCAAGAGTACTCTCGCTTTACAATGTGATCAAAGTCCAATCCCCTTGTTGTGTTTGCCCCTGATCTAAAGTAAGCATATGAGGGAGAACATACAATTTTTGGTCTTTTGGGACAGGCTAACTTCACTCAGAATGATGTTCTCCAGTTCCATCCATTTACATGCAAATGATAACATTTCATTCTTCTTCATGGCTGCATAATATTCCATTGTGTATAAATACCACATTTTCTTAATCCATTCATCAGTAGTGGGGCATTTTGGCTGTTTCCATAACTTGGTTATTGTGAATAGTGCAGCAATAAACATGGGTGTGCAAGTGCCTCTGGAGTAGCCTGAGTCACTTTCTTTTGGTATATCCCCAAGAGTGGAATTGCTGGATCATATGGTAGATCTATGTTTAGATTTTTAAGACACCTCCAATTTTTTTTGCAGAGTGGTTGTACTAGTTTACATTCCCACCAGCAGTGTAAAAGGGTTCCTTTTTCCCCACATCCTCACCAACACCTGTTGGTGGTGGTGTTGCTAATGATGGCTATTCTAACAAGGGTGAGGTGGAATCTTAGTGTGCTATTAATTTGCATTTCCTTTATGGCTAAAGATGGTGAGTATTTTTTCATGTGTTTTTTAACCATTTGAATTTCTTCTTTTGAGAAAGTTCTGTTTAGTTCACTTGCCCATTTCTTTATTGGTTCATTAATTTTGGGAGAATTCAGGTTTTTGAGTTCCTTATATATTCTGGTAATCAGTCCTTTGTCTGATGTGTAGCTGGCAAATATTTTCTCCCACTCTGTGGGTGGTCTCTTTAGTTTAGAGACCATTTCTTTTGTTGAGCAGAAACTTTTTAGTTTTATGAGGTCCCATTTATCTATGCTATCTCTTAGTTGCTGAGTTGCTGGGATTCCATTCAGAAAGTCTTTACCTATACCTATTAGTTCCAAAGTATTTCCTACTCTTTCCTGTACCAACTTTAGAGTTTGTGGTCTGATATTAAGTTCGTTGATCCATTTTGAGTTAATATCAGTATAGGGTGATACACATGGATCTAGTTTTAGTTTTTGCAGACTGCTAACCAGTTTTCCCAGCAGTTTTTGTTGAAGAGGCTGTCTTTTCTCCATCGTATATTTTTAGCGCCTTTGTCAAAGATAAGTTGGTTATAGTTGTGTGGCTTCATATCTGGGTCCTCTATTCTGTTCCACTGGTCTTCATGTCTGTTTTTGTGCCAGTACCATGCTGTTTTTATTGCTATTGCTTTTTAATATAGTTTGTGATATATATTGTGATACCACCAGCATTGTTCTTTTTACTGAGTATTGCCTTGGCTATTCATGGCCTCTTCTGTTTCCATCCATTTTTAACAGTAGATTTTTCAATCTCTTTGATAAATGTCATTGGGATTTTGATGGGAATTGCATTAACATGTAGATCATTTTTGGGAGTATAGACATTTTTACTATATTGTTTATACCAATCCATGAGCATGGGAGATCTCTCCACTTTCTATAGTCTTCCTCAGTCTCTTTCTTCAGAGGATTATAGTTTTCCTTGTAGAGGTCATTAGCGTCCTTTCTTAAGTTCACACCTAGGTATTTGATTTTTTTGAGGCTTTTGTAAATGGTATTGTTTTCATATATTCTTTCTCAGTTTGTTGATTTTTCTATGTTGATTTTATATCCTGCTACCTTGCTATAGCTATTGATGATGTCTAGGAGCTTTTGAGTAGAGTTTTTTGGGTGTTTAAGGTATAGGATCAAACCATCTGCAAATAGGGATACTTTGACAGTTTCTTTACCTATTTGTATTCCTTTTAATCCTTCTTCTTGCCTAATTGCTCTGGTTAGAAATTCCAGTCCTATGTTGAATAGGAGTGGAGACAGTGACCATCGTTGTCTCATTCCAGATTTTAGAGGGAATGGTTTCAGTTGTTCACCATTAAGTATACTGCTGGCTGTAGGTTTCTCATATATAGCCTTTATAACGTTGAGGTACTTTCCTTCTATTCCTAGTTTTCTTAGAGCTTTTATCATGAAATGGTGTTGGATCTTATCAAAGGCTTTTTCTGCATCTACTGAGATGATCAAGTGGTTTTTGTCTTTGCTTCTGTTAATGTGGTTTATTACATTTATTGATTTGTGTATGTTGAACCACCCCTGCATTCCTGGGATGAAGCCTACTTGGTCATGGTGAATGATCTTTTTGATGTTATGTTGAATTTGGTTTGCCATTATTTTATTGAATAGTTTTGCATCAATGTTCATTAAGGAGATTGGCCTATAGTTCTCCTTTTTGGAGGTGTCTTTGCCTGGTTTTGGAATAAGTGTAATGCTGGCTTCATAAAATGTGATATTGTCTATTTTCGTTCTGAGTTCATTTATCTCTTTATTCATTGTGTTCTTTGTTTCACTTTGTTGTTTATACAGTGCTTCTATAGTTTCTTTTATTTGTTCTTGTGCTTTCTCAAATTCTCTATTTTTGTTGTCTTGGAATTTCTTGTGTGTCTCCTGTACATTTTTGTGGACCATATCCAGTATCATCTCTATAAAATTCTCATTGATTACTTGCAAGATTTCTTCTTTCAGATTGTTCCTGAGGGCTTCATTGGGTTCTTTGGTAGTTTATCTTCATTTTGTTGGAGTCTAGATCTGGGTATCTGTTTTCTTCATTTTCCTCTGATTCCTGTACTGATTTATTATTTCAAGGAACATGGTTTCCCTCTTTTTTCTGTCTTCCCATCATTGCCCTTGCTATCATTACTGTCCCTGTATTGTGTAATTCTGTATTGTCTAGCTTGTAATAATAACAATGGTGATTTCTGGTGGTCTGCGTCTTCCCAAGCAGTCTGGGAGCTGGTGTCTGTTGGTGCAGGAGCCCTCCTCATTTCTCCATTTAACGTGGAGTAGGGATGCTATGCGTGGGCTGGGGGTGTGGAGGAGTAAGAGTTTTGCCTCTTCTTGGTGGTTTTTCCTGCCAGGTGTATCTCCAGCATCTCTCCAAGATTTTACTTTAGGAAGCACACTTTCTGCTTCCTCCCTCTAGTCACCATCATTGAATCTCCCATATGAAGTTCTTTGATAATATTCATGCAACCCATGCCTCTTTCTTTTCCCCCACTGATTTAGCCCTTTTCTTTTTTTCACTGGGTTTCTTTTTTAACTGGGTTCTATAATTTCTCTTCTTATTTCTCCTCCCTTCTCCCTCTTTTGTTTTCTTTTTCTGTCCCTAATAGTTCCCAGTTTACTTTCATGTACTTTTGTCCTGTTCTTTTATTATTATTATTATTCATTTATTCACATGTGTATACATTGTTTGGGTCATTTGTCCCCCCTGCCACCAACCTCCACCTTCTCTCCCCCAACCCCCCCTCACTTTCAGGCAGAACCTGTTCTGCCCTTATCTCTAATTTTGTTGAAGAGAAGTCATAAGCATAAAAAGAAAGACAAAGCATTTTTGGTAGTTGAGTTAAGGATAGCTATACAGAGAGATTCCTAGCATTGCTTTCATGTACAAATGTGTAACAACCCAAGTTGATTCATCTCCAACTGATCTTTACACTGGTTCCTGATCCCATTTTCGTGTTGACCTCTGTCACTTTAAGGTTTCTGTATTAGTTCCTCTGGAGTGGGGACATCATGTGCTTTCATATTTTGGTTTTTCTACCTATCCCCACACCCCCGGTGCACTCTCCCCTTGTCTGTCATGTGACCCAAGTCCAACAAAATTGCTGTATTTGCCCTAGATCTAAAGTCTGCATATGAGGAAGAACATACAATTTTTGGTCTTCTAAGCCTGGCTAATCTCTCTCAGGATGATGTTCTTCTAGTTCCATCCATTTACTTGTGAATGGTAAGATTTCATTCTTCTTCATGGCTGAGTAAAATTCCCATTCTTAATTTCAAATATGAGAGAAAACATGATAGACTGGTTTATTCCACTTAACATTGTGACATTCAGTTCCACCATTTTCCTGCAAATGATATATTATACATATTTTTAAATAAGACCTGAAGCTCCAACTACTAAAAGAAACAACAGCAGAAACACATTAAGACATTAGTACAGGCTATATTTTTTATTGTTATTAAGACCTGAAAAGAACAAGAAACAGCAAAAATATACAAACTAATATAAAACTAAGAAGCTTCTTCCCTGTCAAGCAAACAACATATAGATCTCTAGAAACTATTTGTAAACTACTCATCTGAAAAGTGATTGATATCCATAAATCTTAAACAGGCCAGGATCAGTGAGTCACTACTCATGTAGGTAATACCACCTGCTTTGGAGGCTGAGATCTGGAAAACTAAGATTTAATTGGTCTGGGCAAAAAGTTCATGAAAGCCCCATCTCAGTAGAAAAAATCTTGATGTGGTAGCACTAGCCTATCATCCCAGTGACATTCCAGAATAAGAGAATTGGAATACATGTGGGCTAGGCAAAAAGTGAGACCTTGTCTACAGAATAAGAGAGCAAATTAGAGCACAAAGGGCCAGAGGTTTGGCACAAGTGATTGAGCACCTATTTTGTAAGCATGAAACCTTGAGTTCAAACCCTTGTATTTCCAAAAAAAAAAAAAAAAAGAAAGCAATAAAAGGAGAAAAAAAAACAGAAAAAGAGAGAAAAAAAGATAAAAAACCAAAACAGCAAAATTATTAATAATGTAATTTTAATGGGGTTGGGGGATGGCTAAATGGTTGAATTCTTGTTTATTAAATGAAAGACCCAGTGTTCAAACCCAATACCACCAATAAATAAGGTAATTAATTAATTAGAAATGGACAAATGATATAAATAGGCATTTGCCACAGGAAAATGCATGGCCAAAACTAGGGAGAAAATAGCCCCACTAAACACTAGTAATCTCCAAGGAAATGCAGCAAAATAGATGAAACTGAAGGTCACTAATGTTAAAGCTAGTGGACAGGCAAAAAATGACAAATATTTCATATTTTCTGTCATATGTGAAAACTAAACATGTTTGATCTTATTGAAGATAGTATAAAATGAGAAATAGTACCTAAGGAGTTTAAGAGAGAGAGGATAAGAGAAGGTTAGGTAACAAGCACTGAAATATAGCTGGATAAGAGCCATAAATTCTAGGGTTCTATGATTCAGTGAGTGAATATCATTTACAACTGATGAACTATTTTATAAACAACTATGTGAGAGAAGCTCCAAGCACAAGACTCTAAGCACAAGGAAAATATAAATGCTTGAGAAGTTTAGAATGTTATTCACCTGACATAAATAATGAACATTGCATATACAAATTATTATACTGTTCCAGTAAATGTGTGCCATTACTACTTCAGAGTTAAGAACAAATTTTTTAAGAGTTTGAAAATAAATGTAAATGTGTGTTTGAACTGATGTATCACACAGCCAAGCTAATATTCCAAAAACAGTAAATACTATCATTTTTCTAAATATTACATTGCTATTATTTCATTTAATAATAATATATGAGTAGTTATAATGCTTTTTATCACTTCTGATTAAAATGAAATTTTCATAGCATTATTCATTCAATCTTATACTTTTAATTACTATTTTTAAGTTTACAATATACATTGGTCTTATTACACTTACATAGCTCTCATTTATTGGGAAATACAAACATTTAAAAATATTTTCCAAAGAGTTTTACTGATATTAAAGTACAAGCAAAATGATTGCAATGTCTCTTCTACCAAAGACACATGGAGTCAGATCATAGTTGCAACTGAAGAGAAAATGAGATGAATAATTAAGAGAATATTGTAGAATGAACAAAGGTAGAACACAAGGACAGAACCCAGGGAACCACAAGTGTCATTAAAGTCAAAGAGTAATATGACTTACCACAAAAGACACATATGAAACAAATGGAAAAGCAGGATCAGTAAATATTGTCAAAGGGACCAGAGATGAGTAGAATGTCAGTATAATCAAATATATCAAGATGGATCATTAGATATTTGTGTAATAGTATTTGAAGTTGCCTGTGATCTAACCAGAGAGAATGTCATTGAAATGGAGGGGGCAGAAAAGATAAATAAGAGGGAAAGCAATAGAACAATTTTCAAATCTGACTTTCCATATCCCCTGTTTTACTTATATGTGTCCCCTTATGTCATGTGTGTATGCCTCATCATCCTATTTTGCTTTCCAATTTTTTACTATATTTTGCTATTTCAAATTTCCAGACTTCTGTTATGAGAATCTTTCATTTATGTTTCCACATGTTTCCTGGAAATTATTATCCCACAATGACTACCTGAAATATTACTTCCATGAGTAATCTTTACATATACCTCTAGGTGTCCATTCCTCCAGATTTTCCTTCTCTGCATCTGTGGAAAAAGTTTAAATCTTTGTATATCACAGCCTAAATAATGTAGGACACATTTCTCCCTGCTCACACCATAAATCCCTTCTATGAATTGATTTTCCAGTGTCCTGTACTCATTTTAGCGATGAAAGAAATGAACATTTATTGAGAACTTAACTCAGTTTGATGCAAAGACCCTGAAGACCTATGATCTGATTCCTGGTTTTACTATCCCTAGCTTTACTATTTGTTAAACAATTATATCATCTAGAAACATACAAGATGTACCTGGTTAAGTAGAAAATGTGTTATAAAGGCAGGTAGGAGGTGGCCCATCTCATGAATAGAAATAATCATAGGCTTAGGATGAAAGGTTGGAAGAAAATTTACCAAGCCAATGGCCCCCCAAAACAGGCAGGAGTAGCAATACTTATCTCGGACAAAGTACACTTCAAACCTACAGTGATTAAATGAGATAAAGAAGGATATTCCATACTAATATGGTTCTATTTGGGGAAATAGACCAAAAGGAAATAACAATTATCAACCTATATGCACCCAATGTCAACACACCCAATTTCATCAAACATACCCTGAGGGACCTAAAAGCATATGTTAAGTCCAACACAGTGGTTGTGGGAGACTGTAACACACTACTATCATCAATAGATAGGTCATCCAATAAAAAATCAATAAAGAAATCCTAGATCTAAAACATACCATAGATCAAATGGACCTAGCTTATGTCTACAGAACATTTCATCCAACTTCAACACAATATACATTTTTCTCAGCAGCCCACAGAACCTTCTCCAAAATAGATCATATCATAGGGCACAAAGCAAGCCTCAGCAAATATAAGAAAATAGAAATAATACCATGCATTCTGTCTGATCACAATGCATTAAAACTGGAACTCAACAACAAAAATAAAGACAAAAAACATACAAACAGCTGGAAACAGAACAACTCATTGCTTACTGAATAATGGGTCATTGGTGAAATAAAAGAGGAAATTAAAAAGTTCCTGGAAGTCAATGAAAATGAAAACACAACCTACTGGGACCTATGGGACACAGCAAAGGCAGTCCTGAGAGGAAAATTTATAGCCATGAATGCATATATTAAAAAGACTGAAAGATCCCAAATCAACGACCTAATGATGCATCCCAAACTCCTAGAAAGACAAGAACTAGCAAATTCTAAAACAAATAGAAGGAGAGAAATAATAAAAATAAGAGCTGAAATCAATGAAATAGAACCAAAAAAAAACCATACAAAGAATTAATGAAACAAAAAGTTGGTTCTTTGAAAAAATAAACAAGATTGATAGACCCCTAGCAAACCTGACTGAGATGAGGAGAGAAAAAACTCAAATCAGTAAAATCAGGACTGCAAAAGGGGAGATAACCACTAACACCATAGAAGTCCAGGAAATCATCAGACTACTTCAAAAACCTATATTCAAATAAATTTGAAAATCTTGAAGAAATGGACAGATTTCTAGATACTTAATGATCATCCAAAACTGAACCAAGAGGACATTAATCACTGAATAGATCTATAACACAAAATGAAATTGAAGCAGCAATTAAGAGTCTCCCAAAAAAGAAAAGTCCAGGACCTGATGGATACTCAGCTGAAATCTATCAACTTTTAAAAAAGAACTAGGTGGTCTTAAAAGATGGTGGCTAGAGGGAGGAAGCAGAAAGCGTGCCTCTTATAGTGAAATCTTGGAGAGATGCTGGAGACACACCTTGCAGGCAAAACCACCAAGAAGAGGCAAAACTTTGACCCCTCCACAGCTCCAGCTGGCTCAGATCATCTCCACTTCACATTAAATGGAGAAAACAGGAGGGCCCTGGGCCATCAATCACCTGCGCCCAGACTGCTTGGGAAGATGCAGACAAGGTGAGCTTAGTGGTACTGTGGTACTCCCACAGACAACCCTGGGCCAGAGCAGCATAGCCCCCTGAACAGACCAACCTCCAGCCAGGGAATAAAGAGAAATGAGTAATATGCAATGAGAACAATAAAGACACTTGGGAAAGAGGGTGGGGCACACTGAGCACTGAAGAGTGGGGGAAGGAAATTCTTCCTGGAAATGTAAATAAAAAAACCAGGCTGGGCCAGAGAGGCTCCAGCAGGAGCAGGGGTGTGCGCCCAGCAACCAGGAGTGGGAAAGCTTGTGAGAGTGGTGGAGGGAGGAAAACTCCACAGAAGAGGGGGGAAGACCCACCTCCCAGGTGAGCTGTAAACAAACATGCAGGCCTGAGAAAGAGGGTGCAGTGTCACCTCCCCCAGTGTGCTTGAAAAGGGGAAAGCTTGTATCAGAGAACAAAGCTTGTTCTCCCACACAGGAGAACTCTGAGTAAACAAAGCATGCGGGGCCAGGTGAGTGTTAATCTCACCCCTGAGATTTGCATAAATAACAACTCCAGCAACAGCAGGCTGACAGCAGTGGGCAGGCAAGCCACAGCCACAGATACCATTCACAGAACTGTCTCCAGACACTTTTTTTTCTCTCTCCCTACCTTTGATGAGAAAACAACCGAACTACACCAGCATGCTGAAAAACTTACTGAAAGTGTATTGCATTTGAACTTGGGACACTTTGTGTGTTTTTGTGTGTGTGTGTGTGTGCAGTTTTGTTCTACTTTATGCATCCCCTTTGAAGAGGCAACTACAGAACAACACCTCAGGCACCATCTCCAGGATTGCAGACTGAGAAGGACACCAAAATTATTAAGACTGAAACTTCATTGCATTTGAACTTGGAGGTTTTTTTTTTTTATTTTTTGTTTTGTTTTATTTTATATATATATATATATATATATATATATATACATACATATATATATACATATATTTCCTTCATTTACTTCTTTTTTATTTTTGTTCTTATCTTTATTCTTTTTATTTTTTATTTTCAATCCTCTCTCTGTCTCTCTAATGCCTGTTCAGCTTACTGTCGATTAGTACACTAATACTCCCTGTTTATACCTTTGAAACTTTCTTGATTGATTCCTTGTTTTGTTTTCTCCTACTTGTTTGTTTATTTGTTATTCTCTTTTCTTTAACTTCTTGCTTTCCATCTCCTCTGACCTTTCCATTCTAAATATTACCATTGTTATTATTACAAGCTAGAAAATATTTAATTGCACACAGTACAGGGACAGTAACAACACCAAAGACAATGACAGGAAGACAGAAAAAACAGGGAAACCAGTCTCCCCACAGCAAAAAATTAATACAGGAACCAGAGGGGAATGAAGAAAACAGATACTCAGATCCAGACTCCAACAAAATGAAGATAAACTATGCCAAAAAACCCAATGAAGCCCACAAGAATAATTTAAAAGAAGACATACTACAGGCACTCAATGAGAATTTTATAGACATGATACTGGATAGGGTCAACCAAAATGTACAGGAGACACTCAAGAAATTCCAAGACAACAAAAATAGAGAATTTGAAAAAGCAAAAGAAGACATAAAGGAAACCACAGAAGCACTGTACAAACTCCAAAGTGAAACAGAGAACATGATTAATAAACAGATAAATGAACTTAGGACAAAAATAGACAACATTAAAGAGGAAACCTCCCAGGATATGGAAAACCTCAGAAAAAAGAACGAAACAGAACTGCAAAACAAAATGGAAGGCCAATCCAGCAGAATAGAACAAACAGAAGACAGAATCGTAGAACTTGAAGATGAAATGGTAAAGGAAAAACTGAAGAACTATTAATTAAACAACTCAAGACCTGTGAAAAGAAAATGCAAGAACTCACTGACTCCATCAAAAGACCAAACTAGAGAATCATGGGCATCAAAGAAGGAAAAGAGGTGCAAGCAAAGGGAATGCGTAATGTATTCAACAAAATAATAACGGAAAATTTCCAAAATCTACAGAAATCTATTCCCATACAGATGCAAGAGGCCTCCAGGACACCAAACAGACCAAATCAAAATAGAACTACCCCATGACATATCATCATTAAAACAAGTTCAGAAATTAGGGAAAGAATATTGAAGGCTGTAATAGAGAAAAAACAAGTAACATACAAAGGCAAACCCATCAAAATCACAGCAGACTTCTCAACAGAAACATTAAAAGCAAGAAGAGTGTGGGGTGAGATCATCCGGGCACTGAATGAAAATAACTTCAACCCCAGGATACTCTAACCAGCAAAACTATCACTCAAAATAGATGGAGCAATAAAAGTCTTCCATGATGAGCAGAAACTACAACAATATGTGACCACAAAGCCACCACTACAAAAGATTCTTCAAGGGATTCTGCACACAGAAAGTAAAATCCAACTTAACCATGAAAAGACAGGCAGCACCAAACCACAGGAAAAGAAAAAGCAAGAAAGTAGAGAGTAACCTCAACTTAGGTACACACAATAAAAGCTTCAAACAACTAAGACAACTAAATGATAGGAATCACCACATACCTATCAGTACTAACACTTAATGTTAATGGACTTAATTCACCCATCAAAAGGCACCACTTGATGAAACGGATTAAAAAAGAAGATCCAACAATTTGTTGCTTACAGGAGACCCATCTCACCGAAAGAAATAAGCATAGGCTTAGGATGAAAGGCTGGAGGAAGATTTACCAAGCCAGTGGACCCCAAAAACAGGCAAAAGTAGCAATACTTTTTATCTCTGACAAAGTAGACTTCAAACCTACATTGATCAAACGAGATAAAGAAGGACATTCCATACTAATAAAAGGGGAAATAGACCAAAAGGAAATAATAATCATCAACCAATGACAATGCACCCAATTTCATCAAACATACCCTGAAAGACCTAAAATCATATACTAACTCCAACACAGTGGTTGTGGGAGACTTTAACACCCCATTATCATCAATAGATAGGTCATCCAAACAAAAAATCAATAAAGAAATCCAAGATCTAAAATATACAATAGATTAAATGGACCTACTTGATGTCTACAGAACATTTCATTCAACTTCTACACAATATACATTCTTCTCAGCAGCCCATGGAACCTTCTCCAAAATAGATCATATCCTAGGGCACAAAGCAAGCCTCAGCAAATATAAGAAAATAGAAATTATACCATGCATACTATCTGATCACAATGCAGTAAAAGTAGAACTCAACAACAAAAGTAAAGACAAAAAACTTGCAAACAGCTGGAAACTAAATAACTCATTACTTAATGAACAATGGATCATCAATGAAATAAAAGAGGAAATTATAAGTTCCTGGAAGTCAATGACAATGAAAACACAACCTACCGGAACCTATGGGACACAGCAAAGGCAGTCCTGAGAGGAAAGTTTATAGCCAGGAGTGCATATGTTAAAAAGACTGAAATATCCCAAATCAATGACCTAATGATACATCTCAAACTCCTAGAAAAACAAGAACAAGCAAATCCTAAAACATATAGAAGGAGAGAAAAAATAAAAATAAGAGCTGAAGTCAATGAAAAGAAACCAAAAACACCATACAAAGAATTCATGAAACAAAAAGTTGGTTCTTTGAAAAATTAAACAAGATCGATAGAACCCTGGCAAACCTGACTAAAATGAGGAGAGAAAAAACCCAAATTAGTAGAATCAGGAATTTAAAAGAGGAGATAACAACAAACACCATGGAAGTCCAGGAAATCATCAGAGACTTCTTCGAGAACCTATATTCAAATAAATTTGAAAATCTAAAAGAAATGGACAGATTTCTAGATACATATGATCATCCAAAACTGAACCAAGAGGAAATTAATCACCTGAATAGATCTATAACACAAAATGAAATTGAAGCAGCAATCAAGAGTCTCCCCAAAAAGAAAAGTGCAGGACCTGATGGATTCTGGGCTGAATTCTATCAGACCTTTAAAGAAGAACTGATACCAACCTTCTTTAAAGTGTTCCATGAAATAGAAAGGGAAGGAAAACTGCCAAACACCTTTTATGAAGCCAGTATTATACTTATCCCAAAACCAGTCAATGATACCTCCAAAAAGGAGAACTATAGGCCAATCTCCCTAATGAACATTGACACAAAAATCCTCAACAAAATAATGGCAAACCAAATTCAACAACACATCAAAAAGATTATTCACCATGAGCAAGTAGGCTTCATCCCAGGATGCAGGGGTGGTTCAACATATGAAAATCAATAAACATAATAAACCACATTAACTGAAGCAAATACAAAAACCACTTGATCATCTCAATACATGCAGAAAAAGCCTTTGATAAGATCCAACACCATTTCATGATAAAAGCTCTAAGAAAACTAGGAATAAAGGAAAGTACCTCAACATTATAAAAGCTATATATGACAAACCTACAGCCAGCATTATACTTAATGGAGAAAAACTGAAACAATTCCCTCTAAAATCTGGCATGGGACAAGGATGCCCACTATCTCCACTCCTATTCAACATAGTACTGGAATTCCTAGCCAGAGCAATTAGGCAAGAAGAAGGAATAAAAAGAATACAAATAGGTAAAGAAACTGTCAAAATATCCCTTTTTGCAGATGACATGATCCTATACCTTAAAGACCCAAAAAACTCTACTCAGAAGCTTTTAGACATCCTCAATAGCTATAGCAAGGTAGCAGGATATAAAATCATCATAGAAAAAATCATTAGCATTTTTATACACTAACAATGAGCAAACGGAAAAAGAATGTATGAAAACAATTCCATTTACAATAGCCTCAAAAAAATCAAATACCTAGGTGTAAACCTAACAAAAGATGTGAATGACCTCTATTAGGAAAACTATAAACTTCTGAAGAAAGACATTGAGGAAGTCTATAGAAAGTGGAGAGATCTCCCATGGTCATGGCTTGGTAGAATCAACATAGTGAAAATGTCGATACTCCCAAAAGTAATCTACATGTTTAATGCAATTCCCATCAAAATTCCAATGACATTCATTAAAGACATTGAAAAATCTACCGTGAAATTTATATGAAAACACAAGAGACCACAAATAGCCAAGGCAACACTCAGTCAAAAGAACAATGCTGGAGGTATCATGATACCTGACTTCAAACTATATTACAAAGCAATAACAATAAAAACAGCATGGTACTGGCACAAAAACAGACATGAAGACCAGTAGAAAAGAATAGAGGATCCAGATATGAAGCCACACAAGTATAACCAACTTGCCTTTGACAAAGGAGCTAAAAATATACGATGGACAAATAGCAGCCTCTTCAACAAAAACTGCTGGGAAAACTGGTTTAGCAGTCTACAAAAAACTGAAACTAGATCCATGTATATCATCCTATACCAGTATAACTCAAAATGGATCAAGGACCTTAATATCAGACGACAAACTCTTAAGTTGATACAGGCAAGAGTAGGAAATACTCTGGAATTAGTAGATATAGGTAAGAACTTTCTCAATGAAACCCCAGCAGCACAGCAACTAAGAGATAGCATAGATAAATGGGACCTCATAAAGCTAAAAAGCTTCTGTTCATCAAAAGAAATGGTCTCTAAACTGAAGAGAATACCCACAGAGTGGGAGAAAATATTTGCCAGCTACACATCAGACAAAGGACTGATAACCAGAATATATAGGGAACTTAAAAAACTAAATTCTCCCAAAATTAATGAACCAATAAAGAAATGGGCAAGTGAACTAAACAGAAGTTTCTCAAAAGAAGAAATTCGAATGGTCAAAAAACACATGAAAACATGCTCACCATCTCTAGCAATATAGGAAATGCAAATTAAAACCACACTAAGATTCCACCTCACCCCTGTTAGAATAGCCATCATTAGCAACACCAGTAACAACAGGTGTTAGTGAAGATGTGGGGAAAAAGGAACCCTCTTACACTGTTGGTGGGAATGTAAACTTGTACAACGACTCTGGAAAAACATTTGGAGGCTTCTTAAAAAGCTAATCATTGATTTACCATTTGATCCAGCAATACCACTCTTGGGATATACCCAAAAGACTGTGACACAGGTTACTCCAGAGGCACCTGCACACCCATGTTTATTGCAGCACTATGCACAATAGCCAAGTTATGGAAACAGGCAAGATGCCCCACCACTGATGAATGGATTAAGAATATGTGGTATCTATACACAATGGAATTTTATGCAGCCATGGAGAAGAATGAAATGTTATCATTCACTAGTAAATGGATGGAATTGGAGAACATCATTCTGAGTGAGGTTAGCCTGGCCCAAAAGACCAAAAATCATATGTTCTCCCTCATATGTGGACAATAGATCAAGGGCAAACATAACAAGGGGATTGGACTTTGAGCACATGATAAAAGCGAGAACACACAAGGGAGGGGTGAGAATAGGTAAGACACCTAAAACATTTGCTAGCATTTGTTGCCCTTAACACAGAGAAACTAAAGCAGATACCTTAAAAACAACTGAGGCCAATAGGAAAATGGGACCAGGAACTAGAGAAAAGTTTAGATGAAAAAGAATTAGTCTAGAAGGTAACACACATGCACAGGAAATTAATGTGAGTCAACTCCCTGTATAGCTATCCTTATCTCAACTTGCAAAAACCCTTGTTCCTTCGTAGTATTGCTTATACTCTCTCTTCAACAAAATTAGAGATAAGGGCAAAATAGTTTGTGCTGGGTATCAAGGGGGTGGGGGGAAGAGGGAGGGGTGGAGTGGGTGGTAAGGGAGGGGGTTGGGGCAGGGGGGAGAAATGACCCAAGCCTTGTATGCACATATGAATAATAAAACAATAAAAAAAATTTAAAAAAAGAGCTAATACCAACCCTCCTTAAACTGTTCCACAAAATAGAAAGGCAAGGAAACTTGCATAACACATTTTACGAAGCCAATATTATACTTATCCCTAAACCAGGCAAGGACAACTCTAAAGAGGAGAACTATAGGCCAATCTCCTTAATGAACACTGATGCAAAAATATTCAATAAAATAATGGCAAACCAAATTCAACAACACATCAAAAAGATCATTCACCATGACCAAGTTGGCTTCATCCCAGGAATGCAGGGGTGGTTCAACATACGAAAATCAATAAATGTAATACACCACATTAACAGAAGCAAAGACAAAAACCACTTGATCATCTCAATAGATGCAGAAAAAGGTTTTGATAAGATCCAACACCATTTCATGATAAAAGCTCTAAGAAAACTAGGAATAAAGGAAAGTACCTCAACATTATAAAAGCTATATATGACAAACCTACAGCCAGCATTATACTTAATGGTGAACAACTGAAACCATTCCCTCTAAAATCTGGAATGAGACATGGATGCCCACTATCCCCACTCTTGTTCTACATAGTACTTGAATTTCTAGCCAGAGCAATTATGCAAGAATAAGGAATAAAGGAATACAAATAGGTAAAGAAACTTTCAAAATTTGCAGAAGACATGCTCCTATACCTTAAAGACCCAAAAAACTCTACTCAAAAGCTCCTAGATACCATTAACAGCTATAGCAATATAGCAGGATATAAAATCAATGTAGAACAATCATTAGCATTTCTATACACTTATAAGAAACAAACTGAGAAGGAATATATGAAAACAATACCATTTACAATAGCCTCAAAAAAAAATCAAATACCTAGGTGTAATCTTAACAAAGGATGTTAATGACCTCTACAAGGAAAACTATAAACTCCTGAAGAAAGAGATTGAGGAAGACTACAGAAAGTGGAGAGATCTTCCACGCTCATGGCTTGGTAGAATCAACATAGTAAAAATGTCTATACTCCCAAAAGTAATCTACATGTTTAATGCAATTCCCATCAAAATACCAATGGCATTCATCAAAGAGATTGAAAATCTAACATTAAATTTATTTGGAAACACAAGAGATCACTAATAGCCAAGGCAATACTCGGTAAAAAGAACAATGCTGGAGTCATCACAATACCTGACTTCAGACTATATTATAAAGCAAAACAATAAAAACAGCATGGTACTGGCACAAAAGCAGACATGAAGTCCAGTGGAACAGAATAGAGAACCCGGATATGAATCCACACAACTGTAACCAACTTGTCTTTGACAAAGGAGCTAAAATATACCATGGAGAAAAGACAGCCTATTCAACAAAACTGCTGGGAAACTGGTTAGCAGTCTGCAAAAAACTGATAATAGATCCATGTCTATCATTCTATACCAGTATTAACTCAAAATGGATCAAGGACCGTAATATCAGACCCCAAACTCTAAAGTTGGTACAGGAAAGAGTAGGAAATACTTTGGTACTAATAGATATAGGCAAGGACTTTCTCAATGGAACCCCAGCATCTCAGCAACTAAGAGATAGCATAGACAAATGGTACTTCATAAAACTAAAAAGCTTCTGCTCAACAACAAAAAAAGATCTCTAAACTGAAGAGACCACCCACTGAGTGGGAGAAAATATTTGTCAGCTACACATTAGACAAAAGACTGATAACCAGAATATATAGGGAACTCAAAAAACTAAAATGTCCCAACATTAATGAGCCAATAAAGAAATGGGCAAGGAAACTAAACAGAACTTTCTCAAAAGAAGAAATTCAAATGGCAAAAAAACAATGAAAAAAATGCTTACCATATGTAGCCATTAAGGAAATGCAAACCAAAACTACACTAAGACTCCACCTCACCCCTCTTTGAATAGCCATCATTAGAAACACCACCAACAACAGGTGCTGGCAAGGATGTGGGGAAAAAGGAACTCTTATACACTGTTGGTGGGAATGCAAACTAGTACAACCACTCTGGAAATTAATTTGGAGACTTCTTAAAAATCTAAACATAGATCTGCCATATGATCCAGCAATATCACTCTTGGAGATATATCCAGAGGAATATGAGACAGGTTACTCCAGAGGCACTTGCACACCCATTTTTATTGCAGCACTATTCACAATAGCCAAGTTATGGAAACAGCCAAGATGTCACACTATCGATGAATGGATCAAGAAAATGTTGTATTTATACACAGTGGAATACTACTCAGCCATGAAGAACAATGAAATCTTTTCATTTGCAGGTAAATGGATGGAACTGGAGAACATCATCCTGAGTGAGGTTAGCCAGGCTCAGAAGACCAAAAATCATACGTTCTCTCTCTTATGTGGACTTTAGATCAAGGGCAAACACAACTAGGGAATTGGACTTTGAACACATGATGAGGTGAAAGCACACAAGAGAGGTATGAGGATAAGCAAGAACCCCCATCCCAAAAAAACAAGATAGCATTTGATGTCCTTAATGCAAAGGAACTAATGCAGAAACTTTAAAGTGACAAAGACCAATAGGAGAACAGGACCAGGAACTAGAAAAAAGTTTAGTTTGAAAAAAATTAATTTAGAAGGTAACACATATGTACAGGAAAGCAATGCGAGTCAACTCCCTGTATAGCTATCCTTATCTCAACTACTAAAAACCCTTGGTCCTTCCTATTATTGCTTATACTCTCTCTTCAACAAAATTAGAGATAAGGGCAAAATGTTTCTGCCTGGTAGGGAGGGGGTGGAGGGGAGAGGGAGGGGGCCAGGGGTAGGGGGAGAAATGACCTAACATTGTTTGTACATATGAATAAAAGAAAATTTAAAAACCTAAAAAAATACAGGTAAGTACCATTTAGATAAAGAAGAGAAAAAATCAATTCAATAAGACACCTGGGAAAATTTTCATGTTTGACTTCAAAGAAGAGCAAATGGAGATGAAAAAAAAAGAAAGAAATTATGTTAGATGAGGGAAATTGCTGCTAAATTAATTAAATCAAGTGCATGAGGAACAGTGAAGTTAGGTACATGGCCAGGTTGGGTGAGGGACACATGATCAAGAAAGTTTACAAGATGTAGACTGTGGAGTTCATGGAATTCCAAAATAAAGAACATGGATCTGGTCTGAAAAGTAATTGGGAAACGTATGAATTCTTTTTCAAGGAAGCATCATGTGTTTTTCATTCCATCTACAAATAGCGAGTCCTACATGCTTCCAGACACTATTTGGAGAGTTAAAAATGCAGAAATGGACATATCAAGGAAATCCCTTCTCTAAAACAATATGCTGAGGGTGGAGATGGGGAATGAGGGCCAATTATACATACACTATCAAATAGTTTTCTTAATGGAGAATAATTAGTACATGAGAAGAAAAAATTAGGGTAAGAAGGTAAAGGGGAGGTGGGAAGATTAAAAAAAAAAAGAGGAGTATAGAGCCAGTTATTATCAGATGAAATCACATCAGATTTCCAGAGTGTGTTGTACACCACAGAGAGCCAAACAGTGGCTGAACCTAAGATGCTTCTGGTTTCCTCTCCAAGTACTATTTTTTTTCATTAAGTACATTAATTATACTTCCTTAAGTGAGGGTCAAACCAGTGAGAGACTATTTTCTGCCTGTTTTATATTTTTTCAGAAATTAGGAAGAGAACTATAAGAATTAAGTATCAAAGCACAAATCATTGATTTGATCTTTAGACTTTTGTGAAGGTAATTTGCTTTAACTTCATTGTCTCACAGGGCACCTTTAATTAACAACAAGCAGTTCATCTTTTTTTAAAGTACTTCCACACAAATACATTAATGTCAGTTCAGGGAATTCGCTTAAGAATTTGATGGAATATTGCAGTTTAATGGACATAATTATTAATTTGTGACCTGTAGGCAATATAAGATTTTCATTCTATTAATCTCAAAGGCTTTAGCAAATAGGATCCATGAATATTTTTTTAAATTCTGAGACCTTCACTATAAAGCAAACAGTGCAGTTTCAAAAAGCTGTACTCTGTGAACTCCAAGTTAGAGAACCTATTTTTGCTATTAATTTTGCAACCATAAATATATACTTCTTTGAATCATTTACCATTATTGTTATTCCTAAATTTTAACCCCTTTTTTATATTTCTAGCTGTTCTGAGTAGTATGAGAAGGTAGGATGAGGTACAATAGAGTAATTCTTCTGACTTTCTCATTACAAGATAAAATTTCAAAATATACAAGTAAAACCACACAAAAGGTCCTAAGTGCATAAAACATGCATAATGAAAACAATTTCCAAATTAAATGATTAATTTCATGACTTATATTTAACATTTTGGAATTAAAAATTTATAACATTTAACTTTTGATGTTTGTTCATAGAAATACAAACTCATTTTGACTATAGACTTTATATGACCAGTCAGTATGTCTAATCAAACACTTTAGTAGTAATATGAAAACAACTCTTCAAAACAAAATAAAATTTGAATGTAAAATTCTATAAGAATTGACTCTTTTTGAAAGTGTTAAAACTGAAGTATAAATGTCAGACTATATTTGCTAACTTATTAACTAATATAACATAATGAAAGAGCATATTGTTTACATTGGGGAACAATAATAATTTTCAAAACAATCATCTTAGGTATCTTTCTTTTCTCTGAATTGACTGTACTATTTTTCTCATGCTTCATCAAATTACTTAAGATTCTTTATCTAAATGATATTTGCCTGCCCTTATAGTATTAAAAGGGGTGGTCAGTAAGGGGGGGCTGATGGGGAAAGAGGCATAAGGGCCTCTGAGTTTTGTGGCCATTGTATGTGGGGGAGGTGTATTTCTGTTGTTGTAGTGGAGGATGATTGTGTCAGGGATTGCAGGGGCTTCAGTTGTGCACAGTTGGTACAGTAGGCTAGTCAGTGGATGGTGAGTGTGTAGGAGATAGAGGTAGTGTGGTGACAGGTAGGGATGGAAAGGAAGGGGAGGTAAAGATGGGAAGAGAGTGAATAAGAAGGGGCAAAAGAGTAGTTGGGAGAGAGAACAATGGATTGTAAGCACAGGAAAAGGAGGGAAAGTGAGTGAAGGGGGTAA
Source organism: Castor canadensis (assembly GCF_047511655.1). Classification (NCBI taxonomy): domain Eukaryota; kingdom Metazoa; phylum Chordata; class Mammalia; order Rodentia; family Castoridae; genus Castor; species Castor canadensis. The sequence goes on from NC_133390.1 coordinate 47,366,377, forward strand.
GAATAGGGATAAGACAATAGTGAAAGTAAAGTTAAGAATACAAAAAAGGAAAAAACTACAAAAAAACCCACCAGGTACCACAACAATTAAAAGTTCAGTCTGTTTGGTAAAAGTTCTGGAGTTATTCCTTTTGTATACATTCCAGGTATTGCCATGCAACTGGGAGCTCTGATGTGGTCTCACCAGGTGACTAGCTTGTGAGTAGTATTTGGTTTCTTCTGTCCACAGGGCAAGTTGCAATTAGGAGGTGAAATAACTCACTACCAGTTCATGCATAATGGTCAGAGCTTTTGTTTTCACCAGACAACAGCTGCATTGCCCTATAGCTGCAACTCTGTTTGGTCACCTCCTGCCCCAAAAGGTGGGGCAATTAAGTTTTGAGTACTGCCCTCTGTCCCAAGAGACCAGTTACAGGTTCCTCCACCTGCCTTACTTTGGGAGGTTGGCTTGTTACCCCACCCCCACTCTCAGCCTTGTTGCTTTTCCCATGTTCATTCACTGAGAGTGGGCTCCTTGCCCCACCCCCATTCTCCAGGGCAGGTTCAGCATTCCACCCTTACCTCCACTGTAGGTGTTAGATTGTAATTCACTTTTTATGATTTTCAGTATTGTTGGGGGGGAGCATTCATTCTGACCAGGGGCTGCACTGGATTATGTTCCCAGGGGATGGGTAAGAGAGTTGTGTGTGATGTGTGACGTTCACCTGTTCATTTTGCAGATTCAGGCAAGCAGATTTAGAGCCAGCTGGTAGAGACAAGTGGCCTGCTGCTGCTTTCAGCACCGCACAGCATAGGAAGGCTTTCCACAGGTTAGAGTTCCAGGATGTCACAGAGTTCAATTCTGATTGATGCTCTATTTTCTGCTTATTGAGAGAACAACAAAAACTAAAACAGGAATCTGCCAGGGAGCTTTTATAGCAGGGTGGGACACAACTTTCTGGCTCTGCTGTGTGGGATTTTCCCAGTTTTTAGGGGCAGGGGGAGAAATGAAGCAAGCCTTGTATGCACATATGAATAATAAAAGAAAAATGAAAAAAACAAAACAAAACTGTTTTTTAAATTTTATATTTAATCAAATTTATATAAAATTATATATAAAATATAATATATGCAACATATTATATTATATATGTGTATTATATGTAATATATATATTATATATATTTGTATGTATAAATTATATAATATTATATATAAAATTATTTTTAATTTTATATGCACCTAGTGTGTTAGTGGGTTATTATTTTGGCTAGAAGCATTCAGAATTACCCAAGTATAGCTCTGGTACCTCAAGTTGGTTTCTGAAGTCATGGAGCTTAGGATTTCTGATTCTTAGCTTAATCAGCATCTTGGATCTATTTTCTTCATTGTAATAATACAAAAATAAGCAAACTATATGTAAAATAGACACATTCTTATTTCTTCATTTTTTCTTACTGATAATGTCATGTGCCTTAATATTTTTTAACTTTACAGCATAACATCTAGTCTTTCCTTTACAGTATGTGATAATGTTTTATTCATTTCTTTTTTTTTTATGGACTCTTTTGACTATTTATTTAGTTTATTGTACAAAATTTTTATATTCTTGAGAGCACATTATCTGATGAATTCCTACTGATCTCTTTATTTGTAAACATTTCAAATCATTATTTTAACTACATATCAAGGTTTTCTTATATAAACAAATTTAAAGATCTTGTAATATATTAGTTAACAATATCTACATTAATTTCTTAGTCTGATGGATTTTGTCTGGTCTATTTCTATTATTTTATTTGAAATTTAATAACTGTATCATGTTATATGTACTGTTTATTTATTTAACATGCTCTTTTAAAAATTGTTCAGGTATTTTGGATGATTTGTTCTTTTGCTTTAGTTGCTCCATTTATGTCAATATCTTGAGTATACACTCAGTCCCCCTTACCTGCATTTAGGCTGCTATTTTTGGTTTCTTTGCTTTAAAAAATATTATTTGAATACTAGTAGTACTTATGTGAAAGTCATGGCACTTCATCTGCTTCAGCTTTCTCATTTCTGCTGTATTTCTCTGTTTTTACTGCTTTTTTTAGCTTTGGTATATTTAATGACATTAGCTATAGAGGAGTCACAAAGATAACACAGTTTCATGTACACTTTACCCAAGTAACCCTAATGTGAATACCTTACATAATGATGGTCCACGTATCAAAATTAAGATGTTAGCATTGATAAAATATTATTAACTAAACTATAGACTTCATTCTGTATTTCAGCCATTTCATAATTAATGTCATATTATGCCCGATCCAATTCGGCATAGCAATTTGCATTAAGTTGTTAACCCTCCTTAGACTCCTCCAGTCTGTGACAATTTCTTGGTTTTTCCTTGTCATTTAGGACCTTGACATTTCAGAAGAGATCTGTCCAGATAGTTTTCATATTATTCTTCAATTTTGGCTAATCCAACATTTGTTCATGATTAGATTTTTCAAGGAAAGTTAGGGAGCAATGTTGCAGAATTATGGTGTTCTTCTCGTGGCATCATAACAGGGGCATATTTTAACTTAATAAGGTGATGGTAAGGTTGATCACTTGATAAAGTTGAGAGGTGCTGGGTTATGCTGCTGAGAAGTTTACTTCCCATTGCTATTCATTAGAAACAAGGTATTAAGTCCAGACAGCACATGAGGGGAGAGACTTAAGCAATATCTCTTAAAAGAGGTAGAAGTAAAGATTTTGGGGGAACAATTTTAACATCACACCAGAAATTCAAAATGTTTTGGAGACATTAAACTATACAAATTGTTAATTTTTTGGAAAATTTGGATGCTATCTTCCTACATCAGTTATTATTGTTTTGTTTAAATGGTGATATTCCCTTTTATGTGTATTAATTTGTAAATACAGAATAACTATAAAATCTTTGCTTCATACTTTTTTCCCTTAGGTTTATTAAAAATATTGCTTCACACATTGCTGTTAAGAACACAGGTGCCATACTGATTCAAATGAGTTTGTCCTTCTACATGAAGGTATAGCTAATATTTTTATTCTAAAATCTAATACTTTTAGGAAAATAAATCTAAGATCACTTTTCTGCAACAATAATTACAACTATGCTTCAATATGTACCTTCAGGTAATCTGTTGCTCTATTAAAATTTACATTTATAATTTTAAATACTTCTCTATTATTTTCAAGGATTCAATTTATGTGTGTTTTATCACTCTTGCTAACTTCTAATAAACATGGTTTTCTTCCTAAAAATTTTATCCCTTTTTCTTTATTTTCATTACCTTTCTCATTTTACATCAGCTTATAGATATAGGCTTATAGACATAGTGAAGCTTGTACATTTAAAGACCTCAATATTGAGTAAAATTTTTCTCTGATATCTCTTCTACATCTACTAAGTTAACATTTCATTTTGTCTACCCTTATACTAGCATATAAATTTTATATAATACTTAGGATGTATCAAAATTCTTTTTTCAATATTAAGACTTCAGCTTAATGTGTTGTATTAGAATAATTATCTCTCTACTTGTCTATGAAGAATTTTTATTAAGTGAAAGCTTGATTCTCATTTCTATTTTGTTTTATTCATTTTGGTGGATATAGTTTATCATGTTTCTGTTTATTTTGAAATGCCTTCTTATCACCCATGATAGAAGATTCTACTAGGCATAATGAAAGAATATCAGATTTTTCTAAGCTATTAGTTTGAAATCATCTTCTCTGTTGCTTTTTATTTAGTAGGTATTTTAACTATGAAGAATGGTAGTGTGTATTCTGACCTTGGGGTATACTTTTGCTTTTGTAGCAACTTGTTTCATTAGAAGTCCCTGGAATGCAGATTCTTTGCCATAAATGTATGTATTACTTATTTTGGAGAGCAGCTTCAGGCTTAATAATTATCCAGAAAGCAAAGGAAGTATCACTGAGCAAAAAGATAATTTGAATATACTTGCAAGGAAAAGTTTAGACATTCCTGTGAGTAAATAAAGATTCTGAAAGTCCTTCCAGAATTGTGTGTTAATACAAGGTAGTAATGGCTATAATAATCCTGTGGAATAGTTATTGTTTTTTAAGAAGATGACCATTAGACAGTCCTATTTAACTCACATCATTTTCTGTCAGGGATTAATTTATACTTGTCCACCTGCCAGTACCCTAACAATTATAGGAACAGCTACTCCAGGACTGTGGAAGCTTTTCTTCTAGGCTCTCACAAGATGAAAATTAATTGGCCAACCCACAGTCATCCCAGCTGAGCTGGTCACAAAGTCACTATAAAAGGAAACTCCTGCCACCTTTTCCTTCCTTTCATATTTTCCAAACACTTTTTTTAGATGTGTATTAGGTGACTGGCATAGTGAAATGATCCAGAAGACGTATTCATCAGGAGTCTTACTGCGTGAATTTTCAGCCATGATTGACTTTTACACTTGTCAAATTCAAGAAAGGAGTGTCAGGAGATGCCTATGTGTCACATGATTCAAAAAATAATCTCTTTTGTCCCCATTGTATAAGAGCATTCCACTTAGGATAGACAGTCAAGGTCAATAGTTTCAGTAAGCCTATGATTCATTTCCTTGTCTGATGTTCTCTAGGCAATAGGAGTCCAAATTGAGTGTGTGGGTGATATAGAGTTTAGTTTTCTCCAAATCTTGGGATAGATTGAGCTATTCAGTTCCAATAAGCTCAAATGAGCTCAAATAAATAAAACAAAAATTAAAAGGTCCTTATAGAAGACTTTACCTATTAAATAAAAAGGTGATTAAATTTTTGTTATGTACATACTCTTTATAATGTTGAGTCATGTTCCTTCTATACTAAATTTTAGAGTGGTTTTGTCATAAAGAAATGTTGAACTTCATTGAATATTATTTTGCATCAATTGTAATCAAATATATGGTTTTGTATTTCATTCTTTTGATATGATATTCCACATTTATTTTTGCATATAATGAACCATCTTTGTATAACTTGAATAAATCCCACAAGGTTGTGATACATAGTCCTTTTGATATAATATTTGTATAAATTTACTAGAATTTTATTGAGAACTTTTGCATCTATGTTTATCATGGATATTAGGCTGTAGTTTGTAAGTTTTTCCTTGTATCCTTGCCTGACTTTGGTATCAGGGTCATATTGGCTTTATAGTCATAATGTTTCTTTTTTATAAAAAACATTTTACAAGTATATTTTAATTGCATAGAATAATGAGTTTCATAGTGACATTTTGATGCATGACAATGTATACTTTTTCATCTCTGTTTCTATTTCTTTGAGTAGTTCTGTTTCTTATCCTTTTAGAGGAAAACTTGTTGATTTTGTCTGTATTTTGACAGTGCAGAGAATTATTATTATACAGATCACAAAAGAAAAAAAACTCAATAGAGTTTCAAAAAATCACAAATATCCACAAATAAAAGGTGGTTTCTTTCAAATTGTTTTTAAAACAAACATTACAAGTGATACCACAGAAACATAAAGGATTTTATAAAACTATTTTAATAAAGGTATGTCACAATATTGGAAATACTAGGCAAAAATGGATAATTTCAGGGCACATAAAACCTACCAATATTGAAATGTGAAGATGTAGAAAACAAGAACAGACCATAATGAGAAAAAAGATTGAATCAGTGATTAAAAAAAATCTCCCAACAAAGAAAACCCCAGGACCAAGTGGTTTCACAGTCAAATTGTACCTTGATGTATCACATCAAGAGAATGAAAGACAAAAGCCATGTATATGATCATTACAATTGATGTAAACAGTATTCAATGAAGTTCAACAGTCCTTTATGACAAAATCCACAAAATTTAGTATAGAATGAACATATCTCAATACAATAATTAATATGTATGTGTATATATACATATATATACATATATATGTGCATATATAGGTAAACACTCCTTTGTACTTAATGGAAAAGAGCTGAAAACATTTTCTTTAAGACCTGGAACTGAAAAAGGATGTCCACTTCCACACCTGTTAATCAATGCATTACTTGATGTTTTAGCCAGAGTGATTATACAGGAGAAAGAAAATCCATGTGAATAAGAAAAGAGACAATTAAAGAGGAGGAGAAAAAAGGTATTCCATGTTCCCAGTTTAGAAAAAGTAATATTGTTCAAATATGCATATCCTTAAAGCAATCTTCAGATTTAGATTATTCCCATCAAAATGGCTATGGTATTATCAGAGAAATAAAAAAAAATCTTGAAATTTATATAGAACTACTAAAGACCCCTAGTAGCCAAAATGATCTTTAACAAAATTGTCAAAACTTAAGAGAAACCAAGGTGATAAGATGTAGACAGTTTTGGAGTACCTGGAATGGCGGTATAAGAGATTTGGATCTATATTAAAAAGTTATGAAGTATGATTATGAATAGGTGAGAAGAGTAATATCAATTTTTACAAATAGGGAACACTAAATATTTTAGGCATTATGCAGATGGTTGGAAATATGGGATTGGGCATATCAAAAATACCTTCATTCCAAGGCAACATGCTCATTGTAAGGAGAAAAGGGGATGATTGATCACAGATATACTCACAATTAACTGTTTACTTTAGTGAAGAGCAATTAAGAGTATAAAAAATCTCAAGAAAGTAAACAAAGTAAAACACAGCTGTAAGAGTAGAAAACACAGAACAATCTCAGTAACTTATATTCAGGTCAAGTAATATCAAATTTCCACTGAGTGTGTTGTACAACATAAATGTACTATCAATTCACATAGCAGAAAAGTTAATGTAATTGTCTGACCACAAAATACCTTCTAGCTTCTGCTATTGTTACTAATTTTTTTTAGACTATGTTAGTTCTACTTCCTTCAGTAAGGGATCAAACAAGTCAGAGGCAATTTTCTGCCTATTTTACATTTTATGCATAGAACAATGAATGGAAGAGTAAAAATTTAAAAGTTAACAAAAAATTCAGCAACATGATATTCAATCAGATTTATTGAAGGTCATTCGTTCTAACCTCATTGTCTCACAGGACATCTTTAATGGATTTCAAGGGGTTGGTAATTTTAGGACTAAATGTCTCTATAGAAATATATTGATGTCAGTGCAGGGAATTCCCTTTAAGATTTGTGGTAACACCTTAATTTTGCAGTGTAATACACATTATTAAATCCTTTTATTTGTAGCCTGAAAAATAAGGAAGTAATAAATGTTTTGAAAAGATTAATGAGGAACAGACAACTTTGTAACCTACTAAAGGAATTATCACTTCCCTTAAAAAAGTGATTTGAGTTTCATAATATTGTTTTCTAAATCTATAGGTATAGAGAATGGGAAAATGCCACATGATAATAAAAAACTTAATTGTTGAATATGGTTTTATTTGAAACAAATTCATTTTGAAGGAAGAATCTGCTACAATATACTTCAAATCTAACATACTGGAATCCATCAGGAGTAAAGAATTATTTATGATTGAAGAGGTAATTTTCAACAAATCCAACAAATGCTAGGATTTAAGTCATTTTATAGTGTGGTGATATTCAAATAATATCAAGGACATATTTCTTGGTCTCACAGCATAATTGTAAAATCTCAGGCAGTTTCCAAGTTCTCAAATGCTAATCCTTTCTGAAGGAAATGGCATATATGAAGTTGATATTTAGTTTTGAAATCAGTCATTTCAGAAGACTATTTTTGAATATGTATTCATCAAGAATATACTATAATAAGATTTTTTTCACATTTAATGTTAGTAATTTTACTCAAGTTATTTTGAAATAAACTTTGTGTATTTTTATAGTTCATCTGTGGCTTATCATGCTGTTCTTCATGATGAAAACTTGTGAACTTTAATTTTTTCATGTAGTTTGCTACTCCATCCATCATATATCACACTGTAGTTACTGAATATTCCCATGAAAACGCATTTGCATTTCTTCTTGTTGGTATCGTTACTTGTTTTGTAGTTCATTAGGCATAACAAAAATTTGCACTGAATTCCAATGAAAAGTACTGATATATTCAGTGTTAACAAAAGGCAAAGCCTTATATATGTAGTTGCAAGAAAGAATTTAGCTATTCCTGTGAATAAGTAAAGCTTTGGAATATCCTTTCAGAGTTATGTGTTAAGACAAGGGAGAATTGAATTTATTGGTGGAATAATTAATGTGTGTAGTCTACCAAAGAAGGGATATAAATATGATATGACAGTTCTATTTAATTCACACATATCCTGAGCAGGAATTAGTTGATACTTGTCACCTGCAAGTACTCTAACAGTTTGAGAAATAAGGTGTTAGGTCAGCTGTTAGCAGCAGAACCATTGTCATTTTGGTCTTAATATTGAGACCATTGAAAATTATAAGCTTTGAGAACAACTTATTCAGGACTTGCAAGAATCTTTCAAGATGAAGGTTAATGGGACAACCTACAGTTGTCACTGCTGAGCTGGTCTCAAAGCCACTATAATTGGAATCACCCACTAGGGTTTCCTTTCTTTCATATTTGCAGAAAACATCTTCTGGATACATATTAGGTGACCAGCATAGTCTCAGGCATATGACCATCTTATTATGTGAACTTTCAGCTATGATTTTGCATTTATCAAATTTAAGAAGAAAGTGTGAGGTGATGCTTATGTATCACATGATACAAAAAATATTTTTTTTAGTCCCCATTGTATTACAGCAGTCCATCAATGATGGATAGTCAATGTCAGTAGCTTAAGTCACCCTTGTGGTTTATTTCCTAGTCTGGTGTTCTCTTGACAATTGGAGCCCAAAGTAAATGTGTGGGTGGCACAGATTTCAAATTAAAGTAAATCTGGCAGCATGCCTTGGTGAGATCATTTCTTTTTGGAAACCAAGACCTCTAAACACCTACACATTATAAGTGTGAAAAGGCAAGAGTGCACATACCCCAAATGGAACCCAGAATATAACCTATTCATAACATAACCATACAAAGATAATTATCCATTGAAAAGGTCATTTTATCACTCAATTAAAGCAACAGTTTCTAGTAAATGTAAAAGATGAAAGAATCAGTGAATCAGTCATTGCCCAGTGTCACACCTGCTTTGCTGTAACTTGGGTGCTGTGGAACAATATAATATGCCTTATTATGTCAGCATATTAAGAGGCTGTTGTTTCTTGAATCCTTGAAATAGAAAAATAGCCAATTATGAGTTATGAATTATTTTATATTCTCATCAAGATGAAATTTTTCCTACTTAAGCACAGAATAGGTCTTTTTAAAACCAAAATATTCCAAATGGTTGACTGATATCCTTGAGGGTTGTCATTCTCGACACTCTAGAAATATATTATTGGTCACAAATTGGAAAACTTAAAGGATAATATCTATATCATCTTTGAAAAGTTGGAACCTGTGATGATAAACACATGAATTCCTCCATGTACCTCTATGGCTATTTTGTTACTAGACTCATCTTGCCAACATTTGAGAGAGAGATAAAATATTGTTTGATCTCAGCTAGTTCAGTTTCTGATTGATTACAAATGTCTTTTTCATGCTAGATACTCTAGTAAATATTTTTATGTAGGATAGTTTCAATATCTCAACACTTCATATCTACTCCAAAACATCCATGCAAAAGCCTCTTCCAAAAATTTCCTCATCCATAATATTTCAAACTGTCTTACTAAAGGTACATTAAAGTCAATCACTTCTTCAATAAATCTAAATTTTCTTGCTTTGGACTACTTCTATTTTTACAGAATGTAAAAGCATTATCATTCTGCAAAGCTAAGAGAGTATTCCTCCATATATGTATATGTGTACATATATGGATGGATGGATGTGTATATACATATATATGTGTGTGTATAAAACACAACACTATATGGAGCTATGATGGACTTATCAGCATTACCATTTTCCTGCCACATCAAAACAAACTGAAGTATCACCCATTACCTTCAGAGATTGGATATGTGAGCTGAAGGAGAGATTTCCATTCAATGACAGTGTATGTCATAAAGGTCAAGGTCAGCCTCAGGGATAGTTTATTTTGGTCTCCAGTCCTGTTTATGTGTGATCATGAATTGCATCATTGTCACCTTCTAATGGATTGTTTGTGGGATGGCCCAACCTTGCCATTTTTTGGCATGACAATGGTGAGGTCATAAAGGGAAGTTTTTGAGGATAGACAGAGTACCTTTCTTGGCCAATAGGTAGAGCATCACCTCTCTGCAGTTATGGACAGTTACTGCTGAATCTCCCTTACTTTTTGTCACAATGTAATGCACCTTCCTGGGTCATAAAAAGTAGAACAGCACCCTGATACTCTCAGAAACTGACAAGTGCCAAACCTCCGATACTATGGTTACCTTGCCTTGACTGCCTGGGCACACTTGACTGCTTGGGCAACTGCAGTCATGGGTGCATCACCCAGAGACACTGGTGAACCTCCTAGACATTAGAGACTTGCATCTCAGTTTGCAGGGTTAATTCCATTAATCACTCAAACCAAGACCACTAAACTACCTGCAGGCATGAATGCTATTTATTGAAACTGAAGAATACACACTGAAACAGTATTACCCCGTGCATGTAGACCAAAAGTCAACATATCATACCCAGCTGACATTATACAACATACTTCCATGAGCCATTTACTTCAAAAGCCATCTTACAAAATTAATAGAGACAGTGAGGTTTAATAACACAATCCTGTAGTCCTAGCTACTTGGGAGGCAGAGGCAGTGGGATCATTTTAACAGAGGATTTTGAATCTAGACTGGGCAGCACAGCAACAGTCAACTCTAAATAAAGAAAGAAATAAAAGCATTGATCTTTCATTTTTCCCAATATAATTTAAGAGAAATAAGAAGCTTTAACAAGGACAGTAACATAATGAAAGGATCAGACCTCTCTATTCCAAGGAATAAGACATTAATGAATTGCTTAAAAACAAATTTAAAACAATGACTTTAATAAAATGCAATGAGATATAAAAGAATAGGCAGAATTCAAAAGTAAGAAGTAAATAGTATTATCAAAATAAGAAATAGAGCTAAAACAAAGAAATCATGAAAAAAAACAAACAGAAATCTTGGAACTAAATAACTAAATAAAGGAAATAAAAAGTACAACTGAAATTCTGAATGACAAAGTAAATCAAGAAGAAAAGCAATTTTTAGTTTAAAGACTGGCATTTTAAAATTACTAAGTCAGAAAAAAGAAAATAAATTAAAATTAAGTAAAAACTTCTACAAGGCTGCAGAGGCACCATAAAGTGAGCAAATACATGCTTTTTGTATGATCATTACAACTGATGCAAAACATCAATACATAATGATCAATATACATCATAATGATGTGTGATCATTACAATTGATGCAAAACAGTATTCAATGAAGTTCAAAATTTCTTTATGACATAAACCCTCAAAAATTACTATAGAAGGAACATATTTCAACACAATAAAGAATATATACAAAAACACATACCTTCATGCTTAATGGGGAAAAGTTGTAAACATTTCTGTTAAGACCTAGACCAAAAAAGTATTTCCACCCCTGTTAATTAAGCAAGTATTATATGTTTTAGGCAGGGTGATTATAGGAGAGAAAGAAATGAAGTTTATGAAAAGAAGAAATTGAATATCATTCAAAATATATGGAGCAATAAAACTTTTCCATGATAAGCAGAAACTAAAACAATATGTGACCACAAAGACACCTGTACAAAAGATTCTTCAAGGGATTCTACACACAGAAAGTGAAAGACAATATAACCATAAAATGACAGGCAGTACCAAACCACAGGAGAAGAAAAGGCAAAAGAGTAGAGAGTAACATCTATTTGGCTACACACAATCAAACCCTTAAACAACTGAGACAACTAAATGACAGGAATCACCACATACCTATCAATGCTAACACTCAATGGTAATGGACTTAATTCCCCCATCAAAAGACACTGTTTGACAAACTGGATAAAAAAGGAAGATTCAACAATTTGTTGCTTACAGGAGACCCATCTCATTGATAAAAACAAGCATAGGCTTAGGGTGAAAGGCTGGAAGAAGATTTACCAAGCCAGTGGACACCAAAAACAGGCAGGAGTAGCAGTACTTATCTCTGACAAAGTAGACTTCAAACCTACACTGACAAAAAGAGACAAACAAGGACATTACATGCTAACAAAAGGGGAAATACATCAAAAGGAAATAACAATTATCAATCTATATGCACCTAACATCAATGCACCCAATTTCATCAAACATACCCTGAAGGACCTAAAAACATACATAAACTCCAACACAGTGGTAGTGGGAGACTTTGATACCCCCCCCATCACCAATAGATAGGTCATCAAAACAAAAAAATCAATAAAGAAATCCTAGACCTAAAACATCATAGAGCAAACGGACCTACTTGATGTCTACAGAACATTTCATCCAACTTCTACACAATATAGATTTTTCTCAGCAGCCCATGGAACCTTCTCCAAAATTGATCACATTCTAGGGCACAAAGCAAGCCTCAGCAAATATAAGAAAATAGAAATAATACCATGCATTCTGTTGGATCACAATGCATTAAAACTAGAACTCAACAACAAAAATACTAACAAAAAACATGCAAGCAGCTGGAAACTGAACAACACATTGCTCAATGACCAATGAGACATCAATTGAATAAAGGAGGAAATTAAAGGTTCCTGGAAGTTAATGAAAATGAAAACACAACCTACTGGAACCTATTTGACACAGCAAAGGCAGTCCTGAGAGGAAAGTTTATAGACATGAGTGCATATATTAAAAAGACTGAAAGATCTCAAATCAATGACCTCAACTCAAACTCCTAGAAAGACAAGAACAAGCAAACCCCAAAACAAACAGAAGGAGATAAATAAAAAAAATAAGAGCTGAAATAAATTAAATTGAAACAAAAAAACCATGCAAAGAATTAATGAAACAAAATTTGATCTTTGAAAAAATAAGATCAACAGACCCATTGCAAACCTGACTGAAATGAGGAAAGAAAAAATTCAAATCAGTAAAATCAGGAATGCAAAAGGGGAGATAACAGCAAATACCATGGTAGTCCATGAAATCATCAGAGACTACTTTGAGAACATATATTCTAATAAATATGAAAATCTTGAAGAAATGGATAGATTTCTAGATACTTATGATCATCCAAAACTGAATCAAGAGGACATTAATCACCTGAATAGATCTATAACACTAAATGAAATTGAAGCTGCAATAAAAAGTCTCCCAAGAAAGATAAGTCCAGGACCTGATGGATTCTCTGCTGAATCTTATCAGACATTTAAAGAAGAACTAATACCAACCTTCTTTAAACTGTTCCATGAAATAGAAAGGGAAGGAAAACTGCCTAATACATTTCATGAAGCCAGTATTACACTCATCCCAAAACCAGGCAAAGACACCTCCAAAAAGGAGAACTATAGGCCAATCTCCTTAATGAACATTGATGCAAAAATCCTCAATAAAATAATGGCAAGCTAAATTCAACAACACGTCAGAAAGATTATTCACCATGACCAAGTTAGCTTTATCCCAGGAATGGAGGGATGGTTCAATATATGCAAATCCATAAATGTAATACAGCACATTAACGGAAGCAAAGACAAAAACCATTTGGTCATCTCAGTAGATGCAGCAAAAGCCTTTGATAAGATCCAACACCATTTCATGATAAAAGCTCTAAGAAAACTAGGAATAGAAGGAAAGTACCTCAACATTTTAAAAGCTATATATGACAAACCTACAGCCAACATCATAGTAAATGGTGGAAAACTAAAACCATTTCCCCTAAAATCAGGAATGACACAAGGATGCCCACTATCTCCACTCCTATTGAAAATGTACTGGAATTCCTAGCCAGAACAATTAGGCAAGAAGAAGGAATAAAAGGAATACAAATAGGTAAAGAAACTATCAAAATATCCCTATTTATAGACGATATGATCCTATACTTTAAAGACCCAAAAACCTTTACCCAAAAACTCCTAGACACTATCAACAGCTATAGCAAGGTAGCAGGATACAAAACCAACTTACAAAAATCATTAGTTTTTCTGTATCTAATAATGAAAAAAATGAGAAAGAATATATGAAAACACTTCCATTTACATTAACTTCAAAAAAAATAAAATACCTAGGAATAAACTTAACAAAATATGTGAATGAGCTCTACAAGGAAAACTATAAATCCCCAAAGAAAGAGATTGAGGAACACTATAGAAAGTGGAGAGTCTCCTATGCTCATGGATTGGTAGAATCAACATAGTAAAAACGGCTACACTACCAAAAGCAATCTACATGTTTAATGCAATTCCGAGCAATATCCCAATGTCATTCATTAAAGAGATTGAGAAAGCTACCCTAAAATTCATTTGAAAATATAAGAGACCACAAACAGCCAAGGCAATACTCAGCAAAAACAACAATGCTGGAGGTATCAGAATACCCGACTTCAAACTATATTAGAAAGCAATAGCAATAAAAAGAGCATGGTACTGGCACAAAAACAGATATGAAGACCAGTGGAACATAATATAGGACCCAGATATGAAGCCACACAACTACACCCAACTTATTTTTGACAAAGGCGCTAAAAAAAATGGTGGAGAAAAGACAGCCTCTTCAACAGAAACTGTTGGGAAAACTGGTTAGCAGTCTGTAAAAAACTGAAATTAGATCTATGTTTATCACCCTGTACTAGTATTAACTCAAAATGGATCAAGGACCTTAATATCAGACCCCAAACTCTAAAGTTGGTACAGAAAAGAGTAGGAAATACCTTGGAAATAATATGCATAGGCAAGGACTTCCTCAATGGAACCCCAGCAGCTCAGCAACGAAGAGAAAGCATAGACAAATGGGACCTTATAAAACTAAAAATATTCAGCTTAACAAAAGAAATAGTCTCTAAACTGAGGTGATCACCCAGTGAGTGGGAGAAAATATTTGCCAGCTATACATTAGACAAAGGACTGATAACCAGAATATACAGGGAATTCAAAAAAACTAAACTGTCAAAATCAATGAACCAATAAAGAAAGGGACAACTGAACTAAACAGAACTTTCTCAAAAGAAGAAATTCAAATGGCCAAAACACACATGAAAAAATGCTCACCATCTCTAGCCATAAAGGAAACACAATTCAAAACTACACTAAGATTCCACCTCACCCCTCTTAGAATAGCTATCATTAGAAACACCAACAACAACAGGGGTTGGAGAGGATATGGGGAAAAAGGAACCTTTATACACTGCTGGTGGGAATCTAAGCTAGTACAACCACTCTGGAAAAAAATTTGGAGGTTTCTTACAAATCTAAACATAGACCTGCCATTTGACCCAGCAATATCACTCTTGGGGATATACCCAAAGGAATGGGACACAGATTACTCCAGAGATACTTGTGCACCCATGTTTGTTGCAGCACTAACACAATAGCCAAGTTATGGAAACAGCCTAGATGCCCCACTACTAATGAATGGATTAAGAAAATGTGGTATTTTTACACAATGGAATTTTATACAGCCATGAAGAAGAATGAAATCCTATCATTCACAAGCAAATGGATGGAACTGGAGAACATCATCTTGAGCGAGGTTAGCTTGGCGCAGAAGACCAAAAATTGTATGTTCTCCCTCATATGTGGACTTTAGATCAAGGGCAATCACAACAAGGGGATAAGACTTTGATTACATGATAAGGTGAGTGCACACAAGGGAGGTATGAGGATAGATAGGTAACCCCCTCCCCCAAAAAGAAATAGCATTTGATGTCTCCAATGCAAAGGAACTAATGCAGAAACTTTAAAGCCACAGAGGCCAATAGGAGAAGGGGACTACTAGAGAAAAGGTTAGTTTGAGAAGAATCAATTTAGTAAGTAACACATATGTACATGGAAGCAAACTAGGAAACTCCCTATATAGCTATCCTTACCTCAAGTAGCAAAAACCCCTGGTCCTCCTTGTTAATGTTTATATTCTCTCTTCAACAAAATTAGAGATAAGGGCATAACAGTATCTGCTTGGAAGAGAAGGGGTGGCGGTGAGAGAGGGGGTGAGGGGAAAGGGACAGGGTGGGGGAAGTGGGGAGTAACAACCAATCATTGTATACACATATAAATATAGGAAATTTTAAAATTCAACTAAAAATAAAAGAAATTAAATTACCCTAATTTGCAGTTGATATGATTTTATATTAATAGAAACTTAATGACTCTATGCTACAGCTATTCAAATTTGTTAATGAATTCAGTAATACTAAATGATACCAAATCAACATGTAAAAATGAGTAGTATTTCATGTGCCAACAGCAAACTTTCTGAGAATCAAATCAGTAAATAATTCCATAACAATAGCTAACAAAAAATTGAACACTTAGGATTAAACTTAACCAAAGAAATGAAACATCTCCCTAATTAAAGTTATAAAACATTGATGAAGATTGAAGTGAACAGAAAATACAAAGACAGATCAACTTCATAGTTTATAAAAATCAATATTGTTCAAATATGCATAAATTCAAAGTAACTCTGAGATTTAGATTATCCTCATCAAAATTCCTATGACATTCTCAGAGAAATCAAAAAATCCTAAAATTCATAAAGAACCACTAAATACCCCAAATATCCAAAACAATCCTTAATATAATTATCAAAGCTACAGGTATCACAATATCTGAATTGAAAACATACTATAAACCTTTAGTAGCATCATACTAGAATAAATAGACACAAGTACCAGTGGAACAGAATTGAGAACCTAGATGTTTGTCCACATAAGTACAATCACCTCTTCTTTGAAAATAGCACCAGAACTGGAGAAAGAATTATCTCATCAATGAATGATGCTTGGGACTTGGAGTTTCATCTGCAGAATAAACTAGACTTCTCTCTCTCATCATAAACTAAAATCAATTCAAAATATGTCAATAATCTAAATCTATGATCTAAGACATTTTTATTGTATCATATAATTGTACAAAACAAGGGATTTCATTCTGACATTTTCATACATGTATATAATGTACTTTGATCATATTTGCCTCATTTTTGTCCTTTTTAATATATATTAATTATACAAAGCTAAAGATTGCATTGTGATATTTCCAAATATCCATATAAGGTACTTTTATCATATTCACCCGCTCTTACTTTTCTCCCACTGACCCAGCCCCTTTTCTTTTTTATACTATTTTATTGGGTTCCCTATTATATCTTCTTTTTTCCCCTCCCTTCTCCCTCTTTCCCTTTCCTTTTCTATGTCCCTAATTGTTTCCATTTTACTTAAATGTGCTTTTTTCCCCTCCAAATAATATGAGAAAAAACTTGAGAGACTGACTTACTTTGTTTTACATGATGACATTCAGTTCCACCATTTTCCTGCAAATGGTATATTATACTTTTTGAAAATAAGGCCTGAAGCAAAACTACTAATCAGAACAAGCAAAGGAAACACCTAAAGACATTAATAAGGCAATATTTTTATTGTTGTTGGAACATAAAAAGAATGACAAACAGGGCAAAATTATACAAACTAGATAATACCAAACTAAGAAGCATTCTGGTTAAGTAGAAAATGTGTTGTAGAGGCAGGTAAGTACCATTTAGTTAAGGAAAAGAAAAATCTCAATTACAAATTCCTGGAAACTTCTCATGGATAAGTTCATATTTGAGATCAAGGAAGAGCAGTTGGAGATGGAAAAACAGGAAGAAGTTACATTAGATGAGGGAAACATTGCTACAAAATTAATTGAACCAACTTCATGAGGAACATTGAAGTTAGGTACATGGCCAGGTTCTATGAGGAGCACAGGATAAAGAAAGGTGACAAGAGGTAGACTGTGGGGTGCATGTATCCCAAAAGCAAGAAAATGGATCTGGTTTGAAAGTAATGAGGTAATGTCATGAATCCTCGTTCAGGGAACCATCTCATGTTTCTCATTCATTCCATGAAAATCAAGTGCTACATGCTTCCAGCCACTTTTAAGACAGTTAAAAATACAGAAGTGGACATATCAAGGAGATTCCTTCTCTAAGCCAGTGTGTGGATTGTGGGGATGGGAAAGGAGAGCCAATTATACCTGTACTAACAAATCGTTCTCTTAATGAAGTATGATTACTATTATGAGAAGAAAAAATAGGGTAAAAAGGTAAAGAGCAGGTGGTATGATAAAAAAAATACATTGGATATTGCCACTTGTTATTATATTATATTATAGCATAGCATAGTATAGAACACATAAAAACAAATTTTCAGAGTGTGTTGTACAGCACAGAGAGCAAGTTTGTGGCTGAACCTACCACACCTCTAGTTACCTCTCAGAATATTACTTATTTTTCATTAACTACATTAATTATACTTCCTTCATTGAGGGTTCAAACCAACCGGAGAATATTTTTTTCCTGTTTTATATTTCATGCGGAAAATAAGGAGAGAAGTATAAGAAATTAAGTAGCAAAGCACAAACCATTAAAATGAGCTTCAAACATATTTTAGAGAAAGTCATTCATTGCAACCTCATTGTCTCACAGGACACCTTTAATTAACTTCATGTCGTTTATTATTTTTTAAGACTTAATGTTTCTACAGAAATACACTGATGTCAGTGCAGGGAATTCCTTCAAGATTTGATGAATACTTTAACTCTGCAGTTTAATGGACATAATTGCTAACACTTACCTGTAGGTAGTGTGAGATTTGAATTTTATTGTTTGCAAATGCTTTAGAGAACAGGATCCAGGAATATTTTTAAATTCTGAAATCTTCACTATAAAGCAAAAACCTTTACTCTGTTGACTTTCAAAAAGCTGTACTCTCTGAAATCCAGGTAGGAGAACTATTCTACCTTATTTTTTCTTTTAGTTTTGCAACTGTACATACTTATTTCCCCTTTATCACTTTTTGTTTACAAATTTTAACTCTTTTATATTTTTAGCTCTTCTGAGTGGTATGAATATATAAGATGAGGTACAAAACTACAATTCTTCTCACTTTCTGATTACAAGTTAAAATTTCTAAATATACAACTAAAATCACAGAAAAATGTCCTAAATACATAAAACATGTACAATGAAAGTAATTTCTATCTTAACTATTTTATGGCTTATTTTTAATACTTTAAAACAAAAAAAATTTATAACATATTAATTTTGATGCTTTGCTTATGGAAATGCAAGATCATTTTGACCTTAGAATTTATATAACCAGTCAGTATGTCCCAAACACTTTAGTAACAATAGGAAAACCACTTTTTAAACCAAAAGGAAATTTGAATCTAAATTTCTATAAACCTTTAAATAGTTGCCTCTGAAGTATAAATGTCAGCCTGTGTTGGCTTACTTATTAAGTAATACAGCATAATACAGAGAATTTTACTTTCATGAGGCATGAGAAAAAGAGAAGAGTCAATTTAGAGAAAAGAAAGACAAGATGATTATTTTGAAAATTATCATTGTAAACTCCTCCAAAGTAAATATCTATGTATAGATGCAAAGAGGTCAGTAAGATCCTTATTACATTCATTCCAAGTCAATACATTGAATCTGTTATAAGAATTGTCCCCCTCTTCTAGCCACAGCACTTTTGTTGAGTGTGTTTATGTGTGTGTGCATTGCTGGGAATCACAAACAGGTTTTTGGGCATGCTAGCAAAGTGTTTGCCACTGAGCTAGACCTAGAGCCCTCCCATAGTAATTTTCATTTCCATTCACACAATTATGTAATAACTAACCTATACATATTAGTAATATCTTAAGGAAATTCTTTAGACACATGAAGAAAAATAAATCAATGCAGATTTCAAAGAAAAAAATCATAGATGATCCTGATTATAGAAGACATGCTCTAAAATTTTAAAAAATGAGATAGATGTGGTCCTGAACATTCCGGCAAAACTTTATGTAGTAGCATAAAGCTATCCTTTAGAAATGGAGTAAGGATTAAGATATCTTCAACAGATTAATTAGAATAATGGCATGGAAAGAGTCAGTGTTATTGAAAACGTGAATGACATTTTAAAAAAGATGAGATCTGATTATCAATAGGCATTGATTTCTTTAGATTTACAAGGTAATTATCTTTAAAGATGAATATTCCCATTTAGCTTTTATTTATCTTTCAAATTTATATCTAAATAAATTAGTGCTTCTAATTTATATCTAAGGTATAAATTTAACATATTACTTACAAATTTTCTAAAATCATCTCTCCTTTTTACAGTCCAAAGAAAGACACATTTTAGGAAAATTGTTTTAGATTTGCTTTAGGGATCTTAAAAAACTGGCACTGAAATTATTTGGAAACAATCAACAAAAGGTAATGTTCCAAATCTTTGCAGTTTTCAAGTATACTTTTTTCTGCTTTAAGGATCCTCCCCAGAATGATCTATTCCAAAATACATTGTTGTGAATATTGGAAGACACAGCAGGAGGGCACAGGTGCTGAAACTTTAAGAGAACTAATATATCAGAAAAGTATAAAGAGCTTCATTACACAGACAGCAAGAAATTCTTGAAACAGAAAGTCCTCTATCTGTTATAAAAAGAAAAAGTTAATAGAAAAATATATCATATATTCTCTCATTTAACATCTTATATCTTACTAATACAGAAAAGCTAAGGATGACTGAGGACAACTATTCTTTGACCACTGAATTCATCCTCACAGGATTTGCAGATCACCCAGACCTCCTAAAGACCCTGATGTTTGTGGTCTTCTCTACCATCTATCTGATCACCATGGTGGGCAATCTTGGTTTGGTAGCTTTGATTTACATGGAACATCGACTTCACACACCAATGTTCATCTTTCTGGGAAACCTGGCTCTGATGGATGCTTGCTGTTCCTGTTCTGTTACTCCCAAGATGTTAGAGAACTTCTTTTCTGAGGACAGAAGAATTTCCCTCTCTGAATTTATGGCACAGTTTTATTTTCTCTGTCTTGCTGAAACTACAGATACTTTTCTTCTGGCAGCAATGGCCTCTGACTGCTACGTGGCCATATGCAGCCCACTCCAGTACCACACCAGGATGTCCAAGGAACTCTGCATTCAGATGACCACAGGGGTCTACATAGTTGGAAACCTGCATCCCATGGTTGAGGTTGGGTTATTGTTTAGGTTAACTTTCTGTGGGTTAAATCAGCTTAATCATTTTTTCTGTGATGTCCTTCCATTGTATAGAATTTCTTGTGTGAACCCTTATATCAATGAATTGACATTATTTATCATGGCAGGGTTCATTCTAATCTTTACTATCATCATAGTCTTAATATCATATTTCTAAATCCTTTTCACTATATTCACAATGAAATCCAAAGAAGGAAGAGGCAAAGCCTTATCTACCTGTGCCTCCCACTTTCTCTCTGTGTCAATATTCTATGGTTCTCTTTACATCCTGTATGCACAACCAAGTTTAGTTAATGAAGGGGATAAAGATATACCTGTAGCAATTTTTTATACTCTAATAATTCCTTTGTTAAATCCTTTTATTTATAGTCTAAGGAATAAGGAAGTAATAAATGTTATTAAAAGAACAATGAAGAAGAGAAAACTTGTAACATTTGAAGCAATAAAATCTCCCCTACAAAAGTGAGTTGAACTTCATAATAACCTTTTCCACATTTACAGCAAATAAGAAAGTGAAAATGCCCTTTAATGAACAGAATAATTTTTTTAAATAAAAATGTGATATTTGAGTAAAATAAGTTTGGAAAAAAAGAGATTATGTGAAAATTACCACCAAATCTAAAGACCTAGGATCCTGGAAATGAAGTAAGTCATCATTCATGACTGCAAAAATTTAAATGGTCAAAAAATGTTAATGTTAATGAATACCGTGAATAAAATCTAGTGTATATAAAGAATTTCTCATATTACTGTATGGCACATTATTAGTTTTTCTTTCTTGCTCATAACAGAGACTGTTTTCTTCTGGTAGTAATGGTCTGTGACCAATATGTGATCATATGCACCCCATTTCAGAACCACTTTGCTTGATATTTAAGCTTTCATTTAATGTCATTTGTAAATTTCTCAATCCTTAAATCTAAAATCTTAGGCAAATTTAACTTTTCAAGTATTAAACTTCTCTTAAAACCATCATTGGTAACTAATTTTCATATTTGAATTTGACTTTGAATTGACTTTATTCATTAAATATATTAAGTGTGGATATGTGTTCACAAAATGCACTAATATAATATTTTCATATTTAGTGTTCAACATTTCTATAGTCAAATCTCTGAACTAAAGTATCTGCATAATGGTGGTTTATGAACATCTAGTGAAAATTATGTACTTTTTGATAAAATTCCCAATGAATTAAATCTCTCATGTGGTATGCTTATTTGTCCATCACACATGGCACAGTAGTTACTGCATATATCCATTAAATAAAGTTTTTTTTATTGGTATCTTTACTAATGTTGTTGAGTACCTAAAACAGCACTTTCTCTATTGAATGTATTGATATGTTCACAGATTAAACAATAGATAGGGGTGTTGGTCAACCACACATGAGGCAGAAAATAGTGAAAATTCTAACAATATAAATAAAATATTAATCAAATAGACTGCAAGTATAAAAGGAAAATAAATTATTGAAAATGTACTATAGTCTAGGCATTAATCTAGACCTTTAACAGCTATTATCTACAAACATTATTAAGTTCTTCTTAAATAAAAACCTCAAGCATTGAAATATGGAATAGCTTGCCCAACGTCATTGCAGACAAATGAACCTGCAGTTTGAATAAACACTGCCTTTTCTCCCTTTTCTTACCTCCATTAAGTACCATTAGAAGTTAGCTGTAAAATGACCCAAACATTGTATGCACATATAAGTAAAAGAAAAATAAATAAATAAATTTATCTTAAAAAAAAAGAAATTAGCCATACCTTAAAATATTGAAAATATTTTGATAGGTGCAGCAAAATATAAATGAATATCACTATTGTCAATGTTTATGGAGATGACTGTCATTGGTGTTGGAAAGTGGGGATGAATACTGGGGCAGAGCCAACAAGGTTGCAAATTTTTGGAGAGGTCTTGGCGACTGTGGGAAGTGTGCTGGATCAGCAACTGAGAACCTTCAATACCAAACTCAAAAACCTGATACATATTTGAGTCCCTGTCAGGGTAACAGGATATTTTTCAACAGATATCATGTGGGTAAGAGAGTAGGATGCTACGTTCACAGATAAGAAAGAAAAAAATTGAAAATGTACATTATACACAGTAAAGCTATCCTCCAGAAGTTAAAGTGTAAAAATGTATTTCTAAGACATGAAAACCTAGTAAATTCATCACTACCAGGTTGATTTTAAACAAAATATTTAAGGATATCCTGCACTAGAAGTGAAAGAACAGTAAAACTAACATGGTGAAATTGTGTGAGAGTATAAAATCCACTGGTGGGGAAGAGACAGAAAGGGAAAGTGAGGAGTCAAAACTTATCAATACAAACAAATCATCAAACCACAAAGATAAAAAAAAAGGAAATGAAAAAACATACAAATAAAACAACCTCAAATAATTACAAAATGACAGAAGTAAACTTTTTGCTGTGGTGCTGGACAATGATCCTCGGGCTTCACACATGGAATGCAATCACTCCACCACTGAGATATGCATTGTGTTCCGAAATGAAATATTTAGACTGTATGAATTGATAAAAATAAAAGGAACAAGTGAAACAACACACTACCTACAAGAAACTCATTTCATTGGTAAAAACTCTCATAGACTGAAAGTAAAGTAATTATTAAAAAATATTCAATATAGCAGATACTTAAAGTGAGCACTAGAAGAGGGCAACAAAATTGTGGATTGCCAACAATCACATAGTAAAAAATTGGTGAACATTGTTCAGTCTGTTGCACATTCTAGTTTATTCTCCAAATATGTATTAATTTTCATAAACTACATTAACTCCACTTCCTTCAGTTAGAGTTTCAACCAGCAGGAAACTTTTTTCTGCCTGCTTTACATTTTATTCACAGAATAATAAGGTTCTAAAAATTGACTAGTTATACACAATATCACAAGATCTTCTATCAGACTTCAGTGAAGGCCATTCACAGTTTACCTTTAAGTATTTCCAAGTAATTTGTTACTTTTTAGAACTTGATGTCTCCACAGAAATTCATTGATGTCAGTGCAGGAAATTCTCTTTAGAATTTGATGGAATACTTTAACTGTGCAGTTTAAGGGACATGAGATTTTCATTGTCTTAATTCCAAATGTTAGTAAGCAAGATTCATGAATACTCTTAAATTCTGAGACCTTCACTGTAAATCAAACAGTGTACTTTCAAAAAGCTTTACTCCTTGAAATGTAGGTAAGAATACTATATTAACTTATTATCCCTTTTAATTTAGCAACAATAAATATTTTGTTCCCTGAATCATTTGCTATTTTGATGTTGCTAAATTTTAACTTATTTTTATTCTTTCTAGCTCTTCTCAAAAGTGAGTAATATGTGGATTAGGGATGAGGTTCAACACTGTAATTACTTTTTGTTTGTAGATATTTTTACTAGGATATATTTGTTATATGGAAAGGATTCATAGTGACTATTCTGATTAGACTTATATTGTACATTCGTTTCATGGCTCCCCTGATCTTTCCTCATCAACCCATCTCCAACCCACATAAAGCAATTGCAATAGGTTTCTTAGTCTATTTCGTTTAGGTATTTTAAGTCCACCAACCATATACTATCACCTTAATCTCCTTTATTCACCCTCCCACTAGTATCCCCACACACAAAGTATACCTATTTTACAGTCTTTTTTTTAATTAATATTAAGTTGATGTTCAAAAGGATTTCTCACTGTATGCCCACAGTGGGTATACTTTACTTTGGTCCATTCAACCCCTTCTGTTAATCTATCTTACTGCTTTGCCTCCCACCCTACATTTTAATCAGCTTTCAGTACACATCCTTATATCGTCTACCTTCACATCTTATGTTTATGATATTACTGATGCTCTGTCATTCTCTTTTCTTTTCCCCGTTTCCCTGAGTTCCATGGCATAGTTCTACATCCAAGTTTGTATATGATCATGCTTGTTTTGTGTATATGTTTATCTGTCTTCCATGTATGAGACAAAACATGCAGACTTTGTGTTTCTGAGCCTGGCTTACTTCACTTAACATGATGTCCTCCAATTATATCCATTTATCTTCAAACCACATGACATTATTCCTTATGGCTGAGTAATATTCCTTTGTGTATATATATCACATTTTTTTTATCCATTCATCAGTTGAAAGGCACCTGGGTTGACTCCAAAGCTTGGCTATTGTGAATACTGTTGCAATGAACATTGGTGTACAGGTGTTTCTATCATATCCTGTCTTATGTTCCTTTGGGTAGGTGCCCAGGAGTGTGTCACTTGATCATATGGTACTTCTTTCTTTGGCTTTTTGAGAAATCCCATACTGCTTTCCATAGTGGAAAATTATTTCCATAATTTTCATTCACACCAACAGTGTATAAGATTTCCTGTTTTGCCACATCCTCACCAGTGTTTGTTATTTCACTTGATCCTGGCCATTATGACTAGGGCCATTATGGCCAATATGAAGTCTAAGTATCGTTTTGATTTACAACTCTTTTATAACCAGGGAAGTTGAACACTTCTTCATGTATTTACTGGCCATTTGTACCACTTCCTTTGAGAATTCCCTGTTTAATTCATATTTAATTCCTTTGCTTCATTGGGGATTTGATTCTTTGGTGGTTGAGTTTTTTTTCCTTGTAGATTCTAGTTATAAGACCCTTATTGAATGAGTAGCTGGCAAAGATTCTTTCCCATTCTGTGGGCTGTCAATTAACTCTAGTGACTGTTTCTATGGCTGGGCAAAAACTCTTCAGTTTGATGCAGTCCCATTTGTTCATTCTTTCTCTTAAATGATGAGCCTTTTGAGTGCTATTTAGGAAATCATTCTTTATACCTCTTTGTTCCAGTGTATTTTCTACTGCTCTCTGGAGTTGTTTCAAATTATCAGGACATATATTATGGTCTTTGATCCACTCTGAGTTGATTTTGGTACAGGGTGAAAGACATGGATCTAGCTTTCAATCCTCTACCTGGGGACATCCAGTTTTCCCAGAAGCATTTGCTGAAGAGGATGTCTTTTCTTCATTGTGTTTTTTGGGCTCCTTTGCCAA
This sequence comes from Castor canadensis, assembly GCF_047511655.1. Taxonomy (NCBI): domain Eukaryota; kingdom Metazoa; phylum Chordata; class Mammalia; order Rodentia; family Castoridae; genus Castor; species Castor canadensis. The sequence goes on from NC_133390.1 coordinate 47,392,557, forward strand.
AGATCAGTTGGCTATAGGTGGGTAGATTTATGTCTGGGTCTTCTCTTCTGATCCTTTGGTCTTCCTGTCTGTTTTTGTGCTGATAAATGCTGTTTTTATTGTTATGGCTCTGAAGTATAGTTGGAAGTCAGGTATTGTGATGCCTCCAGCATTGAACATTTGGCTATTTGAGGTCTTTTGTGTTTCCATTTGGTTTCAAGATTGTATTTTGTATGTCTTTGGAGAATGTCATTGAAGATTTGATAGGGATTCTGTTGAGCATGTAGATTGTTTTGGGGAGTATGGCCATTTTCCCAATGTTGATTCCACCAATTCATGAACATGGAAGGTCTTTCCATCTTCTGATGTCTTCTTAGATTTCTCCATTTAGTTGTTAATAGATTTCATTAATAAGTTCTTTGGTTTATTTCAGTAAATTTATTCCAAGGTATTTTACTATTTTTGAAGCTATTGTAAATGGGGTTGCTTCCCTGATTTCTTTCTCAGTCTGTTCATTGTTGTTATATAGGAAGACTACTGATTTCTGTATGTTAATTTTGTATCCTAATACTTTGCCAAAAGAGATTATGATTCTAATAGTTTTTTGGTAGAGTTTTTTGGGTCTCTAAGCTATAGGATCTTGTCATTAGCAATAGGAATATTTTCACTTCTTTCATCCCTATTTGAATGCCTTTTATTGCTTGCTCTTATCTTATTGTTGTGGTTAAGAATTCCAAAACTATATTGACTAGGAGTGGAGAAAGTGAAAAGCCCTGTTTCATTCAGGAATTTAATGGGAATAGTTTAAGTTGTTCTCCATTCAGTATAATGGTAGTTATAGGTTTATCATATATAGCCTTTATTGTGCTGAGAAACATTCCTTCTATTTCTAGTTTCTTCAGAGATTTTAGCATGAAGAGGGTTGAATTTTGTCAAAGGCTTTTTATGCTTCTATTGAGAGGATCATGTTGTTTTTGTCCTTGCTTCTGTTTATATACTGTATTACATTTATGGATTTATGCATTTTGAACAATACTTGAATCCCTGGAATGAAACAAACTTGGTTGTGTTGTATGATCTTTTGGATATGTTGTTGAATTCTGTCTGCCAGTATTTTGTTGAGAATTATTGTGGCTATATTTAATAAAGATATTGGGCAATAATGGTCTTTTTTAGTTGAATATTTATTAGGTTTTACAATGAGTGTAGTAGTGCATTCATGGGATGAATTTTGTAGTGTTCCTTCCCTTTTCCTGGAAAATTTTTAGAAGTATTGGTGTTAAGTTTTTTTTTAAAGGTTTGGTAAAATTTTGCTGTGAATCCATTGGGTCTTGGTCTCTTTTTTGTAGGGAGGCTCTTTATTACTGCTTAAATTTCGTTGCTTGTAATAGGATTACTAAGGTTTTTAATATCTTCTTGGTTCAATTTTTGTTGCTTATAAGCTTCTAGCAATTTATCCATTTTGTCTAGATTTTCCAGTTTACTTGAATATAAGATTTCAAAGTACTCTCTAATGATTCTGTATTTTGTTAGTATTTGTGGTTATATACCCTTTTTCATCTCTGATTTTATTAATTTGGGTCTTTTCCCTCCTCTATTTTGTCATATTGGCTAGGGGTTTGCTGATTTTGCTAACTTTTTCAAAGAGCCAACTTTTGTTTCATTGACTCTTTGTACAGTTTTTTGTTGTTGTTGTCTCAATCTCATTGATCTCATCCCTGACCTTTATTATTTCTCTCCATCTGCTGGTTTTGGGTTTGCTTTGTTCTTGTTTTTCTAGGACCTTAAAGTGCATAATTAACTTGTTTATTTGAGATGTCTCTGGTTTTTATCATTACAGGCACTTATAACTATAAACTTTCCCTTAGCTGGGCCCTTGCTGTCTCCCACAGATTTTGGTAGGTTGTATTTTCATTTTCATTGGATTCTAGGAACTTTGTGATTTCTTCCCTTATTTATTTAGTCACACACAGGTCTTTCAGTAGTGTGTTGTTCAGTCTCCTTATGTTTGAACATTTCCTGTGGTTTCTTTTATTGCTGAGGTCTAGTTTTATTTTGGTGTGATCTGATATGATTTGGGAGGTTATTTCATTTTTTTTAAATTAGTTGAGACTTGCTTTGTGTCCTAAAAATCATCTGTTTTGGAGAAAGTTCCATGAGCTGCAGAGAAGAATGTACCTTAGCAGGTTGTTGGGTGAAATACTCTGTAGATATCTACTATGTTGCTTTGGTCTAATGTGTGGAGTAACTCTGAAATTTCTTTGTTGAACTTCTGCCTGGAGAACCTGTCTATTGATGACAGTGGGGTATTCAGTTATTGCACTATTGATGTGTTAGGGTCTGTCTGTGCTGTTAAGTCCAATAGAGTTTTTAAATCTAAATGTGTGCCCTTGTGTTTGGTGCATATATGTTAAGAATTGATATTTCCTCTTAATGAATTGTTCCTTTAATTATTATGAAGTGACCTTCATTGTGTCTTCTGACTGATTTTAGTCTGAAGTGTACTCTGCAAAAATAACAGTAGATACTCCTGCCTGTTTATGAGGTCCATTTGCTTTGAAAACCTTTTCAAACCCTTGACATGGACACTTGACTACACATACTTTTCTTCTGGAAGTAATGGCCTATGACTGCTACGTGGCCGCATGCAGCCCACTGCCATATCACACTTTGTTGTTAAGAAACTGCATTCAGATAACCACAAGAGCCTACATAGCTGAAAACCAGCATTCCATGACTGAAGTAGGTTTATGGTTTAGGCTATCTTTCTGTAGGTCTCATCAAATCAAAAACTGGTTTTTGTATTGTCCCTCCATTGTATTTCCTATCTTGTGTTGATGTTTCTATCAAACAATTGCAAGCTGAACAACACATTCCTCAATGATCAGTGGGTCATAGAATCACAGAAGAAACAAGGGAGGAAATCAAAAAGTTCCTGGAATTTAATGATAATGAAAACAAAACCTGTCAGAACCTCTGGGACAGAGCAAAGGGAATCCTATGAGGAAAGTTTATAGCCTAGAGTGCATATATTAAAAACACAGAAAGAGCTCAAATAAATGATCTAATGCTACATCTTAAACTCTTAGAGAAACAAGAACTATCCAAACCCACAGCTAAGCTAAAGGAGAGAAATGATAAGTGCTAAAATCAACAAAATAGAGACAAAAAAACACAGATAAAGAATCAATGAAACAAAAAGCTGGTTCTTTGTTAAAATGAACAAGATAGACAAACCCCTGGAAATCTGACTATAATAAGGAGGGAAAATTGCCAAATTAATAAAATCAGAAATGAAAAAGGGGTGATAACAACAAACACCAAGGAAATCAGTGGAATTGTCAGGAACTACTTTGAAAACCTATATTCTCCCTCATATGCAGACTTTAGATCTAGGGCAAATGCAGCAATGTGGTTGGACTTGGATTGCATGATAAGGGGAGAGCACATTTCGGTGATATAGAAATAGGTAGAAAACCCAAAACATGAAAGCATTTGATGTTCCCAGTCCAGAAGAACTAATACAGAAACCTTAAAGCAACAGAGGTTATCATGAGAAGGGGATTGGTAACCAGGGTAAAGATCAATTAGAGATGAATCAACATGGGTCATAACATGTGTACATGAAAGCAATGCTAGGAATATTTCTGTATAGCTATCCTCAACTCAACTAGCAAAAACACTTTGTCTTCCTTATTAGGCTTGTCTCTTTTCTTCAACAAAACTAGTGATAAAGGCAGAACATGACTTGCCAGGAACTGAGGGGGGAAGAGGGGAGAGGGTGGGGGGGGTGGAAGGAGAAATGACCCAAATAATGTATGCACATGTGAATAAAAAAAAGTTTTTTTATTAGAAAATATTGAAGAAATGGACAAATTTCAAGATAGATATGACCATACAAAATTGAACCAAGAGGATATTAATCACATAACAGATTTATAATAAACAATGAAATTGAAGCAGCAAAAAGTTTCCCAAAAAAGAAAAAGCCAAGACCTAAAAGATTCTCCAATGAATTCTATTAGTACTTTAAAGAAGAACTAACACCATTACTCTTTAAATTTTGCAAGAAACAAAAAGGGAAAGAACACTGCCTCACTTATTTTATGAAGCCAGTTTTACATGCATCCCTAAACTGGACAAGGATACATCAAAAAAGAGAACTACAGGCCAATCACCTTAATGAACATAGATGCAAAAATTGTCAATAAAAGAATGGCACACTAAATTCAACAACCTATCAGAAAATCATACACCATGAACAAGTTGACTGAAAAGAGGAAGAAAAACCCTTTGATAAAATTCTACACCACTTCATGAAAAAAGCTCTGATAAAACTAGGAATAGAAGAAATGTACCTGAACATAATAAAGGTTATATATGACAAACCTATAGCCAACAGCATACTCAATGGAGAAAAGTTGAAACCATTTTCCCTAAATTCAGGAATGATACAAGGGTGCACAATCTCTCCAATCTTATTCAACATAGATTTGTAATTTCCACCCAGAGAAATAAGACAGGAAGAAGCAATAAAGAGAATACCAATAGGTAAGGATAAAGTCAAGCTATCCCTATTCACAAACAACATGACCTCATACCTAAAAGACCCAAAAAACTCCACAATAAAATTCCTAGACATGAAAAAACAGTTTCAGCAAAGTAGCAAGATATAAAATCAATTTACAAAAGTCACTAGCCTTGGAGAATCCAAGATGGTGATTAGAGAAGGGAATCAGAAATCCTAAGCTCTGTGATTCCAGAAAACACCTTGAGACATTGGTGCTACACTTGGGTAATTCTGATTGCTTCTAGTGGAAATAATAACCCATCAACACATTAATTTCCACATAAAAGTGCACATAAATTTCAAGGACTGGCCCTTTAATCAGCTTTTAATTGCACCTAACAGCCACAAAAATCCCATGTGGCATAGCCAGAAATGCCCCCTGGCCTTTTGTTTTATTTAGTTTTTCTTTTTCTATTTTTTTTCTCCCAACAAGCAGAAGACAGAACATCAATCAGAATTGAAGTCTGTGACATCCTGGGTGCCTAACCCATGGGAAGACTCCATACACTGCATCGTGCTGAGAAAGACAGTACCATTTCTCTACCCCAGCCAGTTCCAAAGTTGCTTACATGAATCATCAGAACAAACAGGTAAGCATTATATACCATGTGTGACTCCTGTATATGCCCTCCAGGAACATAATCCATGCAAGCCCCTTGGCAGACTGAATCCCCTCAACAAAACTGAGAAGCATATACTGTGAACTGTAATCAAACACCAACAGCAGAGGTGGGGGTAGAACACTGAACCTACCCCAGAGAACAAGGATAGGACAAAGAGTCGAAATCTAAGTGCCAAACTCTCAATGAATGAACATGGGAAAAGCAAGAAAGACTAAGAGCAGAAGTGGGGCTACAAGCCAAACAACCAGAGATGCTGAACTAGCACACAGCAAGGATCAGGAGAGGCACAAAGGTTGAGAGTAGGGGTGGAATGACCAGCCAACCTTCCAAAAGCAGTGCAGGTGGTGGATCCCAGAACTTGTCTCATGGCACAGAGGGCAGTATTCAAAACTGAATTGCCCCACCTTGCTGAGGGAGAAGCTTACCAAACACAATTGCAGATATAGGGCAATGAAGCTGCTGCCTGGTGAAAACAACAACAACTTTGACCATGCTGCAGGAAATGGCAGAGTTACCTTTACTCCCAATTGCAAATTGCCCTGTGGACAAAAGGAACCAAACACTATTCACAAGCCAATCACCTGGTGAGACCACATAAGAGTTTGCCCTTGTACACAAATATCAGGATTGGACTCCAAAGGAGTAACTCCAGAACTTTTACCAAACAGACTCAAGATATTGTTTCTGTACCTGTTTTTTGATCCATAGTATTAGCTTCACCATCACTATTTTCTTATCCCCACACTTTCCCTCCTTTTCCTGTGCTACAATCCATTGTTCTGCCTCCCAAATACTCTTTATGCACCTTCACATCCACTCTCTCCCCATGCCTTCACTTCCTTCTTTTATCCTTTCCCAACCTGCCACCACACTACCCTACCCTCCTACACACTCATCACCTGATGACTAGCCTACTGTACCAGCTGTACAAAACCCCAGCCCTCTGCAATCTCTGACAAATGCACCCTCCAATACAACAACAGAAATACACTGAAATATACACAAGGGCCACAAAACACAGCAGACCCCATAACTATTAACACACCTACCCCATTTTTCTGTCCCCCCTTTTAGTGCCACCTTTACCAGTTACCCAAGTTTTATATCCAGCCTAATAACCATTACCTCATCCAACTCCCACTGTTTATAGGTATTATCACCAAGGGGTTTTCTAAATAATATGTAAACAACTAGTCTGGGATTGAATCTGTGAATTTGTTATGCTAAATTACACCTCCATGCCAGGGACAAAAGAGCACAAAAATATAGCTAACAAGCAAATCTGTCACAGCACAAAAATTAAATCAAGGGAAAGAAAGCAGGCAATTAAAACCACCAACTAGCTTATCAAGAACACAGTTGCATGGCACCTAGTGGACTGATGGGAAGAAAAAGAATTAATAGAAATTACAATCCTCAAAAAAATAGTTAAGAGAGAATTCAGTGGGAAATGAAGAAAATAGATACCCATCTCCTGACCCCAACAAAATAATGGTAATCATCACCAAAGAGCCCAAAGATTCCCACAAAAAAAAAGCCTCAATGAAGAAATCTTGGAAGAAATAACTGAGAAACTTAGAAAAGATACTAGACATGGTTAACCAGAATGTAGAAGATGCACTCAAGAAATTTCAAGACACCAAAAAGAAAGAACATGAGAAGACACAAAAACAAATAAATGTACTTAGAGAGGACTTCAACAAACACCAAAGTGAAACAAAGGACACTAAAAAAAAAGAGATTTGAATTAAAGACGACAACACAAAATACAAAAGAGGAGTTGAACAAAGATATGGAAAAATCTCAGAAAAAAAGAAACAAACAGAAATCTTGGAAATAAAAAGTTCCTCTAGTCAAACAATAAAAAACACAGTGGAAGACCATTCCAGCAGACTGGAACAAGTGGAAGACAGAATTTCGGAGCTCAAAGATAAAATAGAAATTAAAGAAAAAAACAAAAGAAGTCTTAGTCAAACAACTCAAGAGCTGTGAAAGGAATATGCAATCATGGGTATGAAAAGAAAAGAGGTACAAGCCAAAGGAATATGTAATATAGTTAATAAAATAATAACAGGAAATTTCCCAAATTTTGAGAAAGTTTTGCCTATTCACATACAGGAAGACTCTAGGACACCAAACAGACCTAACAAAAATAGAACATCCTGACAGCAAATTATCATTGAAACAGCAAGCACAGAGAACAGAGAAAGAATACTGATGCCTGTAAGTGAGCAAAAACAAATGATGTATAAAGACAAACCCATCAAAATAACAGCAGATTTCTCAATGGAAACTTAAAAACAAGAAGGGCATGGAATAAGGAATTTCAGGCACCGATTGAAAATAATTTCAACCCTATGATACTCTACCCATCAACACCATAATTTAAAATTCATGGGGTAATAAAAATCTTCCACAATAAAAAGAAGCTAAATCAATATATAACCACCAAGCCACAACTCCAGAAGATTCTACAGGGAATTCTGCACACAGAAGATGAAAGCAAACAAAACCATGAGAAGATAGGAAGTAAAAAACCACAGAAGAAGAAAAGACAAGTAATTAGAGAGTAGCATTGATTTGGCTGCACACAATCATATTCTTAGGCAACAAAAACAACTAAATGGTAGGAATCACCACATACCTATCAATATTAATACTGAATATGAAGGAACTCAACTTCCCCATCAAAAGACACTGTTTGGCAAACTGGATTAAAAATGAAGATCTGACAATCTGTTGTTTACGAGACCCAACTTATTGACAGAAATAAACACTGGCTTAGGGTGAAAGGCTGGAAGAGGATTTACCAAGCTAATGGCCCTTGAAAACAGGCAGGAGTAGCAATACTTATCTCAGACAAAGTAGACTTCAAACTTACATTGGCCAAATGCGACAAAGAAGGACATTTCATACAAGTAAAAGAGGCAGTGCATCAAGAGGAAATAACAATTATGAACCTATATGAACCCAATTTCATCGAACATACAGTAAAGGATTTAAAACCACATATAGACTCCACCATAGTGGTAGTGGGAGACTTTAATACCCCTCTATCACCAATAGATAGATCATCTAAACAAATAATCAACATAGAAATCCTAGATCCAAAGATCAAGTGTACCTAACTGATGTCTATAGAATATTTCATCTGACAACAACTCAATACACATTCTTCTCAGCAGTCCATGGAACTTTCTACAAAATAGATCACATCATATAGGACACTGCAAGCCTAAGCTAATATAAGAAAACAGAAGTAACCCCTGTATATATCTTATCACAATGCAATAAAGCCCAAACTCAACAACAAAAGCAAAAGCAGAAAATATGCAAATAATTGGATGCTGAATCATTGTTCAATGATCAGTGGGTCATAGAATAAATAAGAGAGGAAATCAAAGGTTCCTGAAAGTTAAAAAAAATGAAAACATCATCTACCAGAACTTCTGGGACACAGCAAAGGCAATCCTAAGAGGATTTTTATATTTAAAGGAAAGAAAGAGCTCAGATAAATGACCAAATGATACATCTCAAACCCCTAGAAAAATAAGAACAAGCAAAAGTCAAAACAATCAGAAGGATAGAAATAATGAAAATAAGGGCTAAAATTAATGAAATAGAGACAAAAAAAACTATACAAAAAAATCAATGAAACAAAAAGCTGGTTCTTTGAAAAAAATAAACAAGATTGATAAGTCCCTGGCAAATGTGACTAAAATGAACAGGGAAAAAACACAAATTAGTAAAATAAGAAACAAAAAAGAGGAGCTAACAACAAACAGCAAGGAAATCATCAGAGACTACTTTGAGAATCTACATTCCATTAAATTGGAAAATCTTGAGGAAATGAACAAATTTCAAGGTACTTATGACCATCCAAAACTGAACCAAGAGGATATTAACCACCTAAACATATCTATAACAGGGAATGAAATTGAAGCAGCAATAGACTCCCAAAAGGAAAAGTCAAGGCCTGACGGATTCTCAGTGAATTCTACAAGATTTTAAAGATCTTACTCCAATACCCTTTAAACTTTTCCATGAAATAGAAAGATAATAAACACTGCTTAACTCATTATATGAAGCCAGTATTACATCATTCCAAAACTAGAAAAGGACACATCCAAAAAGAAGAATTATAGACCAATCTCCTTAATGCACATTGATGCAAATATTCTCAATAAAATAATGGTAAACCAAATCCAACAACATATCAGAAAGATCACTCACCATGACCATGTTAACTTTATCCCAGGGATGTAGGGAAGGTTCAACATATGCAAATCAATAAATGTAACAGAGTACATTAATAGAAGCAAAGACAAAAACCACTTGATCATCTCAATAGATGCAGAAAAAGCCTTTGATAAGATTCAACAACACTTCATGACAAAAGCTCTAAGAAAACTGGGAACATTTATAAAGGCTATATATGACAAACCTATAGCCAACATCATACTTAATGGGAAAAAACTGAAACCATTTCCTCTAAAGTCAGGAATGAGACAAGGCTGCCCACTCTCCACACTCTTATTCAACATAGTCCTGGAATTCCTAGCCAGAGTCATAAGGCAAGAAGAAAAAATAAAAGGAATACAAATCAGTAAAGAAATAGTCAAAATATCCCTATTTGCAGAAGACAAAGACCCAAAAAACTCCTGGACTCCATAAACAGTTTCAGCAATGTAGCAGGATACAAAATCAACTTACAAAATTCAGTAGCATTTCTACACACCAACAATGAACAAATTGAGAAAAAAAAATGTAGGAAAACAAATTCCATTTAGAATAGCCTCAAAAAAAATCAAATACCTAGGAATAAACTTAACAAAGGATGTAAATGTCATCTGTAAGCCACTGCAAACCACTGAAGAAAGAGACTATTGATGGTGGAAAGATCTCCCATGCTCATGGATCGGCAGAATCAACATAGCAAAAATGGCTATATACCAAAATCAATCTACATGATCAATGCAGTTCCCATAAAAATCTCAATAACAATCATCACAAAGATTTAAAAATCTACCCTAAATTCATTCGGAAACACTAAAGACCGCAAATAGCCAAAGCAATACTCAGCAAAAGGAGCAACACTGCAGGTATCATAGTACCCAACTTTAAACTGTACTACAGAGCCATCGCAATATAAACAGCATGATACTGACACAAAAACAGATATGAAGACAAGTGGAACACAATGGAGAACCCAGCTATGAATCCACGTAGCTATGCCCACCTTATTTTTGACAAGGCACCAAAAACATACGATGGAGAAATGACAGCCTCTTCAACAAATGGTGCTGGGAAAAGTGGTTATTTGCCTGCAGAAAACTAAAACTATATCCATGCCTATCACCCTGTACTAGTATCAACACAAAGTGGGTTAAGGACCTTAAAATCAGACCCCAAACCTTGCAGTTAATACAGGAAAGAGCAGAGAATACTCTGGAAGTAATAGATACAAGCAACGACTTCCTCAGTAGCATTCAACAGCCAGAAACTGAGAGAAAGGATGGTCAAATGGGACTTGATGAAATTAAAAAGCTTCTGCACGACAAAAGAAATGGTCTCCAAATTGAGGAGACCACACATAGAGTGGGAGAAAATATTTGTTAGCTATACATCAGACAAGGGACTGATAACCAAAATATACAGGGAATTCAAAAAACTAAACTCCCCCAAAATCAATTAACCAATAAAGAAGTGGGAAAATGAACTAAATAAAACTTTTTCAAAAGAAGAAGTCCAAAAGGCCAGAAAACACATGGAAAAATTCCCATCATACCTGGCCATAATGGAAATGCAAGTCAAAATCACCTAAGTCTTGTTACAATAGCTATCCTCAAGAATACCAACAACAACAAATGTTGACAATGATACAGGAAAAAGAAACCCTCAAACACTGGTAGTAGGAATGTAAGCTAGTACAACCACTTTGGAAAACCATATGGAGGCGTTTTAAAAAACTAAACATAGATTTGCCATATATCCAGCAATACCTTTCCTAGTGTTATACCAGAAGGAATGCGACCCAGGTTTTTGCAAAGGCACCTGTACACCCATGTTTATTGTAGCACCATTCACAAAAGCCAAGCTATAGAAACAGCCAAGATGTCTACAACTTAAATGGATTAAGAAAATGTGGTATTTATACACAATGGAATTTTATTCAGCCACAAAGAAGAATAAAATTTTGTCATTCCCAGGTAAATGGATGGAACTGGAAAGCATCATCTTAAGTAAAGTTACTCAGGCTCAGAAGGCCAAAAACTGCATGTTCTCCTTCGTATGTAAATTATAGACCTAAAACACATGGGTCACATACTAAGGGTAGAACTTGAATGTGGTTGATAAACTCACTGTATAGCAGTGAACATGATAATCTTAAACTGTCTGAGGCCACTATGGGAAGTGGACTAGGAAGTAGTGAAGAGATCTGGTAGAGCTGGACGAATGTGGGTTGTAAGACTCATGTGCATGGAAGCAACACTTGGAATCTCTCTGTATTCCTATATTTATCTCAAACTAGTAAAAACACTATGTCTTTTTTATTATCCCTTCTGTTTTCTCTACAAGAAATTCAGAGAAAAAAGAGGAACTGGTTCTACCCGGAAGCCAGGGCAAGGGGCGGGGGTGGCCTGTGGGCAAACAATGTATACACATGTGAATAAATGTAAAAGGGATAAAATAAAAACAAAGAAAGTCCAGAAGATATTTTAACCTATATGATTCATTTTATAATGTAACACAGTGTTTCTTAATTCAGGATGACTGTCATTTTTAATGGAAAGACTTAGTGACAATTCCACAAATAATAGTCCCAACCAAAATATGTAGTTCTCTCAAGCCATATGAGAATTCATTTATTGACTAGTCCTTGAGGAGAGCTAAACTATACCAAAATTTGTCCCCTAGATTCCAGCAGAAGAAATGGTGCCAACGTTATCAATGTCAATACTTCCTCTAGTAGACCAACGACTTCAGAATGGGGGCTGTGTATGTTCCTAAGAACAAAAGACAGAGTGCTGGTAAAAACACTGCTCATCTGTTCTACAGTCATAGAAGCTGAGAGTCTGGCTAGTGATAGATATTCCCACCCTTACATTCCAACGTATTTTTCTTTCTTAAATCCTTAGGGTAAATAGTCTATAAAATAATCTTTCCCAATTCAACTTATTATTTTAACAAACCCACAATTTCTAGGGGTTTTGATTTAAATCTCTAAAAAATGTAATGACACTGATCTGCACTTTCTATGTTTTCTTTCCTCTCTTTTCTTTGACATAATCTATGACATTGAAATATATCATTTTAATATATAATCAGATACTGATTAGAAAGACACTTTCATCAATACTATTCAACTTAATGACCCATGGGTTTTTGTTTGTTCAGAGAAAAATATGCTCTTTTTAAAATTCTTATTTTAATTTTTAATTAACATACATTGATAGTATAAGAGGTTTTCTTTGTGCTAATTCTATTGATGCATACAGTGTAGTTTGAACAAATTTACTCCCTTTCTTGTGGAAAAATATGCTTCTTATTTCTATTATATGATAGAAATAAAGTATGATTTGGTTCTCTTTGTATATAGTACCATTAATGATGACCTGCCCTCAACTTCCATTTTGAATAAACTTGCCAAATATTTATAAAAAGAAATCAGTAGCCTTTCTATACATCAACAATGAACAGATTGAGAAAGAATATAGAAAAATAATTTAAGACTATTTACAATAGTCTCAAAAAATCAAATATCTAGGAACAAACATACAAAGGATGAGAATGACCTCTACGAGGATAACTACAAACCACTGAAGAAAGAAATTGAAGAAGACTACATAAGATGGAAAGATCTGCCATGTTCATTGATTGGTAGAATCAATATAGTAAAAATGGCTTCACTACCAAAAGCAATCTACATGTTCGATGCAATTCCCATCAAAATACCAATGACATTCACCACAGAAATTGAAAAATCAATCCTATAGACCATCTGGAAGCACAAAAGACCACAAATAGCCAAGGCAATACTGAGCAAAAAAGAGCAACCATGGAGGTATCACAATACTGACTTCACACTATACTACAGAGTCATAACAATAAAAACAGCATGGTACTTGCACAAAAGCAGATATGAAGACCAGTGGGACAGAATACAAGACCCAGATATAAATCCACACAGCTCTGCCCACCTAATTTTTGACAAAAGGGCCAAAAACATACAATGAAGAAAAGACAGCCTCTTCAACAAATATTGTTGAACAATGTAATTCTTCTGACTTTCTGGTTACAAGATAAAATTTCAAAATATGCAAGAAAATCACATCTATGTTTATTGCAGCACTACTCACAATAGCCAAGTTATGGAAACAGCCAAGATACCCCACTACTGATGAATGGACTAAGAAAATGTGGTATTTATACAATGGAGTTTTACTCAGCCATGAAGAAGAATGAAATCTTATCATTCGCAAGTAAATGGATGGAACTGGAAAACATCATTTTGAGCAAGGTTAGCCAGGCTCAGAAGACCAAAAATCATGTGTTGTCCTTCACATGTGGACTTTAGATCTAGGGCAAATGCAGCAATGTGGTTGTACTTGGGTCACGTGATAAGGGGAGAGCACACATGGGAGGTATGGGGATAGGTAAGAAATGCAAAACATGATAGTATTTGATGTCCCTACTGCAGAGGAACTAATAAAGAAACCTTAAAGCGACAGAGGTCAATATGAGAAAAGCATCAGGAACTAGTGAAAAGGTCAGTTAGAGATGAATCAACTTGGGATGTAACACATTTGTATATGGAAGCAATGCTAGGAATCTCTCTGTATAGCTACCCTTATCTCAACTAGCAAAAACTCTTTGTCTTTCTTATTATTCTTATGTATTCTCTTCAAAAAAATTAGAGATAAGGGCAGAACAGATTCTGCTTGGAATAGAGGGGGGGTGGGAGAGAGAGAGGGGGTGGGGGAGGAGAAATGGCCCAAACAATGTATACACATATGAATAAACAAATAAAAAAAACAAAATATGCAAGAAAATCATACAAAATGCCCTAAATGCATAAAGCACATACAATGAAAGAAATTTCTAATTAAACTGACTAATTTCATGGCTTATATTTAGTATTTTAGAACAAACTAATTTATAGCATCTTACTTTTGATGTTTTATTTATAGAACTGCAAGCTCATTTTGAACATAGAATTCATATGACTAGTCAGTTTGTTCAGTCAAACACTTTAGTAATAGCAACAGCAAAACAACTTTTTAAACCAAAATGAACTTTGAATCTAAAATTCTGTAAGAATTTAAATGGCTTCCTCTTTTTAAAAGTGCTAAAAGTGAAGTATAAATGTCAGCCTATACTTGCTAACTTATTATATAATATAGCATAATGCAGAGAATCTTCAATAATTTCATGAGGCATGAGAAAAATAGTAGAAAAGAGTCAATTTAGAGAAAAGAAAGATACATAAGATGATTATTTTGAATCATTGTTGTAGATTCCTCCCCAAAGTTAACAATGTGTATGTGTAGATGCAAAGAGGTCAGTAAGGATCAATATTAACATTCATTCAAAGTCAATATATTTGATCTACTACTAGAATTGTTTCTCTCTTCTCTCACAGCATTTATTATTTTCCATGTCTATATTACTGGGGATCATAAACAGGGTGTTTTGCATGCTACCAAAGTGATTTATTACTGAGCTAGACCCACAGCGCTCCCATGGAAATTTTCAGTTTCATTCACAGAAGTATGCAATTAACCTATACATATTAGTGATATCATAAAGGGCATTTCAGACACATATAAAAAAATCAATGTAGATTTCATAGAGTAAATCATAGATGGTTCTAATTATTGAAGACATGCTCTACAATTCAGAAAGTGAGCTAGGTGTGATCCTGAACATTCAGGCAAAACTTTATTTAATAACATTCTACATAAACTATCCTTTAGAAAATGGAGTAAGAATTTAGATATTTTCAACAAAGCAATAGGAATAGAGTCAGAGTTTCTGAAAATGTGAATGACATTTAAAAATATGAGAGACCTGATAATCTGTAGACATCTATTTCTTTAGATTTACAGGGTAATTATCTTTAAAGATGATTCCCATTTAGTCTTTAGTGGTAGTTCTAATATATATTTAGATATAAATTTAACATATTACTTACAAGTTTTCTGACATCATCTCTCTGTTTTCAGTCCAGAAAAGGACACATTTTAGGAAAATTGTTTTTTTTTTATTTCCTTTATTCATATGTGCATACAATGATTGGGTCATTACTGCCCCCTTCCCTCAGCCCTGTCCCTTTCCCCCAACCCCCTCCCACTGGCCCCCACCCCCTCACTTCCAAGCATATACTGTTTTGTCCTTATCTCTAATTTTGTTGAAGACAGAGTATAAACATTAATAAGGAGGACCAAGGGTTTGCTAGTTAAGGTGAGGATAGCTATATAGGGAGATTCCTAGTTTTTATTCCATGTACATATGTGTTACTTTTTAAATTGATTCTTCTCGAACTAACATTTTCTGTAGTTCCTAGTCCTCATCTCCTATTAGCCTCTGTTGCTTTAAAGTTTCTGCATTAGTTCCTTTGCATTGCAGACATCAAATGCTATCTTTTTTTTTCTTTTTTGGGGGTTACCTACCTATCCTAATACCTACCTTGTGTGCACTCACCTGAATATGTAATCAAAGTCCTATCCTTTTGTTGTGTTTGCCCTTGATCTGAAGTCCTCATATGAGGGAGAACATACGATTTTTGATCTTCTGGGCCTGGCTAACCTCACTCAGGATGATGTTCTCCAGTTCCATCCATTTACTTGTGAATGATAAGATTTCATTCTTCTTCATGGCTGTGTAAAATTCCATTGTATATAGATACCACATTTTCTTAATCCATTCATTAGTAGTGAGACATCTAGGCTGTTTCCATAACTTGGCTATTGTGAATAGTACTGCAATAAACATGGGTATGCAAGTACCTCTGGAGTAATCTGTGTCCCATTCCTTTGGGTATATCCCCAAGAGTGGTATTGCTGGATCATATGGTAGATCTATGTTTAGATTTTTAAGTAGCCTCCAAATTTTTTCCAGAGTGGTTGTACTAGTTTACATTCCCACCAGCAGTGTATAAGGGTTTCTTTTTCCTCACATCCTCACCAACACCTGTTGTTGGTGGTGTTCCTAATGATGGCTATTCTAACTGGGGTGAGGCGGAATCTTAGTGTAGTTTTGATTTGCATTTCCTTTATGGTTAGAGATGGTGAGCATTTTTTCATGTGTGTTTTGGCCATTTGAATTTCTTCTTTTGAGAAAGTTCTATTAATTTCACTTGCCCCTTTCTTTATTGGTTCATTAATTTTGGGAGAATTTAGTTTTTTTTAACCTATTATAAATGGAATTGTTTTCATATATTCTTTCTCATTTTGTTCATTATTAGTGTATAGAAAAGCTAATGATTTTTGTAAGTTGGTTTTGTATCCTGCCACCTTGCTATAGCTGTTAATGGTGTCTAGGAGTTTTTGGGTAGAGTTTTTTGGGTCTTTAAGGTATAGGATCTTATCATCTGGAAATAGGGATATTTTGACAGTTTCTTTACCTAGTTGTATTCCTTTTATTTCTTCTTCTTGCCTTATTGTTCTGACTAGGAATCCAGTACTATGTTGAATAAGAGTTGGGATAGTGGGCATCCTTGTCTCATTCCCGATTTTAGTGGGAATGATTTCAGTTTTTCCCCATTGAGTATAATGTTGGCTGTAGTTTTGTCATATATAGCTTTTATAATGTTTAAGTACATTCCTTCTATTCCTAGTTTTCTTAGAGCTTTTATCATGAAATGGTGTTGGATCTTATCAAAGGCCTTTCCTACATCTATTGAGATGATCAAGTGATTTTTGTCTTTGCTTCTGTTAATGTGGTGTATTACATTTGTTCATTTGCATATGTTGAACCACCCCTACATTCCTGGGATGAAGCCAAATTGGTCTTGGTGAATGATCTTTTTGATGTGTTGTTGGATTTGGCTTGTCATTATTTTATTGAGGATTTTTGCATCAATGTTCATTAAGGAGATTAGCCTATAGTTCTCCTTTTTGTAGGTGTCTTTGCCTGGTTTTGGGATGAGTGTAATACTGGCTTCTTAAAATGTATTAGGCAGTTTTCCTTCCCTTTCTATTTCATGGAACAGTTAAAGGAGGTTCGGTATTAGTTCTTCTTTAAATTTCTGATAGAATTCAGCAGTAAATCCATCAGATTCTGGACTTTTCTTTCTTGGGAGACTATTGCTGCTTCAATTTCATTTTGTGTTATAGATTTACTCATGTGATTAATGTCCTCTTGGTTCAATTTTGAATGATCATAAATATCTAGAAATCTGTCCATTTCTTCAAGATTTTAATATGTATTAGAATATAGGTTCTCAACATAGTCTGTGATGACTTCCTGTACTACCATGGTGTTTGTTGTTATCTCACCTTTTGCATCCCTAATTTTACTGATTGAGTTTTTTCTCTCCTCATTTTAGTTAGGTTTTTGAGGGTTCTGTCAGTCTTGTTTATTTTTTCAAAGAACCAACTTTTTGTTTCATTAACTCTTTGTATGGTTTTTTTGTTTCTATTTCATTTATTTCAGCTCTTATTTTTATTATTTATCTCCTTCTGTTTGTTTTGGGATTTGCTTGTTCTTGTTTTTCTAGGAGTTTGAGATGTAACATTAAGTCACTTATTTGAGATCTTTCTGTCTTTTTAATATATGCACTCATGGCTATAAACTTTCCTCTCAGGACTGCCTTTGCTGTGTCTCATAGGTTCTGGTAGGTTGTGTTTTCATTTTCATTAACTTCCAGGAACCTTTTAATGTCCTCCTTTATTTCATCGATGACCCATTGGTCTTTGAGCGATGTGTTGTTCAGTTTCCAGCCGCTTGCATGTTTTTTGTTAATATTTTTGTTGTGGAGTTCTAGTTTTAATGCATTGTGATCAGATAGAATGCATGGCATTATTTCTATTTTCTTATATTTGCTGAGGCTTGCTTTGTGCCCTAGGATATGATCTATTTTGGAGAAGGTTCTGTGGGCTGCTGAGAAAAATTTATATTTTGTAGAAGTTGGATGAAATGTTCTGAAGATATCAACTAGGTCCATTTGCTCTATGGTATGTTTTAGATCTAGGATTTCTTTATTGATTTTTTGTTTTAATGACCTATCTTTTGGTGATGGGGGATATTAAAGTCTCCCACTACCACTGTGTTGGAGTTTATATATGTTTTTAGGTTCTTCAGGCTATGTTTGATGAAATTGGGTGTGTTGATGGGTGCATATAGGTTAATAACTGTTATTTCCTTTTGATTTATTTCCCCTTTTATTAGTTTGGAATGTCCTTCTTTGTCTCATTTTATCAGTGTAAGTTTGAGGTCTATTTTGTCCAACATAAGTATTGCTACTCCTGCCTATTTTGGGGGACAATTGGCTTATTATATCTTCTTCCAGCCTTTCACCCTAAGCCTATGCTTATTTTTATGGATGAGATGGGCCTCCTGTAATCAACAAATTGTTGGATCTTCCTTTTTAATCCAGTTTGTCAAACGGTGTCTTTTAACGTTGAGTGTTAGTATTGATAGGTATGTGGTGATTCCTGTCATTTAGTTGTCTCAGTTGTTTAAGGGTCTGATTGCATGTAGCTTAATCAATGTAACTTTCTATTCTCTTGCCTTTTCTTCTCCTGTGGTTTGATACTGCCTGTCCTTTCATGGTTATGTTGGCTTTCACTTTCTGTGTATAGAATCCCTTGAAGAATCTTTTGAAGAGGTGGCTTTGTGGTCATATATTGTTTTAGTTTCTGCTCATCATGGAAGACTTTTATTGCTCCATCTATTTTGAATGATAATTTTGCTGGGTAGAGAATCCTAGGGTTGAAGTTATTTTCATCAATGCCTGGAAAACCTCACCCTATTCTCTTCTTGCTTTTAATGTTTCTGTTGAGAAAAATGCCATGATTTTGATGGGTTCACCTTTGTAAGTTACTTGTTTTTTCTCTCTTACAGCCCTCAGTATTCTTTCTCTATACTCTGTGCTTGCTGTTTTAATGATAATATGTCATGGAGTAGTTCTATTTTGGTCAAGTCTGTTTGGAGTCCTGGAGGCTTCCTGTACCTGAATGGGCATAGTTTTCTCTAGATTTAGGAAATTTTCTGTTATTATTTTGTTAAATATATTATGAATCCCTTTTGTTTGCTCCTCTTCTCCTTCTTCAATGCCTATGATTCTCAGGTTTGGACTTTTTATGGAGTTGTTGAATTCTTACATGTTCCTTTCACAGGTCTTGAGTTGTCTAACTAGTAGGTCTTCAGTTTTTCCTTAATTACCATTTCATCTTCGAGTTCTGAGATTCTTTCTTCTACTTGTTCTAGTCTGCTGGATTGGCCTTCCATTTGTTTTGCATTTCTGTTTCATTCTTTTTTCTGAGGTTTTCCATATTCTGGGTCACTTCCTCTTTAATATTGTCTATTTTTGTCCTGAGTTCATTTATCTCCCTATTTATGGTGTTCTTTGTTTCACTTTGGTGTTCATACAGAGCTTCTATAGTTCCTTTTATTTGTTCTTGTGTTTTCTCAAATTCTCTATTTTTGTTGTCTTGGAATTTCTTTAGTGTCTCCTGTACATTTTAGTGGACCATATCCAGTATCATCTCTATAAAGTTCTCATTGATTACTTGCAGGATTTCTTCTTCCCTGGTGTTCTTGTGGGCTTCATTGGATTCTTTGTCATAGTTTATCTTTGATTCATTGGAGTCTGGATCTGGGCTTCTGCTTTTTTCATTTCCCTCTGGTTCCTGTACTAATTTATTATTGGGGGGAAAATGGTTTCCATCTTTTTTCTGTCTTCCTATCATTCCACTTGCTGCTGTTACTGTCCTTGTACTGTGTGTAATTTAGTATTGTCTAGCCTGTAATAGTAGCAATGATGGTATCTAGAGTGGAAGAGTAAGAGGAGAAAGAAAGGAAAAAGATAAGGAAAAAAGAAAGGGGAAGGAAAAAAGATATAGAGCCAAAGAAATAAAAAAGGAGTGATAGTGTGTTAATCAGCAGTGAGCTAAACAGCCATTAAAGAGACAGAGAAAGAGGGAAAAAAAAAACTCGGGTTCAAATGCAATATAGTTTCAGCCTTAATAGTTCGGTATCTGGTGTTACTTCTTCAGCATCTAGTTGGTGTTTGAGTAGTAGTTCTGTCATTGTCTCATCAAAGGAAAAAAAAGAAGAAAAGGTATCTAAAACTATAAAAGAATAAAAGTTTAAGGTTCAAAAACCACACCAGTAGTTGTGGTGTTGTTCCTTCAGCATCCAGTGTTGGTGTAGGTATTTAATTGTTAACCTTGCCAGGTGATTGGATCTGGAGACAGCTTGGTGAACCTTTATCTGCTCTGTTTGAGGGTGTGGCTCACCTGGCACCTACTGTCAACTGGCTGCTGCTGTGGGCTTTATTTATTACAGTTCTCAGTAATGAGTCATCACACTCACCTAGTCCAGCTGGCTTTGTTTGTTGAAGATTCTGCTGGATGCCTGCCCCTTTTCTTTTCTCCAGTGTATGACCCTACTAGCCTGTTGCAATTGCAGTCCTTGTTTATTTACAGTTCATGTGGAAGTGCCTTTCCCCCACTCTCTTGTGGAGCACACTGGGGGGAGTTATGCCACATCTGCTTTCTCTGGCAGGCTTGTTTATTTAGAGTTCGTGTGGGGAAGTGCCCATCCCCCTCTCTCTGGCAGAGTGTGCTACTTGTCAGTTGGAAGCCTTCCCCTCTCCAAGCTCCCTGTGGGGGCCTCCACCCCTGCCTTCTTCTGCAGGTTTGTTTATTTAGAGTTTGTGTGGGGAAGTGCTCCTCCCCCATTCTCAGGCAGAGAGTGCCACATGGGGAAGTGCCTCTCACCCTTACTCCAGAGCTCAGGGCACCCACCATCTTTGTTATGTGTCCTTTTTTTTCAGTTGCTTATTATTCAGTTTTTTTTTTCAGGGCAGCAGTCAGTTTGTCCAGGGGGCTATGCTGATTTTTCTCCAAGGTGGCTGTGGGAGAACCATGTGCCACTTATTACTTACCTATGGGTCTGCCAAGCAGGTTAGGAGGCCGGTGCCTGGCAGTGCGGGAGCCTTCCTGGTTTCTCCATATTCCATGATGTGGGGGAGCTATGTGCTGTGCTGGGGGTGCAGAGGTGTTAAAGTTTTGCCTCTTCTTGGTGATTTTTCCTGTCTGGTGTGTCTCCAGCATCTTAGGAAAATTTTTCCTTTAAGGAACACATGCTATATGCTTCCTCCCTCTAGTTGCTATCTTGGAAAACCCCAGGAAAATTATTTTAGGTTTGCTTTAGGGACCTTAAAAATTTGGCACTGAAATTATTTGGAAACAATCAACCAAAGGGTAGTGTCCGAAATTTGTATAGTTCTCAAGTATAAGTGCATAAAATTATACTTTTTCTTCTTTAAGGATCCTCCTCAGAATTCTAAAATACATTGTTGTGAATATTGGAGGTCACAGCAGGAGGGCATAGGTGCTGAAACTTTAAGAAAAGAAACATATGAAAAAAGTATAAAGAGCTTCCTTAAACAGACAGGAAATTCTCAAAGGAGAATTTCTGTCTTTTATGAAAAGAAAAAATTAATAGAAAATATATGCTCTCAATTAACATCTTATATTTTACTAATACTTATCTCCACAGAAAAGCTAAGGATGACTGAGGACAACTATTCCTTGACACCTGAATTCATCCTCACAGGATTTACAGATCATCCAGAACTGAAGACCCTGCTGTTTGTGATCTTCTCTGCCATCTATCTGATCACCATGATGGGGAATCTTGGTTTGGTAGCCTTGATTTACAAGGAACATCATCTTCACACACCAATGTACATCTTTCTGGGAAACCTGGCTCTGATGGATGCCTGCTGTTCCTGTGCCATCACTCCCAAGATGTTAGAAAACTTCTTTTCTGAGGACAGAACAATTTCCCTCTATGAATGCATGGTACAATTTTATTTTCTCTGTCTTGCTGAAACTACAGCTGCTTTCTCCTGGCAGCAATGGCCTATGACCGCTATGTGGCCATATGCAGCCCACTGCAGTGCCGCACCATGATGTCCAAGAAACTCTGCATTCAGATGACCACAGGGGCTTACATAGCTGGAATCCTGCATTCCATTATTGGAGTTGGGTTGTTGCTTAGATTAACTTTCTGTGGGTTTCATCAAATCAATCCCTTCTTTTGTGATGTCCTTCTGTTATATAGACTATCTTGTGTTGATCCTTTTATCAATGAATTGATGTTATTCTTCACAGCAGGGTCAATTCAAATCTTTACTGTTACGATTGTCCTAATGTTGTATATCTATATCCTTTTCACTATATTTACAATGAAATCTAAAGAGGAAACATGCAAAGCCTTATATACCTATGCATCCCACTTTGTACTTGTGTCAATACTCTATGGTTCTGGTCTCCTCATGTATGCTCAACCAAGTTCAGTTAATGAAGGGGATAAAAATACATCCATTTCTACTTTTTATACTGTAGTAATTCCTTTATTAAATCCTTTTATTTATACACTAAGAAATCAGGAAGTAATAACTGTTGTGAAAAGATTAATGAAAATAAGAAAATTTTCTTACTTTCAGAAATAAGAATCACGTCTTTTGTGAAAAATGATTGCACCTTGATTTTATCTTTTTTGTAAATGTGCAGGTACAGAGAAAATGAGGAAATGCCACATGACAGTGTATGATGGCATGAGTCAAAACAGTTTTGAAAGGAGAGTTTCTACTATAACATACTTGAGAATCTATGGTAACAGGATTCATCAGAAAGAATTACACTGTCAGAATGTTAATTGGTCCCAATTTTTGACAAATTGAACAAATGCTAGGAATAAAAATTAGTGTAACTAAAACTCATCTTCCTTCCTTTAATATCATTGGCAAATTGCTATCTCAAGCTAACTCAAACCTTCTTAAGACCCTAAGTTCATTTAGTTTGTGCAGGTTATATTTGTATGGTGTGGTACTGCATCTTAGAGATTATAACTAAAAAATGAAAAGAATTAATATAAAAATAATAAATGCATTATATATTAACTAACATAACTATATTAAAACAGTTTGTAGGAGATATTCACCAAATACCTAAATATGATAACCATTGTTTGAGTGTTGATAATATAAAATCAAATGTGAGATGGTTGATAGTGGGACAAGATATGACTGCATTTTACTACCTACCAATTAAAAACTTATATTTTCCATTAGCATGTGCCACTCTCTTTTCTTCAGCTGTGCTTGAGGTGCTATCTTATCACTTCACATGTGAATTCTTGAAGTTTGTCTCATTCTAAGCATGTTCCAATGAGTGAATTATCAGATCAGTTTTCTGAAATACACAATCATGTTATTCTGCTGTCAGGAAGACTCCAGTGTCTGCTACGTCTAAATAAATTTAGATTCCTGAGTGTAGCACTGAAGTTTCCCAGTAGCCTGGTCCACTCACACCTCCCACACTCACCAAGACCTCTGCAACAGTTTGCCATCTTGTTCACCCCATATTTCTCACTCACAATGACACAGTTATTTCCATAAACATTGACTTCAGTCATGTTCATTTCTGTTTTGTTTCAAGTATCAAAAATTTTTTTCTATTTTAAAATCTTGTCACATACCAAGTCCTCAAAAATTAATCTTTTTTTTTTTTTTTTTTTTGAGGATAGTAGGGATAGGATTCAGCCTGCCACTTACTAGGCAAGCGCTCTGCCACTTGAGTTACTCCATTAGCCCTTGTTTTGTTTTGGATTTTTTTGAGATAGGGTCTCCTAAACTATTTGCCCTTTTTGGCTTTGAACCAGAATCCTCCTGATCTCTGCCTCCTAGGTAGCTAAGATTACAGGCATGAGCACTTGTGTCTGGCTTTAAACACATCTTAAGTAACACCATTAATTGAAGGTAAACTGTATGTTTGATTTGACTTGATTTTCAACTGAGTGTATTATACCACATGACTATACAATCAATTAAATTAATTTGATACTCTGTAAGAATTTTTACAAATGCCACAATGCACCTCAAAACACACCACACCTTCTAGTTTCCTCTACAAATACTAATTATTTTTTATAAACTACATTATTTCTACTTCTTTCAGTAAGGGATCAAACCACTCAGAGACTATTTTTTGTCTGCTTTACATAATAATAATATTATTATGTAATAATGAAGTGAATGATAAAAATGATAAAGTTAGCCAAAAAAAATCGACAACATCATCTTCAAACAGATTTAGTGAAGGTCATTGGCTCTAACCTCATTGTCTCACAGGACATCTTTAATGGATTTCAAGTGGTTTGAGTTTTTTAGGACTAAATGTCTCCACAGAAATACATTGATGTCAGTGCAGGGAATTCCCTTTAGGATTTCTGGGAACACTAACTTTGCAGTGTAAGAGACATAAATACTAACACTGACTTATAGGTAATCTCTGATATTTTCATTCTCAAATACTTTAGGAAACAAAGTACATGGATATTTTAAAATTCTGAGGCCTTCAATATCAAGCAAACCATGTACTTTCAAAAATCTCTTCATAGTGAAATCTAGGTAAAAGTAGTATTCTAGCTTATTTTTACTTTTAATTTTAACAAAGTTATTATTTATTCACTTAATTATTTTCTATTTTCAGGATTCCTAAATTTTAACTCTTATCTTTTAGCTCACAGCATACAAGATTGTTTGCTGTGTGGACATAGGATGAGTTGTCATGATGTAACTCACTTGATTTTCTGATTAAATATAAAATTTCAAAATATACAGGTACAGTAAGAAATACGTTCTGTTAAATAATACAAGTATACACATTGAAAACAGTTTTTAACTTAATTGACTTACTGTCTGGCTTATATTTAATATTTTAGAGTGAACAAGTTTCTACTGTCTTTTTTCTGATGTGTTATAGAAATACAAACCCATTTTGAACATAGAGTTAATATGATTAAACTTCTCAATCAATATGTCCCAAAGGATCACTTAATAATTAAAGGGAAACAATCTTTTAAAACAAAAAATATGAATTTAAAAATATTTTTAGGATTCAACTGTTTTTCTGATTCATAAGTGTTAAATACTGCAGTATAAAGGTCAAGTTGCTTTTCATAGCTTACCAACTAATATGGCATACTTCAGAAAATCTTATATAATTTTCTGAAGAAATAGGAAAATAGTAGAAAGGAGTAAATTTAAACTTTAAAAGATACCTAAATATTTGAAGATGATTATTTTAAAATTTTCCTTATGGCCTTTTATGCAGCATTAACAGTCTCAATGTTCAGATGCAAAGAGGTCACTAATGATCACTTCTAAAATACTGAAAACAAAGTCATCCATTCCAGGTCAATAGCATTGATGTTCTGTTAGAATTAATTCTGCCTTCTTCCACAGAACATATTATTATTTTATGTTTAATATTATCATCATTATTATTTCCTTGTGTGTGTGCATACATGTTACTCTGGGCTGAACCCAGAGTCTTGCTCATGCTACTGAACTACACCTATAGTCCTCCCATAGAATTTTACAGTTCCTTTCATGGAAGTATGTACCACATAACCTCAAATGTTTGCAATATGATAAGGAAATAGTTCAAGCACATGTTTAAAAAAATAAAGCAATGTAAATTTTACAGATGAAATTATAGATTGCCCTGGGTCAGAAGATATGCTCCATAGTTCATAAAATGAGATCAATGAGATCTGGAACATTCAGGTAAAACTTTATCAGGCAACATTGTATATAAACTACATATTACAAAAAGACAGATGATTTACATATTTTTTAAAAAATGGAAATTATGGCAGATTAGTGTTTGGGAAAATGGGTGCAATGCAGGGAAAGGGGATAAGACATGGGACAATCTGTGTGGTTATTTATGTCATAATCTTTCCTGTGTAATTTGCATTCAAGATGAGTAGCCCTGTCCTCAGTCCTTAGCTGTTGTTGTGCAATTTCTAAGATACAAGTTTAACATATCTGTACTATGCTTTATTAAACTATTCACACTTTAGGGAGAGTACAAAAAACTGTTCTCACAGTAGATTAAAAAATGAGAAAAATATTGATTTGAATATTTTAGGATTCTTAAAAAGAGATGCCAAAATTACTTAGGAACATTAAATCACATATGGATACCCTAAATGTGTATGGGGTCCTTGCATAATTACATAAAGTCATCCATTTCCACTTTAAGCATCCTCCCTGAAATGATCAAAATGCCATTGTGAATTCTGATAATAACAGCTCAAGATCAGAGACCCTGACAATTTAAGAAAATATATGCCCCTAAGAAGTTTGGAAATTGTATTTCACAGACATCATGGAATGTTTAAAGAACAAACTTGCTTAACACAAGAAACAATGATGGAAATAATGTATTCTCAATTAAAGTATTGTATCTCTCTGATTCTTGTCTCAACAGGTAAGGTAAGGATGACAGAGGACAACTACTCCCTGACCACTGAATTTGTCCTCATAGGATTTGCAGATCATCCAGACCTGAAAACCCTGCTGTTTGTGGTCTTCTCTGCCATCTATTTGATCACCATGGTGGGGAATCTTGGTTTGGTAGCCTTGATTTACAAGGAACATCATCTTCACACACCAATGTACATCTTTCTGGGAAACCTGGCTCTGATGGATGCCTGCTGTTCCTGTGCCATCACTCCCAAGATGTTAGAAAACTTCTTTTCTGAGGACAGAACAATTTCCCTCTATGAATGCATGGTACAATTTTATTTTCTCTGTCTTGCTGAAACTACAGACTGCTTTCTTCTGGCAGCAATGGCCTATGACCGCTATGTGGCCATATGCATCCCACTGCAGTACCACACCATGATGTCCAAGAAATTCTGCATTCAGATGACCACAGGAGCCTATGTAGCTGGAAACCTGCATCCCCTGATTGAAGTAGGGCTATTATTAAGGTTAACTTTCTGTGAGTCTCATCAAATCAATCACTTTTTCTGTGATGTACTTCCATTATATAGACTCTCCTGTGTTGACCCTTATATTAATGAATTGATATTACTAATCTTGGCAGGATCAATTCAAGTCTTTACAATTACTATAGTCTTGATATCATATTTCTATATCCTTTTCACCATATTCACTATGAAATCTAAAGAGGGAAGAGGTAAAGCCTTATCTACCTGTGCCTCCCACTTTCTCTCTGTGTCAATATTCTATGGATCTCTTCTCTTCATGTATGCTCAACCAAGTTCAGTGAATGAAGGGGATAAAGATATCCCTGTTGCTATTTTTTATACAGTAATAATTCCATTATTAAATCCTTTCATTTATAGTTTAAGAAATAAGGAAGTAATAAATGTTGTGAAAAGATTAATGATGAATAGAAAATTTTGTAACATTCTTAACCAAGTATCATCTCCTTTGGAAAAGTAATTTGAACTTGATAATATATTTTTTCTAAATATACAGGTGCAGAAAAAGTAGAAAAATGCTTCATTATAGTCAAAATATTAAATTTTCAATTATGGTGATATTTGACTCAAATTTGTTTTGATATGACTAGGATCCATTAGGAGTAAAGAATTATTTATTATTTATTAATTAATCACAATTTTCAACATATCCAACAAGTGCTAGGAATTGAAGTCATTGCAGATTATGCCATCACCCATTTAATATCATTGCCACATTTTTTGATCCCACAGAAAAATTTTAAAAATCTCAGACACATTCCATGTTCTCAATTACTAATCTTTTCTGAAGCAAATGACATGTATTAGTTGGATTTTCTGCTTGATTTCAGTTCTGTCAGGAGATTATGTTTGAATATGTATTCATCCAGAATATATATTCTCTAAGAATATTTTTATATTGGTTGTTAGTTGTTTTCCTCAAATTCTCTTGAAATGAAGTTTCTGTATTGGTGTTTTCAGTTTGTAGTTTATCATTATGTTCTTCATAATGAAATCCTTGAGAACTTAAATATTTCACATAGTTTGCTTATCTGTCCATCACTTATCACTCTGCAGTTATGGACTATTCCCATTAAAACACATCTGTGGTTTTTTTCTTTGTTGGTATCATTACTTGTTTTGTTGTTCATTAGGAGTAATAAAAACTGCACTGATTCCAATGAAAAGTATTGATATTTTCATAGTGTTAACAAAAGATGGAGATGTTTATACAAAAATGAGGTAGAAAAGAATGAAAATTCTAAATATCAATGTAAAAATATTTATTCACCAAATAAATGTACAAATGTAAAGTAAAAATAATTCATTGAAAATTTGCTAGATTCTAAGCTAGACTTTTCAGACATATTATCTACAATTAATGCTATTTTGTGTTTTTCTTGAATAAAAACCTCATATATTGATACATTGAGTGGCTTACCCAAGATCATCACAGTAAGTCCAACTGATCTGGAGTTTGAATCAGAATGGCTTTTCTTACACTTGCTTGAGGATTCAGAAAATGGAGGTTGTAATGTTTCTGCAATTTAGTTTTTAAATAATATTGGAAGTAAACTGGACACAAAAAGTTGGAAAAGCTGATAGTTGAATCAAAACAGAAATAAGCAGTGGGTGCGCAAAGTAGGAGTGAACAACGTAGCAGAGGGAATAAGATGGCAAACTGTTTCATGGATCTTGATGACTGTGAGAAGTACAGAGCATCATATTACTAAAACCTTAAATACAGTCCTCAGAAATCTGGATTTATTTAGAGGCATCAGACATTGGAATTCTCTTGCAGCAGGGTAATATTTTTTATATTTTAGAAAACTGATCTGGCAATTAATTGATTGAAAAGAACATGGAATGGGACAAACTTCAATAATTCAGATATTAGGTGATTAGAGTAGAACTTGAGAACAGTTAAAGAAAGGAGAGGGGTACACATATATAAAGAAAAAGTAGTAAATTATAATTGGTACATTATAAAAACTAAGTCCTATCTTCCTCCCATATCAGCCATTTCACATCTGATTATATTTTTCTTTTTGGAATCCAATGATTATTTCCTTCAAAGTGCTTTTAATATAATTATGTTAAGTTAACATATAATGTGTTCAATATTTTCACTTTTAAACTATCAAGTATTTTAAATATTACAGTTTTAATCCATACTATGGTAAATAGTGATAGATAATACCTCCATAAACAAAAAATACTTAAGGTCTTAACTATGTTTTAAGATTACAATACATCAAGGGACCAAAACTTGTGAGAAGCTCTAAATCACATGGCTAGTACACACCCTCTATTGACATTTTTATTTGTCTTAACTGCATTCATTGATTATCTTTCATTTTCTAATAATACTGTGATTTTTGTTATTAGTATTGCATCACCCACCCCAAATCTTAGCAGCACTGATTCCCAGATATCTTCAGGTAAGAGAGTATATAAATTTTTAGAGGTACTGAAACAATAGTGGTGAATCATTAGGTGATTAATAATTTTGTTTGTTTAGAATTCTGGACTTGAAATGAACCTTTTTGTTGAACTCTTTAAAGCCATCCTTCCATTACATGCTATTAAGCTTTATCACTTTTGAAAAGTTGCATGTTTTTCCTGGACCCCATTCTATTATTGTTTCTCTGAAAACTGTCAGGAGCTTTTCTCAGTCCTATGACTTATTGAATTACAGAAAGAAAATTTTGGGTATATTTTTCATTTATTCTTCTGGTCAGTGGTGGATACTTTCTTACTTTCCTCCATCCCTGCTCAGCACTTTGACCTTTACTTTTCCATTTATTTCACTTTCCTGCCCTTTGTTTTCTTTCTATTCCTTCTCTTCCCTTTTCATTCCTTCCCTTTTCTTCTCTTATTCATCTCCCTTCCATTCCCTTTCACTTTCCTTCTACATTCTCTAAATCCTTCTTTCCTTTACTTCCTCCCTTCTTGCTCTCTTCCCAAATTCCCTCCTTTCCTTTCTTACTTCTCATTAAATATTTAAACTTTTACTTCTTTGGTAAGATAAAACTTTAGAGTACAAAATAAATGCAACTCCCAGAAAAAAATGCAGATCTAATTAGCAATTTGTGGAAAAATTAGTAGTTTTTACTAATATAGAAACATCATTAATGTTTTTAATTATCATTGAAACTCATAGATTTTAGAATATTTTCTCAGCTTAAGAAAGATATAATTATTATCTCTTAACTAGCAGGAACTCAATTCAAGAGCTTCAATTTGTTCCTGAGCATTTTTCATAAAATCCCATCAGTTTCTCACAGATTTCCTTATCGCACTTATGAAATCTACACAACTGTTTTTGCAATTCCTGCTTCAGAATGAAAATTATACATTTTCCCAAGAGGTCCCTTAAGTAATCATTTTGAGTAGATTCCAACCTATATTTTATTTATTTTAATAATACAAACATAAGTAAATTATGCACAAACTATACACATTTCTTATTTCTTCATTTTTTTCTTACTCATAAGGTCATGAGCCTTAATATTTTTTAACTTTACATCATAACCACTTATCTTTCCTTAGCAGTATGTAGTAATGTTTCATTCACTTTTTGTTTTTTATATACTATCTTATAAATTTATTTAGCTTGTCTGTTATAAATAATTATTTGCATTCTTGACAGTATAATATCTGATGCATCCTTATTGATCTCTTTATTTGTAAGCATTTCTAATTACTATTTTAGCTACATATCTTCTATCAACTATAAAGCTAGATTTTCTTATATAAACAAACTTAAAGATCTTGTAATACATAAGTTAACAAAATTTACAATAATTTCTTAGATTTTTTTTCTGGTCTATATCCTACTATTTGATTTGAAATTTAACAACCATATCATGTTATATATACTTATTGTTTATTTAACATGCTCTATTACATACTTTTAAAAATTGTTCAGGAATTTTGGATGGTTTGTTCTTTCACTTTAGTTGCTCTATTTATATCAATATCTTGATTGTACACTCAGTCTCCCTTATCTGCATTTAGGCTGCTATTTTGGGTTTGTCTGCTTTAAATAATATTATTTGACTGGTAGTAATGCTTATTTGAAAGTCATGGCACTTCATCTGCTTCAGCTCTCTCATCTCTGTTGTGTCTTCCTGTTTCTATTGCTTTTTATTAGATTTAGTGTATTTAATGACATTAGCTATTGTGGAGTTACAAAGATAACGGCATTTCATGTACACTTTATCCAAGTAGCCCTAATGTGAATGTCTTACATAATGATGGTCCACATACCAAAATTAAGAAGTCAGCATTGATGCAATATTATTAACTAAACTACAGACTTTATTCTTTATTTCAGCAGTTTCATAATTAATGTGATATTACAATTTCCTGATCAAATTCAATGTACCAATTTGCATTAAGTTGTCCACTCTCCTTAGTATCCTCTAATGTTTGACAGTTTATTGGTCTTTCCTTGTCATTCAGGACCTTGACACTTCAGAAGATGTCTGTCCAGATAGTTTTTATAATATTCTTCAATTTTAATTCATCTGACATTTACTCATGATTACAGTTTTCTTAGGGAATTTAGGGAGGAAGGCTACAGAATTATGGTGTCCTCTCATGGCACATCATGACTTAATACTGGTGATGTTAAGGTTGGTCACTTGACTAAGTTGAGACGTGCTAGGTTTCACTACTGAGAAGTTTGCTATTTTCCCCTTCCCACTGATATTCATTAGAAACAAGGTATTAAGTCTAGATAGCACATGAGGGGAGAGTACTTAAGCACTAACTCATAAAGGAAGCAATATCAAAGGTTTTTTCAAACAATTTTAATATCACACCAGCAATATTAAATCCTTTGGAGACATTATTAGACTATACAAACTATTAGTTTTTTGGAAAATTTGGATGTTATCTTGCCTACATCAATTATTACTGTTGTGTTCAAATGGTGATGGTCCCTGCGCTATGTAATAATTGGTAAGTACCACTTAGTAGGTATAAAATCCTTGCTTCATACTTTTTTTCCTTGAGTTTATTGAAAATATTGCTTCCTGTGTTGCTGTTGAGAAGCCAAGTGCCATACTGATTTCAAATTAGGTTGTCCTTCTACAGGAAGGTGTAGCTAATATTTCTATTCTAAAATCTAATACTTTAAGGAAAATAAACCTGAGATCACTTTTTACAACAGTTATTCATGTTTTTCTCTGATATTGCTTCTACATCTGCTAAGTTAGCATTTCATCTTGTCTACCACTGTTCTAACATATGAATTTTTATACATTTGTGGTATATGGAAATTCTTTTTTCAATATAAAGCCTTCAGCTAATGTGTTGTATTGGAATAACTGTCTCTTTCCTTGTCTATGAAGAATTTTTACTAAGTGAAATGTTTGATTCTCATTTCTATTTTGTTTTATTCATTTTGATGGATATAGTTTATCATGTTCCTGTTTATTTTGAAATGTCTTTTTATCAACCATGATACGAGTTTCTACTAGGCAAAATGAAAAAATATCAGAGTTTACTAAATTATTAGTTTAGAATCTGTTGGTACATTGATTTGCTCTTTATTTAGTAGGTAGTTTAGTGTGAAGAATGGTAGTTGTGTATTCTGATCATGTGGTTTTCTTTTGTTTTTGCAGCAACTTCTTTAACTAAGGTCTCTGGAAAGCAGACTCTGTGACACAGATGTATGTATAATTGTATTGGAGAACACCTTCATGCTCAATAATTATCAAGAAAATGAAGAAAGTATCACTGATCAGGATAATTTGAATATAGTTACCAGACAGAGTTTAGCCATTCCTGTGAGAAAGTCATGATTCTGAACACTGTTTCAGAACTGTATTAAGACAAGGGAGCATTGAATTTATTAATCTTGTAGAGTAGTTATTGTTTGAAGGTTATTGAAGATGACCATAAGACAGTTCTATTCAACTCACACAATTTTCTGGACAGGGATTAATTTATACCTGTCACCTGCCAGTACACTAACCACTTAAGGAATAAGGTGTTACCTCAGCTGTAAGTAAAATATCCATAATCATTTTGTTCATAAGTTGAGATCTTTGAAATCTGTAAGTTATGGGAATAGACACTCCAGGACTATGGAATCTTTTCCTCAAGAATCTTACAAGATGAAAGTTAGTCTTCACAGCTGAGCTGGAGTCAAAATCACTATAGTAGGGATCTCCTGACATCTCTTCCTTTCCTTCATATTTTCCAAACACTTCTTCTGCACATGTATTAGGTGAGTAACATAGTGAAATGATCCAGAAGACTATTCATGAGGAATCTTAGTATGTGAATTTTCAGCCATGAGTTTTGAACTTGTCAAATTCAAGAAGGGAGTATCAGATGATGCCTATATGTCTAATGATGCAGAAAATAATCTTTATTGTCCCCATTGTATAAGAGTAGTTCATCTATGATAGACAATCAAAGTCAGTACCTTCATTAAGCCTGTGACTCTTCCTAGTCTGGTGTTCTCTATGCAATAGGAGTCCAAATTGATTATGTGGGTGGTATAGATTTCAGCTTAATGAGAATCTTTCCGCATGCTTTGGAAAGATCATTTCTTTCTGAAAAGCAAGACCTCTAAACACCGATACAGTATAAGTGTTGGAACACAGAGTGCAAGAACCCCAAATGGAACCAAAATACATCTTATTCAAGATATAACCATGCAATTGTCATTGATATTTGGGACACATTACACCTTGAAAAATGGAGTGTGGACAAGATAATTATCCATTGAAAAGGTTATTTCCACACCCAATTAAAGCAGCGGTTTCTATAGAAAGTGTAAATTCTGAAAGAATCAGTGAGTTGGTCATTGTCCATCTCATAGCTAATTTGTTGTAAATTTGGTGCTTTGAACCAATGTAATAATATGACTCTCTGTGTCAGTCATGTAGCTTGTTGCTTCCTGAAGCTTTGAAATAGAAAGATAGCACATTATGAGTTGTGGATTACTTTATCTTCTCATCATATAAACTTTTCCCCCCCTAAGCACAGAAAGTATTTTGGTTTTTGTTTTATAGGAACCAACTTTCTTCCTAATGGATGACTGATTTCCTTGAGGGCTGTTTCCATTTTTGGCCTTCTTGAATGATATTGTTCTTATAAAATTTGATACTTTGGAAGAACATTATCTATATCACATTTGAGATGTAGGAAACTGTGATAATAAACACACACATTCCTCAATCTACTACTGTGTATTTTGTTCATGTGCACATTGTGCCAATATTGGTGAGGAAGATTTAAAAAATATTTGATTTCAGTTAGTTCAATTTGTGCCTATTTGGTCATCTTGTACTTTTTTCATGCTACATACTCTCTAGTAAGTATTTGCATGTAATGTATTTTTAATATCTCAATTCTTCATATCCAGTCCAATAGATCTATGCAATGCCTCTTCAAAGATCACCTCATCCATAATATTTAAAACTATCTCCCTACAGGAACATAGAAGTCTTTAGCCTCAATCATAGATCTAAATTTTCTTGCCTCAGACTACTTCTACTTTTACAGGCTGGAAATGCATATTCTGCTGCCTATAGGAAGATTTTTCCTTATATTTATAACAGAATGCGAGGTGAAACTATGATGAACTTATCAGAAATACAATTTGTTTGCCACATCATAACAAACTGACCCATGACCTTTGGAGATTGGACACATGAACTGAAAGAGATTTCCATTCAATGACAGTGGATGACATGAGGGTCTGTGTCACCCTCAGGGACAGTTTACTTTGCCTTCTAGTACTGCTCATGTCTGTTCAAGAGTTATATCACTGTTATCTTGTAATGGACTGTTCCTGGGATGGCCCAACATTGTAACTTGTTGCTATGAAAATTTTTATGTCATAAAGGGAACTTTTTGTTTCATTGACACTTGATAACCCACAGTTGGAACCTCTGTCTTCAGCAGGGTTCAGAGCATAGCAGATATTACTTTTTAATATGCTAAAATTCTCTAGTGCAGAGAGTAAAGTGATTCTCCAAAACCATAGATGTTATGTCAGGGTTGTCCTATTAGCATATTCCATAAACTTTATATTAATTTTATATATCTAATTTCATATATCTAATTCCATAGTTTTTCTAAGCCATAGGGCTATAAAATAAAATGAATTGTTAACCATCTTTAGATATGAAGAGCTATTTTCTGACTTGTGAACCACCTAAAACTAGTATTTTCTCATATTTTGACAGAAATATCTGAATAAGCTCAGTTTAAATTGTGTTAAATTCTTAAGAACATTTCAAAATATATAGTTCAATAAGAAAATGATGTACTAGAGGTCCTAGCTGTGGTTTGGGTATGAAATGTCCCACAAAGGCTCACATACTGAGGCTTGGTCTTGGAGAAATCTGCATTCAGTGGGGGATTTTAGGCAGTGCATTGACTGTGATACCTCTGACTTAATAAATGGTTGATACAATTATTGATTCATACTTGGAAGATATTACTAAGTGTTGGTGGAACAAAGAGGTGGGGCCTAGTAGGAAGAAACAGGTCACTGGACATGTGGCCTTAAATGGTTCACTTGTCAATAGTCTTTTCTATTTGGCTTCCTGGCTACAATAAGATGAGCAACTTTCTTCTGCCATGCTCTGATGCCATGATGTTTTGACTCTCTTCCTCAGGAAAGATTTGTCTCAGGAATTTGTCACCACAATGAAAACTTATGGATACAACCTGCAATTTTTCCCTTCACTGAAATGGACCAAAACAAAACAAATTTGCTATTACACCAAAGTGAAATCAGGGTGACAAAATCTACAAAGGCTATTTTAGAGGTATTATAGAGCAAGGAGATTCACAATGGCCTTAGGAGAAGAGAAGTAACCACACAGCATTTTACATTTCATCTCTCCTGTCAAGATCATCCCTGAACCAAGAATGACTTCCCATGGTGAGGTAATGGTGACCAGGACTTCTAATTACTCCACTCAAGTCATGGATAGCTGAAATATTTGGAACTGGAGAAAACTTAAGCCCATATAGACCCTGAGCCAGGTAGGGAGTTACTTAGGCTACTTGAAATGTACACTGCATTGCCCTAAAAGATCTCAGACTGCATGATATGCCCCCATGCAGTATGCTGCTGCATAATGCTAGGTAGTTGTCCCTCCCTTCTGGAGTCCTATCAACCATCCAGAAGTTCATACCAAATGATTTATCATTCTCAGCCATCCAACCCAATGAAGAAATTGATGGTTCCTCTTACTCTCTTGTGATCCTGAGAAGCACGTTAGTATATTTTCCTTAACAGATTGGTCTTCTAAGGCTGGACAAAGGCACCACAGAATCCTTGAGGACAGACAGTCTCTCTTCTTAGAACAATGGGAAAAACGACACTTCTATGCAGCCTTA
Organism: Castor canadensis; assembly: GCF_047511655.1. Classification (NCBI taxonomy): domain Eukaryota; kingdom Metazoa; phylum Chordata; class Mammalia; order Rodentia; family Castoridae; genus Castor; species Castor canadensis. The sequence continues at coordinate 47,429,127 of NC_133390.1, forward strand.
GACACCTACTGGTAATTCTTCCTTACTAATTTGTACTGCAATGCAACTGCCTGGGTCTTTCAAAGTAGAACAGCACCTCTGAAACCCTCAGAAACTTACAGATGCCACATGCAATACCATGTCACCTTGCCTTGTTGCTTGGGCACACCAGAGTGACCTCACACAAAACACAAAATGTAAGGTTGGTGTGCAAATGCAGTCATGTATCCATTGCCCCGAATCATGATTGAACATGTCAGACCTAAGAGATGCTCTGCACCTCAGATTGCAGAGCAATTCCACTGATCCCTCAAAAGAAGCCCCCAAAACACCTGCAGACATAAATAACACTGATTATAACTAAAGAAGCTACACAAAAACAGTATTACCACATACATATAAATCAACAATCAACATAGCCTACCCAACTGGCACCCCAGAACATTCCTCCAAGAGAAATTTACATAAAAAACCACCTCATAAAATTAATAGAGGCAGTGAGTGCAATAACACAAACCTGTAGTCCAAGCTACTTGGAAGGCTGAGGTAGCAGGATCATTTCAGTCCAGGGCTTTGGAACTACACTGGGCAACATAGCAAGAGCCAGGCACACACACAAAATAAATAAAAGTGCCGTTCTACAGTGTTTTCAAATATAATTGAAAGGAAATAAGAATCTTTAAAAAGCAAGGTAACATGATAAAAGGAACCGACCTCTCTATTCCAAAGAATAAGACATCAATGAATGGCTCGAAAATAAATTCAAAACAATGATTTTAATGAAATTCAGTGAGATATAAAAGAATAGGTAGATGATTCAAAAATAACAGTGAAATGGTATTATCTGAATGAGAAAATGACAGAAATCATGAAAAAAAAGCCCAAACAGAAATCTTGCAGCTAAACAACTCAATATAAAGGAAACAAAAAATATAATTAAAAGTCTTAATAGCAAACTGAATCAAGAGGAAAAGCATTTTTTAAGTTTGAAATAACTGAATCACAGAAAGGAAAAATTAAAAATAAGGAAAAATACAAGGCTGAAAAGACACCATTAAAATGAATATATATATATATATATATATATATATATATATATATATATGCTTCTTAGATATTCCAGATGAAGAAAAAGCAAAGCCATAGAAAACTTATTTTATAAATAATATCTGCAAATGTTCCAAATCTTGGGATAGACAGTTATTCAGGTCCAGCTCAAATGAGCTCAAATAAATATAACAAGAAAAGGTCTTCATAGAGGATTTTACCTATCAAATATAAAGGTGATTGTTTGTTATCTACATGTTCTTTATCATGTTGAGGCATGTTCCTTCTATATTAATTATTGAGGGATTTTATCATAAAAGAATGTTAAACGTCATTGAATACATAACCATCATATATATGTTTTATCTTTCATTCTCTTGATATGATATGTTGCATTTATTTTTTTGCATATGATGAATTATCCTTCCATAGCTGGAATAAATCCCAAAGGTTGTGATATATAGCATTTTTGATATGATTTTTATTTAATTTGAGAATTTTATTGAGAATTTTTGCATCTTTGTCCATCATGAATATTAGGCTGTAGTTTGTAAGTTTTTCCTTATATCATTGTCTGACTTTGGTATCAGGGTCATATTGGCCTTACAATATGACCTTGGAAGTATTCTCTGGCTTTAAGATTTTTATATGGATTAAAAATTATTGTAATCCCTTCTGTGAATTTTGGTAAAATTGAGCTATAAAGCTAAATACTGTGGTATCAGTTGTAATGTTTCTTTTAAAAAGAAAACACTTTATAAGTGTATTTTAATTGCATAGAATGAGTTTCATAATGACATTTTGACATGGTGACGTATAATTTCTCATCTTTGATTTTGTTTCTTTGAATATCTCTGTTTCTTTTCCTTCTGGAAGAAAGCTTGTTGATTTTGTCTGTATTTTGAAAGTTAAGAAATTTATTATAGAGATCACAGTAGAAACAAATTTAATAGAGATTAAAATCACAAATATTCATGAATAAAAGTTTGTTTCTTTCAAAATGTTTTTGAAAAAAAACATTACAACTGATACCACAGAAACATAAAGGATTTTATAAGACTGTTTTAAATAAAGGTATGCCATAAGATTGGAAATACTAGACAAAAATGGATAAATTTCAGGGCAAATAAAACATGCCAATATTGAAACATGAAGATGTAGAAAATAAGAACAGACCATAATGAGAAAAAAGATTGAATCAGTGATAAAACATCTCCCAACAAAGAAAACCCCAAGACCAGGTGGCTTTGCAACCAAATTTTACCAACACTCACAAAACAGCTGATGATAATTTTTCTTAATGTATTTTTAAAAGTTCAAGTCAGGGAACATTTCCAAGGTCATACTTTGATGCCAAATATGATCTTGATACCAAACCCTGATAAACATAGAAGGAGAATCTTACCATGGTGAACATAGATGCAAAACTTCTCAATGTAATTGTAGCTAATTGAATCAAAGATCATAACAAAAGACCCACTAATATTTATTCAATAAATCCCAGTGGGATTTATTCAAGCTATGGAGGGATGGTTCATCATATGCAAAAAATAAATGTAACATATCACCTCAAGAGAAGGAAAGACAAAAACAATATGTATGATCATTACAATTTATGCAAAACAGTATTTGATGAAGTTTAACAGTCTTTATGACAAAAAACTTCAAAAATTTAGTACAGGAGGAACATATCTCAACACAATAAAGAATGTAGATAGATGATAGATAGATAGATAGATAGATACACACACACACATATGCACATTTGTACTTAATGGGGAAGAGCTGAAAACATTTTCTTTGAGACCTAGAACTAAAATAAGATGTCCATTTCCACTGCTGTTAATCAATCAACATAGAACTAGATGTTTTAGCCAGAGTGATTATGCAAGAGAAACAAATAAAGTTCACGTGAAGAAAAGATGAAATCAAATTTCCCTAATTTGCAATTGACAGAATTTTATACAAATAGAAACCCAATGACTCCACCATAAATCTACTCAAATTTGTGAGTGACTTCAATAATACTAAATGGTACCAAATCAACATGTAAATATAGGTAGTATTTTTGTATACCAATAATAAACTTTCTTAGAATCCAATCAAGAAAATAATTCTATTGACAATAGTTACCAAAAAATTAAACACTTCAGATTAAATTTAACCAAGGGTATGAAACAACTCTATAATTAAAATTTCAAGTCACTGATGAAGGAAATTGAAGAAGATGGAAAAAAGATAGTTCATGTTCCTGGTTTAGGAAAATTAATATTGTTCAAATATGCATATCCTCACATAATCTTCAGATTTAGATAATTCCCATCAAAATGCCTATGGTACTATCAGAGAATAGAAAAAAATCCTAAAATTTATATAAAACCACTAAAGACCCTAAATAGCCAAAATGATCCTTAACAAAATTAGTAAAACTAGAGGTCAGGATATCCAAACTGTACTTTAAACCACTAGTAACATGATACTGACATAAACAGACACATATGTCAGTGGAACAGAATTGAGAACCTAGATTTTTGTCCATGTAAGTACAGACAACACTTCTTTGAAAATGGCACCAGAAATATACATTGAAGAACAGACTGTCTCATCAATGAATGGTAGTGTGGAACCTGAATCTCCATCTGCAGAATAAATTAGAGTCCTCTCACATTATATACTAAGATCAATTCAAAATAGGTCAACAACCTAAACGTGTGATCTAAACTATTTTATTATAGTATGTTAATTGCACAAAATAAGGGATTTTATTACAACATTTTATACTTGTATGTAATGTACTTTGATCACATTCATCTCATTTTTGCCCTGTTTAGTATATATTAATTGTACTAAGTAAAGCAGTTCATTGTGGTATTTCCACACATCCATATAAGGTGGTTTGATCATAATCACCCAATCTATTACCCTACCCTTTTTTATTTACAGTACTTTAATGGGTTCTCTATTATCTGCTCTTTTCCTGTTCTTTTCTAAGTCCATAATAGTTCCCATTTTATTTTCATGTCCTCTTGTCCTTTTTAAATTTCAAATGTGAGAGAAAACATGAGAGACTGGCTTATTTCACTTAACATGGTGATACTCATTTCTACATTTTTCCTGCAAATTATATATTTTCCATCATTTTTAATAAGACCTAAAGCTGAAACTACTAGAAGGGAAAAAAAGCAGGAGAAACACTTTATGACATTTAAAACAGGCAATATTTTTGTTGTTAAGATTTGAAAAGAACAAGAAACAGCAAAAATATACAAGCCAGATAATATCAAACTAAGAAGCTTCTTCACTGCCAGACAACCAAAAGCAAAGAGACAACTTACAGAGCTGGAGAAAATATTTACAAACAACTCATCTGAAAAGTGATTGATAGTCAAAAAAACTAGAACAGGCCAGGCATCATTGGCTCACTCCTGTAATACAGGCTACTTGGGAGACTGAAATATAGGGAGCTATAGTTCAGAGTAAACCTGGGCAAAAAGTTTGTGAAAGCCCTGTCTCAATAGAAAAAAATCTGGGTTTGGTGATACTCACTTAGCATCCCAGTGACAGTCTAAAATAAGAGAACTGAAATCCATGCTGGCCTGGGCAAAATGTGAAACCCTATTTCCAAAATAATGAGAGCAAACTACAGCAAAAAGGTTGAGGCTTGACTCAAGTTGTAGAGCACCTACTTAATAAACATGAAGCCCTGAGTTCAAAACCCAGTACAGTAGAAAATAAAAAAGAACAGAACAAGACAAGGAAAAGAAAAAAACAAAACAGAAAAATTACAAATAATGTAATTCTCAAATGTGGCTGGGGCATGGCTAAAGTGATAGAGTGCCTGCCTATTAAGCACAAGACCTGGTGTTCAAACCCCAGTACTGCCAAAAAAATTAAAAATTACAAAATGGACAATTGATTTTAATAGGCATTTGTCAAAGAAAGACACGTGACTTAAAATATGGAAAAACAAAAATGCTAAGCACTAGTGATCATAAGGAAATGCAACAAAATAGATTAAACTGAAGGACATGTTAAATCAAATAAGAGAGGCCCCAAATGAAAAATATGTTTTCTGTCATATGTGAAAGTTAAAAAAAGTGTGGTCTCATAAAAGGGAGTAGATAGAATAGTGAAAAACAGTGCCTAGGAAGCATAGGGGAGAGAAGATAAGGGAAGGATGGGTAAAACAAGTAGTGAAATACAGTTAGTTAAGGAGAATAAATTCTAGGGGTCTATGGCACAGTGAGTGACTATCATTTACAACTGAAGATATATTTGCTGAGCTATGATAGAGAAGTTCTAAGCACAAGACACAAAACACAAGGAAATGACAAATGCTTGAGAAGATGAAAACATTATTTACCCTGATTTGAATAATAAACATTGCATGCACATATCAAATTATTCCAATAAACACATACCATTGCTACTTGACAGTTAATAAATTTTTAAAAAGAAGAATTTGGAAATAAAAACAAATATGTCTTTGAACTGATGTATCACACTGCCAAGCTATATTTCAAAATTATAAGCCATATATATTTTTGCTGACTTTCACATTACTATTATTTCATTTAATAATAATCTATGACTGATTAATATGATTTTAATTTTTTAATCACTTGTGAATACAATGAAATTTTTATAGCATTTTGCCATTCAATCTTATACTTTTTATTTCTATTTTTATGTTTATAACATAAATAAGATCTTATTCTCTTACATATTTCTAATTTATGGGGGAAGAGACATTTTAAAAATATTTTCCAAAGAGTTTTACTGATCTCAATGTACAAGCAAAATGGTTACAACGTATCTTCTACTGAAGCCAAAAGGAGATAGATCACAGTTGCAACTAAAGAGAAGATGAGATGGATAATTAAGGGAATGTTGTACAATGCATGAAGATGGAAGAAAAGGTCAGAACCTAGGGAGCCACAGGCATCATTAAAGGCAAAAAGAGTAATATAACCTAGCACAAAAGACAGAGTTGGAACAAATAGGAAAGTAGGAGCAGTGACTATTGTCAGAGGCTGGAGATGTTACCAAATAACTCAGGATGGTGAAGCAATTCATTAGGATGTCTTTGTAATGCATTTATAGTTGCTTGTGATCTTATCAGAGAGACATTTCAGTGAAACGAAAGGGGCAGAAAAGATAAATGAGGAAAACAAATAGAACTGTTCTCAAATTTAACTATGTTCCCCAATTTCATGTGTGTTCCCTTATATTGTGTGTGTAAGCTTTAGCAATCTACTTTACTAACCAATTATTAGTATGTTTTGCTGTTTCAAATTTCCAGACTTTTTTCATGAAGATCCCTCATATACTTTTCCTCATGTTCCCTGAAAATTATTACCTAACTTTTTGTCCCACAAGGTTCATCTGAAAAATCTCTGCCATGAGAAATCTTTCCATATTCTTCTAGGACTCCATTACTCCAGGTTTTCCTTCTCTATGTTTATACAAAAAGTTTAATCCTTTGTATATCACAGCCTGAATGATACTCTAGTTAACAATCTATGTCCTTGGGACTAGTTTATGACCTCCTTAGCAGGAGTCATTTCTCCCTGCTCACACCCTGTACTCTGTCTATCAATTGTTTTTCCAGTGTCCTGAACATATTTTAACAATCAAGGCAATGAATATTTGTTGAGTACTTAATTCAGTTTGATGCAAAGATCCAAAAAGAGCTATGAACTGACCCCTAGTTTAAATCTATTTAATACTGAATTACTCAGCCTAGAAACATGCAAGACACACCTGATTAAGTGTTAAATGTGTTATAAAGTCAGGTAAATATCAGGTAAAGAAGAGAAAAAATCAATTTAATTACAAACACCTGAGAACTTCTCATAGCTGAGTTCATATTTGAGTTCAAGAAAAGACCAGATTGAGATGGAAAAAAAAGGAAAAAGTTATATTAGATGAGGGAATCATTGCTACAAACTTAATTGAACCATGTGCACAAGGAACAATGATGTTAGGTATATGACCTGATTCTGAGATGGGTAGAGAAGAAAGGTGACAATATGAAGACTGTGGGGTGCACAAAATAAGGAAAATGAATCTGGTTTGAAAAGTAATGAGGTAATGTTATGAAAACTTATTCGGAGAATACTGTGTGTTTTGCATTCGTTTGATGAATATTGAACACTACGTTTTTCTAGACACTACTCACAGTTAAAAATAAAGAAATGAAAATATCAATGAAATCCCTTCTCTAATGCTGGATGAGGAAAGAGGACCAATTATGCATATACTAGCAAATAGTTTCCTAAGGAAGAGTCATTAGCAGAATGAGATTAAAAAAATAGGATATGAAGGTAAAGGGGAGGTGGTATGATCACAAACGAACAGGTGAATGACAGTTGTATACAGGACAACAATATCAAATTTCTACATAGTACATTGTAAACATACCCAGCCACACTCTGAATCTATCCCACTTTCTAGTTTCCTCTACAAATATTAAGTACTCTTCATTAACTATACTAATTCCACTTCCTTCAGGGAGGGGTCAAACTAGTCAAGGACTGTTTTCTGCCTGTTGTATATTTTATGAAGAAAATGGGAAGAGAACCATAAAAAATTAAGTAGCAAATCACAAATCAGCACAATGATCTTCAAACAGAGTAGTGGAAGTCATTTGCATTAACCTCATTATCTCACAGGACATCTTTAATTAATTTCAAGCTGTTTTTAATTTTTAGGACTTAATATCTCCACATAAATACACTGATGTCAGTGCAGGGAGTTCCCTGGAGGATTTGATGGAACACTTTAACTACGCAGTGTAAGGGACATAATTACTAAGACTGATATGGAGGAAGTCTCTGAGATTTTAATTTCCATATCCCAAATGCATTAGAGAGAAAGATATATAAAAGCTTTAAAATTCTAAGACTTTCATCATCGAGCAAACAATGCATTTTCCAAAAGATCTTCTTAGTGAAATCTAGGTAAGAAAACTATTCTCATTTTTATTTTTAATTTCATAAATATTTGCTTCACAGAATAATTTTTCATTTTTTACTGTTCCTAAATTTTAACCTCTTTCTTATTTTCTTAACTCTTCTCAAAATAGAATTCAATGTCAGTCTAAAGGAGGTACAATACTATAATTCATCTTTCTGATTTTTTTCTGAGAAGATTAATTTTCAAAATCTACAAGTAAAAGCACAAAAATTCTGATAAGGAATTCAGGCATGGTTGTTGGAGGCAATTTCTAATTCAACCGATCAATTTCATGGCTTACAGTTAATATTTTAGGGTAAACTAATTTCTACTGCCTTTTAAATAAAGTTTTCATTGAGGAAATTTAAGAAATTATAACTACAGAATACATACTATTAGATTTTTTCGTCAATATATCCCAATGGATCACTTAAGTAACGATTGGAAACATCCTTTTAAAGCAAAAACAAATTTTAATTTCAGAATTCTATTAATACTTTAATGTTTTTCTCTTTTGGTATTAAAAACTAAAGTATGAAGGTTAGTATGTTTTTATTAGTGTTTTAACTACTATGATAGATATCACAGAATCTTATTTAATTTTCTGATGAAAAAGAAAAGTAGTATAAAATATTCAATTTATATTAAAGAAAGATATCAAAATTTTTAATGATTATTTTGAAATTTTTTTCATTTAAACGCTTCTCCAACAATAATAGTCTTAATGTATAGATGCAAAAAGGTCATGAAGGATCATTAGTAAAATACTGAAAACAAGGTCACCTATCTTAGGTCCATGGTGTGGATCTAGTATTGGAATTAATTCTTCCTCCCACAGCATTTACTACAACTACTACTCTACCACTGTTGGTGTGTGTGTTTGTGTGTATATGAGAGAGAGAGAGAGAGAGAGAGAGAGAGAGAGAGAGAGAAAGAGAGAGAGAGAGACAATGTTTCCAGGAATTATACCCAGAGTCTTATGCATGCCACCCAAATTCCCTACCATGGTGCAAACCCATAGCTCTCCCATAGTATGTTACAGCTGCTTTCACAGAAATACGTAAAACCTAATTTGAAAGTGTATGAAAAATGAAGAAATTCAGATTTAACAGAAGAAATGTAGGTTGTTCTAGGATAGAAAATGTGCCACAATTCAGAAAATGAGATTCAGGGACTATTTTAGTTGCATGAACTATGGCATACAAAAGAGAGGAAGGATTTAGATATTTAGGGGAAAATGAGCAGGGATAGTGTTTTGTACTGAGTCAGTGTTTATGAAAATGTGTGTGATGTAGGGAAAAGTAATGAGAAATGTAATAATCATTGGATATTTATTTCTTTACCTTTCCAAAGTAACTTTCATAAAAGATGAATAGCCCTCTCATGAGCTCTAAGTTATGTTTCTGCAATCTCAAAGATATAAATTTAGCATAGATTTTATAAGCCACTTAAAAAATATTCCCTCCACTAGAAAAATATGACAAATACACATTAACTTGTAAATTGATTTTAAATTTGTTTTAGGAATTTTTAAAATACTGATGTTGAAATATTGAACCAAATGTATTATAAATCTTTATGGTGTCCTAGTATAAGTATATATAGCTACACTTCTTCCACATTAGTCATGCTCCCTGAAATTATCAAAAAAATTCTTGTGAATTTTGAGGGCTGGGGGTCACAGGTCCTGATAATTTAAAAAAACAAATGTCTCCAAGAAGTAATAAGGAGCTGTATTCCACAGACATTGGAGCTGCTTGAAGAAGAAACTCCTCTATCAGTTTTATAAAAAGAAAAAGAATGGGCAGGACTCAGTGATTCATTACTGTAATCCTAACTACTTTAGGGGGGAGCAAAGATCAGGAGGATCATAGTTGGAGGCTAACCCCAGGCAAAAAGTTAGATCCTATCTCAAACAATGTCTGAGTGTGGTGGCATGTACCTATCATCCTAGCTATGCAAGAAACATAAATAGGAGAATAATGGTTTAGAATGGCCTGGGAATAAATGTGTGACCTTATCTCAAAAATAACTAAAGCCAAAAAGGACTTGGAGCAAGGCTCAAGTGATGGTAGCATGCCTGCCAATCAGTGTATGGTCCTGAGTTCAATCTCCAGTAGCATAAAACAATATGGAATATTGTTCTTATTCTTTCAATAAGAATCATATGTCTTTATAATTCCTATCTCAACTGACTTAGAAATGATGACTGAGGACAACTACTCCATGACAACTGAATTCATCCTCACAGGATTTACAGATCATCCAGACCTGAAAGCTCTGCTTTTTGTTGTCTTCTCTTCTGTCTATCTGATCACCATGGTGGGGAATCTTGGTTTGGTAGCCTTGATTTCCACGGAACGTCGTCTTCACACATCAATGTACATCTTTCTGGGAAACCTGGCTTTGATGGATGCCTGCTGTTCCTGTGCCATCACTCCCAAGATGTTAGAGAACTTCTTTTCTGAAGAAAAGAGGATTTCCCTCTATGAATGCATGGCACAGTTTTATTTTTTCTGTTTTGCTGATACTGCAAGACTGCTTTCTTCTGGCAGCAATGGCCTATGACCACTATGTGGCCATATGCATCCCACTGCAGTACCACACCAGGATGTCCAAGAAACTCTGCATTCAGATGACCACAGGAGCCTACATCATTGGAAATCTACATCCCCTGATTGAAGTAGGGGTATTATTTAGGTTAACTTTCTGTGGGTCTCATCAAATCAATCACTTTTTTTGTAATGTCCTTCCACTATACAGACTATCTTGCATTGACCCTTATATCAATGAATTATTTATATTTATCCTGGCAGGTTCAATTCAAATCTTTACTATAACTGCAGCCCTAATATCATATTTTTATATCCTTTTCACTATATTCACAATGAAATCCAAAGAGGGAAGAGGCAAAGCCTTGTCTACATGTGCGTCCCACTTTCTTTCTGTGTCAATATTCTATGGTTCTCTTCTATTTATGTATCTTCAACCATGTTCAGTTAATGAAGAGAATGAAGATACATCAATTGCTATTTTTTATACTCTGGTAATACCTTTATTAAACCCTTTTATTTATAGTCTAAGAAATAAGGAAGTCATAAATGTTATGAAAAAAATCATGAAGGGAAATTTTGTAACTTTCTAACATAATTATCATCTCTCTTTGAAAAATTATTTCAACCTGATATCACTAGCTAAATCTAGAGGCAATAAGAAAATAGAAAATATCACCATCTAAACAAAATACTTATTATTAAGACATGATGGTATTTGAGTCAAATTCATTTGGAAAGAAGAGATTCTGCTAAAAGTTCCTCAAAATGTAATATACTGGGATCCATTAGTAGTGAGCTTAATTATACATGACTGTCAGAGTGTATTTAGGAAGAATGTTGACAAACCCAAAATGCTAGAAATAAAAGTAATACATAAATTCATTGTTTATATAAACGTAGCCTTCATTTAGTATTCTAGGCAGATTTCTTCATCCCAAAACATCCTTTTAAAATCTCAGACATATTCCAAGTTCTCAATTACCAATCCTGTGTGAAGCAATGCCATTGGTGGGAGATAAACTACATGTTTGAATTTGATTTTCAACTTGACCTTAGTTCTTTCAAGAGATTATGTTCACTTATGTATTCGTTCATAATATTTATTCTCTAATCAAGAATGTTTCATATTCACTGTTAGTCATTTTAGTCTCAATTTCTAGGAAATAATATATCTGTATTAGTGATTCATCAATCTGTAGATAAAACAATTCTTTTCATAATGATATACACTATGAATTTTAATTTTGTCATGTTTGATTATTTGGTCACAAAATATGATAATGTAAGTACCGAATTTATCAATTTTATCAAATATAGCTTCCTCTGTCATTACTTGTTTTGTTGGTCATTAGAAGCACCAAAAACCTGCAATGATCCAGTGAAAAGTATTGATATGTTCACAGCATTAAAACAGATGGAGATTTTCAAGTATAAATGAAACCTATAAAATACTGAAAATCCTAAACATCTAAACAAAAATATTTATTCAAAAAATAGATTTACAAAAGTGAAAATTACAAATTCACTATTTACAAATTTACAAATGTGAAAGACAAATAATTTACTGAAGATGTATTTTCTGTTAGGCACTAAGCTCTCTCTCTATATATATCCTACGACATAAAAAGGCACTTTCTTTTCTTATTAAGATCTTGACTACAACCTCATATGTTGAAATATTGAACAACTTGTCAAGGTCATCACAGAAACACCAATGAAGCAATGAAGTTAGGGTATAAATCGATATTGTCTTTTCTCTATAAGCTTGGGAATTCAGAAAACAGAAGTAATAATGTCTCTTGTATTTACCTATTATGCAATATTGGAAGTAAACTGCTCCTTACAGATGGAAAAATTTTTGGTAGCTACAGGAAAACAGAAAGGAGCATGATCAGAGTAAATGATTATGGAAATGACATGTCACTGGAGTGGGAAGTGGGGGTGCACAATAGAGCAGAACCAACGACAATGTAACAAGGTGTTGGAGATGGGTCTTGATGAGGGTGGGAGGAGTGGGTGGAAACTTTAATAAGAATTATCAGTGCCAGCCCCAGGAATTGGAATTTGCTTAGAGGCCATCAGAGATTGAATCCTCCTGGCAGCACAATAAAATATTATTGTGTGTTTCAGAAAACTAATCTGAAATTTGATTGATTGGGAAGAGCCTGGAGTAAGACAAACTTCAATAATTTATATATTCTCTGATGAGAGTGGAAATTGAGACAATCAAAGAAAGGAGAGACATACACACACATAAATGACATTAGAAAGAAAAACAAATTGTAAATTATAATTTTGAGGTAATAAAATGAAGTCCTAACTTCTTCCTAGAATCCTAAACAAACCTAATTATTAATTACTTAATAAGTGCATCCATCTAATTCAGATCTTTTCAAACTTTGTCTCCTATTTGTTTATACTCTTGAACATACTTAACATATTTAAGAATTTTAGGGGCTTTTAAATATTGTTATATAGAAGATATACTATTTTTGAAATTAAAACAGAAAATACAAATTTATTAATAACTCAAATGTAAAACCAAGGTATTCATAAGATATTAACTAACATAATTGTACTGAAAACACTTTGAAGGAAATATTCAATGAATTCTAAATATATTAGCCACTCCTTGAGTACTAAAACCACAGGTGACATGGTTGATACAGAAAGAAGCACTAATTCATTTAGTGAACTCTTCAAAGACATCCTTCCTTTATAGTCTACCAAGTTGAGTTATTGTTAAGAAATTGTATGTTTTCTCTTGTTCCCATTCATTTTACCTCTTAATAGTGTTGGGAACTTTTCTTTATACTATGCTTTATTAAATCAGAATACATTGGTTTTTGTTATTTTTCAAGATAGTGTTGGATTCTGTCTTCCTTCCTGATTGGCACATTTTTTCTTTCCATGTTTTCTTTTTTCTTTCCTTCCCTTCTTTTTATCCCTTCACTTCCTTTTGCTTTCCTCCCTCCCACCCTCTGTCCCTCTTTCTTCCCTCACCTCCCTTCTTTTCTTTCTTCTTTCCTTCCTTCTCTTGAAATATTTAAGCCCTTACTTTCTTAATTATGAAAAGTTTGACAATGCAAAATAAATACAACTCATCTAAAAAGTCAACAATATAAATCTAATTCCCAATACTCAGAATATGTTGTTTTATTCATATTCTACGAATATCATTAACATTTTAAATTATCCTCATAAATTCATAAATTGTAACCTATTTTCTCAGCTTAAGTAAGATGTAATTATTATTATTTGACTAGTTGAACTCAAGAACATCATTTGTTTCTGACTCTTTCTGATAAAATCCCTGTACTTTTCTCACACATTTCCTATTCTGAAGCATGAAATCTATCTTAATGTTTTAATGTTTCCTGCTTCGGAATTAGAAGTAGACATTTTCCCAAAGAGGCCCTTTGAGTAACAGTTTTCTGTAGTTACTACTCCGTATATTCTGTTTGTATTAAAAACATAACTGCAAAATGCATAAAATATACACATTCTCATTTCCTCTTCTTTCTCACTCAAATGGTCATATGCTTTGTTTTTTTAAATGTTATAATATATCTTCAAATATTTTCAAATCAGTATAGAATAATATTTGGCCTTTATTCTTTATTATGTATAGCCATATAGTACTATATTTTATACTGAGCTGGATTCTTATGAATGGGTATTGATATTCTTGCCAGCATCTTAACTAATACATATCTACTGATCCCTTAATCTGTAACCATCTTCAATCACAATTTTGGCTATATATCCTGTATCAACTATAGAGATAAATGTTCTTATTTGAATAAACCTGAATATCCTTTAATAGGTAAGTTAATGGCATTCACATTACTTCTATGAGTGATGTGGTTGATTTCAACCACAGGCATTATTTCACTTAAAATTTATCAACTTTCTGTATTATGCAATATTTACAATTTCTTATTTAATACACTCTTTTCATTCACTGTTTTTTAAATCTGGAATTTTGGATGTTCATGCCTTTTTTTTGGTTTTCCCTTTATGTAATACATCAATTACACATTCAGTCTTCTTTATCTCCATTCATTGTGTTACTTTTGGTTTGTCTTCCTACAATAAAATTATTTGACTACTACTAGCACTAATGTGAAAATCAAGTGTCATACTCTACTTTATCCCTCTCCAGTCTGTTCTATTTCTTTGTTTTTCAATAGCTTCATTATTATTAATGACATCAGGTTTACAGAAGAGTTATAAAAATAGTACCAAGTACTATGTACAGTTTTCTCATGTTCCACTAATGTGAATATGTTATATAATCATAGCAATTATCAAATTAAGATGGTAACATTGATGGAATACTATTGGCTATATACTTTACTTTGTATTTCAGATGTCTTATCACTGTTCCATGACCTAATTCAGAATGCAAATTTACACTTAGTTGGCAACTCTCCTTAGATTCCTCCGGTCTTATAGGTTCATCGCCTCTCTTTTTCATTCACAACCTTGACACTCAGAAGAGGTCTGTCCAGATATTTTGCATACTGTTTTCAGTTTCGGTCTAACATATGCTCATGATTAGACTTTTCATAGGGAATTTGGGGAGGGGCATCATAGAATTGAGGTGCTCTTCTCATTAAATCATAACAGGGGGAACTTGATATGAACATGACATATTACAAAAGATAACCTTAGTCACTTCCTTAAGGTAGAGTATGCTAATTTCACTACTGTAAAATTAACAACTTTTCCCTTTCCAAGTGCCATTCATTAGTGTAAAAAAAACAAGACAGTAAGGCAAGGTAGCATAAGAAGAAAGGAAACTTGTGCTGTTCTATCTCATGGAACAAAGATTATCAAAGAATTTTTTAATATTTCAACATCACACCAATAATTAAAAATAATTTACAAGATACATGATGATGCTAAATTAATAATTTGTTTCTCCTTAAAGTTTTGCACACCTGCGTATCTTGTCTACACCCATTATTACAGTATTGTACTAATGGTAACTTCAGTTCTCCATGTATTTATAATAGCCAGGAAAAAAATCTTTCGCTCATGTTTTTTCCCTTGAGTTTATTGAAAATAATACTTTATATGTTGCTGTTGAGAAGCCAGGTGCCTATCCAAATTCAAGTGAGGTTGACTTTCTACATGAATTGTAGGTAATTTTTCTGCAACATATAATTTCATTAGAACACACCCTGAAGTTCACTTTTCTGAATTAATTATTACAAGCAGCTTTCAATATGAACATTGATGTAATCTGTTGTTCCTTAAGTATTTACAGATTGGAATTTTAAATATGTCTCCTTTGTTATTCTTAAGGATTACAATTTATGTGCATTGAATCACACTCAAATTTTCCATACCCATCATATAATCATTTTTACCCCTTGCTTTGTTTCATTATCTTATGCATTTTATTTTGTCTTCAATGACACTTATGCAGATAGTGGTAAGTCTTACTACTAAATTAAGAACACTAAAATTAGTTTTAATTTTGAATGTGATAACTCACGTTCTGTGCTCCAATTTCTTTCTTTTTTTTTTTTTTTCAGTAGTCAGGTTTAAACTCAGGGCCTTGTACTTTCTAGGCAAGCACAAGCCCTCTTTGTTGTAAGTCATTTTCAGATGGGGGGGGTCTCACTTTTTGCCACAATCCTTCTACATATGCCTGCCACATAGCAGGGATTACAGTCATTTACCACTATCATGCCCTGTTTGTTTGTTGAGATTTTATCTTGCTATCATTGGCCTTCCCTGACCTGGTACCGTGGTCCTATGGGGATTACAGGCACTAGTCACCACTCCTGGTCTTCTTATTTTCCACTTCCTTTTCTAAATCGATTAAGTTCTATTCCTTATATTTCACTTTGTCTACCTATTTTCTGGCATATGAATTTTTCATAAAACATGATTGTAGATATATGGAAATTCTTTGTTCGATATAATAAATTCAGGTTAATGTGTCATGTTAAATAAATTCTCTACTTGTCCATGAAGAATTTTTATTAAATGGAATGCTTGGTTGTCATTTCTTGTTTTTTTCCTATTCATTGAGGATATGATTAATCATATTTTCATTTACTTTGAAATGCCTTTTTATGCATGATAAATGATTCTATTACCCAAGATGAGTGGATACTAGAGTTTATTAACTTATTAGTTTTGCATTATGGCAGGAAGGCAGGGAGGTAGAAGA
Source organism: Castor canadensis (assembly GCF_047511655.1). Classification (NCBI taxonomy): domain Eukaryota; kingdom Metazoa; phylum Chordata; class Mammalia; order Rodentia; family Castoridae; genus Castor; species Castor canadensis. Next base: position 47,445,855 of record NC_133390.1, read on the forward strand.
GAGATTAATGAGTGCTACAGTAAAACAAAGGAAAACTGGAGTTGGGGAAAGTTACCTGGAGACTAGAAGAGGGTTACCTCACTCCAGAGGTTAAAACAGCCAATGAAATAACATGTGATTATGTATGGAACAAGTTGTAGCTCCCCCATTTCTTTAACCTGCTCTAAGTGGTATATAAGAAAAGTCCCCTTTGTTCTTGGTCTCAGTGTTTGGACATGAATCCACTGAGTTGTTGCCGACTTGCTTAGTAAACTTGCTTCCTGAAAGCTTTGATGAGTTCTCAGTCACTGTCTGAGCCCTCCTGAAACATTCTGGGGGCTCCCCTGAGATTCAGATGGTGGTGTTTTCACCTCCTGGTCAAAGGCTCAATGTACCCAGCCCACTGGGAGGGCTGTCCCTGCCAGGTGCCACTGGACAGTGTTGATCCAGGGGAGGGAGCCTCTCTCCCAGTGAGCCAAGGAAGCGAGTTCTGGTTGCACAGAGGAACCTGAAAAGGCTTGGGAATAAATCTGGGAGGCCCACTCATCAGACTGGTAAGAACCCAGGTTCAAATTCAGCCCTGTTTCAGGAGGCAGAAGAGGAGTCTGATCAACTCTCAAAAGGCACCCAAATAATGTCCTTTTTGCAGGGGAAACCATGTGAGGTTCAGGGAATGGGGTGGAAGTACTGTGATGTGTTAGAGTGTGTGAACGTGTGAGCCTCAGACATAGTCTGGTTCTGAAGCAAGTGTAGAGTCCAAATCCACGGGTCCATGGTGAACTCATATGGTCTAAGGTGAGCCCTAATGGCCTCTGGTCTGGAACTCACATGGATTTACTATGGCCAAGAGATGCCTAAATCTCCACAAGGGGAGCAGCCAGAGATGGACAAAGCAAGTGATGGCATTTATTTTCCCCTGTGTGCCAGAGAGGAGGACCCCTTAACCACCTCTCCACAGCTCCCATCCCTTCTGTCTTTGTCTCTGTCCAGATGTCTGGCAAATGGGAAGAATGGGAGGAGGTCAGATTAAGAACACTACCCCACAACTTTGAGAGGGGATTTAATGGAGATTATGGGATCAAACTGACCCCTGACAATCTTAGGACCTTCTGTGAAATAAACTGGCTTGCTTTCAGTGTAGGATGGCCCTCAAAGAGGTCATCAGATGAAGTCATAGTCAATAAAGTTTTTAAAGTGGTTGCTGGGGAGCCTGAAATACCCAGATGGTTCTTATATTGACTGCTGGCAGGATGCAGTCCTCAGTCAGCTGACATGGCTAAAGCCCCACCTAGAGAAAGCATGTAAAGTTATTGTAGCCAGCGTGGCAGCAGCTTCCAAGGGAAAAATGCAAAAAAAAAATAACTAAATAAAACATATTGATGTGGGACTCCAAGGAGTCCCTGCCCCCCTTTTGTACCACTACAAATTAGAGAATTTCATTAGGAGCTGTAGGTTTCTGCCAAATCTGGATCCCCAATTATTCTTTCTTGGCAAAACCCCTTTTATGAAGCCACAAAGTGGGGAAATCAGGACCCATGATATGGGGAGAAAAACAGAAAAAGAGGCCTATGAAAAAATTAAGAGGGCACTCACAAACACCCCTGCTCTGGGCCTGCTAGTATAATAAAGTCCTTCTTCCTATGTGTACATGAAAGACTGGGAGCTATAGGAGTCTTGACCCAGCTACTAGGTTCCTGGCACTGCCCAATTGGCCTATTTATCAAAGCAACTTGATGCAGTTTCCCCAGGCTGGCCACCCTGCCTGTGTGCCCTGACAGCTACTGCCATTTTGGTAGCTGAATCAGACAAACGTACTTTGAGACAAAAACTCACAGTCTGAGTTCCCCACTCTGTTTTGACTCTCATGGAATATAAGGGATATTATTGGTCAACAAATTCCAAAATGGTAGACTATCAAAGGATGTTATATAAAAACCCATGTCTCCAGCTAGAGGTTGTTAAAACTCTAAACCCAGCAACCCTGTTTTGGGTTAATTCAGGCCCACCAGAGCATGACTGTTTAGAGATTATGGATGAGGTGTTCTCCAGCCAGCCAGTCTTGACCAACCACCCTATTAGTCATCCAGACATTGAGTATTTCACAGATGACAACAGCTTTGTCTGAAAAGACACACATTTTGACAGATATGCAATAGTGACTCTGGACGCTGTCATTAAAAAACACAACCACTGCCTGTAGGGACTTTTAACTAAGGAAAAAAAAGTGTTAAGTATGGATAAAAATTCTAAAATTACTAAATGCTGTATAGGCCCCTAAGTGAGTAGCAGTCATGCACTGCTGAGGGCACCAGAAAGGGGGAGACCACAGCTGTTCAGGGAAATTGAAAGGCTGATCAGAAAGCCAAGACAGCAGACCTCAGAGGAGGACAAAGCTCAGCCTCACTGGCAGCTGCCTTGTTTCCATGTCCCTTATCTGAATTGGATTCATGGTGTACTTCACAAAAACAGGCTTAGTTTAAGACTTAAGGAGAAAATTTCTACCAGACAGGTGGTGTAAGTTTACTGATGGCTGCATTGCCATGCCTGAGCCACTGGCTCCCACATTGTCAAACAGTTCTGTGAAGGAATTCACTCAGGACAAATAGCTCTTGGGACCACCTCAGCTTGCCATTTTAATGTCATCGAGCTCTCCAGTATAAGTAAGACAGTATGTGAAAGGTGTAGTCTGTGTGCCAGAAATAATCCCCGATTTTTGCTGGTGTTTGTCTACACCTTCTCAGGATGGATAAAAGCCTTCCCCACTCAGACAAAGAAAGCCTAAAAAGGGGCCAGGAGCCTGTTAAAGAAAATCATCCCTTGATTCAGAATACCTGTGTCTATTGGGTCAAACAATGGGCTGGCTTTTTTGACTGAGGTGGATTAAAAATAGCTTAAAAGCTACAAATGGCTTACCACCCCCAGAGTTCCAGAAAAATAAAATGTATAAACAGGACTCTAAAAATTAAAATTAAAAAAAACTATTCCAGTAGGCTCACCTACTATGGGATCAATTATTTCCCATAGCCTTGGTCAGGATTAGGTCAAGCCTCACCAAACAGATGGGTCTCTCCTCTTTTGAAATGCTTTTCTGGCATCCCCCTCCTTTAGTCAAGGGCTTTACTAGGGGACATTAAGAAAATAGGTGACCTCACCCTGAGACAACAGATACAGGCCCTTAATTTGACTCTCTCAAAAATCAATAACTGAGTAAGAGAGAGACTCCTTGTTAGTTTGACAACTCCCATGCACCCTTATAAACCAGGGGATGCTGTTTGGGTAAAGAAATGGAATGTTCAACAATAAAGTCCCACTGGATGGGCCCTCTTGTTGTTGTTTGTCCACCCCATAGCATTTAAGGTAGCAGAGATCATTCCTTGAATACATCACAGCCAAGTGAAGCCAGCTTCCCTAGAATAGGAGTGCATCCCCTACCCAGTCTCACCATACAAGATCACCTTCAAAACACTAGTACCCTTCCCCAACAGGACATTGCTTCCCAGGAGACAACAGAAAACCTCAGACCATGAGACATCAGCCCTGCCCTAGTCACTCTGGAAGCTGACTGGTCTACGCACAGCATAAGCTTGAGGAGTTGCCCATCTCACCTTTGAGGATATGTCCATTCTGTGTAATTCTTCTTGATAATCTTGGTCAGCTCTCTACCTGGGAACCCCCAGGCTTTAGACTGTGACTCATGTATGCATACTACCCAAGCAGGGAGTACTGTTACCAAAATTCTGGTTTTCCATACTTGTTATTCTTGTACAGTGACCATTGTTGGATTATGCACCCAAGCCATACCACCTACTCAGTGAGCTTTCATGATGGTCAGTATATCTGTTTTAACCTCATCAATCACCCTTGAGAGCAATGGCTAGAGGTCCAAAGCTTCACCAGTGGGCTTGTTAACCACACCCAGGTTAATGACCCCAACAAACCTGTGTCCATATACTTTGATGTGTGTGCTGCAATAGCTAAAAACACTGGGCCTTAGGGCAACTATGGGGGGCTAGCTTGGGAAAGGACCTACAGGTTAAATGACAAGCCCAAAAGATAACAGTGGAACATCCAGTTGTGTGTCCTATGAACTACTGCCCTTATTGGAGTTGTAAAAGGTGGGAAACATGGCTAAAAATGGAGGTCCATACCTCACAAGGAACTGCTGCTCTTTTACAAAAAAGAAAGCAACCCATGACTGTACTGTTGGTGGCTGTAACACTATAAACTTCACTATTTTCAACCTCAATGAAACAGGCTTGGAAGTTGTGGAAAAATGTTGACATTTTAATCTATAAAAAGGAAACAGACCCTGGTACTTTGCTACATTTTAAACTCATCATGATCACTCATGAGAGCTCCTCATACCAGACTTTTCACTCCTTTTACAAGGAGACAAAAAGGGAGTTTCCCATCTCAGTTACAACCAAAAACCTGTTCCTCTCACTGACTGAGTCCACAGCACAAACTCGAATGTAACTTCGTGTTATGTTTGTGGAGGAACAAATATGAGAAACCACTGACTATGGAAGGTGACAAAGCTAAACTCACAAGAGCCCTTTAATAAAACAACTCTCCCAGCCATGGGGAGAATGTTTGGCTTCTAAAAACTGCTATTATTGGGAATTACTGTATCTCCCATCCAAAAGGCCAATTCTCCATCCTGGTAGGGGACTTGATCTGCTTGGGACAAAAGTTTTACTATGATGCTACTCAGGATATGCAGTGGTGGGGGGCTCCCAATCACACAGAGCCCCAACCTCACCTGCTGGCTACAATAGCCTGGAATAATCTCAATCTGAGTAATTGCTGTTTACAGATTGATAGTGAGGAAAAGGTAATTAAAGACATTACTGACAAGATAAAAAAGATTGCCTATGTCTCTGTGCAAACTTGAAAGGGATAAAGTCCCAATGACCTATTGGGGGACTGGTTCTCAACCCCAGGAGAGTTGAACCTTAATAGGGACAATGTTCCTTGTCTTAAGAGCATGCCTGATGTTACCCTGCCTAATCCCCTGGTACTGTGATCTTTATCAAGATGATGCTCTTTGACCCAGAAGTGGGTCCAAGCATCAAAGTGGAGGAATGTAGCAGGAAGGCAGGGAGGCAGAAAAAGAGATTAATGAGTGCTACAGTAAAAACAAAGGAAAACTGGAGTTGGGGAATGTTATCTGGAGATCATAGGAGGGTCATCTTGCCCCAGAGGTTAAAGAACCCAATGAAATTACATATGATTATGTGTGGGACAAGCTGTACCCCCCACTTCTGTAACCTGCTCTAAATGGTATACAAGGAAATCCCCCTTTGTTCTTGGTGCTCAGCCTTTGGACATGAGTCCACTGAGTCACTGCTGGCTTACTTAATAAACTTGCTTCCCGAAAGCTTTGGTGACCTCTCAGTCTCTGTCTGAGCCCTCCTGCAACAGCATGACCTCCTATGTTGGTATACTAGTTTCCTTTTTATTTAAAAAGTGGTTTAAATCTGAACAATGGGGTAGTTGTGCTTTCTCAAATTGTGATTTTCTTTTTTTTCATAAAAAATGTTTTTAATTTGAGTTCTAGACTCTGCAGTAATTATTAAGAAGTGGAAGGAGAAGCACTGAACAGAGGATAATTTCAGTAGAAATAGGTGATCATTTTGAGATCCAGATGTACATACTTCAGAGATTGGAGAATAACTTCAGACTCAAAAATTAAGAAAGTGAAAGTGAAAGAATTAGCACCAGCAGAAAGATAATTTCAATTTTTATTTTCTTCTGTTTAATTTGGTGAATATGTTTATATTTCCATTTATTTTGGAATGCCTTTTTATCTATGGTTCTCTTAAAATATATGCATTATAGTTTTAAATATTTTTATTTAAATATTTTTGTTTTGTTATGACAAAGATTTTAACCATTCCTGTGTGTTAATAAGGACTCGGAATGCCCTTTCACAGTTGTAATATGTTAAGATCAGGGAGCCAAGAATTTATAAATCCTGTGGAGTAGTCATTGGGTGCAGGCTGCTCTAAACAATGGATGTAATTTGATAAAACTGTTGTATTTAGCTTAGATCATTTCCTGAGCAGGAACCAATTTGAAACCTGTCACCTGCTAGCACATTCACAGTTCTGGGTATAAGGTGGTATCTGGGGTATGACTTCCAGATTCATTACTATTTTTCCCTTAATTGGTAGGGCCTTTAGATATTTATAACTTCTGGAAAAAGCACATTGAGGACTGTGGAGTCCTCATTTGGAGAATTTTCCAAGATGAATGCTTGGACACCCTGCAGTCCTCCCTACTGAGATGGTCCCAAAGCCACAAGAATAGTAATCACCTACCACCTGTGCTGACATTTGTTCTTTTCCAACACCTCTGTTGGTCACATATTAGGTATCTAACATGGTGGGAAGACCCAGAAGACAAACTCATAAGAAATCTATTATCTGCCCTCAACGCAGAGAAACTAAAGCAGATACCTGAAAAGCAACTGAGGCCAATAGGAAAAGGGGACCAGGAACTAGAGAAAAGGTTAGATCAAAAAGAATTAACCTAGAAGGTAACACCCACGCACAGGAAATCAATGTGAGTCAACTCCCTGTATAGCTATCCTTATCTTAGCTAGCAAAAACCCTTGTTCCTTCCTATTATTGCTTATACTCTCTCTTCAACAAAATTAGAGATAAGGGCAAAATAGTTTCTGCCGGGTAACGAGGGGGTGAAGGGGAGAGGGAGGAAGTGGAGTGGGTGGTAAGGGAGGGGGTAGGGGCATGGGGGAGAAATGACCCAAGCATTCTATGCACATATGAATAATAAAAAAAAATTTTTTTTAAAAGAAATCTAATTATCTTATTAACCATAACTTGTTCAGCCATGATTTTGGCATTTGTCTGTTTATTGTCAAATTCAAGAAATGAAGTACCATTTGACGTTTATGGGACATATGATGCCAAAAATAATCTTGATTACCCCCATTTTATAAATGCAGGCCTACCTCTTCCTTATATTCAAGGTCAGTAATATCAGTAAGCCCTATGACTCACTGACTTAGTCTCTTGGCAATAGGAGCCCAAAGAGAATGGTTGGTTGGTAGAGATTTAATTTCAGTATGTTCCTGCAGCTTGCCTTGGTGAGAATAGCAAGATCTCTAAACCACTATACTTTAGTAATATGAGAGTAATGAGTGAAAATACCTGAAATGGATCACTTGAAGAATTCCTGAACACTGTTTTCAAACTATTGAAGATATATCACCTTAAAATGATCATTAACGTTAGGGTAAACTACACCTCAAATAGTATAGTTTAGTCACCTCAATTGTACATTAGAAAGGTCATTTCATCAATTAATTAAGCCAGCAGTATCTAGGGAATGTGAAATATGACAGTAGTCATTACCCAATGCCACACCTATTTTTCTGTAATCTACGTGTTTTGAACAAATACAATATGATGCATGACTGTGGAAGCCTCAGAGATTGTTTATTCCTAAAGTCTTGAAGACGTAAATATAGCCTGTTATGGTTTATGGTTTATTTTATGTTATAGTCAACATAAATATCTGCTTCCTTCAGCATAAAAACAATTTATCAGGGTAAAGTTGTTACCTAATGGCTGATTCATATCCTTGAAGGTCATTGCCATATTGGGTCTCCACAATGGTATTTGCTTTGGCAAGTTGAATACTTGGGAGGAACAGGAACTGGATAAGCTTTGAAAAGTTGAAGTCCATACTGCTAAACATACTCATGCCTTTTTCTATTATTGTAGCTCTTTTCTTTATGTGTCTATTATGCCAACACTGTGTTGGCAAGTAAAGAATGCTGCATGGCCTCAACTAACTGACATTCTGTCTATTTATTAAGTAGCTTTTCCATGATAGATAATTCTATTGAGCATTCCTGTGTAATGTAAATACCTCAACATTTTATATCCACTCCAGTAAATCCATTTAAAATCACTTTCCTAAGATCTTCTCATCCTTAATCTTTAAATCTGTGTCCCACCAAACAACATACAAGGTCTTACCTCTATCATGTAGTTCTTACCTTGAACTACTTCTGTTTCTACAGTATGGAAATATACAATAATTCTTCTGCTTTATGGGAAGATTTCTCCTTATAAATAAGATAATACTATGAGGAGCTATAGTTAAGCAACAATATAATTTGTCTACTACATCATGCCAAAAGACCACCCAAAAATCAATCATGACCTATTGATGTCAGAAATATGAAGTGAGGAAGAGATTTCCATTCAATAATAGTGGATGACATAGGGTTCTGAGTCATCTTCAAGAACAGTTTATTTTGTTCTCTATCTCTGTTCATGCCTGAAAATTGGGGTCATTGCTGTCAACTCCTAATGGATTGTTCTTTGGATGGTCCAACCTTGTACTCTTTTAGCCTGTCAACTTCCAGTTTGTGAAGGAAAGTTCATATGCCACTGTCATTTGATGTCCCAAAGTCAGGACCTCTGTCTCCTACAGAATTAGAGCATACAGGGAGTTGTTTTTGTTAAGTTATAATTCTCTGATGCACAGAATACAACTTGTTCCAAAAACATAGGTGTTGACCTGAGGCCAGAAGTGGAGCTATCTGGGTTACTTGGTAATGTATATTACTGTATTGCCCTGAAATAGCCCAGCCTACATTACACCCCACCATGCAGGGCACTACTCATAGAGCTATGCTATGCTGATACCCCTTCAATTTGGTCCAATAAAGCAACCAGGTGGCCATCTCAAATCAGTCCTCATTTCTAGCCATCCAACCCTGTGACCAGATGGGTGATTCTACTACTACCTAAGAAACAGGTTAACAGTTTTCCCCTAACTTCTTAATTTCCCAAGACCAGTCAACAGCACCAGACAAGCCTTGCACATGGATAGACACCTTCCCTGACCAACCAATGAAACATTACTTACATGTATCCTTCAGAAATGGGTGCCCATCTTGCTACTGGACACACTGTAATGCATGCTCAGACACTGATAAAACCATACTTCCACTACCATGTCACCTATGCTTTACAAGACTGGGCAAAATAGAACAGAGGTAATACAAGAGAAATTGTAGGATTCCTGGTACCTGCAGTCTTGTATACTTCACTCAGAGATACTGGTCAATGTGTCACGTCTAAGAGAGAACCTTGACATATGTCAAAGTAATCCCACAAAGTCCTCCATCCAAGGTTACTGAAACACCTGCAAGCATGACTAATATTGATTATAACTGAAGAAGCTTCACAGACACTATACTCCTAAACCCACCTAGGTCAACAGCCAATATAGTCTACCTAAGTGGCATCCTAGTACACATTTCTAGTATTTCTCTCTGACTAGATTATATGAACTCCTTGTCAGGAGCCATTTCTAAAATCTAGGAGGCTCTTACCCACACCTGATATACTCTGTGCTCCCTCTACCCATTATCTTTTCCAGATTCCACCATATAAGTTAATAATCAAGACAAAGAATATATATATATAATATTTAGCCCAATTTGCTACAAAGATCCCAAAAGAACTGTGAATTGATCCATAACTTTAAGTTTCTTCATACAGAATTCCATAACACCAAGGGGCATACAAAATCTTTACTATGAAGTTAACTGAAGAAAGTATACAAAGGATGTGAAGTTAAGCATATGGCCATGTTCCCTGAAAAGCACAGAAGAAAGCAATGTGACAAGATACAGTTGAACTGTATAGAATCCTCAATTCTAAAAGAAGGAACCTAATTCTAGTTTGAAACTAACTAGGTATTTTTATGAATTCCGGGATAGTATTTTAAGAATTACCTTTTTTAAAAATTATGAAGGGGTGATTTCAACTACAATATACTGTTAAGAACTTTTGTAAATGTAACAATGTACCACCAGTATAAAAATGAAATAAAATAAATGGAAGGTATAAAAAATAATTACCTCTTTTCACTTATTCAATAAATATTAGATACTGCGCACTTCCAGACACTATTCAGAGAGTTAAAAGAACAGGATTGGACATACCAAAGAAATTCCTTTTCTCTAAGTCAACCTGGTGGTAGGGATAGGGAAGAGGGACCAATTATAGAGGTAATAAAAAATAAATACATAGTTTAAAAGAGAGATTAGTGTTATAAAGAAGAAAAAAACAATAGAGTTAAAAAGGTAAATAGAAGAATGCTGCATGAACACAAGAGACAGAAGAACTACTGCAGTAATTTGTATATGGGAAAATTAACATCAAATTTCCAGAGTGTTGTAGGACAGATAGAGATAAACTCACATAGTAAAAAAAGTAGTGAACGTCATTCAACTTAACACACTTTTTTGTTTCCTCTCCAAATACAAATTATCTTTCGTAGACTATATTAATTCTACTTCCTCCAGTTAGAGGTCCAACCAGTCAGAAACTTTTTATACCTGTTTTACATTTTATGCACAGAATAATGAAGAAAATTGTGAGAATTAAGTAGTTACACAAATGTCACAAGATGGTATTCAGTCAGACTTCAGTGAAGATCACTTGCTTTAGCCTCATTGTGTCACAGGGCATCTTCAATTATTTCAAGTAATTTGTTACTTTTTAGGAGTTAATGTCTCCCCAGAAATACAGTGACGTCAGTATAGGAAATTCCCTTCAGGATTTGATGGAACGCTTTTAACTCTGCAGTTTAAAGGACATAATTACTAACAGTGATCTATAGTTTTTGAGATTTTCATTCTCTTTATCTCAAATGCTTTAGAGAACAATATCCATGAATAATTTTTAAATTCTGGCACCTTCACATTAAAAGCAAACATTGGGCTTTAAAAAATTCTTCTCCAAAATGTAGGTAAGAGAAATATACTAACTTTATTTTAGCAACCATGAATATTTACTTCCCTGAATCATTTACCATTTTGATGTTCCTAAACTTCAACTTCTTTTTTTACCTTTCTAGTTCTTCTCATAAATCAGTAGTATGTGAAATTAGAATGATGTGCAATATTGAAATTTTTATGGATTTCTGAATACAAGATAAAATTTCAAAATCTAGAGGTAAAAATCACACAAAAATCTACTGAATACATAGTCTACTGTATACATAATCTACTGTATTCATAATCTATTGAAAGCAATATCTAACTTAACTGACTAATTGCATGGCTTATATTTAATATATTAGAACAAACAATTTTCTACTGTCTTCCTATTGTTTTCATTATAGAAATGCAAAATTATTTTGACTGTAGAATTTATATGATTACATTTCCAGTCAGTGTATTCTAATCAAACACTTTAGCAATAATAGGAAACAACTTTTTAAACCAAAACAAAATGTGAATCTAAACTTCTAAATGGTTTTTTCTCTTTATAAGTGTTAAAACTGAAGTAAAAATATCAGCCTGCATTTTTTAACTTTTTAACTATTATTGGCATAATACAGAGAATCCTATATAATTTTATGAGGAATGAGAAAAATAATAGGAAAGAGTCAATTTAGATAAAAGGAAGATACATAATATGATAAGATGGTTAATTTGAAAATTATCATTGTAGACTCCTTTCCAAATTTATCAATGTCTATGTGCAGACCCAAAAAGGTTAGTAAGGATTGTTTTTAGTACTCATTCCAGGTCAATAGTATTGATCTACTATTAGGGTTATTTATGTCTTCTCCTCACAACATTTATTATTGTATGATAATTTTTCCTTATTATTAATTGTGTAGGGGATCATAAACAGATCATTAGGCATGCTACCAAATTGGTTTACCACTGAGCAAGATACACACGGCCCTCCCATAGTAATTTTCGGTTCCATTCAGAAAAGTATGCAATATTAACATCAAAATGTTTATAATATCACAAGGAAAATTCTACACACATAAAAAATAAATCAATGCAGATTTTATAGAAGCAATTGTAGATGATACTGAGCATAAACGACATCTCAGAAAGTGAGGTCAGTGCACTTTAGAACATTCAGGCAAAACTATTTAGTAGTACTATATTTAAACTATACCTTATAAAACAGAGAATTAAGTTACTTTGGATAGAATAAACAGGGATATTGGTATGGAAATAGTAAGAATTTCTGAAAATGTTGATGACATTCAAAAAAAGATGAGGTGATTATCTAGAGACTTTTATATCTTTAGATTTTCAAGGTAATTTTCTTTAAAAATAAATATTATCATTTAGTCCTTGGTGGTTTTTGTAAAATATCTAACATATTTAGATATTTTAATATCTTATAATGTAGCAGGGAGGAGGATCAGAAGAAAACAGTCTAGGCCTCAGTCCTAAAAAAGTAGCAGGGAGGTAGGGATGGCATAGCAGAGAGAAAACCTGAGAAATCTAAACATGAAGAAGGTCATGTAGCACCAGAGAGGAGGGAGTCACATAGCACTAGGGTAAAGTAGCCAATAAAATTAAATATAACCATATATGGATTAGACCTTGCTTTTTGCTTCTGTAACCTGCTTGCAAGGGTATATAAGGTGAGACCCTTTTGTTTTCAGGAATCAGTCTTTGGACATGAGTCTGCTGAGTGTGTGCTGGCACAATAAAACATTGCTTCCTGCTAATTGCCTCAGAGTCCTGTATCTCAGCTAGCAAACTCCCACAACAATAATATTATAATATTACATTCAAAATAGTATGTTTTCTAAAATCACCTCTCCTTTAGTACAATATATAAAAACACTCTTGTAAGTACAAAAAGACACATTTTTAGGAAAACAGCTTTCATTTTGTTTTAGAGATCTTAAAAAAGTGGTAGTGAAATTATTTGGAAACAATGAAGCAAATAGTAGTACCCTAAGTTTTTATACTTTCCATGCATAAGTACATAAAGTTGTGCTTTTTTCTCTTTAAGTATCCTCCCTGGAATTATCAATTCAAAAATTGATCTTCATCAATTTGGAGAGTCACAGCACGAAGACAGAAATACTGGAACTTTAAGAAAACAAATGTGTGAAAGAAATATAGGGAGCTTCATTCCACAGACAGCAGGAAATGCTTGAAGGAGAAACTCCTCTACCTCTATTATAAAAAGAAAAATTTAATAGACAATTGTATGCTTTGAATTAAAATCTTACGTCTTACTAATATCTTTCTCAACAGAAAAACTAAGAATGACTGAGGACAACTATTCCTTGACACCTGAATTCATCCTCACAGGATTTACAGATCATCCAGACCTGAAAACCCTGCTGTTTGTGGTCTTCTCTGCCGTCTATCTGATCACCATGGTGGAGAATCTTGGTTTGGTAGCCTTGATTTCCACGGAATGTCGTCTTCACACACCAATGTACATCTTGCTGGGAAACCTGGCTCTGATGGATGCCTGCTGTTCCTGTGCCATCACTCCCAAGATGTTAGAAAACTTCTTTTCTGAAGAAAAGAGGATTTCCCTCTATGAATGCATGGCACAGTTTTATTTTTTCTGTTTTGCTGATACTGCAGACTGCTTTCTTCTGGTAGCAATGGCCTATGACCGCTATGTGGCCATATGCATCCCACTGCAATACCACACCAGGGTGTCCAAGAAACTCTGCATTCAGATGATCACAGGATCCTACATCACTGGAAATCTACATCCCCTGATTGAAGTAGGGCTATTATTTAGGTTAACTTTCTCCAGGTCTCATCAAATCAATCACATGTTTTGTGATGTCCTTCCACTATATAGACTCTCTTGTGTTGACCCTTATGTCAATGAATTGATGTTATTCATTATGGCAGGGTTAATTCAAACCTTTACTGACACCATAGTCCTAATATCGTATTTCTATATCCTTTTTACTATATTCACAATGAAATCCAAAGAGGGAAGAGGCAAAGCCTTATCTACCTGTGCCTCCCACTTTCTCTCTGTGTCAATACACTATGGTTCTGGGATCTTCATGTAAGCTTGGCCAAGTTCAGTTAATGAAGGGGATAAAAATATACCCATTGCTACTTTTTATACTGCAGTGATTCCTTTATTAAATCATTTTATCTATAGTCTAAGAAATTAGGAATTAATAAATGTTATGAAAAGATTAATGAAGATGAGACAATTTTGTTACTTTCAGAACAAGTATCACCCCTTTGCAAAAAATGGTTGCAACTTAATTATGCATGTACAGCGAGAATTAAAAAATGCCACATTGTTGTCAACTATTAAATTATTAAAATATGATATTTGAGTCAAAACAGTTTGGAAAGGTGAGATTCTGGTAGAACATACTTGAAAATATAAGGTACTAAAGTCTTTCAGGAGAATTATTCATGACTATCAGTGTGATACACAATGTCTGACAAATCCAACAATTGCTATGAAGAAAAGTAGTGCAACTAAAGCCTGCTTTCCTTTAATATCATTGGCAAATTTCTATTTCATGCTCAATTTTAAAGTCTCAACACATATCACCTTTTCAGACACTAATCCTAAGTAGCAACATTGATTTGAGGTAAACTGAATATTTGATATGATTTGCAACTTGACTTTAGCTCTTTTATTTTTGAATATGTGCTAATCCAAAATATTTATTGTCTAATCAAGAATATTGTATATTAATATTAGCATTAATAATTTTTACTCTAAAATTCTCTGAAATAGAGTATCTGTATATTGGTACTTTATGATTCTGTGGTTTAAAATGATGCACTTCATAATGAAATTCTCTATGATTTTGATTTTTATGCAGTTTGCTTGTTTATCTATTGAAAATGTATTTACTGACTATATCCATTAAATCAAGTATTTTCCCTCATATCATGCTTCTTTTGTTGGTCATTAGGAATATCAACAACTTTCATTGATTCTATGAGAACTATTGATATGCTCATGGCATTAATGAAAGATGAAAATGTTGCTCCATCACAAATCAGGCAGCAGCATAGAGAAAATCTAAAATGAAATATTTGTTCATAAAATAAATGCACAAAGGAAAAGAAATATAACTTAATGAAGGCATACCATCTGCTAACACTAGACTTTTCATATATATTTCTACCAACTAATTAGGAATTGGCTTTTCAAGTTTTTCTTTAATACAAACACAGATACTGAGTAGCTTGACCAAGCTCATTGTGGTAAGATGGGTGAAGTGTGACTTTGAATCTATATGTCTTTTCTCCACATACTTCAGTATTCAGAAAATAGAGGTTATATTTATTTATTTATGGTATTTATTTCTTATGTAACATAAGAATTAAATTATACTTGAAAGGATAGAAAAAAATTTGATACATACAGAAAATGAAATGAGCATAACCAATGCTAATCAATGTTTATGGAAAAGAGTGTGTCACTGAGAATGGAAAGTGGGGGTGAGCCAAAAGGTGGAAAATTGTTGCAGACAGGTCTTGGTGAATGTGGGAGGGGTGGTGGATGAAGTTACTGGGAACCTTCAGTGCCAACCCCAGCAATATGAATTTATTTAAAGGCAGCAGATATTGGAGTCCTCCTGGCAGCAGAATAACATGATTGTGTAAATTAAGTAAACTTATTTGGGCAATTGATTGATTAGAAAGTGCTGGGAATGAGATAAACTTCAAAAATTTACATATCAGCAGATGAGAGTGGATGTTGAACACAGCTGAAGGAATGACAGTGGTACACACTAACAGACATTTTTAAAGGAAAAACAAAGTAGTTTGTAACTGCTGGATTAAAAAAGTCCTAACTTGTTCCTGCATCAACCATCTCACATCTGAGTTTATATTACCACTACTCATACAATGCCTGACCTATTTGGGCATTCTGTAAGTGTGTCCTACAAAGTATTTCTAATATAATTATGTTACTTATGTCAGTTAATGTATGATAGACTTATTGTTTTTATTTCTGAATATTAATATTTTTAATTTTTAGTTTTAATCTCTAATATGGTAAATGTTCATAGCCATAACCTACACAAACAAAAGCAGTGTAATATGCTTTAAGAGTATGAGTGAATCAAGAGACCGAAAATTTGAGCAACTCTGAATTAATTGGAAGGCATACACTCTCAATTTTAGTGAATGTTTCTAGCCATAATTACTTCCACTGATTTCCTTGACCTTTACTAACAATACCACGATTTCAGTTAGTATTTCTGCATCACCCACTCCATCCTTAGCAACACTGAGTCCCAAACATCTGTTGTTGATGTAAGAACATATGACTTATTTGGAGAAAGTAAGACAAGGTGATTATTCTGGAAGTTTCTGGAAAAAAGTTTCTTTTTTTTTTTTTAAGAAATCCAGAAGAAAATAATATTGCTCTCTCTAAATATCATGGTGTTTGGTTTTGGATTCTCTCACTACTTCAGTTTAGCCATCAAAACAAAAACCAGCCTAAAGAGTGAACACTCAAACAGAGCATAATAGAGAGAACTACAGAATAAAAAAACAAAATTTCTGGAATGAAATATCTCTTCTCATCATGATCATCTTAGACTTTAAGCTTTTATCATAAAAGTGCCTTATTTACAACTGATAAAAACAAATGGCTATGTTCATGTTTCTTCCAAACTCTTGTATTCATTCTTTTATATTCTAACTTATTCCTTACACACTCTTATATTTCAAATAATTATTCAGTGGCAGCCATTTCACTATTACACTCTATTAACTCTTTTATCCACATTCCTATATTTTACTTTTCAATAAATATATTTTAAAAAAATTGAGCGACAGAGATATTTCATAACTTGTACACAAAGATAAAATGGTAGAACTCAGAATCAAACTCAGGCTGTGTGGCTCCGGAATCAGTCATCCTAACCACGGTATCATGCTGTACGCTGCAGAAGCAAAGAGTAGCATGATGAAACAAGGATCTAAACTATGGAGTGGTGGAGACACAGGGCAGAGATTCAAGAGAAAAGCAGATCAATTACATTTTACCTGGAATTAACTCAAGCCTACAAAAAGTGTACAGAATCAGATAACTATATCCATTTTCATTTTGAACCACTTAAACTTTGAAACAATTGTTAAGCATTTGTTACACTGAAAATTTTTAACAATTTGCCTATCTCCAAATGTTAATCCACATGTATTAAGATATACACACATATATGTATTTACATATATGCAATAAAAACATAGTTGATGATATTGTGATACTTTAACAATAAAAACTTCAACATATATCTCAAAGGAACAAATCTTTTCATTAGCAATCAAAGTATTTTTCCAAGAATTTAACATAACTTCATATACACTTGATATACAAATATTCCAATGACACAGAAAATGACCCCATAGTGATTTATTTTTTCCATCTAGTATTCAGTCAAAGATCCCTATTTACTTTCAGTTATATAATGTTTTTACCCACTTTCAATCTAAATTAATCTCTTGTTTGCTTACATTACATGTTCAAGTATTATGGCCAAACATTTCACAAAATACTCTGTGAAATATACATTTTTCTGATGTTTCCTCATGACTAAATTCAAGTTAAATAACTATACCAGTAATAATTATGCTAGGTCTTTAGGTCTAAGAGAACCAAAATATCATTTCATATTGTTACCAGCCATGCTACATTTGGTAACTTGGCTAGGCAGTGCCCATCAAATTTTTCCATGGTAAATATAACTTAATTCCTTATTAACTAAAATCTAATCTGTACATAAGTAAAATTTAATCTGTATGTATTACTGAGTGAATTTTCTGATTCCCAGTAGTTTTTGAAGGGTCTATCCTTTTATCTTTTTTTTTTTAGTGTTGGCTAGGCAATCACTTTACCATTTCATCAAATCCACAGCCCTGTTGACAGTCCTTGCTTAAATCAAATATAACATTTGAATTTAATGTTACATTTAGAGGTGAAATGGTGATTTTCATGCTGAGTATAAGCATTTTGGGAAATTCAAGTGAATTTTTAAAAATGTATAGCACTTTCAGATTTATAAACATACATACACAATAAATCTGCAGTGTCCCCATATATCACACACCACACTCATTACTATATTTTATTGACATCTTGCGGTAGTGTGGCACTTTTGTGATAATTAATTAGCCAATAATGATACACCATCATGTACTGAGGATCATACTTCATTCAGATTTCTATAGTTTATCCCTAATGTTCTTCAGTTACAGGATTCTATCCAGGAGGCCACACTATAGCTCATAATATCTCTTAAGATTCCTCTTGACTGTGATGGTTTCTCAGCAATTCTATATTTCAGAAGCCCTGCACATTTTGTGCAGTACTTCTCAAGTGTTTTGTAGAATGTCCCTCAGTTAGTATTTCTATGATATTTGTTCTCATTAAACAACGTTATAGTTTTAGAAATGAAGACAACAGAGATAAATTGCCATTTCATCAGATTGCATCAATGACAGATTTTAGCATTACTTATACCTGCTGGTGTTGACCTTGACCACCTGGCTGAGAGCGCATTTGCTAGCTTTCTCCTGTAGGTATGAAGTCACTGTACACAACCACAGTTAAAGAGTGGAGGAGCATCAACTCCTTGGAGGCAAAGTAGTTTATAAATTACTTGGAATTATACACAGGAATAATTTTATTTTCTTCACTTATTTTCTTTTTTCTCTCTTTTTTCCATCAATATGTACTAATAGATATTTACTTAATGTCTTAGATTAGAATCACATATTAAATTATTAATCTGGATGATCAAATCATTCCATTTTTGGACACTGGAATCTGTTTCCATTGGTTCCTGTGTCTCTGTGCATACATATACCACTGTGCATATAGGATGACATATTTTGCTTGCTTTGGGGAAGTTTTTAACATTGTTTTTATATTCTGGCACTACAAGATGACCAGCTTCATATTGTACATGCCTTCTCCCATTCCTAAAAGTCAACCATTTTGTCAGGGAGCCCTAGTAACTTTTATTGGAGAATGGTATTAGAAACCAAGATCTAAGTGACAGGTGTGCTTATTGTTTTTCCAATGAATTGCTTCTAGGCCATTTCAGGATACAAACTATGAATGCATGTTTCTCTTGCTCCAAGTCTTGACTAGCATGTTTTATTTTATCTAGTTTTATAACTTAGGTATTATTCCAGAAATCTCTTTATTGTCTTAATTTGTAATTTATAACCTAACAATGCATTCCAGGAACAAATTCTATTTGATTGTGATGCACAATCCTTTTTGTATGTTATTGTGTTAGTTAACTATTTTTGAGCATTTCATATCTATATTCATAACACATAATTGGTCTTGTTATACCAATGATATAATTGATATTACTTTGATATCAGTGATACTTAATGAATGAGTTGGAAATTTTACTCCCTCTACAACTTTTTGAAAGGGTTAATCTAAAACTCTGTGTTAAATCTAAAAGTTGTTGGTAGAATTCACTTGTAAAATGTTCTTGGCCTGGGTAGTTTTTAAAACTACAAAGACAGTTTCCTTACTTGTTTTGATTTTATTTAGATTTTCTATTTCTTCTGGAATCTGTTTTGGTAATTTGTGTTTTTGTGGGAATTTGTCTATTTCAGATCTTTTCTAATTTTTTGGCACACAATTGTTCAAAATATTATTATACGCTAATTTATTTCTGAAATATTAGTAGTAATGTTACCCCTTTCATTCTTGCATTTAATAATTTTCCTTCTCTTTTTATTAGCTTACATTAATTATACAAAGGACTTTTGTGGTATTTCCATATATATAGAGAGAGCGAGAAAGAGAGAGACAGAGAGAGAGACAGTACTTTGATCAAATTCAATCCCCGTTACTCTTTCTTATCTTCCCCCCACCATGTTTTTAAATAATTTAAATGGGTTTCATATGCCTGTATAAATTACTAAAATTATAATCTCCTCCCAATGACACTTTTCTTTCATCCTCCCCCTGAATCTCTTACTTAAACAGTCCTTATTTTTACAATCAGGCGATTTTTTTGGTTGAGAGTCTGCATATGAGAGAAAGCATGTGACGCTGTCTTTCTCAGTCTGTGTTATTTCTCTTAATATCATCACTTCCAATTACCACCATATTCCTGCCCGTTTATCAGTTGAAGGCACCTAAGCTGATTCCAGTTTGGCTTTCTTGAGTAATGCTGCTATAAACATAGGTATACAAGTTTCTCTATTGTATGTTGACCTACATTCCTTCAGATACATGCTTAGTACTGTTATAGCAGGAGTAAATTGGGTTAAATCTTAACACAAAATAAAAATTAAGACCCAACATTGAAATCATTCAAATAACAACTTAGTATGTCACTAAGATCATGGTCATTGTCCATGTCAGGGCTGATCAGCAAAACTTTCACTTAAATAAAGTAGCATCACATAAAACATTTATAGTCACTCACAATGATAGCTTAGAGCATAAGCATTCCAGAAAACCTGAAGTGGTATAGGATCTGTGAAACTTCATCCACTTACAGCCAAGAATTACGGCACATGATTTTGAGTAAACAGTTTTCTTATCATTAGGGGGACACTACAGTAATTAGATTAGAGGTGGTGCAGAAAAGAAGGCATATAATAACAATTTTATAGCTCCAAATTGAAGTTGTGGCCTCTAATGAAATCCCCCCATCAAAATACCTATGGTCTTCTTCATAGAAATAGAAAAATCATACCTAAAATTTATATGAAATCATAAAAGACCTCAAATAGCCAAAGCAATCCTGGAAAAACTATCAAAGCTACAGTCATCACCATACCCGAACTAAAAATATACTACAAAGCTTCAGCAACCAAACCAACATGATATTAGAATAAAACAAAGATATAGTCAAGTGAAACAGAATTAAGAACCCCAATATTCATCATATGTACAGCCAACTCATCTTTGATATTGGCACCAAAACAACATATATTGAAAAAAGGATTGTTTCTTCAACTAATGATGATACCGAAACTGGTTGTCCATATGTAGAATAAAACCAGACCCTTATCTCTCACCAAGTATTCGAATCAACTCCAAATTGGTCAAAGACCTAAACAAAATATCTAAAACTTTTAATTAGCATATATTAACTGTATAAGTAAAGGGAGTTATGATGACATTTCCATACCAGCATATCCACATCTATTTTCCTGTTATATCCCTCCCTAGTCCTCCTTTCTTTTAGATTTATTGTGTATATTCACCACCTTTATTATCCACTTATTCTTTTCCTTTCATTCTTTTTCCCTTCTATGTCCCTAATAGTTATCCTCTTATCTTCACATTCTTTTCCCCCTCATTCCACGTATGAGAGAAAACACACAATACTTGTCTTTGTAGACTGGCTTATGTCACTTAACATAAGTAAGTGGTTCCACTCATTACTTGCTATTCTAGTCTCTTCTATGGTTCCACCCATTTTCTCACAAATGACATAATTCCTTTTTTATAAAACCTGAAACTGTGAGACTACTAGGAGAGACACGAAACAATTCAAGATAATAGGCAATATTTATTTTTAGTCAAGTCCTGAAAAAAAAACAAAAGCAAAATTAGACAAAATACATATTATCAAACTAAGAAGCATCTGTGCAGGAAAGGAAACAATCAAAAGACTTGAGAGACACTTGCAGAGCAGCAGAAATGATTTACAAACTATTTATCTGAAAAGAGATTGATTTCCATAATACACAGGAACTATGAAAAACTCACAGAGCAAAATCGTAAATTATATTATTTAAAAATAGTCAAATTATTTGCATAGGCATTTCTCAAAGAGTGATATACCAATAGCCAAGAATGTTTTTTTAAATGCCAAACATCACTAATGATCAGGGAAATGTAAAAAAATAGATGGAACTGAAGGATATTATTAAGTGAAATAGGCACAGAATGACAAATAGTATACATTCTCATTCATATGGGGAAGTCAAAAAAGATTGATCTCATAGAAGAAAGAAGAATAGCAATGACTAGGGGCTCAGAAAAACAGGGGGGGAAGAGTAAGGAAATATTGGATGCCAAGTGTCAAAACATAGGTAGACAGGAGAAAAAGCCGGTGGGCATGGGGAGGAAGCCCAAACAATGTATACACAAGTGAGTAAATGTAAGAATGATAAAATAAAAAAAGAAATGTATAAATTAGAACAAAATACCTTTAAAAAAATTCTAGGGTTCATTGACAAGGGGAATAACTATAGTTTACAACAACTTATGACATGTTTTCTAAAGAAGTAGCAGAGAGGACAAGAAAATGATAAACACTTAATATGGTAGAAGTAGTATTTACAATGATCCTATACACATTTCAAATTATCTCACTGCACACATAAATATGTACAATTACTACTTGATAGTTAAAAATATTTAAAAAAAAATAAATAGTACCATATCTTTGAATTGATATATCACACCACCCAAATAATATTTGAAAACTAGTAATGCATAAATTATCACTTTCACTGAATTTTGCTATTATTTGAATTAACAATAGTATATTAGTAGTAAACAATACTTTTGAAACATTTAAAGAAAAAAAACTTTATACCATTTCTTTCATTCAATCTTTTACTATGTCAATTTCCATTTTTATGTCTAGCAATAAACATAATATCTTGGTGTACCATCACATCCATATAATTTACAGGAGAATATGTATGTATTTAAAACATTTTCTGTGTGTTTGAGTGAACAAACAAAATGGTTGTGATTTCTCTTCTACTGAAGCTATAAGGAAACAGATGACAGTTGAATCTCAAGGTTGGATGAGGTGGATAATCAAGGAAGAATATATAATGAAAGAAGATGGGGGACAAGGACAGAACCCAGGGAAACAAAAGTATCATTAAAGAAAAGGAGAAATAGGACCTATCACAAAAGACAGAGATGGACAATTAGGAAGATAAATACAGTTAACTATTATCACAGAGGCTAAAAGTAAGGAGAATTTGTGTTTTACCAAACCCTACATTTTGAGAAAGAAATTAATTAGATATTCTTTGGATGATACATGGAGTTTGTTGTGACCTTAACAGAGAGAAGATTCATTGAAACAGTGGAAACAGAAAAGGTAAATATGAGGAAACAAAGTAGATTTTCCAATCTAATTCTCCATCCCCTATTTCACTTTTAAGTGTCCCCTATTGTGTGTGTAAGCTTCAGCCAATCCACTTTAATATCCAATTTTTTATTTTGTCTTGCTTTTCCAACTTTCTACATTTCTGTCATGAAGTTCCCTAGGCCACTTTTCCTCATGATCTCAGAGAATTATAACCATACTTATCCTTGCAACAGTTATCTGAAATGACACTATCACTGAGAAATCTTTTTTTTATTTCTACAGGTCTGCCAGGTTTTATTTCTCTCTGTTTGTATAAAATAATGATCCTTTTATATATCACAGCCTGAATTGTACCCTGGTTAGCAATATATGTCTTTCTTTCTGAATAGATTATGAGCTCCTTTTCAGGAGCCATTTCTAAAATCTAAGATGTTCTTGGTCTCTTCTGGCACACATCTTAATTTTTCTCTTTCCTTTGTCTTTTCCAGTCCCTATGTATATTCCAGCAACCAATGCAATGAGTATGTGCTGTGTATTAAGATTGATTTTCTGCAAACAGCTATGAGCTGATCCATACTTTAAAGCTACTAAATATAAAATTACACAATCTAAGAACATACAAGTCATACCTGATAAAGTAAAAATTGTTTTTTTAATGTCAGGTAAGTACCATTTAGGTCAAGAAGGGGAAAATTCAATTTAATTACAAACAATTGAAAAGCTTCTCATGGAGGTGTTTGTGCTTAGGTTCAAAATGAGCAGGATTGAAATAGAGAAAGAAGTTATATTGGATAAGGGAAACATGACTATCAAGTTAATTGAACTAACTGCATAAAGAAGAGTGAAAATGCCCATGTGCCCTGAGGGTCACAGGATAAAGCAAGGTGACAAGATGTAGACTGTAGAGTAGATAGATGTCAAAATAAGGAAAATGAATCTAGTTTGAAAAGTAATGATGTGGTGCTATGAAATCTTCACAAAGAATTATCATTTTCATGTAGAATTATCATTTTTCATGTATTAAATGAGTGACAAGCACTGCAAACTGCCAGACACTAAAAGTTTAAATCACAGAGATTGACATATCAAATAAATTCCTCGGAATTCCAAGATGGCGATTAGAGGTAGGAAGCAGAAAGCGAGCCTCCTATAGTGAAATCTTGGAGAGACACTGGAGACACACTTTGCAGGCATAATCACCGAGAAAAGGCATAACTTTGACTCCTCCACATCTCCAGCCGGCGCAGAGAATCTCCACTTCACGTTAAACAGAGAAACGAGGAGGGCCCCCGGGGCCGCCAGTGGCCGGCGCCCATAGGGCTTGGGAAGACGCGGACCAGGTGAGCTTCGCGGTACCGCGGTAGCCCCACAGACAAGCCTGGCCAGAGCAGCATAGCCCCCTGGACAGACTGACCTCCACCCGGGAAAAAAAGAGAAACTGAGTACTAAGCAATAAGAACAGTTAAGACACGCTGGAAAGAGGGTGGGGGAAGGGAACCCTTCCCGGGACTGTAAATAAACGAGCCGGGCGGGCCGGAGAGGCTCTGGCGGGAGCGGGGCGCGTGCCCAGCAACCAGGAGCAGGGAAGCTTGTGAGAGGAGGGAAGACCCACTTCCCACGTGAACTGTAAATAAACACGCAGGCCTGACAACACGGGGCAGTGTCACCTTTCCCAGTGCTTGGAAAGGGGAAAGCCTGTGGCAGAGGCCGCCGCACAGGACAACTCTGAGAAAACAAAGCCTGTGGGACCAGGTGAGTGCTAGCTCACCCCAGAGATCTGCATAAATAACACCGCCAGCTACAGGCTGAGAGCAGCAGGCAGGCAAGCCACAGTTGCAGATACCACTCTCAGAACTGCCTCCAGACGCTTTTTTTTCTTTTTCTCCCTACCTTTGATGAGAGAACAACCGAATTACACCTGCAAGCCGAAAAACTTACTGAAACTGTATTGCATTTGAACTGGGGACACTTGGTGGGGCTTTTTTTTTTTTTCTTCTGTGTGTGTGTGAGTGTAGTTTTGTTCTACTTTATGCATCCCCTTTGATGAGACAACTACAGAACAACATCTGAGGCACCAACTCCAGGACTGGAGATTGAGACGGACATCCAAATTATTAAGACTGAAATTGCATTGCATATAAACTTGGAAGTTTTTTGGTTTTTTGGTTTTTTTTGTTTTTTTTAATTTTCTATTTTCCATTTTATTTTAATTCATTTTTATAAATAGATATTACTTTCATATACTTAGTTTTTATTTTTTTTATCTTTGATTTTCAATCCTCTCTCTGTCACTCTATTGTCTGTTCAGCTTACTGTCGATTAGTACACTAACACTCCCTGTTCATACCTTTGAAACTCTCTTGTCTGATACCTTGTTCTGCTTTCTCCCTCTTGTCTGTATATTTGTTTTCCCCTTTTCTTTAACTCCTTGCTTTCCATCTCAGCTCACTCTTCCATTCTCAATATTACCATTGTTATTATTACAAGCTAGAAAATACTTAATTACACACAGTACAGGGACAGTAACAACACCAAGGACAATGACAGGAAGACAGAAAAAACAAGGAAACCAGTTTCCCCACAGCAAAAAATTAGTACAGGAACCAGAGGGGAATGAAGAGAACAGAAACTCAGAGCCAGACTCCAACAAAATGAAGATAAACTATGCCAAAGGACCCAATGAAGCCTACAAGAATAATTTAAAAGAAGACATACTACAAGTACTCAATGAGAATTTTATAGAGATGATACTGGATAGGGTCAACCAAAATGTACAGGAGACACTCAAGAAATTCCAAGACAATAAAAATAGAGAATTTGAAAAAGCAAAAGAATAAATAAAGGAAACCATAGAAGCACTGTATAAACACCAAAGTGAAAGAGAGAACACAATGAATAAGTGGATAAATGAACTCAGGACAAAAATAGACAACAATAAAGAAGAAAACAGCCAGGATATGGAAAACCTCAGAAAAAAGAACGAAACAGAACTGCAAAACAAAACGGAAGGCCAATCCAGCAGAATAGAACAAACAGAAGACAGAATCTCAGAACTTGAAGATGAAATGGTAATTAAAGGAAAAACTGAAGAACTATTAATTAAACAACTCAAGACCTGTGAAAAGAAAATGCAAGAACTCACCGACTCCATCAAAAGACCAAACTTGAGAATCATGGGCATCAAAGAAGGAGAAGAGGTGCAAGCGAAGGGAATGCGTAATATATTCAACAAAATAATAACGGAAAATTTCCCAAATCTAGAGAAAGATATTCCCATACAAATGCAAGAGGCCTCCAGGACACCAAACAGACCAGATCAAAATAGAACTACTCCACGACATATCATCATTAAAACAACAAGTTCAGAAACTAAGGAAAGAATATTGAAGGCTGCAAGAGAGAAAAAACAAGTAACATACAAAGGTAAACCCATCAAAATCACAGCAGACTTCTCAACAGAAACATTAAAAGCAAGAAGAGCGTGAGGGTGAGATCTTCCGGGCACTGAATGAAAATAACTTCAACCCCAGGATACTCTACCCAGCAAAGCTATCATTCAAAATAGATGGAGCAATAAAAGTCTTCCATGATAAGCAGAAACTAAAACAATATGTGACCACAAAGCCACCATTACAAAAGATTCTGCAAGGGATCCTGCACACAGAAAGTGACACCCAACTTAACCATGAAAAGGCAGGCAGCACCAAACCACAGGATAAGAAAAAGCAAGACAGTAGAGAGTAACATCAAGTTAGGTACACACAATCAAACCTTCAAACAACAAAGATAACTAAATGGCAGGAATCACCACATAAATATCAGTACTAACACTTAATGTTAATGGACTTAATTCACCCATCAAAAGACACCGTTTGACAAAATGGATTAAAAAAAAAGCTCCAACAATTTGTTGCTTACAGGAGACTCATCTCACCGACAGAAATAAGCATATGCTTAGGATGAAAGGCTGGAAGAAGATTTACCAAGCCAATGGCCCCCGAAAACAAGCAGGAGTAGCAATACTTATCTCTGACAAAGTAGACTTCAAACCTACATTGATCAAACGAGATAAAGAAGGACATTCCATACTAATAAAAGGGGAAATAGACCAAAAGGAAATAATAATCATCAATCTGTACGCACCCAATGTCAACGCACCCAATTTCATCAAACATACCCTAAAAGACCTAAAAGCATATATAAACGCCAACACAGTGGTTGTGGGAGACTTTAACACTCCATTATCATCAATAGATAGGTCATCCAAACAAAAACTCCATAAAGAAATCCAAGATCTAAAATATGCAATAGATCAAGTGGACCTAGTAGATGTCTACAGAACATTTCATCCAACCTCTACACAATATACATTCTTCTCAGCAGCCCATGGAACCTTCTCCAAAATAGATCATATCCTAGGGCACAAAGCAAGCCTCAGCAAATATAAGAAAATAGAAATAATACCATGCATACTATCTGACCACAATGCAGTAAAAGTAGAACTCAACAACAAAAGTAAAGACAAAAAACATGCAAACAGCTGGAAACTAAATAACTCATTACTTAATGAAGAATGGATCATCGATGCAATAAAAGAGGAAATTAAAAAGTTCCTAGAAGTCAATGAAAATGAAAACACAACCTACCGGAACCTATGGGACACAGCTAAGGCAGTCTTGAGAGGAAAGTTTATAGCCATGAGTGCATATATTAAAAAGATTGAAAGATCCCAAATCAATGACCTAATGATACATCTCAAACTCTTAGAAAAACAAGAACAAGCAAATCCCAAAACAAATAGAAGGAGAGAAATAATAAAAATAAGAGCTGAAATCAACGAAATAGAAACCAAAAAAACCATACAAAGAATTAATGAAACAAAAAGTTGGTTCTTTGAAAAAATAAACAAGATCGATAGACCCCTGGCAAACCTGACTAAAATGAGGAGAGAAAAAACCCAAATTAGTAGAATCAGGAATGCAAAAGGGGAGATAACAACAAACACCATGGAAGTCCAGGAAATCATCAGAGACTACTTTGAGAACCTATATTCAAATAAATTTGAAAATATAAAAGAAATGGACAGATTTCTAGATACATATGATCATCCAAAACTGAACCAAGAGGAAATTAATCACCTGAATAAACCGATAACACAAAATGAAATTGAAGCAGCAATCAAGAGTCTCCCCAAAAAGAAAAGTCCAGGACCTGATGGATTCTCTGCTGAATTCTATCAGACCTTTAAAGAAGAACTGATACCAACCCTCCTTAAACTGTTCCACGAAATAGAATGGGAAGGAAAACTGCCTAACACATTTTATGAAGCCAGTATTACACTTATCCCAAAACCAGGCAAAGACACCTCCAAAAAGGAGAACTATAGGCCAATCTCCTTAATGAACATTGATGCAAAAATCCTCAACAAAATAATGGCAAATCGAATTCAGCAACACATCAAAAAGATTATCCACCACGACCAGGTAGGCTTCATCCCAGGGATGCTGGGGTGGTTCAACATACGAAAATCAATAAACGTAATAAACCACATTAACAGTAGCAAAGACAAAAACCACTTGATCATCTCAATAGATGCAGAAAAAGCCTTTGATAAGATCCAACATCATTTCATGATAAAAGCTCTAAGAAAACTAGGAATAGAAGGAAAGTTCCTCAACATTATAAAAGCTATGTATGACAAACCTACAGCCAACATTATACTTAACGGAGAAAAATTAAAACCATTCCCTCTAAAATCAGGAACCAGACAAGGATGCCCACTATCTCCACTCCTATTCAACATAGTACTGGAATTCCTAGCCAGAGCAATTAGGCAAGAAGAAGGAATAAAAGGAATACAAATAGGTAAAGAAACTGTCAAAATATCCCTATTTGCAGACGACATGATCCTATACCTTAAAGACCCAAAAAACTCTACTCAGAAGCTTCTAGACATCATCAATAGCTATAGCAAAGTAGCAGGATATAAAATCAACATAGAAAAATCATTAGCATTTCTATACACTAACAATGAGCAAACTGAAAAAGAATGTATGAAAACAATTCCATTTACAATAGCCTCAAAAAAAATCAAATACCTAGGTGTAAACCTAACAAAAGATGTGAAAGACCTCTACAAGGAAAACTATACACTTCTGAAGAAAGAGATTGAGGAGGACTATAGAAAGTGGAGAGATCTCCCATGCTCATGGATTGGTAGAATCAACATAGTAAAAATGTCGATACTCCCCAAAGTAATCTACATGTTTAATGCAATTCCCATCAAAATTCCAATGACATTCATTAAAGAGATTGAAAAATCTACTGTGAAATTTATATGGAAACATAAGAGGCCACGAATAGCCAAGGCAATACTCAGTCAAAAGAACAATGCAGGAGGTATCACAATACCTGACTTCAAACTATATTACAAAGCAATAACAATAAAAACAGCATGGTACTGGCACAAAAACAGACATGAAGACCAATGGAACAGAATAGAGGATCCAGATATGAAGCCACACAACTATGAACAACTTATCTTTGACAAAGGAGCTAAAAATATAGGATGGAGAAATAGCAGCCTCTTCAACAAAAACTGCTGGGAAAACTGGTTAGCAGTCTGCAAAAAACTGAAACTAGATCCATGTATATCACCCTATACCAAGATTAACTCAAAATGGATCAAGGATCTTAATATCAGGCCCCAAACTCTTAAGTTGATACAAGAAAGAGTAGGAAATACTCTGGAGTCAGTAGGTATAGGTAAGAACTTTCTCAATGAAACCCCAGCAGCACAGCAACTAAGAGATAGCATAGATAAATGGGACCTCATAAAACTAAAAAGCTTCTGTTCATCAAAAGAAATGGTCTCTAAACTGAAGAG
This sequence comes from Castor canadensis, assembly GCF_047511655.1. Classification (NCBI taxonomy): domain Eukaryota; kingdom Metazoa; phylum Chordata; class Mammalia; order Rodentia; family Castoridae; genus Castor; species Castor canadensis. Next base: position 47,475,604 of record NC_133390.1, read on the forward strand.
AACACCCACAGAGTGGGAGAAAATATTTGCCAATTATACATCAGACAAAGGACTGATAACCAGAATATACAGGGAACTTAAAAAACTAAATTCTCCCAAAACTAATGAACCAATAAAGAAATGGGCAAGTGAACTAAACAGAACTTTCTCAAAAGAAGAAATTCAAATGGCCAGAAAACACATGAAAAAATGCTCACCATCTCTAGCAATAAAGGAAATGCAAATTAAAACCACACTAAGATTCCACCTCACCCTTGTTAGAATAGCCATCATCAGCAACACCACCAACAACAGGTGTTGGCGAGGATGCGGGGAAAAAGGAACCCTCTTACACTGTTGGTGGAAATGTAGACTAGTACAACCACTCTGGAAAAAAATTTGGAGGCTACTTAAAAAGCTGGACATCGATCTACCATTTGATCCAGCAATACCACTCTTGGGGATATACCCAAAAGACTGTTACTCCAGAGGCACCTGCACATCCATGTTTATTGCGGCACTATTCACAATAGCCAAGTTATGGAAACAGCCAAGATGTCCCAGCACTGACGAATGGATTAAGAAAATGTGGTATCTATACACAATGGAATTTTATGCAGCCATGAAGAAGAACGAAATGTTATCATTCGCTGGTAAATGGATGGAATTGGAGAACATCATTCTGAGTGAGGTTAGCCTGGCTCAAAAGACCAAAAATTGTATGTTCTCCCTTATGCGGACATTAGATCAAGGGCAAACACAACAAGGGGATTGGACTATGAGCACATGATAAAAGCGAGAGCACACAAGGGAGGGGTGAGGATAGGTAAGACACCTAAAAAACTAGTTAGCATTTGTTGCCCTTAATGCAGAGAAACTAAAGCAGATACCTTAAAGCAACTGAGGCCAATAGGAAAAGGGGACCAGGAACTAGAGAAAAGGTGAGATCAAAAAGAATTAACCTAGAAGGTAACACCCACGCACAGGAAATCAATGTGAGTCAATGCCCTGTATAGCTATCCTTATCTCAACCAGCAAAACCCCTTGTTCCTTCCTATTATTGCTTATACTCTCTCTACAACAAAATTTGAGATAAGGGCAAAATAGTTTCTGCTGGGTATTGAGGGGGGGAGCGGGAGGGGGTGGAGTGGGTGGTAAGGGAGGGGGTGGGGGCAGGGGGGAGAAATGAACCAAGCCTTGTATGCACATATGAATAATAAAAGAAAAATGAAAAAAAAATAAATAAAAAATAAATTCCTCTCTGTAAATCGGTAAGCTAATAATGGGGAAGTACTGAACAATTATATCTGTACTAACAAATACATAGTCTCGTGAAGAGGTACTTAGTGGTATGTAGAAAAAAATTCAACAGACTGAAAAAGGCAAAGGGCAGCTGGCATGATCTGAAGAGACAGTCTCTTCAGAATGAATGCAGGAAGAATAACATCAAATTTCCACAGAGCGTGATGTGGGACAGGATAAATTCAACTCCCATAGTAAAGATGTTGATGAACTTGGTTAATCTACCACACCTCTAATTTCCTCTCCTCTCCAAATGCTATTTTCGTAAACTACACTAATTGTAATATCTTCCAGTATGGAGCAAAACTAGTCAGACTGTTTTGTGTTTTTTATTTTATGCACAAAATGATGGAACAGGCTTGTAAAAATTAAATAGTTACATATGAATCAGCAAGATGATCTTTAAACAGACTTTAGTGAAAGTTGTTTGCTTTAACCTCATTGTCTCAAAAGGCATCTTTAATTAATATCAAGTGGTTTGTTTTTTGGGGGGCATAGTATCTCCACAGAAATACTGATGTCAGTGCAGGGAAATCCCCTTAGGATTTGATGGAACAGTATAAGATTGCATCTAACTAACACTGGCCTGTAGGAAATCTCTGAGATTTTTAGTTCCTTAATTCTGAATGCCTTAAGAGAACAGCATGCACATACATTTTAAAATTTTCAAATCTTCACCATAAAGCAAACAATGCACTCTCAAGATGTTCTTCTCACTGAAGTCTAGGTAAGAAAAGTATTCTAGCTAATTTTTACCTTGAACTTTAGCAACTCATAAATACTTACTTCTGTGAATTATTTACCATATTTTGCTGTTCCTAAATTTCAAATCCATTTTTATAATTCTATCTATTGTCAAAATAAGTCTTATATTAATATAGTATGAGGCACAATACTAATTCATCTGATTTTATGATTATAAGAAATTTTCAAAGTATACAGATAAAATTACAAAAATCAGTTAAATAAGTCAATTGTGATATTTTAAAGTTTTCTAATATAAGTGACTAATTTCATAGATTATATTTAAAACTTAAAAACAAACAAATTTCTACTGTTTTTCTTTTAATGTTTTGATTATGAAAATATAAAACCTTTTTAATGATATAATTTATATAACTAGATTTATCAGTCAACATATGCCAATGGATTACTGAGATGATAAGAGGGAACAAACTTTTGAAGTAAAACAAAATTTCAATTGAAGTTGAATTTTTAAGAGTTGATAAGTGAATTTCAAAGTTTTTCACTTTCTGTGTCAAAAACTAAAGAATAAAATTAAGTTTGTGTAAGCTTTTTAACTACTGTGGTAGAGACCAGAAAAATCTTATATAAATTCTGATAAGACAGAAAATAGTAGAAAAGATTCAATTTAAAGAACAGGTACCAAACTTTAAAGTGGTTATTTTGAAAACTTTTCATTGTAGACTCTTTTCCAAAGTTAACGGTCACAATGTGTGGATGCAAAGAGGTCACTAATGATCATTACTAGAATACTGAAAACAAAGTCACTCATCCAAGACTATCAGGATGTATCTAGGATTGGGATTCATTCTGCTTTCTCCCCAGAGCATTTTATTATTAGTGGAGTGTGTATGTGTGTGTATGTGTGTGTATGTGTGTGTATGTGTGCGTATGTGTGCATATATGTGTATGTATGTGTATGTATGTGTGTGTGTGTGTATGTGTGTGTGTGTGTGTGTGTGTGTGTGTGTGCTGCTAGAGATTGAACCTAGTTTTCGGTGCATGTTACCCAAGTGCTCTACCACTGAACTACATCCACAGCTTGGCCAAAAATATTTTGCAATACAGCTATATAAAAAATAACCTCTAAATGATTACTGTAAAGAAATTATTTGGCTACATGTAAAAAATAAAATAATGCAAATTCTGCAGAAGAAATTGGAGATTGTCCTGAGTATAGAAGACATACTCCATAATTCAGGAAATGAGATTTTTGTACCCTAGAACAAAATTCAGATATAACTTTACAAAGTAGCATTACATAAACTATGCTCTACAAAAAGAAGTATGTAGATGTCTGGGGGGGAAACGGGAATAATGATATGGATAGAGTTACTGTTTATAAACATGGGTTTTACTGTGGGGAAAAGGAAAGGTAGAGGCGATAAGGTAGGAACATTTATTTATTTAGCTTTCTAAAATAATTACCTTTAAAAATGAGTAATCTCTTTCTCAGACCTTAGTGATCCTTCTGCAATCTCTAAAATATAAATTTAAGAGACTTAACATACTTTTATAAACATTCCTTCATGTAAGAGAATGTAAAAAAAACACTCTCAGTAGAAAAACATACATTTATAGGAAAATTAATTTCAAATCATTTTAGGTATCTCTCAGAACTGACATTGAAATTATTTGAGAAAAACGAAACAAATATGAATACCTTATTTTATGTTTTTGGTGGTAACAGAGTTTGAACTCAGGTCCTTGTGCTCATTAGGCAAGTTCTTATCACTTAAGTCATGCCTCAGCAATTTTTGCATTAGTGTTTTTCAAGATAGGGACTCACTTTTGTCTAGGGACTGACTCAGAGCACAGTCTTCCTACTTACAGTTCCCAAGTAGTTGGTTTACAGATGTACACCACCATGTTCAGCTTGTTGAGATGGGGTCTTGCTAATATTTTGCTCTAACTGGCCCCAGTCCTGACCCTTCTGAGTAGCTTGGTTTACATACATGAACTAATTTGTGCCTGGCTAGTACCCCAAAATTTTATGGCATTCATCCCTTACAATATAGTGATATACTTTTTCCATTTCAGGCATGCTCCTTAGAAGTATCAAAATATTCTTGTGAATTTTGAGAATAACATTAAGAGTTCAAATGTGTTGATGCTTTTAAGAGAACAAATGCCCCCAAAAGTACAGGTATCTATATTCCACAGATGGTCAAGACACTTAAAGAAGAAAGTCCTCAACTTGTTACAAAAGTAAAAATTAATAGGAAATTAAAATCATACTTTTGCAATTCCTACTTCAACAGGACAAGGTAATAATGACTAAGGTCAACTATTCCTTGATAACTGAATTCATCCTCACAGGATTTACAGATCATCCAGACATGAAAACCTTGCTGTTTGTGGTCTTTTCTGCCATCTATCTGATCACCATGGTGGGGAATCTTGGTTTGGTAGCCTTGATTTACAAGGAACATCGACTTCACACACCAATGTATATCTTTCTGGGAAACCTGGCTCTGATGGATGCCTGCTGTTCCTGTGCCATCACTCCCAAGATGTTAGAGAACTTCTTTTCTGAGGACAGAAGGATTTCCCTCTATGAATGTATGGCACAGTTTTATTTTCTCTGTCTTGCTGAAACTGCAGACTGCTTTCTTCTGGCAGCAATGGCCTATGACCGCTATGTGGCCATATGCAGCCCATTGCAGTACCACACCAGGATGTCCAAGAAACTCTGCATTCAGATGACCACAGGGGCCTTCATAGCTGGAAACTTAGATTCCATAATTCATGTAGGATTATTGTTTAGGTTAAATTTCTGTGGGTCTCATCAAATTAATCACTTTTTTGTGATGTCCTCCCATTATATAGAATCTCCTGTGTTGACCCTTATATCAATGATTTGATGATACTTATCATGTCAGGGTCAATTCAAGCCTTTACTATTACAATAGTGCTAATATCTTACTTCTATATCCTTTTCACTATATTCACAATGAAATCCAAAGAGGGAAGAGGCAAAGCCTTGTCTACCTGTGCCTCCCACTTTCTTTCTGTCTCAATATTTTATGGTTCTCTTTTATTTATGTATCTTAGACCAAGTTCAGTTAATGATGGGAATAAAGATATATCTGTCGCTGTTTTTTATACCATAGTAATTCCTTTATTAAATCCTTCCATTTATAGTCTAAGAAATAAGGAAGTAATTGATGTTATGAGAAAAGTTATGAAAAAGAACTAATTTTGTAACACTATGTAAAAAATATCATCTCCCATGGAAAAATGATTTCCACTAAACACCTTTCTCTAAATCTACAAAAAAATGTTAACCTGTTAATAAACAATGATATTTGAGTCAAAATAGTTCAAAAAGAAGAGAATCTGATAAGCGTAATTGAAAATCTAAGGTACTAGATTCTTTAGTTCAGTTGTGAACTAAAGAAATTACTCAAGAATATCATATTATAATTATTCACAATTTTTGACAAATTCAACCAACCTAGGGATATGAAATGGTAGTTGGCAAATTTTTTAATCCTAAAGATAGTATTAAAATCTCAGGAACATTCTAATTTTTCATATATTAATATATGGTTAGGTAACACGAACTGTTGGAAACAAATTGTATGGTTGACCCACATGATCAAAAGATGATGTTTGAGCTGGTATTCAACCTAAATATTTATTCTCTAATAAGGTATATTATCCTATTAATGCTAGCCATTTTACCCTCAAAATCTTTAACTGGACATATTTATATTTTTGTAGTATGTGAACCTGTAGTTTAAAATGATGCTCTTCATAATGAAACTCACACAGATGTATTTTTTCATGTATTTCCTTCTTTGTCATTATCTGATGCTATATTTATTAAAGTCTTCCATTAAATAAATTTTTTTCTCCCTGATGTCATCATTTGTTTCATTGGTTATTAGGAGTACCAAAAGCCTGGCAGTGACATCAATGAAAAGTACTGGTGTGTTCATAACATTAACAAAAGATGGGCAAATTGCTCAAGCATAAGTGAGGCAGAAAACAGCAAAATCCTAAATATCTAAACAACAATATTTATTCATTAAATACTTGTACAAATATAAAAGAAAAATAATCTGTTGAGAATGCTTTCTGCTAGGAACTGAACTATATACTTATATGTATGTATATGATTCTTATCTACATATATAATTACACATTCTTCTTTGTGATTTTCTTGGATAAAACCCTAACGATTTGAAATATTGAGTAGTGTGCCTAAGGTCATCCCTGTAGGCTTGATGGACTTGAAATGTGCATCAATACTGCTTTTCCTTCACAAGCCTGTAAGTTCAGAAAATTGAGGCATTTAGTTATTAAGTAAAATAAATGCACTTCAAAAGAGAAAAAAATTAATAATTCTGGAAAGCAGAAATGAGCATGACCCAGCCAATGTTTATGGAAATGACTGTCACTGGGAGTTGAAAGTGGGAGTAAACAATGGGGTAAAGCTAACAAAGTAGCAAACTGTTGCAGAGAGCTTTTGGTGAGTGTGGGAGGTGCAGGAAGATCAGGTGAATCAGAACCCTCTATGCCAGTTCTAGGAATCTGAATTGATTTAGAGTCATTGGACATTGGAGTCCTCCTGGAGCAGGGAGACTGGTTGTGTATTTCAATGAACTGATGTAACAACTGAAAGATTGGAAAGAGGCAGAAATGAGAACTTCAAAATTCAGGAATGAGGCACTGAGAAAAGAACTTGAGCAGAACAGAAGAAAGGAGAGTGGTACAAACATATAGACAACATTTTAAAGAAAAATTAAGTAACTTTCTAATTGTTACTTACAAATACACCTGCTTTTATGTCATCACTACTCAAGTAACATCAGACATAGTTGCACATTTAGTACTATTTCCCACAAAGTGTTTTTAATATAATTATGTTAATTGGTATATAATTCATTCTTACTATTTTCAATTTTTCAGTTTTAAATTTTAATATGCTAAGTACTTATAGATATAGCCTGCACAAACAAAAGCATGTAATGTACTAAATATATTTTAAAAGTAGAACAAATCAAGACACCAAAAATATGAGGAAGTCTGAACTGATTGGATAGTGGACATTCTCAATTTTTGTGGACATTTGTGGGCAGAGTTATATCCATTGGCTTCTTTTCCCTTTACTAATAATACCATGATATTTATTATGTATTTATGCAAGACCTGCCCTTAACCCTTAGCAGCATTGAATCCCATCTGCTGAAGAAAGGATATGTGACTTATTTGAGACCACTAAGACAAAAAAAGCTGATTTTTCTGAGACATGAGTTTCCTTTATTTTAAAAAGAGACCCACAGAAAATAATTTTATCATCTGAATGTCATGGTGTTGGGATGTGAATCTCTCTCAGCCTACTCTCACATGGCCATCAAAATGAAAATTAACTTAGGGACATAGTCAAAACTCAAACAGAGCACAGGCACGGGCATCACAAAAAATCAGACACAAAATACCTGGAATGAACCTTCCTTACTCATCATATAGTCCAATAAATCATCTTATATTTAAGCTCTTTTTAAAAAGGTGTTTTGCTTGCAACTGATAAATGCTAATTGCTACATTCACGTTTCTTGCCTGTTTCTTATATTTGAACCTTTCAGTTTTCAAATAACTCTTCAGCTTATCCCTTTCACTGCTTCTCACCTCTATAAAGTCTTTTACTAACATTACTATAATTTAATTGTCAGTAACTCCACTTTAAAAATATTGAATGGCAGGCAGATTTCAGAATTTGCCTATAGAGCTATACAGGTGAAGTCAGGCAATTTGAGTGACACTGTCCGGCTCCAGAATCCATGGTCCTAACAGCCATATCCTACTGTACATTGCATAGCAAGAGTAGCGTGATAAGAAACTTCAAGCTCAACTGTGATGTTGGAAGAGACATTGGGCTGAGATTCAAGATAAATGTGGACCAATTACCTTTCACCTAGAATTGATTCAGAAAAATAGCAAACCTACAGAAAAGCCTAGATAACTAGATAATCATTGTCTACATTTTTGAGCTATTTATACATTTAAAGAATTGTTAAGTATTTGTTTACATATATGTATATTTATGTACACAGTTGATGACATCATGACACTATCAATAATCAATAATCACTTCAATATATATCTCAAAAGAACAAATGCATTTTCTTACTTAGTGTTAATATCAGTATTTTCCTTAGTACAATGTTGAGTGGAAGTTGCAGGAGCAGACATACTTGTCTTAGGAGAGAGGCTTACAGTCTCCTGCCATTAAGCATTATGATAACTGTGGGACTTAAGTAGCTATGCTTTATTGTGTTAAAGAAGTTTCCTTCTATTTCTAGTTTGTTCAGACAGTTTTTTTATGAAGAGGTGCTAATTTTGTCAAATACTTTCTCCCGTTTTTTTTTAGATGCTTCATAGTTTACAAATACTGTGTTTTGTTAATTGCCTTTTAAATGTAGATTTACAAATTGTATTGAATTGCTGGAATACATTTCATTAGGTTGTGGTGTGAAATCTTTTTACATGTCATACTGTTAGTTCACTAGTATTTTTGAGCATTGTATCTATATTCACAGCACATAATTGCCCTATAGTTTTCTTGTGCTATTGTCTAAGTTTTATATCTGTAAAACAGGCCTCATTAAGTTTAAAAGTTATACCTATACAACTTTTAAAAATCTTTGGTAGAATTCACTGGTGAACTCAAACACTCCTGGCTTGGCCATTTTCAGGTAGTTGTTGTTTTTTTGTTTGTTTGTTTGTTTGTTTGTTTTTTAACTACAAATTCAATTTATCTAATTTTTGTGGTTGTAGTCAGAATTTCTACTTCCTTTTGAATCAGTTTTGATTATTTTTGCCTTTCTATAATTTGTCCATTTCAGAGGTTATCTAATTTACTGGTATGCAATTGTTCATGAAATTTTCATATTCTAATATATTTCTGAATGATCAGTACTAATGCTTCCTCTTTTCATTCTCGAATGAAATAGTTTAAATCTCTTTTTTTTTTTACTTAGTAGTCTAAATCCTTTTCAAGCTTAGTGATCTTGTCAAAGACACAATTTTTGGTTTTATTAATTTTCCTGGTTTTTTCCTATTGTCTGTTACAGTAATTTTTAGTATTTCTCAGTTTCTCCTTTGGTTTTACTTTCCTCTTCTTTTACTCAAAGTGAAAAGTTAAGTTTTTTCTCTTCAAAATATGGATGTTTATAAAGTATGTTGTGCCTTCACATCCATTCATCAAAAAGTGTTTGCAACTTTCCTTTATAACATCTTCTTTCAGCATTTGATTATTATTTGAATACTGTTTGACTTTCATATATTTGCGAATTTCCCATTTTTCTCTGTTGATTAATCATTTCTTTCCAGTATATGCAAAAAAATTGAATTATTTTTATGCTTTTAAATATACTGAAGTGTGATTTTACTGCACTGCATGTGATATTATGTCTTTCTGACAGATTTAAGATTTATCATTATGAAAGGTTTCCTATGAAATTTAGTAATGTTTTTATTTCAGTCTCTAATTTACCTGTTACCAGTATAAACATTCTACCTTAATTGTTTATGCTGTGTGTAAAATATTTTTCCCAATCCTTTCATTTTCAGTTTATTAGTATGTTTGATTCTAAAGCATGTCTCCTATAGCTAGGATATAGATGGGTAATTTTGTCCAGCCTGACAATCTTTGACTTTTGATAGGCTTGCTCAGTATGTTCACATTAAATGTTATTAATATAATTAAATTTACTTCAGTTTTCTTTTCTTTATGTCTCATTTATTCTTCTGTTCTTCCTTCACTTCTTCCACTTGTATTAGAATATTTTCTTATGTTTCATTAATGCTTTTCCTCATCTATTTAAATTTTGTGATTCTATAGTGTTTACTGTCCAAATTCATTTTTAGCATATATTGACAGCATAAAAAGGTTCATTGTGATATTTTTATACATGAATATAAGGTACTTCAATTTCATCTCTTCCATTAGACTTTATTGTCTCCCCACTCATTTTAAAATTATTGAAACAGGTTTCATTATCCTATTTTCATGCATATAAAATATGTCAATCATATTCATCCCCCATCACCTCTCCTTTCACCTTTCTGTAGGTTTCTACTCCAAAACAGTCCTGTTTTATACTCATGTTGTTTGTTTTCAGGTCTACAGTCCACCTATAAGAGAGAACATGCAGTACTTGTTTTTCTTTAGTCAGTTTGTTTCACTTAACACAATGATTTCCAGTCTACCCATCTTTTCCAAGAAACATAATTTCATTCTTCTGTATGATTGAATAATACTCCATTGTTATCTACTTGCTGGCTGATGGGCACTTAACCCGATTTCATAGTTTAGTTACTGTGAATACTACTAATATAGTGTGAAGGTGTCTCTATTGTATACTGACTTACATTCCTTATTATGTATGCCTAAGACTGGTATAAAAGGATTATATGGTATTTCTACTTTTAGGGATTTTTTTTTAAGAACTTCAACATTAATTTCCACAGGGTCTGTACTAATTTACATATGTACCAACAGTGTATAATCATTTCTTTTTCCCCAAATCATCTCCAACATTTCTTGTTTTGATAATTTTCATTCTGAATGGGGTAAGATGGAATCTCAATATCACTTTGATTTGCATTTCATTTATCCATCCAACAACAGTTCCTGCTCATTCTACTTCATTATTATTTCTCAAGCTTCTTCATTGAACTCTTACTGTCACCATCTGGCTTATGCTACTATAATCTCTTTTTTCTGAAAAATTTCAATATTTAGTCTGTCCATATCAAGTTTTTCCAACTTTCAATAAGTTGTTCATCCTCTTCTCAAAATTAAGTCACAGAATGAAAACATAATCACGTTTCGCTTCTTTATGAACACTCTCCGTGGATGCTTACTGGTCTTAGAAAAAAAATTCTTAATATTGTTTTCAACACCCAATATTATCTGCCCTCTTCCCACCTTTCTATTCCTACTTGCACCATTTTATCTCAGCTCTTCCTCATGTTCCTCTTCCAGTACCTTGAACATGCCATGCTCCCTCCAGAAATAGAGACTTATGGGTTTTCTCCTCACAATTTACCCACTCCACCCTTCCCTGTAACTTCTCTTCAGCCTCCAAAGTTCAGTTCAGTTAGCACTTCTTTTTATCTTTAATTCTTCTATATTTTTTTGCAAGTACTGGAGTTGAATTCATGAGAGTATGCTAAGCAGATGATCTATCAATTGAGCCACACCCCATCCATTTATGCTCCTCACTGAATCTGGGAAGGCAGGCACATGACACCATGCCCAGTTTTTATTATCTCTGCCATGTGAGTAACTATGATTACAAGCCAGATTTTTTTAAGGAAATCTTCCTGTCAAATGCCCCCACACCATGTATCACAAGAAATATGGTGAGCAGTGATGGAGATGGTGACAGTATTTATCATTCATTGTGCACTTACTATGTACTGGTGCCTCTTCTATTATTTCACACATAAAAGGCATTAAATCTTCAAAATACCATGTCATTCTTGATTTTGAAAACAAAATCCATTCTAATACGTATTTTTCTGATGGTGAATTTGAAGTCCAGAGAGACTAAATAATGTTTCTTCAAGACTGACTTAACAGTGGAATAGTCAAGCATCATGGTTGAAGAGCCTACAAGACTAACATAAACTCTCTGCATTTCTAACTAGTCTTCACTCCTCCATTATAAGCTGCATGTCTCCAGTGATCTTCCCTTAATGATAGAGATGTAATGTTATATTTAATTATTGATTAATATCTGTATATTATATCTTTTACCCTGTTTTAGTCAACATTTCTTCACAATAACAAAATACCTGAAGCTGAGAACTTTGTAAAGTATAGCGGTCTTATTTAAGGCATAGTACCAGAAGTTTAAAAACCAGGATAAGAAGCTCTATTAGAACAGCCTCCAGTTAGGACTTCATGGTAGATGGCAGGAGCATGTGCAAGGTGGGAGAGATCACATGATTAAACAGGAAGTAACAGAAGCTGTTACAGCTCTAATAACAACTATTTCTCAAGAGAGCTCAGGGGGCCCATGTGAGTTACCTAATCCTACTGAGAGGAGCATCCCAATTGCTTAAGAGACCCCCACTAGGCCCCATCTTGTAAAGATCCCTTATCTCCCACAATACCACACTGGGACCAGGCTTCCAATTGAAGAAACTCTGGGGCATAAGCCATTTTAAACTAAACATTCCCCCATTCTATAAAGGGAGTATGTTTGTTTGTTTCTTAACCATGGTATCTAATATTGTAACTAGCACAATGCACACTCACCATATAATTAAGAAAAAAGTAATGCAAATTAAATATATGATAGAAGAAAAAATGTGAAGAAATAAAAGAAGGAATAAGTGAACAAACTAATGAAAAAATAAACAAATAAAAATAAAATAACTTTCATGTCTCCAGTTATGTATTTCTCTATGAGAGTAGTCTATCTTCTACTTATAATTCATATGTTAGAAAGACTTATACTTCTTACTCTGCATATAATAAGTTTAATATGCCCTTGGGTATATGCAGAATAACTTCAGAACTTCTCCTAAGCAATTATTTGATTATGGAAGGCTAACACATTCAATATTTATTTCACAAAGGAAATGGAAACATTGGAACAATAGAATAATTATCCCAGAACATAAATATGAGTGTTGAGTTCTCTAATCTGCACAACACTGTAGCCTCAGTGGTAAATAATTTCCATTCATCAAAGACTTCATGGACTTTCAAGCCTAGAGCACTGTGTTTGGCATTTCCCTTCTCAATCTTTCCTTGTCCAGAACATGTCTGCATATCTTTCAAAAGTCCTCTTTCAGACTCCTCTTATTCTGTATGTGTGTTTTTATATAAAGGTTGAACTTAATGTAGAATATGTTAATATGAAGCATGACTGAGGATATGGTTATATTTGTGGTTGAGGTTGGACTTTCTTTGATAGGGTTGGATAATCCTGGTTTCAATCATCTGAGAAAAGAGCTAAGTCCTCAAAGAATAAAATAGGAGCCAAGCTCTTGCTTCCTCTTCTCAGAAATGGGTCTCTTGAACTCCCATGTGACTAAATAACAGCAGCATCTGACTCCAGAGGTAGATAGGAGGTAGGTAAGGAGTCCTTTCTATGGGGACCACGGACATAAGATGAACAACTGACTCAAATAAACCAAATTATAAAGATCACCAGCCTTTAAACTATTTAAACATCCTGATCCGTCATAATTAGTTATAAAATGTATCACTGTTAAAGTGTTATTAATAATAAATCCCACACTTTAAATATGACTTACTTTTTTAAAGTAATGAGAGTAGTGCTGGTAGTATTGCAGTGATACCCCTCTCACTACTCTACAAAATTCATGCTCTCTTGAATGGAAGAACATGAAGACTGTGATATATTTGATAGATTGCAAGAGTTTTTGTAAATGCCACAATATACACCCAGACCAAAAAAAACTTAACAAAAGAAAAAAAATCATAGGTAGCCAGTGAGCAATTTCTGGGGAACTCATGGAAGTATGTCACAATATCAACATCATCTGCCAATGTGAATCCATATTGAAGAGAAAGGACTGAAAACCTCTCTTCCCATTGTACCTTACTATATTTTGGTACCAAGTAGTATCTCCTAGCCAAGTAAGTGTGTCCAGTAATCCCTCAGACTGTCCTCTGTGCTGCAGGGAACTATTTGGACCACAGAAAATGAGACTGGGAATGCCTTGGTGTGGTCCCTGAGGTTTTAGCAGCAGTGGTGATTACCTCACCAGAGATGATCTAACTCAGTTCCAAGGCTTTAAGTATATATTCTGATGAGTCCTAACCTCCAGCCTTGTCTTTTATATTTAGTTATATATTCAATATCTCCATTTTGAAAATGAGTAGGCATATTAAATGTAACATGAATAAAATAAAAATCGTATTTCTATGTCCGCAGTTCTTTTTTAATTTTATATTTCTTTACTTTGTAGTGCTGACAAATCAACTTTAAAAACATTTTTATTAACATATAGTAGTTGAACAGTGAGGCTTCACTGTGACACCTCTGTATATGCTAACAATGTACCTTGGTTAGATTCACCCAACCATCATTCTCCCTCATCTCCCTTCCCCATGTTCCCCATTACTCAAAATGGATTCAACAGGTTTCATTGTTCTAGTTTCATACAGGCATATGAAGTACATCAACCATATCATCCTCCTTTACACCCCCAGTCACCCTTCCCCTATCCCATTAGTAACCAACCCCTCACAAGACCTGTTTACTGAACAAGAAGATTATCTCAGGCAAGGCCATAGGACATGAGAAATTGCTAGTTGAAGCTATAAAAGAAAGTTCAGGGCTGAGACAAAGGGTATCATGTAGAGATAATCGCCCATTCCTGCCTTCCTTTGTCTCCTCCTATAAATAAACTCTCCAAAGTAGATCTCCCCTGCTGTTCTTATCTAAACAACCTTAGGTCTCTAACCCACCACTAGCTCACCTATTAACCCCAACACATTCCTTGTAACTTGGTGCCCTGCACTGCCCTTTAAGTATCCTGTGAATTCTTTGTTCAGGGCCCAGATTATGAGTATGAATTCATCTGGGATCACCTGTGTAAAATGAAATGTGAGTTCTCTACTTCTCCAAATGTCACTTGGTTTCTCATCTGACAATATTTCCACAACATTTCATTCCTGTCTTTCATTTTTTCAGTGTATATTTATTGTTCAAAGAGGTTTCTGTTATGGTATTTCACCAATGAATACAATGACTTTTAACTTGATACCAGAAGGGCTGTGGGGATGGAATGAATCATTTTATGTAAAGAACATAAACTTTAGGAAAACTTCAGCTGAATGCTCTGGTCTGAATATGTGTGTCCAACCAACCTTCAGATGAATTGAAAAGATATTGGGAATTGGAGGCTGTATAAGAGATCATATCATGAATGAAGAACCCTCATACTTAAGATTAGTTTCCTTGTATGAGAGGAAAAAGTGTCTTGTTTCTCCATTTCATCTTGTGAAGGCACAGCAGGAAGGTCATTAATGAGAAAGTAGATGTTTAAAGAAACTGATTATGCTGGGGATTTGATCTTCAATTACCCAACACTTGAGAAGTAAATTTTTTTTCTGTATAAGCCAGATAGGTTAAGGCAGTTTTGTTATAGTAACCTGAACAGACTCAGACTCTTTGTTGTTTTTATCTGAAGATTTGTTTGGTTTAAAATTATATGTATGGGTTCCAAGATGACAAAGGACTGGCTACTTTTATGTAGGTGTCACTGGGCCATAGGCTACCCAGATATCTTATTAAACAATGTTTCCTAGTAAGTCTGTGATAATGTATTTGGAAAAGATTAGCATTTGAATTGGTGAACTGAGTAAATACATTGATTATCCTTAAGCTATCTAGAGTCAGAATATTAAAAAAAAAAAAGTGAGGAAGGTGAATTTACTCTCTGCTTGACTATGAGTACAGACTCTCTTCTTTTTTCCTGAGCACTCCTGGTCCTCCGTGCCTTTGGACATGGACTGAAACCTATAGCATTGGTTCTACAGGTGACACACATTTAGCCACAGCAGAAGTTTTTCCATCTTATCAAGTTATGCACTGCAGATGGTGAAACTCCTCAGCTTCCATAACATCCCATACTATTCTAGTAAGGTTTGTATATAAGTTAGTAAATAGATCGTTACATAGGTGGATGGATGGATGTATGGATGGATTGATGGAGGGTAGTATGGACGAATGGATGGAAAAATGTAGACATATATACATATTTACAGATATATATGTATATATAATGTATTCTATTTCTTCTCTTATCTGGAAATCTTCACAAATACTTTCATTGCACATTTAGTTAGCTTCTCTTTTTCTATTGAAAAATATAGTTAAATATGATGTCATTGTTATCCATAGCTCTTAAATAGAGGATCACATAAAAGGTATCTTCTCAAAAGAGTTTGCAACAAATAGATAATTTCATATGAAATTTCTTTGAAAATATTTTTTTCAAATTTGGAACATCCACTTTGACAAAAGATTTTTTTCCAAAGGTACAGAGGTTCCTCCAATTAACCTTACTGAAAAGAAGACATTGAATTACTGGCTAATTTAAAGTCAGTAATGTTTCCCCCCAAAATTTTTGGAAACACCAAAGTATTCTTTGAAACAGATGCCATATTATTTCTGCATCTACCAACTGCAATGAAGAGGAAGACAAGTACAAAAGGGAGGATGGAAGCCTGCAGAACATTTGCACAGGATGGTTTGAGTAAGGAATATATGAAATTCAGTAGCTTCATTTGGACTGATCTCTAAAGATGTTGAATTATAAACATTTTGTTTCCCTGGTTATTTTTAAACAGTGGTTTTTTAGGTGTGCTCTCAAACCACTGGCATTACCATCTCTGAATCAGAAACAAGTGAATAAGTTGATGAATTCATACTATAACAAGATTTCCATGTGATTTTGGTGAACAATTAATTGTGACAAGCACAGTTTCAAAAGAACCCCAAAAGACTATAGAAGAGATGTTTTGACACGTGATTGGTTCACTAACTCAGTAACATAATACCATACCTAGTGCACAGATCAAACCTTGAGATACACTTTTCTAGCTTTGACTAATAATTCCTCATTTTTACCTACAGCTTGATTTCATTGTTTCTTTGAGCACAGGAATAATTAGGTAAACAATTTCCAGAGCAAAAGGAAAAATTGTAAAATGTTGAGGCTAATTTATGTATTGGCATGTAAATGAGCAGTGTTCCAAACAATTGGGTGAGCAACTTATGTAATTCATCTTTTGCAACTAAATACACATTAAATAACATATGTGTATTTCACAGTTTCCTCTTAACCAGAAGAAAATCTACCCAAAATGTGGGCTTTGCAAAATATATACTTTATCTGTTTTCTTAAATCTCGTCAATTATAAAAACTATACTGGAAGTTAGAATGGGATCACACTAATGGACCAAATAGTTTGGTAAATTTCGGAAGGTAGAAAATACTGGGGAGGTTTCTGAAAGATAAACCAGACCCAAGAAAGCTATAGTTCAAAAATGTATACAAGAGAAGACTGGAATGTAAGTCTCTTTATTGTCAAGCCAAAATTGCCTGTTCTATACTCATCAAAATAAAAATAAAACTTACAGGCTTGTATACCCTGCCTACAATATGTAACTTGATGTCTATCTTCTCACTGAAGGAAAAGACCAAATAGGGAAACCTTTAAAATGACAAAAGAAATAAACAACAGTTGTTTTTACTTCCAATAAAAGCAGAAATTATCATAAATGATATAACTTGCAAAAATCTATGTGACTGACTGGTAGCCACAATACAATTGAAAAATATACGGAAAGAAAAATGATCAAACAGCAGACATATGTAATAACTTGTTTCTCTAAAGGAAAGTGGGAAAAGCATTGGATATTATCTTTTCACACTATTTCCTTGAGCTTGTAAGGCAGCCCTCAGGACCACTCTAGGATGGCAGGTGCAGTGTACGAGTGTCATAAAATGGACATCTGAAACTAGAGAGTAATCATACTTATTTTAAGATTTTTATCCTTTTCTTTCTGTCAGTTAAGTGTTTTTCCCTCATGTTTTTCCATTGTCTCTCCAGAAACCAATAGTACTGACATGAATATCAAGCATGCATCACATTGGGTATATGATACTTTTGATTAAAAATGAAACATAAGCTGCCATGAACCAGCTATCTAAAGACTGCTAATCTCCTGGACTTTTTTAAAGACTCTTACCATATGTTATGTGTTTTTTCCACCAGATTCAACTCAATTTCACTGTTTTCCAAATACTTACTTAGTATGTTATCTATGTATGTCATTGCCCATATACTCCAAAAGACAGAAAGAGTAAGTAATAACACTTTGATTTGTAATCCTTTATGAGAAAAATAAATAGCACACAAGGACAATTTTACTAAGACGAATAAAGAAACAGCCAAATACATTAAATGATTTAACTTTCCTATCCTCTTTGAGATTATCAGGAAATGCTTCATGAAAGCAGGAATATTGAAACACACCTTTTAAAAAATTCAGCCAGTTATGGTGATTTCATGCCTGCAATCCTAGCTCCTAGGGAAGCAGAGAACAGGAAGATCAGGAGTCAAGACTAACTTCAGGAATATGTTCAAGAGATTGTATCTCAGCAAGGATCGTCATAGTGGTTCACATTTAACATTCCCAGCTACATGAGGAAGCACAATCCAAGTCAGCCTGGAATAAAGTGAGACATAGTGATGAGATATGTCACCAAGAACACCAGAAACGGGGGGATTTTCCATTTTGGTTGGTATAAAAGTCCTATGAGAACAAACTCTGTCAGGAATGTTGCATTTTCCTTTTCCATATCCTCACTTGATATCCTATGAAATAAAAACCATTAAGTGCTCAAAAAAAATTCCTTAATACTTAAAAGTGAAAAGTATTTTAAGGGCAGTTGATAAAACCATACATTATTAAGAATGTCCAATATTTATTGTACCCTAATTGATGGAAACATGCAATTATCTCAATTCATTCTAGATTTAGAAATAAACAGATTTAGGAGAAAAGAAAAGCCATTATAAGCATATGCTTAATTTATGTAAACATTGTTGAGTATGTGGAAAAATTATGCTTCTGATATATGGATACAACATATGCAAATACATCTTTGTAAGTCCAGACCTTTAAAATGAGTTGATAGCCATGCAAAGGACCTTGAACCTTATTTATCAGGCAATAATCATGCACTGAAACCTTTAAGACAGATTGTGGTGTGGAAGCTATCATTTAAATAATTGTTTTTGTATAAACTAGGATGCAATGAGAGAAATCTAGAATAAAAATGTTGAATTAAACCAGGTAAAATGAAATCATTAGAAAATTAATAAAACCTTTAACAATGGTATAATGTTACAATGAAAGTGAAATTCTTTCTATTATCTAGGTATCCCAAACCACATTACATATCAGAATTTTCTAGTGAGGTTTATCATAAAACTATAGAATGTAAAAGATTAGTGCACAAATAGATTCTGTTAAAGAGTGAGGTCTAGGCATGTGTGTTTCAAAAATGGTATCAGGTGATTTACATTCATGCAAAGTGCCTAGTCCATGTGTGATGAGTGGGACAAAGAAACTGAATCAAAAAGATTCAGTGTGCAAAGTCAATATGACATATTAGATGTGTAAAAAGTGGTCAAAGAAACAATAGAATGACATGGTGACTTCAAATGAGGTTGAGAACTCAGGATCATTGGCAGATATGTGGAAGAAATATCCTCTGATGGGTACTTAGTGCAAGCTATCATTAATCAAACTATGTAGGAGTCATTGTGATAATTGAAGGTATAGATTCAGATGCCGGATGCACTAAAGTATGTCAAAGTTAAAGCAGAATGAAAAAAGAACCTTGAGAAAATGAAATTAAAAGCAGAACAATGTGGTGCACACCTGTTCTCCCAGCACTGGAGAGGATAGGTTAGGAAAGCACAGCTCTGCGCTACATAGAGAAAACTGTCTCAAAAAATTTTGGAATACATTAGAAAGAGGATTTATTAGATGGACTTTGACAATCTTCTTTGGTAACACATACATCTTGGTCATGGACAGAGACTAGTACCTCCTATTGCTAGAAACTCAATTTCTGAACTTATTGTACCTAGAGTCAGGAGAGTTAATCTACATTTAGTAAATCAAACCATCCATCCTCGATTTGAAATCTGGAGTTGGAGAATCAAAGGAACAGGGGACCAAAATAATTTTGGAATTGCATCTCAGACAGGAATGTGAGGATTCTAGCAAATGTGTCCCACTTTCAACAATGGAACAGATGGTGTGAGCTATGACATCAGAGTTCAGTAACAACATCTTCACTTAGCTGGTGTGGGGAATTGAATTTGCCTGCTGAGTGGCTGCCTTATTTCATATTTTCCTACCCAGTTTCATAGCATATTTCCCCAAGCTCCTGAGCCATTCTATGTTAGAGCCAATAACAATTCAATAAACTCATTTCTTGTTGTAAGCAAGAGTTCCGGCTCCAACAAAACAAACACAACGGGGAGAGTAAAAGAAGATACTGAGAAGAGTAAACACAGAATCAGGAGAAAAACAGGCAGCTGAGTGATGTGAACATAATCAAGGATAACAAAATGAAGTACAATGCAGAATGCAAAATAAAGGTTCTCATAGGACAGTGAGTGAACACAGATCACTGATTATGAAAGAAAGTGATTTTGAGTGGGTTTAATGAGTGTACTTCCTGTTTTAGTATTAAAGTCAAATACTTCTGGAAGTAAATGGGAAGAAATTGGACAACTCGAGCTCTCCATGTTAAGTGAAGATCACTTGGCAGTTGTCTATTGCTATAGACAACCATAAATGTATTCCTTGTGAGAATTTTCAATAAAAGATTTCCAGAGTAAGGAAAGAGGTTAGTGAAAGGCCAAAGAGATGGGAAGTGGAAAGGGAAATGCTGAGTTGCAAAAAAAAAGAAAATTAAAAGAAAGAGAAACAGGAAAAGAATGAAAAGAAAATATATGGATAAGTGTATGAAAGAGAAAGCATCACAGAAATGATTAAAAAAAACAATTGAGGAAACATAGAGACTTCAGGGTAAATAAATATCTTATCTCTGCAGTTCATCAAAAGATGTTAATTCTTTATTGCTACTCAAAATTCACAGTTCAGTATTCCATGGAATTTGTGTATATAAGATCTGATTTTAAATTTTACTTATAAACTTTTTGTTGTTCATAAATACACTATCACCGTTCAAAAACTGCTTCATTATTTAAAAGTTTCTTTATTTTTGTTATTATAGTGAGCAGCACTGACTTACATGAGAAAATCTGTTGCTTTTAGTAACATAAATTCAAAATATATGCCAAATATTCAAAAAAAAAGAGCAAAGTTTCTTTTTTCTTTTTCAGTACTGGGGTCTTGAACTCAGGACCTACCATTTGCTAGGCAGGCACTCTACCACTTGAGCCACACTCCTAACCCAAATAAACAAACATTCTTTTTGAGCCTTAGAAATTTGTTGTCAGGGTTTGGGCTGCCTCAGAGGTATAATGTCAGAAATCTAAAGTGCCAGATAGAACAATTTTCTAACACCCTGTAAATTCTAACAGAGTTCAGAGTGGCCAATTTGCCATTGACCTGGACATTTCACAGGACTTAAAAAATTAATGACCCCTTAAGTCTGTGCCAGTTTCCAAATAGCCTCACTTGCTTAATCTTGCTTATTTTCAAAGAATAGTGCAGCTACACATACTCCTTCCATTTTAATGTTATAGAAGGCTTTTTCCTTTCCTTCCTGTGGAACATTGCCTTGTTTTTTTTCCTGAATATGTGTCTTCCCATTTAAAAAAAAAATTGTGGTTAAATAAAACTGTTATTGCTTGTATTTTAACCTAGTTTTCAATTTTCTTTGAGCAGAATACTATCTAGCTAAGACTGCAAGCTGAGACACGTTGTATAAATAACCAATAATTTATGTAGTTAAGTTTAACTTCTATATATATTTAACTTGTACATACAAATATATATATATATATATATATATATATATATACTTGTACGTGTGGGGGAATTCAACAATTATTAGAAGCTACTGAAAGATACAGGAGATAACATTTGACTGATGACTAAATATTTTGACCAGAAAATTCATTTAATTAAACAGCGTGAATCCTTTTATCAGATTCTCATTCCACAGTGAGTTATCTTTGACCAGAAAATTCATTTAATTAAACAGCGTGAATCCTTTTATCAGATAACTCATTCCACAGTGAGTTATCTTACATAAAAGATTATGGTTGAATTTTTAAACCCAGTTTTAAGTTAATGTTCTAATTTCCCATAATTAAATTTAGAAGGTTATTATAGTCAGATTAACAAGCCAATAAAACATCATTAAAGGCAATAATGAATCTTTCAGCTAACTATTTTGCTTATCCAGACTTTACTCATGAAAATAAAGCATACAGATAATTAACTAATAGTTTCCTATTTCCACCTGTCTACTTGGGCAACTTGTAGGCCCAATCTCAAATTATTATAAATTGAACAAAAAATTGAACTTTCTATGTAAAGAATCATGAATATTATAGAAGTGACTTGTCTCTTAACTATACATGGATAGAAAATGTGGAGAAATTTAAAATCATTAGCCTTAAAAAAATAAAATTATAGCACAAAAATATCAGTAGCAATTCTTGCACACTGATTCTTTAGATTCATTCCCAAGCTGAGGAAATGTATATACAAATAAGCCTTCAAACAAGAGTCAACCAATTATACTAAGTGCTCTTGCCAAAAGAAGGAGTGGGAAACTAAATTCCCCAAGTGAGCCTGAAGGTTCCCTTTAGGACAAAGTGAAACTGTTCTACTGGGCATTGTAGATTTGGACACTCTTACAGAAACTTCAAATTGTTCCACAGGGTTCTACAGAATTAAGAACTGTAAACATCAAGTCACTTCAGACAGTTCTGTTTTAACAATTGATACTATAATGCACACATGTATTGCCTACCACAAGTGACACTTTTGACATGTTTAAGCAAACATTACTTTTTATATAAAATGATGTTTCCTTCTGAATGCTTTTGTTTATATGGCTTTGCCTGATAGAATTAAAACATGATTTTAATAAGATCAAATATCCAGATTCTCTTCAGGAGTCAACCACAAGTGAAGTTGTCATCATGAACGTTGCATATCAAATTCCAGATATACAATAACTAGCTCCACCAATTTAAGCTGAAAGCTAATAAAAATTTTTGCTAAGAAATGATCAGGGAGGATAAGCAAAGAAGAACAAAGACAATGGGCTTCCTTGGGAGGTAACCCAGAACTCAGCATCCCAGTCTTCAATATCTAGTGGTTTCCTGGATATCTTGTTAAAATGCAGATTCTGGTACAATAGGTAAAGGTTTGGGCTCAGGAGGTTTTATTATAAAAAATTGATGCCTGTGGACACTTTCCAAACACAAGTCATAGTTAGAGAGTGTCCCATTTTATCTTTTTTTTCATTTTTATTGTTTTAATAAGCACTAAACCAGATTTTAACTTGTACTACAAGTAATCCAGTAGAAGATTGCACAGAGAAAGGAATTTTACCCTTTCATATACCCAACCACGTATACCTCATTCCATATACATTTTCTTTCTTTCTTTCTTTCTTTATTTTTAATTGTTTTATTATTCATATGTTCATACAAGTCTTGGGTCATTTCTCCCCCCTGCCCCCACCCCCTCCCTTACCACCCACTCTGCCCCCACTCTCTCCCCCCCACCCCCTCAATACCCAGCAGAAACTATTTTGCCCTTATCTCTAATTTTGTTGTAGAGAGAGTATAAGCAATAATAGGAAGGAACAAGGGTTTTTGCTGGTTGAGATAAGGATAGCTATACAGGGAGTTGACTCACATTAATTTCCTGTGCATGTGTGTTACCTTCTAGGTTAATTCTTTTTGATCTAATCTTTTCTCTAGTTCCTGGTCCCCTTTTCCTATTGGCCTCAGTTGCTTTTAAGGTATCTGCTTTAGTTTCTCTGGGTTAAGGGCAACAAATGCTAACTAGTTTTTTAGGTGTCTTACCTATCCTCACCCCTCCCTTGTGTGCTCTCGCTTTTATCATGTGCTCAAAGTCCAATCCCATTGTTGTGTTTGCCCTTGATCTAATGTCCACATATGAGGGAAAACATACGATTTTTGGTCTTTTGGACCAGGCTAACCTCACTCAGAATGATGTTCTCCAATTCCATCCATTTACCAGCAAATGATAACATTTCATTCTTCTTCATGGCTGCATAAAATTCCATTGTGTATAGATACCACATTTTCTTAATCCATTCGTCAGTGGTGGGGCATCTTGGCTGTTTCCATAACTTAGCTATTGTGAATAGTTCTGCAATAAACATGGGGATGCAGGTGCCTCTGGAGTAACCTGTGTCACAGTCTTTTGGGTATATCCCCAAGAGTGGTATTGCTGGATCGAATGGTAGATCAATGTTTAGCTTTTTAAGTAGCCTCCAAA
Source organism: Castor canadensis (assembly GCF_047511655.1). Lineage (NCBI taxonomy): Eukaryota > Metazoa > Chordata > Mammalia > Rodentia > Castoridae > Castor > Castor canadensis. The sequence goes on from NC_133390.1 coordinate 47,499,675, forward strand.
TGTTTTTCCAGAGTGGTTGTACTAGTTTACATTCCCACCAACAGTGTAAGAGGGTTCCTTTTTCCCCGCATCCTTGCCAACACCTGTTGTTCGTGGTGTTGCTAATGATGGCTATTCTAACAGGGGTGAGGTGGAATCTTAGTGTGGTTTTGATTTGCATTTCCTTTATTGCTAGAGATGGTGAGCATTTTTTCATGTGTTTTTTGGCCATTTGAATTTCTTCTTTTGAGAAAGTTCTATTTAGTTCACTTGCCCATTTCTTTATTGGTTCATTAGTTTTGGGAGAATTTAGTTTTTTAAGTTCCCTATATATTCTGGTTATCAGTCCTTTGTCTGATGTATAGCTGGCAAATATTTTCTCCCACTCTGTGGGTGTTCTCTTCGGTTTAGAGACAATTTCTTTTGATAAACAGAAGCTTTTTAGTTTTATGAAGTCCCATTTATCTATGCTATCTCTTAGTTGCTGTGCTGCTGGGGTTTCATTGAGAAAGTTCTTACCTATACCTACTAACCCCAGAGTATTTCCTACTTTTTCCTGTATCAGCTTTAGAGTTTGTAGTCTGATATTTAGATCCTTGATCCATTTTGGGTTAATATTGGTACAGGGTGATATACATGGATCTAGTTTCAGTTTTTTGCAGACTGCTAACCAGTTTTCCCAGCAGTTTTTGTTGAAGAGGCTGCTATTTCTCCATCCTATATTTTTAGCTCCTTTGTCAAAGACAAGTTGGTTACAGTTTTGTGGCTTCATATCTGGGTCTTCTATTCTGTTCCACTGGTCTTCATGTCTGTTTTTGTGCCAGTACCATGCTGTTTTTATTGTTATTGCTTTGTAATATAGTTTGAAGTCAGGTATTGTGATACCTCCTGCATAGTTCTTTTGACTGAGTATTGCCTTGGCTACTCGTGGCCCCTTGTGTTTCCATATAAATTTAACGGTAGATTTTTCAATCTCTTTAATGAACGTCATTGGAATTTTGATGGGAATTGCATTAAACATGTAGATTACTTTTGGGAGTATAGACATTTTTACTATGTTGATTCTACCGTCCATGAGCATGGGAGATCTCTCCACTTTCTATAGTCTTCCTCAATGTCTTTCTTCAGAAGTTTATAGTTTTCCTTGTAGAGGTCTTTCACATCTTTTGTTAGGTTTACACCTAGGTATTTGATTTTTTTTGAGGCTATTGTAAATGAAATTGTTTTCTTACATTCTTTTTCAGTTTGTTCATTGTTAGTGTATAGAAATGCTAATGATTTTTCTATGTTGATTTTATATCCTGCTACCTTGCTATAGCTATTGATGATGTCTAGAAGCTTCTGAGTAGAGTGTTTTGGGTCTTTAAGATATAGGATCATGTCATCTGCAAAAAGGGATATTTTGACAGTTTCTTTACCTATTTGTATTCCTTTTATTCCTTCTTCTTGCCTAATTGTTCTGGCTAGGAATTCCAGTACTATGTTGAATAGAAGTGGAGTTAGTGGGCATCCTTGCCCCTTTCCAGATTTTAGAGGGAATGGTTTCAGTTTTTCTCTGTTAAGTATAATGCTGGCTGTAGGTTTGTCATATATAGCTTTTATAATGTTGAGGTACTTTCCTTCTATTCCTAGTTTTCTTAGAGCTTTTATCATGAAATGGTGTTGGATCCTATCAAAGGCTTTTCTGCATCTATTGCGATGAGCAAGTGGTTTTTGTCTTTGCTTCAGTTAATGTGGTTTATTACATTTATTGATTTTCATATGTTGAACCACCCCTGCATTCCTGGGATGAAGCCTATTTGGTCATGGTGAATAATCTTTTTGATGTGTTGTTGAATTCGGTTTGCCATTATTTTGTTGAGGATTTTTGGATCAATGTTCATTAAGGAAATTGGCCTATAGTTCTCCTTTTTGGAGGTGTCTTTGCCTGGTTTTGGGATAAGTGTAATACTGGCTTCATAAAGTGTGTTAGGCAGTTTTCCTTCCCATTCTATTTCGTGGAACAGTTTAAGGAGGGTTGGTATCAGTTCTTCTTTAAAGGTCTGATAGAATTCAGCAGAGAATCCATCAGGTCCTGCACTTTTCTTTTTGGGGAGACTCTTGATTGCTGCTTCAATTTCCTTTTGTGTTATAGATCTATTCAGGTGATTAATTTCCTCTTGGTTCAGTTTTGGATGGTTATATGTATCTAGAAATCTGTCCATTTCCATAAGATTTTCAAATTTATTTGAATATAGGTTCTCGAAGTAGTCTCTGATGAGTTCCTGCACTTCCATGGTGTTTGTTGTTATCTCCCCTTTTGTAAATGTCACAATGTACCCCCAACACAATAACAAAAAAATATGAAAAAAGACTTTTTTGGGACAATTGTGATTCTCATTCTAAGGCAGTAATTGTAAAGCATTCAAGTAGATTTCTCATATCTGAGAGTTGAAAATCTGTAAGAAACTACTGGAATTTTATCTGAAAGACTCAGAATAAACTTGATATTCATATGTTGAGTTTCTATTAGTAATTTCATTTGACTTAAGGTGAGAAAATATATTAAAATCTATGAGTTTGTAATATAATTTTCAAAATAAACATTTAATTTTTCTTATGGGATATTAATGAAATCTCTTATTAGTCTCTAAATTAGTAATTAAATTTATGTAGTCTGTTTTTTATATGTTAGTTGTATTTATTTTGCTCCTCCAAATATTACCTTATTGAAGATGCAAATGTTTAAATATTTAAAGAGAAAGAAGAAAGGAAAGAAGGGGTAAGGTAGATTAAGAGAAGAGAGTGAAGAAGGAGTACAAAGGGAAGGGAAGAGAAAAAGAAACAGGTAAAGAATAGGAAGGGAAGGAAAGTGAGGGACTAGAAAAGAAAAGATGAAAAAACTACCAAACAGGGAAGGAGGAGAGAAAGAAAGAATCTACCACTATCTAGAAATATAAATGAAAAAATTCTGAAAATTGTCATTCTGTAATTTAATGAACATAGGGTAAAGACAGCTCTTGATACTCTTCAGAGAGGTAACAATGGAATGGAAACCAGAAAAACTTACAATTTCTCAAAAGTAGTACCTTGATAGAATATAAAGAAAGAATGTCTTCATTTTTACTTCAGTAAAAGATTTTTTTTCAAAATAGAATTACAAACAAACCCAAATAGTAATCACTTAATAATTTACCTCTTTTTTTCATTGTCTTTAAAAAAGACACATACCCTTCTGTTAACCTCTGTGTGGGATTCAGTGTGGCTTAAGATTGTAATGGGTGATACAGAAATAGATAACAAAAATGCATGACATTTTTAGAAAAGGGAAAAGAAATCAATGTATATAATTCTCTATTTTTTCTTTCACTTTTAAACATTCATTAAATTATTGTTGTACTGGTGATACTTTGTGACAGTTACCAAAGTTCTTACAATATTCCATGGTTGAATTCACCCCCTCTATAATTCTCTTTTATCTCCCCTCTCCCCACTCCTGGAAGAGTTTCAACAGGTCTCATTTTTCCATTTTCATACATGAATACATAGTATTTCCCCATATTCACCTCCTACACCCTTTCCCTATATTCTCTCCCCTTTCACTGGTATCAACCTCCAGACAGAACAAATGTCCACTAAAATGGAGGGTTCACATTGTCCATCTAATTCAAGGTTCTCAAATATTTTAGTCTTTGAATGTGTTTATAATAGTAAATTAAAACACTAAAGAGCTTCTTCTACCTATGCAGGTTATATCTAAAAGTATTTACCATATTGAAAATCAAAAGTGAAAAAAATTAAAAGTATTTCTAAAATCTCAAGAGTAAAATTATAAATCCATTATACATTAACTGACATAATTACATTAAAATATTTTGACAGAAATATTTACTCAATGCCAAATTACGTAAGGCACTGTGTGAGTATTGATAATGTGCATTCAAGTCTACGGCCATAGCACCCTGAACGTGCCCGATCTCGTCTGATAACATGCATTCAAATGACATGGTTGAAACAAGAAGAAAGTAGGACTGCATTTTGTTACCCAGCAATTATAATTTAGTTTTTCTTTTAAATGTTTGCATGTTTGCACCCCTTTCCACTCCTCAGCTATTCTCAAATTCCACTCTCACCATCTAATATGTAAATTCATAGTAAGGGTATCACTCTAGTAACTTTCTAATAAACCAATTGTCAAATCAGTTTTCTGAGACACACAGTAATATTATTCTGGGGCCACGAGGACTCCAATGTCTGATGCCTTTAAATAAATTCAGATTCCTGAGGATGGCACTGCATATTTTCAGTAATCTGATCCATCACCCCTCCATACTCACAAAGACCTCTCTACCTTACTGTTTCTGTCCCCCTGTCCACAGCCACTTCCCACTCCCACTAACAAACTTATTTTCATAAACATCAACTCTGATCGTGTGTTTTGGTGAGACTATCAATAATTTTTCTGTCTTTTAAGGACAATTTATTTCTGATGTTACTTAATAACTGAACAGCAGAGACAATATAAACTCCATTTTTTGTACCTCCCCACATGTGAAAATTAGGCTCTATTGATTCAGACTCCAGATGGAATGGTTTATAGGATGAGCTTGGCAAACTACTCAATATTTCAGCGTATGAGGTTTTCTTCAACAAAGGCAGAAAAAGAATGCTTAATTTGTTGGTAGATAGTTTGTATGAAAAGTCTAGCTTATCAGATGATATATTTTCATGAAATTATTTCTCTTTAATATTGTTAATTTATTGATAAATAATCACTTTTTAATATATTTTGGGTTCTCTCTGTTTTTCTGCCTAATTTATACTTGAACAACATCTCCATCTTCTTAATGCCATGAAAATATTTCTTTTCATTGGATCACTGCAAGTTTTTGGTTTTCCTAATGACTAACAAAACAAGGAATGTTATCAGGAGAAAAAAACTTGATTTAATGGATATATTCAGTTACACAAGTGTCACATATCAAAAAAAATAGACATACCACCTGAAAAATTTAAGTATGTAGGGATTTCATTATGATGTGCATTGTTTTAAAACTACAGATTGATAAACTACCCATGTGCAAATATTTTAGATCAAAGAATTTGTGAGCAAATTGACTATCATTAAGTATGAACATATTCTCTCTCTCTCTTTTTTTTTTTTTTTTTTTTGGCAGTACTGGGGTTTGAGCTCAGGCTCGGCAGGTGTTCTACTACTTGAGCCATGCCTCCATCACTTTTTGCTCTGGTTATTTTTGAGATAGGGTCTGGATTTTTGTCCAGGGCAGTGTGGATAGTGATCCTCCTATTTTACACTTCCTACTGTATCTGGGATGACAGGTGCATGCCACCTTCCTAGCCATTGGTAGAGATGGGGGTCTTATGAATATTTTGCCTGAGCTGCCTCAAAATGTGATCCTCCTGATCTCAGTCTCCCAAGTAGCTAGAATTACAGGTGTGTTTTCAAAAGCATGAATGAATGAACACATAACTAAACATAGTAACTTAAAAGAGCTATAGTCAAATTGAAAATCAAATTCAAACCTACAGTTTAACTCCTATCAATGTTGTTGCTTAAGAAAATATTAGTATTTGAGAAGGTAAAATATACCTGAGAATTCAGGATTATGCTTTGGGACTGAAAAATTTGCCAATGATTTTAAATGGAGGTTTTCTTTATATACGATAATTTGGGAGGTGGGAGGAGCAGGACTGGGGTTTTAAGGGTCTTGCTCTTTTGCCTAACAAGTGCACTATTCCTAGAGCCACAACTCTAGCCCTTTTTTGCTTTAGACTATTTTTCATTTTTTGCCCAGGGCCTGCCTCAAACTATGATCTATACTTCCTGGATAGTTGGGATTACAGATCAGATTCCAGCTACATAGACTAATGTTTATTTTTAACATTGTTGGTTTGTCAAAACAAAGTACCTATTTACACCCTGACACTCATGAGTAGTTCTTCTTCTTCTTCTTCTTCTTCTTCTTCTTCTTCTTCTTCTTCTTCTTCTTCTTCTTCTTCTTCTTCTTTTTCTTCTATTGCAACAGTGGAGTTTGAACTCAGGGTCTCATGTTTGCTAGGCAGACGTTCTTACTGCTTGAGCCACTCTGCCAGCCCAAAGTCATGAGTAATTCTTTAGTTCATTCCTGATGGATCCTACTACCTTAGATTTTGAAATACATTTTACCAAACTAATTTGACTCAAATATCATCAGCTTTAACAATTTAATATTTTGATTGCAATATGGCAGTTTCTTGCCTTTTAATTTACTGTATTATGAAGTTGAAATTACTGTTGCAAAGGAGATAATACTTGCTTCAGATTGTTACAAAATTGCCTGTTCATTGAACTTTTCATAACATTTATTAGGTCCTCATTTTTTAAATCGCAATATAAGGATTTAATAAAGGAATTTCCTGGTCATTCCTGGTGCTACAGAGATTTTAATAAATATTATATGAAGGAATGAATGAACCTAATGCACTCATAAATTTACTATCTGTGACAAATAAATGAAAAATCATATTTCTTTAGTTCACCATTTGTTTAAATAAATAAATTAATGCAAACATCAAGTTGATAATTCATATTATCAATTTTAAATGTTTAAAAGACACACAAGACTGTGGTACATCCAGGGGTGTAATGGTGTTTTTATTTGCTCTGAAATAAGAACAATTTCATGTTAAAAACACATTTATTTTTCTTCCCATTCCCAACAGTTCTGATACATCCCCATCTAGATGGTTAAAAATATAATCTGATAGTCATTATATTAAATTAAAGAATGGAAGTATCAACAATTAGCATGACTCTAAAGGTGAATAGTCTACAGACATTATATCTGCTTCTCTATTGCTTCATCAGCATCCTTTATGTCCCAACACTTAAAATTAGGTGGTGAGTTAGGCTTGTTGAAATAGCAGACCTGTCCCAATAAGTATTACCAATATCTCAAGAATGATCTGTGCAGGCAGATAAATAGCATGCCTAAAGGTGAGTGTGTAGAATAAACATTCTGTAGTCTACCAAACCCTGCACACTGAAATAGTTGCTAGATAAGAGAAAATCACTTATTAGGATTCTGGTAAAACTGCAATAATTGAAATGGAAAAGGAAAGAATTTGTAATATTAAAATATCTTCAATATAGTTCAAGTGCCAGATTTTGCATATATAATGAAGTAATATGATATTAAATAATGCACCAAAGAAGTGATTCTTTTTTCATAATAGTCAATATGTCAGTCTCTGAAGTTATAGTTCTGTGTAGGGATATTTGAGTTGTCATAACACAGAAATATTCCTGAATAAACTAACCATGTATAGAGTTACTTTCTCCTTAAATACTCTTCTCTGCTCTGTACTAGGGTTTATCTTTACTTATTGTGCAGATGTAATTTCCCGATATAATGGATGTTGCTGGAATCCAGTGTAGAATGATCTTTGCAAACATTGAATTGATATCATGAAGCTAATGAAAGACATGTGTACATGTGTTCTTGAGCAAAATGTACAGTCCCATTGACAGTGCCTGGTAGGTAGAAGTATAATAATGAAAATGTGAGATAAAAACAGAGAAAAAAGTATGAAATGCTCAATAAAGAAGAATTTTTACAGAAAAGTATTTAGTGGGGTCCTTGAGAAAATTTGAGGAGCCTTGGATATTTTTACATAATATTTACTATTATTATTGCTTTCATATCTTGAAATTAAAAGTTAATGGTATATCAAGAATCATACTTTAATTTGTAAAATGTTACTTAGGAAAATGTTTAAACTTTGTCTTTTAAAACATTTTATAGATTTTTCTGTTAAATATGAGACAAAATTATTTTCATATATTTAGGATTTGTTTGAAAGAATAGAGGCTGAACCAAATCTCTGTATTTATCTACTCACTATAAAATATTGATATATACTTTAAAAGGACTTATTTCATGAGGTTTTTTTTCTCCCTATAACCAGTGACTCTCATGTGAAGCTTGTTTGCGATTCCATTTTGCCCAATTACCATTCCTCCCATTTCAGACAGCAGTGTGAGCACCTCAGCTTTGTTGCTAATTTATGACTGAGACCATAACAGTACAACAGTGGCAGTGCAGGTTCTACCTTGTAAATAAGATTCAGTGAGTTAGGGAAAATGGAACATCAGAAGGAAGAGTTACTGTTGTCTGAGAGTGGGTTCTGTCACTTAGATTTTCTGGGGGTTTCCTGAAAATGTGAGGGAATGAAATGTACAGCTCAAGCAGCCAGGGAAGTTTGGGGATGTATGGGAAACTAAACAAGACAGACAGAGCCAGAAGACTTCAGTCCTACGGACATGAAAAGCAGTCACTATAGTTGATAATCAGTGTATCCTGGGGACTAGACATGAAAATAGGTACCTGAAGTGATAATAAGAGGGTCAAGTAGGGTGCCACATCTCAGAAGGACACAGTTTAGACAGAGCTTATCTGGAACATGACATGTGAAGTCCAAAAGGTGGAGGAAAGGTTGGGCAAATCCTAAATTGATGGACTTAATTTCAAACAACCAAGGAAATGAAATGTCTGAGCATAATTGGAATGAACTAGATTAAGTTTGCTTGGAGCTTCTAAAGAGAGAGAATATGTGATTAGATTATTTTTATTCATTAGTTAGGGAATTGGAAATATTGCATAAGCTTTCCCACTGCTTTTTCTCAACAGACTCAACGTGTTTGTTTTCCCTGTGAAGTCAGCTAAATAAGCTGGAGCACTGCTGCAGCCTGAAAATTGCCTTTTGGAAATTTAGTTTGACTTCAGAGCATCAAGGGAAGAGAGAGAGGGAGGAATTTCTGTGTTGTATTATATGAGACTTACTTGATCCAGGAGTTAGTAATTAAAATAATGACAAATATTTTATAATTTAACAAGACAGAAAGACTTGTATGTGAAAGTTGATATATTCCTGCACCTAGAACAGTACTTCCACATAGCAGATTTCCAAAAAATATATGGTAGCTAAATAATTGGAAAGTAAATTATTTCATGATGTCATGTTAAGATCATTAGATTCAATTCTGACTGTAAAACTTTACAGTTTTCAAAGGAACTGATTTTTGTATTTTTTAGATAAATCTATCAATAGTTCATCAACTACACTTTTTCATATCTCTATATATTATACCTAACAATGTGTATACATAGTGGAAGATGGGTAGATAAAACTCTTTAAAGCCCACTTGAATATGGATATGATGTGCTTAAGCATTAAGCCCCACAACAATTTTAATTTGGAGATACAATATTCATTTTGTTGATACCTTCATTTTCTCTCTACCTCTATTCTAACTACAGTAGTTTCCAGTTAATGCTAAGAAAACTGCTTTCTCAAAATTATGTGCCATAACTGTGGGGGTCTTGGTTGCTAAAGTGATCTTGGATGAAGTTTCACGGGTTCTAAACCCTTCGAGCTCTCCCAGAATGATCATGCTCCATGATATCATATTGTGCTGATTATAAATGTTTTTGTGATGCTACTTTATATTTTAAACTGAAAACATTTTGTGGTTGTCTTTTGGTAACATAGTAAGTTGATACTCAAGTGATTTCAAAGTTTCATCTGAATTCTTGTAATTTGGGGGCTAAGATCTGTTAGAGATAACTCTTTTCAATATATTTACACTTCACATACTATTGTTTAATTTAAATACGTTATGGCATATTAGTATTTTACATATGATTTCTGCATTTCTGTGGAATTTCATGCAGAAGTTATGCTCCATCTAAATCACTAAGCTATAGTAGATGTCACTTGTTTAAACTTCCTTGAGGTGATTTTTCATCAAAATTTTTTGAAAGACACTTTTTACGTCCTTATTTCTCAGATTATAAATGAAAGGATTCAGTAAGGGAACTACGATAGTAAACAAAACAGCAGCAAGTATATCTTTATCTCCTTCTGCTAAATTAGGTGTAATGTACATGAAGAAAATAGATCCATAGAATAATGAAACTGATAAAAAGTGAGATGCACAGGTAGAAAAGGCTTTGAATCTTCCCTCTTTGGACTTCATTTTAAAAATTGTAAAAACAATATGCACATAGGAAATTAAGACACTACCTATTGTGAAGACTTGAATTGAGCCTGCAAAGATAAATAGCACCAGTTCATTAACATAAGGGTCAACACAGGACAGTCTGTACAAGGGTAGAATATCCCAGTAAAAGTGGTGGATGTGATTAGGCCCACAGAATGTTAACCTAAATAGTAACCCGACATGAATCATGGAATGCAGGTTTCCAGCTATGAAGGCCCCTGTGGTCATCTGAATGCAGAGTTTCTTGGACATCATGATGTGGTATTGCAGTGGACTACATATGGCCACATAGCAGTCATAAGCCATTGCTGCAAGAAGAAAGCAGTCTGCTGTTTCAACGGTGCAGAGAAAATAAAATTGTGCCATACATTCACAGAGGGAAATCCTTTTGTCCTCAGAAAAGACGTTTCCTAACATTTTAGGAGTAATAGCACAGGCACAGCAAGAATCCACAAGAGCCAAGTTACCTAGAAAGATGTACATTGGTGTGTGAAGAGACCATTCTTTTGAAATTAGTATCAACAGACCAATATTCCCTACCATGGTGATCAGATAAATGACAAACAACACTGTGAACAGAAGGGTTCTCATGTCTGGGTGATTTGAGAATCCTATGAGGATGAACTCAGTTTTCATGGTATGATTTTCTTCCACCATTCCTGAGGTTCCTGAAAAAAAAAATGATGAGAAAAAAGATGGTAATATATCACACTCCCCAAATATGTTTGAGGGTTTTTTTTGTTCCAAGGAAGATGCACAATTTCTAGTACATACCCTCATGTCATTTTGACATGAGTGTATTCCCAATTTTGGAGGAGAATTAATCTTCCTATGCTACTATATTTTGTTTTGTTTCGTTTTATTTGGTTGCTATTGAACCCAGGGCCTGGTACATGGTAGGCAGGTGCTTTAACACTGAGCTACTTTCCAAGCCTCTTAGGATTTTCTTTATTTTCAAGTAAAACTTTAGATTATATGCACAAAGATTAAGTTTGAGCTCTTGAAAGAAATATTCAGGGCAAAAATTTCTTTGTGTGAGTTAGGTGAAGGTGATTTATAATTTAAACTAGAGTAATTAGCATCAGTGCTTCTCAACAGGTTCAATGAGGGGATATAACAAAGAATGTTTAAAAGACATAGTGACCATGAACATGCATACCGTCATTATATGTAATTTCCAAATGGTGAAAACAACCCAAATGCTCATGGATAGATGAATGGATAAAGTGTATTGCACATGTGAAGTGGCATGTTATTCATTCTTACAAAGGAATGAAATTTTGACATCTTACAATATGGATGGACATTTATCCTAAGAGAAGTAAAGCAGACACTAATGGCACCTATTGGATGGTTTCACATAGATGAGGTACCTAGAGTATTCAAATGGATAGAGATAGAATATAAAATAGTAGTTGTTGTGGGGGTCAGGAATAGGAGAGCTGTGGTTTAATGGGTATACTTTCTGTTTGGGAAGATGAAAAAGTTCTGGAGATGAGTACAACAATGCAAGTGCAACTAATACCATTGAACTACACAGCTAAATGTGACCACAATGGTAAATTATATAAGTAGTAGACTAACACAAGAAAAAATTTAAAACACTTTTTATTTCTCTATTAGTAATTTTCTATCTGTAATGCTATTGGAGTATACATTTAAAAATAAAATGATTTAGGGAAAAGGGGATTATTTGCCAAATAGTTGCCACTGGAGATAGAGAGGGAAAGTAGTATGCATGGATGAAAAAAGGAGGGGGGAGGAAGTGACAGGCAGACAAACAGCTTTTCTGAATGATCCAAATGTTTTACAATACCATTTATACATGCAATGTAATGAAAAGAATGTTTTCCTTGCTTTTTTTCTATGAGAAAAATCAGAAGGAATAATTAATACAAAGCAAGTAAATAGAAAGAACAGAAAATCTTCAAAATAAGTGCATTTTAAATGAATCAAAGTGTTTGACTTCACTATTAATCAGGTAAAAATTATATGAAATAGCTTTGTAAGTATATTTATTTTGCATATCAAAATAACAAGATTTAGAGCTGGCATAGTGGCTCAAGCAGCTGGCTAACAAGCATGTCTGTGAGTTTAAACCCTAGTACCACCAAAAAAAAACCCAAAAAACCAACCAACCAAACAAACAAACAAAAATCAAAGTAACAAGTGTTTTTTTGAAAAACATACAATTTTATTTGATGTACTTTACAATATAGTGAAATTGATTTGCTGGTTTTAAATTGTTGGAATCATTGGAAAATTACCTAGTAGTATGTTAACAAACTTTTAAATATTTATACCCTTTAACTAATAATTATAAATCTGTCTGAAAGAAATAATTGGAATCATAGAGAAATGTTTACATATAATGTTGTCCATTGGAATTTCATTTACAAGGGTGAAAATTATAAAACACCAAATTAGTATTATCAAGTAGAGTTAATCATATATGATTATATATTGTACTATCACTAAAATTATATTTAACTAGAATATTTGTTGCAATGATAAAATAGATACAAATATTATGTGAAAGAAAAAATAGAAAGTTTCATATACAGAATAACCCTACTTTCCAAATAAATGAATATAACACTAATTTATTCTGTATAATAAAAATATAGCTCATTTTTCTTCTTTGTATTTTTCTCTATTTCAAATGTTATAATCAGATACACAATTTTTTGTTAAGTAAAGTAAAAGATATTCTCTGTTGTATAGTTTGAATAATCCACAATAATCACTGGGGTCCTAATTAATATTTTCTCTACTTTACAATTCAAAAGTAGATAAAGTCAAAATGCATTTATCAATGATGTGCCTGCTATTTTAAATGCATCAACAGAAATATTAATTTACTGGCCATATTTCAAGCATATTAAACCATTTACAAATATGTAATAATGCAGTGGTAAGGTCACTTGGCTCTATGGAAAGAATATCCTTCTGTGTCAACTTTCATTGGTTCCAATGTCGGGTGTCTCCATGTTATTTCTAGATTTTATATTGTTTACATTTATTAAAATTTCAGGGTATTTAACAAGTTTCCTTTTTCCATTTCTCAATATTCTTTAGAGCAAAACAGTTCATACATATTGGGGAACATTTTGTTTCAATATAAATTAGCTTGCTTTAGTTACTCTGAGAATCATTCATTCATTGGTGTGATATTTATTGAGTACATGCTCTGTTCTACCTATTTTCTTTAGAAGTCAGTTCCTTCCTGTCCCCCCTCTTGCCCCCCACTCCAAATATTTCTAGATTGCCAATTTTCTGGATAGTCTTTGACTATGAGTATATGCTAAATTTCAGAGACAGAGGAAAAATGTTTTGGAGAGACATTAAAAAGCTCTTTTTTTCTTGTTTCTGAAAATATTGCTGACTTGAATCTCAGATTACTCGTGATGAATACATTAAGAACACTACTAAAAATAGAGCATTTTTAATCTATGTTATTTGAATATTTTACTCACTAAATATGTGATTCTTGCCAGCTAGAAATTACATAACATAATGTGATTTTCTTTGGTTTCACTGGTCAATTATAACTGATCAAACAAAAGTTAAGTTTTACTTTTACATTTTATTTTTTCTAAGAATCAAGAGAAGCTAGAATGCTTCTTATAATTACATTGAAAGAATAAATGACTAGTTTGAAATTGCAGTTACTTCTCATATAATTTGTTTAATATATATAGAAAATGACTTACACACACACTTTCTCTCTCTTGTTCTCTCGTTCTAAATTTTGTTTGCAGACATGTTGCAAGTTTTATGACAAACCACATTATGCAAAGAAGTTTCAAAAACTTTAGTAATATATGATGTTGCAACTAAAAAAGTGTGCTGTTATATATTTATTGACTAGTAAATTTAGGCTCTTGTTGAAGTCTGAAGTGATACAAGCAAATGACTTCCTTTTATGCAGTGCATACAAATACACAATAGACTTTTTGAGTAAGGGAAGACGTTAAGGATCTCAGAAAAAAATTGAAAAATTAATATTGCTTAAAAACTCTAAATACTTTAGAGAAATAAATGCTTCAGAGTGCTAATATTTTTAGCAGAAATACATTTTAAACTCTTTCTCACCTTGCTTTACCTAATGATACTTTTATAAAGCCAGTTGTTTGCCTGATGCTAGGTTTTAAAGCAGGTCCACACATACAAGTCTCTCCTCTTGATCATTTAGAAGAATATCTTTTTACAGATGTCAATGTTAATATGTATGCTAGTGGTATGGAATGTTTCACATATTCAAAAGAATTCCAAGGGGAATTGACATTGACATCAGAGCATAGCCTGAGAGACCCAATCTTCTGAGCATCCCAGACATACTAAATTGAAACAATAAGTGTGTCCTTTGAGACCTAAAGAGTAAGGCATATGGGCATGTCTAACCAAATTCTAACGGCCATGTATTTTAAAATTTTTATTTCAGTTTGTACCATTTATCCTTATCAGCAATCTGAATATAAAATACCAAGTAAGAAGGAACAATTCCCACTGGATCAGTTAACAAAGCTTTCATGGAGAAAGTGGGAACTGAGTTAGAATTGGTTGCTGCAAAGGGGTAAAGGTGTGGTATGAACAGAGGTTGGAAAGCAGCACCTTTCTCATTTCTTTTTAATGGCAAAATACAATTTCTAGAGTATTTCTTTGAAGTTATATCCTGAATCTTAGTTATAAAACAATCTTTAAATTTTTATTATAAATCCAAGAAGGAGTTTCTTGTATGTATTTCCTCAAAATCCTTTTTTACACATACTCTTCCAACATTCATAGCGTCACAACTCCTTAGCTTCAAAAATGTCAAGCCTCAATTTATTTGGTTAATTTCTGTGGCAGTCAGTTTTCCATCACTATAACAAATACTTGAGATAAATGTTTATTTTGATTCACGGTTTTATAGGTTTCAGTTCATGACCCTTGGACCTTGTTGCTTTGAGCCTGTGGTGATGCAGCACTTAATGGCAGAAACATGCAGCACAGCTAAAGCACTCACCTGATGACTGGGATACAAAAGAGAGGAACAGGAAGGAGCTGTGATACCATCATTCCCTTCAGTGGTGTTCCTCCACTGACATGAAGACTTCCCACAAGGATCCACCTCATAAAGTTTGTACCATCTCCCAATATATCCACTTTTCTTACAAATTTATGAAATTTTTTGTGTTAACTTAAAAAATATGAAAAGTCCATATACTCAGAATCATTTATCAACTACCAGTATTGTACCATTTATGAATGCAATTATGAAGTAAATCTGTATTGTGCCTGTTTTGCCATATATCATCTATTTTCATGGAGCTTCAATTCTGTTAGAAGAGATAGGGAAACAGATACAGATAAATACATAACTAAGGAAGAAACAGTAAGTGCTATGGTAAATAATATATGATGATGCGATAGAGAAGCACTTGGAGCCATTTTAGATAGAATGAATGGAAAAGGTTTATAGGAGAGCAGAGTAGTTACTATGAGATATTAAGTTGCAGAAAAGCAGTCACAGTAAATCAGGGAAGAACATTGTAAATATAGAGTTGGGAAGTAAAAATTCCTTAAGACAGAAAGAAGGTATGTGTGCAAAATCCATAAAGGCTGCAGAAAGTGGTTAATGATGGTGTAGAAGAATACTTGATCTTAAAATTTTTTTTAAGATAAAATATGTACTGTTCATTCTTTTCCAAGAAATGAGAAGTGTTAATTGGGAGCATTAACATCCTCCCAATCCTGTTTATCCTGTTGCTGATAAAAAAAATTAATGTAATAGTATATAGCAACACAAATTTATTACCTCACTGCTCTGAAAGTTTTAAGTCTGGAAAGACTACCAATGGACCAAAGTAAAAAACAGGGCATTGTTCTGATGGAGTCTGTAGGGGAGAATCCCTTTTATGATTTTTCTAATGGTAAGTCTGGTCCCATTCCTTGGCTCATGTCATCCTTCTATCTTAAAGATGGTAAGTTACATTTCTCATATCGTATTGCTTTATTCCAGATGAACTGTTTCTGTTTGCAATATTTTGCATGTTACATTGGACCAACCAGGATAATCCCCTTATCTGAAGTTCAGCTGATTATTCACCTTAATTTGTAACCTTTATTCCCTTATGTCATGAAAGCATATTCACAGCTTCCATGGAATATTATGATCTAGTGGCCACTATTCTTCGTATTAAATGAGAGGTTTTTAAAGCTGACAAATGGTGCTATCAGATTTATATTTTATAAAGAGACATTTTACAAATTTTTCAAAAGAACAGATCAGGAAGAATATGGGGGAAATGGGAAGATCAGCCACTAGGATACAATGGGATTTCAGATCTAAAGTTATAATAGTGTATAGGCAGATGGATTTGGGTTATGATATAGAAGATGATTCAATAAGCTTTGTTGGTGATTTGGATTTGAGAATAAGATGTGAATGAGTTATAAGAATCTGGCAATGGAAATGTCTAGGTCTTTTAAAATTTTTTTCTTTAGGTATCTGAGTGCAAGATGGTAACATTTATGGAGTCAGAGGAGATTAGAAAAGGCATATTCTCTTTAAGGAGTTTGAAGGGAAAAAGTTGATTTGTCAAGATGGCAGATTGCTGACACCCAATACTTTACTGTGTCTCCATGGATTTGAATAAAACCTCAGGTATACGACTGAAAGAAGAGGTGGGTAAATTAGTATGCTATATAAAAGGGTATAAGGGCAGATAGTAGCTAGAGAGAACAACCTCTTACTATACCTCTAAACTGTGCAAATCTGCCAGGGGTGTGAGAGTTCACACCAGGACTTGCTCCATCCAGTGCCTCTCCCTGCCTGAGGTGATTTTTTTTTTTCTGTTAGGACCTGAATCCTGAATTGTTTCCTACAAGAGCCACACACAAGATTCACCCTGTGAAAAAAACAGCTGCATAGATTTGCAAGGCTTCTCCAGACCACAGAACAGAATCCAACCAGCATTTGTGTACTACCACCTGGACCAGAAATGAATCATGTTGGTGAGTTTTTTGAGTCCTGATGCTTGCGACACTGGCCAGTTCAGTGACATGTTGGCTAAGCAGGTTGATTAAAGGCTCTCAGACCAAAACCCAGGCCTTCCAGGAAGAGGGTGAAGCTGGGAGAATTTTACTAAGACTGGTGCTAACACTGAGGGCAGCCACTCAGCCAAACCCAATGCTTACACATAAACATTTGATCCCCAAGAAAACTTTTGGCTAAAATTGGCTGAGTAAGGCCCACAGACTGGCCCACAGGGACACAGTGAAACCACTCAGCCCAGGGTTTCTATCCACAGGAAGAGTGAGAGGAGAGAAGGCTAACAAGTTCAGCATCTGGGACTCTGTTTCAAGACAAGGAAGAAGTAAGCTGGCCAGCTAACTTACCACCCAACTCAGCAGTGTACACACATAAACAAGTGACAGGAGTTATGCACCCCTCACTCCCCAAAAGAAACATGAAACTGTATGTTTAAGTGAAAAACAGGGGGAAAGAAAGCTCCTGGACAAGCCAGAGCAGACATCGTGTGCTCTGAATGGGGAAGAGTGCCCCCTACCCACAGGTTACACCTAGGCAATACAGGGCCCTGAGGCACACTTGAGTAAACACAAGAGAACTGCAGACAAAAACCTGAGGACCAGAGGCTGGAGGGGAGCATTCAGTGTACTGATAGAGCCCAGCAGACATTCATTCTTCCAAACAAGGAAGAAATACTTTTAAAAATTAAGTTTTAATTTATCTCTTTATATTGTCATTTTTCCCCTTACTTTTCCATTTCTTTTTTTCTTCTTCTTCACTTTTCCTGTCTCTTGGTTACAAACCATTCAACTGATGGTTTATTCCATCTCCTTTTTTTATTACTATCAACTTTTATATCCTCTTGTAATCCCTGGCCTTAATTCCATAAAGAAAGATCCTTTCACTTAAGCCACTAAAATTTTCTGAATTTTTGCATTCATTTTCTTATCATTCTTTCTCTTATTAGAGCATTTATTTTTGCATTTGTTACTGTGCTTACTATGTCTCTTAGTGTATTTCCTTTCTTTATGTCCATGACACTTAGCTTTCTAGTCTCAGTGCCACTTCTTTGATTATAATGTTCAGTATCATTTTCTTGTCTTTTCCTTGTCACACTTCTGGACATGCAGGGCTTTGGAATGAGAGAAGAAACAAGTTATTGAATAGAGCAGAAATTGGAGAAGTCAATTGAATAAAATGACCAAAGAAGAAAGACACAAGGCAGCCAGTTCAATAGCCAAAACTATGTGCTGACACTTGATGGAGGAAGATTGATGTTACTGCTCTTGAACTTTTGATTGCAAATCTCACACTGTCAAAGTCATTTAATTTTACGGAAATCACAATTACAATTTTTAGTTCATTTAAAATGGGACACTCAGACCCCTCCACACCTCCAGCCGGCGCAGAGAATCTCTACCTCACGTTAAACGGAGAAATCAGGAGGGCCCACGGGCTGCCAGTCGCCTGTGCCCAGACGGCTTGGGAAGATGTGGACAAGGTGAGCTTAGCGGTACTGCAGTACTCCCACAGACAACCCTGGGCCAGAGGAGCATAGCCCCCTGGACAGACCAACCTCCACCTGGGGAAAAAAGAGAAACTGAGTAATAAGCACCAAGAACAATAAAGACACATGGGAAAGAGGGTGGGGAGCACTGAGCACCAAAGATTGGGGGAAGGGAATCCTTCCTGGAACTATAAAAAAACAAGCCAGGCATGGCTGGAGAGGCTCCGGCAGAGTGGGGGCACACACCCAGCAACCAGGAGTGGGAAAGTTTGTGACAGTGGTGGAAGGAGGAAAACTCCACAGGAAAGAGGGGAAGATCCACCTCCCACATGAGCTGTAAACAAACACGGTGGCTGGCAAGAGCAGCAGCACCGCCCAGTAATCAGGAGCGGAAAAACTTCTAAAAGTGGCAGTGGGAGGAAAACTCCACAGGAGAGGGGGGAAGACCCACTTCCCACGTGAGCTGTAAACAAACACTCAGGCCTGAGAAAGCGGGTGCAGTGTCATCTCCCGCAGTGTGCTTGGAAAGGGGAAAGCCTGTAGCAGAGGCTCACGACAGGAGAACTCTGAGTAAACAAAGCATGCGGGGCCAGGTGAGTGCTAAGCTCACCCCTGAGATCTGCATAAATAAAGCCTCCAGCTACAGCAGGCTGACAGCAGCGGGCAGGCAAGCCACAGCCGCAGATACCATTCATAGAACTGTCTCCAGACTATTTTTTTTTCTCTCTCCCTATCTTTGAGGAGAAAACAACTGAACTACACCAGGATGCTGAAAAACTTACTGAAACTGTAAACTGTATTGCATTTGAACTTGGGACATTTTGTGGGGGGTTTTTTGTGTGTGTGCAGTTTTGTTCTACTTTATGCATCCCCTTTGATGAGACAACTACAAAACAACATCTGAGGCACCATCTCCAGGATTGGAGACTGAGATGGACACCAAAATTATTAAGACTGGAACTTCATTGCATTTGAACTTGGAGGTTTTTTTGTTTTTTGTTTTTATTATCTATTTTTCATTTTGTTTTATTTTATTTATATATATACATTTCTTTCATTTACTTATTTTTTATTTTTGTTCTTATCTTTATACTTTTTATTTTTTATTTTCAATCCTCTCTCTGTCTCTCTAATGCCTGTTCAGCTCACTGTTGATTAGTACACTAATGCTCCCTGTTTATACCTTGAAACTTTCTTGTTTGATTCCTTGTTTTGTTTTCTCCTACTTGTCTGTTTATTTGTTTTTCCCTTTTCTTCAACTTCTTGCTTTCCATCTCCTCTCACCCTTCCATTCTAAATATTACCATTGTTATTATTACAAGCTAGAAAATACTTAATTGCACACAGTACAGGGACAGTAACAACACCAAAGACAATGACAGGAAGACAGAAAAAACAGGAAACCAGTCTCCCCACAGCAAAAAATTAATACAGGAACCAGAGGGGAATGAAGAAAACAGATACTCAGATCCAGACTCCAACAAAATGAAGGTAAACTATGCAAAAGAACCCAATGAAGCCCACAAGAATAATTTAAAAGAAGACATACTACAAGTACTCAATGAGAATTTTATAGAGATGATACTGGATAGGGTCAACCAAAATGTACAGGAGACACTCAAGAAATTCCAAGACAACAAAAATAGAGAATTTGAAAAAACAAAAGAAGACATAAAGGAAACCATAGAAGCACTGTATAAACACCAAAGTGAAACAGAGAACATGATTAATAAACAGATAAATGAACTTAGGACAAAAATAGACAACATTAAAGAGGAAACCACCCAGGATATGGAAAACCTCAGACAAAAGAACGAAACAGAACTGCAAAACAAAACAGAAGGCCAATCCAGCAGAATAGAACAAACAGAAGACAGAATCTCAGAACTTGAAGATGAAATGGTAATTAAAGGAAAAACCAAAGAACTATTAATTAAACAACTCAAGACCTGTGAAAAGAAAATGCAAGAACTCACCGATTCCATCAAAAGACCAAACTTGAGAATCATGGGCATCGAAGAAGGAGAAGAGGTGCAAGCGAAGGAAATGCATAATATATTCAACAAAATAATAACAGAAAATTACCCAAATCTAGAGAAAAATATTCCCATAAAGATGCAAGAGGCCTCCAGGATACCAAACAGACCAGATCAAAATAGAACTACCCCACGACATATCATCATTAAAACAACAAGTTCAGAAACTAGGGAAAGAATATTGAAGGCTGTAAGAGAGAAAAAACAAGTAACATACAAAGGAAAACCCATCAAAATCACAGCAGACTTTTCAACAGAAACATTAAAAGCAAGAAGAGTGTGGGGTGAGATCTTCCCAGCACTGAATGAAAATAACTTCAACCCCATGATACTCTACATAGCAAAACTATCATTCAAAATAGATGGAGCAATAAAAGTCTTCCATGATAAGCAGAAACTAAAACAATATGTGACCACAAAGCTACCACTACAAAAGATTCTGCAAGGGATTCTGCACACAGAAAGTGAAACCCCACTTAACCATGAAGACAGGCAACACCAAACCACAGGAAAAGAAAAAGCAAGAAAGTAGAGAGTAACCTCAACTTAGGTACACACAATCAAACCTTCAAACAACTAAAACAGCTAAATGACAGGAATCACCACATACCTATCAGTACTAACACTTAATGTTAACGGACTTAATTCACCTATCAAAAGGCACCACTTGACGAAATGGATTAAAAAGGAAGATCGAACAATTTGTTGCTTACAGGAGACCTGTCTCACCGACAGAAATAAGCATAGGCTTAGGATGAAAGGCTGGAAGAAGATTTACCAAGACGATGGCCCCCGAAAACAGGCAGGAGTAGCAATACTTATCTCTGACAAAGTAGACTTCAAACGTACATTGATCAAACAAGATAAAGAAGGACATTCCATACTAATAAAAGGGGAAATAGACCAAAAGGAAATAATAATCATCAATCTGCATGCACCCAATGTCAGCACACCCAATTTCATCAAACATACCCTGAAACACCTAAAAGCATATATTAACACCAATACAGTGATTGTGGGAGACTTTAACACCCCATTATCATCAATAGATAGGTCATCCAAATAAAAAAATCAATAAAGAAATCCAAGATTTAAAATATACAATAGAACAAATGGACCTACTTGATGTCTACAGAACATTTCATCCAACATTCCTCCATTATTCTCCTTTACTCTCTTGAAGTCTTTTAAGAAATAATTTTCACTAGCTCCTGGTTTATATATTCTTTTTTAAAAAGTAACAAAAAAGCTATGCATAAAAATATACACATTTTTTTCTTATTTGAATAGCCATATACCTTAATTTTTTAAATTTACATTAAACTTGAAAACTTTCCTTACCACTATGTAGTAACATTTGCACTTCATTTTTTATTTTATTACAGTCTCATTTATACTCTGTTGTGTGTTTATTTCACTGGATTCTTATGCATGGATATTGACATACTTGCCAGAACTTTAACTGATGAGTTTATATTGGCCTTTTATTTGTAAATATTTTTCAATTCCTATTTTTGCTATATATCTTGCACCAACTATAGAGCTAGATTTTCCATTTGGTGGAAATTCAAAAATCTTTTAATAGGCAAGTTAACAATATGTATATTAATTTCTATGACTTATGGGTTTGGCCTGAGATCTGACAATATTTCATTTAAAATTTGATTTAGCAACTGGAAGATGGTAGAGTTTAGTGTTTTGCTGTTTGACTCTATGAATGATCAGAGTCCGGATAGCAAAGTAGACACTATATTCTGAAGAGAGGAAAAAGACAGCTGAAAAGCATGGAGTAAAGATAGGTGACAGAGTAAAATAAGAAATGATCTCAGTACCAGCCCCAGCTCCTTAGGGGAAAGGGTTATGCAAAGCCACCTACTTCCACAAGTAAAGCTGGGCAGGCTTGGCAACAGACTGACAGGATTAGCCATGGACATGTCCACACTTCCTTCAAAACTTAAACCCAAATACATGGATTTGGTACAACAGTGTCTTCTTCTACTTAACATGCTAGCATCAGAAGCCAAAGACATTTTTTCACACCCCATGTCTCAGAGAGATGTGGTGAGGTGCTATCTTTAGAGGGTTCTTATTGTTTGAGACTAAGGCACACTGAGGGCTGGAAAATAGGGAACAATTGTGGTCAAATGAGTCTTGGAAAAGCCTGACGTAATGTCTAGGTAGAAGACAGCTATGAGAGTTGGCTGTGAAGAAGACAGTCAGAAGTGGACCTGTTAAGAAGTTTCAGGAGAGGGGAGCTTATACATTAAAGGATGTGGTGGCCAATGTCCCTGCCCTCCCTAGTGAGCAGCAAGTCCCATTGCCTGAGCATCACTGTGGAGACACAGCACCAAGTCCATGGATGGTGGAGCAATCAGACTCTGGGAACTGAGTGCAGGCTCCAGGAGTTTGCTGCCAGCAGAACTGAGAGCTCTGAATACAGGTCCCATGAACCACATAATTTTCTCCGCACCCTCCCTCCCAGAGGGTAGTGAAATGCTGAGTGGAGTCTATAAATACTGAGACCAGATTTCTGGAGCTACCTACTGGCTATGGATATTTGCTCCAAGTATAACTGATAACTTTCATGCAGGACCTGGAAACCACGTGATTTCCCTAGTCTCCTCCCATATATAGGGTAGTGAAATTCTGGGTGGGCTTTGAAAGCACTGAGATTAACTTGCACAGCCTATGGGTCCCCCATTCTGCTACTGCAGAATTCAGTGCTCTGTTTACTCCCTCTCCCATACTATCTGATGGATTTAGGGGACTTCCCTAGACTTGGATGCTTGCTGCCCTTGGCAACATAAACTGGGGGTGGGGGTGCGGATAGAGAGGAGTAGATGTGGAAACCCACCTGACCTGCAGTCTTCAAAGGTCTTTGTGGCCAGCTGCAGCATCTAGAACACAAAGAAGTTACGTTTCTAAAATGGAAGTAGCACAGAAATGGCCAACTGACCATTGCCAAGCCCTACCTTTAACCTACATACAGCACTAACCAATACATTAGGTGGCTACAAGAGACTTCAGTTAGTTTATTTTTATCTGAGTGGAGCTGGGGGTCAAGCCCAAGTGCCTTGAGAATTCTGGCAAATGTTTAACTACTGAAAAGATATATCCCATGTCTAGTGGTGAGAAACCTGCTACTACATACTTGTGTATGAACATTGAGAACACTCAAACTGAAGACTACAGTTATCAAAACTCCCAGTCAATGACATGACCTCAACTGCAAAAATCTCAGTGCAAAAACACAAAAAATATGAAATGATAAGGCAATACAATTCTTCAAAATGTGAGCTATAAGAATGGGGTCTAATAAAGGTGAAGCAGATTAAATCCCAAATAACTCTAAAGAATAACAAGAATGAGCAATGAAATTAAATTATGCGCATATAAACACCTAATTACTTCAAAGAGAATATAACCAACACACAGCTGAACAAATTCTAACATGATACAAATAAACATTTGAATGAAATAAGGAGGATAATGCAGGATAAGAAAGAGGATTCCATCAAGATACAGAAAATCTGAAAGAAATGCAATTTGAAATTCTGGAAAAACTAAGCTCGGTAAGTCAAACAAGAACTCAGATAAAAGCCCCTCCAGTAGATAAGATCTAGTTGAAGATAGAAAATTAGTTGAAGAAAGATTAATTACAATATTTATATTAACATATAGAGAAAAATTTTAAAAGTACAAATGGAACATGAAAGACACCATTAAAATAGAAATCCTATGAATCATGGGCAGAGAAGGACAAGAAGTGCAAGATAAAGGCATAGAAAATATATTCAAAAAATAATAGCAAAAAATTTCCATTTTGATAAAGAGATGGTCACCCAGATACAGGAGGCTTTTAGGACTCCAAACAGACAAGATCAGAAAAGAAACTCTCCTTCTCACTTTATAGTTCAAACTTTAAGTATTCAAAACAAGGAAAAAATATTGAAAGCTACAAGTGAGAAGTGCTGAGTTACTTATAAAAGCAAACCAACCAAAATAACAGCATATTTCTCAACAGAAACTCTAAAATCAAGGAGGGTATGCAATGATGTGTTTCAAGCCCTATAAGAAAATAACTGCCAACCTAGACCACTGACTACTTTATACAGCTAAGCTACCTTTCATAATTGAAGGAGAAATACAAATCTTAAATGATTAAAAAATCATGAGTAATTTATGGGCATCAAGTCAGCACAGCACAAGACATTTAAAGGACTCCTACAAACAAAAAAGGAATATAAACAGAAACATAAAAGTACGGGTAAAAAAATAAATCCCCCTAGAAGAGTATGTATGTAAATCAGAATTAGAAAAAGAATAAAACATTTTAAAAAGACCAAGAAGCTGAGTGCCAGTGGCTCACATCTATAATCTTAGCTACTCAGGAGGCATAGATCAGGAGGACAATGGTTCAAGGCCAGCCTAAGCAAATAGTTTGTGAGACCCTATCTCTAAATTACCTAATACAAAAAATGAGAGCTCTTGAAAGTATTTCAAGAATGGGGGTAGGGAGCTAAAAGAATGATGGAGGGGGTGAATTCAACTATAATATAAGAAATTTTGTAAATGTCACAATGTATCCCCAGTATAACAATAATAAAAATAAATCATATTTAAAAAAAAGAAAATACTCACTACAAAAAGGACTGGTGAAGTGGCTCACATGGTAGAGCATTTACCTAGTAAGCATGAGAAACTGAGTTCAAAACCCTAGTAGAGCCAAAAAAAAAAAAAAGTCAACCAAGTAACAAGAATTAGTACATATAAAAATAGATATAAATGTTAATGGCCTCAATTCTCCAGTGAAAACATACAGACTGATGAAGTGAGTAAAACACAAGACACAACTATTTATTGCCCACAAGAAATGCACCTAACTGGCAAAGACACACATAGACTTAAAGAGAAAATATGGAAAAATATATTCCATGCAAATGGAGCCCAAAAAAGCAGTAATAGCAATACTCATAACTAACAAAGCAGACTTCAATCAAAATTCATCAGATGAAATAAAAATATGTTTCTTCATATTTATAAAGGGAGCAATCCATTAAGAGCATATAACAATTGTAAACATGTACACATTAAATATGAGCTTACCCAATTTCATAAAACAAACACTACTGGACATAAAATCACTGACAGATGCTAACACAATAATAGATAATATGATCTAGTTTGAAGAAATTTCTGAGGGCTATTGAGAAAACTGTGTATTCTGTGACTGTCTCTTAAGTCCATTTGATCTACAGGGTCACTCAATTCTGCACTTTCTTTGTTGGTTTGTTGTTGGAATGACCTCTTTGTTGGTGAGGGTAGGATCTTGAAATCACTACTATTATTTTGTTGGGTAGATAGGTCTATAAATTCA
Organism: Castor canadensis; assembly: GCF_047511655.1. Classification (NCBI taxonomy): domain Eukaryota; kingdom Metazoa; phylum Chordata; class Mammalia; order Rodentia; family Castoridae; genus Castor; species Castor canadensis. The sequence goes on from NC_133390.1 coordinate 47,525,631, forward strand.
AGTTACTCCAAATAAATTCAATCAAAGAGAAAAAGTCATAATAGAAGCATATTACAGTCAAAATGTCAAAAGTCCAATACAAAAATAAATCCCCAAAACACCAAAACAAAAACAAGAAGTCACAAATATGTAAACCCCTGTGAAGCTAGCAGAAGATTGTTTCACAGAAAATTTACAGAGTGGGAATATATTTTAATAGTTTTGAAAGAAAAAAAATTTCAACCCAAAGCACTATACCCAATAAAACTGTCTTTCAGAAGTAAAGGAGAAATAGTCTCTTCCAGATAAGTGAAAGCAGAGAATTCTTCACCAGCCAGACTAATCATTTTAAAAAACACTTGAGAAAATCCTACTGTAGAACTGAGAGAATAGTAACTACCATTAAGAAAACATATGAGAGTCTAAAAGCTACAAAAAGAGAAGATACAAAAAGTGACAGGAAAAAGAGTCAACACCACCAATAAAATTATCAAATCACAAAGATAAACACAAGAAAGAATAAAGGAAAAACAAAACCAGAAAAAAATGATAATAATAAACTTTTCTATTCCTGATAAAACAAACATTAATTCAACAGTTGTAAAAAAACATGCAAAAGTTCACTGAATAAGGATAAAAAGGATGAATAAAAAATAAATAAAAATTTAAAAAATTAATCTGAACAATACTAGAACACACAATTAAAGAAAGCAAACATAATTGGATATAGAGAGAGGAATAAATACCAATATAGTAATAACAGAGGCCTTTATTCACCCACTTTTCTCATGGACAGATTTTCCAGATAGAAAATTTTTTAAAAAGAAAAGTTTGAGTTAAACTCTACTATAGACAAAATGGACTTAACAGACATTTATAGAATATAACCAACAGCTACAGAACCATGTCCTCATCAGCACATGATCCATTCTCCAAGACAGGTCATATAAAACAAATGTCAACAAATTTTAAAAAAATGAAATCATGTCATATATGTTCTTTTCCTATTATGGAGTAAAACTAGGAAATAACAAGGAGATATTTATTAAAATATACAAATACATGGAAAATAAATAAACACAAGTCTGAATGACCAATGGGTGAATGAAGAAATCACATGTAAATAAAAATATTTCATGAAAATGGAAATACAAAATAACAAAGTGTATCAAAACCTTACTATTGTAAAAGCAGTACTGAGAGTGAAGTTTTTTGCAATAAATGACTATCAAAAAAGTAAAGAGAAGAAAGATTTCATATAACAACAAATGATTCATCTTAAGGACCAAGAAAAGCAGGAGCAAATCAGACCAAAATTAACCAAAGAAAATAAATAGCAAAGATCATTGTAGAAATAAATTAAATAAAGACTAGAAAAGTAACAGACACATCAATGGATCAAAAGTAAGTCCCTTAAAAAGATGAACAAAATCAACAAGTCATTATCTACAATGAGAAAGAGAAATAACCCAAAACCAATCCTAAACCATGAAGGCATTAAAAACAAGAGTAAATCAGTTATAAAAAGTTTCCAAATAAAGAAAAACCCACAGCTAAATTTTGCCAAATATTCAAAGAAGAGCTAACAACAACTACTCAATTACAAAAGTCAAAGCCAGGAAACTCTTCCAAAATGACTGAATGAGGCCAACATTACTTTGATACCGAAATCAGACAAGCTACAAGAAAAACATTAAATTACAGGTGAGTATTCTTGATAAACATCAATGCAAAAATTCTCAATGAAATTCTGGCAAATTGAGTCTAACACATGAAAAAGGTTATACATTATAACCAACTAGAATTTACTCAAGCTATATAAGATAACCCAACATATACAAAAACTAATGTTACATATCACATCAAGAGAATAAAGCAAAACATTAAATGATCAGTACAATTCATGAAGTACAACAATCCTTTACCAAAAAAGCCACAAAATTTTAGCACAGAAGAACATACATCAACATATTGGAAAAATCTCTGGATTAATAAATAAGACTCAGGAGCCGGTCAGCAAGGCAGAGTTTTACTTCTGCAGAAGGGACATTTAACGTTCTGGGAAGCCACAAGTCAAGCAAACATAACAAGCTGCTGTTTTAAAGTGGAATGATCTGGATTGAGTATATAATTCTATTTCTTTGAAGGAAAAGACAGGTTATCGCTCACAAACACAATAAAGAATATATATATATACATATATATATATATATAGAGAGAGAGAGAGAGATAGGTATAGATATAGATACACACACACACACACACACACACACACACACACACATATATATAAGATACTTATTTGACTTCATACTTAATGTGGAAAAGCTGAATATGTTTCCTTTAACAGCTGGAATAAGGCAAGAATGTTCACTTTCACCACTATTCATCAGTAAAGGGCCTACCAGAGCAGTTAATCAAGAGAAAGAAATAAAGTTCATGCAAAGAGGAAAGAAGGAAATTTCTTATTGGCAGATGACATGACTTTATATGTACAGAAAGCTAACAACTCCACTAAAAATTGTACCGAACTGATTAATTAATTCGGTAATTTTTTGGGATACAAATCAACATACAAAAGTAAGTAATATTTTGATGCCAATAACAATCTTGTCGAGAAAGAAATAAAAAAAATAATTCCATTTGAAAGAGGCATAAAACAAATATTTAGCATAAAATTTATCCAAGGAAATGAAAATTACAGATGAAAGAAATTAAGAGGGCACAAGAAATAGAAAGATAAGTCATGGTCCATGCTTATAGGTTGGAAATTAACATTATTAAAATATTCATATTATCCCAGCAATCTTTACATTTAATGGGATCCTCATTAACATGTCAATGACATTATTCATATAAATAGGGAAAACAATACAACATTTATATGGAACCAAAAATGACCCCAAAATGGCCAAAGCAGTCATGAGCAAAATTATCAAAACTGTACACATTATACTACCTGAAGTCAAAACATACTACAAAGCTGTAGTAACCAAAACAACATGATACTGGCATGAAACATACACAGAAACCAGCAAAACAGAAGTGAGATAAAGCAGGTGGAGTGCCTAAAGTGGTAAGAGAGACTGCCTAGGCATGAGACCCTGAGTTGAAACCCCAGAGCCACCAAAAAAAAAAATCCTCAGAAGTGAGAATCAGATTTTAGTCTACGCAGCAAAGGTACCAAAAACACAATGGAGAAAGGCCTGCCGCTCTTCAATGACTGGTGTATAGAAACTGGATCTCCATATGCAAAAGGAAACTAGAACTTTATCTCTTACCTTATCCTCAAATGAACTAAAAAAAAAAAAAATCAAAGACCTGAATGTGAAACTTAAAACAGTTTATTAGTGCATATTAATTGTAAAAAATAATGTGATTCATTATATTTCAATATAAGTATATCGTAAATTTAAACCGTATTCCCCCCCACACACATTACCATTCCTGGGTTTTTTTTTTTAATGAAAAAAGATTTATTATTAACCAATGTAATTAGAAAGGTCAGGGATACAGACATCTTTGGTTATGTCTATGCCCAGGAACATAAGCAGTGCTGTCAGGATTCTGACTGCCCTTCTCTCTGCCCTCATAGACAGCTCTAGAGTCACATCTTTACAGCATGCAGTCTAAGGAGACAGAGGCTATTCCTCCATCCTTTCTTATTACATTCTAGGTGAAGATTCTAGTCCAGTGTGAGTCCTATGCCCCACTCCTGTGGCAAAGAAGTTGGACAGCTCTCCTTTATAAAGGAAAGTGGAAAGTGTTATTAAAAGAACTAAGAAAAAACACAAAGGAAAGATTCTACTATATCAGCCAAAGAACTGACTCCAATTACTAGTACTCTCTCCCAGATACTCCTCTCCAGTGTGGCTCCAAACTTTTCCAGTAGGCAGAAGCTGGACAGAGCTTTCTATCTCTGCTAGAAAGAAACTAATTCTACTGCCAAGAAAGTTACCGAATTGAAAAACTATGAGAATAACTGGTCCTGCCTTTAACTGACTGTATCTATCATATAGAATGTATTAGAGCCATTATAAAGTGTGGATCATTGAAGGAAGTTGCCTAAATCTGAACGATCACTTGAAATTTAAGGAGACAGAAAAAGTACTGTCTTCTAGAGATTCGGAAGATGAAAAAGTTGCTTCTGGATAGCCCCCATGAAGCTATCCTAGGTAACATTGATACACAGAAATGGAGCATAAAAATGGGGTTTTCCAAAAGAGATGTAGATTCCCACTGGACTAGAGAATAGACAGTTTTATATTCTTGGATTTTAAAAAATGGACATACATGAACTACTAATGGTTTGGCCTACTATAGTTCATGTTTAAATAAGAGATGAAAACATTTCTTGCCCACTAGAAAACACCTATAAAGGAATACAAAGTATCTCATCCCTGAGTAGCAACACACAGGAAGGGTATGTGGACCAAGCACCCTTAAAGTAGAGCAGTATGGAGCAATGTGCACAAGCTCTGCAGCCTGAATGTCAGGTTCCTGTTCTTGGCTTTTCTGCTTAAAATGCATGGCAATGGAAGATTGCCTTTCCTCCCTGTGCTTCTATTAGCCCATCTATAGAAAAAGGGAAAACAATGATTGTTATCTATCTCATAGGATTAAATACCTTCATAAGTATAAAAGGCTTAGAAAAGTGTTTTTCACATAATGAATGCTCAGTGGAAGTCAGTTATTTTTATATATTTATATATCATTCTGTATAGAGATTTATCTTAATTTTTGTAAGTGAAAACTCCAAGTGCCTGGCTTACTCTTAGTCAGTAATCTTAGTTTCAAATGCCTACTGAAATATCTACATTTTCTTATTTATTTATTTTGCAGTGCTGGGGTCAAAACCAGGGCATTGTGTATGCTAGGCAAGCATTCCACCACTGAGTTACACCCTACCCCAGAAATATCCCATATTTATGATATATTTCTCATAAAAAATATTGCATATATATTGGGGGTGGTAATTTCTATTGTTGTTTTAGCTAAATGCAACAGAAATGAAATAATAAATTCTTTCTTTGAGATCATATGGAGGAAATTAATTATACTTTAGACATTTATAAATAAAATCCATCACTTGATTAAACTATAACTTTTAAACAGTCACTGAAGGAATAGGTAGCTTGATTAATGTTAAAAAATACATGTTAATTTGTTTCAGTTCAAGGTGCCAAATGTTAAAAAAAATACGGTAAAATTACTTACCAACTACTCTGAGTCTGTCAGTGCAATCGTCACAAAACACCTGTTATATTACCATTTCTTATACACCCTGTTCTTCCTCTATTAACCCCTCCATATACCTAATATTTCCCTTTACTTCAATGTCATTTTCCCCAAATTTCCACATATAAAGGAAGACATGTGATACTTGTTTCATGAGACTGGTTTATTGCACCTAACCTTCATCCACTTTTCTACAAGCAACATAAATTTCATCTTTTTGATAAGATTGGAAACTTTGAAACTATTAGAAAAAAGCACCAGGGAAACAATTCATAGTATTGTATAAGAAATAGTTATTTTAGCAGAAAACTAAAAAAAGCAACAAAAGGAAAATACACAAATTAGATGATATCAAACTGAGAAGCTTCTGCAAAGCAAAGGAAACAATCAAAAAACAGGACAATCTGAAGAGAGGCAGAAAATATTTGCAAACTATTCATCTAAAAATGGAATGACTTTCATATTACACAAGCAACTTAAAAACTCAACCAGCAAGATTGCAAATGAGCTGATTTTAAAATGGGCCAATGATCTGAATAGACATTTCTGTAAGGAAAATATACACATTGCTAAGAATAGGGGGAAAATGCTAAACATTACTAATCATCTAGAAAATGTAGCAAAATAGAACTAAAAGACATTAGTGTTAAGTGAAATAAGCTAGACACATGTTGACAAATATTGTATGATCTTCATCATATGTGAAAGCTACTAAATGTTGATCCCACTGAAGAAGAGAGAATAATAAAGTTGATTACTGCCTAGGAAGAATAGGGAAGAAACGATATGGAAGGTTTGAGTAATAAGCACCAAAATATAGCAAAAAGGAATAAGTTATATTGTTCTACAGCATAGTGGGTGAATATAATTTATGATATATTTTCTAAACAAATAGAAGAGAGGGGTTCATGGGCTCCATGAACAAGGAACTGATGAAAGTTTGAGAATATGGACAAGACATTCATTTACCCTGATTGGATCAGTAAACATTGCATATATGTGTCAAGTTATTACAAGGTAACCATAAATATGAGTAACTATTACTAGACAGTTAAAAATAAATTTTAAAATAGAACAGCTCAAAAACAATAAAAATATATCCTGAAATTGATGTCTCATACGGCCAAGTTAGTATTTCAAAAAAAAAAATAGCCAAATAAATCTTTCAGAATTTTACATTACTATTATTTCATTTAATAATAGTAGGTAAGTGGTAAGCATTGTTTTTCTATCATTCATATATAAAATAAAAGTTTCATACCATTTCTATTCTATTCTATTTCTAGTCTGTTCAGTCTCATACTATTTTCATTTATATTTTATGTGTTGTCATATAAATACAATTTTGGCAAATTATCATATCTATATAGTTGATAGGAAATATGCATTGAATATTTTCCAAATGATTTTATTGTTATAAATGCCTGAACAAAATGGTTCTAATCTCTCCTATACTAAAGCTGCAAAGACCCAGATCACAGTTGTGACAAATGTACAGTGAGATGGATAATTAAAGAAATGTAATAGGATGAATAAAGGTGAAAGACAAGGACAGAATTCAAAGAAATAAGAACATCCTTAAGAAAAGGACAGAAAGAGGACCTAGTACTGGAAGCAGATGAAACTATTAAGGAGATAGAACCAGTGACTATTACCTTTGTCTATTACCAAACACCACATTTTTGTTAAGAATCTAATTAGATAGTCTTCATAATGACACATGAAGTTGGTTGCTAATGTACCAAGGAGTAGGTTCATTGAAATGACATGGGCAGAAAAAATAATGGAAACATTTTCCAATCTAACTCTGCATTTCCCATTTCACTGTAAGTGTTTCCTTATATCATGCATGTGAGCTTCTGCCAAACTATTTTACTATTTAATTATCACTTTTTTCTGATCTTTAAATTTCCAGGTTTTTTGTCATGAGGACCCCCAACTACATTTCCTCATGCTTACTGTGAATTATAATCTAACTTATTCTGCAACGGTAATCTGAAATGATCTTCTGCTAGAAAATCGATTCATAGCAGGATTCATTTCTAAATTTAAGTTTTTTTCTTCACACTGCTCACACCCTGTGCCCCTCTACCCATTGTCTGTTCCAGTGCCCTTTGTATATTTTCAAGGAATGAAGGCAATGAATATGTACTGAGTGTTTAACTAGTTTGCCACATAGTACACAAAAGAGTGATGAACTGTTAATTTTATTACAAGCACCGTGGAAACTTCTCATGAAGGAGTTCATAGTTGAGTTCAAATCAGAGCAAGATGAGATAGTGAGAGAAGTGATATTACATGAGAGAAGTATTGCTATCAAGTTAACTGGAGCAAATACACAAGGAACACTGAAGTTAAGCACATGTCAGAGTTCCCTGAGGGATACAGAAGAAAGCAACATGACAAGATGCAGATGGACTATGGGAAATACTGGTTTCTAAAATAAGGAAAATAGATCAGTTTTGAAAACTATTTGGGTACTATTATGAATTTTTGAGTAGTATCTTTAGGAGAAGTATCGTTGTTTTCATTCATTCAACAAATATGGAGCACTGAAAACACTTTTCAGAATGCTAGAGATACTGGAATGAACATATTGAAGAAACTCCTTCAAGTCATAGTGACAATGGTAGGGATGGGGAAACAGTGATCAACTCTACAAGTATTAAAAATAAACAGAGTTTAGTGAAAATGGTATGAAGTGAATTAGTGGTATGAAGAAGAGAAAATGATAAGTAAGGTAGATTGCAGGTGGTATGAGAAAAAAAGATGAGATATCAGTAGTATCAAATTTTCACTGAATATGTTGTACGACACAGAGATAAATTCAACTTACATGGTGAGGAAGTTCATGAATATGGTTGAACCTAATACACCTTATAGTTTCCTCTTCAAATACTAATTATTTTTCATAAGGTATATTTATTCCACTTTGTCTAATGAGAGGTCAGACCAGACAGAAACTATTTGCTGCTTGTTTTGTATTTTAAGCAGAAAATGATGACAAAAATTGTACCAAGTAGCTACCCACAAGTCAGAAAGATGCTCTTCAAACAGACTTCAACAAATGTCATTTTCTTTAACTTCTCACAGGGCAATTTTAATTAATTTCAAGTGATTTATATTTATCAGAACTTTCTGTCTCCACAGAAATACACTGATGTCAGTGCAGGGAAATCCCTTTAGGATTTTATAGAACACATTAATTTTGCCATGTTAGGAACAAAATTATTATCAGTGACCAATAAGTTTTCTAAGAGATTTTCATCCTCTTAATCTCAAATGATTTAGAGACCAAGATACGTATAAGTGTTAAAATTCATAGACTTTTGCAATAAAGCAAACAATGCACTGTGAAAAAGTTCTTCTCTGTGAAATATTGGTAAAAGAATTAAATTTTAGCAAACATAAATATTTACTTTCCTAAATTATTTACCCTGTTTCAGTATTCCTAAATTTGAACTCCTTCCACATTTTCTTAGAACTGCTCAAATGTTAGAGTTAAGTGGTTTTAGGATGAAGTACAATCCTGTAATTCATCTGATTTTCTGAATATTAGATAAAATTTCAAATTAAATAGATAAAATTAAGGAAATTTCTGTTAGAGATATACACATTGAATATAATTTCTAACTTAACTGTCTAATTGCATGACTTATATTTAATATTATGGAGCAAAAAATTTTCTGTTTACCTCTAATTATGGAAATAAACCCACTTTGGGATTACTTAGTTAGCAAGAGAAAATTAGTATTTGAAGCAAAACAAAATTTAAAATATTACCAGGATTTAAATTGTTTTCTCTTTTTGTCAGTGAAGTATAGCTGGGCACCAGTGGCTCACTCATATAATCCTACCCAGCCAGGGTAAATAGTTCTTGATCTCAAGAATACCTATCATGAAACAAAGGACTGGAGGAGGGACTCAAGTGATAGAGTGCCTGCCTAACAAGCATGAGACCCAGAGTTCAAACCCCAGTCCCACCACTAAAAAAAAAAACAACCTGAAATATAAAGATAAGTCTGTTTTCATTACCTTTTTAACTACTATGGCCTAATGCAGATAATCATAAAATTTTCAGAGGATAGAAAAATAGCAGAAAAAAGCCATTTAGATTAAAAAAAGATAGCAAATTTTCTTTGAATAATTATTTTGAAATTTTTTCTTATAAACTTTCCAAAATTAATAGTCAAATGTCCAAATTCAAAGAAGTCACTAAGCATCATTAGTTGATACTGAAAATAAGGACAACTATCAAAGGTCAATAGGGTAGGTCTAAGATTAAAATTAATTCTGTCTTTTTCCTGCAGCATGTTGATTGTATGTGTGTTGGTGTGTAGGTGTCAGGGATTATAAAGCAGGCCCTTCTGCATGCTATGGAAGTGCTCTACCACTAAGTTATGCCCACAGCCCTCCCCAAAATATTTTACAGTTCTTTTCTCAGAAGTATGTGAAAACAAACTTCAAGATGTACATGAAAATATAAGGAAATAGTTAAGATACATGTGAAAAATAAAGCAAGGCAGATTTTTACAAAAGAAATTGTAGATTGGTCTGGCTATAGAAGGCATGATCCACAACTCAGAAAATAAGATCAGTGTGGTCTGGAACACTCAGATAAAACGTTAATAACTAGCATTCTATATAAACTTTGACTTACAATAAAGATGAAGGATTTTGATACCTGGGAAAAAAAACAACAGGAATAATGACATAGACTAGGTCAGTGTATATAAAAATTGGTGTTACTATGGGAAAAAAAGGATCAAGAGTTGATAATCAATGGGGATTTATCTCTTTAGCTTTCCATAGTAACTATCATTAAAGATGACTAATCCACTTCTAAATTTTTGGTAATCTTTATGAAATCTCTAAGTTTTAAATTTATCATATCTCTATTATGCTTTTTAAAACATCCTCTCCACAAGGAGAAAGTATAAAAATAGTGTTCTTGGTTAAAAAAATCACACATTTATAGAAAAATTGGTTTTGAATATGTTGTAGGGATCTTTAAGAGTGACACTGAAATTACCTGAGAAAAATGAAACAAATGTAAGTACCCTAAATTTTTATGTTATCCTTCCATAAATATATAAAATTACACTTTAAGTATCCTCCCTAGAATTACCCAAATATCTTAGTGAATTGAGAATCATATGTAGAGGTCATAGCTGTTGACACTAGGAGAACTAATGCCTCCAAAAAGTATAGACACCAGGGGATGCTTAAGGAAACTCCTTTACCAGTTATAAAAAGAAAAAAATAATAAAGAAAATTACATACTCTCAATTAGAATCTTATATCTTCCAAACTCCATTCTCAATAGAAAAGCTAAGGATGACTGAGGACAACTACTCTTTGACACCTGAATTCATCCTCACAAGATTTGCAGATCACCCAGAGCTGAAGAGCCTGCTGTTTGTGATCTTCTCTGCCATCTATCTGATCACCATGGTAGGGAATCTTGGTTCGGTAGCCTTGATTTACATGGAACGTCGTCTTCACACACCAATGTACATCTTTCTGGGAAACCTGGCTCTGATGGATGCCTGCTGTTCCTGTGCCATCACTCCCAAGACGTTAGAGAACTTCTTTTCGGAGGACAGAAGGATTTCCCTCTATGAATGCATGGCACAGTTTTATTTTCTCTGTCTTGCTGAAACTGCAGACTGCTTTCTTCTGGCTGCAGTGGCCTATGACTGCTATGTGGCCATTTGTAGCCCACTGCAGTACCACACCAGGATGTCCAAGACACGCTGTACTCAGATGACTACAGGGGCCTAAATAATTGGAAACCTGCATTGCGTCATTCAAGTAGGGTTTTGTTTAGGTTAACTTTCTGTGAATTTTATCAAATTAATCATTTTTGTGATGTCCTTCCATTATATAGACTATCTTGTGTTGACCCTTATATTAATGATTTGATGATACTTATCTTGTCAGGGTCAATTCAAATATTTACTATTGCTATAGTCCTGATACCACATTTCTATATCCTTTTCACCATATTCACAATGAAATCCAAAGAGGGAAGAGGCAAAGCCTTATCTACCTGTGCCTCCCACTTTCTCTTTGTGTCGATGTTCTATGGTTCTCTGCTCTTTGTGTATATTCAACCCAATGCACTTAATGAAGGGGATAAAGACATATCTGTCACTGTTTTTTATACTGTAGTAATTCCTTTATTAAATCCTTTCATTTGTAGTCTAGGAAATAAGGAAGTAATAAATGTTATTAAAAGAATATGAGCAATAGACAGTTGTGTAACATTCTAAAATAAGTATCATGTTCCTTGGAAAAGTGATTTCAATTTGATAATACTATTTTTAAAAATTGGCAGGTACTGAGAAAGTAGCAAATATTACTTTTATGTTATGGAAACATGATGCTGTTTGAGATAAATTAGCTCAAAAAGTTGATTTTCTGCAAGAAACTTATGGTACTAGGATCCCTCAGGAGTGAAGTAAAAAAAATTACTCATTATTGTGACAGTATATTTAATTCAAAATTTTTAAAAATCCACCTAATGTTATGAATAAAAGTTAGTACATATAAAAGTAATAGGCAAATTTATTAATCCCACAGCATAATCTTAAATTCTTGGAAACATTACAAGTTTTCAAATATGAATCTTTTCTTATGCAGCATTATTGCAGGAAGTAAGTTCTTTTCTTTAGATTTTATCATGGCTTAGTAATTTCCAGAGATTACGTTTGAATAGGTATTCATCCTAAGTAGTTATTCTCTAATCAAGAATACTTTTATATTCAGAGTTAATCATTTTCTCTCTCAAATTCTCTGAACCAGGAATCTGATTTATAAGTCTGTAGTTTAAAATTATACATTTCATACTGGAATTCCTACATATTTTTATTTTTTATGCAGTTTTCTTATTTATCTATCATGTATGACATTGTATTTACTGAATATATACATTAAATCAAGTTGGGTTTTTTCATTTTTTTATTATTCATTTATTCACATGTGCATACATTGTTTGGGTCATTTCTCCCCTCTGTCCCTGTCCTGCACCCCCTTCACCCTACCCCCCTCAGTTCCAGTCAGGTCCTGTTCTGCCTTTATCACTAGTTTTGTTGAAGAAAAGAGAGTTGAGTTGAGGATAGCTATACAGAAATATTCCTAGCATTGCTTTTGTGTACATGTGTTATGACTCATGTTGATTCATCTCTAACTGATCTTTACCCTGGTTACTGATCCCCTTCTCCTGATAACCTCTGTTGCTTTAAGGTTTCTGTATTAGCTCCTCTGCAGTGGGTATATAGAACACTTTCATGTTTTGGGTTTTCTACCTATTTCTATATCACACATATGTGCTCTCCCTTTGTCATGTGGTCCCAGTCCAATCACATTGTTGCATTTGCCATGGATCTAAAGTCCACATATGAGGGAGAACATATGATTTTTGGTTTTCTGAGCTTGGCTGACCTCACTCAGAATGATTTTCTCTAGTTCCATCCATTTACCTGCAAATGATAAGATTTCATTCTTCTTCGTGGCTGAGTAAAATTCCACTGTGTATAAGTACCACATTTTCTTGATCCATTCATCAATAATGGGGTATCTTGGTTGTTTCCATAACTTGACTATTGTGAATAGCACTGCAATAAACATCCTTGTGCAGGTGCTTCTGAAGTAACCTCTATTGCATTCCTTTGGGTATATCCCCAGGAGTGGGAATGATGGATCATATGGCAGGTCTATGTTGAGATTTTTTTTTAATTTTATTTTATTCATATGTGCATACGATGTTTGGGTCATTTCTCCCCCCTTCCCCCACCCCTCCCTTAACCCCCCTGCCCCCTCCCTCTCCCCTCCTACCCCCTTGCTACCTGGCAGAAACTATTTTGCCCTTATCTCTAATTTTGTTGAAGAGAGAGTATAAGCAATAATAGGAAGGACCAAGGGTTTTTGCTAGTTGAGATAAGGGTACCTATATAGGGAGTTGACTCGCATTGATTTCCTGTGCATGTGTGTTACCTTCTAAGTTAATTCTTCTTGAACTAACCTTTTCTCTGGTCCCCTTCTCCTATTGGCCTCAGTTGCTGTAAAGTATTTGCTTTAGTTTCTCTGCGTTGAGGGCAACAAATGCTATCTAGTTTTTTGGGTGTCTTACCTATCCTCATACCTCACTTGTATGCTCTTGCTTTATCATATGATCAAAGTCCAATCCTCTTGTTGTGTTTGCCCTTGATCTAATGTAAGCATATGAGGGAGAACATACAATTTTCTCTAACTCTGTGGGTTGTCTCTTCAGCTTAGAGACCATTTCTTTTGTTGTTCAAAAGCTTTTTAATTTTATGAAGTCCCATTTCTCCATCCTTTCTCTTAGTTGCTGGCTGCTGGGGTTGTATTGAGGAAATCTTTGCTTATACCTATTAGTTCCAGAGTGTTTCCTGCTCCTTCCTGTAGTAACTTCAGAGTTTCAGGTCTGATATTTAGGTCCTTGATCTATTTTGAGTTGATACTAGTACAGGGTGACAGACAGGGTGGATCTAGTTTCAGTTTCTTGCAAATGGATAACCACTTTTCCGAGCAACATTTGCTGGAGAGGCTGTCTTTTCTCCATCGTATGTTTTTGGCACCTTTGTCAAAAAAGGTGGGTATAGTTGTATGGATTCATATCTGGATCTTCTATTCTGTTCCACTGTCTTCATGTCTGTTTTTATGCCAGTAACATGCTTTTTTTATTGCTATTGCTTTGTAATATAGTTTGAAGTTATGTATTGTGATACCTCCAGCATTGTTTTTTTTTTGCTGAGTATTGCCTTGGCTACTTGCATTCTCTTGTGCTTCCAAATGAACTTTGGAGTAGATTTTTCAATCTCTGTGATGTAAGTCATTGGGATTTTGATGGGAATTGCATTAAATGTGTAGATTACTTTCAGTAGTATAGCCATTTTTACTATGCTGATTCTACCCATCCATAAGCACGGGAGATCTTTCCATCTTCTGTAGTCTTCCTCATCTTTTTCTTCAGGAGCTTGTAATTCTCTCTGTAGAGTTCATTCACATCTTTTGTTAAATTTACTTCTAGGTATTTGATTTTTGTGGGGCTATTGTGAATGGAATTGTTTCCATGTATTCCATCTCAGTTTGTTCGTTGTTGGTGTATAGAAAAGCTAATGATTTTTGGAGGTTGATTTTGTATCCTGTCACCTTGCTGTAGCTGTTTATGATGTCTAAGAGTTTTTTAGGTCTTTAAGGTATCGAATCATATATATCATGTGCAAATAAGGATATTTTGACAGTTTCTTTAACCTATTTGTATGACTTTTATTTCTTCTTCTTGCCTAATTGCTCTGGTTAGAAATTCCAGGACTATGTTGAATACAAATGGGGATAATGGGCACCCTTGTCTTCTTCCTGATTTTAGGGGGAATGGTTTCAGTTTTTCACCATTAAGTATGATGTTGGCTGTAGGTTTGTCATAAGTATCCTTTACAATGTTGAGGTACAATCCTTCTATTCTTAGTTTTCTTAGAGCTTTTATCATGAAGTGGTGTTGGATCTTGTTAAAAGGCTTTTTCTGCATCTATTGAGATGATCAAATAAGTGGTTTTTGTCTTTGCTTCTATTGATGTGCCATATTACATTTATAGATTTGCATATGTTGAACCATCCCTGCATCCCTGGGATGAAGCTGAATTGGTCATGATGTATGATCTTTCTGATGTGTTGTTGGACTAGGTTTGCCATTATCTTATTAAGGATTTTTGCAATGATATTCATTAAGGAAATTGGCCTATATTCTCCTTTTTGGAGGTGTCTTTGTCTGGTTTTGGGATAAGAGTTATATTAGCTTCATAGAATTTGTTAGGCAGTGTTCCTTCCCTTTGTACTTCATGGAACAGTTTAAGGAGAGTTCGTATTAGTTCTTCTTTAAACATCTGATAGAATTCAGCTGTGAATCCATCAGGTCCTGGACTTTTCTTTTTTGGGAGGCTCTTGATTGCTGCTTCAATTTCTTTTTGTGTTATAGATCTATTCAGGTGATTAATATCTTCTCGGTTCAGTTTTGGGTAGTTGTAAGTTTCTAGAAATCTGCCCACTTCATCAAGATTATCAAATTTATTAGAGTATAGGCTCTCAAAGTAGTGTCTGATGATTTCCTGGATTTCTGTGGTGTTTGTTGTTTCTTTCCTTTTGCCTTTCTGATTTTACTGATTTGGGTTTTTTTTCTCCTCATTTTAGTCAGGTTTGCCAGGGGTCTGTCAATCTTATTTATTTTTTCAAAGAACCAGCTTTTTGGTTCATTGGTTCTTTGTATGGTTTTTTTGGTTTCTATTTCATTGATTTCAGACTTAATCTTAATTATTTCTTTCCTTCTGCTTGTTTTGGGATTTGCTTGTTCTTGTTTTTCTAGTAGTTTGAGATGTAGCATTAGGTCATTGATTTGAGATCTTTCTGTCCTTTTAATATATGCTCATGTCTATAAACTTTCCTCTCAGGACTGCCTTTGCTGTGTCCCATAGGTTCTGGTAGGTAGTGTTTTCATTTCCATTAACTCCCAGGAACCTTTTAACTTCTTCTTTTATGTCATCAATGACCCATTCATCATTGAGCAATGTGTTGTTCAGCTTCCAATTGTTTGCATGTTTTTTACTGCTGTTTTTGTTGTTGATTTCTAGTTTTAATGTGTTGTGGTCAGATAGAATGCATGGTATTATTTCTATTTTCTTATATTTACAGAGGCTTGCTTTGTGCCCTAAGATATGATTAATTTTGAAGAAGATTCCATTGGCTGCTGAGAAGAATGTATATTGTGCAGAAGTTGGATGAAATATTCTGTAGACATCAGCTAGGTCCATTTCATCTATGGTGTGACTTAGTTCTAGGATTTCTTTATTGATTTTTTGTTTGGATGACCTATCTATTGGTGATAGGGGAGTATTAAGATCTCCCACTATCACTGTGTTGGAGTCTATATATATTTTTAGGTCCTTCAGAGTATGTTTGATGAAATTGGGTGCATTGACCTTGGGTGCATATAGACTGATAACTGTTATTTACTTTTGGTGTATTTCCCCTTTTATTAGTATAGAGTGTCCTTCTTATCTCATTTGATCAATGTAAGTTTGTAGTCTACTTGGTCCAAGATAAGTATTGCTACCCCTGCCTGTTTTCAGGGACCACTGGCTTGGTAAATCTTCTTCCAGCCTTTCACTTTCAGCCAGTGCTTATTTCTGTTGATGAGATGGGTCTCCTGTAGGCAGCAGATTGTTGGATCTTCATTTTTAATCCAGTTTGCCATTAGGTGTCTTTTGATGGGGGAACACATTCAGTGCTAGTATTGATAAGTATGTGGTGATTCCTGTCATGTAGTTGTCTTTGTTTTTTTTTTTTATCATATGTGCATACAAGGCTTGGGTCATTTCTCCCCCCTGCCCCCACTCCCTCCCTTACCACCCACTCTGCTCCCTCCCTTTCCCTCCTACCCCCTCAATATCCAGCAGATACTATTTTGCCCTTATTTCTAATTTTGTTGTGGAGAGAGTATAAGCCATAATAGGAAGGAACAAGGGTTTTTGCTGGTTGAGATAAGGATAGCTATACAGGGAGTTGACTCACATTAATTTCCTGTGTATGTGTGTTACCTTCTAGGTTAATTCTTTTTGATCTAACTTTTTCTCTAGTTCCAAGTCCCCTTTTCCTATTGGCCTCAGTTGCTTTTAAGGTATCTGCTTTAGTTTCTCTGCGTTGAGGGCAACAAATGCTAACTAATTTTTTAGGTGTCTTACCTATCCTCACCCCTCCCTTGTGTGCTCTCGCTTTTATCATGTGCTCAAAGTCCAATCCCCTTGTTGTGTTTGCCCTTGATCTAATGTCCACATATGAGGGAGAACATACTATTTTTGGTCTTTTGGTCCAGGCTAACCTCACTGAGAATGATGTTCTCCAATTCCATCCATTTACCAGCGAATGATAACATTTCGTTCTTCTTCATGGCTGCATAAAATTCCATTGTGTATAGATACCACATTTTCTTAATCCATTCATCAGTGGTGGGGCATCTTGGCTGTTTCCATAACTTAGCTATTGTGAATAGTGCTGCAATAAACATGGGTGTGCAGGTGCCTGTGGAGTAACCTGTGTCACAGTCTTTTGGGTATATCCCCAAGAGTGGTATTGCTGGATCAAATGGTAGATCAATGTCTAGCTTTTTAAGTAGCCTCCAAATGTTTTTCCAGAGTGGTTGTACAAGTTTACATTCCCACCAACAGTGTATGAGGGTTCCTTTTTCCCCACATCCTCGCCAACACCTGTTGTTGGTGGTGTTGCTGATGATGGCTATTCTAACAGGGGTGAGGTGGAATCTTAGTGTGGTTTTGATTTGCATTTCCTTTATTGCTAGAGATGGTGAGCATTTTTTCATGTGTTTTTTGGCCATTTGAATTTCTTCTTTTGAGAAAGTTTTGTTTAGTTCACTTACCCATTTCTTTATTGGTTCATTAGTTTTGGGAGAATTTAGTTTTTTAAGTTCCCTATATATTCTGGTTATCAGTCCTTTGTCTGATGTGTAGCTGGCAACTATTTTCTCCCACTCTGTGGGTGTTCTCTTCAGTTTAGAGACCATTTCTTTTGATGAACAGAAGCTTTTTAGTTTTATGAGGTCCCATTTATCTATGCTGTCTCTTAGTTGCTGTGCTGCTGGGGTTTCGTTGAGAAAGTTCTTACCTATACCTACTAACTCCAGAGTATTTCCTACTCTTTCCTGTATCAACTTTAGAGTTTGTGGTCTGATACTAAGATCCTTGATCCATTTTGAGTTAATCTTGGTATAGGGTTAGTTGTCTTTGTTGATTAAGAGTTTGATTATGTGTAGCTGAATCAATGTTACTCTTTATTTCTTGCCTTGTCTTCTCCTGTGGTTTGGTATTGTCTGCCCTTTCATGGTTTTGTTTGCCTTCATTTTCTGTGTGCAGAATTCCTTGGAGAATCTTTTGTGGCTTGGTGGCTTGGTGGTCATATATTATTTTAATTTCTGCTTATCATGGAAGACTTTTATTGTTCCATCTATTTTGAATGATAGTTTTGCTGGGTAAAGTATCCTAGGATTGAAGTTATTTTCATTCAGTGCTTGGAAGACCTCACTCCATGCTCTTCTTGCTTTTAATGTTTCTGTTGAGAAGTCTGCTGTGATTTTGATGGGTTTACCTTTGTATGTTATTTATTTTTTCTCTCTTACAGCCTTCAATATTCTTTCTCTAGTCTCTGTACTTGTTGTTTTAATGATAATATGTCATGGGGGTAGCTCTGTTTTGGTCAGGTCTGTTCAGTGTTCTGGAGGCTTCCTGTACCTTGATGGGCATCGTTTTCTCTAGATTTGGGAAATTTTCTGTTATTATTTTGTTGAATATATTACGCATTCCTTTTGCTTGCCCCTCTCTCCTTCAATACCTGTTATTCTCAGGTTTTGTCTTTTGATGGAGTCATTGAGTTCTTGCATTTTCTTTTCACAGGTCTTGAGTTTTTCCTTTAATTGCCATTTCATCTTCAAGTTCTGAGATTCTGTCTTCTGTTTGCTCTGTTCTGTTGGAATGGCCTTCCATTTTGTTTTTTATTTCTGTTTCATTCTTTTTTCTGAGGTTTTCCATATCATGGGTTACTTCTTCTTTAATATTGTCAATTTTTGCCCTTAATTCATTTATCTCTCTGCTTATGGTGATATTTGTTTCAGTTTGGGCTCCTATGGTTTCATTTATTTGTTTTTGTGTTTTCTCATATTCTTGAGTTTTGTTGTCTTGGAATTTTTTGAGTGCCTCCTTTACGTTTTGGTTGACCATGTCTAGTAGCATCTCTATGAAATTCTCATTAATAACTTGTAGAATTTCTTCTTTCAGGGTGTTCTTGTGATCTTTGTTGGGTTCTTTGGTATAGTTTATCTTTGTTTTGTTGGAGTCTGGGTCTGGGTATCCATTTTCTTCATTTCAATCTAAATCCTGTACTACTTTATTTTGGGTGGGAGAATGGTTTCCATCCATTTTCCTTCTTTACATACTTCCACTATGTACTGTTTCTGTCCCTGAACTATGTGTAATTTTGTATTAGCTGGGTTACAATATTAATACTAACAAGAACTCAAGATGACAATATTGGTCTTTCTAACTGTAATTTGATTACCCTGTCAATTTTAGTCATCTCATTTGTCATTGCATTTTTTTAAATATATTACTGATGTGTTTTTGACCCCTATTGGCTCATTTATTGACATGTACAGTATTTCCTTGTAAAATCAATAAATTGTTGGTTGCAATTTGAAAAAAAAAAAAAAAAAACTAAACTCCTAAGTATCAGTGATCCAATGAAGATGTCAGGAAGTGAACTGAACAGAGCCTTTTCAAATGAAGTCCAGATGGCTTAAAAACTACATGGTCAATGCTCACCATCCTTGGCCATAAAAAAAATGCAAATCAAAACCACTTTAAGATTCCAGCTCAAGAAAACAAACAGCAACAGTTGTTGGTGATGCTGCAGGGGAAAATAAAACCTTGTATACTGCAGGTGGGAATGCAAGCTAGAACAACCACTATGGAAAATAGTATAGAGGCTCCTCAAAAAACTAAAAGTAGTCTGCCATACAATTTGGAAATACCACTCCTAGGGATATATGCAAATGATTGTGAGTCAGTTTTCAACAAAGGCTCCTGTATACCTGTGTTTATTGCAGCACTGTTCGGAATACCTAAGCTACAGAAATAGCCAAGATGTCCCACTACTGATGAATGGATTAAGAAGATGTGGTATTTATATACAATGGAACTTTACTTAGACATAAAGAAGAATGAAATTTTGTCATTCACAGGTAAATGGATAGAACTGGAGAACATCATCTTAAGTGAAGTTAACCAGACTCAGAAGGCCAAAGGCCACACATTCTCTCTCATATGTGGAATATAGACCTAACACAAATGCAGCAATATCATTAAACACTGGTCACTAAAGGGAGTTCAATTACAGGAGGGGTAGGGAAACTAAGAACTTGAGTAAGGTTGATATACTATCCATACAAGAATGAATATAGAAATCTTAAACTGGCTGAAACTACCAAAAGAAAGAGACTAAGGTAGAATGAAAAAAATTAGAGGAGATAAACCAACTGAAGCTATAATATACATATACATGGAAATATCACAAAGAAACTCCCTGTGTAACTACCTTTACCTCAAACAAGCTAAGGTGTCATGTTTTTCTTTTTACTTTTTCATCTACAAAAATTGGAGGACTGGAGTGGGGAACAAGTCCTGCCTTTAGGTGATAAGAAAAGGAGGTAGAAGGGTGAATGAGTTACAAAAAATGTGCATACAAGTATGTAAATACAAAAATGATACCTATTGAAATTATTTGAGGAATCAGGGGAGGAGGATGTGAAGGGGAATTGTAGAGGGGGAGAATTCAAGTATCATATATTTGATACATTGTAAAAATCCATGTAAAAGTTACAATGTACCCCCAACCAGCACAGCAGTAATGGGGCAAATGTGTTATTTATATACAATATAATTTTACTCAGCCACAAAGAAGAATGAAATTTTGTCATTTGCAGGTAAATAGATGGAACTGAGATCATCATCTGAAGTGAAATTAGCCAGACTCAGAAGGCCAAAAGCAGCATGTTTTCTCTCATATGTGGAATATAGACCTAATAAAAATGCATCAGTATTATGAAAAATTGGTTACACTAAAGAGAGGTTACATACAAGAGGGCTAGGGTAAAAGTAAACTAAGAAGATGAATATGGTTGATATTCTTTCTATTCAAGAATGAATACGGAATTCTTAAACCAGCTGAAACCACCATAAGAAAGGGACTAAAGTAGAATGAAGAAAAATAGAGGAGATGAACCAATTAGGGTTATAGTACATGTATACATAAAAATATCACAAGGAAACTCCTGTTTAGCTACCTTTAAAACAAACAAGGAAAGATGTCATTTTTTTTTTCTTTCTTCTTTTTTCTTCTGCAAAATTAGACAATAGGAGGGTAGAACAGGTTCTGCCCAGGTGGAGATGGCATCATTTGGAGGGGGGAGGTGGCAAGGAAAGGGAGTAGGAGGGTGAATACAGTGCAAAAACTGTGTACACATGTATGTAAATGCAAAAAATGATACCTGTTGAAACTATTCCTGGAATGGAGAAAGGGGTAGATAAAGGAGAGAAAGGGAGGGGGTGAATTAAAGTATGATATATTTGTTGCATTGTAAGAACCTTTGTAAATGCCACAATGTACCCCATCCAGCACAGCAATTAAAATAGAATAACAACAAAAAAATGAGTAGTAGCTAAGAAGAATAGGGGGTAAAAAGTTAGGGAAGGTCAGATGCCAAGTGTCAAAATACTGTTAGACAGAAGGAATAAATTCCAATGTTCATTGACACAGGGGATGACTATAGTTTACATATAGTCATATTTGTAAGTAATATGTAAGTTATGACATATTTCCTAAATAGCTAGAAGAGAGGAGTTCATAGGCTTCAGTCACAAGAAAATCATAAAAGCTTAAAAAGACAAAAGTAGTATTTATGGTGATCTTATACACATATCAAATTATCTCACTGCACACATAAATATGTATAATTACTATTTGACAGTTTAAAAAAATTTAAAAAGCATTTAGAAGTATTAACATATTCTTGAATTGATATATCACATCACCAAACTAATATTTGAAAACCACTAAGGCATATATATTATTACTTTCAATGAATTTTATTATTATTTCAATTAATAATAGTATATTAGAAGTAAACAATATTCTTGGAACATTTAAAGATAAAATAAAGTTTTACATCTTTTTTTCATTCAATCTTATGGTATTTCAATTTTCATTTTTATTTTGAATAATAAACATAATATTTTCATGTACCATTACATCAATCTAATTTATAGGAGAACATGTATGTATTTAAAATATTTTCTGAGTGTTTGAATGGACAAACAAAATGGATGTGATCTCTCTTCTATTGAAAAAGCTGCAAGAAAATAGATGACAATTGAACCTCAAGGTTGAATGAGATGGATAATCAAAGAAGAATATATAATGAAAGAAGATGGGACACAAAGACAGAACCCAGGGAAACAAAAGTATCACTAAGGAAAAGGAGAAATAGGACCTATCGCAAAAGACAGAGATAGACAATTAGGAAGATAAAACCAGTGGCTATTGTCACAGAGGATAGAAGTAAGTAGAATTTGTGTTTTACCAAACCCAACATTTTGGAAAAAGAAGTTAATTAGGTATTCTTTGGATGATACATGGAGTTGGTTGTGACCTTAATAGAGAGAAGATTCATTGAAACGGTGGGGGCGGAAAAGGTAACTATACAGAAACAAAATAGATTTTCCAATCTAATTCTCCATTCCCTCTATTTCACTTATAAGTGTCCCCTATGATGAGTAAGCTTCAACCAACCATTTTAATATCCAAATTTTGATTTTGTCTTGTTTTTTCAATTTTCTACATTTCTGTCATGAAGTACCCTAAGCCACTTTTCCTCATGATCTCAGGGAATTATAACCATACTTACCCTTGTAACAGTCATCTGAAATGACACTTCCACTGGGAAATCTTTTTTTGTTCCTCTAAGTCATAAGTCTGCCAGGTTTTATTTCTCTATGTTTGCATAAAACAATTACACCTTTGTATATTGCAGCCTGAATTTTACCCTGGTTACCAATATATATCTTTTTCTCTGAATAGATTATGAGGTCCTTTATAGGAGCCAGTTCTAAAATCTAAGAAGTTCTTAGCCTCTTCCTGCACACATCCTAATTTTTCTCTTTCTATTGTTTTTTTCCAGTCCCTGTATACATTCCAGCAATGAGTATGTATTGAGTATTAAGATTGATTTGCTGCAAAAAGCCCAAAAGAGCTATGAGCTGATCCATACTTTAAAGCTATTAAATATAAAATTACACAATCTAGGATCATGTAAGTCATACCTGATAAAGTACAAATTATTTTTTTAATGTAAAGTAAGTACTGTTTAGATCAAGAAGGGAAAAAATCAATTATAAATTACTGAAAATTTTCTTTTTTTTTTTCAAGATACATCTTTCCTTCTTATTTTTTTTTATTTTTATTTTTATTTTTTTTTATTCATATGTGCATACAAGGCTTGGGTCATTTCTCCCTCCTGCCCCCACCCCCTCCCTTACCACCCACTCCGCCCCCTCTCTCTCCCCCCACCCCCTCAATACCCAGCAGATACTATTTTGCCCTTATTTCTAATTTTGTTGTAGAGAGAGTATAAGCCATAATAGGAAGGAACAAGGGTTTTTGCTGGTTGAGATAAGGATAGCTATACAGGGCATTGACTCACATTGATTTCCTGGGCCTGGGTGTTACCTTCTAGGTTAATTCTTTTTGATCTAACCTTTTCTCTAGTTCCTGGTCCCCTATTCCTATTGGCCTCAGTTGCTTTTAAGGTATCTGCTTTAGTTTCTCTGTGTTGAGGGCAACAAATGCTAGCTAATTTTTTAGGTGTCTTACCTATCCTCACCCCTCCCTTGTGTGCTAAAGCTTTTATCATGTGCTCAAAGTCCAATCCCCTTGTTGTGTTTGCCATTGATCTAATGTCCGCATATGAGGGAGAACATACCATTTTTGGTCTTTTGGCCAGGCTAACCTCACTCAGAATGATGTTCTCCAATTCCATCCATTTACCAGCAAATGATAACATTTCGTTCTTCTTCATGGCTGCATAAAATTCCATTGTGTGCAGATACCACATTTTCTTAATCTATTTGTCAGTGGTGGGGCATCTTGGCTGTTTTAAATTACTGAAAATTTTCACATGGAGTTCATATTTGAGTTCAAAATGAGCAGGATTGAAATAGGAAAAGAGAATTGAGTTATGTTGGATGAGGGAAACATGGCTATCAAGTTACCTGAACCAAGTGTAAAAAGAACAGTAAAGATAGGTACATGGTCATCTTTCCCTGAAGGGCACAGGACAAAGCAAGGTGACAAGGCTTAGACTATGGAGTAGCTAGATGTCAAAATAAGGAAAATGAATCTGGTTTGAAAATTAATGATGTAATGCTATGAATTCTTCACCACAGAATTTATCAATTTTTTCATGTATTCAATGAATATTGAACACTACAAACTGCCAGACAGTATTCCAAGAATTAAAATCACAGAAATTGACATATCAGGCAAATTCCTCTCTCTAAATCTATAAGCTAATGATGGGTATGAGGAAGTATTGAACAATTATAGCTGAACTAATAAATAAATACATAGTTTAGAGATGAGTGATTAATAGAATGCAGAAGTGAAATTCAATAGGGTAAATTCAAGGGCAGCTGGATTATCAGAAGAGATAGAACAATCTCAGTAGCTTGGATTCAGGAATAATAACAACATCAAATTTCCACTGAGTGTGTTATAGGACAGAGATAAATTAATCTCCCATAGTGAAGATGTTGATGAACTTGGTTGAACCTATCACACCATTTAGTTTCCTCTCCAAATGCTAATTATTTTTCATAAACTATGCTAATTATTTTTCATAAACTATACTAATTGGTTTATCCAGGATGGAGTCAAACTACCGAGAGACTATTTGTCTTTATCAGTCAATATATACCAATGGATCACTGAAGTAATCAAAAGGAACAACCCTTTTAAAGCAAAACAAATTTCAATTGAAGGTGAAGTTTTGAGAGTTGATAAGTGAATTGCAAAGATTTTCACATTCTACGTTAAAAACTAAAGCTTAAATGTCATTGTTTGTATAAGATATTTAACTACAATGGTAGAGATCAGAGAATAATATAAATTCTGATAAAACAGAACAGTAGAAAAGATCTAATTTAGAATAGAGAAAGATGCAAAAATTTTTAAGTGATTATTTTGAAAACTTCTCATGGTAGACTCTTTTCCAAAGTTAATAGTCTCAATTAGCAATTACTAATGATCATTAGTAGAACACTGAAAACAAAGTCACTAATCCAAACCATCAAGCTGGATCTAGGACTGGATGCTCTGTTTTTCCCTCAGAGCATTTTATTAATAGTGGAGAGTGTGTGTGTGTGTGTGTGTGTGTGTGTGTGTGTTGCTAGGGATTGAAACCAGTTCCAGGTTCACGTTACCCAAGTGCTCTACCACTGAGCTACACTCACAAACCTGCCCAAAATATTTTACAGTATCTTTCATAGATCTGTGTAACCACTAAGCACTAAGTGTTTATGCTATGATAAAGAAATTATTTGAATATATGTAAAAAATAAAACAATGCAGATTCTACAGAAGAAACTGAAGATTGTCCTGAGTATAGAAGACATACTCCATAATTCAGAAAAAGAGAATTTTGTAGCCTGGGACAAAATTCAGGTATAACTTTATAAAGTAACATTATATGTAAACTATGCCATACAAAAAAAGTAGATGTTTGGGGGGAAATGGGAATAATGGTATGGACAGAATCAATGCTTAGAAGCATGAGTTTTACTGTGGGGAAAGGGAAAGAGAGAGACAATAAACTATGGACATTTATTTCTTTAGTTTTCCAAAATAATTACCTTTAAAGATGAGTAATCTCTTCTTCAGATGTTAGTGATATTTCTACAGCCTCTAATATGTAAATTTAACAGATTTAACATACTTTTATAAACATCTCCTCATGTAGAAGAATGTATAAAAACACACTCAGTAGAAAATATACATTTATAGGAAAATTGATTGCAAATTTGTTTTAGGGATCTTAAAAAAGTGACACTGAAATTATCTATTTTTTTTGGGGTGGTAGTGGTGTTTGAATTCTGGTCTTGTGCTTGCTAGGCAAGTTCTTATGACTTGAGCCATGCCCTCAGCCATTTTTGCTTTAGTGTTTTTCAGATAGGCTCTCACTTTTGTCCAGGGACTGATTCAGAGCACAATCTTCCTACCTATACTTCCCACATAGCTGGGTTATGGATGTGCACCGCCACATCCAGCTTATGTGTTGAGATGGGGTCTTGCTAACATTTTGCTCTGGTTGGCCTTGAGTACTAATTCAACTGATTGCTACCTCCTGAGTAGCTGGGATTACAGACGTTAGCTAATATGTATGGCCAGCACCCAAAGTTTTATGACACTCATTCCATACGACATAGCATACACTTTTTCTGTTTTAAGCATCCTCCCTAGAAGTATCAAAGTATCCTTGTGAATTTTGAGAGTCACATTAAGAATTCAAAATAGACGTTTTAAGAGAATAAATGCTCCAAAAAGTACAGGTTACCTATATTCCACAGACTGTCAAAATACTTGAAGAAGAAACTCCTTAGCCTGCTATAAAAACAAAAATTAATAAGAAATTATATGCTCTTAATTAGAATCATGTCTTTGCAATTCCTACTTCAACAGGACTGGCATCAACTACTCCTGGACACCTGAATCCATCTTCACAAGATTTATAGATCATCCAGAACTGAAGACCCTGCTGTTTGTGATCTTCTCTGCCATCTATCTGATAACCATGGTGGGGAATCTTGGCTTGGTAGCCTTGATTTACCTGGAAGGTCATCCACACAACAATGTACATCTTTCTGGGAATCCTGGCTCTGATGGATGCCTGCTGTTCCTGTGCCATCACTCCCAAGATGTTAGAGAACTTCTTTTCTGAGGACAGAAGGATTTTCCTCCATGAATGAATGGCACAGTTTTGTTTTCTCTGTCTTGCTGAAACTGCAGAATGCTTTCTTCTGGCAGCAATGGCTTATGACCGCTATGTGGTTAACTTTCTGTGGGTCTCTCTAAATCAATCACTTGTTTTGTGATGTCCTTCTATTATGCGGAATCTTCTGAATTGACCCTTACCATCAATGATTTGATGATACTTATCATGTCAGGGCCAATTTGAGCCTTTACTATTACAATAGTCCTATTATCTTACTTCTATATACTTTTTACTATATTCACAATGAAATCCAAAGAAGGAAGAGGCAAAGACTTGTCTACCTGTGCCTCCCACTTTCTTTCTGTCAGTATTTTATGGTTCTCTTCTATTTATGTATCTTAGACCAAGTTCATTGAATGATGAGGATAAATATATATCTGTTGCTGTTTTTTATACCTTAGTAGTTCCTTTATTAAATCCTTTCATTTACAGTCTCAGAAATATGGAAGTAAATTGATATTGTGAAAAAATTACTAAAAGAAGTAATTTTATAACATTATGAAAAAATCTCTTATAGAAAAGAGATTTCAATTTGATAATACCTTTCTCTAAATTTATAGGCAAATATTAACTTTTTAATATATGATGATATTTGAGTCAAAATCACTCAAAAAGGTGATAACCTGCTAACCATACTTGAAAATCTAAGGTAGTAGAATCTTTTAGTTGTGAACTAAAGAAATACTCAAGTGTCTCATTATAACTAGTTACAATTTTTAACAAATCCAACAAACTTAGGAATAATATTTTAGAACATGCAATGGTAGTTGGCAAATTTCTTAGTCCTAAAGATAATATTTAAATATCAGGAACATTCTACTTTCTCATATATTAACATTGGTTAGGTAACAAAAAACTGTTAGAAGCAAATTATATGCTTAAATTGTATTTACCACATGATCAAGAGATGATGTTTGAGTAGGTATTCATCCTAGATATTTATTCTCTAACCAAATATAATATCTTATTTCATGTTTGTCATTTTTATCTTCAAAATCTTTAACTAGGGTATATTTATATTTACATGGTATGTGAATCTGTAGTTAAAAATGATGTTCTTCATTATGAAATTTAATGTTTTCATGTAGTTTGCTTCTTGTTCATTATCTGTGACAGTGTATTTTCTGAATACATCCATTAAAACATGTTATTTTTTCCCTGATGACATCATTTGTTTCATTGGCCATTAGGCATACCAAAAACCTGTAGTGACTCTAGTGAAAAGTATTAATATGTTCATAACATGAACAAAAATGTTGTTCATGCAGAAGTGAGGCAGAAAACAGTGAAATCCTAAATATCTAAACAAAAATATTTATTAATAAATACATGTACAAATATAAAAAAATTCTTGAAAATGCTACTAAGCATTAAACTACATACTTTTAGACCTCTAAAAGTAACCAAAGCCAAGAGATTTTTTTAAAAGAGGGGTTCTTACACATGTGCTTTAACATTTAAGCCTGCTAAGGCTTTTGGCAAAAGACAAACTCATGTCTCTGGCCAAGGCTTTCTAGTTAAACAAAGACAATATTATTTTCAATGGTATCTAACTTCTGCTTAGGGAAGCAGTTAGCCTTCTTTCTGTACAGAACTGACTCGTTGATGTTTACTCTCTAACTAGACTAACACCTGGTCCCTGGTACACCTGGTCCCTAATGTAGCCAGCCTTTAACTACAGTCCAAAATACAGAGCCATCTAAAAGTTAAAAATAGCTACAGTTATTAAAATAATCATAAGACTCCCTGTCACTTTTCAAAATTACTCTGTCCTTCCTGCCACACCTGGCAGGGTCCCTGCTGATGCTCCTATCAGTATTAAATGTTCAGGTCATGCCTCCTAAATCAGATTTTTATTTCTTCCAGAATAAAAGCCTTTAGGACCCAAATCATGAGGCAATAAGGCTGTACAAGAGAATGAGATCTCCATGAGCAACCCAAATCTCCATAAAAAACTTTAACTATGCTGTACAATAATTCAGACACCTTGTGTCCAAATGAGCCCCAAGGGAAAAAAAATAGAGAAAATTTCCCTTTATAGGTAGGGTCTGCTGCCCCTTGTAAGCTCAAAGCAGGTACTGAAGGTGGACTGCCCCCTTCGAAAACCCCAAAAACGAATTTCTTGGTATATTGTCTCCCAGGAGGAATTTGGGGAAGGCCAGAAGTAAAGTTTGGGCCTCATGTAGGCCCATGCCTCTCCACACAGATCCATTATTGGGTGGGAACTTCCTGGGCCTGCTCTCCCATGGAGTAGGATAGGTTTAAAAGGCACCTAAAAAGAAAACTTTGCTCTCTTGGCCAGCAGACTCTACCTGCACCCACCATGCCCTTTTCTCTGCTTCCCTTTCCTCACCTGGAAGGACAGGCAACCCCTTCTCTCCATAAAGCTACCCTACTTCACTCCATCCATGTGCTCCTCTTGGATTTTTCCATTTGGAGCACAAAAACCAAGATCTTCTGATCACAGACTGCAATGACCACCATCAACAATAGGATTGTTCAATATGTTCATATTAAATGTTATTAATATGGTTAAATTTATTTCAGCAGGTTTTTTTATGTCTCATTTATTATTCTTCTGTTCTTACTTTACTTCTTCCATTTGTATTAGAATATTATCTAATGTTTCATTAATGTGTTTCCTCATCTATTTAAATGTTTGTTTCTAGAGTTTACTATGCAAATTCTTTTTTAGCATATATTAATAACACAAAGGATTGATTTTGATGTTTCCTTGCACAAATATAATGTACTTCAATTTAATCTCTTCCATTAGACATTTTTGCCTCTTCCCCCATTTTAAAATAATTTCAACATGTTTCATTATTCTGTTTTCATTTATATAAAGTATAGCAATCATATTCACCCTCCATCACCCTTTCCTTTCACCCTTCCCCTGGTTTGGATAGGTAGCAGTTAAGTGCTACCTATCTACTTAACCTGTCTAGTTAAGTGCTAGAGAAGTGGTGGTCATAAGAGGAGACAGGGAAATTATGTTATTTTAACAAATATTTAAAGGGCCAGACTGACATTGGAATGAGAGGAGCCAGAATGACTAGCCCCTCCTATCTTTTAGATGCTAAAGTTACAGGAACAGGGAGACAAAGAGGAGCTACCTGCTTTGCTTTCCTCTTTAAGATGCTAACAAACTACCAGGATCCTTGCATGGGTAGAGAGTAATGAAAAGGGAAGTTATAAAGCACACCTATTGTCTCTGTGATTTGGGTAGAATTTGGGTGTGATTGGGTGTGATTTGGGAGTGTCACTCATCCCTGTTCTGGCAGCTATCTCAGATACCCAGACCCATTATCTTTGACCACTTTTATTTCCCCAGCTCTCCGGTATAAAACTGAGAGTTAGGGACTACCATTTTGTGGTTTTGCTCCCATTTTCTGCATGGGGAACAGGAAATCTCTCTCTCTCTCTACTTCCTGGCCCCATTGTTCTCACTCTAGAGACAATCTGCTTTCAGCCTGTTGAAAACATATTCCTCTCCTAATAAACTTTACTGCTACTTTTATAAAATAAAAGACAAAAATCTTTGTGTCTTGGTTGAATTGTTTTCCTGCTGTACACAAGAACCGAGGTAATTTTCAGGACCATTTTTTTCTGGTAACAGTTTCCACTCCCAAACAATCCTGTTTTATACTAATATCATTCATTTTTTTTTCAGATCTAGAATCCATTTATGAAAGACAACATGCAATATTTGTCTTTCTTTAATCAGATCATTTCACTTAACAATGATCTCCAGTCTACCCACCTTCCAAGCAACACAAATTCATTCTTTATTGTTGAATAATACCCCATTATGTATGTATACTATACTTTCTTTACCCATTCATTGACTGATGGACACTTAGCCTGATTCCATAGGTTAGCAACTGTGAATACTACTGCTATAAACATGGATGTCTCTATTGTGTACTGACTTACAGTTCTTATATGCCCAAGACTGGTATAGGAGGATCATATGGTATTTCTATTTTTAGGAATTTTTTTGAAGAACCTTTATACTAATTTCCATATGGGCTACACTGGTTTACATACCTACCAATAGTGTATAATGGTTCCTTCTCCCAAATCATCACAAGCATTTGTTGTTTCTTGTCTTGATAATTGTCATTCTGACTGGTATGAGATGGAATCTCAATGACATTTTGATTTCCATTTCCTTTATGGCTAGGAATGTTGAACATTTCTTCATATATATTGATTCTTCCAATC
Source organism: Castor canadensis (assembly GCF_047511655.1). Lineage (NCBI taxonomy): Eukaryota > Metazoa > Chordata > Mammalia > Rodentia > Castoridae > Castor > Castor canadensis. The sequence continues at coordinate 47,556,760 of NC_133390.1, forward strand.
CATAAACATAGCATGTCTTTCCTATGTTTGGTGTTTTCTTCAATTTCTTTCATTAATAATTCATAATTTCACCTGTTTGGATAAATTTATTCTTAAGTATTTTATAACTATTTTAAATTGGATTGTTTTGTTGAAGTACATTATACCTTGCTCTTAATTCTTTTTCTTTTTTTTGGATTCATAGGTAATCTCTCTTTTTCCTTTATTGTTGTGCTGGGTACATTGTGGCATTTACATTTACAAAGTTTCCTACAATGTATCAAATATATTGTATTTGAATTCATCCCCTCCACTGCACTCCTTCATCCCCAATTCCTGGAACAGTTTCAACAGGTATCATTTTTGCATTTACATACATGTGTACACATTATTTACACTGTATTTATAAGTATGAATTCATTAGTTATTTAACATACTTGATTGGGATCAACAATTATAATGAAGAAATACTACTCCACAGAACAGCTACCAATTCTTTTATCAGTTTCTTTATGTATAGACATCTATATTTTTAATTCATGTGCTTATTATACTGTTTTTTCAGTTTCTAATTTTAAAAATCAAATATGAAATAGTGATAATATTGTGAAATAATGAAAATAGTGAAATAATGAAAAATTAGTGATGTGAAATAGGATAATTTCCACATTTCCTCATACACATCTCCTTTGTTTTTATCTGTACTTGGGTTCAAACTCAGGGCCTCATACTTGCTATTATGACAGCATAGTTTTTGTTCATAGTAGAAATTACCAAGAGTACTAGTGTAATATTTATTTTCTTACACAAAATTTCATTTTCTTGAAGGTAATAATCAGTAGGTTTATGCTTTCACTCATTATTGTTTATAATGAATTCTTTGGCAAATTTTTCTGCAGAGTTGACAATATCTCTCCAAATGGTTTCCATATCTTGGGTTAACCTATCAGTTGTATGTTTTCTTGAGAATGTCCTTCCAAGGGCACTCTGCCCTTCTTCACCTTTCTGTACTGATTTTTCTCTGGAATAATGATCTGTGATCATGAAATCTCAATGAGCAGCAGCTACATGATGGGTTTCCTATCTATATCCTTGAATTTTATATACTTTTTTATGGTAAGTTCAAATAGGACAAGTAGATAGTAGAATTTCAGTTTGGTACCAATTTAATATGTACACCAAAAGCATTTCCAAATTATAAAATTCTCATATTAAGTGCTTATGATAGGTTATGTAACATTTTGTGAGTGAGTGAAAACAAAGCAATGATAGATTTTGAAAACATGTGATGTGATATATGGAAATATATACAAAGTGCAAAGATAAACCAAAAGTGTTTCAAAATTCTGAATATGATAAAGCTCTATTTCTTTTTTCTGTGGTACTGTAATTTGACTACAGGCCTCATTCCATCAGCCCAATGTATCATTTTTTATTTATTTACTTTTTGGGGCAGTAGTGGGGCTTGAACACCAGAGCCTCGCACTTGCTAGGAAGACACTCTATCACTTGAGCCTCTACTTCTTATCTGGAAACTCTTCTAGGCTTTAGATACTACCTCTGTACCTGTAGCTAGTTTGTCAGCTAATTACACATCTTCACAAAAATGTACATCCAGATCTCTGCTTTGAGCCACGCATCGTCTTGGAGGCTCCATTTACTGAGCATGTGTGAAGCTGAGCATCTCTTTCTGCCTCTTTCCTCAAATTTGATATTTGTCCTATGTTTCCAGTTTCCGTGAGTGTCATCAACATCCTGTTTCAAAAACCAGAACTATAGAACTTTCTTCTCTTAATCCTGTATCTAACCCAGCAAATGTTCCTGCTCATTCTACATTATTATTTCCAAACTCTTACTGCCACCATCTGGTTTATGCCACCACTATCTCTTTTTCTTAGAAAATTTCAAAATTTAGTTTGTCTATATCCAGTTTTGCCAACTTCCCATAAATTTTTCATGCTGTATCTGGAATTAAGGCATAGAATGAAAATCTGATCATGTTGGGTTTCTTTATAAAAACTATCCATGAATTCTTATTGCTGTTAGAAAAAAAAAAGAAAAACACCAAATTCTTAATATTGTTCACAACACCCCATATTATCTAACCACTTCCTACATTTCTAGCCCCTCTTGCACCATTTTCCCCCAAAACTGCCTCATGTCCCTCTTCCTGTACCTTGAACTTGCCATGTTCCCTCCAGAAATAGGGACTTATGTTTTTCTCCTCACAACCTACCCACTACACCCTTTCTTGTAACTTCTCTTCAAAAACCTCCAGAATTCAGTTCACTAGTCACTTCTTTTTTTTTCTTGAAGTAATGGGGTTAAACTAAGAACCTTATTTCTGCTAAGAAGATGCTCTACCAGTTGAGCTACATCCACAGTTGTTTATGCTCCTCACTCCCTCTGGGCTGACAGGCACATGCCACCATGCCCAGCCTTTGTTGACTGAGATGTGGTCTTGCAGACTTTTCCTTGGATTGTCATCAATCTTGACCTCACCTCCCAATCTCACCCTCCTGAGTAGTTAGGATTACAGGCCAAATTTCTTTAAGAAAATCTTTCTCTCAAAGCCCCCAAACCATAGTTGCAATGATGAGTAGTGATGTGATGGAGATAGTGACAGCATTTATCACTCATTGAGCACTTACTTTGTACTAGTGTTTCTTCTATTGTTTCACATAAAATAATTTGTTAAATCTTTAAAATACCATTTTATTCAAAATATAATCCACAATGATATGTATTTTTCTGATGAAACTTTGAAGTCCTGAGAGATTAAACAATGTTTTTCCAAGATTGACTAAAAAGTGGAATAGCCAAACATCATGGTTGCAGAGCATACAGGATTAACATATATTTCCTACATTTTGTAACTAATCTAATCCCTCCATTACAAGCTATATGTCTCCAGTGATCTTCCCTTAATGATAGAGAAGATGTAATTTTACATTCAATTATTAGTATCTGTATATTATACATTTTGGCCTATATTAGTCAGCATTGCTTCACTATAACAAAATACCTGAAGCTGAGAACTTTGTACAGAAGAGAGGTCTTATATAATGTGTAGTTTCAAAAGCTCACGAAACAGGATTGGGAAGTTCTATTAGTACAGCCTCCAGTTAGGAGTTAGGACCTCACGGTAGATGACAAGAATGTGTGCAAGAGGGAGAGATCACATGGTAAAACAGGATATGACAGAAGCTGTTATAGGTCTTAAAACAACTATCTCTCCAGAGAACTCAGAGGTCCCATAAAAGTTACCAAATATTACTGAGAGAAACACCACAATTACCTAAGAGACCCCACACTAGGCCTCCTCTTATAAAGATCTGTTATCTCCTACATTGCCACACTGGGTACCAAGCTTCCAACAGAAGAAACTTTGGGGCATAAGCCATATTAATCTAAACATTTCCCCATTCTACAAAGGGGGCATGTCTGTTTCTTAGCCGTGGTATCTAATATTGTAACTAGCATAATGCAAACTCACCATATAATTTAGAAAAATTATATCATTTAAATATATGAGAGAAGAAAGAAATATAGTGAAGGAAGAAATAAAAGAAGGAACAAGTGAATAAGCTGATGAACAAATGAACAAATAAAAATAAAGTAACTTTCATATCTCCAATTATGTATTTCTCTGTTGAGCATAGCTTAGTCTATCTTCCCACTGCCTTCAAAACTTTTCTTGAGCAATTATTCAATTATGAAAATCTAACTCATTCAATATTCATTTCACACAAGAAATGGAAGAATTGTAACAACAGAGTAATCTACCCAGAATACAATTATGAGTACTGAGTTCTCTAATCAGCACAATGCTGCAGCCTCACTGGTAAATAATTTCCATTTTTCAAATGCTTCATAAGCATTCATGCCTGGAGTACTGTTTAGCATTTCCCTTCTCAATCTTTCTTTGTCCAGAAAACATCTACATATCTTTAAAAAGTCCCATCTCAGACAATGTACAATAAACCATCCCCTGTTTTTAAATAAGGGCTGAGCTTAATGTAGAATACATTAATATGAAGCATGGCTGAGGATATGATTAGATTTGTGGTTGAGGTTAGACTCTCTTCAACAGAGTTGAGTAAGTTGGGCATTACTGGTTTCAATCATCTGTGGAAAGAGCTAAGTCTTCAGAGAATAGAATTGGAGCTGAGCTCTTGCTTCCTCTTCTGTCCCTCAAACTCTTGGAAATGGGTCTTGGGAACTCAGCCATGCCTGAACTCCCATGTGACTAAAACAATAGCAGCATCTGACTCCAGAGCTAGATAGGAGATAAGTAAGGAATTCTTTCTATGGGGATCATAAATACAAGAAAATTCATTCATAGAGATCAAATTATAAGGCTCACCAAACTTCAAATTATTTAAACATCCTGATCTGTCATAATCAGCTAAAAATGCATAACTATTATAGAGTAATAATAAATCCCACGGTTTGAATATGACTTTTTTTTTAAGTAACAAGTGGGTTTGAGAGTATTTCAGTGATAACTTCATCAATACTTTACAAAAAGCTATGCTATCTTGAATAAGAGAAAATGCAGAGAGTCATAGGTAGCCAATGAGCAACTGCTGGGGAACTCATGGAAGTATATCACGCTTTCAGTGTCATCTGCCAACTTGCATCCTTGGTGGGGAGAAAGGACTGAGAAAACTCTATCCATTGTATATTATTGTACTTTGTTTCCCCATGGTATCTCCTAGTCTAGTGTGTGTCTAGTAATCCCTTGGACTAATGTCTGTGATGTAGGGAATCATTTGGACAACAGAGAATGAGACTGGGAGAGCAATGCTTGGTATTGTCCCTGAGGTTTTAGCAGCAGTGGTGCTCTTCTGAGAGATGATCTGACTTAGTTCCAAGGCTTTAAGTATATATTCTGATGATTCCTGACCTCCATCCTTATCTTTTATGTTTAATTGTATATTAAATATTTGATAATGGGTAGGCATATTAAATGTAATATGAATAAAATAAAAATGGTATTTCTACTTCCACAATTCTTTTTTAATTTTATATTTTTTATATTGTAGTGCTGACAAATCAACCTTTAAAACACTTTTATAGACATATATTAGTTACATAGAGAGGTTTCATTGTGACATCTACATATATACTAACAATGTACCTTGGCTAGATTCACCCAACCATCATTCTCCCTCATCCTCCTTCTGCATATTCCCCACTATGTAAAATGGACTCAACAGGTTTCATTGTTCTAGTTTCATATAAGCATATAAAGTACATCAACCATTTTCATCCCCATTTATACTCCCAATTCACCATTCCCCCATCCCAGTAGTAACTATCCCCTCACAAGACATTGTTTTACATTCCTATCTTTTATTTTTTCAGTACATAGTCATTGTTCAAAGAATTTTTGCTACAGTATTTCACCAATGAATACATTGACTTTTAAGTTGATGCCAGAATGGCTATGGGGATGGAATGAATGAACTTTTTTATGAAAAGAACATAAATTTTAGGGGACCCTGGGCTGAATGCTCTGGTCTAAATATTTGTGTCCAGTCAAATTTCATATGTTATAATTGAAATGATATTGAGAGCTGAACTGGAGGCTGTATAAGAGACAATATCATGAATGAAGAGCCCTCATGATTAAGATTAGTTCCCCTATATGAGAAAAAAAGTGTCTTGTTTCTCCAATTCATCTTGTGAAAGCACAGCAGGAAGGTCATTAATAAGAAAGTAAATGCTTACAGAAACAATTTGCTGGAGATTTAATCTTCAACTACCGAACACTTGGAAGTGTGAGAAACAAATATTTGTTCTGTATAAGCCACACAATTTATGGTAGTTTTGCTATAGTAACCTGAACAGATTCAGACTCCTTGTTGTTGTTTTTATGTAGAGATTAAATTTGGTTTAATATTACACATGTGGGTTCCAGGGTGACAAAGGAATGGCTAATTTAATGTAGGTATCACTGGGCCATAGGCTACCCAGATATCCTATTAAGTAGTATTTCTTAGTGAGTCCATGATAATGTATTTGGAAGAGATTAGCATTTGAATTGGTGAACTGAGTAAAGAATACTATCCTCAAGCTATCTATTGAGAATATTAAAATAAAAAATACTTTATTTTAATATCAGAATATTAAAATTAAAAAAGGTGAAGGAAGGTGAATTTACTCTCTGCTTGACTGTTGAACCTTTCCATCTCTCATCTTTCCCCTGAACACTCCTTGTTCTCAGGTCTTTCGCCATAGACTGGAATCTGTAACATGGTTCTAGTGATGTCACATTTTACCACAGCAGAAGCTTTCCCATCTCAGCAAGTTATGCACTGTAGATGGTGGTATCCCCCACCATTCTCGACAGATTTGCATATGAGTTGGGAGATAAATGGGCAGGTAGGTAGATGGATGAATGGTTAAATGGACACACATAGACATATGCATACTTATGCGCATATATATAATTCATACATGTATACTATTTATTCTGCTATCTAAAAATCTTCACATGTATAAACTTTCAGTGCACATTTACTAAGCTTCCTTCCTTCTCTTGAAAAATACAGTAAAATATGATGTCATTGTTACCTAAAATAAGGATTATGTAAAAGGGATCTACTCAAAAGGAGTTGCAGCAAATAAATAACTATACATGAAATTTCTTTGAAAATATTTTTTCCAAAGTTGAAACATCTACCTTGACAAGAGATTTTTTTCAAAGGTACAGAGGTTCCTCCAATTAACCTTACTGAAAAGAAGAAATTGAGTTACTGGCTAATTTAAAGTCAGTAATGTTTCCCAAGAAAAAGTTTGACATGATAGTATTTGATGTCCTCAATGCAAAGGAACTAATGCAGAAACTTCAAAGCAACAAAGGTCAATAGGAGAAGGGGATCAGGAACTATAGAAAAGGTCAGTTTGAGAAGAATCAACTTAGAATGTAACACATTTGTACATGGAAGCAATGCTAGAAATCTCCCTGTATAACTATCCCTATCTCAACTAGCAAAAATGCTTTGTCTTTCTTATTATTGTTTATACTCTGTCTTCAACAAAATTAGAGATAAGGGCAGAACAGTTTCTGCTATGTACTTTTTAAAATCAGATTCAACTCAATTTTACTATTTCCCAAATAATTACTTAGTATCTTATCTATGTATGTCATTGCCCATATACTCCAAAAGATAGAAAGAGTAATAACACTTTGGTTTGTAATCCTTTATAAGAAAAATAAATAGCACACAAGGGCAATTTGACTAAGATGAATAAAGAAACTGCCAAATACATCAAATGATTTAGCTTTCCTATCCTCTGAGATTATCAGGAAATGCTTCATGAAAGCAGGAATATGGGAGACACACCTTTGAAAAAAATCTTAGCCAGGTATGATGACTTCATGCCTGCAATCCTAGCTCATAGGGAAGCAGAGATTGTGAAGGTCAATACCAGTCTGGGGAAAATGTTCAAGAGACCCCACCAATGCAAGTATGTGCACAGTGGTACCCACCTGATATGATGAGGCACAATAGAAGAACTGCAATCAAACCTGCCTGGGAATAAACCAAGACCATATTTCAAAATTATCTAATGCAAAAAGGACTGGGGGTATGGCAATTGGTAGGGTGCCTGTCTAACAAGTGTGAGGCCCTCTACTGCAAAAAGTAAAAAAAAGATAAAGACATTTGAACTTTTGTAATAAGGGTATAAAATTCCACATTGTAAAATATCTATACATGAACATTTCTATACCTTTAAATATCACTTTCTTTTACTTACTTTTTTTTTTTAAATCTTAGAAGTTTGGTATAATTTCCCTTGTATTTTGCAACTTGTCTTTTAATCTCTACAAGCACACCAATTTAGTTCTTCATTCTAATCTGTTAGCCTCATTTTTCAAACATTTTTATTAGTCACTTACCTTTCTAAATTAGTGAGGATTTAAAGAATGCCAAGAACATAGAAACATTTGAAAATATCTTTAGAAGGCACAATATTCAGGGTAAACAACTGGCCCCTCCTTGCTCAAAGGAATACGGGGGAGAAAAGAGAATGCTCTGTTAGGTTGTCCCTACTTCACTATTTTAATTTCGTTCTTATTTATTACTTTTCTATTTCTGATAATTTCTTCTGAATTGAATCCTTATGAAAAAAGTATTTACTACTTCCTAAATGAAGATGAATAAAGGACTTTTTCATAGACAGCTGAATTCATGAATTTGCCTGTGTTCAACCACACAAGCATATTACCACCATGGAGTAAATGTGATGAGTCTGCAGTCTAGGACAGACTTCATACCTAAGTCCTCATTAGAGGATCTGCGTGATTTTATCACCTAATGCATTTATAAACTACACTAAAGACATGCATGCCAATAAGATGCTTTTATTTGCTTTTTCTTTAATTATCATAGTATGAGTTAAACACTTATATGTTTTTCAATGACATATACAAATATTTAGTTGAGTTTGATATTTACTAATGACAATAGTCATTAAAAATCTGTTCTGCAGGCTTGTGGAGCATGAGGTGAGCTGGAAGGAATTCTGGATAGGGGTTGGGTATTCTGTTACCAAGATCAAGCACCTGCACTGAAATTTTAGTGTGCAGAAGGGAAGAAGAACAAGCAGAACCAGAAGGTGAAAACTCTTCCGAAAATATTAATTATCATGAGCACTGAAACCTTATTATAAGGTCAGGATGTTTGTGCAGGATTGTGGCACCAATAGACATATAGCAGTTCCTGGGTTAAACTGGCCATCCAGTCCCAAGGAGAAGTTGTTTTCACAAGAAAGAAAGCACCATTTGAAACCAGGACCAGGACCGGTACATAATTCTCCCATAGCCCATCTGCAACACCTGCACACAAATAAAAAGTTTGGACTGTAGTTGGATATGGTTGGCACATCCTAGAATTCTAGAGCTCATGAAAATGAAGCAAGGGAATCACAAATTCAAAGCCAGTCTCTACCACAGAACTAGTTCAAGGCCAGCCTGTACTATATGGTGATACCCGCCCCCCAAATCCATAAAAACCTAGAGACCTGGCATGGTGGTGTGTGCATATAATCCTAGCTACTAAGTAGACAGAGATAAGAAGATTGTGGTTCAAAGCCAGCCCAGATGAAAAAAAAAAAATTTAGTGAGATGATATCTCAAAAAACAATCCAGGCATAGTGGTGCATACCTGTAATCCTAGCTACTTAGGAGGTGGATGAAAGATTATGCCAGTCAGAGACGAACCCAGGTAGAAGTGTGACCAAATCTGAAAAACAAAGCAAAAGGGTTCAGGGTGAGTCTCAAGTGGTAGAGTGCTTGATTAGCAAGCATGATGCTCTGTGTTCAAACCCCATATCACAGTAAAATTATAAAATTTAAATTAAAAATCTAGGACAACGTAATTGCAAAAAAATCAACATGTACCAAAAAATATTCAAATTTAACAAAAATGAATTTGTGACTTCTTTGTTAAAAAGAAAATGCCTTCTAATATAAGACCTAAACATTTCTCTTTAATGTTTTTATAAGGGAATCAAGAACTTGATTATTTCTCAAACTATAGATAATGGGATTTAGCATAAGAATTATGACAGAATAAAATAAATAGTCCAACATATCTTGATTATCTTCTTGTGAAGATGCAGGGCACACATACATGAAGAGGAGTGTCCTATAGTACAAAGACACAGATAAGAGATGGGCTCCACAGGTTGAAAAGGCTTTCCTTATGCCTTTGACAGACTTCTTCTTTAAGACTGAAAAGAGAATAAAGGTATAAGAAGTGAGTATAGTCAAAATGGTGAATACTTGAATTGAACCAGACAAAATAAAAATCAATAGAAAATTAATAGAAGGATTACTTCAGGAAATCTTTAACAATGGTATAATGACACAATAAAAGTGAGAGATTATTTTGGCATTATAGAAGGTTAGTCTTTTTAAAGAGCTTTCATGAAGCAAGGAATGAAAAAAGTCACCAAGAAATAACAAAACCAATAGTCGGATGCATAATCTTTTGGTCACAATCACTGGGTAAAGTAAAGGCTTGCATATGGCTAAATAGCAATCATAAGCCATGGCTGCCAAGAGGAAACATTCTGTGGTTGCATTGATTCCAAAGGAAAAACATTGTGTCATGCATTCAAAGAAAAATATCCTCTTACTATTAGCTAACAAACTGACCAGCACTTTTGGTGTCACTGAGGATGATAACCAAGCATCTACAAAGGCTAAATTCCCAAGAAGTACATTGGAATGTGAAGGTGAGGGTCATTCCAGATGACAGCAATAAGACCAAGGTTCCCTGATATAGTGATAAGATATGTCACCAAGAACACCAGGAACAGGGGTGTTTGCATTTTGGTTGGTGTGAAATTCCTATGAGAACAAACTCTGTCAGGAATGTTAAATTTTCCTTTTCCATGTCCTCACTTGATATCCTATGAAATAAAAAGCACTAAGTGCTCAATAAACATTCTTTTCTACTTAAAAGTGAAAAGTATTTTAAGAGTAGTTGAAAAAACCACACATTTATAAGAATGTCCAATATTTATTATACCCTAATTGATGGAAACATGAGTAGAACTGAAGGGACAGAAAAATGCAATTATCTCACTTCATTCAAGATTTAGAAATAAACAGATTTAGGGGAAAAGGAAAGCCATTATAAGCATATGCTAAATTTATGTAAACATTATTGAGTATGTGGAAAAATTATGCATCTGATATATGGATACAATATAAAGAAATACATCTTTGTAAGTCCAGACCTTTAAAATGAGTTGATAGCCATGCAAAGGACCTTGACTGCTATTTATCAGGCAATAGCCATGCAATGAAACCTTTAAGATAGATTGTGGAATGGAAGCTATCATTTAAATAATTGTTTTTGTGGAAAATAGGCTGCAGGGAGGGGACACTAGAGTCAAAATGTTGAATTGAACCAGGTAAAATATAATCATTAGAAAATTAATAAAAGCATAAGTAGAGGAAATCTTTAACAATGGTATAATGTCACAATGAAAGTGAAATTCTTTCTACTGTATAGGTATCACAACTTACATTACATATCAGAATTTTCTAGTGAGGTTTATCATCAAATTACAGAATGTAAAATATTAGTGTAGAAATCATGCACAGTGCCTAGTCCATATGTGATCACTGGGACAAAGAAATTGATTTAGAAGGATTCAGTGTGCAATGTCAATAGGACTCTATAACATATTAGATTGTAAAGAATGATCAATGAAATACTAGAGTGATATATATGGTGACTTAAAATGAGATTAAGAACTCAGGATCTTTGGCAGATATGTGTAAGAAATATCTTCTAATGGACACATAGTGCAAACTATCACTAATCAAAATAATGACATAGGAGTCATTGTAATAATTAAAGGTATAGAATCAGATGTCCTATGCACTAAAGTATATCAAAATTACAGCAGAATGAAGAAAGGACCTTAAGAAAATGCATTAAACAGGTTATAAGCAGAACAATGTGGTACACAGCTGTTCTCCCAGTACTTGGGAGGCAAAGGTTAAGAAGTCACAAGTGTCAGGCCAGTCTGTACTACAAAGAGAAAACTGTCTCAAAAAATTTTTAAACACATTATAAAGAGTATTCACATCATTCCTTAGATGGAATTTAGCTAATCTCCTTTTCTACCACATATGTCTTGGTGATGGACAGAGAGTAATACTCTACAGCTAGAAACTTCTGAACTTGTTGCATCTAGAGTAAGAAGAGTTAATCCAGATTTAGTAATTTTAACTAAACAACTATGGATTTGTAATTTGAAGTTGGAGAAACAAAGAAACAGAGGACCAAAATTGAATTTTGGAATTGAATCCCAAACAAATGCATGAGGATTCTAGCAAATGTGTCCCACTCTCAACAATGGAATGGATGGTGTGAACTACGTCATCAGAGAGTTCAGCAACAGTAATATTAGTCTTCACTGAGCTGTTGTGGGGAATTGAGTTTGTCTGCTGAGTGGCTGCCTTACTTCATTTTATCCCTTCTCATTTCATAACTTATTTTCCCAATCTCCTGAGGATTTCTATGTTAGAGCCAATAACAATTCAATAGACTCATTTCTTGTAACCAACAGTTTTTGCTCTAACAAAAGTAAAACAAAGGGGAGAGTAGAAGATACTGAGAAGAGTGGACACAGATGCAGGAGAAAAACCAGGCAGCTGAGTGATGTGAACATACTCAAGAACAAAATGAAGTACAGTGCCAAATGCAAAACAAAGGTACTGGCAAGACAGTGAGTGAACATAGATCACTGATTATGAAAGAACAAGATTTTGAGTGGCTTTAATGAGTGCATTTTCCAGTTGAGTATAGTATTAAAGTCAAAGAATAACTGGAGAGAATGAAAAGCAAACTGGACAACTCAAGCCTTCCATGTTAGCTAAAGAACATTTGGTAATTGTTTACTGCAATAGACAAATGTAAAATGTTTTCCTCACAAGAATTTTAAATAAAAGTTACTGAGAAGAGAAAGTGATGAGAATTAGAAAGAGAAATGAGTTGCAAAAAGTGAAGTAAAAGTAAGAGAAGTAGGAAGAGATTAAATGGACATATATGGATAAGACAAGTCAAAAATGGAAAAAGAATCACAGTAAGGATAAAAACAATTAAAAGGAAAGATTTAGAGACTTTGGGATAAATATGGATCTTATCCCTGAAGCTCATCAAAAGATACTAATTCTTTACTGCTATTCAGTAAATTTTTTTACTATAAGATTTACTATAAGATCTGATTTAAATTTTACTTATGAGCTTTCTATTGTTTATAAATGCACTAGAACTATTCAAAAGTTCTTTTCATATTTAAAAGTTCCTTTTTTGTTATTTATAGTGAGTAGTACTGACTTACATGAGTAGCACTGACTTACATGGCTTTTAGTAACAAAATTTAAAATACATGCCAAGTGATCAAAGAAAGAGCAAAAATTCATTCTTCTTCTTGAGAACTGGGGTTTTGAATCAGAGCCTAGCATCTGCTAGGCAGGCAATCTAAAACTTGAGCCACACCACCAGCTCAAGAGAGCAAAAAATTCTTTTTGAGTCTTAGAAATTTGTTGTCAAGATTTAGGCTGCCTCATAGATATAATGGCAGGAACTGAAACTGCCAGATAGAACAATTTTCTCATACCCTATAAGGTCTAAAGAGAGTTCAGAGTGTCCAGTTTGCCATTTACCTGGACATTTCATAGGACTTTAAAACTTTATAACCATTTAAATTTGTGCCAGTTCTCAAATAGCCTCCTTGATTAATCTTGCTCATGTTCGAAGAATATTGCAGCTGCACGTACCCCTTCTGTTTTAATGTTATAGAGATATTCTCCTTTTCTTCCCATGGAACATTGCCTTGGATTTTTTACCTGAATATGTATCTTCCCATCTAAAAAAACAAAACTATTGTGTTTAAAAAAACTGTTATTGCTTGTATTTTAACCTAGTTTTTAATTTTCATTGTACAGAATACTGTTTAGCTAAGACTTCAAGCTGAGACAGGTTGTATAAATAACCAATAATTTATGTAGTTAAGTTTAATTTAGCTTGGGATTGCTTCATTCCATGTAATCTCAAATGGCAAAATAGTTACAAATTCTCAAATCCTGTTTTTGTGTGAATATTTCCTGACATCTATGCGTGTGTGTGTATGTGTGTGTGAGAGAGAGAGAGAGAGAAAGAGAGAGAGAGAGGAAGAGGAGAGAGAGAGAGTCCACTACTATTGGAAGCTGGTAAAAGAAATGGGAGCTAATATTTGACTGTCACCTAAAAATTTTGATCAGAATCCACATTTAATTAAATGGAATGAACCCTTTTATAAGAATCAAAAGTGAGTATCTCACATGAAAATTATGATTGATTTTAAACCCAGTTTTAAGTAAATTTTCTAATTTCCCATAATTAAACTTAGAATGTTATTATAGTAAGATTAACAAGGCAGTATAACATCTTTAGGAGGAGCAATCAATCTTCTAGCTAACTATTTAGCTTATCCAGACTTTATTTATGAAAATAAAGCACAGAGATAATTAGCTAATAGTTTCCTATTTCCTCCTGTCTATTTGGGCATCTTATAAACTCAATCTTAAGTTGTAAATTAAACAAAAAATTAACTTTCCATATAAATAATTACAAAGATTATAGAAGTCACTTCTCTCTTACCCATACCATGATAAAAATTGTACAGAATTTCAAATAATTAAGCTTAACACAGTAGAACAATAAAATTATAACACAAGAATGAAAAAAAATCAGTGGCAATTTTTGCACACTGATTCTTTACATTCATTTCCCAAAATGAGGAAATATGTATATAAATAAGCCTTCAAACAAGAGTTAATCAATAGTACTAAGTGTTCTTGCCAAAAAACAAAGGAAAGGGAAACTAAATTCCTCAAGAGAGCCTGAAGCTTCCCTTTAGGAAAAGGTGAAACTGATCTACTAGGCATTGTAGATTTGGGCATTGTAGATTTGGACAATCTTACAGAAACTTCAGATGATTCCACAGGGTTTTACAGAATTTAGAATTGTAAACATCAAGTCACTGCAGACAGTTCTATTTTAATAACTGATATTATACTGCACAACTGTATTGCCTACCACAAGTGACATTTCTGACATGTTTAGGCAAACATTACTATTTATATAAAATGATGTTTTCTTCCGAATGCTTTTATTTATATGGCTTTATCTGAGCTAATTAAAATATGATTATAATAAGGCCAAATGTCTAGGTTCTCTTTAGGAGCTAACAATAAGTGAAGTTGTCATCATGAACATTGCAGATCAAATTCCAGACATACAATAACTAGCTCCACCAATTTAAGCTGAAAGCTAATGAAAATTTTTGCTAAGAAATGATCAGGGAGGATAAGCAAAGAAGAACAATGATATACAATTTTTTTCTTTCTTTTTTTTTTTTTTTTTTTTGTTGGTGGAACCAGGGTTGGAACTCAGAGCTTTATGTTTGCACATCAGGTGTTCTACCACTTGAGCCAAACCTCCAGTTCTATGATAACAATTGAACATTAAAACAGAGACTATTTCAAGTTACCAACACTGCCTTCTAACCATTAGATAATTTAAGATTTTTTTAATTGTCTATACTGTACTGACTATATTTGTCAGTTTGTTAGTGTACTGACAAACACTAACTTGTTACTTTACCTAACCAAAACTCAAGGTTTAAACTGTGATTAACCATGGTTACTCTAAGTTTTATCATTACAGTTTTAATCCTTCTAAAATTTTTACAGACAAGCCCAAGGAAAATGACTTTGCTTATCTTTCAACCAGGACATGCATTCTTAAGTATTAGTGTTGTTTTGTATTTTCCTTGTAAAACTTAATAACTGTTGTCTACTGACACTTTACAATAATTTAAAGGTGTCAGTACATCCCCTATGGGGCAGGCAATTAGATTTAATTGAGCCCATCCTAATAGCCAATTTTTTAATAAATCTTTATGCTGCTTAATTTGGCCAAAAAGGTCACATTGGCACTGACTTCTGATCTATTCAATATCTTACTTCGCCTCCTCTGTGAGACAAAATCTGACTTTATGGACATCCTGGGAGAAGCTGCTCCTGGCTCCAGTGGACAAAACTGCCAAATTGGCAAAATCTTTAGAGACAGCTGTTCAGAGAAACAGTTTAAAAGGACATGATCCCTAAGCTGTCAGCATCTCTCAACTTCTTAGAGAAACAAGTGGTATTCAGCCACCCAAGGCAGTTCAAAAGGACAACACAAATGAGGGGACTTCTCCAGATCTAGATGGAGTCAATTATACAAGACCTCTAAAAGTAACCAATACCAAAAGATTTTTTAAGGCTTTTATACATGTGCTTGAATATTTAAGCCTTCTAGGCTTCTGGCAAAGGGCAAACTTATGTCTTTGGCCAAGGTCTTCTGTTTAAACAAAGGCAATATAACTTCAAATGGTACTGAACTTCTGCTTAGGGATGCTGTGAGTCTTCTTTCTGTATAGAACTGACTCACTGTTTAACCTCTAATTGGACTGACACCTGCCCCCTGGTGCACCTGGTCCCTAATGTACAACTGCCCAGTATAGTGGAAATCCAAATAGAGGGCCAACGAAAGGTTAAAAATAGCTACAGGTATAAATACCTTAAAAAAAAAAACATAAGACTATCATTTTTTTCAAAATGAAAAGTTAGGTTCTTTGTTTTTTCTACCTGGCAGAGTCCATTCTGATGATCCCATCAATACCCATATTGAGATCATAGCTTCTAAACCAAATTTATCTCTTCCAGAATAAAAGCCTTTAGGACTCAAATCTTGAGACAACAGGGCTATCAATCTTTACAGACAAACAACATCTCCATGAGCAACCCAAGTCTCCATGGGGACCTTGACTGTGCTGAACAATAATTCAGACACCTTGTGTCCAAATGAGCCCCAATGGAAAGAAATGGAGAGAGAATTTCTCCTTAAAGGTAGGGTCTACTGCCCCTTGTCAGCTCAAAGTAGATTCAGAAGAAAAGAGAACTTCAGCCCCTCAGCAACCTCAAAAAGACTTTTTTCGGAATCTTGTCTCTTTGTGGGGGCAGAGGAAATCTGAGGTGGGCTAGAAGTAGGGAAAGTTCAGGACTCATAAGTATATGTAGGGTGCAATGTCTAACCCAGACCATCCTCACCTGGCCAGGAACCACTCATGCCTCTCCCCACTCATTTATTAGTGGATGGGAATCACCTGTTTCCTCCTGTCCATAGATTATCATAAGTTTTAAAAGTACCTGAGAAAGAAAAGCACGTTTTCTCTGGTGGCAGACTCCACTTCACCCACCATGCTCCCTTTTGTATTTCTCTTCCCTAAATTTTAATAAAAACCCTTTACACCTACATGTCCTGAGATGGATTCTTCCAAGGGGACACAAAGGATTTGAAAGTCTTCTGATCACAGGCTGCACCAGCGTGATTAACATTAACAATGGTTGTAGTGAATTTCTCACAGGTTCACCCTCTTCACTGAAGGTCTGGGGTCTGGTCTGAGAGCCTTTATCAACCCATTTACCCAAAAGATCGCTGAGCTGGCCAGTGCAGTAACCCTCAGGATTCAAACCAACTCATCCACTTGGTTCATTTCTCTTATGTTCTTTCTGGTCCAGGTGGTGGCACACAAATGCTGGTTGACTTCTGTTTGGTGGCCTAGAGAAGCCCTGACCAATCTGCTCTTAGCCTTCCATCCAGCTCTCTCTAGATACTATCTGTTCTTATACCTTCTTATCTAGCATACTAATTTGCCCACCTCTCCTTGCAGCCACATACCTGAGGTTTTATCCAAACCTGTGGAGACACAGGGAAGTATTGGGTGTCACCAAAATGCCATCTTAAAAAAATGAACTTTTTCTCTTCACACTTCTTTAAGAGAGTATTCCTCTTCCAATCTCCTCTGATTCCATAAATGTTACCATCTTGCACTCAATTGCTTAAAGAAAAAAGACCTAAACGTCATCATTGCCAGCTTCTTATATCTGATTCACATCTTCTTCTCAAATCCAAATCATCAACAAAACCTACTGAATAATCCTCTACATCATAACCCAAATCCATTTGTCAATTTACATATACACTATTATAACCTTAAAACTGAAATCCCATTGTATCCTAGTAGCTGATCTTCCCATTTTCCCTGTTTTCTGAACAATATATAAAATGTCTCTTTAAAAAAGTAAATCTGATAGTACCACTTGTGTGCTTTAAACAACCTCTCACTTGACATGCAGAATAGTGGCCACTAGATCATATTATTCCATGGAAGCTGTGAATATGCTTACATGACATGAGGGAATAAAGGTTACAGATTAAGGTGACTAATCTACTGACCTTAAAATAAGGGAATTATCCAGGTTGGTCCAATATAACGTAAAATAAGGCAAACAGAAGCAGTTGATTTGGAATAGAGCAATACAATGTGAAAAACATGTAACTTAGCATCTTTAAGATAGAAGGAGGACATGAGCCAAAGAATGGGGCTGGACTCAACCCTGGAAAAATCATGGAAAGGGATTCTCCCCACAGACTCCACCAGAACAAGCCCTGTTCACACTTTCACTTTGGCCCATTAGTAGTCTTTTCAGACTTACAACTTTCAGAGCAGTGAGGTAATAAATTTGGGTTGCTTTAAGCTACTACATTTGTGGTAATTTGTTTTAGCAGCAATAAGAAATTAATATATCCTCCCAGAGCTTCCCATTTCTTGGAAATAGTACGTGTTTCATGTTAAAAAAAACTTTTGAGATCAAGTCTTCAATCCCATCATGAACTGCTTTCCCCAGCCTTGATGGATTTTACACATACACATAGCTTCTTTCTATAGGGAATTTTACTTCCTCCTCTGTACCTACAATGCTCTTCCCCAGTCTACTATGACTGCTTTTTTGCAACTTAGTATCTCAGTTTAACTACTCGATTTTTCCTATAAGCCTTTTCCATTCACTGTATCTAAAACAGCTCCAAGTGCTTCTCTGTCACATGACCCTTTGTTACATTTACCATAGAATTAGTTTTTTTCATTTGTTATGTATTTATCTGTATCTGCTTCCCTATTTCTTCTAACAGAATTGAAACTCCATGAAAGTAGACAGTATAATGTGATGGCAGAGTAGGCACGATATTGTTCTATTTTATAATTGCATGGATAAATGGCACAAAACTGGTAGTTAATTTGTGATTCTGAATATGTGGACTTCTCATATTTTTTAAGTGAACACAAAAAGTTTCATAAACTTGTAAGAAAAAGTGAAGTATTGAGAGATGGTGGAACATTTAAGAGGTGGTCCTATGGAAAGTCTTCATGTCATTGGAGGAATGGTGTGAGCACAGCTCCTTCCTGTTCCTCTCTTTTGTATCCCAGTCATCAGGTGAGTGCTTTAGCTGTGCTGCATGTTTCTGCCATGATGTGCTGCATCACCACAGGCTCAAAGCAACAGCGCCCACAGGTCATGAACTGAAACCTACAAAACTGTGAATCAAAATAAACATTTATCTCAAGTATTTGTTATAATGATGGAAAGCTGACTACCACAGTAATTAACCAAACAAATTGAGATGAGAATTTTCAAGCTAAGAAGTTGTGACACTGAATGTTGGGAGAGTACAGGTAAAAAAGGATTTTGAGGAAATGCTTACAAGAAACTGTTTCTTCGATTAAGAATCGTTGTTTTAGTAACTATGATTCAGGATATTACAATATAACTTCAAAGAAATATTCTAGAAATTTTGTATTTTGCTTTAGAAAGAGATGAAAAAGGTGCTACTTTCTGACCTCTGTTCATACCACACCTTTACCCCTCTGTAGCAACCAATTCTAACTCAGTTCCCACTTATGAAGCCTTTACTAACAGATCCAGTGGGAATTTTTCCATCTTACTTGGTATTTTATATTCATATTGCTGATAAGGATAAATGGTACAAAGTCAAATGAAAATTTAAAAAAAGAATTTGGTTAGACATGCCCATGTGCCTTACTCTTCAGGTCTCAAAGGACACACTTATTGTTCCAATTTAGTAGGTCTGGGATGTTCAGAAGTTTGGGTCTCTCAGGCTGCACTCTGATGTCAATGCCAAGTAAATCCCCTTGGAATTCTTTTGAATATGTGAAACATTCCATACCACTGAAATAAATGTTATCATTGACATCTGTGAAAAAATAGTCTTCTACTGAAGACTTGTATGTGTGGACCTGCTTTAAAACCTAACATCAGACAAACAACTGGCTTTATGAAGTATCATTAGGTAAACCAAGGTGAGAAAGAGTTTAAAATGTATTTCTGCTAAAAATATTAATACCCTGAAGCATTTATTTCTCTATGGTATTTGGGGGGGGGGGTTGCAATACTAAATTTTCAATTTCTTTTCTAAAACTCTTGAAGTCTTCCCTTACTCAAAAGTCTATTGTGTATTTGAATGCACTACACAAAAGAAAGTCATTTGCTTATATTACTTCTGACTTCAACAAGAGCCTAAATTTACCAAAAGCATCAAATATGTAAGAGCACACTTTTTAGTTGTAATGTAATTCATTAGTAAAATTTTTAAAACTTCTCTGAATAATGTGGTTTGTCATAAAACTTGCAATTTGATGAGATGGATTATTAGTATCTGCAAAGAAACAGAACATAGGGTGTGTGTGTGTGTGTGTGTGTGTGTGTGTATGTGGTGGCATTCACTATATATATTAAACAAATTATTTGAGAAATTACTATAATTTCAAGCAAGTCATTTAAACTTTCAATTTAATTTTAAGAAGCATTCTAGCTTCTCTTGAGTCTTAGAAAATAAAATGTCAAAGTAAAACATAACTTCTGTTTGATCAATTATAATCCACCAGTAAATTTGAAGAAAATCTCATTATGCTACATAATTTCTAGCTGGCAAGAATTACACATTTAATGTGTACAATATTCAAATTGCATATGTTAAAAAAGTTCTCTTTTTAGTAGTGTTCTTAATGGCTTCATTCCCAAGTAATCTGAGATTTAAGTCAGCAATATTTTCAGGAACCCAAAGACCTTTTTTATGTCTCTCCAAAACATTTTTCCTGTTTCTGAAATTTAGAGTACAGTCATCGTAGGTGACTATCCAGAAAATTGTTAATCTACAAATATTGGGAGTGGGAAGGACTAACCATCTGAATAAAATATGTAGCATAGAGCATGTACTCAATAAATATCACACCAATGAATGAGTGATTTTCAAAGTAACTGGAATTAGTTAATTTATATCATAATAAAATGTTCCCCAATAGATAAGAACTCTTTTAAATATCCTGAAATATTAATAATGTAAACAACATAGAATCTACAAATAACATGGAAATACCCAACATTAGAAAGAGTGAAAGTTGACATTAGAAAGATATTGCTTTCCATAGAGCCAAATGACCTTACCAATGCATTACAACAAATTTTAAATGGCTTAAGATGCATGTATTATTGCCAGTAAATTATTATGTCTGTTCATGCATTTATCATAACAGGCATATCATCAAAAAATGCATTTTGACTTTATCTATTTTAGAATTGTAAAGTGAAGAAAATATTAGTTGGGACCCCAATGATTGTTGTGGACTATTCAAACTATACAACAGAACATGTTATTTAATTTATTTAACAAAAATTTATGTATCTGGTTGTAAGAGTAATAATCAATCTAAAGACTTTGAAATAGGTAGAAATATAAGGAATGAGCTATATTTTTATTATGCAGTATAAATTTATGTTGTATGCATTTATTTGGAAATTAGTACTATTCTGCATATAAATCTTTCTATTTTCTTTTCCACATACTTGTGTCTATTATATCAGTGCAATAAATATTCTAGTATAATTTTCAATGATTGTACAACATACCATCATATATGATTATCTTTATTTGATAATACTACTTTGTTGCTTTACAATTTTCACCTTGGTAAATGAAACTCCAATGGACAAAATTATATGTAAACCTTTGCCTAAGATTCTAATTATTTCTTTCTGATAGATTTATAATTATTATTTAAAGGATATAAACATTCAAGGTTTCATTAACTCACTACTAGATAATTTTCTAATGATCCCAACAACTTACAACCAGGAATTCAATTTCATTTCCATTTCACTATATTGTAGAGTGCATCAGAAATTATCATCTTTTTAAAAAAACTTTTTATTTTGTTTCTTCTTGCTGTTGTTGGCATTGGGGTTTGAACTCAGTGCCTCACACTTGCTAGACAAGTGCTCTACTACTTGAGCCACTGTGCCAGCTGTACACCTTGTTATGTTGACAACATTGACTTATATTGCATATTTTGACTTACATTGTTTCATGTAATGTTATTTTTAGTAGTGAAGTCAAACATTCTTGATTTATTTAAAAATGCATCTATTTTGAGGGCTTTCTGTTCTTGCCATTTACCTGCTTTGTACTAATTATTACTGCTGATTTTTATAAGCCTTTCATTAAAAAAAAGCTAGGAGAACATTCTTTTTATTACAAACAATCTCAAAATTTTGTGCTTGATATTTGATTTTATTCGTGATTTTTGAAACGTGTGAATTTATCAATTTTTAAACTTTAGAATTTCTCACATTTCTTTGCATTTAAATTTCTTTATACACATGAACTTATGAATAAGTTTACATGGCACGTATAAATGGTGTTGTAAATCATTTGGACAGTTTAGAACAGCTGTTTGTCTGCCTGTCACTTCCTCCACACTCCTTTTTGTATCCATGAATACCCTTTCCCTCCCCATCTCCAGTGGTAACTATTTGGCAAATAATCCCCTTTTCCCTAAATCATGTTATTTTTAAATGTATACTCCAATAGCATTATAGATAGAAAATTACTAAGAACAGAGAAATAAAAACACCTTTTAAATTTTATCCTATGTTAGTCCATTACCTATAACATATAATTTACCATTGTGGTGACATTTAACAGGTGTAGTTCAGTGGTATTGGATGCACTTGTATTGTTTTACTCATCTCCAGAACTTCTTCATCTTCCCAAACAGAAAGTAGTACCCATCAAACCACAGCTCTCCTATGCCTGAATCCCACATAATTACCATTTTATATTCTATCTCTACTCATTTGAATACTCTAGGTACCTCATGTATGTGAAATCATTCAAGGGTTGTCATTACTGTCTGTTTTATTTCACTTAGGATAAATGACTATCAGTTTTGTAAGATGTCAAAATTTCATTTCTTTCTAAGAATGAGGAATATTCCACTTTACATATGCAATACACTTTATTCATTCATCTGTCCATGAGCACTTGGGTTGTTTCTACCTTTTAGATATTATGTATAGTGTTGCTATGAACGTTCTTGGGTAACAATAGCCTTTTAAACAACATTCTCACATTTTTATACAGCCATTGAATTGTTTTGAAGCTCTGATACTAACTGCCTACTAATTATGAGTCAGCTTTACTTATACAAAGCAATTTTTGCCCTGAATATTTCTCTCAAGAATGCAAAAGCCATCTTTCTGTATATAATCTGAAGTTTACTTGAAAATATGATGGAAAATGTTTAATAAACAAGTAAAAACATAATAGCCTAGCAGATTAGGGATATAGCATGCACAACGGCTGGGGTTCAATAACAGGCAATGAAAAAATAAAATGAAATATCCTATGAAGATTGATTCTCCTCCAGAATTGGTAATACACTAAAGTTAAGGTGACACATGGGTAAATAGGAGAAATTTCTCATCTTCCTTTGAGCCAAAGAGAACTTAAATGTATTTGGGATGTGATATATTCCCACCTTTTTTCTCATCATTTGTTTTTTCAGGGAAGTCAGGAATGGTTGATAAAAATTATACCATGAAAAATGAGTTCATCCTCACAGGATTCTCAGATCACCCAGACATGAGGACCCTTCTGTTCACAGTGTTCTTTGTCATTTATCTGATCACCATGGTAGGGAATATTGGTCTGTTGATACTAATTTCAAAAGAACGGTCTCTTCACACACCTATGTACATCTTTCTAGGTGACTTGGCTCTTGTGGATTCTTGCTGTGCCTGTGCTATTACTCCTAAAATGTTAGGAAACTTCTTTTCTGAGGACAAAAGGATTTCCCTCTATGAATGTATGGCACAATTTTATTTTCTCTGCACCATTGAAACTTCAGACTGCTTTCTTCTTTCAGCCATGGCCTATGACCGCTATGTGGCCATATGCAGCCCACTGCAGTACCACACCAGGATTTCCAAGAAACTCTGCATTCAGATGACCACAGGGGCTTTCATAGCCGGAAACCTGCATTCCATGATTCATGTTGGGCTACAATTTAGGTTAACATTCTGTGGGCCTAATCACATCAACCACTTTTACTGTGATATTCTACCCTTGTACAGACTGTCCTGTGTTGACCCTTATATCAATGAACTGGTGCTATTTGTTTTTGCAGGTTCACTTCAACTTTTCACAATAGGAACTGTCTTAATTTCTTATGTGTACATTGTTTTTACAATTTTCAAAATGAATTCCAAAGAGGGAAGAGTTAAAGCCTTTTCCACCTGTGCATCTCACTTTTTATCAGTTTCATTATTCTATGGGTCTATTTTCTTCATATACATTACACCCAATTTATCAGAAGAAGGAAATAAAGAGATACCAGCTGCTATTTTGTTTACAACAGTAGTTCCCTTACTGAACCCTTTCATTTATAGTCTAAGAAATAAGGAAGTAAAAAGTGTTTTGCACAAAATTCTGATGAAAAATATCCTAAAGGAAGTTTAAAAGAGAGAAATCCACTGTAGCTTAGTGATTTAGACACAGCACAACTTTCATATGAAATTACTCAGAAGTACAAAAATCATATGTAAAATATTAACATACCATAACACATTCAAATTAAGCAGTAGTATGTGGGTGGTAAGTATATTTAAAAGAGATATCTGTGATAGATTTAACACAAAATAACAAAAATTCATATAAAACTTTGAAATGATTCAACCAACAGCTTAATATGTTGCCAAGCTCATGGTCTTTGTCAGTTTTCAGGGATGTTCAGTACCCAAAAGACAACCACAAACTTAGTTAGAAATATAAAGTAGCATCACATAAACTTTTATAAGCATACCACTATGACAGTTTAGAGTATGAGCATTTTAGGAGAGCTGAAAAGGTTTAAGACCTGTGAAGCTTCATCCAACAAGTTCACTTAAAACGAACAGCATCAATGTTATGGCATGTGAATTTTGAGAAAGCCGTTTTCTTAGCATTAGAGGTAAATACTATAGTTTGAATAGAGCTAGAGAAGAAATGAAGGGATCAAATAAAAATTAATATTGTATCTCCACATTTAAATTGTTATGGAGTTTAATAGTTGAACACTCACTATCCTTATTCAAGTTAACTTGAAAGATTTTTATCTATCCCCATGTGTATATGCATTGTTTCAATAACAAAGTTGTAAACAAATAGCCAAAGCTAATATGGAATTTGAGGAGCTTGGATATCAGTGAGTTAGGCAAAATTTGTGAGGAAGGGGACCAACACTGGGTATATTATATAGAGACATGAACAGGGCTTATCTATAAAACAAAAATCCTTTTTTGTGAAAATTGCAAAGTTGTACGGGGGAATGGAATCTAATGATCTCAACATGACATCGTAAAATATTTACTTTCCAATTATTTAGTCACCATATATTTTTTTGGAGATCCTGCTATGTGTAAGTACCATTCTAAGTGCAAGAATACATCATTTACATCCTACAAGTCTTTCTATCCTATTAAATAATAAAACATTTGTCATTTTAATTACTATCTTCTGGATCAAAGAGTACTAATATAACATGAAAATTCCTCCTTCTTCCTTCTCCCTTGATGCTCTGAGGTCACAGCTAAATTCCCAGAAGGCAAATGTCAGGTTGCAGCAGTGTCCCAGGCTATTTAGCCACCGGAGGCTGAATTCACATGGAAAATCAACATATTGAGTTCATTGAGAAAAATCAGTGAGAAAGCACATGCAATATTTCCAATCCTTTAACTTATGAATAAAAAATATATAACCACTTATTCTCTTTGGAATCTCCAAGAAAACCTAATGTAGTTCATTCCAGTTATACTCACACATTTCATGATTTCTTTGGTTGTTAGACATTAAACCCCTCAGATATTTTCCTGGGATGAATATCAGTAGGAGGTACATGGGCACAACAAAAGAGAGAATGAGGGTGAATATGATAGATGTATTTTGTATCCATATTTGAAAATAGAAGAATGAAACTTGATGAAATTGTCCTAAGAGAAGGGGGAGGGGAAGAAGATGGAATATGATGGAGGGTGTAAACCTAACTAAGATAAATTGTAAGCACATATGTAAATATCATAATGTATCCCCCTGTACAACTATTATATGCTAATAAAATTTTTAAAAATAAAAAGAGATTAAGCCCATCAATTAAGAATCTGCCCAATCTTACCTCTGATCTTTGGTAGTTGGCTATAATGTATAGGTCCTTCCTTTTCTGGTATCACAACATTTAATACAAATGTCATGTTGCAGGTGATCTCTGTAAATGCAAAAATGATACCTGTTAAAACTATTCTAGTTTCTCCCTATCAAGGGAGAAAAGGATCAAGGAGAGAGGTGGAAGGGATGAAGTCAAGTATGATATATTTGATACATTGTAAGAACATTTGTAAGTGCCACAATGTACCCCCACCCAGTATGATAAAGAAGAAAAAAAGATCCATGATTGTCAGTGTAAGAAGGCACAATTTTTGACAAATCCAATGTATATCAAAAATAAATTTTAATGTATATACCTGGGACCCATGGCTCTGTAACCTGAGCTACATAGATAGGAGGAAAGCCCTGGGCAAAAAGTGAAATCCTATCTGAAAAATAACCTAATACAAAAAGGGCTGGAGTTGACCCTCTAGTGATATTGTGCTTGCTATGCAAGAGTAAGGCCCTGAGTTCAAGTACCAGTACTGCCTACCCCAAAAAAGTTAGTGTATATAAAGATAGCCTTCATGTAGTATCATTGGCAAATTTTCCAATCCCAAAGCATAATCTTGAACTCTCAAGTACCTTTTGCCTTCTCAAATCTTAATATTTTCTTAAACAACACCATAGATAGGACATAAATTACATGTTTGAATTTGATTTTTAACTTGATTTTAGCTCTGTCAAGATATTATGTTTGATTATGTATTCATACAGAACACTCACTAATCAAGAATATTCTCAGTCAGGCACCTATAATCCTAGCTACTTGGGAGACTTAGATCAGGAGGATTGTACTTTTGAGGCCAGCCCACACAAAAAGTTTATGAGACCACATCTCAACCAATAGCTTGGCACAATAGCATGCTTCTGTCATGCTAGCTAGAACAGGAAGTATAAAATAGGAGGATTGCTGTCCAGGCTGGCCTGGGCAAAAAGTCAACCCTTTTCTCAAAACTAACCAGAACAAAACTTGCTGCAGTCTGGCTCAAGCAGTACAACACCTGTTTATCAAGTTCAAACTCTACTACCATCAAAAAACAAGAACGTTTTAATGTTTAGCAATAGCCATTTTTACTCTCAAATTCTTTGATGACCTAAAATATTAGTGCATTGGTTTATCAATCTGTAGTTTAAAACAATGCGCTTCATAATGAAATCCCTATGAACTTTAATTAAATGTAGTCTGCTTATTTTTTCATTGTATATGGCACTGTATTACTGATTATATAAATTAAATCACATTTCTTTCTTTTTCTCCATGAGAACATTGCTTGTTTTGTTAGTCGTTAGGAGTACCAATACCCTTCAGTAACCCAATGAAAACTAAAATTTTCATCATATTAACAGAAGATGGAGAAGTTGTCAAAGCATAAATTAGGCATAAAAATAGTGAAATCCACAAAATCTATAAAAAGATTATTCATCAAGTAAATTTGCAAATAATAAAGAAAAATAATTTACTAAAATTATATCATCTGATCACTACTAAGCTAGACTTTTCATTTGTTCTACCAACAAGTTAGGTAATTTTTATGCCTTTGTTGTAGGAAACCTCATACATTGAAATAGAGTAGCCTGCCAAATTCATTCCATAAGCCCAGTGCATTTGGAGTTAAAATCAATATGTCCTTTTTTTCACAAGCTTGGGGATCCAGAAAACAGGATTACATTGTCTTCATAGTTTAGTTATTAAGAAACACCAAAAATAAACTGTGTTTTAAAAGATGGGAAATAATTTTGACAACTGCAACAAAATAGATGACCAGAGTTGTGTTTACGGAAATGAGTCTGTCACTGGGAGTGGAAAGTATGGACTAAGATCATAGGGATAGGTATTGATATACTTGCCAGTACTTTAACTGATACATCTCTATTGATTCCTTTATTTGTAATTTTGCTGCATTACTATTTTAGCTACATATATTGTACCAATTATAGAGTTATGTTTTCATTTATGTAAATCTAAACATTGTATAATAAGTGAGTTAAGAATACATAAAGCCAGGCACCAATGGTTCATGCCTTTAATCGTAGCTACATGAGAGGCAAGAGATCAGGAAGATCATGGTTTGAGGCCAGCCCAAGCAAATAGTTCATGAGACGCCATCACAAAAATACCCAACATAAAAATGAGCTAACAGAGTAGCTCAAGTAGTAGAGTGCCTGCCTAGCAAGAGTGAGGCCCTGAGTTTAAGCCCCAGTACCACCAAAAAAAAGTAACATGTACATTAATTTCTATAACTTATGGACTTTGTCTGACTTCTGGCACATTATTTCATTTAAAATTTGCCAATTGAAAGATGTTTGATTTTATGAATGAGAAGTCAGGGTAACAAAAGAGAGACTATACTCTGAAGAAGAAAGAAAAAGAGAGAGAGAAAGAGACAGACAAAGAAAGAAAGAAAGAGAAAGAGAGAGAGAGGGAGGGAGGAAGGAAGGAAGGAAGGAGGTGTTGGGAACCATGACAGGGGAACAGACAGCTGGAAAGCCTAGAGAAAAGAAGGTGACAGAGTAAAATAGAAAATAGTCTGCAGTACCAGCTCAAGCTCCCTAAGGAGAAGGGAAACTCAAAGCCATCTCCATAAAGTAAGCTAGGTGGGTTTGGCAACAGATTGGTAGGACTAGCCATAGAACATGTCCCCACCTTCTTCAAGTCTTAAACCCAATATATGGATTTGGTGCAATAGTGATTCCTCCCACTTGACAGGTTAACATCAGAGGACAAAGACATTTTTCACTTCCTATGTTTCAGAGAGCTCTTGTGAGGTGCCATCTTTACAGAGGTCTTATTATTCAAGAGTAAGGTACTCTGGGGACTTGAAAACAAGGAACAATAGTGGCTCAAGGAGTCTTGGGAAGTGAATTACTGACTGGAGTCTGAAAGCACTGACACCAGGTTTCTGGAGCTGCCTGCTATCTATTAGTGTGTGCTGCCAAATGTGACTGATAACTTTCATACAGGGCTTATAAACCACATGATTTCCCTAGCCTCCTCCCACACACAGAGTGATGAAATTCTGGATGGGCTCTGAAAGCGCTGAAACTAACTTGAAGAGTTCTCTCTACTGCAGAACCCAGTGCTCACTAATGCATTTAGGGGATACCCTTAGGCTTGGATGCTTGCTGCCCATGGAGACACAAAGTCAGGGCTGGGAGAAAGAATGTGGGAATACAACTGCCCTACAGTCCTCAAAGCTCTTTATAGGCCAAAGCAGCTCCTAGCACACAAAGAAGGGAAGCTTATGAAGTAAAAGTACCAAGGAAGTGGACAAATGACCCTTGACAAGCCCTACCCTCAACCCACATATAGTACCAGGAAGTACACTAGACACTACAAGAGACTCTTGCTAGTTTTTCTCTATGTGAGTAGTGCTGAGGGTAAAGCCAAGTGCCCTGAGCATGTGGACAAACATTTGGCTACTGAGATAATATATCCCCAGTCCAGTGATGAAAAACTGCACCTCAACTCTGCTACTACATACTCATGCCTAAAAATTGAAAATGCTCAAGATGACAGATTACAAATTATTAAAACTCTCAATCAATACCATGGCCTCAGATGTACAAAAGCCAATGCAAAAACATAAGAAATATTTTTTAAAAGGTAACATGACTCTTAAAATGTGAACAACTACATAAAGGGTGACTATAATGAAAGTGAAGTGGATAAAATCTCAAATAATTTGAAAGAATGATTACAAGAATGAGCAATGAAATTAAATTGAGCATATATAAACATCTGAATTAATACAAAGACAACAAAAACAACAAACAAACAAATTCTAAGATGATACAAGTAAGCACGTAAATGAAACAAGGAAGACAATTTAGGACAAGAAAGAAGAATTCAGTAAAGATATAGAAAGTCTCAAAAAAAAAAACTCAAGTTGAAATTCTGGAAATAAAAAGCTCAATAAGACAAAAACTCAGATAAAAGCCTCTCCAGTAAATGAGATCAACTTAAAGAAAGAAAATCAGGACTTGAGGACAAGGTAAATGAATTAGAACCTATAGACTAATATAAAGAAAAAATTGTCTTGGCTATTCGTGGCCTCTTGTGTTTCCATATAAATTTCATGGTAGATTTTTCGATCTCTTTAATGAATGTCATTGGAATTTTGATGGGAATTGCATTAAACATGTAGATCACTTTTGGGAGTATAGAAATGGGCAAGTGAATTAAACAGAACTTTCTCAAAAGAAGAAATTCAAATGGCCAAAAAACACATGAAAAAATGCTCACCATCTCTAGCAATAAAGGAAATGCAAATTAAAACCACACTAAGATTCCACCTCACCCCTGTTAGAATAGCCATCATTAGCAACACCACGAACAACAGGTGTTGGCAAGGATGCGGGGAAAAAGGAACCCTCATACACTGTTGGTGGGAATGTAAACTAGTACAACCACTCTGGAAAAAAATTTGGAGGCTACTCAAAACGCTAAACATTGATCTACCATTTGATCCAGCAATACCACTCTTGGGGATATACCCAAAAGACTGTGACACAGGTTACTCCAGAGGCACCTGCACACCCATGTTTATTGCAGCACTATTCACAATAGCCAAGTTATGGAAACAGCCAAGATGCCCCACCACTGACGAGTGGATTAAGAAAATGTGGTATCTATATACAATGGAATTTTATGCAGCCATGAAGAAGAACGAAATGTTATCATTCGCTGGTAAATGGATGGAATTGGAGAACATCATTCTGAGTGAGGTTAGCCTGGCTCAAAAGACCAAAAATCGTATGTTCTCCCTCATATGTGGACATTAGATCAAGGGCAAACACAACAAGGGGATTGGACTTTGAGCACATGATAAAAGTGTGAGCACACAAGGGAGGGGTGAGGATAGGTAAGACACCTAAAAAATTAGCTAGCATTTGTTGCCCTCAATGCAGAGAAACTAAAGCAGATACCTTAAAAGCAACTGAGGCCAATAGGAAAAGGGGACCAGGAACTAGAGAAAAGGTTAGATCAAAAAGAATTAACCTAGAAGGTAACACACATACACAGGAAATTAATGTGAGTCAACTCCCTGTATAGCTATCCTTACCTCAACCAGGAATACTTGTTCCTTCCTATTATTGCCTATACTCTCTCTTCAACAAAATTAGAAATAAGGGCAAAATAGTTTATGCTGGGTATTGAGGGGGCAGGGGGGAGAGAGAGGGGGCAGAGTGGGTGGTAAGGGAGGGGGTGGGGGCAGGGGGGAGAAATGACCCAAGCCTTGTATGCACATATGAATAATAAAAAAAAAAAAGAAAAAATTAAGAAAGTACAAATGGAACATAAAAGATATCTGAGACACCATTAAAAGAGCAACCCTCTGAATCATGGGCAAAGAAGAAAGATAAAACGTTCAAGCTAAAGACATAGAAAGTACATTCAATAAAATCATAGCAGAAAGTTTCCCAAATCTTGAGAAAGAGATGGTCATCCAGGTACAGGCGTCTTTTAGGACTCCAAACAAACAAGTCCAGAAAAGAAACTCTCCACGTTGCATTATAGCTCGCTCTAACATTAAGCATGCATAATGAGAAAAGAATATTGAAAACTGCAAGAGAGAGTGTCAAGTCACATATAAGGGCAAACCAACCACAATAACAGCATTTTCCTCAACAGAAACTCTGTAAGTAAGGAGGACGTGCAATGGTATGTTTCAAGCCCTAAAGTTAATAACTGCCAACCAGACTACTAACAATTATATCCAGCGAAGCTACTTTTCATAACTGAATGAGAACACAAATCTTCAATGCAAAGAAAATTCATTAATTCATGAGCATCAAGCCAGCACAGCACAAGACACTTAAAGGAATCCCACACACAAAACAGGAAGATAAACAAAACCATGAAAATATAATTATAAAATTAACTTTCCTAGAAGAGTAGATAAGCAAATGAGGATTAGGAAAGAATACATTTTTAAAAAGACCAACAAAGTTACAGGAATTAGTACATAAATTCTAATCACAACTATGAATGTTAATTGTCTCAATTCTTCAATCAAAAAGAAACATACTGATAATTGTTTTAAAGCACAAGAGCCAACCATTTTTGCCCACAACAAATGCACCTAAATGGTAAAGACAAACACAGGCGTAAAGTGAAAGTGTGGAAAAAGATATTCCAAGCAAATTGAGCCCAAAAGCAAGAAGGAGTAGCTATTCTCATGTCTGACAAAACAGACTTCAAACTAAACTTCATCAGAAGAAATAAAAATATATTTCTTCATATTGATAAAGAGGAGTAATCTACCAAGAGGGTATACCATTGCAAACATACACACATAAAATACAGGTGCACCTAATTTCATAAAACAAACACTACTGGACATAAAATCACAAACAGACCCCAGCACGATAATGCTGGGTGACTTCAATATCTTACTCTCATCACCAGATAGGTCATTCCAACAAAAAATCAACAAAGAAACTTCAGAATTGAATGACACTGCAGATCAAATGGACTTAAGAAACACCTACAGAATATTCTATGAAACAGCCACAGAATACACATTCTTCTCAAGGAAAATTCTCCAAAACAGATCATATTTTAGGACTTAAAGCAAGTCTTAGCAAGTACAGAATAATTAAATAACCCTGTATTTTACCAAACCACATGTAGTAAAATTCAAATACAAACAAGGAGAGCTACAGAAAATATTCAAACTCATAAAGACTAATTACTACATTTTTTAATAATCATTAA
Organism: Castor canadensis; assembly: GCF_047511655.1. Classification (NCBI taxonomy): domain Eukaryota; kingdom Metazoa; phylum Chordata; class Mammalia; order Rodentia; family Castoridae; genus Castor; species Castor canadensis. Next base: position 47,589,460 of record NC_133390.1, read on the forward strand.
GTCATCAAAGAAATAAAGGGTAATAATAATTAAAATATCCCAAGGACCAAACAAAAATGAAAACACAACAGAAACTTTGGGATACAAAAAGACAGCTCAAAGAGGAAAGATTACAACTATAACTATGGAAACCTACATTTAAAAAATCAGAGTGATCTCTATCCTAATGCTATACAGTTAAAATTATTAAAAAATAATACAACCAAAACCCAAAATCAGTCAATGGATAGAAATAATTTTAAAAAGAGGGCAGAAATTAATGAGATGAAGACTAAAAGAATGATACAAAGAATAAATGAACCAGAGTTGGTTCTTTGAAAAATAAATAAGATTAACAAACTCTTCATCACACTAATCAAAACAAATAAAAGAAGACTCAAATTAGTGAAATTAGTGATGAAAAAGAGGATATCACATCAAATGCCAATGAAACTCAGAGGATTGCTAGGGACTACTTCAAAAACTGATATTCAAATTTGAAAAAACTAGAAGAAATTGTAAAACTTCTAGGTGCATCTGACCTACCAAATTTAAAACAAGAGGACATAAACCTCATAAACAGATTTATAGTGAGCCATGAGAATGAATCAGTAATAAAGAGTTGACCCAAAAAGAAAGGCCCAGGACAGGACAAACTCATTTCTGAATCCTGCCAGATCTTCAAAGGATAACTGACACTAATACTGCTCAAACTATTTCATAAAATAGAAAAATAAGAAATGCTACAAATCTTATTCTATGAAGTCAGTATTATACTGATTCCAAAATCACATATGGACACAACAAAAAAATTATAAAACAATTTCCTTGATTAGCATAAACACAAAAACTCTCAATAAAATACCTGCAAATCAAATTCAAAAATACATTGAATATCATATACCATGATAAAGTTGGTTTCATCTCAGTGACACAAGGATGGCTCAACATATGCAAATTAATAAACATAATTCAGCACATAAACAGATTCAAGGACGAAAAACATTTAATTCTCTCAACAGAGACAGGAAAAAACTTTTTAAAAATTCAGCATTTCTTCATGATAAAAGCCTAAGAAAGTTGGAATAAAATGAGCATACTTCAACATAATAAAGACTGTGTATGTCAAATCTATAAACAGCATCATACTAAGCAGGGAAAACATAAAACCATTAAAAACTAAAACCACAAACTCAGGAAGAAGACAAGGATGTCCCCTCTTCTCTTATTCAATATACTACTTGAATTTCTAGCAATAAGGATAGAGAAAGAAATAAAATGGACACAAACAGGAAAGAGAGAAGTCCAATTGCACTTATTTTCAGACAATATGATCCTATACTTAAAAAACCCTAAAGACCACCAAAAACTCTTAGATCTGATAAATGTTTCAACAAATTAGCAGGATATAAAATCAACACAGAAAAATCAGTGGCTTTTCTATGTAAAAATTAATAGGCTGAGAAATAAATGAGAAAACAATTCTTTTCACAAAAGCCTCAGAAAACATACTTCAGAATTAGATAAGGAGGTGATGGACATCTACAATAAAAACTTCAATACATTCAAGAAAGGGATTGAAGAAGATACTAGAAGAGGGAAAAACTCCCCATGTTCAGGGATCAACAGAATTAATATTGTTTTTTTAAAAGGGGGCTATACTACCACAAATAATTTGTATATTCAGTACAAATTGTATCAAATTCCCAATGTCATTTTTCACAGAAATAGAAAAATTGAAACTAAAATTCATATGGAAGCATAAAAGATACTGAATGGCCAAATCAATCCAGAGAAGTAAAGCTATGCTGAAGATACTGCAATATCTGACTTTAAATAGTGCTATTGAGTCATGCTGGGAAAAATAGTATGGTACTGGCACAAAAGCAGACAGTTAATGAATGGAATAAAATAGGAAACCTAGACAAAAAACCCCAAAAGCATAGTTAAGCAATCTATCTTTTGACACAAGTGCCAAAAAGCATACATTGAAAAATGAAACAGCATTTTCAACAAACAGTACTGGGAAATTGAAGATCTACTTATAGAGGACTGAATCTAGATGACTGTTTCTCATCCACTGAAAAAATGAATTCAATATGGATCACAGATTGTAATGTAAAACCTAACACTTTCAATCTACTAGAGAAAACACAGAATGAGTTGAAGATATAGGCATAGGCAACTACTTGCAAAATAGGACTCTAGTTGCTCAAGAAATAAGAGCAAGAATAGACAAATGAAGTTGCACCAAATTATAAAGTATCTACACATCAAAGGAAACCATTACCATAATGAAGAGATGGATCACAGAATGTAAGAAGTGCTTTTTGTTATTCATCAAAGGGTCAATGCCCAGAATACACAAAGAGCACTAACATTAAAAGTACAATTAATCCAAGTAACAACATGAGCAAATGAATTAAACAGACAGTTCTCAAAAGAATAAGTACAGAAGGATAATAAATACAGAAAGAAATAGTCAACATCCTTAACCAAAAGGAAAACACAAATCAAAATGACATTGAGATTCTTTCTCACCAGTGTGGACATATCAAACTGGTTGGAACTTGACTCAGATTCTTCAACACATAACTACATAGGAGGGAAAGTGAAGCCACATATCTGCATCTACCCCACACTTTGAGCCATCAACTGGCCTACTTGGGAGGAGAATGTGAGTCTCACATCGTGATATCAAGAGCCACCCTGTGCCCACAACCTGGCCCCATGTATTCAGGTGAAGAGTGTAAGACTAACATTCAGAGATACTGCCCTATACTCAGATATATTGTCAAACACCAGAAGTCAATGCAAACCTCCAAAATCCACAACCACAGCTACATCAGGAGCTACCTAACTTTTGAGGAGAACATGGGGCCTGTTTGTTTGTTTGTTTTTCTGACTGTTTTCTCTTTCTCTGTGCTTATTTTTCTTTGTTCTCTCACAGTATTAATTTTATACCATCATCCCATATACTTCTGATTTTACATCTTTCTTCATTTTTTCCCCATTCCCCTTTTATTTCACTACTCAATTTTAAAAATATACCTTTAATAATTTTTAAACTCCCAGTTTATCCTATAAGAATCCTAGTTTCTTTCTTCCCTAACCTTATTGGAGATACAGCTTATGTTTCCAAGTGGGGTTTTTTTAACTATATTTTAAAGTTTGGTTCATATTTGAATTACTTATATTTTTACTACTCTCTCTGTTTCTTCTATGAGTGGTAGTATACATCTATCCTCTTGAATAGATGTATAAATCACAACATGGAAACACAAGAAATTTTTAAAAATAAGGAATTATGACTTCTTCAGAGCTCATAACTTCTTTAATAACAGACTCTAATGATACTGAAATGGTTTAAACATTGGACAAAGAATTCAAAGGTATACTTTTAAGAATGTCCTCAAAGAGGATTCATACAAACAGATAAATGAAATAAGAAAGTCAGTTCAAGACCTGAAAGAGGAAATGGCAATGCACATGAGCAATTAAGCAATGAGATTGAGACTCTGGAAAAAGTGGAAATGTTGAAACTAAAAAAGTCAATAAATCAAATTAAAAACACAGGAGAAAGCATCACCAGTAGACAACTCAAGCACAAGAAAGAACATCAGGGATTGAGACAAGGTCAAGGAAATATTACATTCAACCAACAATAAAGGGATAAAAGCAAAAATAAGCATAACTACAACTTGAAAGAACACCAGGATACTATCAAAAGACCAAATCTAAGAATCCATGGGTTAGAATAAGGAGTTGAGATACAAACTAAAGGCAAAGAAAACTTATTTAATGAATGTATAGCAGAAAACTTCCCAAACCTAAGATAAAATATAGACATTCAAGTACAGGAGGCACTTAGAATCCCAAATAGACATCACCAATAAAGAACTTTCCATATCACATACTTAAAATACCAAAACTACAGAACAAAGAAAGCATATTGACAGCAATAAGAGAAAAGCAACAATTTAGTTACAAAAATAAACTCATCAGAATTAAACCAAATGTCTCAGCAGAAACCCTAAGAGCTAGGAAAGAATGTAATGATATACTTCAAACCCTGAGAATAAATAACTGCCAACCAAGATGACTATATTCAGCAAAGTTATCCTTTAAAATTTAAAAGTCTTGCAAGGTAAATATAAACTATTAGGATCACTATTAAAATTAGCAATTTAGAATCACTAAGTTAGCATCACAAAAAATACTTACAGGTATTCTATACAAGATGAGGAAAAACAAACATGAGAGCTCAAGAAAGAATAAATTTCATAAGAATAGATAAACACATGAAATTAATAAAGAATCAAACATGTTAAATTCAATAAACCAACAACTCCTAAAATGAATACAAGAGAAATAAAAAAGCAAATAGTAATCAAATAAAACAGGAAAAACTAATCAAATTACAGAAATCAACAAATACCTCCCACTAATAACCCTAAATATAAATAGGGTTAATTCTTCAATCAAAACACACTGACTGCATGATTGAATTATAAAAAGAAGCTTGGTGTCTACATGAAACTTACTGAAGTGGCAAAGAAACACACAGACTGAAAGTGAAAGATGGCAATAATACACCAAGTAAATAGAAGCTGAAAGCAAAAAAGTAGCTACACTCATATCTGACAAAGTATACTTAAAGCCAAAATTATTGAGAATAGATAAAGGTCACTATATATTTATAAATGGAGTAATTCATCAAGAAAAGTTAATGATTGTTAATATGTATGCACCAAAAATTGGTAAATTCAGTTTAATAACACAAACACCAATAGACATAAAGGGACAGGTATGCCCAAATAGAATAACAGTGGGTGAGCTGAATACCAAACTTTCATTTATAGAAAGATCATCCAAATAAAATTCAACAAAGAAACCTCAGAGTTAACTGCTCAATAGATCGGATGGACTTAATGAACATCTACAGAGTTTTTCATTAGCAGCTACAGAATGCACATTCTACTCACAATCCCATAGAACTTTCTCCAAAATATATCACAATTTAGGCCATAAAACAAGTCTAACGAATATGAAAAAAACAAAATTATTTCATGGTTTTAACACATCATAATGGAATAAAATTAAAAATCAATACCAAAAGAAACTATACAAACACATGGAGATTGAACAATGCACTTTGGAAAGATAAGTGGACCATTGAAGAAATCAGAGATGAAATAAAAATGTTCTAGAATTTAAGCAGATCTACAATGAGTAATGACATTGAAGCAGCATAGAGACTCCCAAACAAAGAAAATCTCAGGACCAGACATATTTAATGCTGAATTATACCAGCCCTTTACAGAACTATGCAAATACTCCTAAAACTATTACATAAAATAGAAAGGGAAATAATCCTACCAAACTCTTTCCACAAAGCCACTATCACAGATGCCAAAACCAGATAATGACAAAACAAAAAAGAAAACGATGGATCAACGTTTTCTCAATAAAATACTAGGAAAACTGACTTCATCAACACATTTAAAAGATCATACAACATGATCAAGTTGGCTTCATCCCAGGTATGCAAGGTTGATTCAACGTATGCAAATCAAAAAAAAAAAATAGAACATAAATGAAATCAGGACAAAATTCATATTATCTCAACAGATGCAGGAAAAGCCTTTGACAAAATTCAGCATCCCTTCATGATAAAATCCCTGAAAAAAAACTAGAAATAGCTCTCTCTCTGGGACCCCTGGGTGACATTTTCACACATATATGTGGAGGATGCGCCTGTGACTGGGAGGAGGCTACAAAAAGGAGTGCTGGAAGGGGAGGAGGGTACCCACTTCCTCCTACTCAACTACCCTCTGGCCTGAGATGGTCCTGGTGCCCTCACACCCACCCTTGGTGCCACCACCAGCCCAAACCCCTCCACCAGCACCCACGCTCAGCCAGTGTGGGTCCTCTTGGCCTTCCAGACTTCCTCTCTAGCCAGCCCCTCCACCTCTCCCAGACTGGTTTCGGACATGACCTTACAGCAGCAGGCAAAAGGAATTCTGGAGCTGGGTGAAAGTGGCCATTGGTTCCTCACAGATGGATTGAAAAACTCCAAGGGCAAAGGAAGTCCAGATAGTCCAAAAACTCAAAAATCTCCCTCAGGAAAAAAAACGTGGTATGATACATCACTTACCATGCTCACCAAGAAGTTCATTCAGCTATTAAGTCAGTCACCTACTGGGGTCTTGGATTTGAACAAGGCAGCAGAGATGCTGAAATTGCAGAAGAGAAGGATTTATGATATCACCAATGTGATGGAAGGCATCCACTTCATTAAGAAGAAGTCTAAGAACAATGTCCAGTGGATAGGCTGCAGTTTGTCTGAGGATGAGGGCATGCTGGCCCAGTGTCAAGACCTATCAAAAGAAGTGACTGAGCTCAGTCAGGAAGAGAAGTTAGATGAACTGATCCAAAGCTGCACCCTGGACCTCTGAAGATTCAGAGAATCAAAGGCTAGCTTATGTTACATATTAAGACATTTGAAAAATGTTCTACCCCTTGACTTCCTGTAATCCTACTCACTCTTTCATAGTGAAAGAGGAGTTGGTTCTGGCCAAGACTCTTCTACCCCCAACACAGTGGGGTTCTTCCTAGCTTAAGGAAGTGCCCCTGATAGAATGCCATTCACACAATGGGATGTCTTTCTCCCTCAAGGCCTTTCTATCTGAACCCAACAAGGCAACCTCATAACTCTAAAGGAACACACCTCTCCAGCAACAGACCTCAAAGGAAAGGAAATCAATGAATTAAAACAAAATTCAAAATAATGGCTTTTCCCTTGGTACTTCCTATTATTGCTTATACTCTCTCTTCAACAAAATTAGAGATAAGGGCAGAATAGTTTCTGCCTGGTAGCGAGGGGTAAGGGGGGGGTAAGGGACCGGGTGGGGGGAAGGGGGGGAGAAATGACCCAAAAAATGTATGCACATACTAATAAAATAAAAATTAAAAAAAAATAATGGTTTTTAATGAAACCCAATTAAATACAAAAGAATGCAAAAAATTAAGGTAATTATTGTCTGAGTAATAAATTCAGCAAAAAGACAGAGATCATGAACAAAAAACAAATAGAAGTCTTACAGCTAAATAACTCAATAGAGGAAATTTAAAATGCAATTGAGAGTAACAACAACAGACTAAATCAAACAGAAGCAAGGTTTCTGAAGTACACAAATCTGTATTGTAAAGAAGAATGAAATGTCATTTGCAGGAAAACAGATGGAACTAGAGATCATCATTTAAGTGAAATAAGTAGGACTAAGAATGACAAATATCACATATACCCTCTCATATGCAGAATCTAGACAACAAAATGAAAAGATAAAAAGAATGACATGAGTGTAAAACGGGGTCTGTTAGGTGAGAGGGGGAAGACAAAAGAAGAGGGTCATTAGGGTCCAGTTATATGCATACTGTATATGCATGTATGAAAATGTAATAATCAATTAAAAGTTACTTAAAAACAGGGTGGGTTAAGAAAGATTATATAGAGTGTGAATTCTATGAATGTAATAAAACAACTTTGTTAAATGAATAGACACTAAATAAATAAAATAAAATTTTAAAATTCAATCAGAGGAAAGGAAAAAAAGGAAAAGAAAAAATAATGAAGAAATTCCCAAAAGTTTACAACACACCATTAAGTGACCAAATGTATATATTCTGATGTTCTAGAAGGAGAATGAAAGGAAACCCTATTTAATAAGTAATAAATAATGGCTGAAATTTTTCCAAATCTTGGGATAGATACACACATTTGGGTCTGTATATCAAATGACAGGTCCATAAATTCAAATTAATCCAAATAAATTCAACCAAAAAGAAAAAACCCTAACAGATGCCTATTACAGTTGAAGTGTCAAAAGCCCAATACAAAGATAAGTGCCAAAAACACCAAGAGAAAATCAACAAGTCACATATATATGAGCTGCTATGAGGCTAAAAGATTTTCAAGAGAAAATTTACAGACGAGTAAAAAGTAGAATGATACATTCACAGTTTTGAAAGAAAGAATTTTCCACCCAAAGCATTATATCCAATAAAACTGTCCTTCAGAAGTGAAGGAAAAATAAAGTCTTTTCAGATAAGTGAAAGGAGGGAATTTTTCACCATACAGGTTAATCTTTTAAAAAATGTTTAAGAAAATCCTTCATTAGAACTGAGAAGATAGTAACTATCATTAAAAAAAATTATATGAGAGCATAAAAGCTACTAGTAGAGAAGATACAAAAAGTGAATGTGAAACAAAGAAAAATCATCAATGAAAAAAATCATCAAATCACAAAGAACAAAAGAGAGAAAGAGGAAATTAAGAAAAAAATAACAAAATGACAGGTGTAAATATTTTTAGTTGTGATAAAATGAACATTAATTCCAAAACTGAGAACAGACAGACAGAAAGTCACTGTGTAAGATTGAAAAGGACAAATTCAACCAAAGTAAATAACAACTTAAAAATATAATGTGACTTAACACTAAAGCACACAATTACAGAAAGCAAACACAATTAGATCCAAAGAGAGGAATAAATACTAATATAATAATAATAGAGGTTTTCATGCACACTTTTTTTTATGAACAGATCTTCCAGACAGAAAATCAAAAACAATAGAAAGAACAAAACCATTGGAGTTAAACGCTACTATAAACAAAATGGACCTTGCAGACATTTATAGAACATTTGTTGCAATAGCTACAGAAGCATGTGGGATTTTTCCAAGATAGATCATATGATGGCCACAGAATAAATCTGAACAAATTTATAAAAATGAAATCATATCACATATATTCCATGATGAAACAAAATGAAAAAATAATAAGGGGATACTTATTAAAATATACAAATACATGAAAAGTAACTAAATGCAAATCTAAAGGATTAATTGGTCAATGGAGAAATAAAATTTAAATTAAAATATCTCATGAAAATGGAAATACAACATACCAAAACCTTAGTACTATAAAAGCCATACTAAGAGTGAAGTTAATAGTAAAAATGACTGCATCAGAAAAGAAAAGGGAAGAAAGATTTCAAATAACAATATAATGATTCACCTTAAGGAACTAAAAAAGCAAGATCAAATCAAACTAAAACTAACAAAAGAAAGGAAATAATAAAGATCATAGAAATAAATTGAAGACTAGAAGAGCAGCAGACACATCAATGAATCAAAATATTAGTTTCTTGAAAATATGAACAAAATCAACAAATCATTAGCTACACTAAGAGAAATGACTAAAAAACAATATTTAAACAAGAAGGCATTGAAAACAACACTGAATCAGTAATAAAACAACTCCCAATAGAGAAAAGCCCACAACTAAGTTTTACCAACCATTCAAAGAAAAACTAACAATAATTCTTCTATTGCAAAAGTCAAAGTCAGGGAACTCTTCCAAAGTGATTCTATAAGGCCAACATTACTTTGATACAAAATTAGACAAGCTACAAGAAAACCATTAAGCAATAGACAAGTATCATCGATAAACATTGATGTAAAACTTCTCAATGAAATTCTGGCAAACTGAATCCAACACATCAAAACGATTACACATCATGACCAAATAGCATTTAATCAAGCTATGCAAGATGGTTCCACATATGCAAAAAAAAATTGTAACACATCAATCAAGAGAATAAGACAAATATGATTGTTGCAGTTCACCACAGAGAAGTTTAACAATCTTTAAGAAAAAAACACAAAATTTTATATTAAAAAAATACATCAACACAATAAACAATATATACAACAAATACTTATTTGACTTCATAGTTAATGTTGAAAAGCTGAAACTGTTTCCTTTAAGAACTGATATAAGGCATAATGGTCACTTTCACCACTGTTTATCACTATAGTGCCCACCAGAGCAGTTAAGCAAGAGAAAGAAATAAGGTTAATGCAAAGAGGAAAGAAGAAATTTATCATATCTTTATTCACAGGTAACATAATTTTGTATGTACAGAAACCTAGATATTCCACCAAAAATTGTATTGAATTGATTAATTAATTCATTAGTATTGCAGGATAAAAATCAACATACAAAAATAAATAATATTTTATGCCAACAACAAACTTGAGAAGATAGATCACAGTTTTGACAAGTGTATAATGAGATGGAAATTACAGGATGAAAGAAGATGAAGGACAAGGACAGAATCCAGGGAACCAAAAGCATCATTGAAGAAAGGGGAGAAAAAATACCTAGCACAGAAGACAGAGATGAAACTATTAGGAAGAGAGGACCAGTAACTATTATCACGGAGGTTGAATGTGGGACTTTTGTCTATTACCAAACACTACATTTTGGTTATGAAGCTAATTCGATATTCTTTATAACGACACATAAAGTTGATTATTACTTTATCAAAGTAAATTATGTGGGCAGAAAAGAAAAATGGAAGCATTTTCAAATCTAACTCTGCATTTCTCCTATTTCACTTATGTTTCCTTATATCATGTATGTAAGCTTCCGCCAATCTGTTTCACTATCCAATTTTCAATTTTTGTCTGCTTTTTACAATTTACAGGTTTTCACTCTCCCCACTCCTATTCAACATAGCCTTGGAATTCCTAGCCAGAGCAATAAAGCAGAAAAAAAGAAATAAAAGGGATACAAATAAGTAAAGAAGTAGTCGAACTATCCTTATTTGCAGATGACATAATCTTATACCTTAAAGATCCAAAATACTCCACCAAAAAAACTCCTAAACACCATAAACAGCTTAAGGAAAGTAGCAGAATACAAAATCAACTTAACAAAAATCAGTAGCCTTTCTATATACCAACAATGAACAGGCTGAAAAAGATAAAGGAAAACAATTCCATTCACAATAGCCTCAAAAAGATTCAAATACCTAGGAATAAACTTAGCAAAGGATGTGAATGACCTCTACAAGGAAAATATAAACCATTAAAGAAAGATATTGAAGAAGACTACAGAAGGTGGAAAGATCTCCCATGCTCGTGGATTGGCAGAATCAACATAAAAGTGACTATACTACCAAAAGCAATCTACATGCTTAACACAATTTCCATCAAAATCCCAATGCAAAAAAAAAAAAAGCAATGCTGGAGGTATCACAATACCTGTCTTTAAACTATACTACAAAGCCATAGCAATAAAAACAGTGTGGTACTGCCACAAAAACAGATATGAAGACCAGCATAGAGGACCCACATATGAACCCATGTAGCTACACCCACTTAATTTTTGACAAAGGTGCCAAAAACATATGATGGAGAAAAGATAGCCTCTTCAACAAACATAGCTTGGAAAACTGGATGTCTGCCTCTAGAAAACTGAAACTAAATCCATGCTTGTCACCTTGTGCAAGTATCAACTCAAAGTGGATTTAGGACCTTAATATCAGACATGAAACCTTGAAGCTATTACAGGAAAGAGCAGGGAATACACTGGAAGCAATAGGCATAGGCAAGGACTTCCTCAGTAGAACACAAGTGGCTCAGCAACTAAGAGAAAGAATTGACAAATGGGACTACATGAAATTAAAACTAGTCTGCACAACAAAAGAAATGGTCTCTAAATTGAAGAGGACACCCATAGAATGGGATAAAATCTTTGCCAGCTATACATCATACAAGAAATTGATAACCAGAATATACAGGGAGCTCAGAAAATGAAATTCAAACAAACAAAAAATCAATGACCCAATAAAGAAATGGGCAACTGAACTGAATAGATCTTTTTCAAAGGAAGAAGTACAAATGGCTAAAAAAAAAAATGAAAAAAATGCTTACAATCCCTGGCCATAAAGGAAATGCAAATCGAAACCACACTAAGATTCCATCTCACTTATGTTAGAATAGCCATCATCAACAACAAATGTTGGTGAGGATACACAGACAAAGGAACCTCATACACTGCTGGTGGGAATGTAAGCTAGCAAAACCACTGTGGAGAGCAGTATGGAGGCTCCTTAAAAAACTAAAAATAGATCTGTCATACAATCCAGGAATACCACTCCTAAGGATGTACCCAATAGAATATGAGTCAACTTACTACAAAGGCACCTGCACATCCATGTTTATTTCAGCACTACTCACAATAGCTAAGCTATGGAAACAGCCAAGATGCCCCACTACTGATGAATGGATCAAGAAAATGTGGTATTTATACACAATGGAATTTTATTCAGCCACAAAGAAAAATGCAGTTTTGTCATTGGCAGATAAATGGATGGAACTGGAGAACATCATCTTAAATGAAGTTAGTCAGGCTCAGAAGGCCAAAAGCTGCATGTTCTCTCTCATATGTGGATTATAGACCCAAAACAAATGCAGGTCACACTAAGGGAAGGCCACTCACAGGAGGGATAGGGCAAGGGAAGGAAACCAACAACTTGAATGAGGATCATATGCTCACTATACAGGAATGAATATAGAAATTTTAAACTGGCTGGGGCCACCATGAGAAGGGGAGTAGGGAGGAGTGAAGAGGACTGGTAGAGTTGAACCAATTGGGGTAGTAAATACATATATGCATGGAAACAACAAACTAGCAAAAACACCATGTTTCTCTTACTATCTATTATGCTTTTTCTCTACAAAGTTGGAGAACAGGAGGGCAAAACAGGTTCTGCCCAGGCTGGGGTGGGGCGGAGTGGTTGGAACCAGTTGGAGGGGGGATTTAGAGGATAGAAGGGTAGGAGGATAAATATAGTGCAAATAATGCATACATATATATGTACATGCAAAAAAGATATCTGTTCCAGGAATCAGGGGAGGGAGGATGAAAGAGAGCAATGGAGGGGGTAAATTGAAGTATGTTATATTTGATATATTTTAAGAACCTTTGTAAATACTACAATGTAACCCCAACCAGCACAACAAAAAATAAAATAAAATTTTCAGAATTTTTTCATGAGGACCCCCAACTACATTTTCTCATGCTCACTATGAGTTATAACTTAACTTACTCTGCAAGGATAATCTGAAATGATGTTCCACCAGAAATCTTTCTGTATTCCTCCAGACCTCTATTCTTCCAGGTTTTCCTTCTTTATGTATACTTATATTACATATTCATCACTTTCTATATCACAGCCTGAATTATACTCTAGTCAGGAATCTGTATCTTTCTCTCTGACTTGACTATGAACTCCATAGCAGGAGTCATTTCTAAATTTAAGAAGTTCTTTTCTTCACCTTGTTCCTCACCCTATGCATTGTCTTTTCCAGTACCCTTTGTATATATTTAGGGAATGAAGACAATGAATATGTATTGAGCGTTTAGTTCAGTTTGCTGCAAAGTATTCAAAAGAGAGATGAACTGTCAATTTTATTACAAGCACCTAGGAAAGTTCTCATGAAGGAGTTCGTACTTGAGTTCAAATAAGAGCAAGATGAGATAGCAAAAGAGGAAGAAGTTATATGAGGAAAATATTGCTATTAAGTTAATTGAAGCAAATACTCAAGAAACAGTAAGTTTATGGCAAAGTTACCTGATATGTACAGAAGAAAACAATATGACAAGATGCAGATGGACTATGGAGGATTCTGGATTCTAAAATAGGAAAATAGATCTTTTTGAAAACTAGTTAGGTATTATTATAAATTTTTGAGTAGTATCCTTAGCAGAAGTATCATTTTCATTCATTCAACAAATTTTGAGCACTTCAAACACTTTTCAGAGTGCTAGAGATACTGGAATGAACATACTGAAAAAACCCCTTCTCCTAAGTCATAGTGATAATGGTAGGGATGGGGAAACATTGACCAACTGTAAACATACAAAAATAAACAGAGCTTAGTGGAAAATGGTATGAAGTGAATTAGTGGTACGAAGAAGAAAAAACAGCAGTGTAAGAAAGGTAGATTATAAGTGATATGAAAAAAAAGACTAGAGATATCAGTAATATCAAATTTTCATGTAGTGTGTTATACGACACAGAGATAAATTCAACTCACATAGTGAAGAAATTGATGAACATGGTTGAAACTACTACACCTTATAGTTTCCTCTCGAACACTAATTATTTTTATAAAGTATATTAATTCTACTTTATATATATATATATATATATATATATATATATAGTATATTAATTCCAATGACGGGGAGAAAACAGACAGAGAGTATTTGCTGCTTATTTTGTATTTTAAGCAGAGAATGATGAAGAAAATTGTGCAAAGTAGTTACCCACAAATCAGAAAGATGATCTTCAAACAGACTTTAATGAAGGTCATTTTCTGTAATCTCATTGTCTCATAGGGCATCTTCAATTAATTTCAAGTGGTTTATATTTTTTTAGCACTTTCTCTCTCCACAGAAGTACACTGATGTTAGTATAGGGAAATCCCTTTAGGATTTTGTAGAACATAATAATTTTGCTGTGTGAGGAAATAATTACTAACAGTGACCTGTAGGTTATCTAAGATGTTTTCATTATCTTAATCCCAAATGCTTTTAGAGACCAAGATACATATAAATGTTAAAATTCATAGACTTTTGCCATAAAGCAAACAATGCACAGATCTTCTCTGTGAAATACAGGTAATACAATTGAATTTTAACAAGTGTAAATATTTACTTCCCTAAATTATTTACCATGTTTCAATATTCCTAAATTTGAACTTCTTTCACATTTTCCTAGAACTACTCAAAGTTAAGACTATGTGATTTTAGGATTAGGTACAATATTGTCATTTATCTGATTTTTCTGAATATTAGATAAAATTTCAAATTATACAGATAAAGTTATCAAAATTTGTGTTAACAGAGACATATACATTGAATGTAATTTCTAACAACTAACTTTATGACTTATATTTGATATTAAAGATTTAAAAATTTCTACTGTTTGCCTTTTGATGTTTGATTATGGAAATAAACCCACTTTACCCACAGATTTCTCAGTCAATATGTCCTTATGGATCACTTAAGTAACAAGAGCAAACAACTATTTGAAGCCAAATAAATTTCAATTTAAAATATTACTAAGATTTAAATGATATTCACTTTTTATAAGTGTTAAAAACTGAAGTTTAGCTGGGCACCAGTGGCCACAACTATAATCTTATCTACTCAGGAGGGCAAATATACCCTATCTCAAAAATACCCAACTTAAAAACAAGGGCTAGAGGAGTAGATCAAGTGGTAGAGCCCCTGCTTAGCAAGAATGAGGCCCTGACTTCAATCTCCAGTACAACAAGCACCAACAACAAAAAAACTCTGAAATATAAAGATAAGGCTATTTTCATTTGCTTTATATTATTACATAAAGCAGATAACCTTATAAAATTTTCAGAGGAGACAGAAAAATAGGAGAAAATTTCCATTTAAATTAAAAAGATAGGAAATTTTCTTTACATAAATTTTTTTGAAATTTTTTCTTATAAATTCTGCAAAGCCAGCTGGGGCAAACAGTTCAGGAGACCCTATCTTGAAAAATCCTATCACAAAAAAGGGCTGCTGGAGTGGCTCAAGGTGTAGGCCCCGTGTTCAAGCCCCAGTACTATAGGGAAAAAAAATACCCTTCACTATGACAATGTATAATAGTCTTCCTGGTTTAAAGAAATCACACATTTACAGAAAAATTGGTTTTGAATGTGTTTTAGGGATGTTTAAAAGACTGACACTGAAATTACCTGGGAAAAATGAATCTAATGTGGGTATCCTAAATTTTTATGTTATCCTTCCATAAAAATATAAAGGTACACATTTATACTTTAAGTATCCACCCTCTAACTACCAAAATATCTTTATGAATTCTGAGAGTCATTTGTAGAGGCCATAGGTGTTGACACTAGGAGAACTAATGCTCCCCAAAAGTATAGGGAGCTGTGTTCCACAGACACCAGAGGATCCTTAAGGAAACTCCTTTACCAGTTATAAAAGAGAAAAAATTAAAATAATAAATTATACACTCTCAATTAGACTCTTCTATCTTCCTAATTTTGTTCTCAATAGAAAAGCTAAGGATGACTGAGGACAACTTCTCCTTGACACCTGAATTCATCCTCACAGGATTTACAGATCACCCAGACCTGAAGAGCCTGCTGTTTGTGGTCTTCTCTGCCATTTATCTGATCACCATGGTGGGGAATCTTGTTTTGGTAGCCTTGATTTACATGGAATGTCGTCTTCATACACCAATGTACATCTTTCTGGGAAACCTGGCTCTGATGGATGCTTGCTGTTCCTGTGCCATCACTCCCAAAATGTTAGAGAACTTCTTTTCTGAAGACAGAAGAATTTCCCTCTATGAATGCATGGCACAGTTTTATTTTCTCTGTCTTGCTGAAACTGCAGACTGCTTTCTTCTGGCTGCAATGGCCTATGACCGCTATGTGGCCATTTGTAGCCCACTGCAGTACCACACCAGGATGTCCATGAAACTCTGCATTTGTATGACCACAGCAGCCTATATAATTGGAAACCTGCATTCCATAATTCAAGTAGGGCTATTATTTAGGTTAACTTTCTGTGGGTCTCATCAAATCAATCACTTTTTTTGTGATGTCCTTCCATTATATAGACTCTCTTGTGTTGACCCTTATATTAATGATTTGATGATACTTATCTTCTCAGGGTCAGTTCAAACTTTTAGTATTGCTATAGTCCTGATATCATATTTGTATATTCTTTTCACCATATTCACAATGAAATCCAAAGAAGGAAGAGGCAAAGCCTTATCTACCTGTGCCTCCCACTTTCTCTCTGTGTCGATGTTCTATGGTTCTCTGCTCTTTGTGTATATTCGACCCAATGCACTTAATGAAGGGGATAAAGACATATCTGTCGCTGTTTTTTATACCCTAGTAATCCCTTTATTAAATCCTTTCATTTATAGTCTAAGAAATAAGGAAGTAATAAATGTTATTAAAAGAATAAGGAAAAATAGACAGTTTTGTAATATTCCAAAATAAATATCATCCGACTTGGAAAAGCGATTTCAATTTGATAATACCTTTTTTAAAAAATTGACAGGTACTGAGAAAGTAGCAAATGTTATTTTTTGGTCCAAAATGTTAAGTTATGGAAACATGATGCTGTTTGAGATAAATTAACTCAGAAACTTGATATTCTGCTAAAATATGCTTAGAAATCTAAGGTACTAGGACCCATCAGGAGTGAAGTAAAAAAGTTCTCCACTGGTGTAACAGTTTATTTAGCCCAAAATTTTTAAAAATTCATCTAATGTTATGGATAAAGTGAGTACATATAAAAGTAGTTGGAAAATTTCTCAATCCCAAAGTATAATCTTAAAGTTTCAGGCACATTCCAAATTCTCTAATATTAATCTCTTTTTAAGGAGCACCGTTTGTGGGAAGTAAACGGTTTTCTTGAATGGGATCTTCAACATGACTAGCAATTTCCAAAGATTATGTTTGAATTGGTATTCATCCTAAGTAGTTATTCTCTAATGAAGAATAGTTTCATATTTAGAATTAATCATTTTCACCTTCAAATTCTCTGACCCAGAAAATCTAATCCTGATTCATTAGTCTGTAGTTTAAAATTATGCACTTCATGGTGGAATTCCTATGTGTTTTAGTTTTTATGCAGTTTTCTTATTTGTCTATCATGTATGACATTGTATTTACTGAATATATACATTAATTCAAGTTTTTTCTCACTTATATCATTACTTGTTTTATTGGTCATTAGGAGTAACAAAAACCTGCATTGACTTTAGTGGAAAGTATTGTTACATTCATAGTATTAACAAAAGATAGAGATGTTGTTCAAGTATAAATAAGACAGAAAATAGTGAAAATCATAAATATCTAAAAATATTTTACTGTCAAATAAATGTACAAAGATACAAAAAGAATAATTCACTGAAAATGTACATCTGCTATGCACTAGTCTAGAATTTTCATGTAGACTAATTTCCACCTAATTTGACATTCTTTTCTACTTTTTTGAAAAAAATCTTCATGAATTGAAATACTGTCCAAGCTCATAGAGGTGAATGCAATGCATCTAAGAGTTTTGGTCAATACTACTTTTCTTCCACATGGATTCATGATTCAAAAAACGGAAATTATGGCACTACTCTTAGGTTATTAAGTTACTTCTGAATTACATTGTAGCCTGAAACAATGGAAATTTGATAGCAACAGCAAAACAGAAATAAGGGTAAATACAGTCAATGCTAATGGAGATGAGTGAGTTATTGAGAATGGAAAATGACAGGGGATATGAACAATGGGTCTGAGCCAGAAAGTGGCAACCTGTTGCAGAGAGTTCTTTGTGAGTATGGGAGAAGTGGTGGATCAGGTACTGGGAAAACAGTGTCACATCAGCAATTTGAATTTATTTAGAGATAGATATTGGAGTCCTCCTGGCAGCACAATAATATGGTTGTGTATTTTGGAAAACGCAATTGGCAATTGATTGATTGGAAAGTGCTTAGAATGGAACAAACTTCAAAAATTCACATATCAGCAGATGAGAGTGGACCTTGAGCACAGATAAAGAACAGTGGTTCACACTAATAAGCAACATTTTAAATTTAAACTAAGCAGTTCATAATTGTTGTATAGTAAAATGAAGTCCTACCTTGTTCCTGGATCAACCATCTCACATCTTATGTTATTGGTACTGAAAGGATGCCTGACCTATTTGGGCATTCAGTAAGTGTTTTCTATAAAGTGTTTTTAATATAATTATGCTAGTTAATATATAATGGATTTATTACTTTTATTTTGACTATTAAGTTTTAATTTTTCTGTTTTAATTTCTAACATGGTAAATGCTTATAGATACAACCTGCACACACAAAAGAAATTTAAGGTTTTACGTATGTTTTAAGAGTATTAGCGAATCAAGAGACCAAAACTTTGAGCAGCCCTGAATTAATTGGAAGATGTACACCATTGTGATTTCATTTACCTTTACTAACAATACCAAGATTTTAGGTTAA
Organism: Castor canadensis; assembly: GCF_047511655.1. Lineage (NCBI taxonomy): Eukaryota > Metazoa > Chordata > Mammalia > Rodentia > Castoridae > Castor > Castor canadensis. The sequence goes on from NC_133390.1 coordinate 47,608,355, forward strand.
GTGTTTCTGCAGCACCCACCCCTAATACTTAGCAATGCTGAATCTCCAACATCTGTTGATGGAAGAATATATGACTTTGGGACCTGTAAGACAAACCAACGTGATTTTTCTGGAAGTTTCTAGGAAATTACTTTCATTTATTTAAGAATTCCACAAAAAATAATATTTCTGTCTCTGAATATCACAATATTTAAATGTGAGATGGCTCACAGCCTACTTCCATATGGACATAAAAACAAAAACCAACAGATAAGGACATTGTCAGCACTCAAACAGCACAGCAGAGTGAACCACAGAGTAACAGACATAAAATGTCTGGAATGAGCCATCTCTTTTATACTTTAAGCTTTCATGGACAAGGTGTTTTATTTGCAAGTGATAAATATTTATTGCTATATTTGTGTTCTTACCTATCTCTTATACATGTTCCTTCACACTCTGAATTATTCCTCACACATTCATTTACATTTTAAATAACATTTTGGTGGTAGCCATTTCACTTTTGTCACATCTATTAAATCTTTTACTCACATTACTATATTTTAACTTTTAATAAACCCACTTTTAAAAACTGAATAACAGAGAAATTTCATAATTTCTCCTCAGAGATTAAAAGATTCAGATCCATAATCCAGAATTCAGGCAATCCAGCTGCACAATCAATCATACTAACCACCAAATCATGCTATGCATTGCATAAGCAAAGAATAGCATGATGAGAAGACTTCAAGAAGCTCAAGTATTGAGTGGCAGAGATACAGGACAGAGATTCAAGAGAAAAATACATTTTGCCTGCAATTAATTCAGAAAAATGTTAAGTCTATAGAAAGGCTAGCTAATCAGACAATTAATATCAATATTCATTTTTAACTAAAGTCTTAAACAATTGTTAAGCATTTATTTACATTGGACAATTTTTAGCAATTTGCTAAATTTGCCCATCTGCATATGTGAAAGTATATACATTGAGACAGACATCTATATACACACATATGCACACACCCATATATATATATATATATATATATATATAGTGTGTATATCATGCCATCTTACCAATAAATACCTCAACATATATCTAATAGGGCAAATGTACTTCCTTACATAATCATAATTATCATCCCCAAGAAATTTAATGTCATATAATATACACTTCATATACAAATTTTCCCAACAATACAGAAAAGTATCCCTAAAGTGATTTTTTTTTCATCTAGGATATGATTAAAGATCACTACTTACAGTTATATCCTTTTTTACTCTTTTTCAATCTAGCAGAATTTTCTTCTTTTTTTTCTTTTATTACATTTAAGTTTTCAGTGTTTCATAAGATATCCTGCAAAGTATACATTTTTCTGATGCTTCCTCATGACTAGATTTAAATTAAATAATTATACTAATAATAGGTTTGCTAGTCTATGTGCATTGCAAGAAACCTAAAACATCACTGCATCTGGTTACAAGCCATGCTAAATTTGATATATTGATTAGATAGTGTCCACCTGATTTTTCTATGGTCAAGATAACTTATTTGTTCAAACTAAAATTTAATTTACATGGTGATACGTCACTATGTTAATTTCCTATTTCCCAGTAGTTTTTGAGCAGTGGCCATAATATCCATTGACATCCTCTTTTTTCAAGTACTGGGGATGAAATACAGGATTTGTATTGGATAAACAATCACTTTACAAATAAGCTAAATCCACAGCTCCACTGATAATCCTTGCTTGAATCCAATATAACATTTGAATTTAACATTACATTTGGATGAGAAAATGGTGGTAATTTTGCCATTTGCAGCTTGGCTTTGCTCTGAATATGAGAGTTTTACCAAAAGCCTTTTCCTTCGAGTGAATTTTTTAAAAAATTAGAATACTCTCAGATTTATTTTGAAAACACAAAATGTAGAGTGTCCCCATATATCACACACCACACTCATTACTATATTTTATTGACATCTTGCATTAGTTTGGCACTTTGTGGTAATTACCCAATAATGATACATTATCATGTACTGAGGATCATACTTTATTCAGATTTCCATAGATTACCCCTAATATTATTCTGTTACTGGATTCCATCCGGGAGGCCACATTACATAGCATAATATTTGTCTGGGTTCCTCTTGATTGTGACAATTTCTCAGTCATTCCTTATTTTCTAAGCCCTTGTAAGGTTTGAGGAGTACTTCTCAGGCATTTTTTAGGTTGTCCCTCAACTAGTATTTCTATCATATTTTTTCTCATATTAGACTGATTTTGAAGATGAGGACAGCAGAGATAAATTGCCGTTGTCATCATGTTGCATCACTGGCTTATGTTAATGTCTTTACTTATAACTATTGATAATAGTAGACCTTGACTACCTAGCTGAGGTCATATTTGCTGGCTTTCTCCTCTGTTAACATACTCCCTGCCTCTTCACTCTTTAGAATGAAGTCCCTATACACAAGCAAAGTTAAAAAGTGGAGAGTAACACATCACCTTCTTGAAAACAAAATAGTTTACATATGATTTGGAAATCTCCACAGGAAAATTTTTCATTTCCTTCACTTACTTACTTTCTCCATCACTTATTCACATCACTATGAGCTCATTTATTCAATGCTATAGATTAAATCCAAATATTAAATTATTTATCTGGTTGGTCAAATCATCCCATCTTTGGATATTGGGAGCTGTTTCCATTGGTACCTGTATCCCTGCCCACACAATATATCATTGTGTGTGTAAGGTGACATATTTTGCTTGTTTGGGGGACCTTTTTGACAATTTTTTTCTGGTGCATATTTTATATGCCTTGTCCCATTCCTAGAAAAAAGCCATTTCTTTATGGGGCCCTAGTAACTTTTATTGGAGAATGGTGTTAGGAAACAAGAGCTAAGTGATAGGCGTGCTTATTGTTTCTCCAGTGTCGTTGCTTCTGGCCATCTCACAATGTAAACACGAATGTGTATGCTTCCCTTGGGCAGCATGTTTTATTTTGAATGCCATTAGAATTTAAATTTTATTTCAGAAATCTTTTTATTTTTTAATTTGAAATTTACAAGCATTACATTCCTGGAATAAATTCCATTTGGTTGTGATGAACAATTATTTTTATATATTGTAGTATTGGATAATATTATTTTTGAGACTTTTGCATCTGTATTCACAAATGATCTGTACTTTTCTTGTGATATCATTGTCTAATTTTTTATCAGTATAATACTGGCCTTTCTGAATGAGTTGGAAGATTTACTTCCTTTACAACTTTGTGAAATAGCTCATAAAGGATTGATGTTAAATCTAAAAATGTGATTAACTGGAACATTTTCCTTTGGGTAATTTTTTAAATTATAAATCAATTTCCTTAGTTGATTTGGTAATACTCAGATTTTCTATTTCTTCGTGAATCTGTTTTGGTAATTTGTGTTTTTGTAGGAATTTGTCCATTTTAGACGTTACCTAACTTGTTAGCACACAATTTTTCACAGTATTTTTATACATTAATTTCTGAAAATTTTATAGTAATATTCCTCTTTTCATTCCTATATTTAATAATTTAGGACTTCTGTCTTTTTGTTAGCTTACATTGATTATACAAAGGACTTTCATTGTGATATTTCTATATCAAATTCAGTCCCTCTGTCACTCTTTCTTATTCCCCCATCCATGTTTTTAAACAATTTTAATGGGTTTCATTATTCTATTTTCATATACCCATATAAAGTACTATGATTTTAATCTTCCTCCCATAACCCTCTTTTTTCCCCTACCACCTCCCACTGGTTCCCCTCCTCAAACATTTTATACTCATGTCATTCTTTTTCTTTTCTAATCTAGATTTTGTATATGAGAAGGCTCATGTAATGCTGTACTTCTCAGTCTTGCTTTTCTGTTTAACATGATCTCCAGTTCCTTCCATATTCCTACAAATAATTTTGTTTTTCTTTTTGACTGAATACTACTCCTTTGGTGCATGTGCCATATTTTCTTTATTCATTTATGAGTTGATGGGCACTTGGGCCTATTCAATAGTTTGGCTCTTTGAATAGGGCTGCTATAAATATGGGAGTACAGGTATTTCTATTGTATACTCACAAACATTCCATCAGATATATGGTCAGGACCGTGATCACAGGATCATATGGTAGTTCTGTTTTTAGTTTCTTGAGGATCCTCCATACTGACTTCTACAGTGGCTGCACTAACTTATATTCGCAGCAACCATGTATAAGGGTTTCTTTTCTATGCACCCTTGCCAGCACTTGTTGTTTGTTTTCTTGGTGATAGCCACTCTAACTTGGGTGAGAAGGAATGTCAATGTTGTTTTGATTTACATTTCCTTTATGGCTAGATATTTTGAATATTTCTTTATGTATATATGTGCCATTTGTTTTTGTTTTTTCAAGTTAATAGAAACAAGTATTTATTAAGTAATTTTTAATAAAAAAAAATTAAAACCCCATAATTCTCTTTATAGCAAATAGTTCAGTGCTTTAGCCATCATAACTTAAAGGCCCTTTATCATAAAATACAGGGCTTGAAATTTTAATCAAATTGAATCTGTAATCCCTGTGACTTCCCTTCACCTACATAACAAAAGATTGTAGTAAAATTATCAAGTACTAAATGATGTTGGCAATTTATCATTCTTATTTTGTGCTTTTTTTTCAGAAATTTTTTGTATGTGTGCTTTTTCTTAACAGTACACACACCTAATATATTTCAGTTCCTTGGTTTATGTGCTTCTTTTGAGAACTATCCAATTTATTTGCCCATTTTTAATAGAATTATTTATTCTTTCAGTGCTTAATTATTTGAGATCTATATAGATTCTGAACATTAATTATTTGTCTGATGAATACCTTGCAAACATTTTCTGCCATTTTGTAGGTTGGCCCTTCATTCTAGTAATTTCCATTGATGTGTAGATGCTTTTAAATTGGTGCAATTCCATTTTTCAATTCTTGCTCTAATTTCCTGAGCAACTGGGATTTTATTTAGAAAGATGTTGCCTATACCTATATCTTCAAGTGTTTTCTCTAAGTTTTCCAGTAATTTATTTTTATTTGATTTATTAAAATTTAGTTTTAAATTTTCAGGTCTTTTATTAAAATATTTTATCCATTTTGTATTCATTTACATACAAGATGAGAGACAGGTCTAGTTTCAGTCTTTCACATGTGACTATCAACTCTTCCTAACTCCACATGTTGAAGAGGCTGTCTTTTTAATGCATATTTTTGGCACTTTTCTCAAAAATCAGATGGCTGTAACTCTGTCATCTTATCTCTGTGAATTCATTCTATTCCACTGGTTCTCATGTCCATTTTTGTGCCAGTTCAATGCTGTTTTGGTTACTATTGCTCTATAGTATAACGTGAAGTCAGGAATTGTGATACCTCTAGCATCACTCATTTTTGCTCAGAATTACTTTGGCTATTCAGATCTTTTTATGCTTCCTTATGGATTTTAGGACTGATTTTTCTAATTCTGCAAAAGTGGCATTAGAATTTTGATGGAGATATTACTGAATCTATAGAATGCTTTCACAGTAGAATAGCTATTTTCTTAATATTAAATCTGCCAATTCATTAACATGGGAGATTTTTCCATCTTCTAGCTTCTTCTTCAACTTTTTTTCAGTTTCACTACATATATCTTCATCTTATTTACATTTATGTCTTGTTTATTTTGGGGGATGGGAGTTTTATTTTTTATTTTTAATTTTTTAAAGTTTTATGATATTATTGTACTGGGGGTACACTGGCACATTTAGAAAAGTGCTTAAAATATATCTTGGTCATCATCTCTCCCATCCCCATTCTTAGAATAGTTTCAGCAGGTCTCATTTTTCCATTTTCATATATGAGTAAACAATATTTACACCATACTTTCCCTCCTTCACCCCCTCCCTATATTCTCCTTGAGAATATTTTTAGTGGAATTGTTTTCCTGTTTTCTTTCTAAGCCCATTCCTTACTGGTAGATAGAAAAGTTACTGATTTTCATGTGTTGATTTCATATCCTGCTATTTTGCAAAAAGTGTTTATTAGTTCTAAGAGGTAAGGCCTTTTAAGAGTAGTATCATATTGTCAGAAATCAGGGATTATTATTTTGTACTTCTAAATCTATCAAGGTATGATTTCACTGCACACTAGTGATATGTTCCATAGGAATGTGACAAATATATATTTATATATACATATATATGTATGTGTGGTTATTAACAGGGTAGAATCTTAAACTGACTCCAGTGTTTAGAGATGGGGCCTTTGGGAGGTGAATAGATTAAATTCTCAGCTACAACTCTTTTATAATTCGATATTGGAGGCTTTATTAACACACTGCTTTAGACCTCCATTGTTTTTGCTAAGTATTCATTTCTTAAACTTTCCTTTTAAGTGGAGAATCTTGCTACTTTCAAGATTTTTCTCACTGTCTTTGGAATTTTTTATTTTTACTGTAATGTGTCTATTTATGAATATCTGTGCATTGACCTTAAAGTTAGTTGAGCTTCCTGAATGTGATAGTTATTAATTTCAATAAATTTGGGGAAAGGTCTATCAGTATTTCTTCAAGTATTTCTCTGCTTCTTTCTCTTTTCTTCAATTCCTGATAGGCCCATTATGTATATGTTGACAGCTTTGCAGGTATCTCCATTTCTCACTTACTTTTATTCTTTATTCTGTGTATTCTGGATTGTATACTGACTCCTAACATAGCTTCAGGTACATTGATCATTCCTTCAGTCAGTTCAAGTGTATTGTTGAGTTATCCTAGTGAATGTTTTTTTCGTGGAGCTGGAGTTTGAGCTCAGGACTTTGCACTTGCAAAGCAAGAACTCTACTACTTGAACCACACCTCCAGTCTATTTTGCTCTGACTATTTTTGGAGATGGGCGTCTTGTGAACTATTTGCCTGGGCTGACCTCAAACCATTATCCTCCCAATCTTACTCTCCTATAGCGAGGATTATAGATGTGAGCCACTGACACTTGGCTAATCCTAGTGAATTTTTTATCTCACTTTTTGGACTCATTTATTATTCACTGAAAGGCTGGACAATTTCTGTGCAGTTTGTTTCCCCTACAGTGTGAAGACTCTATGTTGAACTTCAGAGGGTGCAGCTATGTATGCAACATGCATACAGTCACCTGGAATGATTGTTCTCTCAGGTCCTTTAGTCTCTTTCTTTGATCACATCTACCTATCAAGAATGACTGGTAGTGCCATTGTTTTTGACAATGCCATGGAAAGTAGTTTGTCCCAACAGTCATATCTTACTAAATCAGGCCCCTTTGTAGGCATAGTTCCCAAGGACAGTGTGTGAGGTTACTTTTGACCACAGATGGGCTCCTCCTAGCTTTTTCTCTCATTGGTTCTATTAAGCAAGTCAGCATATCTACAGTTCAGTTAATGATTCCACCAATTTCCACCCAATTACCTTTTATCAAAACTTTTATTACTTTGGAGTACCATTAGGCTTAAGTTTCTCTACAGTATTTCAAATAAAGTCAACCCCTTTGGGAAATCCTTTGGTGCCCACTGTGCTTAAGAACTTTCACCCTGACAAGAAAATCTTTGAAAGTAAAGTTCCCCAGACTTGGACGTGGATTCTATAGCCTGATTCTCCCTAAATAACACTATTATTTTAGATAGAACACTGGGCAGAGAAGTAACCTCACTATTTTCAGCTTGCCCCTTCAGTGTTAAAACTCTGCCTTACAAATGAGATGAGACAAGTGTAAAAGGAGACAAAGATATGTAAAACAATTAACATTGTTTTTATTTCATGCCTGATTTAGAATATCTGCCCCACAAGAGAGGACTGAGTGGGAAAAGATATCCTTGAAACTTTTGGAAAAAGTCATCTGGAATTTAATTTCTGTTTCACATAGCTAGGGCAGGTGAAAAATGTACACTTGGCCATATTAAGAAAGGTACATTGCCAGAAGTAGGAGGTAGGGAGAAGAGGGAGGTGTGATCCATGGCCACAGCTGGAGAGAAGTTTAAATCATGCTCCTCTGGGAAGACAAAGAGACAGAGTAACTGGTGATTCAAATGCTACTAATTTTCACTGTTTCTCCTAAGTGTTAGTATCTTTTCTTGAATGAATGAAATAAAGACAGCACAAGATATGAAAGAGGAATTTAACAAAGACATGTAAAATGTCAGATAAAAGAATCAAACAGAAACCCTGGAAATAAAATTTTCCTTAAGTCAAATAAAAATACAACAGAAGGCCACTCCAAAAGACTAGAACAAGTGGAAGGCAGAATCTCAGAAATTGAAGACAAAATAGATATTAAAGAAAAAATAGAAAAACTCTTCAACAAAAGACACAAAAGTTGTGAAAGGAATATGCAAGAACTCAGCGACTCCATCAAAAGACCAAACCTGCTAATCATGGGCATCAAAGAAGGAAAAGGGATGCAAACCAAAGGGATATGTAATATATTCAACAAAATAATAACAGAAAATTTACCTAGTCTCAAAGAAGAGTTGTCCATTCAGGTACAGAAAAACCTCCAGGACATCAAACAGGCTTTCCATGGCCAAATCAGAGCCTTTCCATGGCATATTATCATTAAAACAACTATCATAGACAACAGAGAAAGAATATCAAAGGCTTTAAAAAGAAAAAAAAAACAACATATAAAAGCAAAACCATCAAAATAACAGCAGGCTTCTCAACCGAAACCTTAAAAGCAAGAAGGGCATGGAGTGAGGTATTTTAAGCACTGAAAGAAAACAATTTCAGTCTTAGGATACTCTACTCAGCAAAACTATCATTCAAAATTGATGGAGGAATAAAAGTCTTCCACAATAAACAGAAAGTAAAACAATATATGACCACCAAGCTACTACTCCAGAGAATTCTGAAAGGAATCCTGTACATGGAAGAACAAAACAAACATAACCATGAAAGGATGGGAAGTATTAAACCTCATGAGAAAGAAAGCAAGCACTCAGAGAGTAACACTGATCAGCTGCACATACTCAAATTCTTAAACAAGAAAAACAACTAAATGGCAGGAATTACCACATACCTCTCAATACTAACACTGAATGTTAATGGACTCAACTCCTCCATCGAAAGACACCATTTGGCAAACTGGATTTAAAAGGAAGACCTGACAGTCTATTATTTACAAGAGACCCACCATATTGACAGAAATAAAAACTGGCTTAGGGTGAAAGGCTGGAAGACTATTTACCAAAGTAACGGCCCTTGAAAACATGCAAGAGTAGCAGAATTTCTATCAGATAAAGTGGACTTCAAGCTTAATTACTCAAAAGAGATAAAAAAGGTCACTTCATACTAATAAAAGGAGCAATACATCAATAAGAAGTAATAATTATCAACTTACATGCACCCAATGTCAGTGCACCCAACTTCATTAAATATACACTAAAGGACTTAAAACCACATATAGACTCCAATACAGAGGTAGTGGGAGACTTTAATACCCCTCTATCAACAATACATGGGTCATCCAGACAAAAAAATGAACAAAGAAATCCTAACATTAAATGACACCATAAATCTAATTGAAGTGACAGAATTCTACAGAGTATTCCATCATGCAATAGCACAATATACATTCTTCTCAGCAGCCCATGAAACTATCCCCAAAACAGATCACATCTTAGGGCACAAAGCAAGCCTTAGCAAATATAAGAAAACTGAAATAACCCCCTGCATACTCTCTGACCACAATGCAATAAAACTAGAACTCAACAACAAAAGCAGCAGCAGAAATTACTCATACAATTGAAGGTTAAACAACACAGTGCTCAACAATCAGTGGGTCATAGAAGAAATAAGGGAGGAAATAAAAAGTTCCTAAAATTTAATGAAAAATTTAATGAAAATGAAAACACAACCTATCAGAACCTATATGATACAGCAAAGGCAGTCCTAAGAGGGAAGTATATAGCCATGAGTGCATATATTAAAAACACAGAAAGATCTCAAATAAACAACCTCATATTGTATCTCAAACTCCTAGAAAAACAAGAACAAGCTAAACCCAAAACAAGTAGAAAGAGAAAGATAATAAAAATAATTAACAAAATCAACTAAATGGAGACCAAAAATTTTAAAAACATACAAAGAATCAATGAAACAAAAAGCTGGTTCTTTGAAGAAAATAAACAAGATTGACAAACCCCTGGCCAAATGAGGAGGAAAAAGACCCAAATTAGTAAAATCAGAAATGAAAAAGGGGAGATAACAACAAAAACCAAGGAAATCCAGAAAATCATCAGGGACTACTTTGAGAAACTATATGCAAGTAAATTGGAAAATCTAGAAGAAATGGACAAATTTCTAGATATATACAACCATCCAAAATGGAACCAAGTATATTAAACACCTGAAGAGATCTATAACATGAAATGAAATTGAAGCAGCAATAAAGAATCTCCCCAAAAAGACAAGTCGAGCTCCTGTTGGATTCTCCATGGAATGCTACCAGAACTTTAAAGAAGAACTAAAACCAGCATTCCTTAAACTTTTCCACAAAATAGAAAGGGATGGAACACTGCCTAACTCATTCAATGAACCCAGTATTACATTTATCCCTAAACTGGACAAGGACACATCCAAAAAAAGAAAACTATAGGCCAATTTCCTTAATGAATATTGATGCAAAAATGGCAAACCAAATCTAACAACATATCAGAAAGATCATTCACCATGACCAAGTCAGCTTCATCCCAGGGATGCAGGGATGGTTCAACATAGCCAAGTCATTAAATGCAGTACATCACATTAACAGAAGCAAAGATAAAGACACATGCTCATCTAAATAGGTGGAGAAAAAGTCTTCAATAAAATTCAACATCATTTAATGATAAAAGTTCTGATGAAACTAGGAATAGAAGGAATGCACCTCAACATAATAAAGGCTATATATGACAAACCTATAGCTAACATCATTCTTAATGGGGAAAAATTGAAACTATTTCCACAAAGTCAGGAATGAAACAAAGGTGCCCAATCTCTTCACTTCTATTCTGGAACTCCTAGCCAGAGCAGTAAGACAGAAAGAAGAAATAAAAGGAATACAAATAATTAAAGAACTTGTCAAACTTTCTCTCCCTATTGACAGATGACATGATCTTATACCTAAAAAGATTTTTAAAAACCTGTTAAACACCATGAACAGCTTCAGCAAAGTAGCAGGATACAAAATCAACTTACAAAAATCAGTAGCCTTTCTATAAACTAACAATGAACAGATTGAGAAAGAATATACAAAAACAATTCCATTTAGAATAGCCTTAAAAAAATAATACCTACCTACGAATAACCTTAACAAAAGATGTAAATGACCCTTACAAGGAAAACTACAAACCACTGGGAAATAAATCAAAGAAGTATATAAGAAAGATCTCCCATGATCATGGATTGGCAAAATCAACATAATAGAAATGGCTATACTAGCAAAAGTAATCTACATGTTCAACACCAGTCCCATCAAAATCCGGATGACATTTAGGGTTGATTGAAAAATCAACCCTAAAGTTCATTCAGAAACACAAAAGACCACAAATAGCCAAAGCAATACTGAGCAAAAAAAAAAAAAAGCAATGCTGGTGGTATCACAATACCCATCTTCAAACTATACTACAAAACCATAGCAATAAAAACAGCATGGAACTGGCACAAAAATAGATAAGAAGACCAGTGGAACAGAATAGAGAACCCGGATATGAATCCATGTAGCTACACACCTAAGTTTTGACAAAGGTGCCAAAAATATACAATGGAGAAAAGACAGTTTCTTCAACAAATGTTACTGGGAAAATATCTGCCTGCAGAAAACTGAAACTAAATCATTTTTGTCACCCTGTTCAAGTATCAGTTCAAAGTGGCTTAAGGACCTTAATATAAGACCTGAAACAATGAAGTTCATATAGGAAGCTGCAGGGAATACACTGGAAGTAATAGGCATAGGTAAGAACTTCCTCAGTAGAACACAAGGGGTTCAGCAACTAAGAGAAAGGATTGACAAATGGGACTACATGAAAATAGCTTCTGCATGACAAAAGAAATGGTCTCTAAATTGAAGAGGCTACCCACAGAAAATCTTTGCTAGCTATACATCAGACAAGGGCTGATAACCAGAATATGAAGGGAGCTCAAAAAACTAAACTCCCCCCAAATCAATGGCCCAATAAAGGAATGGTCTACTGAACTGAACAGAACTTTTTCAAAGGAAGAAATCCAAATAGCTAAAAGACACATGAAAAAATGCTCACCATCCCTCCCATAAAGGAAATGAAAATCAAAACCACACTAAGATTCATCTCACTCCTGTTAGAATAGCTGCCACCAGTAACACCACCAACAAATGTTTGCAAGGATGATGGGAAAAAGGAACTCTCATACACTGCTGGTGGGAATGTAAATTAGTACAACCACTATGGAAAACAGAATGGAGACTTCTTAAAACATGAGAAATAGACCTGCCATATGACCCAGCAATATCACTTCTAGGGATGTGAAGTGTAAGTCAGGTAACAACAATGACAGAGTACACCCATGTTTATTGCAGCACTATTCCCAATGGCTAAACAATGTAAACAGCCAAGATGTCCCACTACTGATGAATAGATTAAGAAAATGTGGTATTTATACAAATGGAATTTTACTCAGCCACAAAAAAGAATGAAATTTTGTCATTTGCAGGTAAATGAATGGAGTTGGAGAATATCATCCTAAGTGAAATTAGCCAGGCTCAGAAGTCCAAAAGCTGCATGTTCTCCCTCATATGCAGATTATAGACCTAAAACAAATTCATCAATATTATGGGACATGGGTCACACTGAGGAGATGCTGTGGAAGGAAGGAATAGGGCAAGGGAAGGAAACAAAAAGCTTGGATGAGGTTGATGTGCTCTCTGTACAGGAATGAATATAGAAATTTTAAACTGGCCGAGGCCATCATGGGAAGTGAATAAGGAAGAGTGAAGAGGACTGGAAGAAGAGAATCAGTTGGAACTGCAATATATGTTTCTCCTTCTATCTTTTATGGGTTTTTTTTTTTTCACAAAATTGGAGAACAGGAGGGCAGAACAGGTTCTTCCCTGGGGCAGCATGAGGGGAGGGGGGAATGTCACCAGTGGGAGTGGAGAGGTGGCAGGGAAAGGGAATAGGAGGATGAATATGGTGCAAAAAAATGTATATATGTGTACGTACATGCAAAAAACTGATATGTGTTGAACCTCTTTTAGGAGTCATCAGAGGTGGGATGAGGTATAGAAGTGGAGGGGGGGATTTCAAGTATGATATATTTGATATAGTGTAAGAATCTTTGTAAATGCTGCAATGTACCCATATCCAGCACAGAAATTTAAAAAAAAAAAAAGAAGTACCAAATGAAAATTCTTTTACTGTCTTTTACTTTATTCTTGGATGCTATCTTCATCATCAAAACTATAAATAAATATAATTTGGTAGTTTTATCCATATTTGTATATCAATATTTTGATACATTTTGCAAATACTAATATCAATGTAAACATAAACAAATGATTCTGATGATACTAAATAAGACAACTTAAAGGGACTTTTCATTTCTTTTAACTCCGGACTAGAAAACATTGAAGAGTCCTTTGTATGCTGCTGCTCTTGGAAAATAAATCACACTCACTGTGAATCAATGAATCTGTTTCTGCCTTGATTAGTTTTAATATTAACTGGTTATCTGGAGAAGTTTCCCTCAATTACTAATACTCAGTGGAATTTTTAGTAAAACTGAATGTTCTCTCTGGAGATTTTATCAAAAGTGAAGACTTTGGAGACTGGGAATTAGATAAGTACTATAAACACAAATAAGTTTTTCTTTGCAAACAATGCACAATGGGCATTACTAAAGGAGATCAGGATTTCTGAAAGGTAGCTTAGGGTGACAGAATGAGAGGAAAATTAGTATTAATTCATTGCTTTGGGTCAGGGACATCATTAGAAGAAAGGCTAGAGTTCACTTTTCAAGGATCAGACCTTCATGATAATGAAGAAGAAAGAATCTAGAAAATATTTCCAGAAAGCTGTAATAAACCTTCTCACTAAATATAATGTCAGAAAAATTTCCCTAGTCCCTGTCCCTCAGAAAGTCTCTGGCCAAAATTTATTTCACAATGGATTTTTGCATTCTTTAGCGTTAAGCTCAGTGGCTCCTCTAGGGAAGGACTATGAAGTGATTGGGCCTGAATTCCTCCTAGAACATTCAAACTTTAATAATTCAATCAATAAATATTCCTTGTCTTTCTTTTCTTATAAAATATTATAAAGAATTCTAACTACAAAAGCACTCAGTGCCTTTCATGTTACTTAATTACAAAAAATCCCAAAGTTTCACCATTTACTCCTAAAACATACTTACAATAACATGCAACATTGTAAGGTCTGAATAAGTAAATGTGAATTACAATATTAGTGAATATATTATAAAGTTCCATTGAAATTTGAGTTTACCTTAAAGCATACTCCAAGAAAAGAGTATGGATGCAAGCAGTTTTCATGGTTAGTAATTCTAAGATGCATAGTGAAGGATGGAGAGGAGAGGCAGAGGAGTGAGCAAAACTCATGAATACTGTCTTAATGATCAAGTTACATCTTCAAGAAACCAGACTTCTAAAAAGACTATGTGAAACACACTCAAAATTGGCCAACCAAAGAGTGAGAAAGTCAAGGTACTTATCCACCAATCCACATTTCCCATTGTTTGAGGGTCATTCCTGGCGTGTTAAATTCCTGGTGATTTTAATCTGGCCCTTTCCAAACTCAACTGAAGTTACATGGCCAGATAGCACAAGCAGGAAGAACAACCAAAAAAGTTGTAGTTGACTGACTTGAAATGTCTGCATGTGATCTGCAGTGTGTGCCTAAGGGCAATAAGCAGGACAAATGTGCCTTTCATTGGACTTAACAAATGGCATACTTCTAACCTGGACAGCTAAGCAAAAGGCTAGAAGTAAATGAGACTTCAGGTGCATTCTAAGGGAAAGAGTAAGAAGTAGTGTGGGTCATTTGGCTAAGAAAGAAAAGGAAGCACGAATGCCTGTGGCTCACTTAAGTAGCTCACAAGTTTAGCTGTTGAAAGAACTTCCTACAAAGAGCCATATGCATAGATTTCTTCATGAGGCACAAATACACAAAATATTTAGAATAATAGAGAGCTGAAGGGACTGTGTTGAAGGGAGATTTCATCTTTTTCTTAAAGATATTGAGGCTCAATTTCCCTTTAAAATAAGGAGTTAGTCAAACAAAGAAAAATAACATTTGAAAGTGTTAAACCATCACTTGGAAACTCTTGGAGAATAAAAGCAAATGTGGCTGAGAAGAGAATCTATAGACAGATTTTGATGCTACAGTTTATTACATTGAGACATATAAGACAAAATAAGCAAAACAGACACAATGTCATCAAAAAGGGAATTATTGTTTAAAAATTACCAAAACTTTTGTGTTTTTATAATAAATTATAACCATAAATATTTAGCAACACAATGTATAAAATGAAAAGACATAAGAGCATTAAATATCACAGTAATAGTTACAATAAAATTATTATAGATAGCCTAGAACTTACAAGTTTTTTTACTTTACAATGTTAGAAGAGCAATATATAATCAATAGAAACTTGACTTCAAATTTGTAATTTTGATCCTTTCCTGAGCCAATAATATGCAATATAACTTCTTGAAATTCTGGGTAGACACAGTGAGTTGCAGCCCACAGTCAGTCACATTATCATAAGGGTAAACAACAATATGAATAAATTTTTTAAAATTTTTTAAAAAGTAAACAACAAATGCCTCTACCACAGATCTCATTGCCAAGATATGATGCTTGTTATAGGTTATTAAATACATTCTTACTTACAACATTTTCAGCTTACAATGTGTTCATCATAGTGTAACCCCATTGCAAGTAAAAGAATCTTTTATCTTATAGAATATAATAGGATTTTATGATACCTGTCAAGGCAAACTTTATTAATGAAATCTTTTCTTGATTGTTCTTTATATAGTATTTACATTTTGATAACACCAATCTCTGAGCTTTCTTACATATTCATGAAACAGAATTTCAGTTTTTTCTTTGGAAACAGCTCAATATTAAGTTAAAGTATTATAATACTCTGAAACATGAAAGATAAGAATCTTGGAAACAAAGCAATGAAAACAACTAGCATAAAGATCTTATAAGAGTAGAATCCATGGAATGGACACATGGAATTAAGATAATGGCAATGCCATAGATGATACTGAAAGATTGAGCAAGGCAATGTTGAATTTTTCCTCATTGTTTTTAGCAGAATCTTAAGAGTCTTGACTAAATCAAAGGTTCATGTGATATCTGCCCCCCAACTCCTTTTAACTTCATTTACCATTATTACCCCTTAATTTGCAGTGACATCAGTTCCAAGAACCCATGTTCTATGCATGGCATGAACACTGTTTGTCTTGATTTTCCCCCATTACCTGGTTAATTCATATACTCTCAAGGCCTCAGCCTTTATGCTGTCTCCTCTGGGAAGTGTCCTTGCCCTCACTCCCAAACCAGTATAATGAGCTCATTATATGCTTCCGTATCTTTCCTCACAGTACTTAATACAACTGCAAGGATTTATTGACTACATCTCTCCCCACCAGCAGACAATAAGCCTTATGAGGGCAGAGACCATGCTTGGCTTCTCACTGCCTATCCAAGAGACTAGCATAGTGCATGGCACATGGTGGGTAGCTGACACTGTGAATAAAGCCATGGAAGAATGTTTGCAGAAGCAAACAATGTCTACAACTTAATATGTCCCTTTTTTTTCCATGATTACCTGGTTAACTCCTAAGTATGCTTCAGTCTCAACTTACAAGAGTGTTTGTATCTCCTAAACCCCATGACAGCCAGGGAGTCGGGAGGAAAAGCTCCTTTATGTAACAAGGTAATTTTCCTCTCCAGCATGGTGGGTTTTAGGTGATGATTAAATGTTAGGGATGTATTCCATAGACATCAATCATGTATTGTGGTTAGGGCTGAATATGAAGACTTAGGAACCAGCTGTATCCATTTGTACTGTTTTTCAAAAAGAAGAAATGATCAGAGAGAAAACTTCAACAAATTCCCATGTTGAGATGTAAAGAAATAGTTTTAAAATACAGGAGAATGTTGATACTGCTCATTATATTAGAAAGTCCAAGAACAAAAAAGACTCTGGAAAGATAATTGAACTTGATGAATAGGTGATCAGGAAATGAAGTTTTTACAAAACCATGAGAATAAAAGCCAGGTTACAGGCTATTGAAGACACTGATGAGAAAAGCAAATGTAGACTACATTTTCAAAATTTTCAAGGCTAAAAACTGAGATAATGAAACAAGAATTAAAGGGTTGACAGTGAAGCCAGTTAAAACTTTATCCAAATAGGACAGTCTATGTAGCTTTAGAGGAAAATGACAATTATAATGGCATGTCTGAAGTTAGTAAAATCTTTTAGCCTCTCACTTTTTAAAGAAATGTTGTCCTTTTGGCTTTTACCACATAACACTATTTCTTCTCCTCTTCCATTTTTCTTTCTTTTACCATTCATTCCCAACCCCTCTCATCAAGCCAGTACTAGCCATGAGGCTTTTATGTACCTGAAATTTAGATAGTCTGAATTACAATGTGCTGCCAGTATAATGAGCAAATTAGATTTCAACAACACTTGTGGGAAAATATGTTATTGATATTTTTATATTATTGGATGGTGAAATTATACTTTAGGTATATTAAAGTTAAATAAAATCAATAATATAAAAACTGATTTTGCATGTTTTTTTACCACCATTTAATGTGGTTACTAGACAATTCTACATCCTATTTTTGGGATTCTGTTCATTTCTACCAGACAGCATCACTCTAGGCTTTCTTATCTATAAGCTCCTTGAAGTTTCAGACACCACATCCAGACAGTTTGACACATAATTACACATCTTTACATAAATGTACACCCAGTCCTTTCCTATATAACCCAAATCCTCACATTCAATTTATAATTAGATATCTTATTTCAGAAGTCTCAGAGGCTCCTTTTACTAAGCATGTGTGAAGTCAAGCTTAACAATTTCTGTTCCAATCCTCTTACCATGTTTTCAGTTTCCATGAATGTCATCAACACTGTTTCTAAAAGCCATACTTTAGATTTTTCTTCTCAGAACCCTGTATCTAACACAGTAAATACACCCGCCCATTCTTTTATTATTTCCTTATTTATTATTTCTCCAGTTGTTCATTCAACACATTTCTACCTCTTCCTTCTCTATACTACTCTCTATACTTCTCTATAATCTCTTTCCTGGAAAATTTCAAAACTTCCTTTACCCACATCCAATTTTTGCAACTTTCAATGAGTTCTTCATGTTTTAGTCAGAATTTAGCCAGAATTAAGTTATACAATGAAAATCCAATCAAGTCAGGCTTCTTTATAAAAATTGTTCCTGGATTCTTATTGCTTTTAGAAACTTCAAATTCTTAATACTGCTTATAGCTCCCCATATTATCTGTCCCCTGTCTATCCTTCCACCATCTCTAAAACCATTTTCTCCCTAACTTTCTTTGCCTCATGACCCTTTTCTAGTACCTTAAACTTGCCATGTTCCTTCCAAAAATGTGACCTTTGCTTTTCCTTCTCATGACTTACCCACTCCACACTTCTCTCTAGCTTCTCTTTAGCTTCCATCATCCAAGCAGAGTCATCACTTTTTTAAGGAAATCTTTCTGTCAAATCCTCCCATACTACTTAGTAGTAGTGGATAGTGATGGTGGTGATGGTGATCACATCACGAGAGAATCTAGCATTCACTTAGCACTTACTAATAGTACTAGGGTCTGTTCTAGTGCTTCATACAGAATAATTTGTTAAATCTTCAAAATATCATTGTATTCTTCATTTTCAGAATATAATGCATTATAGTATTTTTTTTGATATGGATGTTGAAGCACAGAGAGGTTAAACATTTTTCCAATATCAACTGGAAAGTGGAATATTACAGTAGAAAGATTCAAAATCAAGCATCATGATTGCAGAGCCCACAGGGTTAACATATGCACACTTTCAAACAGTACACATTTTCAGACTAAGTTATATCCCTCCATTTCAAGCCTTATTTCTCCAGTGACCTTGCCTTAATATTAGAGAAGTTGTAATTTTACATTCATTTGTGTGATTATTTGATTGATATCTGTCTCTTATACCTTCACTCTTGTATTAGTCAGTTTTTCTTTACAAGATACCTGAATCAGGCTACTTTATAAAGTATAGAGATTTTTTAGCTCACAGTTCTCAAAGTTCAAAGTCCATGATAAGACATCCCTGTCAGTATTCTTCTGATTAGGAACTCATGGTAGATGACAGGAGCATATGCAAGATGCGGAGACACGGCCAAACAGAAAGCCACAGAAGGATTCAGGGCTGGGATAGCTTTTGTAACAATGAGCTCTCTGTTTATGGTGGTCTCAGTTTCAGTTTGGCATTTATTTAGGGCTTCTATGATTTCATTTTTTTGTTTTTGTATTTTCTCATATTGTTTATTTTTGTCCTCTTGGAATTTTTTGAGTGCCTCCTGTACATTTTGGTTGACCATGTCTAGTAACATCTCTATGAAATTCTCATTGATTACTTGTAGGATTTCTTCTTTCAAAGTGCTCTTTTCAAGTGTCCTTCTTTGGGTTCCTTGGTATAGTTTATCTTTGTTTTGTTGTAGTCGGGACTTGGTATCCGTTTTCTTCATTTTGCTCAAAATCCTGTAGTAGTTTATTTTTTAAGTGGGGGAATGGTTTCCTTCCCTTTTTCTTCCCCATATCTCCACTAGGTAATGTTTCTATCACTGAACTATGTGTAATTTAGTATTAGCTGGATAACAATATCACTACTAACAAAACCAAGAAAGAAGGATAAAAAAGAGAGAGAGATGGAAAGATAAAAGGAATAGAGTAGAGAGGAAAAAAGAAAAAAAAATGGTAGAGATGGTGGATGGTCAAACAGTAAACCAGGCAGCAAATCCCTTAAAGAACGGAAAAAAAAAATCATCAGTTCTGAAACAGTAGAATTGCAATCTTAGTTGTTCTGATGCTAGTTCTTTAGCACCCAGACCTGTCTGCGTATGTCTCTTAGGTAGGTTTGGAGCCTTCCTGTGGCAAGTGGCCAGTAGGTGGGGGTCCCACGGGCCTTCTGGTGGAGGCCTTTAGCTGAGGTGAAGTAGTGAGCCTTTGGAGCTTGGGCTTGGCATGCCTGAAGGGCACAGGCTGGTGGAGTGATGATCCTGCATGTCTGTGTATCCCTGGCTTGACAGGCTTGGGGGACACAGTCAGCAGAACGGAGATCGTGCATGTGTGGGTCCCCGGCTTAGCAGGCCTTAGGGGCACAGGCTTGTGGAGTAAATATTGTGCAGGGCTGTGCCATGGGGGCCTGGCCCGGTAGAGATCATAAATGTCTGTGGATCCCTGGCCTTAAGGGCTCATCCCATGGAGATCCTGTGGTTCTGAGGGATGGGAGTTTGGGGTAGCACAGCCCTAGTGGGGCAAAAGAGCAGGGCGGGAGGATCAGAGATCCCACATTGTATGGAGTAGCTGCTCCGCGGGCCTATGGGGCAGGGCTTAGTCTGCAGCACCTGCTATTCTTTTAGTATATGGTGGCATGGAGAGGCCTCCCACGAGCTAGGGGTTCAGAGTGCTGATGTTTTAGCTCTCCCTGATGTTTTACCTCAATCAAGCAAGTCTCCAGCTTCTTATCAAAGTCCTTGGATCACAGAGGTCAGAAGGTCTATGGCTGTGTTCTGGTCTCAATCTTGAATCTTCCTTGTTTATTTCTTACATTGGTGCCTAATATTGTGCCTAACATAATATATTATAGCATAATATATTTGAAAAAAATTATAAAAAATAAATATGTGAATAAATTCAAAAAGAAAAAATGGAAAGGAAGGAAGACAGGAACAAATGAATAAATTAATGAATGAACAAAGAAAGAAAAATAAAGTAAGTTTCCTATCTTCAATTATGGTTTCCTCTATTGATCACAACTTAGTCCACCCTTTTCTATCTCTTATTTCCTATCTCTGCCTAAAAAAGGCCTGTGACTGTTACTAAGCTTACAATAAATTAAAATATTCTGTTTGACATATACAGCATACCTTTCAAACTCTTTAATTACTTGATTGTAAATAGCTAAGTCATTAGCATTTATCTCACACAGATGATGGGAAAGCTAGACAATACCCATAACATAATTATAAGTATTGATTTATCTAATCCACACAACACTCCAGCCAGCCTGGAGCTACTTTCCATTCCTCTAACACTTCATGAGTTTTCTTGCCAATGGTATTTCGTTTGGCATTTCCATTTCCAATCTTTCTTTGCTCAGAAGACATCTACATGTCTTTCAACAGTCCTCTCTTGGGTATTCTGTATGTGGGTATAGATAAGTCCTGAGATTAACTGTAGAATAATAAATAGGATTTCACTGTTGAAGATATGTCTATAACTTGCGGTTAGGGGTGGAATCTTCTCTATAGGGTTGGGCACGTCTGGTGTCAGTCTTATAAAGGAAGAGCTAAGCCCATAGAGCAGAGCTCCTGCTTGCTCTTCTGTCTCTCACACTCTTGGAAATGGGTCTCTGGAAGTCAGCCATGGCTGAACTTTCATGTAGCTAGGAAAAGACACCATGTACCTCCAGAGATAGAGAGGAGATAGGTAAAGAGACTTCACTACATGGACCATAAGCACAACATGAGAAACTCATTCATGTAAACCAAATTGTAAAAATTATCAGCCTTCAAACTATGTAAGCATCCTGATCTGTTTTAGTCAGTAACAAGATGTATCACTATTAAAGTGCTAATAATAAATACTGCAGTTTAAATGTAACTTACTTTTTTTAAAGTAACTAAAGTGGATTCAGGATACCTTCCTCACTACTCTGCAAGATGGTATGCTATCTTGAATGGGAGAAAATGAAGAGAAATCACAATTAGCCAGTGAGCAATTGCTCATAAGCTAGGGGACCCATGAAAGTATGTCACATTGTCAACCTCATCTGTCAACTTGTGTCCTAGGTGGAGAGAAAGGATTGAGAACAACTCTTCCCATTGTATATTACCATATTTTTTGCAGTGGTATTTCCTAGTCCAGTAAATGTGTGTTCAATAATTCATCTGGCTCTTCTTTGTAATGTAGGGAAACATTTGAGCCAGAGAGAATGGGAATGGGAATGGGGAGGCAATACCTTGGTGTGGATCCTGAAGTTGGGGAAGCAGAGGGAAAATGAGCATCTGGGAAAAGATTTGCAGGTCCACAGCAACTTCCCCATGAAGATCTGTGTTCTATGGCCAAACTAAAGTGTTACTTTTAATGGAAGAGGTACAGTTTTAATAGAAGCTTTCTTAACATCCTCAGGTAAATTAAGTCATGGACCATTTGTTTCTCCCATAGTTCTGAAGGTGTGATTATACTATAGATTTTATCACTTGGCATTCTGGCTCCCAGTATGTTGAGAAATTACACAAAACAGAGATTGAGGCTTTATGCTGTCTTGAATGACTATTACTCCATTAGCATTACATTTAACATAGTAAAAAGCATTATCAAATCTTCATCAATGAATTGATGATCATGATCAGAAAAGCAAGTTAACATTCACTGCACTCAATAGGACAACAATTTGTCACAAAGACTTTTTTTCTTAAACTCACATTTGATGAATTAAATATTTTGACAAATTTATTTAGGCTTACTAAATAAAATTCAATATCCTAATTTGGTGTTTTTGCCTCATTTTAGGGTATTTTCCATAACCTCTGTTGCTCACATTCTCCTTCCACCAGGCATCCTGAATGTTACAGACTATCATGTACAATCTAAACCGGAGAGTTGCAGAGCGTTCTCCTCCAGCCACTCTTCCCTTTCCTACCATTTTTTTCTCCCTAGATGATCTAACTCAGTAACAAGGCTTTAAGTATATATTCTGATAACCCCTGATCTACAGCCTTGTTTTTTTGTTTTTTTATATTCCTGCTGGGAATCTCAGATATAACAGGAATAAAGTCAAACTAATTTCCACCTCCTCACTTCTTAAAGAAATTATTCCTCTTCTATTCTCCTTCAACTAAGTAAATGCTACCACCTTGCCCTCAGATACTTAAGGCAAAAACATTCAAAAGTCCTACATATTTTCATTGCCAACTCTTTACTCACTACCACTTCCCTCTCAAAGTAAATCATCAAGAAATCCTGCTGAGAGGTTAGCCTAGCCCAAAAGACCAAAAATCATATGTTCTCCCTCATATGCGGACATTAGATCAAGGGTAAACACAACAAGGGGATTGAACTTTGATCACAAGATACAAGCAAGTGCACACAAGGGAGATATGAGGATAGGTAAGACACCTAAAAAATTAGCTAGCATTTGTTGCCCTTAACGCAGAGAAACTAAAGCAGATACCTTAAAAGCAACTGAGGCCAATAGGAAAAGGGGACCAGGAACTAGAGAAAAGGTTAGATCAAAAAGAATTAATCTAGAAGGTAACACACATGCACAGGAAATTAATGTGAGTCAACTCCCTGTATAGCTATCTTTTTCTCAAACAGCAAAAACCCTTGTTCCTTCCTATTATTGCTTATACTCTCTCTACAACAAAATTAGAGATAAGGGCAAAATAGTTTCTGCTGGGTATTGAGGGAGTGGAGGGTAGAGAGAGGGGGCGGAGTGGGTGGTAAGGGAGGGGGTGGGGGCAGCGGGGAGAAATGACCCAAGCATTGTATGCATGTATGAATAATAAAAAAATAAAAATTAAAAAAAAAGAAATCCTGCTTGAATCATCCTCCAGATCATAAGCCAAATATATCCTCAGTTTTCCATATATGCTACTTGTACCTTAGTTCTGAACTCCTACAGTATCTTAATAGCTGATCTCTACATTTTTGTTCTTACTCTTCTAATCTGTTTTCTGAAAAATTTGTTGAGATTTTCTTTTTGAAATGGAAATCTGATAGCATTATTTCTTTGTTTTAAAATCTTCTTTTCAGGAAAATGTTAGAGAAAGAAAAATGTGGAAATAACCCATCTATGTATGAATATAATATTACGTCCTATAGGTAAGCTTTTGAATATTAGGGGAGCATGGTGATTGATTGATTGATTAAAGCATAATATATACAGGCCTGAAATACCCAGGTGAAACACCCTTGAACTATTAATATACACTTTAAAAAATGAAAGGCAAGGGGGAAAAATAGGTCTTTTCTGGGGGTAGGTACCAGTGGGATATGAGTGGGTACAAAGAAAGGGGGAATGAGGGGGAATTTGGTGGGTGCATTTCATATCCATATATGAAAATAGAAGAATGAAACTTGTTGAAATTGTTGTAAAAGGAAGGGGCAAGGAGGGAAGAGGGCAAACAATGGAGGGAGTAAACTTAAGCTACATATATTGTAAGCACATATGTAAATATCACAATGTATCCCCCTGTACCACTATTAAATGCTAATAAAATTTTTTAAATAAAGGTTAAAAAATTATTTTCAAAAATAAAATTGGTAGGCAGAGTAAAGGCATCCCAAAGATAATCTCATGCCAGTTAGTAGAAACTGAGAATGTGTTATGTTACATGGTAGGAAGGAATGAAGGTGCAGATTATATTAAAGTGGCTATAATCAGCTGAGAAAGGAAAATTATCCAAATGGTGTCAATCTCTCACGCATTGAGTATTAAAGACAGAAGCAGTTCAACTGTAATAGAGAAATGCAAATGTAATGTGAGATGGATATAACTGAGCATCTTTGAAGATGGAAGTGGGCATGAGCCTAGAATTAAGACCAGATTCTAGAACTAGAAAAGTCAAGGAAAGGGATTTTCCTCTATAGCCCTCCCTGTCCAAACCATGATTTTAGGCCATTGAAACCTATTTATGACTTACAAATTCAAAAGCTGTGAGATAATAAATTTGTAATGTTTTAAGCTACTGAGTTTATGGTTGTCTTAGCAACAACACAGAACTAATACATCCTCTCAAGTCATTTCTTGGAGAATAAAATGAAAGTCAATATTTTTTATTATAAAGACTTTGATATCTAGTCTTCAATCCCATCACCAGCCACTTTCCCCAGACTTCATGGGTTTCACAAACACGTATCACTTCTTTCTGCCCCAAGGAATTTTCACTATCTCTTCTCTGTACCTAAGACATTCTTCCCCAATTTGCCATGACCATTCCCTTACTACTCAAATCAGCTGGATCACTTGACTTTTCCTATATAATTTCCCATTCATTTGATCTAAGATATCTCCCAGTTATTCTTTAATATATCACTTTATTTTACATTTACTATAGCACTTGGTTTTTTTCCTTATTCATGTATTTCCCTTTCCATATCTCCCCTAACAAAATGTGAGTTCCATGAGAATAAAAGGCATGATTGTTATGGCACAGAGAAGGCCCTATGTAATATTTATTGCATAATAGCATGAATAAGCAGTACAATAAATTGTAGTCAATTGTATTTCTGAATATAAGACTCTTTCAAATTTTTTAAGTAAGCCCAAAATTTTCATAAATTTGTAATAAAATTAAGAAAAAAGATCCTTTTCACAGCCTCTTGTTATGGGGCCCACATTTTTATGAATTAGAGTAAACTGGGGAGCTAGGAACAACATTCAGTTGCTTGCATGGTTCCTTCAATGTAGGCTATTCCTCAACAAATCATGACAAGCTGTTACTACAGGAAAAATATTCTCTATTCTGCTATATTTGCACAATCTTGGTCCTGAGTTAGCACAAATGTACGATCATTACTTAGAATAATCACACTACTCTAGATTTTAAGTTCCAAAAGCAGGAAATTTATTTTGCTTTTGTTCTTTCCTATGTGCTCAGGGGGCACCTCAGAAGTATGTATAATCCTAAAACTAGTGACATTGCAATAAAGCTGAGGAAAAATAAGAATTATACCCATGGAGCACCATAGAATTATTTAATGCAAATATTGATGCTTGAGAGCATATGGGTAGAAAGAGCTTGTAAGTTTGAAGATATGCCTGATGTGCCTGTTCTGGGGAAGTTAGGTCAACCTGGGTCTGACTACTGATGGAGGAATAAGGTTAGGGTAGATAAAGGGACATTGTAAAGATAATACAGACCAGACAAAAGGCACAACATGAAGAATGAAAGGGGATTGTTCAAAATATTACATGAAGTGCTTGACTTAGGTGTAGTCATGGAGAGTACAGAATACAAACAAGCTAGAATGAGGAAGAATTAGAAATTTCAAGATAAATAAGTCCTGTAGTTTGAATCTTAAATGTCCCTACCAAAGGCCAATGTGTTAAAAGCATGTTTCCCAGAGTGGTGCATTGGGAGATAGGGGAACGTTAAAGAGATAAGTCATAGTGGAAGGTCCTCAGATCATTGAGGAAATGCCCTTGAATATTCCTTGAGGATAGTGGAACCACAGCTCCTTTCTATTCTTATCTTTTGCATCACAGTCATGAGGTGAGAGGTTTTACTCTGCTAAAAGTTTCTGCCACAATATGCTATATCATCACTGGACCAAAACAACAGGGTCAGTCAGTGATGAACTAAATCTACAAAAGCTGACTATCACAGTAATTATCCAAACAAATAGAGATGAGATTTATGGGTGCTATATCAAGTAGTCGTGATACTATGAGTATTGGGAAAGTACAGATAAGAAAGGATTTTGAGGAAAGGACGTGTTCAAGAAATTGCTTTTGGATTTGCAACAAAAAAATTAAAGATTATTTTGGTAACTAAGGTAGAATAGGATATTACAACGTGACTTCAAAGAAAGATTCTAGAAAATTTTTTTTGCAATTAGAAACAAATGAAAAAGGAACACTTTCCAACCACTCTTCATACAACAGCTCCCCTATGAGGCTGTCAATTCTAACTCAGTTCAGACTTTTTCCATGAAGGCTCTGCTGAATGATCCAGTGGGAATTTCTTCTTCTCACTTGATGTTTTATATTCAGATTGTTGAGGATAAATTATCTTAACTCAAATGAAAATTTAAAAGAAGTACATGGTCCTTAGAATTTGGTTAGAAATGCCCATATACTTTACTCTAGGTCTCAAAGGACACACTTACCATTCTAATTTAGTGTGTCTGTGATGTTCAAAACATTGGGTCTCTCAGGCTGTGCTCTGATGTCAGTGCCAAGTAAGTCCCCTAAGAATTATTTTGAACATTTGAACCATTCTCTACCAATGACATAGCTATTACCATTGGCCTCTGTGCAGAAATAGTCTCCTAAATGATAAGAAGGGCAGAGTTTTATTGCTGAACCTGCTTTAAAACCTAACAAGTGGCTTCAATATAACTCCTATCAGGGAAAAATAGGTGAGAAAATCTTTAAAAATTATTTTTGCTAAAGCTATTAATGTCCTGAAAATTTACCTCGCTAAATTATTTAGGGTTTGTTTTTCTTGAAATTCTAATCCTACTTTTTCAAGTTTTTAAGTTGCTTGGTGCAAGCACAATAGACAAATCATATCATTTGTATAACTCCTGAGTTCAAGAAAAGCCTAAATTACCAAAAATAAATGAACAAGTAAAGTGTATATTTTTGTGGTAATAGCAGAATACATGGGTAAAGGTTTTGAAACTTCTTTGAAAGAAGTGTTTTCCATAAAACTCACAATTTTATGAAATAGATTTTTATGGCTCTAAATGAAACAGAATTTGGACTTTTTATATAAAAAATTCCGTATATATTATACATATGAACTAAACAAATTGTGCTAGAATAAATTATATTTCGAACCAGCATTTAAACTCTCAATGTGATTTTAGAATGCATTCTGGTAACTCTTACAATTCTTTAAAAAATTAAGTGTTAATTCTGTTTCATCAATTATCATCACCTGAGAAAGTTGTATGGCATTATGTGACTTCAAGTCGGCAAGAGTAAGACATTTAGTGAAAATGATAAACAAATTATATAGATTTCAAATGTTGTTTCTCAGTAGTGTTCTTAATGGTCTCATCCCCAAGTAATGGAGACTTAAAAGTCAGCAATATTTTCAGGAGACCAAAAAAGAAGAGATTTTCCTATGTCTTACCAAAACACTTTTCTTCTATTCATAAAATTTAAGTACAGTGTAGCAATTGTCAATGACTATCCACAAAACTCTTAATCTGGAAATATCTGAGAGGTGGTATTGACTATCTAGAGAAAATAGCAATTCAATAAATATCAGACCAATTAATAAATGATTTCAAAGTAGCAAAAACAAAATTATATTCAAGTAACATGTTCCCGAAAAGATAAGAACTCTTTGTCTATAAGAACATATCTAAAGAATAGTAAAAGGAAGCTTTCAAAGATCTTGAATTTTAATAAGTGTAAGTTCCATACAATCTAAGAATACCATGAACACATTCCATATTGGAAGCAATGAAAGTTGACACCAAAAAGATACTGCTTTCCTTAGAGGCATGTGACCTTAACAATTCATTGCCACAAGATTGGTGTGCAATGGTTTAATATGTATGCAATACTGTCAGTAAATTATTATTATTTCTAAATATCAGTAGCATTGTCACAGCAGGCACTTCCACAATAAATTCATTTTTGCTTTACCAACCTTAAAATTGTAAAGTGCAGAAAGCTTTAATTGGGCTCCAATGTTTATTGTGGATGCATCAAATTATAAAATAGAGCAAACTCAAAAGCAATCCATTTTGTTTGCTTAACAAAATTTTTTGTATCTTGATTATAGGAGTAAAAATCATTGTATGGATCATTTCATAGAGAAAGTTAGTGTTAATATTTGGATATTTTTCCATGGTACTTTTATTAGTAGTTATATGTACTTATTTGGAAAGTAGGATTATTCTATATATAGAACTTTCTATCCTGTTTTTCTTATAACATCCGTGCTTATTTTATTATTACAACAAATATTCTAAGTAAATATAATTTTCAGTGATTGCACAATCTACCATTATGTGTGTAGGTGATTATCATTTATTTAATCAAACTGACAGGGTGTTTGGAATTTTTCACCATTGTATTGCATTGTATTACAGTGGTCATAGTCATGTGTAAGACTTTGTTTGAGATTTGAGTCATTTTCTGACAGATTTATGATTATTACTCAAAGGATATAAACATTAAAGAGTATTATTAATATAATACTAAACCATTTCCTAGTAATTCCACAAATTTATACCAGAATACATTATATTTCCACTTAATTATGTTGTAGACAGCATCAAATATTATCATTTCCTTTTTTAATCTTTCTGTTTGGTAAGCAGAATGAATATACTCACATAACTTTTCAAATGATGTCTTTCTAATTAGTAATGCAGTCAAACAGTTTTGATTTATTAAAAAATTGTATCATTTTTCAGAGTTTTCTCTTTCTGCCATTTACATGTTTTCTAGTGATTATCAATGCTGACTTTGACAACTCCCTATATAGGTATGCTTATCTCAGCTAGCAAAAACCCTTCGTCCTTCCTATTATTGCTTACACTCTCTCTTCAACAAAATTAGAGATAAGGACAAAATAGTTTCTGCCTGGTAGCAAGGGAGTGGGGAGTAAGGGAGGAGGTGGGAGGAAGCAGGGAGAAATGACCCAAACATTGTCTGCACATATAAATAAAAGAAAAAAAAAGAAAAAATTAGAAAAAAAATGCTAACTTTGATAAGCTTTACATAGAGAGAAACTAGAGAAACATTTTTTAATTGCAAATAATCTCCAAATTTGTGTTTGACACTTGATTTTATTCATGATTTTGACATATATATGAATTCATCAATTTTAATCCTTAGGATTTCCCACATTCCTTTAAATAGTATTTAAATTTCTTTATACACATAAGCATATGAATAATTCTACAACGCATACACAGGAGGTATTAAAAAAACAAGCTGGAAAGAATTTAGAATAGCAGTTTGCTTTTCCTTTCCCTTCCACTGTCTCTCCTCCCTGTTTCATACATACTATTTTTCCTCTCCTCATCCCCAATGGTAAATATTTGAAAATAGCCCTCTTTTCTTTTTTTATAATATTTAAATGTATAGTCTAATAGAAATAAAGACAGAAAATCACAAATAAAATGTAAATGAAAGTAGTATATTTTAAATTTTTTCTTGTGCCAAAAATGGTTGTACACAGCTGAAATCCCAGGTACCCCAGAGGTAATGCCAAAGGGATTTCAATCCAAGGCTGGCCTGGACAAATGTGGAAGACCCTATCTAAAAACAAACTTAAACAAAACAGGCTGGTGTGCAGCCCAAATGCTTGGTAGAGAGTGCTTGCCTACAAAGTGAAAGATCCTGAGTTCAAAACCAGTACTGCCAAAAAAATTATTTTTCTTGTGTTAGACTACAGCATATAACATATAATTTACAATTTTAACCACATAATTCATTTAGTACATTTGCAATGTCACCAATACTCAATTTCAGAACTTTTCCCATCTTCCAAAGAGAAAAATTAGGACCTATTCAACCAGAGCTCCTCATTCTCTCCTCCTGCAATATTACCATTTTACATTTCATTTCTATCTTACATAAGTGAAATCATACAATATGAGCCCATTTTCTCTGACTTATTTCACTTAGGATAAAATTTAATCCATACTGTAATTTGTCAAAACTTAGTCTCTTTTTAATAATGAATAATATTCCATTTTATAAATGAACCACATTTCATCCATTCAGCTTTCCATGGATATCTGGGTTGTTTCCACCTTGGGATATTGTGCACAATTCTGCCATGAACATTGGTGGGCAACGATAGTCTTTTCAACAACATTCTCAGTTTACATATAGTCATTGGGCTTGTTTGGAAGCACTGATACTAATTGCTCAAACTTTCATTGTCAACTTTATCTAATAAATATACAGAAGTTTTGCTCTGAATATTTCTCTCCAGAACTCAAAATCTGTCTTTGTGCATACCATCTGAAGGTTTCCTTGAGAATATGCTGGAAAAATATACAGCAAATAGGCAAAAACATAATAGCCTAGGGATGGAGCTCAGTGGCAGAGCACCTGCCAAGAATGAACAAGGCCCTGGGTTCAATCTCCAGCATGCTAAAATATATATATATACATAAAATCCTTGGAAGACTGATTTTCCATCTAGGTTTTGAAATACACCAAAGTCAAGATGACATGTGGAAACATTGCAGAAAGTACTGCTCTTCCTTTGAGACAAAAAGCTCAAAAATATTTGGGACATGTAATATATTACCAACACCATATTTCTCAAAATATTTTTCAGAGAATACAAGAATGGTTGACAAAAATCATACCATAAAAAACGAGTTCATCCTCACAGGATTCTCAGATCACCCAGACATGAAGACCCTTCTGTTCACAGTGTTCTTTGTCATTTATCTGATCACCATGGTAGGGAATATTGGTCTGGTGATACTGATTTCAAAGGAACGGTCTCTTCACATGCCAATGTATATCTTTCTAGGTAACCTGGCTTTTGTGGATTCTTGCTGTGCTTGTGCTATTACTCCTAAAATGTTAGGAAACTTCTTTTCTGAGGACAAAAGGATTTCCCTCTATGAATGTATGGCACAATTTTATTTTCTCTGCACTGTTGAAACAGCAGACTGCTTTCTTCTTGCAGCAATGGCCTATGACCGCTATGTTGCCATATGCAGCCCACTGCAGTACCACATCAGGATGTCCAAGAAACTCTGCATTCAGATGACCACAGGAGCCTACATAGCTGGAAATCTGCATTCTATGATTCATGTTGGACTTCTACTTAGGTTAACATTCTGTGGGTCTAATCACATCAACCACTTTTATTGTGATATTCTCCCCTTATACAGACTCTCCTGTGTTGACCCTTATGTTAATGAACTGGTGCTATTTGTCTTTTCAGGCTCAATTCAAGTCTTCACAATAGGTAGTGTCTTAATATCTTATGTGTACATTCTTTTTACTATTTTCAAAATGAAGTCCAAAGAGGGAAGGCTCAAAGCCCTTTCCACCTGTGCATCTCACTTTTTATCAGTTTCATTATTCTATGGATCTCTTTTCTTCATGTACATCAGACCCAATTTACTAGAAGAAGGAGATAAAGAGACACCAGCTGCTATTTTGTTTACTATAGCAGTTCCCCTTCTAAATCCTTTCATTTATAGCCTAAGAAATAAGGAAGTAAAAAGTGTCTTACAAAAAATTCTGATGAAAAAAATAACCTCAAGAAAGTTTCAACAAGTGACATCTACTGTGGCTTAGTGATTTAGATGAGAACAATTTCCACATGAAATTGAAGAGAGAAAGTGCAGGAATCATATGTAAAATCTTAATATGTCATAACAGATTCAAATTAAGCAGTAGTATGTGAGGGTGAAACTATATTGAAAAGACTAAACTGTGCTAAATCTTAGCAGAAAATAACAAAAATTAAATATATAACTTGGATGTTTTTCAAGTAACAACCTGTATGTTACCAAGCTCATGGTCTTTGTCAGTGTCAGGGATGATCAATACCCAGAAGACAACAACAAAACCTGCAGTTAGAAGTATAAAGTACTATTGCATAAACATTTGTAATCAGCTCGTAGTAACTTACAGCATGACCATTCATTGAACCAAAAGGGTTTAAGACCTGTGAAACTTCATCCAACAGGATCACTTACAACCAAAAGCACCAAAATTGTGGCAAGTGGGTTTTTTAAATTATTTTATCTATTTTTATGAGCAACTTTAATAGTACAACGGGGTTTCATTGTGTTAATTCAATAAATGCATGCAATGTACTTAGAACAAGTCCACCCCATCTATTATAGTCCTCTGCTCCTTCTCTCCTCCCCACCTTTTCAAATACTATTTGATGAATTTCATTATGCTATCTTCATGTATATGTAATGTACTTTGATCCAATTCATACCCAGTGCCCTCTCCGTTCCCTTCCTGCTTCTATTGACCACCCAGACAATCCCCTTTTTACATTCATGTCTTATTATTATTTTCATCATCTCCATCTCCAATCATCATTTTAAGTCTAGATAACTCACAGAAGAAAAGCATTTGACATTTGGCTTTTTGAGCTTGGCTTATGATCATTTCCAGTTCTAACCATTTTCCTGCAACTAACATAATTTAATTGTTCATTATTGCTGAAAAATGTGTCATTGTGTTTATATGCAACATTTTCTTTATTCATTCATCAGTTTTTGGCCATGTAAATGATTCCACGCTTGGCTATTTAGGGTAGTGTTGAAATAAACTTGGAAGTGCAGATAGATGTCTCTTTTGTATGCTGATTTACAATCCTTTGGATATATGCTAATAAAATGGCAAGGTCATTTGGCAGGTCTATTTTTAGTTTTCTGAAGAACCTCCATACTGATTTCCATAGTGGTTGTACTAGTTTACCTTCCCACCAGTAACATGGAGAGCGTCCTTCCCTCTCCACCCCCACAACCTTGCCAATCTTTATTGCTGCTTGTTTTTGTGATTATAGCCATTCTGACTATGGTAAGATTGAATATCAGTGTCATTTTGACTTGCATTTCCTTTATGGTTAAAGATATTGCATACTTGTTTATGTATTTATTAGTGGCAAGCACATTCTGAGGAATGAGTTTCATAGCATTAGGGTAACAACATGATAGTGAAGACAGAGGTAGTGAGGAAATGAAGGTATCAAAACATGAATATTAATCTCCAAGCTGAAGTTGATATGGAGTTAAATGATTAAACAAGAATATTCAGACTGGGAGATCTAAGATGGTGACTACAGTACATAAGCAGATAGCCTGAGCTTCAAATCCAAAACCTTGCTGAGATGCTGGTGCCATCCTTGGCAGAAGTAAAGCACCAATCGGAATCTAATCTTTGACATCCTGAACCCCTAGCCCGTGGAAGGCATCCCCACAACACATTACTCTGAGAAAACCTGAGGGCTGCCACCACCACAGCAGCTGTCACTGCTGGCTCCAAACCTGTCTGCAAGACATTCTACAGATCAAATAGGTGAGCGTCACATGTCACACAGAATTCCCCCAGGAAACACCGGGATAAACCAGCACAGCCCCTGGGCAGACTGACCCCCCACCAAAAAAAAAAAAAAAACACTGAACAATAAGCAGCAAACTGTAATTTAGTACAACAGGAGAGGGGACAGGAAAGCTGAAAGTGCACCAGAGAAGGGGAGAAGGGCAAGGAACAAATCTCAGCACAAACTATCAGTAAACAAACACTGGAAAGGCAGGAAGACTGAGACCAGGCAGGTGATAAGCCACTCCCCAAAGCAGGGCAGGTAGCAGATCACAGAGCTCATCTCCTGAGCCAGTGAGCAGCACCCAAAGTCAAACTGCCAGAACAATTAGGCAAGAAGAAGAAATAAAAGTAATACAAATAGGTAAAGAAACTGTCAAAATATCTCTATATGTAGATGACATGATGTTATATCTTAAAGACCCAAAAAACTCTACCCAAACAGATGTTGGTGAGGATGTGGGGAAAAAGGAACCCTCGTACACTGCTGGTGGGAATGTAAGCTAGTGCAACCTCTCTGGAAAACAATATGGAGGTTCTTAAAAAATTAAACATGGATCTGCCATATGATCCAGCAACCCCAATCCTAGGGATATACCCAAAGGAATAGCTTACTCCAGAGGGACCTGCACACCCATGTTTATTGCAGCACTATTTACAATAGCCAAGCTATGGAAACAGCCAAGATGCCCCACTACTGATGAATGGATTAAGAAAATGTGGTATTTATACACAATAGAAGGCTCAGAAGGTCAAAAATCATATCTTCTTCCTCATATATGGACTTTAGACCTAAAAAAAATGCAGTAATATTATTGGACTTGGGTCACACGCTAAGGGAGAACACATACATGAAGAATAGACAAAAGTAGGAAACTCAAAACTTAAAGTGTTTGATGTGTCCACTGTAGAGGAATATAGTAACCTTAAAACAGAGGTCACTATGGGAAGGTGACCCAGAAGTAGTGAAGAGGTCTGGTAGAGATGAATCAATTTGGGTTGTAATACACATGTGCATGGAAGCAATGCTAGGAATCTCTCTGCATAGTTATCCTTATCTCAACTAGCAAAACGCTATGCCTTTCTTGTTATTGCTTATGTTGTCTCTTCACCAAAATTGTAGAAAAGGGCAGAACAGGTTCTTCCTGGAAACAAGGGGGTAGGAGCAGGGGCAGAAAAGGGGGTGGAGAGCAGGGGAGGAGAAATGTTCCAAACGATGGTGCACATATGAATAAATTTTTTAAAAAGAATATTTGGACTGGAGGCATGGCTCAAGCAGTACAGCACCAGTCTGTTAAGTGTGAAGCTCTTAGTTCGAACCCCAATACCACCAAAACAACAAAAAAGAATATTCATCTTTAGGATAAGTTGTTATCTTTAAAGAGTTTTAGCTGTCCTCACGTATATTTACATAGGTTCAACCACAGATTTCTGAGATCCAATATCCTCTGAGATACTGGATCCTTGCTGGTGCTCTGATTATCTTTTCACACTGCCATATCTTCAAGTATCTACATTCATGCCTAGTCCCCAGGCTACACAAAGTTTCAACTATATTGACTGCTTCTCATGTCCATAAAGTCTGCTGAACCTGTCTCTCTTGTTTTGTGTCCTCTAATTTCTAAGTAAATTCTTTGCAGCACCTCCTTTCTGGGTCCAGGGAAAGTTAAAGGTTGTCGAGTTTAGACTTTCAATGTCACACAATGACAGTACAATGCAGGACTTTGCTTTTGTGTATCCCCCCGCAAAAGTCACAGAACTCAGTCTCAGCCAACTGCAGCTCTTCCTTCTGCCGTTCCATTTTCTCTAACTCACTGAATCTTATTTCCAGCGTAAAACCTATGCTGACACTGTTGTACTGCTATGGTCTCCATTATAAATTAGCAACAAACCTGAGCTTCTCACACTGTTGTCTGATAGAAGAATGGTTATTGGACAAAATGGAATTACAAACAGGCTTCCCATGAAAATTACTGGTTATAAGGAGGAAAAAAACTCATGAAATAAATTCTTTTAAAATATCACCAATATTTTATAGTGAGTAGCAACAGAGATTTAGTCAGAACATTTTTAAAAAGCTACTAAAATATATGGAAATAATTTTATCTCATATTTAACCAAACAGTTTTCATCACAAATGTGAAATAATTTTAGGAAAGTAGAACAAGTGTCAGACATTTTCTTGGGTACTATTTTTTTAACTTTTAACTTTTGATTTCAAAATAAGATAGAAATAGTAATTATTATTATTGCTATAAAGTGGATTTATATTAACTAGCCAAAGTCTCCTCAGGTTTTCCCAAGGAATCCAGTTAATCCTTTTCTGTAAAAATTCTTCTTTACTGAGCATTTTTATATTTTCTTCTCTGTTTTTATTCATATTTTGCTATAGTTCTACCAGGCCGTATTTTCCACTGTGACTGTATGTTTTGTTCAAGAAGTTCTAAAACACCACTGTCACTAGCTTCATCATATCTGCTTACTGTTTGCGAAGACCATTTCACACTGAATTCCAGAATGTTCACTATGTAAGGAGCTCAGTGGGTGACATTTCCACGGAACATCCCTCTAGTGCAGAGCAGGGGACATCTAATTTTATACATGGTTAGCTTATTTAGGAGAATTCCCATGTTACAATTCTCATGTCCTTAGACAACATTGCCACTTCAGAGACAGGCATGTCAAATGTGATAACAAGAATCACTTTGTTGGCTCATTAGTTAATATCACACAGCTTCATTATACATACAAAGATTAGCACTTGAACTTTTTGTAGCTCTTTTAATGCTATGAACACTTTCTTTTACATTTTATTTATTTGTGTGTGACTGTAATTTTAATATGCTATTTCCTCTTATCTGGATGAGTTGTCAACCTGCAGTTTGGTAGACTGGATAATGTTTATTCTACACACTCACCTCTAGATGCACCATTTTTACTTCCCTTCCACAGATCATTCTTCTTAGAATGACATTCCTGAACCCAGGCAAAGAGTCTCTGAAAAGACTCATTCCATCCCTCATTGTGACAGAATCTGTTGTGTCTTTCAAAATTTAAAATTGGCTGGGTGCCAAGGGCTCATGCCTGTAATCCTGGCTACTCAGGAAGCAGAGGTCAGGAGGATCATGGTTCAAAGCCACTCCAGGCAAATAGAAACCCCATCTCCAGAAACACCCATAACAAAAAAGAGGCTGGTGGAGTGTCTCAAGGCATAAGCCCTGAGAGGGAAAAAATTTAAAACTGATACCATGAATTATATTTATCAATTTGAAATGTAATTAATCAATTTGTTTAAACAAACTTTTAATTAAATAATGGTGCAATTTATCATTTATTTTTATGGACTTTAAAAATTTTTATTAGCTTACTTCAATTGTATAAAGTGGTTTTAAAATGACATGCATGTAACATACTTCTCAAAGCTAGAAAAGCTCCACATGTCTAATTGGAAGAAAAAGAAAAAAATAAAATCTTTGAAAAAAAAAAATAAATCAGGTAAGAAAATAAAACTTCAAAGAAGTTATAATCCATATCAAAAAAATTTTTAATCTAGCATTAAAATACATAAACAGAGTCTATATAAATGTCACATTTAGAATGCATAAGATCTTGACATTTTAAATTACTATTTTACATTTTTTTTTTTTTGGCAGTTCTGAGGTTTGAACTCAGGGCTTCATGCTGGCTAGGCAGGTGCTATACTGCTTGAGTAACAACTCCAGCCCTTTTCGTTCTGGTTATTTTTGAGATAGTATCTTGCTTTTTGCCCACATTGGCCTGGACCATAGTCCTCCTATTTTAGGCTTTCCACCAGCTGGGACAACAGGTGCACACTATCAGGTCCAGGATTTTCTGTTGAGACAAGGTCTTGTAAACATTTTTGCCCCAGCTGGCCTGGCACCTTGATCCTTTTGATCTCAGTCTCCCATGTAGCAAGGATTTCAGGTGTAAGCCACTGGCTCCCAATGCAAAAAAAAAAATAATTATTATTATTAAAATCAATTTAAGAGTGAGACGATAAAGCTGCAGGTTAGAGAAAGATGGTAGATTAGGGTTTTTCAGCATTTGTCCCCTAGCAGAAATATTAATTGGAACAACTATCCAGGTCTGAAAACACCTTTGCGAGAACTAGAAAAAAAGCATTTGAGTGATTACAAAACCTCCACATAGCACAGATATCTACAATGAAGGACATAGACAAGGTAATTTTATATTACTCCTGTTATACCTCTCCCTTGTCTGGGTACCACAACTATGGTAGAAATATACTTCTGCATGATGAAAGAAGAATGAAGTGAGCATCAACTTTACCATGTACTTCAGTGGCCAGGCAAGTCCTTAGGACTTCATATTTTAGGTCTTCATCGATTGAAAGAGTCCCCAAGCCAACACCACTTACATTTTCTGTCCAGGCCAAGGCCTCAGGCCCACTCCAGCACCAGGTCAGCTCCTGAATATTGCAATCCATTCTGACTCCCATGGTCCCCAGCTTCAAGCCTGATCCTGCATCCCCAGTCCTGCAGTTAGCCTTTGTGCTGTGGTGGAGCCACAGCCTTAGTCTTCATCCAAATTAGTATACATGGACTCAGCCTTCAGACTAACCCAGCAACTCTTGGCTCCAGATCCACCTCATTATGAGGGAAGCCTTTGCAGTTGTCCCACGTTTTAAGCTGTCCCCAGTGGCAGGCTGGCCAGCACAGTCACAGACTCTAGGCCAGTCCCTTCAGGTCCAATTTCAATGCTCAACCAAGATCCAGACAAATACCTTCAGTCCCAGGGACCAAACCCTGGGTTCAGAACTACCATTTGTAAATAACTAGCCTAACAGCCTAAGATTCTAGCAAAATATATGTACTTGGAGGTGATTATGTTATGGGGAGTAAGCTCAGTGCGGAAAAAAAAATACCAGAAGATTTCACTTATAAAATTGTCAAACTAGTAGCGTAAAATGACTAGTTTTAATCAGAAATTGAAAGGGAGAAGAAGCAGGGGAGATGTTGGTCAAAATCAGGTGGACAAGAGTAATTGTGCAATATGGTGAATATGTTTTGTAAGGATATATTATATATTTGGAAATTGCTGAGAGTAAAGTTCGAATGTTCTCACCACAAAAAAGTGATTTCATAATTTATACATATATCTGAATACTATGGTATATACCATAAATATATGAAATTTTATTTGTGAATTAACAGACAAAACTATAGTAAAGCCTGAGTTTCTGAAATAAACATTTATATCATGACCTTCCAAAAAAGGAGGAAAGGTGATCACTTCCAACCTTCATTTTCTTCCCTCTGAGGCAACCAATCCCACCTTAGTTTTCACTTCTTTCACTTCTTCCATGAAGCCTTTTC
The DNA here is from genome assembly GCF_047511655.1 of Castor canadensis. Taxonomy (NCBI): domain Eukaryota; kingdom Metazoa; phylum Chordata; class Mammalia; order Rodentia; family Castoridae; genus Castor; species Castor canadensis. The sequence continues at coordinate 47,647,758 of NC_133390.1, forward strand.
TAACCACTACAGGGCAAAAACATTTTCCCCACTTAGAATTTTATGTGTAGATTGGTGATAATGATAAATGGGCTAAAACCAAATAAATGCAAACCAATGCATACCCCTTCAATTTTTTAAGAAACGTGTATTTGCCTTACTCTCTCTGCCTCAAGGGATACACTTAATGATTCCAATTTAGTATTCCTGCCACATTCAGAAGATTGGGTCTCCCCTGTTGCACTCTGGTGTCAGTGCCAAATAAATCACCTTACACTAATCTGAATATTTAAACCATATGCTACCAATGACATGAATGTTATCTTTGACATCTTCGTAAAAATGTTCTCCTAAATAATCCAGAGGATTGTGTTTACTGCTGGATCCATTTTAAAAGCCAATATTCCTCAGGTAACTAACCAGCTTCTATAAAACTCGTCATCAAAGAAATACAGGTGAGAAAGAAGTTAAACTCTTTTTTGCTACAAATACTAACTTTTAAAACATGTATTTCTCTACATTCTTTAGAAGTTTTTTCCTTACAATTCTAAATTTTCAATTTTTTAATATTGTTGAAGTCTTCTCTTTACCTTAAGGTAAGCACAAGACAAATGATTACCATTCATTTATATCATTTCTGAATTTGAGAGGACCCTGATTTTATAAAGTAATGGGTGAATGGATAGAATATATCAGTGTGGTTTTTGAAATTCTTTGAATTAAATCCTCTATAATGAATGTTTAATTCCCCATGAATTAAGGTAATTAGCTAGGATAATTTCAAGACAGTCTTTTAGCCCTATAATGTAATTTTAGGGAGATTTCTATTATCTCTTTTGTTTCTTAGAAAAATAAAATGTCAGTGTAAAACTTGTAACTATTTTATCAATTTTAGGAAAACTAAAATAAATTTTATTTTACCAATTAGGAAAACTACAAAAATGTTATTAGGTTATGTGACTTTAAGCTGACAAGAGTAAAGCATTTAATGAAAAACAGATTTTAAATATGTTCTTTTAACATTGTTCCTAAAGGTATAAGTCTGAAATAATCTGAGATTTAAAAGTCTGCAATCTTTTCAGAAAACAAAAGAAAAGAGGTCCATCTGTAATTTGCCCACTTTTCCTATGTTCCTAAAATTTGGGAGATAGTTGTGGTTAATGATTATCCAGAAAACTGTTAATCTAGGAATGTCTAGGAGGGCCAACTGACTATCTGAAAAAAAAGTAATAGCTCAGAGCAGATGTTTAAAAAATGTAAGGTCAATCAATAAATAATTCTCAAAGTAACTAAAATAAATGAACATAGATTAATATAAAATGTTCCCTAATATGTTAGGAATTCTTATCTATAAAGATGTATCTAATAGGTTGATTAACTTTAAGCTATATTCTTAAATTTTAATAAATATGAGCATGACAGAATCTTGGACCCACGGGAACATTTGATGGTCAAGAAGTTGACACTTTGGATATTGTTTCCATAGAGGCAAGTGACCTTAAGAATGCATTACTACAAGATGTAAGCCCACTCTTGAATGGTTTGAACTGTAGGCAAATTGGATCAGAAAATTACTACTTCTAAGTGTTGATGCCATTATTACAGACATAGAGCAGGCTCCTCTTCAACACATTCGTTGTGACTTTATCCATTATAGATCTGTGAAATGCAGAAAACAGTTGGATAATGGAGTTATCAACTTATGAAACATAGTAGACCTAAGATTCTGTCATCTTATTTACTTAACAAAAAATTCTTGTTTTCTTGTTATAAACATAACAGCTATTGGAGAGAATTGAAATAGAGCAAAATAAAAGAAAGAGAAAGAACATATTTCATTATTCAGAGAAAACTAGTATTAACATTTTAATGTGTCTCCACACTTCTTTTTTATCTTTATGTATAAATACTTATTAGGATTGATCTAAGTACAAGACTTTCTATAATATTATATTTCTATAATAAATATTAAGTAGTATATGTTTTGTTCTTATTTTATCATTTCTTGAAATATACTAAGTAAACACAATTTTGATATTATATAATACACCCTAATATGGATGATTGACATTTACTTCATACTTATCAAAAATGGTTACCATATAAGTGTCTTGAATTTTTCACAAAGTGATATTATAATGAACACAATTACATGTAAATCTTTTTCTGATTTATAATTTATTTCATTCTGATAAATTCCTCTTTATTGGTCAATAGGTGTGAACATTTGGGAGTTTCCTTAATCTATTTCCAAGTTATTTTGTAATGATTTCACCAATTTATACATTTACAGGAATGCAGATAGGCCCCATTTCCCAGTGTTCTAGCAGCTATGTATTATTATTTCTTTTGAAAGACATAATCTTGACAGGCAAAGTAAACATAGCTTCATAGCTGTTTCAAATGATGTTTCTTTGTTTAGTAATAAAGCTAAACATGTTTAAATTGTGAAAAATATTTTCCTTTGAGATTTTTCTGTTGTTATTCTTTATCTATTTTCCAGTGATTATCCATATGCATTTGTATAAGTTTTCCATAGAATAAAACTATAGAAATGTTATTGTATTTATTGCAAACAATCCCTCACTGTCTGACAGTTGATTTTATTCATGATTTTTGCATATAGCCGCACAATGGAATTTCTCAACTTTTGACCTTTAACATTTCCTCCATTTCCTCTCACAGAATTGAAATCTCTTCATGTCTATGAACACATAAATAATGTTATATTACATCTACAAATGATATAATTAATCTGAGAGGCCTTATTATAATCACAGCTCACAACGTTATTTTTTTCTTTCCTCTCCTCTCCATCTCTCCTCCCCACTTCCTCCCCACCTCCCAGAAGTATAAGTATTTCAGATATAGCACCCTTTTCCCCCAAAGCATGTTATTTTTAAGAGCATAATTCACTGGTATTAAGCATAATTACTAGAAATATATAAATGACAATAGTTTTTATTAACATGCTTATTTTGGTATGATCCATATTTGTCCATTTTGGCCATGTCTAAGTGTACAGGTCAGTAGCATTAAGTACATTCACATTATTACACAGCCATCATCACCATCCATCTCCAGATCTTGTATATTTTCTCAAACTAACATTCTATATTCTGTTTGTGTATATAAATTTTAAATTTGAATCCCCTGGGCACCTCATGTAAGAGATATCTGAGTCTGACTCAGGTGTTTAGCATAATGTTGTCAAAATTCATTCACATTATAACATGCGTCAAAAATCCATATTGAAGGCTGAAAAAAAATAATCCATTGTATGTGTACACCACACTTTATTTATTCACTCATCTGTCTACAGACATCTGATTTACTTACACCTTTTGGGTACTATACACAATAATGCCATGAGTGCTAACAGACAATAGTAGTCTTTTAAGCAATGTTCTTGATTACTACACACACAGTCATTGAACACGTTTGGGAACACTAATACTAATTCTGAAAGATAAATTATGATTCAACTTTAACTCACGGAGGTTTTTTCTTTGAATATTTCCCTCACAAACTCAAAAGCCATCTTTGTACATTCAAAGTAAGATTTTCCTTGAAAATATTCTGGGAAAGTGTTCAATAAATAGCCAAAACATAGTAGACCAGGAAGAGGGATTCTCCTACAGTACTGGGCATCTACCAAGGTTGAAATGACAGAGGTAGCACTGTAAAAGATACTCCTTTTCTTCTGAGCCAAAGATTGCTCAAAGATGTTTTGGCATGTTAGAAATTAGCACGTAATTATTCAATAATTTTTTTTTCAGAGAATTCAATAATGGTTGAAGAAAATTATACCATGAAACCTGAGTTCATCCTCACAGGATTTGCAGATCACCCAGATCTGAAAAACATTCTATTTGTGGTATTCTTTTCCATCTATCTAATCACTATGATGGGGAATCTGGGTTTAGTGACCTTGATTTGTACACAGCATCAACTTCACACACCAATGTATATCTTTCTGGGTAACCTGGCTCTCGTGGATTCTGGCTGTGCCTGTGCTATTACTCCTAAAATGTTACAGAATTTCTTTTCTGAGGACAGAATAATTTCCTTTCATGAATGCATCATACAGTTTTATATTCTCTGCACTGTTGAAACAGCAGACTGCTTTCTCCTGACAGCAATGGCCTATGACCGCTATGTGGCCATATGCAGTCCACTGCAATACCACACCAGGATGTCCAAGAAACTCTGCATTCAGATGACCACAGGGGCCTTCATAGCTGGAAACCTACATTCCATGATTCATGTCGGGCTACTATTTAGGTTAGCTTTCTGTGGGGCTAATCTTATCAACCACTTTTATTGTGATATTCTTCCCTTGTACAGACTCTCCTGTGTTGATCCTTATGTCAATGAACTTGTGTTATTTGTCTTTGCAGGTTCCATTGAAGTCTTCACAATAGGTAGTGTCTTAATTTCTTATGTCTACATTATTTTTACAATTTTCAAAATGAAATCCAAAGAGGGAAGGGTCAAGGCCTTTTCCACCTGTGTATCTCACTTTTTGTCTGTTTCTTTATTCTATGGGTCTATTTTCTTTATGTACATTAGACCAAACTTGCTTAAAGAAGGGGATAAAGATATACCTGCTGGGATTTTGTTTACAATAGTAGTTCCAGTATTGAATCCTTTTATTTATAGCCTGAGAAATATGGAAGTACTAAGTGTCTTGAGAAAAATTCTTAAAAAAAATAATCTTAAGAAATTTTGAAACAAATGACATCTACTATAGCTTAGTGCTATAAATGCAGAAATAACTTGCACATGAAATGAGATAGAGAAAATGCACAAATGGTGCATAAATAAAGTATCTCAAAATGCAATTAAATTATGAAGCAAAATGTAAGGGTTAAAAATATACAGAAAAGAATCCCTGTGCTAAATTTTAAGTCAAAAAAATCAAAAAGTCTTTGAATCCATTTAAGTAACAAGGTAAAATGCTGCCAAGTTCATGAATTATGTCAGCTACATAATTATCAGTGATTATCAGTCCCCAAACAACACCGCCAAAACTAGCACTTCTAATAGCATGTTGTAGATACCTTATTTAGTTAAGATATATGTGTAAAGGAATAAATGTATCAAATATATGTGTTCCAAATTGAATTTGTTACAGCATTAAATGATTAAACACAAGAGATGTATTAGAGTCTTATTTATTCCCATATGTATATGCATAGGTACCATATTATAAAGTTCTAGACCAATAGGCAAACTGCATGCAAAATTTGAGGTGCTCCCTTATAAATGAGTTTGTCTAAACTTTTCTGTACCCATTCCTGAAAGGTGAGAAAGGATTCAACAATGGGGATACAATATAGATGAAGAAAGAAAAGTGTAATTTTTGAACTGTGGATAGGGCTTATCTTTTTGTAAAACAAAATCTTTCCTATTTCTTTTCATCATTGCAAAACCTGAAGTTGTTTAATAAAATTATCGTAATGTGATACAATTATTCACTCATCATATATTCAATGAGATTCTGCAGTGTGGAAGCACTGTTCTAGGTGGGAGAATAAAAGTTGCCAAAACTCTTATTTCCTCTTTAAATAATGGAATACTTTCAAATTTTGAATTAATAACTTCTGAAACACGAAGGACCCATAACAAATATCACGTGAATTCTTTCTGCCTCTTACCTTGAAGCTCTGAGGTATATCTAAATTCCCAGAAGGCAACTGTCAGGTTGCAGCAGTGCTCCAGGCTATTCAGTCAACAGAGGCTGACTTCCCATGGAAAACCAACATGTCGAGTCTGTTGAGAAAAAGCAGTAGGAAAGCACACAGAATGTTTCCAAATCCATAACTCTTGCAAGAAAAATATAACCATATAGTCTCTTTTTGGAAGCCACAGGAAAATTTAACTTTGTTCATTAAAACTATACTCGGTACAAGATTTCCTTGGTTTTTTCCAATTAAGCTATCAATTTAAGATCTTCCCAACCTTCCCTCCATCCTTAGTGGTTGCCTGTAATATGTAGGTCCTTGCCTGATATCATGGCATTGAGTATAAAGGTCATGTTGTAGGTGAGCTTTGTCTAAGCTGTGGTCCTCTAATATGTGAGATCCTAGTTGGCCCTCTGGTTATCCCTTCACCACTGTGTAACTTCAGGTATACACCTCCGTTCATTCCCTAAATACACTGATTTTCAGCTAAAATAGCTGCTTGTCCAAGTTCACAAGGCTGTTTAAGTTCTACTGATTTGAAAGCAGGGAGAAATATTTCAGGCAAAGTATTTCCACTTGTGGATAATTTATTCAGGCAGAGTCCTGTGTTAGGACAATTCTCATACTCCTAGACAGCATTGTCACTTCAGAGAGTGGCATATTATACACTTTGGTAACAAGAATCAGTCTTGTTACCAAATTAAAGGTTGATCCTTTAATTTGAAATTACTTCATTATGTAAACAAAGATGAACACTTGAACTAATTTGTAGATATTTTAATGCTATTAACACTTTCTTTTGACCTTTTCATTTCTGTGGTTTTACCAAAATCCTAATATGCTATTTCCTTTTATTTGGCTGAATTGTCAATTACCTGTGTGTGCAGAGTTTGGTGAACAGGAGAATGCTCATTCTACTTTACCTCTAGGCACACCACTTATCTTCCCTCCACAGATCATTCTTCTTAGGATGATACGCACCTCCTGAACCCAGGAACGGTGTACAAGAGAGAAAAAAGCGTGTTTTAATGTAAAATTGTTTCTATATCAGAGCAAATAAAAGACTTCAAGCCACCCTAGGACACATTGCAGACTTGTGTGTCTTTCAAAAATTTTAAATTGATAACATCATGAATTACCATTTTCAGTTTGCATTGATTTGCTTACTTAAATGAATTGTTAACTAAATAAATGTGATTTTTCCATTTCTTTGTCAAAGACGGCAAATTCATAAGTGGATTGGGTTCATTCATTCCTTCAAGTATTGCTTTAATATTTATTGAAGTCTCTGTAGCACCACTACAAATGATGAAAGATGTAGCAAAGCAGGAATGTTGTGATACAAACAACAAACATATACAATCTAGTACCTATACTTATTCCAAATTATTTCATATCATCTACTTAATAAATATATTTTATAAATTAATGGGTTTGATTATGACATTTTTACATGTATACAGTGTTCATCCATCAAATTTATCCCCTCACCCTCTGTCATCCTATTTCCCTTCCCATTGAACCCTCCATATGCAAACAGCAAATAGTTCCCTCTGTATGTTCACGTCTTTTGGGTTGTTTGGTTTTTGTTCTGAAATCCACATATCAGCAAAAACACATGGTATTTGTCTTTCTGCATCTGGCTTATTTCACTTAACATCATGATTTTCATTTCTATCCAATTTCCTGAAAATGACATCATTTCATTCTTCTTTATGGCTAAATAATACTTCACTGTTTATATATATCATATTTTTATCTGTTGATAGGTATATGTTGGCTGACTCCATGACTTGGCTACAGTGAACTGTGCCATAATAAATGTGGATGTGCTAACATCTCTATTATATGTTGACTTTTTCCCCTCAGGTATATATACCCAGGAGTGGTATAGCAGAACCATATTTTAATTCTACTTTTAGTGTTTTGAAAAACATCTATACTGATTATTGCAGTGGCTGCACTAATTTACAGCTCTACCAACAGTGTATAAAGGGTTTCTTTTTCCCATACATCCTCACCAGCATTCATTGCTATTTGTTCTCATGATGATAGCCATTCTAACTGGAGTGAGATGGAATCTAACTGCCATTTCAATTTGCATTTCCTTTATGGCTAAAAGTGTCAAACATTTCTTCATGTATTAATTGGTGAGCTGTTCTTCTTTTGAGAAGTTCAATTTATTTGTCCATTTATTGATTGAGTTGCTTGCTTTTTTGTTTAACTTTTTGAGTTCTTTAACTATTCGGATATTAATACCTTGCCCAGGGAATAGTTGGCAAAGATTTTCTCCCATTCTGTCGGCGTCTCTTCACTTTGGTAATTGTTGTCTTTGCTGAGCAGAAACTTTTTCCACTTTGACACAATCCCATTTTTCTTTTAATAGGAAGTATTACTTTCTGAGCTATTGGAGTCATTCATACTCAGAAAGTTCTTGCCTATGGCTATGTCTCACTATGATTCTCTGTAGTAGTCTCAAATTTCCTGGTCTTATTTAAGGTCTTTCATACATTTTGACTTTATTTTTGTACAGAGTGAGAGATACGGGGATAGTCTCTAACATTTACATGTAAATAGGTAGTTTTCCCAACACCATTTGTTGAAGAGGCTGTATTTTCTCCAGTATATGTTTTTGGTCACCTTTTTCAAGAATTAGATGGTTATGGCTGTGGAATGATTTCTTGGTACTCTATCCTATTCCATTTATCTATATGTATGTTTTGTGCCAATACCATGCTGTTTTTGGTACTATTACTCTGTAATACAATTTGGAGTCAAATATCGGGATGCTTCCAGCATTGCTCTTTTTTCTCAGAACTGTTTGGCTATTTGGGGTCTTTTGTGCTTCCATATGAATTTTAGAATTTTTTTCTATTATTATGAAGAATTTTTATATGGATTGCATTGACTCTATAGATAAATTTCAGCAACATACTCATTTTCACAATATTAATTCTGATGATTCATGAACATGGGAGGTTCATGGACCTCCCTTCTGTTTTCTTCAATTTCTTCTTTCAGTGTTTCACAGTTATTTTGTAATGTCTTTCACCTCCTTGATTAAGTTTGTTCCAGGTATATTTTAGGCTTTTGAACAGGGATTGTTTTCCTGGTTTCTTCTCAGCATGTTTATTATTGACATACAAAGAAAAGCTACTGGTTTTTGTATATTGGTTTTGTATAGTGCTACTTTGCTCAAAGTGTTTAACAGACCTAACAGTCTTCTAATGGAGTTGTTAGGAACTTTTAAGTATGAAATCATATCATCTGTAAATAGAGATAATTGGACTTTTTTCCTATATGTATCCCTCTTATTTTTTTCTCTTGCCCTATTGTTTCATTTTTCTAGCTATGAATTCATGTACTAAGCAAAAGGCAGACCCAGTCTAATCCAGTCACAATATCAAACTTCAGAGAGTGTTGGGTCCCTGTGGGAAGAAACTTCTGTACCATTCCTCAGTGACATGCTCCACTTACTTATTATTGTGTGTTCTAAAACTCAGCAACTTTAAACTACTATAATCACTATGTTAATATCTCTCATGCTTTTGGGTTTTGACTTTATCATCCAGGCAAGCCCTTGCTCCTTATGTCTCAGGTAGTTGCAATCAGATGATGGCTGTGACTACAGTCATCTCAACAGCTTCTTTTTTCTTGAACTTTTTATTAAAGTATGTTAATTATACAAAACAATGGTTTCATTATGACATTTGCATGCATACATGTAATGTGCCTTTAATATCTCCCCTTTCCCCTTCCACATCACCAATAGTCCTTTCTCTTTCATATTCTTTCATATGAGAGAAAAACATGAAGCTTGTCTTTGTGAGACTGGCTTATTTCAATTAACGTGATGATCTCCATTTCCATCCATTTCCTGAAATCAACACAATTTCACTCTTCTTTATAGCTAAATAATGCTTCATTGTGTATATATACCACACTTCCTTTACCCATTAAACCTTAGATGGACACCTAGGATGATTCCATACCTTGGCTATTGTGAATAATGCAGCAATAAACATGGGTGTCCAGCTATCTACATACTAAACTGACTCTCAAATGTACCTTTAATTCTATGAATGCCCATGGGTGGCAGCTGCCACATAGAATCTCAGTCAACATGTGGTCTCTCTTTGTGACTAGGTATTTTGGGTTGAAATATGGTTCCACCCCTTAAAAAGATATTTTGATGTCCTAATCCACAGTTCCCTAGATGGTAACCTTATTTGGAGATAGTGAAACCAAATGAGTTTTACTATTTGATATTTAAGCTCTTCAAATGTTTTCTACCTCCCATCGTCCCACTCATAAAGCCCATGAGCCAGCTTTCTTGGCTTCTTTCAGTCAATAAAGATTCCAAAAGCTTCACCTTCACCATCAACATAACCAAACACTTATTAAGTGTCCACATTGTGCCAAGCTATATAAAGATTGACTTGTTTAATGATCACTAAAATCTTAGTGGAGTAGAATTATCATCCCATGTGGCAGGTGATAAAATGAAGCCCAGTGTGAGTCATTTGCTCATATCCTACAGTGATGTATAATCTAATCTTAGATTATCTAACTCAAAAATCTCAATTATCACATAAAAAATCACAAAAAGTTACCCAAAGTTTACAAAGAATTGTTTAGTTTAGTCCATGTAATTCAGAGCAGCATAGTCCTTTTTACAAAATTAATTTCTAGTATTTTGAACTCAGGAGAAATTATAAAAAATCATGTTTTAACTTTTCTTGAAAAGTTAATAGACCTGGCAACAACTGGTTCTTTTTATGCCACCTGTTTGGTCCCTCTGAACATTTGAATGTAAAATTTTGCATGATGTATAAATACATCATGCCATCACATTTCATTGTTTCAATGATTATTTTCAATAAAAATATTCACCAATTTGCTATTGTAAATTATAAAATATACTTATTTGGACACTTTTTTCACTGTCTTAGTTTATCTTTTATGGTAAAAACATTAAAAAAACAGAAAAATGACAAAAATGTCTCAGAAGAAAAATTTTATTAATTCATATATACAATGGGTTATGAAAAAAGAAAGAACAATAAACAGGATAAATAAATTGATTTTTAAAAAGAAAATTTTGTACAGTACAGAGGTAGCTATTGGGCTGTATATTCCTGCTTTAAAAATTATTTCAGTTTTATTAGGCATAGAATATAATTACAAAATTAGAAATACAGTAGAACAACAGTCAATATAATTCATTTCAATCAAGTATATGTTCCCCTTTTATTAACTATGAACTTAATATTTTATGTGGTTTAAATTATCTTTATCGCTTTCTATTATAATTTTGTGTTTTGTTTTAGTTGGTGAATTGATGTTCTTAGAACAGGGAGAACAATTTCTGAGTCCTGCTTATGGAGTTAGCAAGAAATGCAACTTCCTTTCTGAAGGAAAAGAAAATGCTAATGTAGGGAAGAATGCAGTATCAAATTAATATAATAAATTTGGAGAAATGAGTCATATACTGATATTACTTTGCAGATATATTTTGTTTAATACTCCCTTTAGAAGATAAGGATAAAAGCAGGAAGCATAAACAGGAAGATCATGGTCCAGGCCAACTGAAGCATAAGTGCAAGACCCTATTCTAAAAAGGGCTGGGGACTCTTGGGGATATTCCCAAAAGACTGTGACACAGGTTACTCCAGAGGCACCTGCACACCCATGTTTATTGCAGCACTATTCACAATAGCCAAGTTATGGAAACAGCCAAGATGCCCCACCACTGACGAATGGATTAAGAAAATGTGGTATCTATACACAATGGAATTTTATGCAGCCATGAAGAAGAACGAAATGTTATCATTCGCTGGTAAATGGATGGAATTGGAGAACATCATTCTGAGTGAGGTTAGCCTGGCCCAAAAGACCAAAAATCGTATGTTTTCCCTCATATGTGGACATTAGATCAAGGGCAAACACAACAATGGGATTGGACTTTGAGCACATGATAAAAGCGAGAGCACACAAGGGAGGGGTGAGGATAGGTAAGACACCTAAAAAACTAGTTAGCATTTGTTGCCCTTAAAGCAGAGAAACTAAAGCAGATACCTTAAAAGCAACTGAGGCCAATAGGAAAAGGGGACCAGGAACTAGAGAAAAGGTTAGATCAAAAAGAATTAACCTAGAAGGTAACACACACGCACAGGAAGTTAATGTGAGTCAACTCGCTGTATAGCTATCCTTATCTCAACCAGCAAAAACACTTGTTCCTTCCTATTATTGCTTATACTCTCTCTACAACAAAATTAGAAATACAGGCAAAATAGTTTCTGCTGGGTATTGAGGGTGTGGTGGGGTGAGGGAGGGTGCGGAGTGGGTGGTGAGGGAGGGGGTGGGGGCAGGGAGGAGAAATGACCAAAGCCTTGTATGCACATATGAATAATAAAAGGAAAAACAAAAAAAGAAAACCTTAATTTCATCTGTAAAATGAAGGTTAATGGAATTTACTTCATGGTGTTTAGAAGTAAATGAAATTATGATTTTGCTAAGGGTTTCATTAACTCTAATATTCCATAGAAATCATAAATAATGCCATTAAATTACTAATATTAAATATAACACTAAATCTAAAAAAAATAAAATAAAAAGGGCTGGGGGCTCAAACAATGTATGCACATGTGAAAAAATGAATAAAATAAAATAAAAAGGGCTGGGGATACGGCTCAAGTGGTATAGTCCCTACCTGACAATCACAAGGCCCTGAGTTCAAATGCCAGTATCACAAAACAAAAAGGATACAGATAAAAGAACACATGTGAAATAAAGGAAAATGAAGATAAAAATCCAAAATGTTCTGTTAGGAGATAAAACTGGGAATTTTAAAAGCATCTCAGACAGAGATACTTATTCATATGGAACACTCTTCATAATGCTAAAGAGTGAGCATAAGAAAAATGAAAACACTTGGTGTTGCATACTGATGGGCACATTAGAGCACTCTAAATAAACACAGGTGCCAAAGCTTACTGTTATATCACTTAAACACCCTTAGCCATAAAGTAAATGCACTTCATAATGATATTGACATTGACATTGATACTGAATGGTTATCATCAAGGTAATAAACAACCAATATCAGTGAGGACATCAGTGGCTCAAACCTGTAACTCTAGCTACTTAGCAGGGTAGATTGGGAGAATCACAGTTTAAGGTCAGCCTGTGAAAAAATTTCACAAGATCCCATCTCAACCAATAGTCAGATGTAGTGGCACACAGCTGTTATCCTAGCTATGTGGGTGACTGAGATCTGAAGTATCCTTGTTCCAGGCCAGTGGGAAAAAGCTGGGCATGATAGTACATGCCTATCATCCTAGCTGCAATAGGAAGCCTCAAATAGGATGATCATAATCCAGGCTTGTCTGGACAAAAAGTGAAACCTTATCTCAAAAGTAGTCAGAGCAAAAAGAACTGGAGGCATGGCTCAAGCTATTAAGCACCTGCCTAGCAACCATGAATCCCTGATTTCAAACTCCAGTACCACAAAAAAGGTGACAGTGGAAGAGAACCAGAAGAGTGGATAAAGAAAATGTGATCTATGTACATAATAGAGTATTATTCAGCCATAAAGAAGAATGAAATTACATTGGTTGCAGAAAAATGAGTAGAACTGGAGATCATCAGGTTTAGTGAGAAAAGTCAGATTCAAAGACAAAAGAGCAACAAAAGGCAACTTTTGTCTCATAAGCAGAAGGGAACCAAAAGGAGGGGAAGTAGAGAAGGAGAAAAGAGAGGGTAATGAGAAGTGAGTATGATGATAGTACATTAGTATTTACATGTATAAAATAGCATAATGAAATCCACTAAAATTATAAGAAAAGATCGGAGAGGTAGGAAAGGCGCAATATAGGGAGTGAATATGGTCAAAATCCATTATATGAATGTATAGAAACATCACAGTGAAACCCCTTTGTTCAATTAATATATGCTAATTAAAAAGTAGGGTGCAGGGAGACATGTTCTGAATGTTTGCAATAAAGCTGAACACAGACTAAATGAATTACTTTAGGTATCACAATTGCAGACAACGAAGCAGAGAAAATTTATTTATCTCTGAAAGGCAAATATATATGTATACACTCACTCTCTGTGCAGGTGAAGTAATGAAATTTGAGGGGCATACAAAGTATGTAGTCAAAATATTTCTTAATCACTATAGCAACTACATATTCCACAACTAGAATGTGAAATTGAAGCACATATGATTTTTATCTTTCCTACCCAATGAGCAAGAGCATAACTGATTGATTGGTGGTATTGTTCATGGATTCAGAAATGAATTATAACAATTAGTGAAAATTTATTTATGTATATTTTGTTTTATTTCTAGTGGCAGTCAGTGTTCCACATTATTTATATGAGGGCAGGGGGGGTATAGGCTACATTCCCAGGGTCTGTTGGAATGCATGACACCAGCTGAAGAGCTCAAAAACCATAAAACCAAAAAGAAGAAAGGAAGGAAGCCAGAGGAATGGGGCACATATCAAGGAAGAAAATGTGACAAACCTGGGCTCCAGAAAGGGTGCTGCAGCCTGAGGACACTATGTCCACAGGAAGAGACAGTTCTAGAAGTAGATAGTAGAGGGTCTTGAAATTCTGTTCTCAGTTTTATGTTGGCTGAACTAGGAGTGTGACTGGTTCAAAAAACCCATCACTTGAGCACTCTCTTAGTATTACATTACCACAGAAAGAAAATTTATCATGGAAGTTATCATGACAAGAATTCTTGCAGAAAGGTAGGCTATGAGTACCAAAGAAATGGCATTTTTGGCATAATTTTCTCAACAACCTAAGGGCTATCCTCCTTGCTCTCCACTGTCCCAGCTTATCCTCTCCTGTAAGGCCTTTGTCTTCCTTCTGTCATCATCAGGAAAGTACACTAAGTTCTTCTTAGTAAGAAAAGTGATATAGGGCTATACACAGTAAGAAGAATTACATAGACACAATTCTTGCTTTTTTAGAAATGTACATAATACAATTAAAAATGGAAATCAATGGTATAGTATACTTACACTGTACTTAAATAACTAATAATAATAAACTAAATGGAACTTCATTTTCTATGATACCTTGCTTCTCTTTATTTTTTTCTTCTATGTCACCAACTTCATATTTAAATATGTAGCCCTACTTAGTGGAAAATAAATGGTTTTTGAGATATTAAAATATATTACTCTCCTTCTAAGGAAATATACAACCAAGAAAACCTTTTGTAGGCTGGGAACCTGTGGCTCACACTTGTAATCCTAGCTACTCAGGAGGCAGAGATTAGGAGGATTTCGGTTCAAAGCCAACCGGGCAAAAAGTTTGCAAGACCCTATCTCAAAAATACCTAACACAAAAAGGGATGGTGGAGTGGCTCAAGGTGTAGGCCCTGAGTTCAAACCCAGTACTGAAAAATATTAAGAAAGAAGGAAGGAAGGAAGAAAGAAAGGAAAGCAGGGAGAGAGGGACAGAAGGAAGGAGAGAGGGAGGGAAGAAGGAAAGAAAGAAAAAGAAAGTTCTGTTTTGAAGTGAACTTAACTATAAACCAAAGACTTTTCCAACACCCACCTCACCTCTAATCCCAGCTGGAATGTAGCCACAGGGCAAGCCATAGCAGCTCAGAGTCCTTCATTTACTAGGACCTAATCACACAGGCCAGACAGAGGTCACATCCTCCCCTGTGCACTGTGTTGGCCTCCAAATAGTAAAACCTACCACTTATGGAGCTCTGATATTTCAGGATCTAAGTATTTTACTTGAATACCTTCTTATTTGACCCTCACAATAACCAATTGAAACAGAAGCTCTCTGATCTTCATTTCATTAAATAATACCATTATAGAATGGTCCAACTCAAGAATTTCTGAGTTGTGTATAAATTAATGTCATTTGCTCATTCCTCTCTCCTTCCTTTTTCTAGCCAAGAGTATGAGTGCAAAGAAACAGTGATCAATATATTTACCTTCCAAATGGAGGACAATCACCCTAAACCAGAGGCCCCTTAAAGTACTGAATAAGGGAAAGTATAGTAATCTCCTTGCCTTACCCATGGTTTTTCTTCCCCCATTTGTTACTTATACTTTGAAAATGAGTTATTCTGGAAGACCATATTCAGATACTTTTTATCATAGATACATTTTAATCTCTATGACAAATTTCTAAATTATCATGTATGGGGGGAAAGCATAGCATATATAGCACTTGGTACTATAGGTTTCAGGCATCCAATGGAGGGTCTTGGAACATATAAGCAGGCAGAACTACTTTAATTTGAAATTGAAGCCAAAACAAACAAGGCTTCCTTTTACCTCCTGCCAAATCTACACCTTAGGACCAACCATAGAGTGCATGGGATCTGCAGGCAGACTCTTCACATATGTTGCCAGCCAGAACTTGGTACAATGGATTGAAGTCAGCCTCACAGGGCCAGTCAGCAGAAGAGAAAACTGGAAAGCACAGGAGTGGCTTTTAGAAGGCAGACACTATGCCAGGTCTGTTTACTCCACTGTCTCTTACAATCTGCAATTGCTTTCAAATATATTTTCCTACTAGAACCACTTTTACAGGTTTAAAAATTGCAGGAAGTAACTACACCCCAAACCAACCAGACATGAGTAACTTTTAAAAATTGTCCAGGAAATTGGTGCAATCTAGGCAGAGAATACCCTCTTCATAGGCTTGGTAACCCCATTCCTTCATATTGCAACCAGTCATAGCTAGAATTTTTGAGTGACTGCTTTATGCTGAGGAATTTCTATAATCATCATCATAACCCTCAGGCAGTTATGTTAATCATAGAATTTCGTAAGTGGAAATAGGGGGACTTGAAAAAGGCTGAGAAAGGCCTAGGATTATGAATTTAACATTGTTTCCTGAGCTGGATACTTAGCCACCATTCACCCCATCCTGATCCCAGCAAAGGCTCCCAGCAGGTAATGCATTCCTTTTTTTATAGGGAGGAGCAAATAGGGGTTGGAGAAATTTGAAGAGTTCATCCTAATATTCCCTACTCCCTCCCCCACTATTTTCTTCTTAAAGAGGGCATAAATTCTTTCCATGGAAGTTGAGGAAGAAGAAAAGTTTCCAAAAACTTTTAAAGAGACTTGGAAAATGTGTGGTAGGGAGTTAAAAATCAATAGTCAGAGATGATTAGACATGTCAAGCAATTGAAGTCAGCATAATTTTTTAGAATCAGCTTTTAGTTTCAAATAGGCATCTTTAGTATTTTGAGATTAGGAATAAGAAAACTGAACAGCAGAGTCTATGAAAATAAGGCTGAGTACTGTGAAGGCAGGAACTGTGAGTGGTTATGGAAGCAAGACATTCCCAGATGTTTATAAACATATGATGACAAGACAAGCAAACCAAAGAAAACTGAGAATAGAATTCTGGTAGCCTGGGAGCAGGTAAGAAGTTGCAGGACAGATGAGGTAAAGTTCACATCCAACTAACTCCAACACTGAGTCAGTAAACAGGAGGTGATGAATTACTCAGTAACTCAGGTATTTTGAAAATATGAAGATGAAACAAAGAATATTCTCTCTTATTTAATATTTACAAAACCTCTGCAAAGATACATAGAAAGTAATATAAATTGGATCTTGGTTTATGCAAGTTTGCTGAAAGGGTGTAAATGATTGTATATTAAATAATTATTAATTTTGCTAACAGAAACTTAGTACTGTATTCAACGACAGTAACTTGTTCTACAGGGCAAATAATCATTCTCAGTTACTCTTTCTGTAATGTAAGATTTTCACATGATAAATCTGTAGGCCATTGGCACTGATCTTTAATTTGACAAGAGGGGAAAAACGCATCTCATTAAAAGTGTCAGAAAAATACTGATAATAATAGAAAAAGAATTCCTATACTTAGATGTGTTTCCTCATGTTATTCCTCTTTTCAAGGTATGAGTCATTACTCCATTATGAACAGAGGATGAAAGACTTCACCCATCTGTGCTTGGACAGAATGGAAACCAGCCTGTGCAGTAACAGTTTGTATCTTCAGAGCTGCACCTCTTATCTAGGAAATTTAAGTGTTCCAATCGGAAAAAGTGTACTGATTCAACAGGTTTCATTTTAAGTGAAAGTCTACATGAAGATCAAACAATGAAATGTCTTCATACTATGTATCTTACAGTTAATAGGACATGACTGGATCTGCAAGCTTTAACACCACTAGTCTACAGTTTGATGGTTTCTGGAATGAAAAAACAGACTCTAAATTAGTTTGTTTTATGGTCTTCTCAGTCTTCTTAATCATGTGACTAAACAAGTTCACCTGCAAGTGATTTATTAATGCCATCCTTCCCAACACACACACACACCCTTATAGCACTGATGAAACTATAACACATGAAATTGAGACTCTAAACTATTATGATATAGTAGGCACACAGACAGTGTTATCTAAACAAATTCAAGATTCTGCCTTTTTTTTTTTTTAACTACACCAACTTTTGGTGTTTCATGGCTATTCTTAGATTATGGAATGTCTCTTACTAAAAAGCATATAGAAGATATTTATTCACACAATTTAGTTCATTATTGGAGACATAAAATTAAAGTTTTAAAACACATTTCTTAAGTTGCCATAAAACTTCAAAAATTAATTTTACTTTGAGGGTTGCTTTCAAAGATTAAGTGAAAAGAAATTAATAATAATGACCTTGCCACTGATGTTATGTATTAGATTGATCACAATGGTTGGCTATCACCAATTTCATATGGTTCAATCTAATTAGAAAAACTGTATTTTCAGGGCTAGGTGCAGTGGTTTCTTGGGAGGTAAAGATCGGGGGGAACAGTTGGAGGCCAGCCTAGGCAAAAAGTTAAGGGACTTCATCTCAACAAACAAGCTGGCTATGCGGTACACCATCTGTAGGAGACATTGGTAGAATGATTGTGTTCTGAGGTTGAACTGGGCAAGAAGCATGACACCCTATCTGAAAAATAACAAAAACAGAAAAGGGCTAGAGACTTGGTTCAAGTAGTAGGGTACCTGCCTAGCAAGTGAAAGGCTCAGGAGTTCAACCTCCCAATACCACAAAAAAACAAATAAATACAATTTCACATTACACGAAACACAGCCCTCTACATTACTGAGAAAGTCTCTGTAGGAGAAAATGCCTCAGCTACTCTCAATGTGCTAAAAATATCAATTATATCACATATTCAACAGCAAGGATTATGGTGCTGCCTTTCTAAATTTAAAGATAGTACTGATAAGGCTATAACTCAAAAGTCTAATTCTGACTTTATTTCCACAACGCACATGAAAGACTGATTTAGATCAGTGGCACAAATAATTCTGGGGATATAGACAGGGATACTGCTTAAAATAATGTCTTAATTCAAAAATACTCATGCTACCATTAATTTTTAAATCCCATTCTAAAATGTTTTGTTTTTTTCTCCTGTCCACCTTCCACAGAAGGTACAGGCAATGAAACTCCAAGAGTTAAGAACAGGTAGAAACCCGAGTAATCTTTTAAGCCACTTTGCAGGCAACTGGCTTTGCTGCAAGACAGAAGTTGACTTATCTTTAAAGCAGAACACAAGCATCCAGCCATTAAAAACTTTACAGGGAACTAGCCACATTAAGTGTAATATATAGAGCTCACAAAACTAGTTTGAAAACATGTTTTAAAATTCGAAATATAAAAGATACTCTTGTTTTCTAATGGAGGAGTAAGTTCCTACATTTTCTGTAAAACAAAATACACCCAAACACAAGGGCATAAACACAGCCGAAAGAGCAGTACTGATTCTCTGAGAAACATTACTGCTCTCCATTCTGATTCCCATTCTTTATCTTGATGTGTTGAGATTTAAATCAATTCAGACACTATACACAATTCTCTTCTCATTTTTATTTTTTTAAAAAAAGACAGATTTAGGATAGGTAAGAAATTACTGTTACATTTTTTTAAATCTGTCAAATGCTACAATGGAATAAATAAATAATATTTTTAAAGTTCAATGTTTATAGACATATTTGTAAAAAAATGACTTAATTAGAAGACATTAAATGATGTTGATACACACCAGGAAGGGGATTAGGCAAGGAAAGGCACATTTCACCACAAGAAATAAAGACCATAGTTAGAGGCTAAAGGGAGAGCCTTAGTTTTAGATCTTGTGGTAGTTACTCCCAGCTCTGGAGGGTCATTATGGTAGAACCTTCGTTACGGTACTTAGCTGGAATCAATAGAAAGCAGTTGGGGAATTTACTCTGTGATCCTAATGCAATGTTTAAAAAGAAGCATTCTTTTAACAAGCCTGGTGTGTGCAAGGGGAAGAGAAAAATTCAAAATGTTTTGGTGGTATTTAAAATCCTATAAGGAGTTTAAAAAGAAAACAAATAATATAATAACCAAATTAACCCTGTCTGGCTGAACTGGAATTTCTGCAATTACAAAGTAAAAATTTCAAGTAAACACTGTATTTTTCACTTCTTTTCTCTTAGAGACATTGTGGATATAAACAGCTGTGAATGTTTCACCTCAGATGAAGCCCTATGTCAAATTTAAAGAAAAGGATCTTAAAAAATGGCCTAATTTTATGGAATTTCAGTCTTTGAAAACAGGACAAATACTGCTAGCTGACTTGCTATCTACAACAGCAAAGTGAACATGAAGTTCTGACAATGATAAAAGGTTTCCCAAATAAATTAATGTTTCTAGTTCAACACATAGTCACTCCAATTCCTGAAAGTTTACCAGACATTAGCAGAACTTGTTCTGGGTCAATTTCCCACTGTCAATTTTCTTTCACAAATTTGTGTCAAGTTTCTATACATTTCGTACTATTTAGGCTTTGAAACTAGATTACTTTGAAAAATGGAATCAGTCCAAATAAACCAAATAAATTTTAGTGATATTATGTATTTAGTGATGTATATGTGTATAAATAAAATGTATTTTCAGGATAAAATAGTATACCCACAAAAAATAAAAATTTAATTAAAAACGAGAGGGAGGCAAGAGAAAATAGCAATATTAAAAATATATTAAAAATGGCAATTGCAAAGCAGGCAGCTCCCATTCATGCCACACGATATGCCTTCATCAAAGTGTACTCTTTCCGGTTGGTATGAGCAGCCCAGATGAATAGAGCGGAAGCCATGAACTGTAAGGGAGCTGAGACACAAGCCAGGCAGAAGGACCATCCGAATTCACCAGACACATTCTCAGGCAGCTCTAGTTTCTGATGTAGTAGTTCAATTCCAGCAACATAGCAACTTACTGAGCCCAGTGTACACAGACCTTCGGGAGAATTTAGAGAAATTTAGAAAACAAATCAAAACACAGTAAAGAGCTTTTCAGTAACATGACAGTGCAGTGATATGTGACTGTTTATAAATTATGACTCTGACCCTGAGGGAGACAGGAAGAAGCTAAAAGTTAAGTTGACAAGACCCACCTGCAAGAAGATGGAGAATACCAGTAGCAATGGTGGGATACAGGCTTCGGCAGATACAAGCGCAAAGTCCGATCAATGCCCCAAAGCACATCAGACCAAGACTAACAAAAGGTAAAAGGAACTGGCAACGCCAAAGATCTGTTTTTAAAAAGAAAAAGAACAAAAATGTTACCATGATTTCAGACCATTCTACTACAATGGAAATTTTCTTTTACATCTAATTAGATCTTTTCTCAAAACGTGAGAAAGAACTATTTTAATACTGAGGCCTTTTATAAAGTGAATTGTTCAAAATGATACTTTGTCCTAAAAGAAAAGGAAAGGCCACTAATAGGTAAGAGTTACTAAAGGCATAATATGTGCCATGTAAAGCTTGCTCTACAAATGCTTTGCAAATTAATCCTCCCAACAACTATTACTGTCAGGAACTATTACTATTTTTACTTTATAATTGAAGAAACTGAGACAAGAAACATAAATAACTTGTACAAAATACAAGTGGGGGAGCCAGGGTTTGAAGCAAAAAAAATTTTTTAAATACTCTCTTCTACCTATAAACACTATCAAGCACTTCAAGCACTATCAAGGATCTCAAGGCATTAATAAAATAAAATAAATGAATGGTGATTATAATGACCTGTCTTACAGGGCTGTTGAAAGAAAACACATCAATCACAACACAATGGATCTGGAATATTTCAGCTGCTCACTGGCAGTTCTAATGATCATAAATTGCTTATCAACATGAGAAGACAGTCTCACAAAGCATTTCCTTTCATTTTCAGATAATTTAAATAGCAAACAATTAGCATCAATCTTAAGCAAACTGTACATTTTGGTGTGGGTCTTACTTTCTAGAACTTCATAGACGTCCTTTTCCTAAATAAATTCCCTTCAAACTCTTTAGTAATAAACTTCTTCCTACACATTCTCATTACAAAATCGAATACCTGCAACTCATTAACATTTACTCTCCTAATACGGTCATTCTACTGGAGAAGCTCAAATAAATCTCTACAGCCCTAAAAACTGAGGCTCAAATCTGAAGATGTTATTTCAAGAAACAGAATGTTCATGACCCTTTTTTTTTCCTTGAACATCTACATCTATGCTTTTGTTACTAACTACCACCTAAGACTGGATGAGAACTGGTCAGCAGGCTTGATATTCAGTGACATTCACAGCTTGCAGTCAATTTTTTTCAGGTATGCCTATATGAACGTAGGCAGTGGGAAATGTTTATCTCAAATACAGGAGGTTATTATTGATCCTTACTAAACTCCCTCTTAATTAAATGGGCCTATTAACATCATTTGGGGGTCTGAATTCCATCCTCCAATGTAGTAGCTGTCTTCCTCAACTTCAAATCATTTGACATTTGGTAAGTACATTTCTCCCTTCTAAAATATATCACCAACAGAACAGGGTTTATTGGAATGTTATTAAAAAAAAACTTACTTCATGTTGGCACTATTTACTAACACACCATGTTCCCAAAATAAAGTTCAAGCAAACACAAATTATTTCCTTTCCTCCCCATTTGTCCTGCTGAAATCAAAGTACTCACAGGTCCGAAGTGGATCGATTCCACTATTGAGGTTTCCAGGATCAACATATTTCTCCAGGAACTGCTCATTTAGTGTGAAACTCATGCATTTTGTAACAACATCAAATGACTCTGGAACAAGAACAATGGTTGCTTGTTGTTTTCATTACAAACATTTTACAATAATCTCTTTCAGTAATTACCCTATGAAGTAAAAATACAAAAAGATATGCCCAGGGAAATAAGCAATCTCTTTGACTCTGACTGGTATACAGCCTCTCCAATGCCCAATGAATACCACTGGTTCTCAGTGGCAGGCTGAAGATGATAGGCACAAGGAAGAAAAAATTTAAAAAGCACTAGTATAAAATGAATGACAGACTAAGTATGTAAGAAGACTAGGAAGAAAAGACAGGGAGAACAAAGACTGAAATAAGTAAGAATTGATCTCCCCAAAACTTATTCTACCAGTCATGGCCCCATATCAGCAAATAACTTAAGTCTACCCTTTTAGCTCCTCAGATCACAACTTTAGAATCATTCTTCCCCATAAAATATTCCAACAGGAAATTCTAGAGGTTCTTCCTTTGAAATATGTTCAGGATCCAGCTGCTGCTCAGTGCTGTCACACTGGTCTGATTTATAATCATCTCTGACCTGAACTATTGCAACGAATTCCTACCCAGTCCCTTAAGTTTCCACACCTGCCTTCTAAAGTTTTCTCACCACATCAGCTGGGTGACTAGATTGTGTCTCTTCATTGTTCAATGCCCTATTCAATGGCCTCCATTGTACTCAACAGTAAAAACCATGATGCCTAGAGTCCTTATTTGCCCCTCCCCCATCTACAGAACATGTCTCTGACACCATACCCAATGCTCCCTGGTACTTCCTCGATTCCAGCCCAGTGATTTCCTTGCTGATCCTTGAACATTTCAGGTGTCCTCCTGCCATAGGGCCTCTACAATAGCTTTTCCCCCAACCTAAACGATTCTTCTCCAAATTCTGATTACCTATATGACCAATTCTTTCATCTAATCTTTACCAAGTGGTAAAGATTAAATCTTACTCAATGGTATCTTCTCAATGAGTCATGACTATACTATTGAAAATCATAACCAATGCCTACCTATACTCCCTTTATTTTGCTGTTTTTCCATAACACGTCCTCTTTTTAACACACTATGTAATTAGTTATTGTTTTTATCATTGAACTGTTTGTTTTTTGAGTCACCCTTTATTAAAATATTAGCTCTCCAAGAGTAAAAATTATTCTCCAAACTGTATAAGGCTCTGGAATGCAAAGGAATGTAATAACTATTTGAATTAATAACTAAATAACTGTGAAGATTCCAATATCAAGTGCTCCTGAGTTCTCATAAGTAGAGCTGAACATTCTGCAACGAATTTTAACCAGCTTTATCCCCTTTCTTTGTATACTATTTCCTTTTTGCACATATGACATACTATCATCCTTTTGGTATATGATGACTCAAGCCTGTTGGGCTATAATTTGAATACAACAGCTCCCCTGTCATCAGAACTAATCATAAACTAAACTAAACAGTAAAGTTCTTTCTTATGAGAGCCCTAAGGCTTCTAATTAATACCTGGAAATTAAAACCTTTAGGTGTTAAATATTAATGCTTGCAAAATAACCCTGAGGAAAACTTAAAATTTTTTCTTTAATACAATTGTTTAACCTACAAACTCTATATCAAAATTGCTATAAAACTGTTTCAAATATATACAAATTTAAATTTAGAGTTGGTCAAACTGTTTCTTTTAAGATATGGGGGGGGACAAATGATACATAAGCCATAAAAGGACAATCAGTTTATTGTTGTTTTGATTTTGGATTCCAGTCCTTTCACCAAAGTACCAAATATTTAAGTTTTCTAGTGTATTTATCCAACTATTTCCTCATGATATATGAGATTAGTTAAAAAGTACTTTAATGAATATGTAAATAAATACGTATATTTAAAATGGTTTTCCCAAAATAAGGACTGTTACTGATCCAACCAATATTAATAAATATCATGGTAATGTACACAAGTTGGGGAGAGAAGGTGGTAGGAAAAAGAGACATGTAATATTTATTTCTTTGGGGAGGGAGAAAACCTGCTTATATATAACTGGACAATCATCTTTTGACTATTATTGAATAGGTAAAGGAGAGAAAAGCTGAAATGAAGGAATACCTGTCCTTTCTGGTGGAGTATACCAATGTGTGTTTTTGGGTATGGTGATACACCGTCTCCATAATCCCACCGTGCCATTATATCGAAAAAGTGCATCATTATAAGTCTTTTCATCTGCCTCATCACTAATGAAGTCTTCCCAGATGCTTTTATTCAAATCACTCGAGTTTTCTTGAACTGGACTTCGATATTCATACCAGAAGTCTGTGCCAATGGAGGCTGCCATATAGATGGTGGAAATGAGGCTAAGCACACAAGCAATTACAAATGCAGTAGCAAAACGGTTATCCATTCTGGCATTCAAACTGCTCTGTTTAAAAGTTGAAAAAAGAAGGGAAGTTAGACTTCAAGAACAAATAAAAAAGATTATTCTGAAATTATCTCAAAACCACCCTTTACCTCATGCCCCTCCCTGGCTTTTTTGATATGTAATTATTAAGGAATTTTTTTTAAAGACAAATGTTCTTAAGTTTAAAACAAAACTCATTCTCATGAAAGTACTTATGGAATGCTCACATACCCAAGATGCTACGGAGACAGAGGTCTTGTTCTCTAGTCTATCACCTGCATACTAAAACAGACAACACTGAAATGGACATACACATTACAGATACAAACAACAGACATGCCCGTGGTCAGCAGCATACCGTGAACACATTTTTAACTGCAGACTTTATTTTCACACAAGCTATAGAGTTTGGGCGTTCTAGGTTTGAGTAAGAAAAAGGCATATTAAAAGGAGGCAGTAGAAATCAGGTCCTCCCAGTTTCCTTTTAAGAGGGACACTAGAGAAGAGCTTTTAGAAAACCAAGAGTTGGAACATGTTAACCCAGAGGGTTATTTTAGGTGTATGGAAGAGCGAAGAGAACAGTAACATATAATAATGCTAAATATCAATCTTCCCCGATGCATTAAAGTCATGCTTCTCGTCACACTGTCAAATTCTTCTTTCCTAATTCCTGATACTTCTAAACCACCTTGCTCTCTCCCTAAACCCTAAAGGATAGCATATATCCATAGAAACTAAATGATCCCTTCTCAGCAGAATAGAAAACTGAGTCAGGAAAATGTGAACACTGCCTAGGCTGGGCGTGGACAGGTCTCTCCAGCAGTAGTAAATGGCCGCGGTTAAAATGACTAGGGGATCGCTGAGTCAAACACCGCCAGGTGCACCAAACACCTTACGAGGCGCACGAAAACAGGCTCGCAAAGTGGGGTCGAGTTTGGAAGACGGGAGGTGACTCAGGAAAGATGGGGCAATCACAATAACTAACAACTCAAGAAGTTGGGTTTGCACTTTGATGTCTTTGAATCCTCGGACACCCTGGTGCTGTCAAATGACCTTAAAAGGTCCCGGCACCGGGAGCTGCGGCTCGCGAGTCCCCAGGCGCGGCCACCTCGCGGGCGCACGACGGAACCGGCGGAAGCCGAGGCCAGCCGGAACTGTGGCGGGGCCCCGGGTACCCGACCAGGCCCCTCCCCCGACCGCTCAGCCCCATAGAGCCCCGCCACAACACGCCGCTGGAAACCCGCTCCGCCCCGGCCGCTCTCGGGAAAGGAGCCCCCGTCCAAACGGCAAACGGCCGCGCGACCCCCGCCCGGCGACGCCGGCACCGCTCACTCACCGCCCATCCTCTCGCTCCGCCAGCCTCACCCTCTAGCTCAGACCACAGCACTCCACTCTCCCCGCACCTCCTCTGACGCACTTCCCTGCAGAGCCCGCCCCCTCCATAACTCCCGCGCCTCCGTCTCCGCCTCCACCG
Source organism: Castor canadensis (assembly GCF_047511655.1). NCBI lineage: Eukaryota > Metazoa > Chordata > Mammalia > Rodentia > Castoridae > Castor > Castor canadensis. Next base: position 47,674,377 of record NC_133390.1, read on the forward strand.
CGGGCCGGGCCACGGCCCGAGGCCGAGGGGGCTTGTGGGAGTTGTAGGAGGGCCGGAGGTAAAACTGCCGGAGGAGGTGGTGGGCATGCCTCGCCGCGCGGTGAATTGTGGGGAGTGTAGTTCTCGCCAGGGCTGGGCGGTGCGCAAAGCCCAAGTATTCACAATCTAGACAAGAAGGCATCAAGGTCCAGAAAAGAAGGCCGCCTGTCTCTGATCATCTCCAGCCAGTGGTTGTGATCTGTGTCAACTCAGACTTTTAGGCCTGTGTCCTCCCTAGCCCACCATCCTACCTCTAAAAATAAGTACTATATAAATGAACAGAAATGGATTCTACTTCTGAAATGCTAACCTTTTACCCCCACAATTTCCCTGCCATTAGACCAGATCATCTTTCTAGTTTGATACCTTAAGATTAGATCAAGAAGGATATGACCTGGGAGACAATATCCTTCTAGAATATAATGACATTTTTGGGTTTCAGAAAATTTATATTTGTGGCTGCCTTCTCTTTATGACAAGTGATATGTGTTCTCTGTTATAGTAAAGTTTCCTTTTAAAATATAAGGCGATGTTAAAAATATTAAATACTGAGGATACCAAGTATGTCAAAAAATGTGAGTAAAAAATTTGGAATGTAATATGGAAAAGACTGAGGTTTAAGGAATATCAATTCCAGCAGACAAGATTGTACACAACGTAGGAGATTACAGATGATTGTGTGGCACAGAAGCAACATAATTCTAAGCCCTCAAGTATTACACAGCTATTGATACAGAAATATCAGGGACATATTTTTATTTTTCATTATAAAGAGTTTTCTTTGGTCTATGGTTCTGGTCCAAAGTTGAGGAACTGCATCTGAACATGGATGTTTAGATGGCCAGGTCCTGACCTGGCACAGGGCATCATATGGAGAGAAGGAGCTTCAGGGACATCTTAGCAATAACATTTGGACCCATGAATGTGGCCTGGAACCAGCAAATGACAGGTTTCTCAACAGATAACTGAGGAGACAGCCGACCCCAGGACCAAAGGAGCTCCTGAAGCCCCTCCCTACCCTTTAGTGCCTTAGAATTTAGCCACAGCATAGGTAAAAGGGTGGGAGCACTAACTTGAGGTCAAATTTCTATAACCCTGACAGATTGAAGGCAAGATAGCTGTTTTTTCTCTCCATAGTTACATTTCTCTCACCTGAGTTGGTGAACTGATACTCATATCCAGTACATAAATAAGATGATAGCCAAATATATTATAACATTCAAATATAACTGTATTCAATTAAAAAATGAATTTTGTCACTGGCATCAGCTAGAAAAAAAGTACTGGAAGAACACAGGCAAATGGTTAATGTACAAAAACTGGTGAATGCATTTATGAGCTAGATAATGTCTCCAGCCATTGGCCTCATTACAAATCCCCTACCTTTGATAGTCAGGGAAACTGAAGCCCAGAGAGAATAACTAACTTGGAAAACTTGAACATTGGGGTAAGTAAACTGATTTTGTGACTTTGGACAATTTACTTAGCCATCTTTAGGTATTGGTTGTCTTTTTTCCAAAATATGGACTTTTGACAATAGCATCTATCTCATGTGATCATTGTGAGAATTAAATGAGAAAATGCATTTTTAAATACCCAGCACAGGACCTGGTCTTAATAAAGAATCATTAAGTTACTATTTTTTGCAAATATTTTTGAGTGCCTATAATGTTTGAGTAAGGTTAGTATATGCAGTTTTTTTAAATTCCTGGATTCCCCCTGCAGGCTGGAAATAAGGCATTTGTAGAGGTAGGTATCCTTACTCACTTCAGCTGGTTTATGAAACTCTGAACTATCAAGTGACAAGGAAGGACTTTTCAGGTTGGCATTTCTGCTGTCCTTGCTTAGCCCTCTCAGGAAATTCTACACCCTGGGCTCATAGCATAAATAAGCCATCCTGACTCAGGAGATGACTGTTTCTGGAAAGACCTTCAAAAGAAGAATTTTGCTTTTACCTACTAACTTTGTAGAATGCATAGAAAACACTCAAGGCACATTTCAATCACTAATTCAGTGTCTGTGTATTTAGATGGAAGTGTCTGTGTGTTTGAAGTTTTGACCATCCTGTCCACCTCAGCACTGAACTGACTTCTCACACCCAGTTCCACCAACCACATCTGCATCTTCAATGTTTTCTAAATTCTATTCTAACTTGTATAGGTAAGCAAAATAAATGCTTAATAAATTAATGGAGCTAAGTTTCTGCTTCTATTTCTTACTCTGCTACTCAGGAAATAATATATATATTCACAAGTATTAAAGATCATTTAGTGCATCCATGTACAAATTATAGAGCTTATATTTTAAAACAAAGTTAACTAGACTTCTGGCTTAATTTGTTAGAGATGTTTCCAGTTTCAGCAAGAAGTTCTTGTAATTAGCTTTTTAATAAAACCAGTAATGAAAAAAATCTAGATATTCAGACATTATAATTTGTTTTTATTCGGTGTCTTTGAAACAACTCTTCATACGAGAATTCTCTTCAATACCAAACTCCCTAATGGACTTAAGTATGATTCTACCTTTTAATTGCTCATTGGTAAGAACAAAATTTAAGTTAAGCAAGGTATATCTTGGGTTGATGGTGTGGCACAAGTGGTAGAGTGCCTGCCTAGCCAACACAAGGCCCTGACTTTAAATCCCAATACTGAAAACAAAGATTTATCTGCTCACATTTTTCTCAAATATTTTGTCCTATTTGTCCTTATGAACTTTAGAGTTCAGAAAGGAAAACAGAAATACATAAAAGCCCTCGGTTACAGCCAAAACTATCCTCAAAAACCTGCCTCAATCTTTGCATTTCCTTGTATTGATTTACTACAGAAAAATGGCAAAAAATCAACCAGGGATAAGGCAAACTGAAAAATTCATTTAAAATGGCTCTTTTCATTTAGCAATTCCTGTAAAGTGCCTCATAATGTAACAAACTATAGTAGTATTGATGTCTGTGTTTCTAAAGGACAGTAAGTGACCATGTGTAGATGGGAAATTTAAATTCAAATTATACTTTATTCTAAATCATCACTGTGGGCTTTTGATGAATGACCTCTTTCTGGACCCTAGTGACCTTACCAGCAAAAGGGCTTTACTGATAAATCACCAATATCACTTGAAGCGCTAAAATTTTACAATTCTGCTGGAATAAGAATGTAATTACAAAATATGACTGTCTTAGACTCGCAGCATTAGAACTTCATTGGTGAATCTGTTTATCCCACACCTCCAGTCAAGACAGTATACAAGAGGTAGAATAGTGGGAAATACCGATAGTGTGAGGAAAAGGGAGAAAGCTATGGGCATGCTGATCAGAAAAGATGCAACACAGCTCTGGCTGTTTCAAAAATAAACAGCAGTCAGAAATTATGGAAGGAAATATTTTCTTGACTTCTTCTAATTACCATTTGTTGGTATATAGTAATCGGTATGAATTTTAAGCCCACAAACAAAATATTTTCAAATGGTAATGTTTATTACATATAGGAAACTAATGTGATTGATTAATCTGATCATTTTTAAGTAAAAACAGAGGTCTTCATTGAAGTCTTTGTTATTCTCATCACAATACATCAAATTTATTAGGAATACATGGTAGAGATATATTCACACTTACTGCTTTTTAAATTGCTTCTGAATTTACAAGATGTACTAAGTGAAAACACTGGTATAAATTAACCAAAAAATATGTTTTGCTGATTTAGAAACATCTCTCCACATCAGCATGTGATGTGATGAAGTCCTAAGATAGAATAGAAAATGGAAGCTGCTCAAGAAGTTTGTGAAAAGTCACTGGAAATGACTCAGAAAACAAGCATGACTCAGTTCAGGTCTGCCAACATTTATCAGCCATCTACTGCATTCCAGACACTGGGCTGGGCTGCCAGGCACACCAACATAAATAATTTTTGTTATGCATGACATAAATCCAGATAAAATCTACTATTATGAAAAAGACTAAAGTATATGCTTCTACAATAATAACATCAGTGCTATCTATGTAAATGAGTTAACAAGGGAGATAATCCAGTAAGTCAAGTTGGGGAAGCACCTTGATAACATCAAACACATTCCACTTAATTTGGCCTGGATATTATACCACATTATCTAACACTAATTTCTCCAAATAGCTGTGAGAATAAAACATAAGATTCTAGAATATAAACAATTTGCTTAAACTGAATTATTTAAATGATTACACACTTTACTGATAGTCAAGTAAGAAATGGACAAGAGAGTATATCTTTGCAACACATAATCACACTATCTTATGAGATTAATGAGAAAAAATTAGTTTGCTTCATGCTCTTTGCCATTTATTCTGGGACAGAGCATGAATGAACAGAAGGTTTTATATCCAAGTATTTCTTTCTTTTGTACTATATGCATATCTGATAATATAACCACTTGTTATGGGGGTCAGAATTGTTTGAGAGAAGAAAAGCCAAAGTAATAGAATCATAAAGCCAGAGATCACAACCTAATTAGGGTAACTCTATTCTTTCAAAATCTTCATCTTGCTTGTGAAGTAGACACTCCAAGCCACAGCTACAGCATGTAATGAAAGATAACAAATTCCCTTGAGCAAACATCTCAACAAAGAAAATCGAATTCCTCCTTTTCAACATTCGATCCATTTCTGGACAGATCTCAAGAACTGAACAGAAATGTAAATCAATTCCTAAAGTGTTGTGAGATCCAGGCTAAAAGATTCTCACAAGTTTCAAATTTTGAGGTAATTTTTAAACTTACAAAAAGGCCAAAGTAATTATAAAGCATAACATGTTGGTTAATTGATCCAAATATGAATGGTGATTCTAAATTTAGTGTGTCAAGACTCTCCTTAGGGGCTTAGAGCCCTCGACTGCTTCCCCAGTGACTCTGATTCAATTGATCCAGGATATGGCTGGGAATCTACAGTTTAGTAGGTGTCTCTGGTAATGTGGTCTGCCATCCACACATTCAAAACAATGGTTTTGAGAGTCCTGAAAGGACTTTATTAGGTAACTGCTATCTGCTAGAGGCCCGTGGAGAGGAAATGGATGGACTCCGCCTTTTAGTTCTTCCTGCTTTGAGGTGCATAAGATAGCAAGGCAACTAACCATGTGAAATGAGATAAGGAATACTTTATAAGCAGTATTTTATAATTCAGATGCAATTATTTCTGTTAGAGTTTGGGTAGGAAAGTTGAATGTTTTTTTCCCCCTTCTTGGAAAACAAGTTTTAGGAGATGGCATGCTTTTTGTAATTCAGTTACTAATATTAATATGCTTTTTCTTTAATTGTCAGAACCCTGTTTATATTGTTTTTTCATATGCTTATCAAGCTCAATGTTACTTTTGAGTTTTGATCTATCTATAAGTGATTATTTTATTGCTAGTTTCTATGTGTGTTTCAAAGAACATACCAACTCCTAAACATGACCTTTGCACTCAGATTTCTTAGAACTATGATTTCCCCTACTTGATAGCCAGTATTTAGTGTGTGTTTTCTTTTATAGTGGCATTATGTTCTGAGTTGTTAAAAGACCAGAAAGTATTTCCTTTTTGACTTAACCCAGTCATTTTCTTTTAAATTTGGGTCTCAAGATACTGTTGATCCATGATGAATATTCTTATATTATAGCAGTTTACTACTAAATATCATACTTCAAAGTGGCTGTATGTAATAAAACAAATCACTTTATCTATAATTGCTTCAATAGTTTACTGAGAAAGTCAGATTTACTGGAAATAGTTTACATCACCAACTCAACAACTTAAGAAGCTTAAAAGAAAATTTAAGGCCTATAGAATTGAATGCACAATCAAATATTTTCTTCCAAAGTATAAGCATGAACTCTTTTCTATTTCATACTATTACATTGAATTCTTGAGACATAGCTAAGGATTCAAAAATATATCAGATGCAGAATCAACCTTATTTTCTCAAATGCCAAAATAACTTCTGATTGCAAAATTCTAATATTATAATTATGAAGAGTATATATGGGACTGGAGGTGTGGCTCAAGCAGTAGAATGCCTGCTTTACAAGAGCAAAGACTTGAGTTCAAACCTCAGTACTGCCAAAACTAACAAAAAGAATATATATGAGTGGTACTTCAACATACACACACATATAGATGAAATATTTAAATATTGTTTATTAATCATTTTCATGTAAATATTGTCCTCCTTCAAACTACTTCACAAAATGAATTATTCTAATAAATTATTAAGGCTTACCCGGTGTGAGATATTTCTGTCCCAGAAATTTCAAAGCTGTTAATTAGTTTCTCTGATCTGCAGTCTATATTTAGTGAAGGATATGCTTCCATGAAATTAATGAAAGCACAGAGCAACCAGGACAAAAGAAGAAGGCAGACCAGCCCCATAAATCAGTTCTGAGTGACTTTTGGGGGTTATTCCAGGTGAGGAGAGATCTTCCCTGATCTTGCCACTCTTGTCTGTGAGGAAGTTGTTAGACCACATCAGGAAGTAGAGTAAAGGACTACAATAGGCAGGATCACTCTTTTCAATATGCCAATTATTAAAAGTTAAAATTCTGCAAAAAGGATTTTAAATATTTAACCATTGTATTTTCATCTACAGGTATGCATTCTTCTATGCCATAGTAATATCAATCTGATACTGAAATTTTTAACATTGAAAGATGGAGAGAAGGAGAGTATAAGACAGCCTTGAGCTACTTTGGTCACTTAAAAATTGAAGTGACTAGAGTCAATTTCAAATTTTGTTATATTTTACTATGGCATTCAAATTATAGAAGTAAATATATGTGAAAAACTATGATAGAATCCTTTCTGATTTAACTTATTTCTCAAGTGTTTTTTTTTTTTGCACTGAAAATCTCCTTTTATAGTCCCTAGACTGAAAGCTCTATTATGATGTCACTTAATATAGGCATTTACGTATGTTGACAGGCCAGTGATTCCAAAAGTGAAGTTTGTTGATGTGTGGAGGCACTTAATGAAAAGCAATGGTTCAAAAGCTAAAAGTACCACTGCTACAAAGGTGCCTTGTAACAAAGCAAAGAACACAGGGAATCTGGAATCTAATGATGAGTCATTATTTGAGGGTTAGCAGGGAAAAAGTCTTCTAATTGAGGATGTTAACTCTAGCAAAAGGGATCTCCACTGGTTGAATTACAATATCAGGTAAAAGGATAATAATAGTAATTTGTGGTTTAGGTTTTTTTGTTATTTGTTGCCGTGCTGGGGATCAAACCCAGGATCTTCCACATGCTAAGTGAATTCTCTACTACTGAGCTATGTCTTCAGCCTTGGGCTAGCCTTGAACTTAGTATGTAGTCCAGCCAGCCTTGAACTTTTGATCCTCTTGCCTGTCTCCACAGTGGTCAAAAGCTTATGAAATTAAAACATGTTTGTAAATTTCATAAATTACAATGCTTGCAGTTATACCCAAATAAATTCATCCTTTCTGGGGCTGGTGAGGTGGCGCAAGCTGTAAGAGCACCTGCCTAGCAAATGTGAGGCCCTGAGTTCAAACACCAGTGCTGCAAAAAAAAAAAAAAATTCATCCTTGCTAATTATACTGGATCACAAAAATGAGAAGTTCTGGAATCAAATCTAATAAACTAACATTTCCACAGCACCAGCCATGTGCACAGTACTATGCTAATGGTAGTGGAAAATTTGAAATAATGATAAAAGAAACTGGGAATATCACTAAGTAATAGAGTGCTTGCTTAACCTTTGCAAGGAACTGAACTCAATCCCTAGAACCACAAAAACAAAGAAAGAAAGAAAGAAAGAAAGAAATTGGAGATTTAAAAAACTTACTGAATGAGGCAGGGTAGACTATGTATGAAATGAAAGAGCCAAATAAATGGGAAGACTCTCATGCCTTGATTGCAATCATGATAATTGCCATAGGTATAAAAGGGTATGATTTGGGAAACTTTCAAATTAACTCTTTATGCAATGAAAAACTAGTATTCTTTATCAAAAGTAATACAGAAAGGTAGATCAAAAGAATTCAGTGTCAGAAAAGCAAAGTTCTTTAAAGGTGAGAATTAAAATGTTGATTTAGTTTTTAAAAACAAATCAAATTGCTTGAATAAAGAAGTCAAAAAGCACTTTCGTTTCATGGGTGAGTGCAAATAAAGAAAACCACAACCACAACCAACACCAATCAGAGGGAGTGTTCCTTGTGGGCTCTTTCTGAAGATTTGTAGGCTGAATTTTTAATTTGTTTTCATGCTTGTCCAAGATCTTTGAGAGAGAAAAAAAAAAAAAAGAGGCAAGCACTATATAAAAGAAACCCCTTGAGAGTTCTAAAATTCATACCAAAACCTCATTGGTAAGGATACTTACCTGCGTGGCATCTGATCTACAGAAATGGACCCAGAATCAACCTCAGTTTATTTGGATTATTATGATGCTACAAGACCAAACCCTGATATCAAGGAGACCCACTCCTATGTTCCTTACACATCTATCTTCCTTTCCATCTTCTACACAGCTGTGTTCCTGACTGGAGTATTGGGAAATCTCATCCTCATTGCTGCACTGCATTTCAAACGTGGCAGCCGAAGATTGATCGACATCTTTATCATCAACCTGGCTACCTCTGACTTCATTTTCCTTGTCACATTGCCTCTCTGGGTGGATAAGGAAGCATCTCTAGGATTGTGGAGGACAGGTTCTTTCCTGTGCAAAGGCAGCTCTTACATGATCTCAGTCAACATGCACTGCAGTGTCTTCTTGCTCACTTGCATGAGTATTGACCGCTACTTGGCCATCATGTGCCCAGCTGTATCCAGGAAACTCAGAAGGAGAGACTGTGCATATGGAGTCTGTGCCAGTGTCTGGTTTATGTCCTGTCTCCTTGGATTGCCTACTCTTCTGTCCAGGGAGCTGACACTGATTAATGATAAGCCATACTGTGCAGAGAAGAGGGCAACTTCAATAAAACTGACATGGGCTCTGGTAGCCTTGATTCTCACCTTTTTTGTTCCCTTATTGAGCATTGTAACCTGCTACTGCTGCATCACAAGGAAGCTGTGTGTTCATTACCAGCAGTCAGGAAAGCATAACAAAAAACTGAGGAAATCAATAAAGGTCATCTTTATTGTAGTGGCAGCCTTTGTCTTCTCCTGGTTGCCCTTTAATACCTTCAAGCTCCTATCCATTGTTTCAGGGTTGCAGCAGGAATTCCAGTTTTCCTCCACCATTCTTCATCTGGGCATGGAGGTGAGTGGGCCCTTGGCATTTGCCAACAGCTGTGTCAACCCTTTCATTTACTACATCTTTGACAGCTACATTCACCGGGCCATTGTGCGCTGCTTGTGTCCTTGCCTGAAGAACTATGACTTTGGGAGCAGCACTGAGACATCAGATAGTCACCTCACTAAGGCTCTTTCCAACTTCATTCATGCAGAGGAGGTTGCCCGACGAAGGAAGAGGTCTGTGTCACTCTAAAAGGAGCTGCAACATTTCAAGCTCTGTTGGTACTCTTAGGGAGTTAGTTGGTTTTGTCATTGTTGTTGTTATTGTTTTCAGAAAAAAAAAAAGAAGTATTAAGGACAAGAAAGAGTCAGTTTTCAAAAGCAGCACTGAATAGTCCCTGTATTGTGGGTATAATTAGGCCATGTGCTGTATTTTTAGATGAGAGCCCTTATTTGATCCTTGTCAATCAGGCAAAACACACTGCCCAGTTGCTATCTTCATGATTGTCAATATACTTCAGGCTTTTTCTCTCAAGAACCATGTTACCTTCTTCCACAGCATGATTCATACATTCTGCTCATTTAAGTCTGGTGAGAAATGTGGTGGCAATACCAATAACAAAAAATATAATATACTGTACAATGTAATTAATTGTGCCTGAGTTACTAAGATAAATTCTGGCCTCAATCGTTAAAGTTTTGGATTCTTCTTTTTCACCTTCCAGCATTGTCTTTCATCCTGTGCTCATTCACAACAGCTTTGGTCTGGCAAGAAAGCTCATGAAGTCAATATCTTGTACAGTATTTACAATTTTGGACTAACTTTATTGCTTGGTCTGTAAGAGTATTTTAATGGGAAAGCATAATACCAGGTTTGACCTTAGCCTCATAAGAGATATTGGTAGAGTGCTATAGTAGCTGCTTTTTAAAAGGATTTACTATTCTCTTTGTTTTTATTGCCTTTATAAACTAGGATTTGACATTGCTTCAATTGCATGCTTTTCATTACCCTGCTATCTAATTAGCAAATGAAAATGTAACTACTAATAAAATTCAAGCTTGACAAATGTTTAGGTCCACCCCCAAGCAGATTATCATTTTGTATTTTAATTAAAATGTTTGTGCTACACATTCCTTTGCTTGGTATATATAATTTCAAGATGAGATCAAAGGAGAACAAGATGCTCTGTATTCAGACAAAGTGAAAAAATCTATGATAAAAATGTTACTAGTGTATAATACATTTTTCCAAACCCAAAGGCCTTTCTGAATTCCTTTATTAATAAAATACTTACTGAGTCAACATGTCCCTATATTACTCTTAAATACTTTAAAGTGAAAAACATGTAATAAAAAAGGCTTTTTAGCAGCAAATATGCTATAGTAAATATTTGAATTCAAGAAAAAGTGGGTTGTGTTTTTAACCCCTGCTGTTGATCCAAATGAATTACCATTTTACTTCTAAATGTTAGGCTTGGAAATAAGAAAAAAAACTTAGATTGATTTTTAGAAGCTAGGTAATTTAATTTTATCCCAGGTATATTTCACATTAAGAGAAATCAACACTGGACACCTACTTATAACTTATTTAGAAGTTGAAAATAAATACAGTTTTCAGTTTTATAAGTTGGTTAATTTATTAATTCCTGTTAACCTATTGTTAAATAGAATACAATTTCCTTATACAAATATATTCATATTAAAGTATTAATTTCTAAGACTGCATTAATATTAACTAATATCAACATACTAACAGGTTTTTAGTAAGCTATTATGGCTATTGAAAAAAGAGACTGTTATTGCTTATACTCTCTCTACAACAAAATTAGAGATAAGGGCAAAATAGTTTCTGCTGGGTATTGAGGGGGGGAGCGGGAGGGGGTGGAGTGGGTGGTAAGGGAGGGGGTGGGGGCAGGGGGGAGAAATGAACCAAGCCTTGTATGCACATATGAATAATAAAAGAAAAATGAAAAAAAAAAAATAAATAAACATGTTAACTAAAAGAAAAAAAAAAAAACCTACTGCAAAATCATTAATAAAATAAAGTCATTTTCCAACAAAAAAAAAAAAAAAAGAAAAAAGAGACTGTAAATCATAACAAATACAGCTCCTTGGAAAACTTTAAAATTGAATTCAAAATAATTGAAGAGTTGTCCAAAGGTTAAACTAGTACAGAAAATAGAGAACACACATTTTTTTAAAAACAAATCAACAGAAGCAGTGTTACTAATCATGAAGTTATTGACTTTGAGAAATACTTTTAAAAAATAGCTAATTTGGGTAATCAGTTCTTGTGTCATCCTTAATGTACAGCATTGAAGAAGTTATCCTAATTTTCATACAGAAATGTAGTTGTTAATATCTACATCTATAGAATTCTCAAAGATAGTATATGAATCAAATATAAATAAAAGGTTTTATTAAATATTGAGTAAAAATTACTATGAAGGTAAGTAGATATCTATTATTAATTGTTAAGTGTTGCTTAAAAATTCTCAAACTAGAATGGCAAACCATACTTAATAACCCCCATTTGACAAATACTGAGAACCTGTCTTATTTCAATCTCATGCCAAGATTCTTTTTGCCAAGAATATATTTTAAAAATCAAATAAAAATATATTGTTGAACTTCTTAAAAATTTTAATAGATACAATAATTGTATGCATTAAGAAAATCTTAGTATAGTTTGTGTTTATAATATACCACTTACAAAAAGAAAAATAGACATAAGTTTACAAATAGTGTGACTGATAGAAAAAAGTTCAAAATATGAATAAGTTGGTATTTTGCTGTATCATGTATGGATTCCTCTGTTACGAAATGTAATTTGCATTATAATGGCATTAAAAGTTTATGTTAAATTATTTAATTATGTACCATTTTGCATTTTTTAATCATAATATTTTCTTATTTTTAATGTAAATAATTTCAATTTACATATATATGCAGATATAGATATATGTAGAAACATAGCCATATATTTACAACTATTCAAAATTTTTGTCTCATTTAAATTACTCTGAGATCAAGTTTGTGGTAATGTCAGTATGGAACAAAACAGCACATATTGCCAAGAATTTTCAGAAAATTAATCTGACATCCTAACACAATCAGGCTTTGAAGGTTGAACCCAAAGTTGGAAAAACAGAATAAAATTTAACAATCCAGAATAATTGTATAAGGAAATCACTATGCTTTAATATTATTTGTTGTAATTTTCTTAAGTGCTCCTAAGCTAGTCTAAGTCTAAAAAATAGTAATCTTCAAAGCTTTTCTCTAGCAGTTTTTCCTGAATTTACCCCACAAAAGTCCTCCATTAAACTCTGGATAAAGTGTTGTCTGATAACTTACAATTAATTTTCAAATAAAAGTAGTCAAAATGAACATAGTCACAAACACACATTTATTCCATTTGGACCATATTGAAAATTAAAACTAACCTGATATTCCTTTGAGTCCTGTAATCTGTCCACACTAACAAGTCAAAACCACTTCTGTGATGAACACAGTGATAATTGTCTTAAAGGGAAGCTATGTGCGTGACTAAGAGTAATCTATTCCTAGGGATCACCAGTTAATTTTAAATAGATCTAGACAGCACAGTACGATGGTAAGGTGAGTGGAAGAAATCTTCCTCTATGATTCATCTTAACTCTTCAAATCACTCATTTATCTCTCTAATAATCTCAGAAGTGAGAAATGACTTGTCTTTTGTGCCTGCCCCCAAAAAGAGTAATCCTCAGTTTTCCTACAAAACTCATTCACAAAAGTCAAGCAATTCTAAGACAATTACAAATTTACTTCTGGTGTGTCTGGTGTAGCCTGGTGTAGTCTGCTAATAAGATGAAGGCTCCAGTCTCATTAGAGAGAGAGAAAAAGCAAGACAGAAATTCGAACTATCAAAGTGTTTGTTGGTTTCTTCAAGTTTCCTCTGTCTTCCACAGAGGTTGGTACAGATTGGATTTTGCCCTGCAGTAACTGTTCTTATTTAAGTTCTTTCTTGAATTCATTCTTTGTTTTTATCAATATCTGGAGAAGGCAATTATGGCTAGAATTTACATATAATTGTACAGGGCAAAGAACATTACCAGTGAGTGTCTAGATTTTATATTTTGGTTATAAAAATCCACCTTAGGATGAGTTACTTTTATCCCTGCTTGTTATCTTAGTCATCTGCATGATAGAGTTATATTTCCCAAATGTCTTTGGTAAATGAAAATTGCATCCTAAGATAAGTCTACAATAGAAATAAAACAAAACAAAACAAATCCTATTTTGAATATCGAGTGTACCAAACTTTTAAGAAAGGTTCTTAGGGTACAGTAAACTAGAAACTCCTATAAAATGTCAATGTGTTAATCTAGCAGTGGGATAAAGTACTGTTAGTTCTGCAAATATTATTAAACTAAAAAATCCTTGGTTCATTCATATATTTGAGTACCAAATTTCTAAGATCTAAAGGTACTTAAAATTACGATGAAACTTGAGTTGGCTGCATGAGGTTAAGTTAAATTATAGTGGACAAGTGGACCATTTAAAGGATTTATGATACAATGTTTACATTATTTTTATGATTCTTTGTATACTGAGTAAAAGATATTACCAGTCTGGCATTATTCAGTGATCTTCTTATTTGCTAATTAAGAAGATTTAATAATTTGCTAGTTTCCTAGCTAATATGTTAACAAGAATTAGGCCTAATTATGGGAAGGGGACCGGGAAGTATTGAAGAGGTCTGGTAGAAATGGAAGCAACACTAGAAATCTCTGTTATCTTCATCTCAAACTAGCAAAAACAATATGTCTTTCTTATTATCTCTATGTTTTCTCATCAACATAACCAGAGAAGAAGAGGGCGGAACAGGTTCTGCCCAGAAAGGGGGAGGGAGTGGCACAATGTACACACATGTAATAAATGTAAAAATGATAAAATAAAAGGAGAAAAGAAAGAAAAAAAGAATTAGGCCTCATCATTGATTGGAAATTTAACATTTTATTTGTGAGTTCTTATCAATTCTGATTATACTTCCATCTCACTGCTAGTTCAAAGTAAAGTATAAAAAGTTCTTGCTAGAATATTTGTGATCTATATTCTGTAAATGCACTCTTCCATTTGCTGTTAAATATATACAAGGCAGAAAATATAAGGTATTCTTGTGATGTTTTAGATCAAATAACATTTTACGCATCAAAAATTATATACCACTAAAGACCCTATTTTTAACTTAAAAACAACGTTTAATGGCAAAGTGTTCAGCAAGCAACACTTCTTCCCTTTTAGAGTATAAACCCATTGTACTTTTGTACTTAATAATGATCAATTACAAAACCTTCACAAATCCCTACATTTGACAATTCCAGGATAACATATAATCAACTCAGAAAAATTGAGTAAAGTATAAAATTGCAGAGCTACTACCTAATGTATAGAAAATAATGCTCAACTAATATATCAATCCTATATATTTGTCCTTACTCTCTACTTAAATGACTCATTTCTCATCACAAAAAATAAATCAGTGGTTTGAATTTATGCTTTTGTGCCATAGACCTGTGGAGTTCCTTGAAGGACTTCAAAATCTCATACATTTAAAGTGTGAGGTGGGTGAGGGAGGGAGAGGCAGGGAGGAGAGATGGCCCAAACAATGTATACACCTATGAATAAATGTATAAACAATTAAAAAATAAAAGTGTTTATTGCACATAATGCATTCGGTAGCTATAAACTTGTTAAATATCCTTATCATAATAGTTTCTAAAGTAGACATACTGCAGTCAGTCCACTACAAAACTCCTTTCTTTCTCTTATGTAGCATACACACTTAAATACACAAACATACTGCATACAAGTACAGCTGACAGAAATCTATTGAATTTTGTTACTAATATTCAGGCTAAAGTACTTGAGTTAAATATGGCTATTTTATGTTCACCTGACAATACAGAATATAAGAAAGAAGAACATAAAAAATATAGCAAAAATAAAACACAAAATAAAATGGCATATATAAATTAAATACATAAACATTTATAAAAACATATAAATGGTTTTAAATTCCCTACTGAAAAGTTAAACAAATAGTCTGCTACTCACTTGGTTTTATCTATCATCTGTATATATCATCTGTCTGGCAGTTTATTAGATTCTAGCATTTGTAGAAGTAGAACTTGTTTCTTAGTGGAATTTATAATTCACAAACTTACTTCTTCAATCAATGAATGAAGTACTGGCACTCAAGGAGAGCCTGATACCTAAAAAACATTATAAGTCAAATAACTTTCTTTGGTCTTTTGCAATGTCTAAGGAAGAGCCTACACTTAATCAATACAGAAGTCATTTCATGTGACCTCCATTTCTTTTTATTTTCTGAGTCTGGGTCTCACTGTGTAGCCCAGCCCAGGCTGGCCCCTTCCCACCTCTGCTTCCTGAGGTCTTAACTGCCATTTCATCATCATTATTTCTTCCATGTCATTGCATTTCCTTAAAGAAGTATTCACATTGACATCCTAAAATGGAAATGCTGTCTTTGTCCTTGAAGACTTTTAGACTGAAGAGATTATTTTAAATACAAGAACCTATTTTTGATGGCATTAGCTTTAAGTTTATTTTCAAATGACAAACTTAAAAAAAGGTATGCAAAGCAAAGCAGACAAGGTTGGGAGAAACTCGCCTGGGTACAGTGATTTGATGAGATGCCCTCTCACTTGCCCTCAGTTTAGAGCAAAACCAAAACTGACAACTCAGGAAGAGAAATGGTAAATGAGAAATGAAACTTGCCCTGCGGTTTCATTTCTAAAGCAAAAATACGAATTCACAGGACTTGAAGGTAGATGGAAATAACTACTTTATTTCTAACGGGAAAGGTGCTTGTAAAAAAGCAGACATGCTTTGTGCATTAATAAAATTCTTTGAAATCAGAGAAATTAGTAAAGAATTGAAAAACAGTCCAATTAGAATTGTATAATGTATGCAGTTCTCTGCATTTCAAATCATAAGAATTTCATTTTTATAATTAAAACATAAAAATACTGTCAATAAACTTATGAAAATAAATGGTAGTCAAATATGGTAAAACTAAAATTAAAAAAACATAATTTTACCTATAAAACTGGCAAAGATTTAAATATTAAACACTTACTTTATCCAGGATTGGGGTATACGGTGGGAGAAAGGGTTATTGAGGCCATTTGATTCAGGTTTCCAAAGGAAATTTAGAAATCTGTATCAGAAGCAATTCCACTTCTAGAATTTGACTCTGGAAAATAATTATGACCAGGTACATGTTCACACCTCTATTTTATTGCACCATTGTTTGTAAAAAGTAGAAAAATAAAAGCAACCTAAATGTCCAGAATTCACTGAAAAAGTAAGTTCATATATACACTTACAAAGGAATACTATGCGCCTTTAAAATCACAGTACCGTATACTAAAATGGAAAAAAATCTTCATGATAATTTATGTAAAATTAAGTGGAAAAAGTAGACTCTAAAGCAGTATCTATAGGATGATCACACGTGTATGACTATTTCACTTACATAAGAATCCAAAATAACTGGAACCTATGTAGGAAAACATGAGCTTTGTTCCTCATTAGATAGTGAAGTTACAAGTGATTTTAATTTTTAGTTTTATTATTACTTGTATTTGCCAAAAAGGACATTCATTACTTTTCTAGTAAAGAAAAGAGCTAAAATTTAGTTTTTAAATGAACTACACGAAGCTAAAGTAAATTTGTTAAAGAACATAAATTTTGAATTACAGATCATTCCATTCTTCATTTTATCATGGTTTTGGTCTGTAAGTTAGTATTGAAACCTCTTCCAGCTGTAAAGGCCCTCTGTCATCTTTACAATTACCTGATTCTTTAAGAGAAACTCTTTGAGAACTGCTATATATTTAAAATTTTTTAAATTATAGTACCATTCCAGCATTCTGGCACATTTTCATTTTCCCAGGCCTTCTCTTAGCACATTGAGTACCAAACAATTTGGATAAATTTGTGTCTACCAGCTAGATAGAGAGCTCCCCTAACCCAGGCAGGGGAAGGGTAGTCCGGAGAACCTTGTATTCATATTTGAATACCCATATTCTTGCTCGTTCCATAGCAGACAATCATGATTATAAGCTAAACTGAACATGCTAGAAACACCACTGGCTAAAATTAAAATGAATTCTTTTAAAAAAAATTTGTATTAGTTTATTATATTTATACAGGGGAATACATTGTGACATTTACATATATGCTTACATTATATCTTAAATTCACCCCTTCCATCTTTCTCCCTATCCCTCCTTCTCCCTTAGAGCAATTTCAACAGGTTTCATTGTTCTATGTCCATATATAAATACAAAATACATCTACCATATTCACCCTCCTTCACCTTTTCCTTATGCCCTCCCCCTCTCCCAATGCTACTACTCCCCAGATAGGACTTGTTTTACCTAAAATGAAGAAATCTTAAGATGCTAGTATTAAAATTTTATATTTCTATTCATTTGCATTGAATTCCTTTTGCCTCTGATATGTTTTAGCTGTGAGGGAGAGCTATTCCAATCAAACATCATTTAGAAAACCACCACTTTCCTTTAACTTTTTAGAACATTCTAAAATGACCTAAATCATTTTAGATTTATATTATGTATTATGATAAAAGAGATAAATGCTGCAGTAACTTCCTTGATTCCCAGTCTTTCTCTGTGTAACATAGATTTCTTACATAATTTCTTAGATAATTTTTATTTAATATATGTTAATTTTACAAAGGAAGGTGTTTCATTCTGACATTTCCACACATGCATTTGATTATATTAGTACTTTTTTTCCTACTATAGAATTCTTATTAAAATGGAAGACTTTTCTGAATGTAAATCTGCAATGACTTGTACCCAAAAATGGTGATACCCAATCAACAATGCCTCTAACTATTGACAGAGGATTA
Source organism: Castor canadensis (assembly GCF_047511655.1). Classification (NCBI taxonomy): domain Eukaryota; kingdom Metazoa; phylum Chordata; class Mammalia; order Rodentia; family Castoridae; genus Castor; species Castor canadensis. The sequence continues at coordinate 47,692,544 of NC_133390.1, forward strand.
TAAATCTTTCCACAAACTCCAAGCCTATACTCCACATTAGGTAATATGTAGCTAATATGAATATGAACTTTTAAAAAACATTTTCTTAATATATAATAGTTGTACAGGGAATTTCATTTTTACATTTCCATATATGCGTACAGAACATGAATTTCTGAGAGGGAATGAGAGAAGTATTATAGAGTCCAATAACTGATTGAAAGATAAACTCCATAAAAGCTATGAAAACGCTACACTAGCTAATATTCCTAAACTGGTTCTTCTTTAAAAGATCAGGCCACATTTTATAAATTATTTTGAAAACCTTTTGTTGAAAGCAATGTAAGCACAGTTATTATTTAGTTCTATCTAGTGGTATAGAACAAAATACATTTTAAAAGATAAAGTACTCAATGGGAGGTGGGAGGAGGGTGTAGGAGGGTGAATATAATACAAATACTGTATACACATGTATGTAAATGGAAAAATGATACTTGTTGAAACTATTCCAGGAATGGGGGCTGGGGGGGGGGATAAAGGACAAAGGTGGAGGGGGTGAATTCAAGTATGATATATTTGATATATAGTAAGAACTTTTGTAAATGCCACAATGTACCCTCATCCATCACAACAATAAAAAAATCTAAATAAATAAATGATAAAGTACTTATTCCTATAACACTATGTCTTTCCTTAGAAGTTTTTGTAAGTTTCTCAGCTAGGTTGACCCACACAGATATGTATATGCATGCAAATAAATCATAAATTGCATATAAAAGTGGAGAAAAAGGCTTAAGAATCTATTGAGGCATGGTTTCACCCTGAACACAGAGCAAAATAATACTAGCTATAGGCAAAAATTCCTCTCTGCAAAAGTAACAGCTTTTCTTGGTTTTGACTTTTTTTATGACAAAGCACAGAAAAATCTACAGATACAGATCTGCAAATGTTTGAAATGCTCCATACAACAGAAACAAAGTTCCAAATACCACAAACATTTTATGTACATCTCAAGGCAGAAAAAAAGTCAGAGATAATTTTCTTCCCTCTTGCCTATAATTCTGGTGCGCACAGCAGTGCCTTCTGAAATAATCCATCTGACTTGAGCTGGGTAGCATGGGAAGACAAAGAAAATGTGCAAAGTAGGAAACAACATCGTAGTTGCTGAGTTTTCACTGATTTTAGGAAAAATTCCTACTCTGTGGTTTTATATTTAAGAAGTCTAGCAAAGCAAAACTTAAAAAGTTGAGTCAGCTTCTTAGCAAGTCTTAGTGAAAGCAAGTGGGACCATGAAGAACAGTCCATGCCCAGAAAGAAAATTTGACCCAATAGGAATGGAGCCAAATATGCCTGGGGCCTCCAGTTTATCCCTGCACTCTGGATGTGCCTACCTAGAAAAGAAGCTATGAGTGGATCAATTCAGCCACTAACCCAGCTTCAGGTTATGAATGGCCTCTATCTAACTCTAATAGTCCTTTAGTGATTTCTATTTTTGTGCCTGCCTGTTTGCTTTCCGTTAGGGTGAAAACAACATTAGTGGTTTTTAAGATGCTAAATGGATATTTTTCTCCCCTTCCTCCTACATGCAAAACACAGAGAATGAGAAAGAAGAAACCCCTAATGCTCTTAGAATCAACATATTTGAAAATCTCAATGTCAAGACCCAATTAACTTCAGATTTAAATTCATCTATCTTGATTGTACCAAATTTCAAATGGCAATTTTGCTCTCTGCGTTTAAAATTTTTTTAATTTTAAAATTTGTAAGAGGTATTTAATCTAAGGCAGACATATCACAATGTACATGATAGACAGAACTAAAGCCTCATTTATTAAATTGTTACAGATTATAACACAAACATGGTTCTCACAGGAATTATTAAAATCATTGAATTCAACCCACTCATTTTTCAAATGAGGAAACTAAGAGAAATGAAGAGTCTACTCAGAAGCAAAATCTTCTCCTTGTTGTTCTTTAAGATCATTAGCTAGTACACAAGGGTCCATTGAGAAATTTGGTATATGATTTTTCTAGTTGGTAAATAGTCACTGTCCTGAGTCCTCTGAGTGCCCCCACCCAAATCACCTTCCCTGGAAGCTCGTGGACCCTTCAACACTAAGTCGCTAAAAGAATTAACACCTTACATATTGGAGACCTTTAGGTCTCCAGGCTCCTGAACTGAGAGTTATGTCATCTGGGACTGGTTGGTGCCTATGAGAGAGTATACTATTAAACAGTTTTGTGGTATCACCCATGCAAGCAATCAATGACAGAAATTTAAATTTCTAGCTGCAGTGGACACTTGTTGGTTGACCTAGCATCAGTTCTCACACCTTTTTTCTAACAATAGTTAAGTGCTACTGCAGTCTTTTTTAAATTTTACTTTATTTCTGAATTAGCATACATTAATCATATAAGGGGATTTCACTGGGATAATTCATGCATGCAGACAATCCTCTGCCTATTCTTTCTCACGTAGCTCCTGCTTTGGTAAAACTTGAACCCACTCTCAGTTCCATGTCAAAGCTTTATGTTTCACATCCTTGGAATGACAGGACAGCATTACTCTCTCCCACTGTCCCCCACTGATACTTGTAGCCACCTTATTAACAAGGGAGCTAGTCTTAAAGTTTATATTATTGACTGTAAAGAGAGAGAAAAGGGATGGGGAGAAAGCAACTCAAAACAAATTATAAGGGCCAAGGGCTCCATATGGATTACTTAGTAGACTTGAGGCTCTGGGGTAGATCTCACCCCCGCAAAAAAAATAAAAACACATTATAAACTGGGTTTTTGTTGGGATGGCTAACATTGTAGATCAACCAATCCTCAAGATTTCCTTATACCTATACTTTCCAACTTTATTTTGTTATTTAAGCCAACTTGAGTTGAATTTTCTTTCCCTTGTAACCCTAAGGGACTTAGTAGATACACTAGTTCCTCAGAAAAATTTCACAAAGATTATTCAGTGCAGCCTTTTAGTTAGTTATGCCACAAAGTTATTCTACAAAGTAAAGCTTTGTAGAAATATGTTCTAAAGAGCACAAATTCCAAGAGAAGTTAATGGCTATGGTCCTGGAGAACAGCTCAATGAACAAAGTTAAAAAGACCAGGATCATTTAATAAAGAGAATTTGTGATCTGCTCAAAACACACCACAAATAAAATTTGCATTTTTCATTCTTATCCAGCCATTTTAGTGTTTATTCAGTAGAGCAATTTTCCTCTGGCCTTGCCCAAACGGCCCTGCAGAGCAATGGACTTTTCTACTTACTCTTTGGAAAGAGTTCTGAACTAGAAAATACAATGTTAATTCAGAAAGTAAAGAACAATTTCTGTTCTTTCCTTCTCCTCATCTTTCACCTACTCACCAACTGCTCAGGGAAAGGTAGAATGTGGGTAAAGTTGCCATATTTAGTAAATAGAAATATAAGACACTTCAATAAATTTAAATTTCAGATGAATATCAAATGATTTTTAGTATAAGTATGTCCCAAAGATTGCTTAAAAAAAGACATACTAAAAAGTATTCATCATTTATCTGAAATTCAAATTTAACTGAACACATTGTATTTTATTTTATGACCCTACGTGAAGGAAAGGAGAAAAAGTACTTACTTTGCCAAGTGACTTTATGTTCTTTGAGCATGGCAGACAGTGAAGATAACTCACATGGGACAACTCACATAGGAGTTCTTTGAACATTCCATTACAAAGATCTCTCCTGCATCAACTCTCAACAAATGAGTGATACTCATTCTCCTAGACTGTCCGCCTTTCTTTAGTCCCTGGTGCCCCAACAGGCAGACTCTATACCAGTTACCACTCTTGATACTCCACCCTTTGTCGGTGGGAAACAATGGCCATCTTTGCCTTCATGTAACAGCAGACTCTTTCCTTGGACACCAAAGTGCTTTTGAGCCAGTTTTTCCATTGGCATTTCTCAAGAGGCAATCAGTCTATCTTCACTGGCCATGACATGCTAAAAAAACACATTTAACTCCCACTGAAGCCCCTTCTTGCTGGGTTTGTTGTAGGAGATAACATTCCCAAGTGGAAAGGTTGGGGTCCCATAGCACAGCTATTAGTTCCTCCTGAGGAAATTTTATAAAACACCGCTCTTTGTTCTCTCAAGGAATCCAAGAATTATGGAATTTGTTCCCAGAAATTATGCTTGTTCCATCTGCATATTGTGATTTAGCCTCCTATTTGGGAATTTTGCTTTATTTTATCTTGATGACTGTTCGAAATTTCAATTTTAACATTCTGTTTTATAGGTTTCTTTTCTGGGAAAATTTCACAACTTTTAATATAGCATGACTAAAGCAAACTTGGATGAGAAGCTGAATTGCTTTGAACTGCTTTCCTAGGCTGGCTGTCTCATGCATGACCTCTACCCTTGACTATTTACTTAAAAATACCTTCTTTATTAAAAAAAAATAGAAGGAATTTTAGGGGGCTAGATTGTTGTTAGATTTCTAGTGAGAAAACTATTCTCTAAAAATATCTCACAGAATTCCCACAGAGCTTAAAACTCTTTTTATTTTTTAATTTTTTTAGTATTCTATTCTCCCAACTCATAGCTCATTTTACAAAAACTCCATCATGGAGAGGACTTTGCTCCTTAAGCCTCTATGTAATGTCACACGTCAAGTCTAATATCTCTGGACAGAAGGATTAAGCTAGAGAAATAATGTGAGTTTCATGTGATCTTGTACCCACAATAACCACTAGCTATAGAGTTTTTGTGAGGATCCTCCAGGCAACTCAGTTTCTTTCACATTATGGGAGGACCTTGGGCTACATGACTTCAAATAGCCAACTTGAAAATCCTTTGACTTTGTCTTAATTCACAAGGGAGTAGGTATGGATGTTACAATGATCTTCTACCTAATTTTAAGGATTGAAAGAATCTTTGCTGAAAGGATAGTGACATAGAACAAAGCATAGATTTCCCTATGGTAGATTCATAAGGAAAATGTTACAGCATTAAATGATCCTACATAGAAAGACTTCCAACCACAGCCAGCAAACCCCATCCCAAGCAGTGAATCTCCCTATGCAAGCAGAGACCCTGGTATCTCTCACTGAGTCTGGCCTACTTTTTACATTCCATGCTCTTCCAGGGTTGAGTCAAAACTCTCTGTCTCTCTCTCTCCCCCTATCTTTCTCTCTCTCCCTCTCTGCCCTCCCCTTGCCTCTCTCTCTCTCTCTCTCTCTCTCTTTTCCTCTTCCCCAAACTCCTACTTCACACTAAAAATGCCTCATATTCTTTTATGTTATTAGGTGATTATCAGGATCCCAGAAAGACATAAATGGCTTGCCAGATTTAAAATAATTCAATAGCTTTCTGAAGGGAAATCAAAATGAACAGTGCAGTGGGCTGGGATTGGTAACAGCAAAAGTCCTATCTATGTCCAAAGGAAGAGCTATTTACAGTCCCTGAAAGTAGAAAGTACAGTCTTCTCCACACATTTCTAGAGAGGGTTGCAAACTTGAAGCAATCTCATGGAGAAGGGCATTAGGGGAATAAGTACCCTTGAAGCCAGTATAAGGCATGAAAACATACCAGTTCTTACTAGTTGAAGCAGTTTTCTTAATGTCTACAGTCTGTTGAAAGTGTGTGTAACTAGTGAAGAGAAACAAGAAGTAGAAAATTCTTCTACCAATGTATACTCCAAATAATGCTGACTTTCTTATTGTGGGATAGGTGAGAATGTAATACTAATCTGAAATAATTTCTTAAATATGCACCTCTACCACAGATTAATATGCAGGGGGAAAAAGTTCTGAGAGATTGCTAGTTTTTATTCTTGTAATTAAATACATGAGAGACTGGCTTTTCTTTGGATACACTGAGTATGAATATTACTTAACCTATGACCAAACTCCTAGATTTAAAACTGGGAGGAAGGCATGTCTACAGCCCTCTCTTAAATGCCTAGCATTGTTTAAAAAGGCCATTGGGGTCAAACTGCCTTTCCATAGAGCTATTTGAATCCAAAAACCATAATGGAGTCCTGCTCTATTCAGGTATATTTCTTCATTAAAAAAATATATTATCTTCACTTGCCTAGCCATGCTCAAAGGAACTGAGCTCAATCCCTAGCACTCCCACCACAACAAAAATAGTAAGGATACCAGACTGGATTGTTGTTCCCTGAGTTCATGTCCTGGTGCAGTCATTGATGAAAGGCACCAGACAAGCAGTTAAGAGTTAAAGCAAATTCACGCCACAGACCAAGAGTAAAGAGTAAAGCAAGCACAAAGTTTATTAAAAAGATAGAAAAGCACCCTGACGAGTGGGACTTAGTGAAAGAGCTAAACCAAAGGTTGACTAAAGTTCTTGAGATTACATAGAAGTGAATTTAGGCACCCCTCCCCACTCTACCTTTGACACTGTGGCTATAATTGACTACCTAATTGTCTTTTGGTCAATCACAGCCATCTAATTGCCCCCCTTATCAGACTGGACATTCCAAGAGTGTCTAGTTTGTACATCTGTCCTTGATACTTACCACCTACATTTTATGACTACCGCTCATTATTCTGGTGAGAATATTACTCTCCTTTAGAGGGTCTATGTTTTATCCTTTTAGGCATCTGCCTTAGGAATGTTTTATCTTGTTTCCCTTATCTAGGAAGTAAACCAGCTATGCCTCCATAGCTGTTTCTCAGTCTCCTTAAATGTTTTGTTTTTAAGTATGCCCTACTATCTCCTTTATCTAAAACAAAGTTACTCTGCCATGTCCCTTTACATTCCCAGGGTTATTTCTGTCATTTGTTCCTAAGGACATTTTCACCATTTTATCTCCCCTCACATTTGTCCCCTTACAGTAATAATAAAATAAAACAATTATTAGTTTAGAAAATATTCTCTTAACTGCAGTTCTCCCAAAAGAATAAGACAAATGCTCTACAAGGTCTAATCTAGAATAGTAAAGTACCGTGGCAAAGTACGTCTGCTCTTCATTTCTATGTTCAGCAGACGACACTAATCAACCATTCTAGTTCCTAGAAACTGTAAAATATGTCAGTGAGTTTCTCCGTCAACAGATTCTCTGTTGGTCAAAGGAAATCAGCTTCTGCTTCCTTCCTCATTTAGTTCCTCCAGACCTTTAAAACTGGTATTAATATAGACTATAAAAGCTTTGTTAAGGTCTACTATAATAAATCATTACCACATGGTAATAGCTCATTCCCCCCTATAATTAATCTTCTACTGGCATTACTAATAATCTGTGCTGCTTTTTCTTATCTGGTCCTGTTAATCTTGTAACATGCCTGTGTTAAGTAGTAGTCATAGCTAATTAACATTTATCCTTCAGGTAGGTCATGCTACCTACTATAAATACTCTACAAAACAGTTTATGTTCTTATGGATTTGTTAACAACTTCAGCCACTTCCTGGTGAGACAGGGTTTTAGCTGGAATAGGGAGTATATCAACGTTGGCTGAGGGGTAATGTCATTCTTTCCTTGTCATATGTTTTAAAACTAATCAAATCAAATTCTGTAATACCAAAACTGGAAATGAACTTTCCTGATGCTTAAGATAGATATATTTTTTAAAAGCAATGTTTAAGACATTTAAAACAAACAAAAAAACCTCACCATATGCAATATGTAACATAAGATTAGTTTCATGTAATTAGATAATTGCATGATGGTAGACTTTATCTTACATTCACTTGTTCAACAAATGTTAGCCATCACCATGCCAAATACCGACAAGCACTGTTCTAGCCATTGTTTACAGACTTTGCTAAATTTTAGAAGTTGTCCAGAGTGCAGCCACCAAGTCACCATGCATATTACTTCTGGATTGGTCCAAAAGAGGTAGCACTGAGATGGTGGAACATATATCTGGTCCAGTTTGAACCACATACTTTTACAATCTTGCAACATTTTTTTTTGTCAATACTGGGGTTTGAACTCAGGGCCTTGCTCTTTCTAGGAATGCCCTTAACCACTTGAACCATTTTCTCTTTAGGTTATTTTTTAAGTAGGGTCTTGATTTTTGCCCAGGACTGAACTCAGACCATGCCTACTTATGCCTACCTACACCTCCTGTATAGCTGGGATTACAAGTATGTACAACCTGTCTTATTTATTGAGATGGGATCTTGCTAACTTTTTGCCTGGTCTGGTTTTAAACTATGATCCTCTTGATCTCCACCTCCTGAGTATCAAGTACCACAAGTGTGAGCCACCACACCCAGTGTTCTTTTGACATTTCATTGTATGTATTGATTACTCAAATGTACAAGCAAAATGCTTCCAAATCCAAACCCACTGATCTGAGTAATTTTAAAGAATATGTATGAATAGAAAAAATAAACACTCACACTGAAGTCCTATAAGTTCACTTGATTAAATTTCCATTTCTTTAAAAGACTGATGCCTCAGCCAAATAGTTGACATTTTCTGTCCTGTGTACTAGGCTAAACCAGTTTCTCTAATATCAAAGATTCCTTCCCACTACCTCAATTGGCTTCCTAATGCCCAAGTTCCTATCTTCAGAGCTTTGCTTTTTCCTGACTTATACACTGAATTTTAGTAAACAAGAAAGAATGCCCCTGGAATACGATTAGTGGCTAAACAAACAATTTCAAAATTCTATTGGTTTGCAATAGTAAAAGTATGAAGGACCAAAAAGCCTTCTTCTCATTCCTATCACATGAATAACCACTTCCTTTATAAACAAGGGATTATTTACATTTGGGTTTCATTTAGAATTGTACAGTCCATATTTTGTTTTTCCCCTATGATTTAATAATTATTTTATTGCACATACATGTTTATTGTATTCAAAACAAAGAGAACTATTGTAGTTTTAAAAAATAGAAAAGCAACAGAGGAGGGAAAAAAACACATGGCACAGGTTATACAAACACTCTGAAACAAAGCTCATTTCAGGAAGAAGAAGAAATCAACAGTGCAACCTAAGCAAAACCAATCTTTCTAAAATTGCAGTTGTTGACTAGAAGGTGACTGATAATTAGGAGCATAGACATACCTGCACCCTTCTACACTTCAAAAGACCTAGTTTTTAACTGTAATAATGCAGAAACTTACCTTACAGGGGAAAAGAATCACAGGTTACTTTATAATTGCTTCCTTATTAAAAGTAAAATTCATCTACATTGGTGTTTCAAAAGTTAAATGAAATCCAGGAAGCCAAATAAGAGGCAAAGAGAGAAAAAGAGAAGGAAGTCAGATGCTTGACTATATTTCTGGAAGAAGGGTTTCAGAAGGCTGTTTTTGGAACCTCTTTAGCTACATCGAGGGTGAAGTTCCCCTAAGCATCGCGTGCCATTCTTGAAGGGTCCTAGGGGATGACTCATTTGTCTTATCATTTCTCATGAAAGCAAGAGGTGGCAACTATCACTGGAGAGCAAAGTGTGACTTGGTGACTGATCTCATTACCAAACTGAGGAAAGCAGTCACACGCAAGGGTCCCAACCTCCCCACTCCCAGAGAAACCCAGCATTTTTGTAGAAGTTATTTCTACCCAAGAAGACAGGTGTTAAATGAAAATACAGACATGAAGAAAACAATGAACACTTTTTTCCAAAAATGTAACAGTAATGAATTTTTCTAATTCCCACCAGCATATTATGCTCTTAATTGCACATTTCAAGTTACAACTGAATCAATCAATGTGTATTTTTAAAATTCTTGCCTTTTCTAAATGCATCACTCCACTTTTAACTGTAGAAAGAACAATTTATAGTTCACTTCCTCTCAAACAGGTGCAATTTTAATAGGGTTGTAAAGGCAAATGCCACATGGTCACCGCAGGCGTTGGTGGCTCAGGGGAAGATACTTCAAAGCATAACATTTTGGCATGCTGAGTACTCAGAGCCTCAGAAGCAGCCTCAGAACCAAGGTCTCAGACCTTCTGCCCTCCCCCCATCTCTTTTCCTCCCTCAAAGTGTAGGGAAGGGATTTTTCCTAAAATCCTCTCATCTGTCAAAATATAACTCTCCAAAAACAAACACAATTTTCCCAAGATCCATCTTCAGGAATTTCTTCAGATGGGAAAGATTAACTGCAGCACAGGAGAAAAGACTGTGGGTACCCTGTGTCCAGTCAGTTTTGTCACAGTCTGTCACCTATCCTGAGGGCTGCTCTGAGACAATTTTATTGCCTGAGAGACTTTCATCTGTGTAACAAGACAATCATTACTCAGCATTCATCCCCCCACCCCTGCCAATTAACAAATATCCAACTCCCCCAAAACTTCCAAGTCCCATTTCTTTCTGTAGCTCAGGATGCTTTGAAAGTTTCAACTATCACGCCTCTCCTCAACTCTCATATATTGTGGAACTTCAGTGCACATAATTAAAATGGTTTTTGTACTGTTAGTTTTCTTACTGTCAGTTTATTTCACACTCAATTATTAAAACTTCAGAGAGTAGAGAGGAAGCTTTTCCTTCCTCCCCAGAGTTGAGGAATGAGTTATGGGAATAGTGAGACTAAGGAGATAGAAAGTGGCAAATACCCTAATGGAAATAATGGAAGGTCTCCTTCTTCCTTCTTCTTGGGAGCAGTGGCATGACTTTGATTTAACTGAACTATGGAGACACACACTAATGTTCCCTATGGAATTTGGAAGGAAAGACCAACAACTTTTGTTGAACAATTACTTGACGAATGGGCAGGGATTAGAAACTTTTATAAATACTTTAGAAACATATCTATTTCACCCTTAAAACAACCAGGCAAAATAAATATCATTATCATAATTTTAGAAATGAGAAACTTGAGGCATCAAGTTAATGGAAAAGAAGAGCAAAACTGATGGAATTCAGGCCAACAGATCCCATTGTGTCTGGAGTCTGAGTGCTTCTAAAACACATCTGTCTTCTTGGTGACTAATAACCGAAATGTTTGCCTTGCTCCAATTAATGAAGCATGCCCTCATATATTGTCTCAACTTGTTCTCATTAAAACACAGAAGGGTGGTTCTATTCTTCAGCTTCTTACTCAGGTGAGAAAAATGTCTCTCAAGGAGTTCTCCAGATCACTCATCCAGGAAGTGATTGAGCCATGGCTAAAACCCAAATCCCCTATTTTTTCGGTTCTGCCTCTTGCCTCTCATGTCTGTTCCCTTCCTCTCCTATGATTTGTGAGAAAGCTCTATGTGCCATAAACTCTCACACAACCTGTAGCCTGAACCAGAACCTTAACCCATCAGCTTTCCAGCTTTCTTCTCTCTTTAAAGACAATGTCTCTTAGGACTGATAGCACTTGAATTTTTCATCAGTCATTTACACTGTAATATAACAAAAGATCTGAGTTGATTTTTTTAATAGATTTGGTTTTTAGAGCAGGTTTAGGTTCACAGAAAAATTGAGCAGAAGATACAGAGGTTTCCCACATTGCCCTGTTCCTATGCATGCATACCTCTCTATTATCAACATCCCCACCAGAATCGTACATTTGTTGCAACTGATGAGCCTACATTGATTGACACATCAGGCAGATTCACAGTTTACCTTGGGGTTCACTCTTGGTGTTGAATATCCTATGGGTTTGGACAAATATATAATGATATGTAGCCACCATTATAGAAGCATGCAGAACAGTTTTACTTCCCTAAAAATTCTTTGCACTCCACCTTCTTCATACCTCTCACCTCTGAATCTACTGATTGTTTTTACTATGCAAGGAGTTATAGGTAGTAGGTGAGAAAGAAAATTAGAATAGCTAGCCTGGTGTGAGCCTATAGTTCCAGCTGCTTGGGAGGCTGAGGCAGTTTGATTACTTGAGTCCAGAAGATTGAAGTCAGCCTCTGCAACAAAAAAATTAAAAAAAAAATTAGAACACCACACATACACACACACACATGCACAAACACTATGCACACTCAAACACAGAGAGAGAGAGAGAGAGAAGAGTACTTAGTGCCTACTTAGGGTGATGTGGGTGGGGAAATTGAAGGTCTAAAGAAAAACTTTATCAGTGAGTTAGGGACCTGCCTTTCTCTGTCTCACCCATCCCCACATCTTGCTGAGCATTCAGCTTAGTGAATCTCAAATATTCCTTTAATGGTGAAAACCTATATTGAAGGAAAAACTTACATTTACCCACATAATACATTACGTAACTATGTTGACAAGAGCTAAAGTCTTATATGCACCTCAGCATATACTTCAGATGCTGAGGTACATATAAGATGGTTAGAAAAAAAAGAAAATGTGGGTCTTCCTCACCCCTAAGTTAAAATACATTTCTTGTGCTTTTTTTTTATTGCAAATAGTTTATTTCCACATTTAAATAGTTATACCCCACAGATAAAAATACAGAGAATTATGACCAGTCTTTTTGTATGAGTCCCATCAACATGGAAAAATGTATGATATGTTTATAAATATAAATACTGAATTATCAATATATTCTGAGAAGAAGAGAACTGACTTAATTAGATGTCAATGAGCCCCACATCTTCCAATTATAGTTTGTACATTGTATCTTTGGAAGAATTTTTCCCAAACCAGTTCCAGGCACAGTCATGAGAGGGTAGCCATGAACAGTAGTTGAAAACTTATTTCTACACCAGGATGTCTAATAACCATACGGAAGTAACTGATTCTTACTGATAAATCCTTCTAAAGTCAGTGTAGCCCAAACTCAATTTTCCCTTAGTCAGATCTCCAGAATGCCTTCAGCAACTCCAGACCCACCTATATGAAAGGAGACATTTCTTGTTGTGATGTGTGAGAGTTGGCAAAACCATTTAGCAAGAGCCAGTTGTGCCTATTTTTTTCCTAACTCTGTGTCCTGTGAAGTCATATTGGGAGCTTGAAATTGGACATGGTGGGAGTGCTCACACTTTAGAAATTGGCAAATACTAGAAATCAGGGCTTTTGTTGTTATTATTGTTGACAGTCAATTTCCCAGTTACTAGTGTTGGTAGGAAAAAAACAAAAGATTTAAACTATAATATAATGTGGTCTTTTTTCTTTTAATCATTTTAAGTGAGTTAGAAAAAGCTATTTATAAAATCCCAAATCTTTTTAAAAGCTACATTATACCAAAAAATTAAAGAGCTTATGCCCTGAAAAATTTTCATAAAGAATGTTGTAAAAAAAAGTTTTACAACAGTGAAAAATATGTGTACAAATAAAAGAGAGCTAATTTTCTTATGATAAAAAGAACTCTAACAGGAAAAATAAGGGAAATCCAATACAAGGATAAGCAAAAGACACCAATTAGCAGTTAAGAGAAATATAAATATGAATGGACAAAAATATATAAGAAATGCTCACCCTCATACATAGTTAAGTTCAAATTTTAAAAAGAAATCTTTTAAATTCTTTAAATTCTACTGTAAGCTACAATGTTGCTGGGTTGGTATTGGAAAGTCTACTCATTCACTATAACATATTGTTAAATAGTATATTATTAAAATTCATATTGCTTTTAATTCTCCTCAATTCTACTTCTAGAATTTGTCTTACACACGTTCATGAGCAGATGTGAATGATCATTGTGGTACTCTTTGTCTATTAGTTATGTACTGCTACATTAAAAATCACCCCAAAGCTTAAAAGCAGAAAGCCAAATTAAACACTATGATCCCATATAGTTTCTGTGTCTTGGTAATTGTAAAGCAGGCTGTAGTCAATGTGCCGGTGGAGACTATAGTCATCTGGGGTCTAACTGGGGCAAGAATGTCCATTTCCAATGGGATTGTCTCATGGGGTTGCCAACTTGTAGGAGGTCTAAAATCCTCACCCACAGACCTCTTAATATGACCATTGGAGAGTCCCCATGATATGCTACTTGTCAACCAGTGTGAGTGATTCAAGGGAGAGCAAAGCAGAAATCACCATGATTTTTATGGTCTAGTTCTGGAAATCACAACCTGTCATTTCCACAACATTTACACAGGTCAGCACACTCAACATGAGAAGGGAATACACAAGGGCATGCATGCCAGGAGATAAAGCTCAGTGGTGGCCATCTTTTGTGACTGCCTACCATAGCTTGGAAGAACAAAAAAGAAAGAAACAAAAAGTCTGTCAATATCCATTATTAAGGTATTGACTAAATACATTTTTAAATTTTGTGGAATGTTATTAAGTTATTAACAAGAAAACAAACTATTTGTGCTACTGCGAAAAATGCCCAAAATATAAAGTGTGTAAAGCACATGTATACATACTTATAAGATTGCTTCAGTATTTTTTATAAAAATAGACATCAATGCATAGTTATATGAATAGGAGTGAGAAATTTCTGCAACACTTTACAATGAGATCTATCAGTGTGTGGTGGAACCAGAGGTGGTAGTGATTAGGGACATATAACATTTCATTTTATGCTCTATATTTATACTAATTTTTTAAATGTTAAAATTCAAATTAAGTTTCCAACACATGAAATCCCATTTCATGTATTAGAAACTCAATTCTCAAAGTCATATATATTAATGGAATTTGATAGGTGGAACTTCTGGGAGATAATTGGGTTATGAGGACTGTCCTCTCATGAGTGGAATTCATTCATAGATGAATGGGTTATTAAGGAAATGTCTTTGTTATAAAGGGAGCTACATCCAGCATGCTTGCTGTGCCTCACATGTGATGCCCTATGCTGCCTCAGGACTCTGCAGAGCCCCTGCCAGCAGGAAGGCCCTCCCCAGATGAAGCGCCTTGATTTTGTGTTTCTCAACCCTCAAAACTGTTAAATAGAAATACATTACTTTTCTTTATAAGTTACACACTTTTAAGTATCTTGTTACAGCAGCCCAAAATGGAGTAAGATAATTCCCTTCTATAACAAAGATCTGATGATCCTATGAGAATAGAGACTCCACTTTGCTATCCTTCAGGTTGAAGTGAGTTGATGCTTCTGTATGCAAAATGCCAAAATAAGTTTATTTCTTGAAACTGTGACATTTTAATAACCGTGAATACTTTTTATGCACCAAAGACTGTTTTACATATATTAACATAGGAATCCTTTCTACACCATATTTAGGTAGCTATTATTTATATAGAATTAAATGGAATTCTAACCTCAAAATCTTAATACCAATTCCAGCACTCAATAATATTTATGTTTCATTTAGTACATAGTTACAAATACACGAGCGTGCAAGTAGAGAAAGGTTAGCTCCAACACTGCAGATAAATGAATAAACAGATGCAGGAAGTGGTTTGTTGCATAATACTGAGTTTCTATCCATAATTCTATAGTTGTATCATCAAATCACAGGTCTGAAAACAATCAGTGCCAAAAACATCTCAATATTATTAACATTCCTAACTTCTGAAGTCAGCAAGTCAGATTAATTTAAATCTTTAAATTTAAAATAAAAAATTCTAAAGAGAAAACCATAGAGGATTCATAGAATACAAGTTCTCTAGACTCTTTTTTTTCTTACTTTCTTTGTTTCCATAACTATAGGATTTGTTTTCACAGAGCACCAACCACAAGACATTTACAAATCCTTTGGAGATTTCCTACATCAGTGGCTCTGAGTGTAACCTCAGAACCAGACTTCTTTTGGCCAACACTTTGCTTTGTGGTATTGAGCAAACACCTCACATATACAATGAACTAACTCCCTTACAGAACTCTTTGAAATATTGAATAAGTTCACATGAAATTTTAGAATAGTGCCTGGCACATAGTGACCCATCATTTAGTGATAGCTTCAGTATTAGCTGGTATGAGAGGAAGTGGAGTGTTTAAGGCAAATTTAAATTTTCAAAGAGATAAATAATGTTACCAGATGTCATGGGAGTCAGATGAGAGTTATAGATAACAAATATGCCTGGGTTCAAAGTGGGGTGAGATCGTTAAGGGTGGGAGTATTTGGGGCCATTGGTGTAGATTCTCAGTGTTAGAAGATTTGAGCAGGGCCAGGAAACAGACTATTTGGTCCATCTTTGATGTGGCACAGGTGCACACATTGTCACAGTATAATGTTTTCAGCTACATTAAGGTGGACTATGGTGTTCAATTGACCACAGAAAACAAAGAGAATAAAAGTGTCAAATAATAAGTAGAAAACAATGCTAAAGAAAATAATTAAAATGTACAGAAGGCAACATGTTTTCTTTCCAAGTAAAACATATAAAATATGTATAATGTTTGATGTAATTATAAATACTTATCACTGTTTTTTTTACTTTTTGAACCAAATTCCTCTATCAGATTACACAAATTTTTAGCATAAAAATAGTTATTTTTGATGTTGACCAAAGAAAGTAAAAAGCAAACTACTTTTGCACTATCAATATAATGTAAACATATATACCCACTGGGAAAGGAACAAACCTGACATGAAAATGAATAAACTCTTTTTTCTGAATAATCTGATCTACATCTTCTTACATTTAAGGGGCTTACCAACCATATGACAGTTTCCTATATTTGAAATATCTAATCATTGGTTTCAATGTTTTCAGTATGGCTTTAACTGATTAAAAGAATACCTAACACACATATATCACTTAACAGTTTACAGAACTCTTTCCCATATATTATTTCATTACTTCTCACAGTGATTTTTGGAGGTACATATTACTCTCCACATTTTATGCATGGGTTAACTTGAGAGTAGATTCTTTCTGATGTCCCCAACACTGCTGTGACTAGTCTGAAATCTGGGCTCAAATAGTATGGAAATACTACAAAAGCTTTCAGAAATGATCATTATGTATTTAAGGATCCTCTGATGTTGGGTTGAAGAGGAAAAGAGGGACAATAAAGACTTACATTCAAATCTCAACCTATAAAGTTTTCTCGTGTTGTCACTTGTCTTATTTTTTAATTTTTGTTCTCCTGAAAAAAAAAAAAACTAGAGCTATTTTTCCTCATAAGCTTCAGAATCCTGACAGGTACAGCATCTGATTCCCATAACCTCTGAGTATGACCGAGGCTCCTATTCTCAGAGGAGCAAGAGGTAGACTGGTGAATCAAGCTCTTCTTATAGCGGAGAGACGCTGGACTATGTAGTCTTGAGAATGTTTCCCTAGGAACTGTCCTTCTCACTCCACCCTCATGAGGCATTGACAGAAGTAGTTAAAGCCGCATCCCTGTGTCCAGGCTCAATTATTACTACCCAGAAAATGTAGCCTAGTGTAGCAAAGCTAATTCCAACTGTAAAACCCTTTAGCAGAAGTAGCTAATGACAGGCCTGCAATAACAAAAGGAAGTTGTACAAGAGCTGGAAGGTAGGGAAAGACAGGGTGGTAGAGCTACTGGAGGAGAACCAACCTGGAAAACCAAGATAGCCCACCCATGAAGGCAGAGAAAGTTCACCCAGCCTGAGAAATATGAACTCATGACAATGTACCCTCTGAAATCCTGAGTTTGTTTAATGGAAGGTGCAAAAAATAAAAAGAAGTGAAGTATAGGTGAGGGTTCTTGGATTTTGGAGAATAGAAAGGGGGCATGTAGGAAGGACAAGAAATACAAGATGGAGGGTAGGGGCAAGTGGTAGACCCTAGTGGTGGGGTGATGAATTTAATGTGGCTACATGGCTGTGACACAATGCCCAGATATGTATCAAATATTCATTTTTCTGGATGTTTCGGTGAAAACATTTTTGAAAGAGATTTATATTTAAACCTCCAGAATTTGATGATGGCAGTCTGCCTTCCATAATGTGTGTGGGCCTCATCCAATCAGTGTACTAAACTGAACAAAATGCTGACCTACCTCCCTCAATCAAGAGGGAATTCTGCCAGTACACCAGACCTGCAGAATTTGGACTTTCCAATCTTTGCATTCATGAGTCAGTTCCTTAAAATAAGGCTCTTCTATATATAAACACACATGCATCCTATTGCCTCTGTTTCTCTGAAGAACCCTAACTAATACAACTAGGTTGTGACTATCAGGCTACAAACTGAGGGACTTAAAGCTGGTCAAAAACAACAACAACAACAACAATAAACCCAGGGACATAGCACCAAATCTGTGGCTATAAGTATTTGGATACCTCACTCTTGGTCTCATCTTAATTTCTCATTATTAGTTTCCTTTTGCTAACTTTTCTTATTTTTAATTGGATTAATCCCATTATATTTTATGATCTAGTACATTTCATCTTAATTCCTTTCTTGGAGGGGGGACAAATTAGGAGTTTAAATAAATAGATTCACATCCAATGAAGCAATTATGTAAGGTTAGACTTAGACTTTCTATGTACAAGGAAGGGGAATATGAATTATACAAACTTAAGAAGAGAGTGATGACAAGATATAGAAGTCCAAGTGTGTATCTAAGAGAAAGTATTTTAGTAATAAAACAGAAAGTATTGAGATTAATCTATGGTATAAACATCAAACCACAGAAGTATAAGCAAAAACCAAAAATTCTCCTTTAACAAAGGCGATGTATGAAAAAAGGGAAAATGAGTTTTGTGTTACTATGCCTACCTATATTTTTATGAGCATTACATTTTTTTAAATATTTTCCGATGGGAAAAAATTAAAGTGTTCAAGGATGAAGACATACAAGTAAAAACTTTTGTACATAGCTGCTTCTAACTCTATATTTTTCCAAACTAATAAAAATCCAGATACAGTTTTGTGCTTTTCCATAAGAGAAGTTTGTGCATTTCTGACTTTAAGTTTATAGCAAAGCACTAAAACATTGAGGAACAAACAACAGTGAACGCAGAATGTCACACCACAAAAGCAGAGTAAAAATAAGATAATGCCACCCAAACTAGCCACACAA
Source organism: Castor canadensis (assembly GCF_047511655.1). Taxonomy (NCBI): domain Eukaryota; kingdom Metazoa; phylum Chordata; class Mammalia; order Rodentia; family Castoridae; genus Castor; species Castor canadensis. Next base: position 47,711,232 of record NC_133390.1, read on the forward strand.
GACCCTGGCCAGTGTATAAACCAAACCATGTCATATTTATAGGAAGCCCAAGGATTTCAGGAAGAAGCATTTTTCCTAATCAGAAATTGTCCTTCAATCTTTGCTCATCTGGGTTATATCTCACACCAGTTCCACAAAATAATATAAAGCTGTGGTAACGCACACACTTTGTGTGACAGTCCACCAAGCAAGCAGGCCAGGTGTTTTCTGTAGGCTCCAGACTGGCTCATTCTCTTGGCTAAACTTCCTCTGATTTGGTGGGGATGGAGGAGGAGCACAGAGGGGTTGTGAGGGTTTCTTCTTTAATTGGGCTACCTTACTTTCATTTTACAGTTCTACTGATTGCCAAGAAAACAATGAGGTTTTGCAACTGTTGATAGTATCTCCTTCAAATTGTCACTAAAATATAAAACACATGTATGCATAATCTCCTCTAGAACTCATGAAATGTTTTCATGGTTGAGTCAGAGTTTAGAAAACACAACCCCAGAAACAGCGTTCAAGTTGTTTAACAATCATTGATTTAGATGCAACTCTAAACTCTCAGGCAAAATATTTCAAAAGGTCATACATCTTAGACATAGTCTAGCACCAGCCTTCAGAAGTAACTTCCTGTGTGGCCTGAAGTGTACAAAAACTGTGATTTCAATTGCTTCCATTTCTTTTCAGAATAAAGTATGTACACTTTATTTTTTAAATATTTTTTAAAGTTTTAATTCAATAAATCTTCACTACTTAAACACACTTGTATAAGCAGCATTTCGCATAAAGGAATCAGAATATTATTGGCATTTCTGAAACACATCAGGGACCCTCTCCCCACTTCTTATGCTTTAATGTCAGTATGCAGTTTCCTCACAGAACTGTTAGTCAGGCTTCTGGTATAGCGTGAGTTCACATTTCTTGTCTTTTTTTTTTAACATGATATGAAGAGATTCAATAAAGATATATGTATTCTTGTGTGTGACATCTTTCACTGAACATCAGGTATCTGAAATTTATCCATATTATTGAGCATAGCAATGGTGGTGTATTTTCATTACTATATAGTATTTTATTCTATGAGTCATCATTTCCACTGTTGTTTTCTTTTATTTACTTATTTATTAGCATATTGTAGTTGTACTGGGGTACATTGTGACATTTACAAAAGTACTTACAATAAATCTTAGTTAGGTTCACCCCCTCCATCTTTCTCCTTTAGTCCTCCTCCCCCATTCTGAGAATAGTTTCAATAAGTCTCATTGTTCCATTTTCATACATGAATACATTATATGAACAGTAGTTTTGCTTAATAGCATAAGAAGCAAACATACCACACAGAAGTTCTTTGAATCTTTAGAACCATTAGAACCTATTAGTAATTCTTTTCTCTGAGCATATCTAACTGCTTAAAATAAAAACTAGTTAGAAGATGTTATTTAATTAACCTTAACAGTGAGGTAAAAAACAGTAAGAGGTCTTTTAAAATACTGATAATGACCACTCATAAAAAATCAATGTAACAGGATGGTGAGCTCTTTTTGATAAAAAAAAAAATCTATATAATGGAAACATATATACGATTATAATGATGTTTTGAGGGCCAAAAAAATCCATGGCCTTTACTTTGCAATATTTTTAAAATTTGCTAGTATATAATAGCTGTACAGGGAGGATTCATTGTGACATTTACATATGTTCTTATAATACATCTTGGTTAGATTCACTGCTCATTCTCCCTCCCCCCTTCTTAGAACAATTTCAGCAGGTTTCATTGTTTTATTTTCATACAAGTATACAAGGTACACCCACCATATTTCCCCTCCTTCACCCTCTCCACTTTCCCACCCCCTTCCTACTGGTACCCACCTGGTAGGACCTGTTTTACCTTCCTGTCCTTCATTTTTTTAAGTGTCTATTGATATTCGCAGGGCTTTCACATTGGTATTTCACACATGTATTAACCTAATAAGTGCAATCAGTTACAAAAATCAAATAGTTGTGAAAACTAATAATGAAAAACATTAATTTCTTTCCCATTTTATCCTTATCCTGCTGTCCAAAAGCAGCCACTTTGAAATTGTTCCAGTCTTTTATTTATCTCCATATTTTGTAATAAAAAGTTCAATCTTATATCTGTCTGAGGATATTAGAAGTCTGTTTGTGTCAGTCTGCTCATTTTTTCTCTCATATTTGGAGATTTTCCACAAATATCTAAAGATTGTTGGCCATCCAATCATATTACAAAACAGTAAGAAGCTAATTAGAACCTCTGAGGTAGAAGGAAACTTAGGGGCAAAGAAAGAGCTAGTCATTTTATGATGAAAATACCAAAGCCTCCAGCTGTAAAATGTTAAAATGTTTTTTCCTCTGGAACTATTCATTTTCTGCAGGAAAAAAGCCCATGATTCTCCTGCCCAGCTAGAGGTCAAGATCCCATGGAGGACTGGGTAAGTGATGGATTAGGGCCCCCAATCAGTAGCTCACTTTCAGGAAAGCCCCTATTTTCAGTCCCAGTCTGTCCTGTGCCTTTGAAGTTTTAAATTACTTGGAGTAACATTTAAGGTGTAAAGTTAAGGGAGAGAAACCAAGATACAAAATGATATGTAAATACCCAGTATGATTTAACTATACAAAATATGCATAAATAGTTAGAAAGAAATACAATAAAATATGGAGTTGTCAAGGTTTTTTCTGAGTATTGCAGTAAAAATGTGATTGTTATTATCTTCTAGGTACTTTCACTTTCCAAAATTGCCACAAGTATAACTTGTTAATTTACATATTAGGGAAAATACTTGATTTTCAAAGAAACACGTATCAAGATGCCAACAAGAAAACACACCAAAATAAATGCTAGCAGTATCAGAGTAAAAAAGTTTTTCTGCTTTTAATTTAAATTAAATTATTTGATATATATTGATATTTATAAAATATAAGTAAGATGTTGAGATACAGCTATGGACATATTGAAATGGCCACTTGAGTATCAGAGCCCAGCTCAAGAAAACTTTGAAGCCCTTCATGAATCCTGCTTCAATCCCACCCCTTTCTCACTTGAATTTGGTGTTTGCCATGGGCTTTTCATTGGCTCTTTTGTGTGTGTCTCCAAATAACTTACGTCCTAGCTTTGCATCTTTTAGATTTTATACAAATGGATTCATTCTATATATATTATTCTGTGGATTTCTCTATGTTCCTTTAAGATTATGTTTGTGATAGTCAGCCATATTAATCTTTACTTCTCTATAACATATACATACAGAATTCATAGCATTCTCTTTGATTAATGTATCATTACTAATCTATTATCATAGTGAATAAACGGGTTGTTTATAGATTTTATTAAAACAATTTACCTCTTTTCTAAAAGAGTACTTTTAATTCTCTTTTCTAAATTTATTAGGTTGGCATTTCTCTTTTTCTAATACTGGGGTTTGAACTCAGGGCCTCCTGCTTGGTAGGAAGGTACTCTACCACTTCAGCCCCTCTACTAGCCCTGTTTTATACTGGGTTTTTTGGAAATAGGGTCTCACAAGCTATTTGCCTTGGGCTAGTTTCTAACTGTGATTCCCTTGATCTTTGCCTCCTGAGTAGCTAGGATTACAGGCCTGAGTCACTGGAGCTGGGCAAGCTTGGCATTTCTAATGCAGCGCCTAATAATAGTGATACCGGGCATGCTTGGCGTGTTCCAGCTTACTGATTTATTCCTTTACTTTGTTGTGTCTTTTATCACTTCTTAGTTAAGAAGTGATTTGTTTTTATTCTCTCTTATTTATCAATATAAATATTTATTGCCTTAAGAAAATGCTGTATTAGTTATGTCCCATAGGTCCTAGACTATATTGTTCATACTATCACTACTTCCTATTGAATAATTTTGGTTTATATTTCTCTTTGATGTAAAACTCTACTAAAATATTTTAATTTGCATATGTAGTTTTTAATTTACTTATTTATTTTTGTTTATATTATGATTTGAGAATATTGTCAAAAGTTATTGTGTATTCTCCCATGTAGTTGGGATTACAGGCATGAGCCACCACTGTATTTTAAGTGTCCTTCACTTTCTTACTTTATGCTTTTAGATGTGAATTCCGTGGTGGCTGTTTCACCATAACTCCTCCATACTGTAAATTTGTACTTGCCTGGTTTAGCTATCATTTTTATTTTCTAAGCATTTTGTCCTAAGTATATCTCTTATACATAGTATATTTTAGTTTTGCTTTTTAGGTACATCTGAAATATTTCATTTAAAGAGGTGTGCTTGCTTAGCTTTATCATATTGTTTTATATTATATATTTTAAATTTATGTTTAAAGTCTCACTCTAGTTTGGCTTATATTATACCTTTATTTAATATCTTAGTTCTACATTCATTTAGATGGTACCTATTAGTCCACTCTAAACCAATGTGAAATTACCATATTTCCATTTCCTCCCCTCTAATTCCAGCCAGAGGTAAGAAGCCAAGGTTTGTCATTATGTTTTCTTTCTCTGATTTATTAAGATGTTCTGCTTTCTGTTTTTCCACCTTCATTTTAAATTCCTAAAATTTAAAAATCTATAAACTATGTGGACAAATAATTTTGAAATTTTTATTATGGTCTACTGATTTTGTACCCCCAAACTATGCTTGCTTACTTCTGAAGTAAATATATGCTTTTCTTTGTACTAATTTAATGTGGACATAATTTATCTACACATCAAAACAGACCATTGAAGCTAAAGTGTTTTCTTGCCTTTCCTCCCTGAAGACCATATGCAAAAGTATAAACACCCTACTTTGTAAAAGCAAATTTGGACACTCCAATAGTTCAGTAGTTTCTCAGGATCACATGCTTTTGAGAGTCAAACTGTCATTGTACATTCTCAGAAAAATATACACATTTTCTTATGATGTTAGGCAACTCCCTAGTTCAGAAACTCCCTAGGAACTCAAAAGAAATCTACTTTAGTCATTCAGTATTATTGGAACTGTGGACAGTGCCACTTTTAGAATCTTCCAGTAATAATATGAAATATGAAGCATAGTAAAGACATCTGACCAGATATAAGCAAATTAATCATACTTGCTTGAATATGATATGCCTCCTTTAGATAATCTTTCCAGCAGCAGCATAGTTCAAGGAAGTTTAGGTTGCAAATAATTCTCACTCCTCCCTCTTTTCCTGCCTCCCTCCTCTTTGACTGTCCTGTTCAACTCTTCCAGTCCCCTCCTGTTTTTCCCTCTTTTCACTCTCTCCTTCTTCCTTATATCTGTGTACTTTCTCCTCCCCTTACCCCCTACAAAACCCAGGGATTAGATTCTTTTGAGCAAACCTGCTCCACCTACTGGTTCTTTCAAGACCATAATGTTTAAGCACAATTTGAGAAATGGGAACACTATCTGAATGTCAATAGACATAACTTTATCAACTAATTTTAGTACCTGAGAAGACCTTTGTAATTAATAGACTAGGATAATTTTTTAAAGTGAGTCTAATTCCAAACTTACAAACATATTAACATAGAGTATATACCACATTCACATTTTCTCTTATATTCACAAGCAGCCACTAAAGGTTTTAAACCTTATTACTATACACTCAACTCATCCTTCAGTTCCCTTCCTTATTCCATATGTTTGCATTGCTTCTTATCCTCTTTCCTTGGTCCTGTGCTCATTTCTCTGCCCCCATTTCAGGCCATGCTCTATTTTCTTATTATACTGCATGTACTTCCTTAGGCAGTTCATCTTCTTCCAATTTTTCAATTATTACCATTATAAAAACAAGAGTACAGACTTACATCTCTAAATAATAGTATAGATGACTTGCAGACATTTCAAGCTCATAATTACTCCCCTCACTTTTGTTAATGGCATCTAACATGTTCTAACTATCTATTGCTTAACAAACCACATTTAGTGAGTTACAACAGCAACTATCTTATCATTCTGAGTCAGGGATTCTGATAGGGCCAGGGCACAGCAGGGATGGCTTGTCTATACTCCACACACTGAGGCGTCAGCTAAGAAGACTGTCTTGCTGTTAACAAGAAAGATATCACATCATTCACATTACTAAAGTGGCAGGGGTGACAGGGCAGGAAAGTAAAGATGAAAAGTAGATCCTTGTTCTTTGCTTCCTAGAAATAAATAGCTTTTTAAGTACTACCTTCATGTTAAGTAGCATAAGATCAAGTACACATTAAAGAATAAAAACTACTTTCAGCAGGAGTTAGTTCATTCATATTGTAGCTATTACTTAAAATGTTGTTTGAGGATATCTTCTGTGTTGGGGATAACAGTGAGGACAGCCATGTTAGGACCAGACCCCTCCCCACTTGTAAGTGGCATACTGGAAACTCCCCACCTGACCCCATAGACTAACAAAGGGGCAGTTGTTAACCTTTGTCTCCCCAGATGGGTGCCCAGGACAGTTGAGCAGACAGTAACCTAGCTACAACTTATCTTTCTTGGTTACCTAGCAACTGTATCCCTTAGTGACCTTCCTGGTACTACCCCCACTAGCCCCCTATATTTAGCCCATACCGGTGTGTGGCAATGGGCTCCAGCTCTCTTGTTGGGGACCCTTCCACAGGGCTCCTACCAGAACAACACACCCTGTGCTGGTGTTTGAGCTGTCTCTCTGCCTCTTCCATGCCTCTTTCATTTTCTAACATTCTGAAGTAGTTATTTTTAATAGTTAAGCTACAACATGAATTTTTAGAACTTGGTTAAGTTGGATTGGATTTGCACATTACACTCATTCATGGCTAGGAGTGTTACTGGAAAAAAAGGTCTTGAAAATTACTTCAGTTACTGTGCCCAGCAGAAGAATTCAAGCGAGATGCAAAGATTTAGTAAAAGTAACAGTAAAATTTATTAGGAGAGGAACAGGGAGAAGAAGAGAGAGAGAGAGAAGCATTTCCTATTCCCCACACAGGAAATGAAAGCAAAGACTCAAAATGGTGGTCCTCAACTCCTAGTTTTATACTGGAGAGCTGGGGAAAATAACGTGGTCAAATATAACGAATCTGGGTGGGTGGTATGGCTAACAAAGCAGGAAAGGGTCACCCTCCCAAATCACCCCCAGTCATACCCACATCCCTCCCAAGTCACAGAGACAAAAGGTGTGCTCTGGAACTTCCCTTTGATTATACTGTACTCATCCAAGGATCCTGGTAGCTTGTAAACATCTGAAAGAGGAAAGCAGAAGCAGATAGCTCCTCTTTATCTTCCTGTTCCTGTAACTTTATCATCTAAAAGATGGGTGGGAGCTAGTTGCTCTGGCTCTCCTTGTTCCAATGTCAGAGTCTGACCCTTCAAATATTTATTTAAAATTATATAATTTCCCTGTCTCCTCTTATGGCCACTAATTATGTCTAACTGCTACCTTTCAGGAGGATGTCAAGTGCTTGCTGGCATAGAACAGATTTTTTTTTTAAAAAAGCTTTCTGCCTCTGCCTCACCCACTTGGAAAATGGAAGCAACCTTGACTGGCTATGCACACAGATAAATCACTATGAAGAAACTTATGAATGATTTATTATAACAAAGACATTCAACCCATACAGCTTATTTGTGCACGTTAGTGTGATACCTCACGACTGTTTCATAAGCTCATGCATCCATGACAGGGAGAATGCTGCAGCTCTAAAACACTACCAACTCCATTTGCTTTCTTACTGGGATGGGGCAGATTATGCCAAATTTTTATGTTCAGACATATTTTGAAATGTGAAAGAGGACTAGCAGGCAAAAGATGCTGGAACAATGCAAATGCTGGAATTGCTGGAATGTTGAGAAAAAAACACACATACCTGCCCAACCCCAATGACCTTGCCACTAATATCCAGCATTTCCACCCAACCTCCTTCTCAACCATCTTACCTAATGCCCATCCCCCTCCAACCTCCCTTTTTCCACCGCAGGATGTTTAATATCTCCAGCTTGCGAGAAAGGCGTGCTCTTGCCCCTCTCAGAGTGTTACTCTGATGGCCGAGGGTCACTTTCACAGGTCTCCTCTCCCTAATAAAGGCCTGCTGCTTATGAAGTTCTCAGTGTTGGGTCTGGAGACCTAAGGCAGATGAGTGAGTATCCCATCCCCCATGGAGAGCACTGCATTCCTGCACTCTGATGAGGAGATTCAGGTTCTGATAGATCTGCCACAGGGCTGATGAGCAAAATGCTCTCAAGATTGCTTCTCCTCCCCCAATAAGGGACAAACAGACCAGTTCATCTAAGAAAGCCCACGAATCCATGGCCAATGAAAAGAGACCACCTAATCCAGAGTTAAAACGTCCATAAAAACCCTGCCTTCACCTGATCAGTGAGCTACCGGTTTCCAGGCTCCTCTGCATGCTCTAAGTGTAGCCTTTCCTGTCTCTCTAATAAATCCTACTTCGTATACCAGCTTTGGCTCATCATTCAGCTGCCTTATGAGCCAGTTCTCTGGCCTGTGAAGGCAAGGACCCTCAACACCAGCCCACAACAATTCAAATTGGCATGTAGAATAGCAGATTCTTTCTTAGTATGTCTCTTTTCCACTTCTTCACTTTCCCTTCATTTGGTGCCAAAACCCAGGAGAGACTTTTGAGCGGGGAGGGGGATGGATGCCTTTCTTGGGTTACTGTGATTCCATGGCAATCCTCATATGGTCAATGGTGCACCCCCATGGGGTCTCTGGTCCGGGGCTTGATAGGGATGCACTAAGGCCAAGCATGCCTAAATTCTTGTGAGGGGGCATTACTATATTTTCTTCTGAGCCTCCCCATCACACTGACAATTGTTTTGGGCATAGGATTAGGAGCAACTGCCTTTTCCAATTGGACTTGAGCCCCCAAATTATTGTTAGTTGCCTTTTGATACCTAATAGCCACACTGCTCTGGGGCCTGACCTTTTGGTCATACATACGCCCCTAACTTCCCATTCCTCTGCAACTGCCTGCAGGGCCCTTTGCTAATTCCACTCCACACACTCTGCACTGGCTCCAATTTCTGTAGGGATGTGTAAGACCTGGCCTCTCCATCCTGCACTCCATGGCACCTTGGTGTGCTGGACTCTGGTCATTCTCACCTTCAGTATCCATATCTCTTCCTCTCACCTTCCAGTCATTTGGCCCCTGGTGAGTCTGGCCCCTAGTTATGTAGTTAAGAGATGTCTACTTATGACCCCAGATTCATTTTTCTGGTTTTGCAAGTTTGCTAGGGAAAACTTTGTAACCTTGGCCATGGGTAATACCTACTCAAAGATTCCTCTGATTCACCCCTGGGGAGTCTTATACAATCTTACCAAACTGGGCCTAAAGGGTGATCTAAAACCAAAAAGTCTTCATCCACTTTTCTATGACCTCAATACAAATTAGATAATTCCTCTAAATGGCCCAAATTTAAAACTTTTAATCTAAATGTCCTCCAAGACCTTGACAACGGCAAATGGCAAGAGGTATCTTATCTTCAGGCCTTCCTTTATCTCAAGTCCTGAACCTCCCTTTGTTCAAACTGTTGGAGCTTGTAGGTTTGACTCCAGCTCTCTGCTATCACAACAGCAGCAGCTCTTCCCAGGTTCACTTTCAGGCCCTGAATGGAGGCTGGAGTCTTCCTCCCCTATCCTTGCTGTTTCTCTCATTTTTTCACCACTTTCCCACCCTGTCCTTTCTTTCCTTTCTTTGACAGGTCCACCAGAGACCATCTTCCATCACTGGATTTCCACCCAATACCTTACCATCCAGCTATATCACCATTAAAAATCTCCTCCTCTGACTTCAACCCAGTTCTATGCCACCTTTTCCTTTTTCTCATCTCACAAGGTATAAATAACATGTATCTTTAAAACTCTTCTCTCTAATCTAGCTCAGCCATAATGGAGGATATTTTCACTGCTCCTACTCCATGTCCAGCCCCTGTCTCTTCTTCTGAACTGGCCATCCAGATGAGGACATGGAGACAGAAATGGGCAGGGACAAAGGGAAAGGAAAGTCCTGCTCAAGTCACATTGTCAATTCTTTCATCATCCTGAGTGACTCACATGGTCCCAGGACTACAAACATAAAATCAATTGGAAATTTAAAAGACATGTGGCCAATGACTGGAGATACTTTTCTGTTCTGACCTCCTGGTCTCCTACCTAAAACTAAACCTGTAAGTCTGCCTAAACACTCTAACAACAGTTTTCTCCTTTAAGTCTTGCTTTTGAGACAGGCAGTTTTCCCACTGCAGACATGTCAAGACCAAGAGGGGGATCAGGTCATATCCAGGTCACTGCAGTTGCCTGGGCTGGCCCATTTGCTTTCCTGGCCAATGCACCATGCAGTTGGAATGATGGCCCCATGACCTCAGCCTCTTCTGAGCACAGGCTGGAAAAACCAATGCCAGAATTTCAATTCTCTGTCTAAAATGCCCCATGTATTTAAAATTAAAATCTCAGTTTTCTAGGTTATAGCATTAACTAAAAGACAAAAGGGCAGTCTTGCTCAGTTCTGCTTCAGAATCAATAAGGCATTTGGATTTTTTTCATTAGTCCTCTTACCTAAAATTAAGTCTTGAGGGACTAATTCATTCTACCTTTTCCATGCTTACTATCACCAGTTTCAATGGAGACGTAATCCTTTTTACCTTGCACTCTGCCCTTTTACCAGTCTGTCATACAAATTCTAATTTAAAAACAATTTTTTTAGTTTAAAATAAGAAGATGGACTTGTACATCCCTTCGTGCATCTTGTATTCTTTGTCCTGACAAGGAAATAGGATGCCAATACTACACCAAGACTAGGCCCCCAAAATTTACATTAAAGATTTGGCTTATAACAAAGTTACTGTAGCCAAAGTTAAACTATTATTAAAAATTTTTTAAAACACCCTCTAAAGCCTTCAATATCTAAGGGTGCACTTGAAATTAATGTAATTGTTTTGTGTTTCATTGTGTAAATTTTATGGCTATTGTACAATTAACTTATTAGAGACAAATCTTATTGGTGACTGAGACTGACTCAAAACACTTTCCAAAAACTCAGCTGTTAAGCTGCCTAAAATGAGTCCTAAAAGAACAGAATAGGACACATCTAAAACTGCTCCTAAAAATTTTTTTAAAATAACCAATCAATGTACTTGTGGCCACTTAATTTTTACATATTCTTGAGCTATTCAGTCTGTGCATGCTTAAATTGACATTTATGGCATGCCTAGTTTAAATCTTTTTTACATATGCGTGTGTTTAAACATCTTTAGGATGATTCTTATTATAGAGTTAATGTAAAGAAATAAAAGGCTTCTGTTGTCTTCTCTCCCCCACCTCTTCTACTGCTAATTTTTAGAAAAAAGAGTTTTTCAAAGGTTATGTCAATCAGTTCTAACTAAATTGTAGGCATTATTTTATGGACAATAATCTTAGTCTGTTTCATCTCATCACAAGTAATTTACATTCAATTCTTTTATAATTAGATCTATTAACAAATGGTGTATTTTTATAAAAATTATTTTTAAATACAAGTTACAAAGTCAACAAGTAGAAAGGATATAGATAGGTATTGAGTGTATTTTGGGGGAAAAGTTAAAGGGAAAAAAGAGTGCTTTTGGATAAGAAAGGATTTTGTAAAGAAGGGTTTGTCCTAAAGATTGTTCCCAATATGGAGAGGAGGGGTAAGGACAAACCATCAGAGGGTTCAGAATGCTATAAGAAAGTTCTGAGCAAGTCTTAAAAGTGTCTAATAAAAGCTTCAGTGTGTGATAAAGTTAAAGTTGACTATAATCTAAGAGCTCCCCAAAAGATTTTCTAGGGTCATGTCAAACTAAAATCTAATTCTCTACATCCATAAAATAACAAGATTATCTTGATATTGTTCTGCTCTGAGTAATGCCTGCAAAAAAACTGTTACAGGGAAAGATTTTATCAAAGCAATTACTTGTGTTTTCTATTGATCTTGTAAAGTTTTAAGTATTACTAAATCAGAGTTCATTTACGTATTTGCTCATGGAAAAGTTTCTTAAATGATCACCTTATAACTGTGTTCCATGTGTAGACTTTAAATATGGTACACACATTTGCAAAGTTACAAGTGTCAGTTTATGTAAAATAATGAGATAAAGCTCTCTTTTATCCAAAAGCATTATGTTTAACTGATCAGCTAAAATTCTTTATCCAATAGTGTTACATCTAAACAAATAAAATGGTTAATGAAACTTTTGGTATGTGTACTATTTGTAGTCAGTAACATTCAGAGAAACCTTGTCATTTGGGCCATCCTGCTACTTACAACCCGGCCTATATTAGTTTTAGGCAAATAAGTGTAACTGTATATATATGAAACGTACTTGTACATTAGAAAATAAGGCTATTTGGGATCACAGGCATTGTCCCCTTAACTTGTAAGAGATCTAAAGTTAATGATGCTAGACTTTTGCAAGCTTGTGCCCATATGTTCCTAATTGTAACAAGAAGCATTTAGTGCTGCTGTTTTAATACTGTCATAATTATTTTCCTAAAAATGTGATCTACAATGGCAATAATTAAATGTTCTGACAATTCCCAAATTACTTGTCAGTATTTTAACCATGGCTGTTCTAAGTCTTTTCATTCTCTGTCTGGGTCCTTCTTCAGAGCATTTGCAATTAAACCCCCAAAATAACTCACTACCTATTTTTCAATTGAGTCAGCCTTCTAGATATTTACTTTTTTGGCTTTTTTCAAAACCTTTAACTGTTTTCTGCTGACATTCTGCAGCATTTTTAAGTTGTCAGGATATCATCTATAGTACAGACAGAACTAAAAATGCATACCAGGTAAGCCCACTTCTTCCAAACCTCTTTTGTTGCTTATAATTTGGCCAAATGGGTCTTAATTGGCACTGATTTCCACCTGACCTACCCAAAGCTTCCTTTCCAATGCTGAGAACATCCAGGGAAAGCTTTCCTGCACCAACGGATTCTCATTAACCAGAATGGTTAATTAACAAAATCTTCAGAGGAGACTCTTCAGAGACAGTTTGGAGACAAAAGGGGAAAGCTGTCACAATCTAGATGGACTCACCTGTGCCAGACCTCACAAAAGTTACTAAAGTCAAGAGGTTTCAAAGAAGTGATCTTACACAGAGCTACTGGACATTCAAGCCCTTGTAGGCACCTCTGACAGAAGGCAAACTCTGTCAGAGTATATTTTTGGGCAAGACCTTCCATTTAAGTAAAAAATCATTTTTTGCTGGCTCCAAACTTCTCTTTTCAGTAGTTCATGCTCATGGAGTTATTTTCCCTTAAGCAGTCTATTTAACTGGGAGCATTCTTTTACTTTCTCTGTACTCTACTTGATAAAGTTGTTCTAATTTTAGACTTAAACTGCTTCTTCAGAACACCCTCCAGATAACAACTCTGGAACCTCTTCCAAAACAAAGATTGAGGTAATGACCAACCAGGCCACACCTGTGATTGGAACCATTTACTATGCATACCTTTGTCCCCTGCCCCCAGTTCTTTTGTCTACTTAGACCTATAGCCAAGGTCTATACCCCAAGGTTCCTTGGTTTTTCGTCTCATGCTGATAACCATTAGCCCATGTGTATTTAACTGCAGGCCTCACTTTATCTCCTGAAGGCTACATTCCTTCATACAGGTTGCCACTCAAAACCATGTCCAAGAATGCTGGTTTTTATGTCAGTGCTGCTTTTATATCAGCCAGCCCAGGATTATTCATGATACCACTAAGAGACTTTGGGAACACAAGGCCAATCTCCAACAATGAACAACAGACAACTGGAAACAGTGGTCTTCCTGGGCTAAATGGACATAATGGGTCTTCCCTTTACTGGGACCCCTTATTTTTCCATTGTGAAAAACAGGAGGGGATTAGATCTTCTCACAGCTGAAAAGGCAGGCTATGCCTCTTCCTAGGAAGTCTGGGCCTAATTAGGGACGGGATTTAAAAAAAATTTAAAAACCTCACAGCCTACTAATATTCTTTCCTCCTTGTTCCCATGGTTCATCCTGCTGGTGGCCCCTCTCATCATTGTTCATCTGGTTGTAATGTTCCTACTATGCTTCATTAATATCCTCCAAAAATCTTTACAGGAATGTAATTACTTGCCATTTCTTGGGCTACCTCAGGGGAGTAGTTCAAGGCCATCATGCTTCTACAAACTCTCCAGGCTCAACAACCCCCCACATTGCCCCTAGCCAGCAGGAAGTAGCCAGAAGACAGGTGGCACCCCTATGCCACTCTATGTATATGTATATATACAAATATATATGTGGTTGTGTGTGATATATATGTAATTCAGAATGCCAAATCTCGAGAAGCACAGAAATAATGCAAATGCTGGAATGTTGAGAAAACAACGCGCATACCTGCCCAACCCCAATGGCCTTCCCACTAATGTCCAGCACCTCCCCCCATCCTCCTTCTCAACCATCTTACCTAATGCCCATCCCCCTCCAACCTCCCTTTTGCTGCCACAGGATGTTTAAGATCCCCAGCCTGTAAGAAAGGCGTGCTCTTGCCCCTCTCAGAGTGTTACTCTGATGGTCAAGGGTCCCTCTCAGGTCTCCTCTCCCTAATAAAGACCTGCTGCTTATGAAGGTCACAGATTCTTTCTCAGTATGTCTCTTTTCCTTTTCTTCACTTTCCCTTCAAAAGATAGTTTAAAATCCTGGTTAAATAAGTTCAGCTTTTAGAACAGAACCAGCTACATTGAGGGAAGATTGTATGCTGTTTAATTACCTTGCTCTCCTGGTACATTTTAGTGTATACCTGGTTTAAAATCACCTGTAGAAACAGGTCTGTGAGGTTTTATGTTTTACAACATATGACCTGATTTCAGGTAACAACACAAGATTAGTCATGTCATTTGTAAATATCTAAGCTTCACTAACCTTAAATGTGCTAATTAAGGCTTATTATGAAATTAGAATTTAACATGAGTTTATTTGGGAGGAACTAAATTTAGAAGTGAGACTTTAAATGCGTAACTAATACTTGTGGCAAGAACAATACATCCTTGAAAGCAATTTCTAAATGAGATTTTAAGAGATGTATACTGGGAATTTATGCCTTCACAGATTTAGGAATGAGATAATTATACAGATGGCCAAACAATACTAAACTTGTTAAAAATATATTGCAAAACAGTGTTGGAAAGCAAGAAGAACAGGTTATTCATAAGGATTATTATAAACAAGAAAAACTCCACCTCAAATATTTTATAGAGTGGAATATACACCAAATGACTATGTGAATACAGACTGCAATGAAAGTGATGCTAAAAGAAAAAAATGTGCTGAAGTCAGGGTAGAAGAGATTGTTTCCAAGGAAATTTTCTTAGAGATGTGAACTGGGTTAGGAAGGATGGATAGAAGCAAGAGCGATTCTCAGCAGAGATAGCAGTTCCCCGAAGAAAGGCCAGAAGGGACATAATTCAGAGGATTTATCTCAAACTAATGAAAATGTCATGTTTTTCTTTCTATATTTCATGTTTTTTCTTCTACAAAATTGGAGAACAGAAGGGTAGAACAGATTCTGCTGGGGGGGCAGGGGTCTGGCAACGGGGGAGGGGGAGAGGTGGTAGGGAAAGGGGGTATTAAGGAAGTAGTAAGATGAATATGGTGCAAATAATGTGTACAGGTATGTAAATGCAAAAATGATACCTGTTGAAACTGTTCCAGGAATTGGGGGAGAGGGGATGAAAGAGAGCGGTGAAGGGGGTAAAGTCAAGTATATTTGATACATTGTAAGAACCTTTGTAAATGCCACAATGTACTCCCACCCAGCACAACAATAAAGTGAAAAAATAAAAAAACAAAAGAAAAATAGGCTGAAGTGCATGGGTGAAATGTAAAGATAAGGATGAAAAGAGAGGGAGGGGCCAAATGCTTTGAATACCAGTCTTAGTTTAGAATATTTTCTGTAGGAGGAATGCTTTGAATATTCAGCCAGGTAGTGATAATGGGCTTCAAGGAAATAATGCTGAAAGGAAGGAATGGAGACCAGAGTAACAGGAAGCAGGCAAGATATTGCAAGAGACCCAAGCAAGATATCATTGGGATGAGGAAGGAAATGCAGAGACATTTCAAATGTAGTCTCAATAGGAATTCATTAGGGCAATAAGAAAGAGGAATAAAACCTGTTTTGTGGTTTCAAGTAAAAAGGTAGAGGTTTTGAAGATAGCCATAAATTTCTTGACACTCTGCCCACAGAGTTGGAACCTTATTCTCTTCCTCTCGAATCTGGAAGTGGCCTTAATAACTCATTTGTAACCAGTGGAATGTGGAAGAAGCGACATAACCTCAGAGGCTAGATTAGGAAACAGCCATGATGCTTCAGCCTTGTTCTGTGGAACATGTGTTCTAAGCCATCTGTAGAAACTGTGACCTACCGACCAAGATGGGCCTAGTTCTTGAGTTGTCCAAGTTTAGGCTCAGATATGGGAGATTCAAACATGCAGATGGATTCCTGCTGTGATAAATTATATGAAGACACATGGAAGTGTAAGTCCTAAAGAAACATGTTATTTGTCTTGGTACTCAAGTACTCTTATTGGTACTCTTAGCATTCAGAAGTATTTATTTCAAACACTCAACTGAATAGGTGGGTGCTGTTGTTTTGCTACCAAAGGTTCATATAACAGAGGCATGGTCTTCAGCATAGAGGTGTTGAGGTGGTGGAACCTTTAAGAGATGGGTCTTACTGTGAGGTAATTAGGCCATTGGGGTCACTACCCTTAGAATAATGCTCATCTCCTGGGCATTAGTTCTCATAAGGGTGAGTTATAAAATGAGAACACCCCACACCACACATTTGGCCTCTCCTGCAATGACCATTTCCTTTCCCACTTCTCTACTGTTGTAACACAGCCAAGAAGGACCTCACCAGAAGTCAAAGTGATGGGGTTTCCTGATCTTAGATTTTTAACCTTCACAACTGTAAACTAAATAAACCTCTTTATAAAATATCCAGCCTCAGTTACCTCATCATAGGCACAGAAATCAGACTAATATAAGTAAGTAAGCAAAGCACTGTGATGGATAGGAAACAGTGGTTAAATACTTGCTCTAGCACATTTATTTCTCTTCCCCAGAATACCCCATGACCACTAAGATACATGCTAAAGGTAATAGGAGTTAGGTGTTCAGGTCATTTGGAGGTTTACTCTGGTCTTCTAATAGACTTAGAAGAGACATCAGTAAGAATTTGGAGGAGAAGTTCATTTTGAAAACAGTAGAATGTATTTTCCACAAGCAATTATTTTTCCTCAGATATACCTTTATCCATAGTAAAAATTCCTGGTTATTGAAGAACATGAAACAGATGCATAGAAAATTTTTTAAATTTCATCTAGCCCAGTGTCCATCCCAATAGCCTAAAACAGAACTAAATAGGCTGGCAGATCTACATAGTAATTTTTTATGTTTTAAAAGGTAAACAGGTTTATTTGAACATTTGTTCCTATATACTAATGTTTTTCCCCAATATCAGTTTTATTGAAGTATCATTCACATATACAATAAAATTCCATTATATTAAGTGTCAAGTTAGATGAATTTTGATAAATGTATACCATCTAGTAACCATGATCTCAATCAAGATGTAAAACACAATCAATTCCGCATCTCTAGCCTTTAGCTAGAAAAGATTTCTGCTTTTCTAGGTTTTCCTATGACATCATCATACAGTGAGTATTTGTGTCTGGCTTCTTTCTCTTGGCATAGTGCTTTTGATGTTCATAAACATTGTTGCATTTATCAATACTTACTTCTTTTCATCATTGAGTAATATTTCAATGTATGCAGTGTTAGAAAGGGAAGAGACAGAGAGGCGGCTCAAACAGGAGCGCAGGGTTTGTTGTTCGGGAAGGAACTTTGTGGAGGGGGACCCCAACAAGAGAGCTAGAGCCCACAGCCACTAACAGACTTGGAGTAGATATAGGGGAGTAGTCTAGAGGGGAAAATTCTTCCAGAGTGGAGTCAACCATCACTGGGGAAAGCTAGAGGAGAGAGAAGTGGTAACTAGGTAGATAAGTTGCTCAGGGAAGCTAGAGGAGATAAGTGGAAATTAGGTAGCTAAGTTGGTGAGTTTCAGATTCCTTGGCAAGATGGTGGCTTGTCATTTCCTTGAGGCTAGATGTGGTCCTTCCGCTGTGGTGAGGTACCAGTAAGCTGCCTGCAAAGGTAGAGGGTCCAATCCTAACGTGACTTCTTTTTGTTCACCCTAACACATAGGTCATAAGTTGTTTCTTATTCACCTGCTGATGGTTACTTCTAACTTTTGGCTAACTCCTATGAAAATTAAATACAAAACTTCTATTTTTCCTATGTAAAATACCTAGCAATGAAGAACTATGCTCTTAGTACTGAGAAATATTTGTGTGTTCTTATATCAGATATTTCAATAAAGAATACAAATACTTCTTAGATATCATTTCATAATAAAATTTATCAGTGGATCTGTTGTAATTCATACATTTCCTAGTCCAAAAAGCCACACAATCACATACATTCAACATTTTCCAGGATAACACTTAATGATATGCATGAAACACTGTTCCTTACAACCTTCAACATATTATAAATCAAATAAAATACATTCATAATTCTATATGAACAAAGACGCCACACATTAAGAATTCTGTTGTGATTTTTCTCTTAAGAGCAAATAGGAAAATTTCAAATAGTCCATTTTACCAAAAAAAAAAAAACCCACCAAAAAGCATAACCACTACATGCCACACTTTTACATTTACTATAATTAAAAAAGGAAAGTATTTCTCGTTTCATTTTCCAAATGAAAAATATCTCCTAAATTCACATCCTAGGATTATTCTTAGTCTAAAGTTCCAGGTAGAAATGTATGGGATAGAAAACTTTAAGTATCAGAATCCAGGGATATAAGCTTTTGCTTTCAAAAGTATAGAGTATTCCAACATTAACAAATTATGATTTCACAAAAAAAATTTTAAAATTACAACTTAAATGTCCCTTATTTAAGTAACAGTAATGTCACTTTAGAGTTAAAAATTACAGGTAGTCACTGAATTTTAACACATGAAGACTAAAAAAGTTTCAAAGGCTTCTAAATACCTATCACTATAAAAATGAGTACTTTATAATATTATGGTCTCTAGAGAAAGCTACATAAAAATTACATCGAGATTTCAGAAATGATAAAGTAACAAGATACACTTTAAAATGACCATGAAGTCTTACCTTCACTGAATTAATGAAGATAAAAGAAATATATGAAACAAAAACAAGACAAGAAGTTTCCTGGTGCATATTATAGTATATTCCCTTATCTTAAAACTTGGAAACTCAATGTCAAACTTTACTAAAGTAGCCATACAAAATGATTCTAAGAGTACAAATGAATTAAATGAGTTTATATCAATTGACTCTGACAACAACCATCTTACCACCTGTCATTGACAGGAACCAAACATTCTACCATCTGCTGAGGAGGTGGGGCCCAAAGTGGAGAAGACTGGACCACTAAGGCACAGGGAACTAAGTAAGTAACTGCCACACAGTGGCAACAGTGCTGGCCAAGAGACAGAGACAAACACCTGTACCCTCCAAACCCCAGCACAGCTGCTCTGCAAACATTAATGCACCCAGTCCCTGGGATGGCGAAGAACTTCCAGAATTTCAGCTTCTTTGGAATTTTCTGAGGGTGAATGCATGTACTCCCATCTATATGTCCAAAACAAACAAAAAAAGCAGTATTAATTTTTAAAAAGGACACACGTAACTCTTACATGAAAAGTAAAATCCTAAGAGCAAAAAAAAAGTCTTATACCTCTTTGTCTCCATTGTGCCTAATATCCCCTAATGTCACTTTTAATACTTGCTGCTAAGAAAGTTTGTTAATTCTTGGGTGTACTTGGACTAATATTATTATCCCAGGGCCAAAATACACTTTTACTGTAAACCTGGGCTTCATAAAATACAGAATCTCAGGTGATCATGGGAAGATGTGAGCTTAATTTTTATGCATAGCTATTCCCAGAAAAAAAAAAAGAAAAAACAACAACAAAAAAAACCAGGTAGGGATAATCAGTCCATCCCCAATACATATACAACTCCTTGTTCCCTGTGGTTTTTCCTATTCACACGCACGCACGCAAAGCTGCATCATTGACCCTGACTCCTTTTATAAAATCCAATTTGGTTTGTCTTAACTGTCTGACATGATTTTCTTATAAAATCAGCAAAGTAAAAACCAATAAAGTCTGAAGTAAGACACTGTTGGTGTTAGCTTGCATACTTTGTGGAGGGTATGGTGTGAGGGGTGGACAGATGGACTACTATGATGAGTTATCTCCTTACCTGGCGGTTAGAGGTAAAGACATCAAGATGCTTTCAATCCTGGATCCTGGAGTTAACAGGCCAAACTTTGTGCCTCGATCATATACCAGATTAAATTCTACATACCTGACGTAAAGACATCAAAAATTGTTAAGCGCTGCTAAGTAAAATCTTTCTGAAACCAAAAAATACTTAAAAGGGAACATCTCCCCAGTTCCTGTCAGGTGGAACTGGCACCCAAAACACTAGCCAGTAGCCCAATGATCTTCCTCCCCCTGGGCAGCATAAATAAAAGTATTGTTTGATACTCTATCACCAAACAATAGGATACAGATCCTTCACTGACAAAGAGCATTTACAGAACAAGAAGGTTCTGTCTTTCCATAAACAAGCAGAATGAACACAAAGCTTTAAAGCACAGCAGTTAGAGAAGAAATGGCGTCCTTTCTCAGATAACAGTGCTCCTTTGAATCCTCCAAAGGAGATGTTTCAGAGCATTGTAATCCATTAAGACAGTGTAGAACTTCTGTAACTGAAAGCCATGTATAGTTAACTGTGATCTATTAATGATTAATATATCCTATATATTCATTTTTTAAAGTAGTACATTTATAAGCAGTTGTATAATGCATTTGTCCTACAGATTAATAGAAATCATAATAAAAGACACTATTTTGCATTGCAGTGCTTAGTTTTATTTTTCTTAGGAAAACATCCTCAGCATAAACTAAGACTTATTTCAGTATTATTAACTTGTCCAAGTTTTCATTAACTGTCATGGAATGAGGGGGAAAGGGAGGGGGCAAGGGGTGAGGGAAGAAATGACCCAAACATTGTATGCACATGTGAATAAACGAAAAAAAAAAAACTGTCATGGACACAGATCTGAACTCCATCTAGCTTAAAAATTTTTTCTGCCTTTAACATCACAGGATATAAAAGGATCTCTTCAATTTCAAAAGGATAATTTCTACTCTCCAAAATGATTTAGAATGATATATACATGTAAAATTTCAGTAAATAGTCCCCCTTTCAGATCATTTCTCAACTCATTTATAAACTACCCTCTTGTTCTTAACTTCCCTCAGATATTATTACCTAGCCCTCTGGTGACGGTCTTTAAGCCCACTCATAGCAAAAGATTCTCTAAAATCCCATAGTATTTCCTTTTTTTTTGTCATTTGGTTTGGTTTGGTTTGGGGTTTTTTTGAGACAGGGTCTCACCAAATAGCCCAGATTGACCTGGAACTTGCTATATAGCCTAGGCTGGCCTCAAACCTCCCACCTGCTGGTATTACAGCTATGTCACACTATACTTGATTCATAGTACTTCACTTTTCTTGAGAGGGGGAGTGCAGTGCTACAGTTTGAACTCAGGGCCTTGTGCTTTTAAAGCAAACGTTCTATCACTTGAGCCATGCTCTCAGCCCTTTTTGCTTTAGGATTTTTCAAAGAGGGTCTTACATTTTTTGCCCCAGCTGGCCTGCACCACGATCCTTCTACTTAAACTTCCCACAGAGGTGGGATGAGAGGAGCATGCCACTGTGCTCAGCTTATTAGCTGAGATGGGATCACATAAACTTTTTGCCTGAGCTGTCCTTGAACTACTATCCTCCCAAGTAACTGGGATTATAGATGAGAGCCACTGCACCCAGCCAATACTTCAATTGGTTTAAAAGGCCACTTTTTTAGTGTGGAAATTTAGCAAAAATTGTGTAAAACTTTAAATAATTGTACCTATTGATTCCTTTCTAGACTCACCATTTATCACTGATTGGCTTTTATGTACTAATGACAATTTTATACCATCTTATACCTGTCTCAAAAGATAATTTAGGTAAATCTTTTTAATTTCTTCCTAAGACTATGGAAAATAATTTCATCTCTCAGCCACGTTTTTTACCTGATATTAACTTTCTGAAAAATGATTTCTAGGGGACGGCTGTAATTCTCTGATTTGTGTAGATGTGTTTAAAGATCTGCCCCAAAGACCCTTGTAAGGAACTCCTGAAATTAATTTCTGCAGGATCTCTATTTTCTTTTTTTTTTTTTGTATTGACAAAACCTTATATTATTTATTTTGTTTTGGCAGTACTGTGTTTTTTAAAGACTATATATATATACACATATATGTATAAATTCTATATATATATTTCATATATATATATATATTACATTTTATTCCTTTATTGTTGTGGTGGGTGGGGGTACATTATGGCATCTACACAAGTCCTTATAATGTAACAAATATATAATACATGAATTCACCTCCTCAACCGCTCTCCCTCACCCCTCCCATTACTGGAATAATTTCAACAGGTATCATTTTTGCATTTACTTACATGTGTACACATTTTTTGTATCATATTCACTCTCCTGCCCCCTTTCCCCATCACCTCCCACCTCCCACTGGTACCAGTCCTTCCCATTGGGCAGGACTTGTTCTGCCCTCCTGTTCTCCAATTTTGTGGAAGAAAAAAAAAGAAAAGATGACACGAAAAGCTTGTTTGATAAAGGTAGCTACCTCTTTCTCTACATCGGCTTCACTGCCTCGTGTCAGATTCCACTTAGATCTGATCATTCCACACATACATTACTCTCTGAGGTACCTATAAGTTAAGGGCTTTAAAGAACCCCTCTGATTTTACTAATGCCTATGTTTTATCCTACTTCTCGCTCCCAAAACACAGAAAAAACTCAGCTGAAAGTCTTTAGTTCTGCTCTCCTATGAAAAAGATGATGATGAGGGTTAAATACAAGGTCTGAAAAAAGAACAGTAGTAACTAAAGAAAACAGATTAGGTGAGGTGGTCAAAAAAAGACATTATAAAATCACAAGGGAACCTGAATGACCTCTGAAAGGGAGACTTATTTTTAGAAGGAAAGGTGGCAGGGGGAAGAGCAATCTGTAGAGGATACAGACGATGGGTTATGAATATAGTATAAAAAACTCAAGACAGTGCTAATGTCTATGAATCTCTGCTATAAGGCTGGGATTATTTTTAGCCCCAGAGTCTATTGTCTTCTTAGGGCCTGGAGACAAGGGTGACAAAAAGAGACTTTCTTTAAAGAATAGTCATATACCACACCATAAACTAATCTAACATTCTACGCTTCTGCCTAACACCAGATATGCAATGATACACACACAAAATGGAACTTTCAGAATGAACTGTCATTAAATCATATTAAGAAAAAAATCCTTATTGCTATGTCTAAGGAGTTTTAAAAGCTTCACCTAAGCAATGTTCATAAAATTTTCTAACTTTGTATATAAAATCTTATGCAAAACTAGCTCATTTCAGTTTCCACAGAGGTTTAAATTATCCTGTTAGTCATGTCGCCCTACTGAACTGTGAGCCTCTTTTCAGCACATATTGATAGAGCTGACCTCAGGAGGCCCAAGATAAATGTAAACAGAATGAAGGAAAGAGTGGCAAAGGTATATTTGAGAGATTTTGAGCGGGGGTGTGGGGGTGGGAGGCCCAAACCATGCATTGTGTAGAAATTCCAAAAAAGAAAATTTAATTAATTCTCTTTGCCAAGTTGATAAATGGGGACTAGATAACACAGATAATAATTTTTTTAAAAAGGTTAAATGTAAACATTTATCTTTGGACTGAGAACATTATGTAAGTTGTCCTTTTTATGGCAAAAGTTTTAGCTTCTAGTACCCAAAACTTCCTATTACTGGGAAAATTACCATAAATTAGAAAATCCATTTTATAGCCACAGGCCAGTGGTATACATACAATTTAGATGGCAGTGAAAAACTAATGTGGTCTGGCAGGGTGGATATTTGAAGCTGATTCACAGGCACGCTGCCTGAAAATTACCTTTTTTGGCCACTCAACTGAGTTCACAAAGCTAAATGAACAGAGCCAGGTGACAAAGGTGAATATCATGGTAAGTACAAACCTTACTTCAGTTAGGTAGCACCCTTTGTATGATGAAAAGACCACAAGTTTTGAAGCCTTGATGATCTGGTTCCACATCTGGGAACTTTTATTACTTGCCATGTTATTTTGGGCAAGGGGCTTACCTTTTTGAGTCCATTTTATCATGTATAAAATGCCGATCACTCTTACTGCACAGGTTTGCAGAAAAAACCAAATGCCTACCATGGGAGCTGCAGGTAGGAAGGGTCCCAAAACTAGTAAAATTTATCACTGAGTGTAAATAGTTTTTGAAATTATTTAAAATAACTTTCAGGAAATTTTTCAGATGAATGGAAAAAAAGTATGATTCCAAAATTACAAAGCAGAAAAATGTGAAATGATGCCTATATCTCAGCATAAGGCTGGAGAATATTGCTAGAAAACACTGTTATTTTTAGATTATGTTACAGATGTTATTAAATTCATGTTTAATATTCATCTAATTATAAAAAATACTTAGGGTGTGGATTAACACAACTATTACACGGCATCTGCCTAAGACAACACCGATTACTATATTGCAGCTGCTCCACTTCCCCAGTTACGCAAGGAAACATCTGACCCTCCTGTCACTCACCGTCCTCTTCTGAGCTGCTGCCATAGCTTCTCCTGGGGGGTGAATGAGTCATCACAGTGCTTTTTCACAAGAGGAATGTAAGAAGGAACCACAGCCTGGGCACAGCTCTGCACAAAGCGAAATACCTCCTCTTTGGATGGCGAGTCAAGATCATCAAAAAAGATACCACCGATGCCCCTCCGCTCTCCACGATGGGCTATGAAGAAGTAATCATCACACCTGGAAAATGCAGCAGCGTTAAACCAGGGATCCAAGAAGAAGAAAAGAGATGTGAAAAATCAATGTCGGCCTTTCGGTTCAGAGCACTCTCCCCAACTAATGCCAGCAGGATGTCCTTACTTTCAGTTCAATTATGAGTGAAACTCTGGCCAGATTTTCTGCAGGTATCACCAATGTGAAAAATACTTATATTCTTATCTTCAGAGCAGCCCAGCAATTTAACACAAGTCTATCTAAAGGATCTGGAACTCTAAGAACTTCAGTGAAAAGAGCAATAGAACTCAACTAAATACTGTACTTCTTGAAACCAGTGATGCTGCTGCCCTCGAATACTGCTACTTTTTTTACAGGAGGCAGGAGGCAGGAGGCAAGAGGAGAGGAGTCTTCTAATAATTACACCAACCAGGGAACAAACCAAAGCTCTCGAGTCAGTTCTTTATTCTACCAAGGAGGGGTACAATAAACAACTCTATAGTCTCCTTCAGCAATAAACTGATGATTCTATAGTACACATAACTAAGGAAAGGGCTGGTGGAGGGAAAATTTCAGAGTGTTAAAAAAAAAAGTCCCTGTACACAACACATCTTAGACTTCTGAGCTTCTGAGCTGGCACAAAAAACTACTACTCTGTTCTTCAGTCTTTTTCTATGTTTACCAAAATAGGTTTCCTAAGAAACTATTTACTAAATGTTAAACATGTAAAATAGTTTACAACTTGGAAATAGTTCTTTTGATGAAGTCTATATAACTAATATACCTAAATAGAAAACTTGTTCCACCGAACAAATGATTAGAAACTGTTCATAAGGCCACTTTAAATATAGCCTCAGTAGCTTAAATTCTTTTGGGATGAGAATTCAACATCACCCTCCTAGGATTAGTCTCTGACTCTTAGGCATCGATCACCATAATTTATACTCTACATTCTAAATCATTTGGGATCAAAAAATGATGCTTCTACACAATATACATTATAGACATCCAAATATTATTTCAAAAACTTAAAATTCTGGTGAGCAAAATAAGACTCTTCATAAGCTGAAGAAGGTGTTTTGTGATGTAATAGTTACTCTCAGGATACACAAAAGGAATGGGGTATCACTTGGGGTCATGAAAAGTTCAATGCCTTTACCTACCATTTTTTAAATTTGGGGTAGAGATCTGGACCATGCTGGTCACAAGCCTCCTTAAGAGTTCGGTGAAAATGGACAGCATCCTCTTGGTTCAAGTATGTTGGAGTAAGGTCACATCCACCACCAAACCACCATTGCTTGTTACCTACCAAATCAAGACACTGGATTTGATGGTGGCCTTGATATTCGATATACTACTAATTGTCTTAACAAACCTAATTCAGCAGCTTAATTTATTAAGCATAACACTTTCTGAAGGCCAGTAAGGCAGCAAAGACGATGTAAAAGCAGAAAGAAAAAGAAGTCAGAAACTAAAAAGTGAAGGATAGAAGAAGGCAGAGAAATGAGATGTAGAGTACTGAATGATAAAACTCTGTACAGGTGGACCAGGCGGTAAATCCCAATGCTGTCTCTACATTAGAATCACATGAGTATCGTAAAATATCTCTGCTAGGTCACCATCTGAAAAAGCTAACTTCAAGCCTAGACATGTAGTTTATAAAAGCTCCCCAGGAGATTCTGATGTTCCCAATAGTAAGAACCACTGCCCCCCTTCCATTTTCCCCACAAAGGTTAAAAACACTTGTGGAGAGAACGACTTACCATTTGAGAATAACTGTTTTGTGCACTTACTTTGGTAGATGAATTATCAATACCATTTACCAACTATTTTTGGTCTGGGAGTTTTGATTTCAGTACTGGGGATGGAACCCAGGGACTTGCACATACTAAGCACACTACCACTGAGCTATATCCCCAGCTACAGTTACCATCTTTCAAACATTACAAGGTCAAAACAAACTGAGTAACTTAAAAAAGAAATGACTTTAAATGCCATCACCTGAAGAGACACCAACAGGTGTAAGCATGGCGCTGTTTGGATGCTCTGACAAGTCATTAACAGATGACCTTACTGATAGGTGATACAGGTTGAAACTACATGCATAGCAGATATGATCAACTGCACCCCGTTTTAAACCCAGTGATAATGCCATTATGACTAGCAAAGCTATGCATGCAAAAAATATTTCACAAAGGCAAGTTCTCAATTTCAACTTAACCTCATACAATGAGGTCTTCTGTCAGATATAATGATTTTATATTTGCAAAGAACACTGCGTGCACTTTGACATCAGGGTTTGCTAAATCATTCTTTCTGTGCTGGAAGAAATATGGGGAGGTCAAAGTAGTCAATACCTTTCTTACTTTTCATATGTAGTGCATAATCCATTGTACCTATCGAGGAATAAGCCTTCATTTGCCCCCTGAAAAAACCTCCTTAAGACTGTAGTTATTCTTTCTCATGTTTAGATGTGATACCTTTTTACCTGTCTTAAAATATAGACTCTGCTCAATAATGCTTTCCATAGCTCCTTAGATACTTACCATCAGCTTCTTCTACTTCAAAGTATCTGTAGTTGAAATGGATAGTGGGAGCATGAGGATTCTTGGGATGGATAACAGAGCTCACACCCATAGCAGTAAATGGCAATTTACCTGGAAAGTGAAATATGAAGCGAAATGCATTCAATCACCTGATACCAGTTAACTCCTATGTGATTTCTGAATCAATTTCAAAAGCTGCTTTTGAACTTGCCTCTTAAAATAAAATTTTCACAAAATAATTGCAAACATGCTTACCTGGCATAGGTACCCAAATGGGAAAACCAGAAACAATATTTATTTTATAAATATGAAAGGGAAGGTTTGCAGGGGCTACTTAAGATTTACCCTCTTTAGTCTTCAAAACTTTTCCTCTGCTTCTCATTTGTTTTGTTGCATCCTCAGAAAGATTCCCATGAATGACAGAAATGCTCACCCCAGCCTTTTCAAAAACACGCCCATCTTGAAGTACACAGCTGATGCCACCACCTCCTGTTACAGAAATGGAAAAGGAGGAGAGGGTACAAGAGTATCAAAACTGAAAGCAAGTCTTGCATGAAGGTGGTGGGATTAGGAGTTATCTGCCTCTTCTATGTCCCAAATCCTCTGTAATAGTATATTTAGAATTTTTTGTACAATAAGATTGGATACTTGGCTTAGCTTTATGTCATAAGCTACTGATACTAGACCTCCCAACACCACTAAACTTATTTTTTTTTATGCCATCACCTAAAATAAGTCATTCTAATAGTTTCCCTTCAAATACAACACAGTAGAGCCCACTGGCTATGACATCTAAGAGAAAGGTGAATTAAAAGTAGGAATGGACATACTTGGTGGGTGTCCTATTAGAAGCTCCATATTGCTTTTGTTTGTTTGTTTGTTTGCTGTTTCCCTTTTACCTTTGTTTACAAGTAATTTAAAAACACTAGATATTAAAATTCTTAGGGGATTCAGAACCAGAATTGAGTGGCACATACATTAATATTTAGGTGTAAGAGGTTATTAGCTTTTTTTTTTTTTTTTAAATCACTAGAGTCACCACAAGGCCATTGTTTCATAAAGGTTCGTGTTTGGCTTGTTTCATTTCTAAAAACTTTTAGAGGTGAATGGGATATAAGATGATCCAGTACAACCCTTTTACATCCCAAATGACAAAACAAAGATCCAGAGAGGTGAAATACTATATTAAGATCAAATAAGCCAGCAAAAGACTCAAACAATTTGTCCAAGTACTATTTGTGTTTTGGGCAATACTTGAAGCACTTTACCTATATTCATCTCATTTAAATCTCATACTACACATACATATGAATTATTTTTCATCTCCTTTCATAAGTAGAGAAACAAAAAAGTTAAGTACGTCCAAATGTCACACAGCTAGTCTGTAATTCAGGATGTGTTCAGTGGCCTTCACTTGAGAACATTAAAAGTGCTATGAAACATTAAAAATGCTATGCAACCAGACTGAGCTTCACTTAATATACATGTGGCAGTATCACAGCTCAAAATCAGTTGGTGAAAAGATGCTGCTGTCTTCCCAGGTAGCAAAAGTCAAGAATGGTTCACTTTTATGATCAAGATGTGGCATTTCACAGTATAGACAACAACATGGTCACCAATATATGACTCTGTAACAACCGGATTTGATATTTAAGTATTTTGGCAGTCAGAGGAAATATATTCCTCCAGGAAATCTTTGGGTACATTTGGTAGAACTACTGAAAAAAAACAATCAAATATTTCTTGGCAACAGGAAAAGGAAGCACAAAGATTTCTAATGCATCCGCCCATGGAGGAGTCTGACAGTTAGCATGAAGGAGAGGAGTTCCTCTATCTCCAAGTAAGGACAAAGGACAAATGCACCTAGAGAAGCATGAAATGCAGGAAAGTCTATGCTCAATAACACGTCTATTGCTCAGACTCACAAGCTTGTTGACTGCAAATATGCCTTAATATTTCTAAGCAAAGGTCATTATGGAATTGCAAACATTTTCCTGGGTCCACACGAGCAAGTAGAAAGCCAATGACCCTCCCAGTGTCAATCGTTTTAGCAGTGTTCCTTCAAATCAAGCGATTTCTCTGTGGGTACACCCTATCTTACCCCATCCCCAATTCCTAACCATTTTTGTTCTGCAACCTAAAACTCAATCTTTCTCTCCTCCTCCCCCATCTTCATTTCCCACTGGGACTGAGGTGGGGGAGGCGTCCTCACCTTCCTTCCTCTCCCATCGGTCCACAGAGAAGCTGGCGACCCCGTCTACCTGTGCCAGCGCCTGGCACACCTGGGCCTGGGTCTCCAAGATCAGCAGCTCCATCTTGGTCTTCACGTCTCCTGGCCTCCTCCGCATCTCGCGCAGATCAGTCACAGGAGGAGCCATGAAGCAGCTGCAGCGACGAGCCAGCTCGTCCTCTTCCTCGGGCCTCGCAGGCGAGGAGCTCCGCGCTCCCGAGCTCTTGGGCACCATCTCGGCGCGCTGCACATGCCCGAAGGCGGCAGCGGTCAGCCCCGCCAATCCCGCCAGCGCTGCGGCTAGCCCGGTCCCCAGCCAGGGGCCGCCTCTAGCCGAGGGCCCGTGCCCCAACCCGCGCCTGTGCTCGGTACCAGCCGTGCCAGGGGGCCGGCAGAAGCGTCCGGATGCGCAGCGCCGGGACCAGGCGCCCAGCTCTCCGCAGCCGCCCCGCGCCGCACTCCAGCAGGGGCCTGCGCCCAGCCTGCCCAAGTGCAAGGCCATGGTCCCGCCGGAGCCTTGGCCGCTGCCGGCGTCCTGGAGAAAGAATACTGAGCGCCCTGGGGTGTCCTGAGCCAGGGACCCACGAAGAATGGGAAACTCTCGCTCAGAACACTTGCTGCTCCCGTAGAGGCGGGCGGGAGGCGAAGAATTCTGGGAACTGTAGTCCGCTCGTATCGCTACTGCACCCGCCCATCGCACTGGAACTGCACGATAAGAATCCACCTCGCCCCGAAAGTCTGGTTGGACTGGAAGAGCACTGGGACACGGGCGGAGCCACAGGCCTGCGGAGGCTAAATGAGAGATAAAAGAGGCTTTCTAGTCACGTATAACCTTGGCTCAGCTGTTTTCTCACCCACAGAGAGGAGGCAAAGTAGAGCTGGGAGGCCCAGGAGAGCGGCGGCAGAAATAAGACTTAGGGACACGCCCACCATCTGGCCTTACATTTTCAAGCCGGGTTTGCAGAAGGCAGTCTCTGGCTCAGGATCCGTGGAATGTCACTTTGTCTGGGTCCCGGGCCTCTACAGTTCCTTGAGCTGGCGGGAACAGGGAGGACGGGGCCTGGGAACTCCATGCCTTAAGAAGTTTCTAAAGGAGTTAAACAAGGTAGTAGAGGGCTCTTAAGAGAATTCTAGGAAAGATTCTCTGGGATCAAGTTCACATCACAGTTCTGTCCTTTTTTAAAATCTTGCTTCCACGGTGCCAGTTGGTGATTTTAGAAACAAGAAAAAGAAAAGTGACTGTTTTACTTAACCAGCATGAAATTCCTGACCTGTATGTTTGGGTAATTAAGAAACAAGACATTTAATATTTATCTACCATTGTAGAGTTTATTTCTCACCTGTAGGGTTCTTCCATTGAAGGGTTTATTTCTCACATTGTAGGTTTATTTCTCACCTTTAATACTTGCACCAACTCCTTTAAACTGAGCAGAGCAAACATCCAAGATCCAATCTACTCTTCCCCTGTCTGAGGTAAGAGGCTAACATTTGATATGCAGGTGTTTTGCCCTACTGTGCCCAGACATATAAAGTATAGGAATTAATTGTCAACATTTTTACAGTTATCTTATGGTCTAATTTGTCCCTGAGGTATCCAGAATGATTTTAATTTCTACTAGCAGATAATGTAAGCCACGGGTCATTGTTCCCAGAAGATCTTCCCAGTGACTGGAGCACCGATGGAAGTTCAACACTGCTTCACATCAGCAGGTCTTCTCCACCCACAGCTGCGGCCAGCAACTCTCACCCTGGGACATAATGTTAGCTAAGTCAATGGAAGGTAAAGCCTGGATTGAGAAGTTAGTAAAAAAAATTTAGGGAAGAAAAATAATTAGTTTTTAGTCATCATGTAACCTGCCATGAGGCTAAGTTAATAGAAGACAAAAAAAGAAAGAAGAAAGGAATTATCCATCTGGAATGGTTGTTTGCCTCTTCTGAATGTCTGTCATGGGGTTTGGCTGGGACTGGTGATGATAAATGAAACTTCTTAACAAAAAAGGAACTTCTCTGAACAATTACCTATAAGAAAGCCCTTTGTCATTGCTCTGATTCTGAAAATACCCATAAAGTTAGTAAAAGAGAAACAAAAGCAGACCATTTTGAACATTTGCCAGTTGCAGATCTGATATTGAGCAAATTGTATACCAGCTTACCTATCCTTAGCCTGTCTGTGCAAAGGGCTCCTCTCCTTCCATCCCCTGGCTCCCAGCACCATTCCTACCTTCAAATTAGTATGCAATATTTAATGGAGGCCTTAAATACCTTACACCTTGGTGTAAACTGAAATAATGTTCCTAGGTTTCAAATTGTCCCCAAATGAGATACTTGTATTTAACTTTTGTTCATGAGTGTGAAATGAAAGACATCTAATTTCTAAGCAATTTTATGCAGCAGAAAGCTCATGAGGACAAGTAAAAAGTTTATAAGTTGTAAGACATAAAGTATAGTGGGCTGGCAATGTAGCTCAGTAGTAGAACACTGTTCTAGCATGTGCAAGGCCCCGAGTTTCATCCCCAACACCACAATAAATAAATGAAAAGGTAAACACTATATATGAGTCCTCATCTACTTATGAACTCAGTTTTCAACACTGCCTTATAACTTTATTTTCTACATGACCCCAGCAGTCAAAAAACTCTTATGGTAAACAAATTTACTAGATACAGGAAATATGTCAATTTTCAAGCTCCACATGCTTCTCAGAATCTTATGAATTTTATTCTTTCCCTATCCCCCAAGACCTACTGAACATAACTGATTTTAGACTGTGGCTAGCACATTGGTATTCCCTTTCACAGAGAATTTAAAGAGGCCCCCACTTGATCTCTCTGGCTTCTAACAACACACACACACACACACACACACACACACACACACACACACACATTTGTATTTACCACTATCTTTAACAAATTGTACTATTTTCACCAGTTCCCAAATTTTGACAGCCAAGCACAAGAAATGTGACTCAATTATGTTGCATTCAGATCGATGCAGACACTCAGGCTAATTAGTAACAAAGAATTGCTAAACATATGTGTGTCTTGGCATGCTTCTGAACAATTTAGAAATATTGGTGGAGGTTATGGAAGGAGTAAGATTGGCAAAGAAATGGACTTAAAAAATTTTTTTTGTTCTAGAATTTATATTTTAAACTTTTGGATCTTTATAGGCAAATGCTTACATAGATCCTTAAAAGAATAGCCTTCACAAGATGGGTACTAAATATTCAATTTATTTTTGTTGACTCGCTTTCTCTTTAACTGAAATAATTTTAAATAGATTTTCACAGAGATATAGATACCACTCAAAAATTCCAAGAAACTTTTATAAAAGGGACAAGCTAATAGTGCCTGCTACTTCTCTACTTCACCTTTTGGCTTTAGCTTCTCTCTAATTCTCTATAGAAATGTGGATGTCTAGAGTTGCAGCAACATTTATGTATTTAAAATTATTATTAGTGTTTGGTTCAGAAAGGGGGATAGTGAGAATATAGGATGTCATTTCTAGAAAAAGGGAATTATAGACAACAACATATATGACCACAATAGGGAGAAATTTTTGAAGATGATTCTAAGAGTAACAAAAAAAAAAATAGGGAATTCAGAAAGAACTAGCAAGCACAGAGCAGTAACTTAAAGGGGAGACAGAAGGTAACCAGTTTGATATAGATGGTTGATAATAGAGTTGTTTCAACCAATTTAACCAAAGCAGTATCACTGTTCCCATTGTTCAGGTATATGAATTCGTGGTCACTCCATCCCTTCAGTGTTAAATGCTTTCAACAACCTTTCTTATGTCTTGGGCCAACTGATAGGGTAGATCATTTGGGAAAATGTTGGGAACAAAGTTTTGGAATATATACATGTATTCCTTCTGTTAAGCAATCAAAGAACAATGGGTGTTGGGCACCTACTCAGGATCCCTATCATACAGTAGTAAAAGAGACACTTGACATTAATCTTGGGTACCTGCCCTCATGATATCTTCATGGCACTTACAAAGCAAAGGTGCTCCCACTCATGACACCAAGCATGCATGTCATTTGATGGACTGGATTACTCTCTTGAAAAATACACATTAAGACCTTCTATTTAAAACCCATCCCAATATCTTTTTAAACTTAGTAGTCAAGAACAGTTCTCTGATGTTTGCTCCTATCAAAAGTACCCTTTTACCCACATCTGTTTAGCCTGTATCCTGTTTTTAGAAGTGAAGAGGTTGAATGAATACAGAGGGAGGGAAAGCATACTTGGAACACTCTCTTACTGCACACATTCTGAACATGAGTCTTGGTTGTCTGATAAATGAAAATGTAGGCCCACAGCAGAATGAAGACTAGAAAGATAGGTGTGGGGGATATCCAAAATGCTTAGTGGTGAGTTCACCCAGAACAATTCCTAGGACAAAAGGATAAAGGCCTCAAAGTCAGCACAGAGGGCAACAGGCAAATTTAAGAAGAAAGGAAACAAGAAGTCTTTGTGCCTTTGTTGTGATGTTACAGAATCAGAGGGGAAGAAGGCATCCAGGAGGAGAGTAGGTCAGTGGGAAAAAAATGTTACTCTCTGATCAACAAAGAATGTAAGTGCCAACTAGAGGGTGCTACTAGAAACCATGAATTCACTAGCTACCTTTGAGATAATAGCTTCAGAAAACTTGATAAGATAGCAGCTAAACTGAAAGAATATTCAGAAATACAGAACAACGGTAGCTCAGGTAGGAAGTAATAGGATTGACATATTATTGTAAGAATACAATAATATGCACCACTAGCAGAATTCATGCCCAGAACAAAGGTTTGATTTCTCTCCTTAATTCCTCAAATTATACCACTGAGTCTCCATTGAGGGAACATAAAGATCAGAGCAAATTGAAAAGAACGGGGCAGAGGAATAGCCACTTTGGGCCCTAATCTATGTACCTTCCAGGACCTGGCTCTCTTGCTCCAAATATTTGCTCTGATCCTCACCCTCATCCTAAGCAGCATTCAGGCAACCTTAGAATCCTATTCTCAGCTGTAATTCAAGGGTTATGAGAACTTTGTTACCCAACAAAATTTTCATTTTGTTTAAACTAAGCCCAGAGTCATTTATTTTTTTCTATATGCATTTATTTAGCACCTTTTCATTTTTATTAGGATAAAATTAGGGGGAATTCATAGTGACAATTCCAAATATGCTTATATTGTATATTGGTTAAATCACCCCCACCACATCTTCCCCTACAACCCCACCCCACTCCACTTAAAGCCATATTTATCACCTTTTTATGTGCATAGCAACTTCATAAGCAGAGAGGACTACTGTGGTCACCTTCACATGATATACTAGAAAACTGAAGTTTGGGTAGATTTAGGGTAGAACAGGTGCATTATTTCTATGATGTCTTAACATTGCTACACTGCTCTTCATCTCTGAGTTGTCCACTAATATAATATCAATTATATTTACTAAACATGTACCTGAGAACTACACAGAGGAGTTAACAAACTTCACTCACCCTACATAGCAGTTATTGTGCACTGAGGCTATGACATTCCATCCCCAACAATCTGATGTATTGGATGTGGACTTCCAATATTGAAAGAGAACTTCTGAGAGCAGCTGAGCTGTAGTGACAGAGACAGATTTCTGACCCTATTTATAACATTTGTGACAAAAATAAATTTAATGTATTATTAACCAGGTAAGTCATTGACATAGAAATAATTTATTCTACTCCAACCATTCAACATGTGCCTCATGAAGTCTGGCTCTTGTGAAAGGGGCAAATTAAAGTAAGATCTGATATAGTACTTAATTGTACACACTAGAGGGCACTCACCTATTAGTTCTCAAATCAGTATATAGGAGAACCACCTTGAGATCTTGTTAAAAAAAAAATCACAGGTTGTGGAGGGAACAGTGAATGTGCATTTTTAAACTGATACTGGATTTTTTTCTTTAGTGATAGGGGATTGGAACGCAGGGCCTCATGCTTGCCAGGCAAGTGCTCTAGCCCTTGATCCATGCCCCTAGTCCTTTTTTACTTTAGTTATTTTTCAGATAGGGTCTTATGTTTTTGCTGGGACTGACCTCAGACCACAATCCTCCTATTTATTCCTTCTGTATATCTGGATTAATAGCCACTCAGCACCATGTCTGGCTTGTTTAAGATTAGGGTCTCACATTCATCAATGAGATTGAGAAATCTACCATTAAATTTACATGGAAACACAAGAGGCCACGGATAGCCAAGGCAATATTCAGTCAAAAGAACAACGCTGGAGGTATCACAATACCTGACTTCAAACTATATTACAAAGCAACAGCAATAAAAACAGCATGGTACTGGCACAAAAACAGACATGAAGACCAGTGGAACAGAATAGAGGACCCGGATATGAAGCCACACAACTATAACCAACTTATCTTTGACAAAGGCACTAAAAATATATGATGAAGAAAAAACAGCCTCTTCAACAAAAACTGCTGGGAAAACTGGTTAGCAGTCTGCAAAAAACTGAAACTAGATCCATGTTTATCACCCTATACCAATATTAACTCAAAATGGATCAAGGACCTTAATATCAGACCCCAAACTCTAAAGTTGGTACAGGAAAGAGTAGGAAATACCATGGAATTAATAGGTATAGGCAAGAACTTTCTCAATGGAACCCCAGCAGCTCAGCAACTAAGAGATAGCATAGATAAATGGGACTTCATAAAACTAAAAAGCTTCTGTTCAACAAAAGAAATGGTCTCTAAACTGAAGAGACCAACCACAGAGTGGGAGAAAATATTTGCCAGCTACACATCAGACAAAGGACTGATAACCAGAATATATAGGGAACTCAAAAACTAAATTCTCCCAAAATCAATGAACCAATAAAGAAATGGGCAAGTGAACTAAACAGAACTTCCTCAAAAGAAAGAAATTCAAATGGCCAAAAAACACATGAAAAAATGTTCACCATCTCTAGCCATAAAGGAAATGCAAATTAAAAACACACCAAGATTCTACCTCACCCCTGTTAGAATAGCCATCATTAGCAACACCACTAACAACAGGTGTTGGCGAGGATGCGGGGAAAAAGGAGCCCTCTTACACTGTTGGTGGGAATGTAAACTAGTACAACCACTCTGGAAAAAAATTTGGAGGGTTCTTAAAAATCTAAACATTGATCTACTATATGATCCAGCAATACCACTCTTGGGGATATACCCAAAAGAATGTGACACAGGTTACTCCAGAGGCACCTACACATCCATGTTTATTGCAGCACTATTCACAATAGCCAAGTTATGGAAACAGCCAAGATGCCCCACTACTGGCAAATGGATTAAGAAAATGTGGTATTTATACACAATGGAATTTTGTGCAGCCATGAAGAAGAACGAAATGTTATCATTCGCAGGTAAATGGATGGAACTGGAGAACATCATTCTGAGTGAGGTTAGCCTGGCCCAAAAGACCAAAAATCGTATGTTCTCCCTCATATGAGGACATTGGATCAAGGGCAAACACAAGGGGATTGGACTTTGATCACATGATAAAGCAAGAACACACAAGGAAGGTATAAGGATAGGTAAAACACCCAAAAAACTAGATAGCATTTGTTGCCCTCAAAGCAGAGAAACTAAAGCAGATACTTTAAAGCAACTGAGGCCAATAGGAGAAGGGGACCAGGAACTAGAGAAAAGGTTAGTTCAAGAAGAATTAACTTAAAAGGTAACACACATGTACAGGAAAGCAATGCGAGTCAACTCCCTGTATAGCTATCCTTATCTCAACTAGCAAAAACCCTTGGTCCTTCCTGTTATTGCTTATACTCTGTCTTCAACAAAACTAGAGATAAGAGCAAAACAGTTTCTGCCTGATAGCGAGGGGTTGGGGGGGTAAAGGAGGGAGTGGAGGGGGGGAAGGGGAGGGGGCAGGGGGAAGGGGAGAGAAATGGCCCAAACATTGTATGCACATATGAATATAATAAAAAAAGAAAAAAAAATATTAGGGTCTCACTAACTTTTTGCCCAGGCTGGCCTTGGACCACAATCCTCCTGATTTCAGCCTTCTGAGTAGCTGAGATTCAGATGTGAGCCCAGCCATAAGTATATATTTTTAATGTGC
Source organism: Castor canadensis (assembly GCF_047511655.1). Classification (NCBI taxonomy): domain Eukaryota; kingdom Metazoa; phylum Chordata; class Mammalia; order Rodentia; family Castoridae; genus Castor; species Castor canadensis. The sequence goes on from NC_133390.1 coordinate 47,749,068, forward strand.
AACTACATGAAAACACAGTTAAGAGGACCACTCATGAAGCCAGAATGCCAGTGTTTGAAAATCGACTTTACCATTCATGAACTTTGGCAATTATTTAACCTCCATGAGCCTCAGTTTCCTCACTGGCAGGATGAAGTTGGAAATAGCACCAACCTTTTAGAGTAGTTGTGATGATTAAATGAGTTTACTTAAGATACAATTTAGTAGCTGGCAATAAGTATTAGATTCAAATATAATACATTGCAGTTATTATTTTAATAAAGATGTTCATTGATGTTGTAGCAGGGAACCTCAGAACCGCACTTGAGAAATACAGAACTACGTAAAAGACTCATGTTCTGATTCTCAGCTACAGTGATAATGGAAGGCTAGAACCAATGGTGCAGGGTTGAGAGTGGAGCCAAATGAGGCTGGTTTTTATATGACCTACCAAAGACTTTATACTGTATTCAGAAGTCAGTGGGAATCCACAAAATGGCATTGGGCAGAAGATGTCATGGTCAGATTTGTATTTGAGATGGATCACTCTGGAAGGAAATGTAGAGGGTGAGGCTGGAGGCAGAAAATAGAAAAGCACAAGTAGATATAATAATGCTCATTTTCCTACCTAGCCAAAGGATCTCTATAAAACACTGGAATCATTCACATTAGTGACCCTAGTAATAACAATTTGAACTTGATAAGTCTTTTCTTCTTAGGAGGTCAAACTACAGAAAAGCTTGTACTAAAACACTTCCCATACCTACCCTATGATTTATATATGCTATTTTTATAGAGTACCTTGCAGGCATTCTCCCTAAATTTTGAGGAAGCAGGTCTTACAAAGAGGACTTGTGTGAACCATGAAGTCACCAAGAGAAAACTGGTCTTCTCTCTATAGCCACTGAGACTGAGATGAGTGAGCATTCTTCATCTAGCCTGGAGATCCTGTAGATACTGGAGTAGATTTCCAGGAACCATGGCAGCTTTGAAGTGTCTGACATAAAAGATATTGAAATTGGCTTCAGTTCTGTTTATCATGCCAAAAGCCATAAAGGGTGGGACCACCACAGTAGTGGCCAATAGAAAAGGACACAAACTTTGAAACTTTGCAGTCTCTGGCCTGGAATCTGTACAATGCAGCAAAACTGCTCATGTCTCTAGAAAGAATCAAAGATAGCTTTTAATTACAGTTCACCATTGAAGTGGAGGCCATGTCCCACCAAGCATTAATCATCATCCTTGACATTATCAAACATCCATTTGAGGTCTGTACAGGTTAAACATTCAAGGTACTTATCCCTGGACATCAGTTTTATAGATCTACAATTTAGACAAACAACAAACAACATGGTCATTTTCTGATGATTCATGGGAAGAATATTGCCTAATTCCAACCTTTGTTATTTTCCTTTCTGTTTGAAAATTAAACTTAAAACTTACCTGCCTCCAGGAAATGTCAAACCACGTGATTCCACTAATCATTGTAGCAACTTCTGCTCTGAATTTATTCCAAAGAACCTGTGTTCCTCATCTGTGAGGTAGAAATAAAAGGGGAAAAAAAATCTCATTATTTTTATGTGAGTAAAAGGGGGGGGAAAAGATGTGGTTGCTCTTTAGCACAGTGCCTGGAATATGGCAATAATTTTAAAACTTTAATTTCTTTTCTGGCATGCATCTCTCATAAAAGATCAAATTAATAGGAATTTTAAAGAGATCAAGTTTCTCTTTAGGTATCTTCCCATCTTTTTTATTTTTAAGAATCCAGCTAATATCTAGGCTCCATCAATTTCATTTCTTCCATTCCCCACTTTATTTTGGAACAATTGTGGTCAACTTTCAGTAATATGAAAGTTAACTATTGATATTAAGAATTTAAGTGTAGAACAAAACTGATATATACTGCAGTATATATCAGTATGCTGCAGCTTACTTTTAATTACAAAGATTTTAAAATCACTTTTCCTAAAACATTCACAGGAGAGGTTTTCATTTCTCATACTTCTTTCATCTTTGCATAGAAAACATCATTATCATTACTTAATAATTTCTATAGCATTGACCAAGGTTAAGTATCTCTAGACATAAGTATATGGTGAGTTCACACCAGTTGAAATTAACCCATGTTATTCAAGTGGAAATTCTAGAACAGAAAAATTCAGTATCTGAAATTTAAAATAACTAGACGGATGTGGCTACCAACAGATTGAAGATTTCAGAAGAAAGCTTTTTTTTTTAACTAATGACAAATCAGTAGAAATTATCCAACTCGAATAATAGAAAAGGAGATAGAAATAAGAATGGGCAAAGCTTCAATGACCTGTGTGACAATATCAGGAGATCAATGGATCTTGGTGGACACAAAATGACAGAGAAGAAAGAGGAAATGGAGCAAAACAAATTTGAGGAAATAATGCTCCAAACTTCCCAAATGTAATGGAAAATATCAGCTTAGAAATTATAAGAGCTCAGTAAACATTAAGTAAGAGAAAAGCAAAGAAAACCACACCTCAGTATTTTATAGTCAAACTGATGAGCATTAAAGATAAACGATACATTCACACGAGGGAAAAAATAATATGCAGGATGGGTGACTTCTAATGGAGGCAGAAGACAATGCAATTACCTACTTAGAGTCCTGAAAGGAAAGAAAAATCTATTCATTCAGAATTCAATGTTCAGTGAAAATATAACTCAAAAATAAGGTTAAAATAAAGACATTTTAAGATACATAAACACTGAAAGAATTAATCACTATCAAACCATAAGAGACTTTTTCTCTTGCTAATTTTTTAGAAAAGTAACAAAATACTTAAAGTAAAAATAACATTGTTACTGAATTTTTAACATACATATATATAAAATATATAATAGCACACAGGATGAAGGAGGGATATATTGATTATACCACTGTGAAAATTCTATCTGTAAATATTACAATATTAACTCAAAGTAGATGATGATGATTTAAGGGGTAATATTGTAATCACCAGAACAACCATTTAAAAATACTGAGTGGGTATAACTCAGTGATAGAGTATCTGGGAAGCTCTGTCTTCAATCTCCAGCACTGCAGAAAACTAAACAAAAAGAAAAAGAAAAATACAAAGAGCTATAACTAAAAATGCAGTAAAGAAATTAGGATAGAATACTGAAAAATTCGTTAATTCAAAAGAAAAAACAAAGGCAAATGGAAGAAATGCAAAACAAAGCATAAGAGGGTATTTTGTGATCCCATCAAATAGAATGGCTCCCATTTCTGCACATTAACCATTATCACAGAATTTTTTTTTACATTATGCTTTACACGATAGTGTTATTTACTTTTTTCTTTCTACTAGATGAATGTTCTTTGAGAATGAGGACCATGAGAAGAAGAGATAAAAACTACACTAGAAATTCAATTCATGTCTTCTGAATGTCTTGTTTGTTTACATTTAAATTTTTTAAAAATGAGTTACAATTTTACCAGTTTTTGTACCATTTCTAATAAACTTTTGTTCCACTGGCCAATTAGTCTAATCATTTACACTTATTGCCAACTTTTCACCAAAAACTACATCTCCAAATGACACAGTGTTTCTCTTTGATAAGGGACAACGCCAACAAATTGGCCATGAGGCCTTCAACAGTGAATGTCACCACAGTTGCCTTAACATCAGCCAGAGGTACAGGAGGGAGTAAGTGAGCACACCTGGTGTGTATGAAGATGTGAGGCAATGTTAATATTTACTGTAACTACAATTCCTAGATTTCTCAGAACAATATTATACTATATTCTTAGTTATTAGATATATGCTCAAACTAGGAGTTTAAGGAACATAGTCATCATATTTATGATAATCTTGACACAGAAGTTCCTAAAAGACCACCCTTCTTCAAACCTCCTCAATTGTCATTGCTCCCATAATTATCTTGCCAATGATGAGATGATGCAGAGTAAACAAATTTACTCTATTATTCCCAGAGTAGTCATTTACAAATAAAAATTTCCCAGAAATTTTTATTCATTCATTCAGAAATAAAAATTTTGGAAAAACAGGTTTCCATCTGTGACTCTTGATAATTTATGTATAAATACACATTGAATACTTTCTGAACATCATACCAGTGAAAGTTTTTAGTCCCTTTATTTTCATATCACACTTGAAAGATAAAAGAAATAAATTTTCTATTGGCTATATGAAAAATTTTAGAATTTTCTATAAAACTTACTGAGAGGAAAAGCCAACATTAAAAACATAACTAAATGTTTTATAGTGTAAGAAAATCAGAATTCTAAGAAGTCATGAAAATTAGGATTCATTTTACTGACATTGAGGTATTACTGTGACCCATGTCTAGTCTCATTGCACTTTTAAAAATTCCACCACATGATCAGTCAATAACTGTCAATGTTCTTCTCTGACTTCTGGTCAGAGAAGTATCAGTGAGTTAATTGGCTAATATTCCAGGAGAAAAATTTAAAGCAAATACTTTTCCATTAAATTTAATTTTCTCTGGTTCATGGGAATTTTTAAGATTTTTTAATCCTTACAAACTTACAAATGTTGACATTTTAAATTATCTGCATTTTGCACTTATCTCCAAAAACATAAAAAGGATAGCTACAAGTGTGAAAGACAATTCAATTTTCCAGCAGAAGAATCAGAGACTATTGAAACAGCATGAATTTCATCTCTTTTAGTTTTCTTTAGACCCTCCTGGTGTCAGAATTTTTAGAAGTCCTTTTATACTTACAGTCAACAACACGCTTTATACCATTTGTTTTTAATATATATAACAGTTTCATTGATAGACAACTCATACTATATACTCACCCATTTAAAATATACAAAATGCACAGAGTTGAACACCTCTCATCACAATTAAGATTAGAACATTTTTCATCATCCTTCTTAGTGAGTTTGTTCTATAGAAAAGGTTCTGATTTTGATGTTGATTCTGTAGCCTGCTACTTTGCTAAATTTATCAGTTCTAAAGATCTTTGGAAGAAGGCTTTGGGATATTCTAAATATAGCATCATATCTCTACAAACACATAATTTAATGTCTTATTTCTAATTAGTATCCTTTTTACTCTTTTTCTTGTCTTTCATTCCTTTTTTTATGGTCACAGGATCATGCAATTAATCCAGGTTGGCCTGAACTCACTATACATGCCAGAGTGACCTCAAACTCATGACCCTCCAGTCTCTGCCCAGTGAATTGTTGGGATTAGTCATGTGCTACTAGCCTGGACTATTTTTTTCTCTTGGCTCATTGCTCTAGCTAAAATTTCAAGTACTATGTTGAGAAAGAGTGGTGAGAGGGACACCCTTACTTCATTTCTGATGGTTTTTGATTTTTGCCCATTCAGTATTATGTGGACTATGGATTTGTTGTATACTGCCTTTATTATGTTAAGGTATGATCCTTCTATACCTAGCTTATTCAGGGTTTTTATCAAAGGAGTTTTTACCAAAGGAATTTTTTAATTTATTGAGATGTCATGTTATTTTTATCTTTGCTATGTATGTGTTGTACTACATTTACTGATTTTCATAGGTTAAAACATCCTTGGAATTAAACCAACTTTATCATGGTATATGATCTTTTGAATATGATACTGAGTTCAATTTGCAAGTATTTTTTATTGATATTTTTATATCTAAATTCATCAAAGATATTAGCCTATATTTTAATTTTTCTGTGTATGGTGACCTTATTAAGTTTTGGTCACAGGATGATGCTTGCTTTGTAGGATGATTTTGGAAGTGTTCCTTTGCTTTCTATTTTATGGTATAGTTGGAGTAACATTGGTACAAGCTCTTTAAAAGTCAGGTAAAACTCAGCAGTGAATCCATCTGGACCCAGACTTTTCTTTGTTGGGAGACATTTCATTACTGCTTCAATCTCAGTGCTTCTTATTAATATATTTAGGTTTTTATATCTTCTTGGCTCAATTTTGTTAGGGCATAGGTATGCGTCTCAGAATGTTTTCATTCCTGCTAGGTTTTAAAATTTACTGTCATGCAATTTGTCAAAATATTCACAATGAACCTCTGGATTTCAACGGTATCTGTATCCCTAGTGTGTGTGTGTGTGTGTGTGTGTGTGTGTGTGTGCCTTCCGTCTCTTTTCTTTGGTTAATTTGGCTAAGAGTTTATCGACTTTTTTTTAACATTTTCAAAGAATCAACAATTTGTTTCATTAATCCATTCTACCTTTTTTCTTTTTCTTTTTCTTTTCTTTCTTTTTTTTGCTTCTCATCTACTTCTGCTCTGATCTTTATTATTTCTTCCTTCTAGTAATCTTGGTTTAGTTTGTCCTTGTTTCTCTAAGACCTCAAGATGAATCATTGGTTTATATGAGATCACTCTTTTTTTTTAAAGATAGGTAGTCACACCTCTAAACTACCCTCATAGCACAGTTTCCACTGTATCCCATAGATTCTGATATGCTGTGCTTCCATTTCTATTTGACTGTAGGATTTTTAAAATTTATTCTCCCTGATTTGTTCAATCACCCACTGATCATTAAAAATTCTCATGTGTTTGTATAATTTCCATAGTTTCTCTTGCTGCTGATTTCTAGATTATCTAATAAAACACAAGAAATTATTTCAACTTTTGTACTTATTAAGAATTGTTTTGTGTCCTAAAACAAGATTTATTTTGGAAAGTGTTCCATGAGCTGATGAAGAGAATGTGTATTCTGTAGCTGTTGGATAGAATATTGTGTAGATGTCTGTTAAGAATCTATTGTTTGATCTAATGTCCACATATGAGGGAGAACATACGATTTTTGGTCTTTTGGGCCAGGCTAACCTCACTCAGAATGATGTTCTCCAATTCCATCCATTTACCAGCGAATGATAACATTTCGTTCTTCTTCATGGCTGCATAGAATTCCATTGTGTATAGATACCACATTTTCTTAATCCATTCATCAGTGGTGGGGCATCTTGGCTGTTTCCATAACTTGGCTATTGTGAATAGTGCCGCAATAAACATGGATGTGCAGGTGCCTCTGGAGTAACCTGTGTCACAGTCTTTTGGGTATATCCCCAAGAGTGGTATTACTGGATCAAATGGTAGATCGATGTCTAGCTTTTTAAGTAGCCTCCAAATTTTTTTCCAGAGTGGTTGTACTAGTCTACATTCCCACCAACAGTGTAAGAGGGTTCCTTTTTTCCCGCATCCTCTCCAACACCTGTTGTTGGTGGTGTTGCTGATGATGGCTATTCTAACAGGGGTGAGGTGGAATCTTAGCGTGGTTTTAATTTGCATTTCCTTTATTGCTAGAGATGGTGAGCATTTTTTCATGTGTTTTCTGGCCATTTGAATTTCTTCTTTTGAGAAAGTTCTGTTTAGTTCACTTACCCATTTCTTTATTGGTTCATTAGTTTTGGGAGAATTTAGTTTTTAAGTTCCCTATATATTCTGGTTATCAGTCCTTTGTCTGATGTATAGTTGGCAAATATTTTCTCCCACTCTGTGGGTGTTAGATCAAGGGCAAACACAACAAGGGGATTGGACTATGAGCACATGATAAAAGCGAGAGCACACAAGGGAGGGGTGAGGATAGGTAAGACACCTAAAAAGTTAGCTAGCATTTGTTGCCCTCAACACAGAGAAACTAAAGCAGATACCTTAAAAGCAACTGAGGCCAATAGGAAAAGGGGAACAGGTACTAGAGAAAAGGTTAGTTCAAGAAGAATTAACCTAGAAGGTAACACCCACACACAGGAAATCAATGTGGGTCAATGCCCTGTATAGCTATCCTATCTCAACCAGCAAAAACCCTTGTCCCTTCCTATTATTGCTTATACTCTCTCTACAACAAAATTAGAAATAAGGGCAAAATAGTTTCTGCTGGGTATTGGGGGGGGAGAGGGAGGGGGTGGAGTGGGTGGTAAGGGACTGGGTGGGGGCAGGGGGGAGAAATGAACCAAGCCTTGTATGCACATATGAATAATAAAAGAAAAAGGAAAAAAAAAAGAATCTATTGTTTGACTCTATAATTTAAAATAACCCTGATGCTTCTTTGTTGATTTTTGTGTGTATGTAGATGATCTTTCTGCTGTTGAGAGTGGGGGATTAATATTATCCCCTGTTGTTTGATTGAACTTATCTCTCCCTTCATATCCATTTGTGCTTGTTTTATAAAATTTGAGGGTCAAATATTTATGCATATGTATATTCATATATTATTCTAATTATCAATATGTAGGTACCTTCTTTGTCTCTTCTAATTTTTACTTGAGGTCTTTTGTTAGATACAAGTATAGCTATACTTGCTTGTTTTCAGATTCCATTTGCTTGAATATCATTTTCCATCTTTTCACATTCAGTCTGCTTATGTACTTGGTGTTGAGATGATATTCTTATAGGGAGAAAATTGCTGGATCTCATTCTTTAATGCAATCATCCAGTCTGTATTTTCCAATTGCAGAATTAAGAGCAATTACATTCCAAGTTATTATTGAAAAGAATGCTTATAGTTCCTATCATTGCAATTTTTCTTGTGGCTGTTTCTAATAATCTATGTTCATTTCTTTCTCCCTATTCATCTTAGATATTTGGTAGTTTACTGAATGAATAATGTTTATGTGTTTTCTAATTCTCATTTGCTGATTTACTCTTTTGTTGTGATTTATTTTTAACTATGTTTTCATGATTGTGTTTTTCTTTCTTCTTCTTCTGGATGCAGGATTCTTTTAAATGTCTTCTGCAATGCTGGTTTAAATTCCTTAGTTGATGGTTATAAATTCCTTTCGCCAATACTTTTCCTGGAGGATTTTTATTTCTCCTTTGATTATGAAGGACAAATTTTCTGAATATAGTAATCTAGGTTGACAGTTATTTTCATTCAGGGATTGAAATACATCATTCTGTGTCTTGAGAGTTTCTGCTGAGAAATCTGCTATTATTTGGATGAGTTTGCCCTTATAAGTGACTTGTCATTTCTCTCTTATAGCTTTTAATATTCTTTCATTATTCTGTACTATTGGCAGTTTAACTATAGTATTATGTGGAAGGGTTCTTGTCTGGTCTTATCTACTTGGGGATCCTAAAAACCTCCTGTACCTAGATGTCCATATCTTCTACAAGATTTAGGAGTTATTCTGCTATTATTTTGCTGAACAGCTTTTCTATGCCTCTAGCCTTTACCCCAGCTCCCTTGTTTATTCCTACTATTTATAAGTTTTGCATTTTAATATGTTCTGTTATTTCTTCCTTATTTGTTTTTCTTTATTACTCTCTGAATAAACTATTTAATCAACCCTGTATTTAAGCCCTGATATTCTTTCTTACACTTGTTCTAGTCTATTGGTAAAAATTTCAGATTAGTTTTTGTTTGACTTATTGAGCTTTTCACTTCTAAGATTTCTGTTTTGTTCTTTTTCAGAATATCTCTTTACCAAATTATTCATTCACATCCTGCATTATTTTCTTTAAATCAATCATCCATTAATTTATATCTTCTTTGAATTCACACATCACTTTAAAAGTGATTCTTTTGAATTCTTCATACGATATTTCATCTACTCAAATATTTTGGGATTCCATTACTAGAGAGTTATGAACCTTTGGAAGAGTTATGTTGCCATTTTGTTCACGTTTCTTGTGTTTCAAAAGATGTCAAGATTTGAGCATCTTTTGAAATTGGTATCTCTTTCACCTTTATGTGAAGTCCTTCTCCGTGAGCAGCCTACTCTTGATGTGCCCTGAGATATCAGTTTATTGTGTAATATTGAGTTTAATTCTAACTGGACTTTGTAGTGTACTTTCCTTGAGGTTTCTGTGGCTGTGATTAATGGGCTTCAACACGGTGCATATTTTGTCAGAGTCTCAGAGACCAACTTTTTTTGTAGCTCTCACAATGGTAGAGTCCCTCTAGTGGTTCAAGCAGGTGTGACGTAGTCTGGAGAAAATTTGGGCTATACCATCTCTGGTTACTTCTCCAGACTCACTGCTAATATGCGTCCTGACAGGTTATGGTAGTGATCTATGGTGTGGTCCCTCATAGATGTGGTGTCCAAAATCTTTGTATTATTTCTCTCTGTGATTGTTGTGTGGAGGTGAATGTCCAAGAAGAGTCTTCAGCTCCAGTCCAACTGTACTGCTTGGTGATGGATCATCAACTGAGATGCTATTTTTTTTAATTCCCCTATTCTTTTTTTTTTTTTTTTTGGTGGTGGTCCTGGGGTTTGAACTCAGATCTTTGCACTTCCTACCCAAAAGTGCTCTACCATCTGCACTACATACCCATCCCTTTTTGATCTGGTTATTTTTGAGCTAGTATCTGTGTTTATGCCCAGGCCAGATTGGACTACAATCCTCCTATGTACACTTCCTGAGTTGCTGGGATGACAGGTGTTTGACACCACACCCTACTATTTGTTATTGGTTGAGTTGGGGGACGGGTCTCACAAATTTTTTATCCAAGCTGGCCTTGAACCAGAATCCTCTTGATCACTGCCTATCAAGTAGCTAGGATTACAGGCATGAGTCATTGTACCCAGGTTAACTCCCTTGTTCTTCAAGTTGAAGTATCCATCAAGGTTCAATTGCAGCTGGGTTGTGGGTAGAACAAGTTACAATTTTTCTCAGTTGGGCTGGGAGTATAGCTCACCAGCAGAGCATCTATCCAAAGTGCTCAAAATGTGGGACTCAAAGTGCTCAGTGCTGCACCCAGAACATCATTAAAAGAGAAAGACAAATAACAAGAACCACAAATAAAATCAAATCAGATAAAGAAACAAAAAAAAAACCAATGACAACCACAATACCAACACCATCTACAACAGAGAAGAAAGGGGCAAAAACAATATAGAACAAACCAAAAAGTCTGGAAAAAACAATAAGATTAAATTTTAAAATAAAAAGATTTCATAACCAAAATATAAAACAATGAGAAAAATTTTAAATATTTAAGATTTAGAAATTGGCCTAAATTAAAACCAGACACATCTTGCATAAAATAAGATTCTATTTAAGGTAAATGAAAGCCACATAGTAAAGGAAGGAATGTGGAACATATATCACGAATGAAGGACTAAAGTTTGAACTTTCCTGAAATCAAAGCTTGAGAAAAGAATGTGGGTACAGAAGGTTTTATGGATTCTGCTATGTGTGATTTTTCACAGGAAAACAGGTTAATGGCAACCAAAAAGGAAAAACATGATTCCAAATGTAATAGCCTAACCCTTGTTAAATGCTTTCTATGTGCCAGCTTTGGTTCTAAGTATTTTTTGTCAGCTCATTTTATGCTTAAAGCAGGCCTAAGAAATAGGAACTCTTATTATTCATATAGAAAAGGAGTTATAGAAAAATGTGCCAATGCTACTAGCTGTAGTTTATGAACACAGGGATTGTTGTCTCTTTGCTTAACTGCTACATTTCCAGTGCCTAGAAAAGTGCACTAACTGAATAAAGTGGCCAGGATGTAAATGATAAAGCCTATATTCTTAATCATGGTGCACACAATTCACAACGTCTTTCATTTTGAAAACTCCTATTCAAGTCCGCTCTGCAAGAAAACATATAGCAAAATAATTATAAAATTTCATTCATTAATCTAGAGTCTAAGAGGAAAGGGGGATGGAAAAAAGTAAAGACCTGAAGAATGTTTTGAAATACTTTGCTTTTCCACTAGGTTTTCTTAAGATCATATTCCTATTGTACCCAGCCAGCATTTTAACCCTTGCTAGTGAAATTTGCAGATTGCAGAAACTCACCTTCATTATCCTTCTCCCAACACCAAAACTAATGCTGTATGACCTTCTCCCAGCTGAAGGACATGTTAGTACTTCATATTAGGGCTATTAGAGCAATAGTCCTGTTTCCAGCCACTGGATCAAAGTAAGCTGAAATGAAAGCCAAACATATGTTTCTCTAAGAAGCAGACAGCTGGAATGCTCACATTAAATATTGAGCATTTTTCTCCAGCAGTTCACGGACACTGACCCAGAAATCTATTGTCTAGACTACAGATCATTTTAGAAGTTTTCTGTAACTTCTGCCATTATTTTTGTTGATGCTAATAATGATGGTGATGGTGGTAGTGGTGGTTTTGTGTGTGTGTGTGTGTGTGTGTGTGTGTGTGTGTGTGTGTGTGTGTTTGTGTGTGTGTGTGTTTGTGTGTGTGTAAAAAACAAGTGGATAAAACTTTACACAATGTTCTACTCTCATTTTAAGAAATGATTACCAGAATAAATTCATATAACTCAGACTTAATGTCTCTTCTGAGAAGTCATAATTTCCTTTCTCTTGGGAGATGACTGCTGTTCTTTCTTGTGAGTGAGTGGAATATTCAAAACTATTATTTATATTTTTCATTGAAACATGCATTTAAACAAACCACAATATCAATATTTGTCAACTGAAACATCAAGTTTTTATTTATATATTTCACTGAAATACGCACTCCAATGCCCCACAATATCAATATTTATCAGTTGAAACATCAAAAATTACTATTATTGTTACTTTAGATACTAATTTTTGATGCTCAGGAATATGTGGCCGTCTAAAATCCTAGTGTATTTTACTATTCTACTGTTCCCCACCATTTTATTTTCTACAGATATACATTCATATTATCATGTAAAACTATGATGCCTGCTGTTTTTCTGAGCCTATTGAAAGTAGGTGACTGCTGTTTTTCTAAGAATGCACTAAGGTTATAATCAGTGATTTTTTATTCAGTTACAAAACGGTATTCATTTTTAAATCTCTCATTTCACATACTGCTACTAGAATTATAGGTTATAAAGTTCCAGCCATCAGGAAACAAGTACCTTCAAAAAAAGTAGACATAACTGGAAGACTAAAACACAAATTTCAATATCTAAAATTATAAATAGCTCTAGTCAGTATTTATCAAATTTTGTACATTATGTTTTCACTTTTAATATAGAAGAGTCCACAAGTATAAATCTTTGTGTCTTTGTTTTGTTTCTCTGTTGCTTTACAGTCCTTGGGAACAAAACTAGGGCCTTACATGTTTTGCAAGTACCCTCCCTAAGCTACATCCCTAGTCTTAGTAGTGTTTGAATGTTTTATCCTTGTAGTTCTTTTTATAGTCTCACATTAATAAATAGGAAAGAAAACATTTATTTGAATACAAAAAGGTAAATGGTATATTAGAACCAGCATGCATTTTTGAAGTCAAATCCAGATGAATTCAAACACTAACTATACCATTAACTAGCTGGGTGTCTATAGGCGAGTGACTTGACCTTTCTTAGATTTTGTTTTTCACCTTTGTGAAAAAGAATAATAAAACCTGGCTTGCAGAGTTATTGGGAAGAATTTTTATCTATCAATTTCTTCAATCTTTAAATATTTCTAAACCCTATAACTTTATAACACAAATATTTAAATAAGTCCCTTCTTTATCTAATTATACTATAATTTATCAATATCTCAAAAATGTGACACCAGAAATGAAATAAAAATACAATTCCTTGTTTATCTCTACTACATATAGCACTGATTGCTTACTTGTGAGAAACTCTAGCCAAGTAAGTGTGTATTTTATAGCTAGACCTAAGACCATGAGTCATTGCATGGTTACAACAGGAGTTGTATCTGCTAGTAGGATATGATTACCAGAATTTTCCATTGAAAACTAAATTTTAACCATGAAACTTCAGAACAGAACCTGCACCTTCTATTGTGGCAAAAAAGAGTTCTGGTTAGGCCTGAGGAGACCAGTGAAATCATTGATGCCATTACCCATCAGTTCATCCAGAAGCTGATCAAAGAAAGACTGACCATAAGTAAGCCACTCCAGGGCTTGATGGTAGATAAACACCTTGGCATCCTAAAAGGGTAGTCACAAGAGCTCAGATAAATGAAAGGGTACTGTCAGTACTCAAATGCTAGCCCAAAAGGCCACTTGGTTTGCAGAGAATGATAGCTCTGCTCCAGCTACTTAGACATTATGAATGTAAAATTAACCACACAGCTTGCACAGTCTGTACTTAAAGGTGAAGAGGAATACATTAAAGGACTAGTGGATTCTCATGGAACATATCTGCGAGCCAATGGCTGACAAGGGCCACAAAAATCTCCTGCATGGCCAGACTGAATCTCACGTTTGACATAAAGGGAGCACAGAAAGCCATCGGTATGGTTTCAGGCCTACAAAGAAAAGATCATCAATCCTCAGACCAGGAAACAAAGTTCCCCCTCTCTTGTCTGTGGTATTTCTGTTTCAATTATATAGATCAGTTATTCAATTAAATATATTTTCTGCCTGAAGGAGGAGAATGAATTGCATTTGCTTCTCTGTCAACTCTCTGGTCATAAAGAACACTCAACCCATTAGAAATCTAAGTCTTTAAACATGAACTATTTAATAAGATCTTCACCTTTCAGTCTATGATTTAGTGATTTATTAAATATAAGACTTATATTTATTTTAATTACATGTAATCATATTAGTTTCAGGTGACCTAGTGCCCTGAATTCTCTTGACACTTGATTCTGTCATTCAGCATGCCAATTAGCCCTTCCAGACTTCTGTAGATGACATTTACAGATTTGATTAAAATGTAAAACTCTATATCCAAATTATTGTTTTAAAAAAGAGAAAAGGAAAAGAGGATATGGTTGAGTACAATGCCTTGTGTATGTTATCAGAAACTTCCATTGATTTTTTTCCAGTCCAGTAAATGGCCTTTATGATATTCACATGTCAGTTAGTCTGAATGTATTATCTATTGCAAATTTCCATTGCCACCTAGGTAACATGAAAGTCATCAATAGCATTTAGGCATTTCTCTTCAATATTCTTTAAACATTATCATCAGTATTTCCAAAGTAACTTCTAGAATTCATTACTTCAATTAAAGAAGAGGATGGTGGAGTGGCTCAAGTGGTAGAGTGCCTGCCTAGCAAGTGTGAGGCCAAGTTCAATACCGGTTCAGTACCACCAAAAAAAAAACATTTGAAAATAAATCAGATATCCTGATTTAAATCATCTAGGTACTCTGATACAGTACCACTCTACCTGGACTTCCCCAAAACTTCCTATCTCTCTACTATTTTACTTACATTTCTATATTAATATTAGAATTTCATTTTATTTATATATATTCCTCTTGGGTATAAAAATTTATTTGTCCTATTTTCTCTGTGTAGTTGGCTAACATTTCACTATTAGTTTGTTTCTATATCCCTACCTTATATTCCTTGGTCAAAAATTTCTCCATCCTCTAAACCCACCATGTACTTCTCTCACTTAAAATTCTTATTGTTTATCTTAGTTTTAAAAAGGTATACACAAACCACGCACTGTGATTCAAGCCTATAATCCTAACTACTTGGGAGGTGGAGATTGGGAGAAAAATGGTTCTAGACCAACCCAGGCAAAAGTTCATGAGATCCCATCTCAAGCAATGACTGTGTGCAATAGCACTTGCCTGTCATCCTAGCCATGAAGGAAAGCACAAATAGGATGACTGTGGTCCCTGCCAGCCTGGCCATGTGGTCCCCTGGGCTGCATAGCACCATTTTGGGGCCCTGTCTTCCCACTGCCCTACAAAGCAAGTCAAATGACCTCACCACACATCCTTACCCCTAGGAATCAATCAAGAAGCCCACCCTGAGTGGCTTGGCCCACCAAAGCCTTAGGAAGGTACCTATATAACCTTTAGGCAACCCCACCCAAGTGCACCAATGTGGCATAGTCACCATGTGATACTCAAACACTGATTAGTGCCCCTCCCTTTACTGCTGGGAGTTCCATGCAACATCCACCCAGGCCCACAGCAGGGCCCTGTCACCATGCAACACAAAGAGGATAGTGGACATCACACACCCAGATCAGTGAATACTGTGCCCAGAACTGCAGCCTAACCTATCCACCTAAGAGAGTACATAGAAGTTGGCAGAGCAGTCCACAAAACTCTGAAGCCTATGTTCCTGAGGTATCCACAGACTTTACTGACATTAACTACAGTTAAAGAATCTACATGGGTATTACACTAATGGGCCCACCTTGAACCAAACATAGCCTACCCAATGAAGCCGTGCAAGAAACATGAAAAAGTAAGGTAATATTGATAGGTCCACTGGTACTCTAGCAACAGACCCCACAAAAAGGAAGTCAGTGAATTGCTTAAAAAAGAATTTCTGAAAACTCATACAAGAGAATATAGTCAGGAAACTCCATGGAAATAAGGAAACAATCATGATCTGTATGAGAAATTCAGCAGAAATAGAGATCACAAAAAAACATAAATATTAAAGTTAAGAAGTAAATAAATGAAATAAAAAATACAGTTGCAAATTTCAATAGCAGAGTAGATCAAGCTAAAAAAGAATTTCTGAACACCGTTCTTTAAGAATAACCAGGCCAGACAAAAAGAAAAATACTTAAAAATGAAGAAGCCTACAAGAGTTATGAGAAACCATTAAGTAATCCCAATACTCTCAGTATGGGTGTTCCAGAAGGAGAAAATAATGGGCTCAAAATTCTATTAAAATAATAACTGAAAGATTTCCAAATCTTGAGAAAAACATAAATATCCAGGTTCAGTAAGTTTAGGAAGGTCAAAGGACCCCAGTCAGATTCCACTAAAGAAAAACCTTTCTGAAACATACTATAAATCATCCAAAATCTAAGATAAAGAAAGAATTCCAAAAACAGAAACAGAAAAGTGTCATGTCACACAAAAGGGAATTCTCATTGACTAACCACAGATTTTTCACCAGAAATCACTTAGGACAGGAGAGAATGGGACAAAGTACTCAAAGTTCTGAAAACAAAAAGAACCAAACCTGCAAACCAAAATCAAAAATAGTATAAAGACCAAAGCTACCCTTCAGACAAAAGAAGAAATAAAGATTTTTTTCCTAGGTAATAAAAAATGAAGGCAATTCATCACTATCAGACAGGTCTATAAGAAGTGTTCAAGGTATTCCTACATAAAGGAACAAAAGATCATAATTAGGATCATGAAAAAATATCAAATTACAGAACTCTCTTCAAAGTAGATAAATGAGAGAAAGTAAAAAAAAAAAATGCATCAAATCAATATATAAAACCACCAAGCCAAAGAGAGGAAAAAAGAACAACAGATACACACACAAAAAAAGTAGAAATTAACAAAATGACAGGAGTAAGCTATCAGTAATAACCTTAGAGGTAAATGAATTACTACCCCCCAATTAAAAGATATTGACTGTACAAATTAATTTTTAAAACATAACAATATGTTGCCTGTAAGAAACTCACTTCTCTGGTAAAGACATACATAGACTGATAAAGAACAGATGGAAAACGATATTCCACACAAAGGAAAAAACCAGAGACAGGAGCAACTATGCTTATTTACCTATAGATTAGATCATATAAACAATAATAATCCAGATTTTATTGGCACTTGCCCTATTGCTCACATAGAATTCTAATGTCTTGAAAATTTCCACAAAATTTGGAAAGGGAGAATTTGGGTAATGTTTTACATATACTATTAATGAAACCAGTGAAAAAGGTCATTATCATTTTCTTTCCTCTGCTCTGACTGTCAGACATCTGATATTGCATACGACCATAGCCCTGTTGCGAGGTGATTCATGTCAAACTAGGGTTTGAGAAGCACTGTCATTTTTTTTTCCATTTTTCTTTTATTATTCATATGTGCATACAAGGATTGGTTCATTTCTCCCCACTGCCCCCACCCCCTCCCTTACCACCCACTCCGCCCCGTCCCTCTCCCCCCCCAATACCCAGCAGAAACTATTTTGCCCTTATTTCTAATCTTGTTGTAGAGAGAATATAAGCAATAATAGGAAGGAACAAGAGTTTTTGCTGGTTGAGATAAGGATAGCTATATAGGGCATTGACTCACATTGATTTCCTGTGCGTGGGTGTTACCTTCTAGGTTAATTCTTTTTGATCTAACCTTTTCTCTAGTTCCTGGTCTCCTTTTCCTATTGGCCTCAGTTGCTTTAGTTTCTCTGCATTAAGGGCAACAAATGCTAGCTAGTTTTTTAGGTGTCTTACCTATCCTCATCCCTCCCTTGTGTGCTCTCGCTTTTATCATGTGCTCATAGTCCAATCCCCTTGTTGTGTTTGCCCTTGATCTAATGTCCACATATGAGGGAGAACATACGATTTTTGGTTTTTTGAGCCAGGCTAACCTCACTCAGAATGATGTTCTCCAATTCCATCCATTTACCAGCGAATGATAACATTTCGTTCTTCTTCACCACATTTTCTTAATCCATTCGTCAGTGGTGGGACATCTTGGCTGTTTCCATAACTTGGCTATTGTGAATAGTGCCGCAATAAACATGGATGTGCAGGTGCCTCTGGAGTAACAGTCTTTTGGGTATATCGCCAAGAGTGGTATTGCTGCATCAAATGGTAGATCGATGTCCAGCTTTTTAAGTAGCCTCCAAATTTTTTTCCAGAGTGGTTGTACTAGTCTACATTCCCACCAACAGTGTAAGAGGGTTCCTTTTTTCCCGCATCCTCTCCAA
The DNA here is from genome assembly GCF_047511655.1 of Castor canadensis. Classification (NCBI taxonomy): domain Eukaryota; kingdom Metazoa; phylum Chordata; class Mammalia; order Rodentia; family Castoridae; genus Castor; species Castor canadensis. The sequence continues at coordinate 47,767,531 of NC_133390.1, forward strand.
CACCTGTTGTTGGTGGTGTTGCTGATGATGGCTATTCTAACAGGGGTGAGGTGGAATCTTAGCGAGGTTTTAATTTGCATTTCCTTTATTGCTAGAGATGGTGAGCATTTTTTCATGTGTTTTCTGGCCATTTGAATTTCTTCTTTTGAGAAAGTTCTGTTTAGTTCACATGTCCATTTCTTTATTGGTTCACTAGTTTTGGGAGAATTTAGTTTTTGAAGTTCCTTGTATATTCTGGTTATCAGTCCTTTGTCTGATGTATAGTCGGCAAATATTTTCTCCCACTCTGTGGGTGTACTCTTCAGTTTAGAGACCATTTCTTTTGATGAACAGAAGCTTTTTAGTTTTATGAGGTCCCATTTTCTATGCTATCTCTTAGTTGCTGTGCTGCTGGGGTTTCATTGAGAAAGTTCTTACCTATACCTACTAACTCCAGAGTATTTCCTACTCTTTCTTGTATCAACTTAAGAGTTTGGGGTCTGATATTAAGATCCTTGATCCATTTTGAGTTAATCTTGGTATAGGGTGATATACATGGATCTAGTTTCAGTTTTTTGCAGACTGCTAACCAGTTTTCCCAGCAGTTTTTGTTGAAGAGGCTGCTATTTCTCCATCATATGTTTTTAGCTCCTTTGTCAAAGATAAGTTGCTTATAGTTGTGTGGCTTCATATCTGGATCTTCTATTCTGTTCCACTGGTCTTCATGTCTGTTTTTGTGCCAGTACCATGCTGTTTTTATTGTTATTGCTTTGTAATATAGTTTGAAGTCAGGTATTGTGATACCTCCTGCATAGTTCTTTTGACTGAGTATTGCCTTGGCTATTCGTGGCCTCTTGTGTTTCCATATAAATTTAACAGTAGATTTTTCAATCTCTTTAATGAATGTCATTGGAATTTTGATGGGAATTGCATTAAACATGTAGATTACTTTGGGGAGTATCGACATTTTTACTATGTTGATTCTACCAATCCATGAGCATGGGAGATCTCTCCACTTTCTATAGTCTTCCTCAATCTCTTTCTTCAGAAGTGTATAGTTTTCCTTGTAGAGGTCTTTCACATCTTTTGTTAGGTTTACACCTAGGTATTTGATTTTGTCTGAGGCTATTGTAAATGGAATTGTTTTCATATATTCTTTTTCAGTTTGTTCATTATTAGTGTATAGAAATGCTAATGATTTTTCTATGTTGATTTTATATCCTGCTACCTTGCTATAGCTATTGATGATGTCTAGAAGCTTCTGAGTAGAGTTTTTTGGGTCTTTAAGGTATAGGATCATGTTGTCTGCAAATAGGGATATTTTGACAGTTTCTTTACCTATTTGTATTCCTTTTATTCCTTCTTCTTGCCTAATTGCTCTGGCTAGGAATTCCAGTACTATGTTGAATAGGAGTGGAGATAGTGGGCATCCTTGTCTGGTTCCTGATTTTAGAGGGAATGGTTTTAATTTTTCTCCGTTAAGTATAATGCTGGCTGTAGGTTTGTCATATATAGCTTTTATAATGTTGAGGAACTTTCCTTCTATTCCTATTTTTCTTAGAGCTTTTATCATGAAATGATGTTGGATCTTATCAAAGGCTTTTTCTGCATCTATTGAGATGATCAAGTGGTTTTGTCTTTGCTTCTGTTAATGTGGTTTATTACATTTATTGATTTTCGTATGTTGAACCACACCTGCATCCCTGGGATGAAGCCTACTTGGTCGTGGTGAATAATCTTTTTGATGTGTTGCTGAATTCGGTTTGCCATTATTTTGTTGAGGATTTTTGCATCAATGTTCATTAAGGAGATTGGCCTATAGTTCTCCTTTTTGGAGGTGTCTTTGCCTGGTTTTGGGATAAGTGTAATACTGGCTTCATAAAATGTGTTTGGCAGTTTTCCTTCCCTTTCTATTTCGTGGAACAGGTTAAGGAAGGCTGGTATCAGTTCTCCTTTAAGGGTCTGATAGAATTCAGCAGAGAATCCATCAGGTCCTGGACTTTTCTTTTTGGGGAGACTCTTGATTGATGCTTCAATTTCCTTTTGTGTTATAGGTCTATTCAGGTGATTAATTTCCTCTTGGTTCAATTTTGGATGATCATATGTATCTAGAAATCTGTCCATTTCTTTTAGATTTTCAAATTTATTTGAATATAGGTTCTCAAAGTAGTCTCTGATGATTTCCTGGACTTCCATGGTGTTTGTTGTTATCTCCCCTTTTGCATTCCTAATTCTACTAATTTGGGTTTTTTCTCTCCTCATTTTAGTCAGGTTTGCCAGGGGTCTATCAATCTTGTTTATTTTTTCAAAGAACCAACTTTTTGTTTCATTAATTCTTTGTATGGTTTTTTTTGGTTTCTATTTCATTGATTTCAGCTCTTATTTTTATTATTTCTCTCCATCTATTTGTTTTGGGATTTGCTTGTTCTTGTTTTTCTAGGAGTTTGAGATGTATCATTAGGTCATTGATTTGGGATCTTTCAATCTTTTTAATATATGCACTCATGGCTATAAACTTTCCTCTCAAGACTGCCTTAGCTGTGTCCCATAGGTTCTGGTAGGTTGTGTTTTCATTTTCATTGACTTCCAGGAACTTTTTAATTTCCTCTTTTATTGCATCGATGATCCACTCTTCATTAAGTAATGAGTTATTTAGTTTCCAGCTGTTTGCATGTTTTTTGTCTTTACTTTTGTTGTTGAGTTCTACTTTTACTGCATTGTGGTCAGATAGTATGCACGGTATTATTTCTATTTTCTTATATTTGCTGAGGCTTGCTTTGTGCCCTAGGATATGATCTATTTTGGAGAAGGTTCCATGGGCTGCTGAGAAGAATGTATATTGTGTAGAGGTCGGATGAAATGTTCTGTAGACATCTACTAGGTCCACTTGATCTATTGCATATTTTAGATCTTGGATTTCTTTATTGAGTTTTTGTTTGGATGACCTATCTATTGATGATAATGGAGTGTTAAAGTCTCCCACAACCACTGTGTTGGTGTTTATATATGCTTTTAGGTTTTTCAGGGTATGTTTGATGAAATTGGGTGCGTACAGATTGATGATTATTATTTCCTTTTGGTCTATTTCCCCTTTTATTAGTATGGAACGCCCTTGTTTATCTCGTTTGATCCATGTAGGTTTGAAGTCTACTTTGTCAGAGATAAGTATTGCTACTCCTGCTTGTTTTCGGGGGCCATTGGCTTGGTAAATCTTCTTCCAGCCTTTCATCCTAAGCATATGCTTATTTCTGTCGGTGAGATGAGTCTCCTGTAAGCAACAAATTGTTGGATCTTCTTTTTTAATCCATTTTGTCAAACGGTGTCTTTTGATGGGTGAATTAAGTCCATTAACATTAAGCGTTAGTACTGATAGGTATGTGGTGATTCCTGCCATTTAGTTGTCTTAGTTATTTGAAGGTTTGATTGTGTGTAACTAACTTGATGTTACTCTCTACTGTCTTGCTTTTTCTCATCCTGTGGTTTGGTGCTGCCTGCCTTTTCATGGTTAAGTTGGGTGTCACTTTCTGTGTGCAGGATCCCTTGCAGAATCTTTTGTAATGGTGGCTTTGTGGTCACATATTGTTTTAGTTTCTGCTTATCATGGAAGACTTTTATTGCTCCATCTATTTTGAATGATAGCTTTGCTGGGTAGAGTATCCTGGGGTTGAAGTTATTTTCATTCAGTGCCCGGAAGATCTCACCCCACGCTCTTCTTGCTTTTAATGTTTCTGTTGAGAAGTCTGCTGTGATTTTGATGGGTTTACCTTTGTATGTTACTTGTTTTTTCTCTCTTGCAGCCTTCAATATTCTTTCCTTAGTTTCTGAACTTGTTGTTTTAATGATGATATGTCATGGAGTAGTTCTATTTTGATCTGGTCTGTTTGGTGTCCTGGAGGCCTCTTGCATTTGTATGGGAATATCTTTCTCTAGATTTGGGAAATTTTCTGTTATTATTTTGTTGAATATATTACGCATTCCCTTCGCTTGCACCTCTTCTCCTTCTTCGATGCCCATGATTCTCAAGTTTGGTCTTTTGATGGAGTCAGTGAGTTCTTGCATTTTCTTTTCACAGGTCTTGAGTTGTTTAATTAATAGTTCTTCACTTTTTCCTTTAATTACCATTTCATCTTCAAGTTCTGAGATTCTGTCTTCTGCTTGTTCTATTCTGCTGGATTGGCCTTCCATTTTGTTTTGCAGTTCTGTTTCATTCTTTTTTCTGAGGTTTTCCATATCCTGGCAGTTTTTCTTCTTTATTGTTGTCTATTTTTGTCCTGAGTTCATTTATCCATTTATTCATTGTGTTCTCTTTCACTTTGGTGTTTATACAGTGCTTCTATGGTTTCCTTTATTTCTTCTTTTGCTTTTTCAAATTCTCTATTTTTATTGTCTTGGAATTTCTTGAGTGTCTCCTGTACATTTTGGTTGACCCTATCCAGTATCATCTCTATAAAATTCTCATTGAGTACTTGTAGTATGTCTTCTTTTAAATTATTCTTGTGGGCTTCATTGGGTCCTTTGGCATAGTTTATCTTCATTTTGTTGGAGTCTGGATCTGAGTTTCTGTTCTCTTCATTCCCCTCTGGTTCCTGTACTAATTTTTTGCTGTGGGGAAACTGGTTTCCCTGTTTTTTCTGTCTTCCCGTCATTGTCGTTGGTGTTGTTACTGTCCCTGTACTGTGTGTAATTAAGTATTTTCTAGCTTGTAATAATAACAATGGTAATATTGAGAATGGAAGAGTGAGCTGAGATGGAAAGCAAGAAGTTAAAGAAAAGGAGAAAACAAATATACAGACAAGAGGGAAAAAGCAAAACAAGGTATCAGACAAGAGAGTTTCAAAGGTATAAACAGGGAGTGTTAGTGTCCTAATCAACAGTAAGCTGAACAGACATTAGAGAGACAGAGAGAGGATTGAAAATCAAAGATAAAAAAATAAAAAATAAGTAAATGAAAGTAATATCTATATATAAAAATGAATTAAAATAAAATGGAAAATAGAAAATTAAAAAAAAAAACCAAAAAACTTCCAAGTTTATATGCAATGCAGTTTCAGTCTTAATAATTTGGGTGTCCGTCTCAATCTCCAGTCTTGGAGTTGGTGCCTCAGATGTTGTTCTGTAGTTGTCTCATCAAAGGGTATGCATAAAGTAGAACAAAACTACACACTCACACACACACACACACACACACTCACAAAAAAAAAAAAAAAAAGCCCCACCAAGTGTCCCCAGTTCAAATGCAATACAGTTTCAGTAAGTTTTTCGGCTTGCAGGTGTAATTCGGTTGTTCTCTCATCAAAGGTAAGGAGAAAAAGAAAAAAAAGCATCTGGAGACAGTTCTGAGAGTGGTATCTGCAACTGTGGCTTGCCTGCCTGCTGCTCTCAGCCTGTAGCTGGCTGCATTATTTATGCAGATCTCTGGGGTGAGCCAGCACTCACCTGGTCCCACAGGCTTTGTTTGCTCAGAGTTCTCCTGTGCGGGAGCCTCTGCTACAGGCTTTCCCCTTTCCAAGCACTGGGAAAGGTGACACTGCCCCACGTTGTCAGGCCTGCGTGTTTATTTACAGTTCATGTGGGAGCCCCTCTCCTCTGAAGTTTTCCTCCCACTGCCACTTTCAGCAGCTTTCCTGCTCCTGCTTACTGGGCGGTGCTGCTGCTCCTGCCGGCCGCCATGTTTGTTTACAGTTCACGTGGGAAGTGGGTCTTCTCTCCTCTCACAAGCTTCCCTGTTCCTGGTTGCTGGGCGCGTGCCCCGCTCCCGCCAGAGGCTCTCCGGCCCGCCCGGCTTGTTTATTTACAGTCCCGGGAAGGATTCCCTTCCCCCAATCTTCAGCGCTCAGGCCACCCCACCGTCTTTCCAGCATGTCTTAACTGTTCTTATTGCTTATTACTCAGTTTCTCTTTTTTCCCGGGTGGAGGTCAGTCTGTCCAGGGGGCTATGCTGAGAAGCACTGTCTTAATATACCTTTCCTTCTTCCTGAGACCAAGGCATAAATTAAGCTGGTGACAAGGGCAGAAACAAAAGCAAAAACAGGCCAATTTTATAATTATCCCTTCCCTAGGATGACCTTATCTATGTGACTGTGTGAAAGCTTAAGTGCTTGGATCCTTACTTAGGATGAATTGTCCTTCAGAAAGCTGTCCATAGAGATGGACTTTGGAGACCTGTCATTTCTACTTCAGTTCAACCAGGCATCCAGTTGAACCAGAGATCCACCAGACTATAGAAAATCTTATGCTTTACTTACAAGTAAATATATTTCTATTTAGTCAACATTGATTCAACCAGTGTTATCTACAAGTACCCCACTATGAGCTATAGGTTTTTGTTTTGGGTTTTTGTTATGGTCCTGGGGCTTGAACTCTTGCTAAGCAGGCACTCTACCACTTGAGCCTCTTTGCCAGCCCTGGCTTTAGGAATACTAAACTAGTTAAAACAATCCCTGTTCTCCAAGGAGGAAAATAAATAAGGTATATGTTGAGATATAAAGGGACCTTGGCTTGAAGAAGGCAAAAAGTTCCCAACTGGAGTAGTCTTACTGTAATTTAGAGAAAACACTAACTTATCTTGTACCTTCAGCCATGCGCTCTTATTTTCTAGGTGGACTGCCTTTCTTTCATTTTCACTTCTCTTATTGTCTCCCATCCAAGGCCAGTTTATTTATTTATTTTTTCTTTTTATTGTTTTTATTAGTGTATAATTGATATACAAAATTATGGGTTTCGTTATATTTTCATATAGGTGCAATATAATGTACTTTGATCGTATTTACTCCATCTCCCTCTTTTGTCCCTCTTTATATGTTGTTTTTAAATCTGAATTTTTTTTAACATTTTATTTTATTTATTTTTTATATATTTTTATTATTCATATGTGCATACAATGCTTGGGTCATTTCTCCCCCCCTCCCCACCCCTTCCCTTACCACCCCCACCCCCTCCCTCTCCCCCTCCCACCCCCCCCCAATACCCAGCAGAAACTATTTTGCCTTTATCTCTAATTTTGCTGAAGAGAGAGTATAGCAATAATAGGAAGGAACAAGGGTTTTTACTGGTTGAGATAAGGATAGCTATACAGGGAATGGACTCACATTAATTTCCTGTGCATGTGTGTTACCTTCTAGGTTAGTTCTTCTTGATCTAACCTTTTCTCTAGTTCCAAGGCCAGTTTAGAATGCCAATTAGTTTATTTGTTTATTTTTGTTAGATAGTATATATTTATTTCTTTTCTTTGTCTGGGTGCTTTCACTTTTTTTCTTTGTGTTATTATATCATTGTTGTACTGGTGGTACACTGTGACATTTACAAAAGTTCTCATAATATATCGTAGTTGAATTCATACCCTCCATCATTCTCTGTCACCCACCACCCCCCCATTCCTGGAATAGTTTCAACATTTCTCATTTTTCCATTTTCATACATGAGTACATAATATTTCTAATATATTTGCCTTTTCCTTATATCCTCCCCCCTCACACTGGTACCAACTCCTAGACAGGACTTGTTTTACCTTCCTGTTCTTCATTTTTGAAAAAAAAGATATTTTTAAGATAGCTCTACAGAGAGTTTCCTTGTGATGTTTCCATGTATATATGTATTATAACTTGAATTGGTTCATGTCCTCTAATTTTTCTCCTTTCTACTTAGTCCCCTTCTTACAGTGATTTCAACAGGTTTAAAAATTCTATATTCATTCTTATGTAGAAAGTACATCACCCATATTCACCTTCTTAACTTCTTTCTTTTACTCTCCCTCTCCCATCAATGACCTCCCCTTTGTGTAACCTGTTTTTCATAATATTGCTTAAATTTGTATTGTGTCTGTCTCCCATAGATGAAAGAAAACATGCATTCTTTGTCTTTCTGAGCCTGGCTTGCTTCATTTAACATAATGTCCTCCAATTGCATCCATTTACCTTCAAACCATATGGTTAATTCTTCCTTATGGCTGAATGAAACTCCACTATATATAATTTCCTTAATCCATTCATCAGTTGTAGAGTACATCTGGGTTGTTTCATAGCTTGGGTATTGTGAACAGTGCTGCAATAAACATTGGGGTGCAAGTACCTTTATTGTATCTTGACTTACATTCCTTCAAGTGTATCCCTAGGAGTGGTATTGCTGGATCATATGGAAGTTCTGTTTTGTTTTCAAGGAACCTCCATACTGTTCTCCATTGTAGTTATTGTGGTTGTACTAGTTTACATTCTTAACAGTAGTGTATAAGGGCTCCTTTCCCCCCACATCCTCTCCAACATTTGTTGTTTGTGTTCTTGATAGCCAAAGAATGCCAATTTATTATCAAATCTTCTCTAATCCCCTAAAACAACATGATTTTGATAATTCAGAAATTCATTATTTCCTGTATTAAGATCAGTTATGTCTGCTGAGGCCTTGTGGAGGAGAGGAGGGGTTGCAGGTTCCCTTATGCACAGAGAATGTATTTTGGCTAGTCTTCTTAGATCTATTATGGGATCTAGCATGTTGTGCCATGATCATAGTTTTGAAGAAAGGAAAAAAATTAAAGATAACTCATTTGTTCTGATGATACTTTACTATTTGGGAAATATATCTGCCTTCTCAAATGGATAGAGAGAATATGAGAAAAAAATACAACATTGATTGGAAAGATTAGGCCTGCCACATTTTTTTAATGTCTTTTCTCCAGATTGGTTCTTTCATCCAGACACAATGTCCTCATCGGTAGATTAGTAGTTGTTAATCTCAGCTGAAAGAAATTTTATCTTGTAAGGAGTGGGCTGGCTCTACTACTTAGTATTTAAGAAGCCCTCTAGCTTACAAGGTAGCACATCTTATGACTGGATTTGCCTAAAGCTGAGATGGATTCCAATATTAGCAAAGGCCCCTTTCCTGAAGAATGTAGAGTTTCTCTTAACCAAGTAGCATCTTATCAGATGCATATCAGTGATGTTTACTTATCCATGGTTAGTATGGGCTCTTGAGCGACTATGAGGGAGGGTTAGCTCTGATCTGGGTGGTAATATATTTAGTTGGGTTTTTTTTTGTTGTTTTTTTTAGTAATGATTGTAACTATATTTGTAATCTGAAACTACCTGAAACAGCAATTCAGTGGCTGGATATTGATGCTTTGTGGGCCAATGACAGTTTGTGACTGCAAACTGTAGGCTATAATAAGGAGAATCAGTGGATGCCGAAAGATACACAAGCATAAAACAGTGGTGGCAGGCAGACACAAGTCTGACCCTTAAAAAGGCCACAATGCCAATAGATTGGGCACTAGCATATTAGAATCCATGTGGCTTCTGTGTGGTGTAGGCTGGGTTCAGGAGGCAGTGAGAGTCTTTTGGAAGTCAAAGGACAAACACAGCACCCAAAAAATCACCTCTTTCTGGACAACTACTGAGACAAAAAAATGAGATTACTGTTTTAAAAATGAGCATCTGTCATATCCAGCCTCACTTCATTCTCACCTCTATCCCAGGCCTGCCATTACAATGAAGAGACAGGAATGCCTCCATTTGCCCTGTTCTTTGAAGAACAGGCTGAGGTGAAGAGGGAGCAAGCAAAGCAATTACTAAGATATCTAAGAAAACGTGAGGGTATGATCTGCCTTCCAGTTTTTAAGGTAATTATTATTTTGCTATTTTGCAATGATCCTGATGGGGTCTTTTCTGGGTCTAGAAAAGAATTGATTCCTAGCTCACTTGTTAGTTTACTCATATTCTTACATGGTCTCCTCAAAACTGATCTTGAGGGCAAACATGTGTCAACATCTTTTTAGGTAAAATTTAGCCGCAAGTGCTTCCATGGTTTTTTTCTCAATGAGCTACAGAAAAAGTGGTCTCTGGATCAGCAGCACCAGAACCACCTGACGATCATGAGAAATGCAAATTTATGGACCCCACCCAGGCCTGAGAGACTAGATTCTCTGTGCCTAGGGACCAAGGAGCTCAGTTTTAACAAGCTCTCCAGACCCTAATGCTCTGCATGGTTCAAGAAGCACTCCCACGACTTCTTTCCAGAGCTATTAGCATCCTATTTCAAATCATTAAATCATACGGAGGTTCAAGTATTTAATAAGACTGTCTCTTCAAAATCTTGTAACACTGTTTCTTCTTGCTGGGACAGAAACTTCAAAGAAACAATCTGTACCTCACGTGGGGGCATAACATCCCTACTTATGCAATTTTTTTAAACTGTGGCTTTATAAAGAAAAGTAAATGTCTTCTAAAAGAATTGAACCACCACCATAGAATTCCAAAGCTAATGGAATAAGTTAATATATACCTTTGCTATATATCCCTGGTACCTTTGCTTTATTGTGAATTAAATTACCTGGAGATCTCCATAAAATCCTTAGGCTCACAATGCTCCCTCTACCAGTTAGGTAAGAGTGTAGGCAGGTGAGCAGGGCATAAATAATTAAGGTGTACAGCTGACTCCATTATGCTACAAAGTTTGGAAACTATTGAGCCATGCAAACCTAGTCATTTTACATAAGAAATAGAATGTAAAAACCCTATCACTGAGAAGGAAATTGACCTCTCTGTTGCTTTCTAACAGAGGCCTTATACAGATGTCTGGGGAGGTGCAGTACAGACCCTAACATTTGCTCTGAAGACTGAAAATGAATTAACCAAGATGCTGGAAGACCTGAAGACTTCAGCTTCTCAGACTGGTGAAATTCCGGTACAAAATGAACTGGTTCTCACAAGAGGGTCATTTTTCACTTCTGGGAAATGGGTCCAAGGCAATGAATCATCCAATATATGCTAATTTCTCCCCAAAGAATAATGGAACTTACTCCTAGGAGTGAGTTGGGGTTAGGGAGAGTTAGGGGATGTGGTAATGAAGAATGCAATTAAATAGAGGAGAAAAAGTCTTCCCAGGCATAATGTATTCTTGACAATTAAACAAAATATTGGTTCTGCTGCAGATTGTAAATCTCCTTGACCAGAAATGTGTAAGTTTATTGGGCACCAGAACCATTTGGAACACTTACTACAACATACTAATGGGATCCATCCAGAGTTTTTAATTTGGTTTGCTTTGCAGGGGGTCAATGATTTACATTTTTAACAAGTTGCAGGAAATGATGTTGAGAACACCATACTGGACTATGACAGAAAATGTAGATATTAGTAGTGACCTATTATACTACAGAGTTCAATGAAATCTTCCTGATTATTGGTGAATGCTACCTCAAAGTGGTAGATAATTGTTCACCAACTCCACATAGCTCCTGAGAAAATAAAAGTGAAGAAAATGTCCTAGTCCAAAATTTCTCATTTTTTATTATATCACAAGCTTACCGATGAGCTCCAAGCAGATACCAATGGATGGGCCTTATACCAGACCACTTACATTTAATCGTTGAAAACTGGCTCAGTGGCTACTCAAAACCTCCATATTATGCAAACAAACAGAATCCAAAGCCATTGTAGTAGTACCTTGTTTCTTACTTTGTACTTTTGATGATATACCCCAACATTGAAAGTGAATGCTTAGATTCACCTAGTGGTCTTGGATGTCTTTGATCAGTGCTCTTGGACCTTTGGTGTACACATGAATCACCTGGTTCCTCTTTAAAATGAAAGTGCTGACTACAGAGGTCTGGGACAGAATTTGAGATTCTGTATTTCTGACATGTTCCCAGTCCTACTTATTTATAGGTTATAATTTGTGAAAATTGCCTCTTATTTCAGACATGGTCATCAATATGGGTTCTTTTTTGTTTCTGTAGCTCTTACCCATAGTGGAGATGATTCTGCTTAAACAGAAAAGGAACACAGATTATCTGAAAAGTCAACTTTCTTGTCAAAAGAGATTAGAAGAGCCGATGGAGCAGGGAAGCCTGTCTGAAGAGCCTGCTGCAGCATCGAGTCAAAAATCTTAGCTTCTGAGGACAGCACAGCAAGTCTTCTACTGTAGCAGATCCCAAAGTCAGTTATTTAAGAGTCTCCATCGTTTCCACTGCTGCCTGAAGACTGCTTTCCTTTCCATTTTCCTAGTTCTCATTGTTATAGATGAAAATAAAGCTGTTTTGCATTATATTTGTGTGTAAAGAGACACTATTGAAGGGTTAGTTCCACCAATATGGGTTGGTGAAAGCTTCCTGAGGAACAGCAAAGACTTTAGACTTGTCTTTTTATTTAATATCTCCTACTCTTTCCCTAGGGCCCCCAAACACTCAGATGGCAGTGGAAATTTGGTAAGCGCAAGCAGTACAATTAAGTGGTAAAACCTTAAATCTCAATACCCTGCTCTCATTTGACTATGTATTATAAGCTTACAAACTAGAGGGGTTCTCCTCAAATTAAATGCAAAGCAAACTTTGCACACAAGAGTTCTTAGTGTAGAAAGGATAACTTCACCTGGAGGATGTGAAGTGTATGGGTGCTGCAGCTCAAGTGCCTTTTCATAGCCAGTGATAGGTGCAGGCAATAGTGTGATTCACGGTGGTAATTGACTTCAGCCCAGGGTGTGATTTTTCCCTACCCCCTCTATTGTAAGGCAACCAGCTGCTTCTTGGGTAATTACTTTCAAGAGCAACCTATGAGCATTCAAGCTTAGGTGAGATGTCTCAGGGCCTCCGATGGCTAGCACCACCTGGGAATAAATGCTGAGGCAGGGGAAGGGGGGGAACATTTCATCAGGTGGTTTTCTAGCTCCAAAACTTACTCCATGGCCATGGATGAGGCTTTGCCTCTTTATTGCCTCAATGTGGATGATGAGCTTAAAGTGAATAAGAGGATTAAGGAATTAATAGTTATAAAGTATCTAGAACAGCACCTGCTCAGATTATATATTCTGACTATCTAATAGTGCCACTTCTTAAACTTGAGCAAAGTCAATATGTAAGAAACATTTCCAATAACAAAATAGGACAGTAAAACTGACAGAATTTTAAAATTTTTAATTAGCATTGTAGCTTTAGTAATTCTAGTGGAAAAGGTATGTCCCCAGGTGATATCAACTGTGTGCTGGACGTCCGACCTTACTTCTCTATTCCCACCTTTTTTGCAATTCACCCTTCCTAAGAATCATTGCCTTGGTAAGCTTCTGTCACAAAGAGAATTAAAATACTCTGGTTTCTTTTCAGATGTTATAAATCTTTCACCTTTTACAAATGGAGAATTACTAGTTTACAAAGCATTCTTGAATAAATGTTCCATTTTTACCTATTACTAGCTTATTTTGAATTTTATACTTATTAATGTGAATATTAAGTATTAACATTAAAATATGGAGTAAGAGAAGATTGCTGCATCCTCAACACAAAATACTTTGCTGGAACTTCTCAAGCAGGGTTCCTCAGGTTCAGCTTTTGATGTTTTGAGTCAGTTGACTCATTGCTGTGTTGTGGGGTAGAGGATCACCCTGTGGATTGTAAATGGTTTAGTAGCATCCTTGGCCTCTACCTACTTGATGAAAGTACTTCTTCCAGGAACCAAAAAAATGATTCCAGACCTAAACAAATATCTCTTGAGAAGCAAAATTACCATGCTTAGAACCATTAAATAGACAATGAAAAAGATATCCTTTATATACTAACATATTTAACATGACTACAACTAGAACTGAGAAACTACTTACAAGATTAACAGGTAGAAATTAGACATAAGTAGTTGCCATAAGAGCTAAAAATGAAAAATCATAATTCAACTTCCCACCTCCATTTCTATTTAACATCAGGTAGCCAGAGTCCAGAGGCTATCACAGAATGCTTTAAAGTTAGCCACTACCCTAAAGCTTAATTCACTCTTTACCCAAAATATCAAGACCTAAGAGCTACATAAAGAAAGGTTAGGAATTTCAAACAAATTCTCTATCAATTATAGCAGGAACTAAGAGATTACTCAGTGTCTTTCTTAACAAGATAATGACCCAAATCCAGAGAATTATCTCAGGGGCCAAAATGACACCTCTGTGTTTTAACAGCCATCTCAGCCACCCAGACCCATTACCTTTGACCACGTGTATTCCCCCCAGCTCTCCGCTATAAGACTAAGAGATGAGGACCACCATTTGAGTTTTTGCTCCTCTATTTCCTGCATGGGGAACGGGAAATGTTTCTTTCTCTTTCTCTCCCTCTCCATCCTGTTCCTACTCTAGAGACAACCCACTTTCAGTCTGTTGAAAGTGTAATCCTTTCTAAATAAACTTTACTATTACTTTCATGACTCAAATACTAGATCTCACATCTGTTTTGTTGAAAAGTAAGACGAGTATCCTCCCTGTCTTTCTCTCCAGGTTGGGGACACACCAGTTCTCTCTGCCTGCCTCTGCCTTGCCTACCAGGTTACTAAGTGCCAGCTGCTTCTTTTTCCTACTGGGTGCTCACTCAGATTATTAGCCTACTTTTCCAGAGCTTCAGGCTTTATTTTCCTTTTCTCTCTCTGGGACTGGGTTTCTCCCCTTTAGATCACCGCCTGGGAGAAAAAGTTATTCCAAGTATGGTTTTCTACCAGTATTAATTTGTTGTTAGGCTACTGCCCAATCCTTTCAAGGCTTCCCTTTGTGCTATCCAGAATGGCACAGGCCACAAGAAATAGGTAAAACAGGACTATTCCTTGGGACAGATCAAGAGTCCGATGGAGCTGACAGGGCTACAGACCACATGCAGGTGCCTCCACCTACAGACCCAAGCCAGATTTGAGCATCATTTCCAGAATCCAGGTATTCAGAGGCCAGGTGGCCCAAAAATGACACTTTGTCTTTTCCTTGTCTTCACTGTAAACAAAAAAACTGGAATTTCTTTGACCCTCAGACCTTAAACACTGGCCACTCCAAGAGGCTCAATTTAAAAATAAACACAGACACTAGAAGGAAAAAAGACGTCAATGGGAGGAAACAAAAAGGTGCACTACACTAATTTTCTGGTCACTAGAAGACACTTTGAAAGTGGCCATACAGATTTGCCTAGCTCATAGGCTGGAGAATGCCCCTCCCATGACCTAGGCTCAGGGATTCAACCTAGGCTCAAGGCTTTGACTTAGCCACAAGGCTGTCTCTCCAGGAGGGGATGTCCTGCCTAGAAGATAATAATTGGCCATCTCTTCATTTCTTCCAGATGGGAACCATATCATCTATTCCTGCAGACATATGTAGCCTACACCTCCATGTTTACACCCTAGGGAGGACTGTAATCTGTCTAAACAATCTTAAGAGTATACTAAAATTAATATAAATAAAATATAATACAATATAACATAACATGACATGACATAACATACTATAATATACATGTGTACATTAGTCTATCAAGCATTGGGCAAAAACTTCTTTTGCCTGTGGAATTCCAGAAACAACTGACCAGTGTACTGGTGGCCACTTAGTTAATTTTTGCATGTCAGTTAGCTCTTGAATCTATACAAGATTAAATTGACATTTATGGCATGCCTAATTTAAAACTTTTTTGCATATGCATGTGTTTGAACATCTTTAGGATGATTCTTATTATAAGGTTAATGTAAAGAAATTAAAAACTTGTTTCTCTTCTGTATCTCTTTTGCTGCTACTTTTAAGAAAAACCAGTTTTTTAAGGTTTTATGTCAGCCAGGTCTAAGTAATATACAGGCATTATTTTATGGACAGTAACCTTGATCTGTTTTATCCTATTGTAAGTGTAATTTACATTAAACTCTCTTTTATAATTGAATCTATTGACAAATGTGTCTTTTTAAGTTGCTTATTGTATAGATGAATAGCTTAAGATTGCCTTTCTTCATGGGTCTATATATTAAAAATATAAGGCTAACAGTCTTTTTTTTTTAAATTGGAAAAACTTTATTTAAATTCAAAATTCTTATAAAAGTTATTTTAAAATACAAGTTACAAAGAGAAGGTCAACAAGTAGAGAGGATATAGATGAGATCAGGTGTGTTCAGGGTGGTATGGCCGTAGATAAGAAAGGATTTAGAAAGGTATTGGGTATGTTTTCTAGGGAAAAGTTAAAGGGAAAAAGAAAGTGCTGTTGGATATGAAAGAATTTTATAAAGAAAGGTATTTCCTAAAGGATTGTTCCAAAAATGGGAAAGAGGGATAAGGTCAAACCATCAGAAGGTTCAGAAAATCATATGAAGGTCCTGAGTAGGTCTTAAGAGTATACAATAGATGGAGCTTATAAAAGCTTAGGTGTGTGATTAAAATGACTGAAATCTAAGAGTTGCCTGAAAGGTTTTCTAGGGCCTTGTTAAACTAGAACCTGATTCTCTACATCCATAAAATAACAAGTCTGACTTAATATTGTTCTCATCTGAGTAAATTCTGTAAAAAAACTGTCTTAAGGAAAGATTTTATCAAAATAATTACTCGTGTTTTCTGTTGATCTTGTCAAGCTGTTAAATATTTAGGAAAGTGAATCTTATCTAAATCAGTTCATCTAAGTATTTGTCTTTTCAGTGATTTTAATATATTTAACACTCTAAAAGTGTGTGAGCTATATGTCTGAATTTCATTTAAATGCTATGCCAAAATTTACAAAATGAATATCATTTTTTTTCTGTAGAAAACAAGTCTATTTAGGGACACTGGCGCTGTCTCCCTAAGCTTGTAAGAGGCCTAAAAGCTTTGCTAAATCCTATTCCAAAGGTAAAAATTTAAATTAATATATATATGACATCTGTGTAGCTGTGATGCTAATTGTCTTTAAATGTTAAATGTGCAGAAGTTCTCTAAGTATATGTTTGCTAAAATTAAAAGCAGTGCCATTTAATTAAGGATTGGATATTGATCACCCATAAAGTATATGCAATATATATTGTTTTATCAATTGCTAAACACTTTTAAAACATTCTGACTGTTTTGTCATCTGCAGTTTTAATCCTTCTCTAAGTCATTTACAATCAAACTCCCAGAAAAAAACTGGTGCCATATAAGCCACAGGAAAACCAAGTGCTAGGCAAAGCCACATAGTCCCCACCTCTGATTCAATACCCATATACTGAGCTGCTGGACTGTATTAAGCCAAGCTGCTGACTTCATCCACAATTCTAGGGAAGTGGATCATAAAGCAAAACTCCACTACTGAGGAATAGGATAAAAACTAATACAGGACTTCGTATTGGAGCAGAGTGTCTGATCCATCATGGTGATACCCATCTGCTAGTGATAACTGAAGGCCCCATATGTAGGCCCAAGCTTCCAGATATAGCATTCAAGCTGGCTCTGGTATTAGGGGGAAACCTGTGCACCATTGGGACTGCCCCAAGATTTGAACCTGTACCATGTGTCTGAAGCTGTGACACTCGGGTATGACCAAGCTTAGTATCAACCTTAGTTGACAAGGGACTGTCACTCTTACTAGGCAAAGGAACTTCTCAAGGGGAAGAGTTACCACTGGTTTGAATCTCAAGCAGGCATGCTGGCAGCTGTAGTCCAGCTCCTATCTCCACCTGCACCCACCCAAGGTTTCTTAGACCAGGATGAGAATACATGGTGCCTAAAAAGTTTAGTTGTACAGGAAGAGAGCCAGATTACTAGGAGGGCAAGAGGGTATGGAAGCAAAGTGAAAGATTAAAAAAAAGGGCTATCTTGTCAAATATAACCTCAGGTGTGTGCTTTACTCAGGCACAGCCAGAAGTCAAAATAGAGCTGAGACGCTGAGGAGGAACATACCCATGCCCCACCTCACCCAATCTCCCATCACCTTGCCTACATTTTCTTTTTTCATTAGTGTATATTAATTGTTCAAAGGGGTTTCATTGTGATATTTATATACATGCATATAGAGGACTTTGATTAAAATCAGACACTCCATTTCTTTCTTATCCCCTCTTTTCCCTTTTAAAAACAATTTAAACAGGTGTAATTATTCTATTTTCATCCATATAAACTACTTTGATCCTATTCTTCCCTTTTACCCTCTCCTTTTGCCCTCACCTTCCTGCTAGGTCCCCCTCCCAAATAGTCCTGTTTACACTCCTGCCATTCATTTTTCAAAGTCTAAATTCTACATATGCATTACTTATCTTAGTCTGGCTTATTTTGCTTGGCATTAAGCAAAATGGAAGTTCCATCCATTTTCCTGTAAATGACATTATTTCATTCTTCTTTATGGCTGAATACTCCATTGTGTATATATACCACATTGTCTTTATCCATCTATTGGTTGACAGGCACGTGGGCTGATTCCATAGTTCAGCTATTATGGAATAATGCCTTTCATTTTCAAGCAGAGTTTGCAGAATACAGATCCATCTCAGAATCTGTGGAATATCACTTTGTCCCTAGTTTCTAGAGCTGGTGGGAATAGGGAGAGCAGGGCCTGGGAATGACTTGTCTAAGAAGTTCTGAAAGAGTCAGAAGAGGTAGTAGAAGTGGGCTTCAAAGAGAATCCTAGGAAAAGACTCTGTGATCAAGTCCACATCACAATTCCATCTTAAATTCTTCCCAGACTTCCCTTGTTTCCACAGTGCCCACTTGATAGTTGAGAAACAGGAAAAGCAAAGTGATTGTTTTACTTAACTAGCATGCAAACACACCTGACCTTGTATGTTTATTAAAAATAAGACATTTAAAATATGCATATTCTATTAGTACAGGGTGCTGTCAAATATTTTTCACCTTTAGTATTTGCAACAACTCCTATAAACTAGCTGGGTAAACATCCACACTCCAATCTTCCCTTCCCTGTCTTCCTTCTCCTAACTCCCAGCTCTTACTTTAAAAGCACAAGGAAAGAAGTTAACAGATGTGATGTGCACATGTTTTGTTCCAGAATCCATGCCAAGCTCTATGGTGCCCAGACATTAAAGTGTAGTAATAATTGTTGACACTTTTTACAATGGTCTTATGGACTGATTTGATTTTAGTTTGAACTTGGACATGATAATTTAAGCCAGTGGTCATTGTTCCCAGAAGTTTTTTCCTAGTAACTGGAGCACTGATAGAAGTTCACAGTGTGCATCAGACTACTTGTTCCCACTACTGGATCTTGTCCATCCATGCCTGCATCCAGCAACTCTCACCTGGGACACAAGCTAATTCAGTGGAAGGCAAAGCCTGGATTGAGAAGTGAATAAATTACTTTCAGGGAAGAAAAACCACTAGTTTTTAGCCATAGTGCAATCTGCCAGGAGGCCAAATGAAAAGAGGATGAAAAGAAAGATAAGAATTATCAATACAGGAAGGACTGAATGCTTGTGATAGGGTTTGGTTCCTAGTGATGATAAATGAAACTTGTTAATGAAAAGCACCCTCATTAATGAAAAGGAACCTTTCTGACCCATTTTTCTATAAGAAACTCCTTCCCCATTGCTCTGATTCTGTTACTACCCATTAAGTTAGTAAAAGATAAGTAGAAAAAGGCCATTTAACATTTGCCAGTCACATAAGCTGCTCCTAAGTAAACTGTGTACTAGTTTCTAGGTTCCCATCCTTTCCCCATCCTTAACTTTTCTTTCCCTTCTCTAGTTTCCAGCACTGTCCCTATCTCCAACCTAATATTCAATGATTAAGAAAGGTCTTGAAGGTCTTGAGTCTGGGGGCTCAGTTGATCCCGAGTGGGATACTTGTACTTAAGTCTTATGTGTCAATATGAACAAAGACATTCCCTCTCTAAGCAATCTCATGCTTCAGAAGGCTTGTTTAAAACAATTTAAAAGTTTACAGTAAATTGTAAAATGTAAACTATGAGAGGTACACATCTACTTTTAAACTCAGTTTGTTGTACTTATTTGTAACTTTTTGGCTCATTAGCTACCTTAGATCAACTTAGTAGAGGAGTAAGATTAGCAAAGAAGTAGGTTTTTTAGATATTTTCTTTAGCTTTTTCTTAGAGTTAATGAACTTTTAGACCTTTAGAGGCAAATTCTTACAAAGATCAGGCCTGGTATGGTGTCACACACCTATAATTCCAAGTTCTTGGAAGATAGAGATTAGAAGGATCAAAGTTCAAAACCAGCCTGGGCAAAAAGAAAAAACTGTTGTGAGACTCCCATCTCTATCAACAGGTTAGGCATGGTGGTGCAATTCCGTAACTCCATCTACGCATGAGGCACAGGTAGGATGATCACAGTCAGAAGCTGGCCTGGACAAAAGCACAAAACCCTCTAAGAAAAATAAATACAGCAAAACAAGAGCTAGGAGTGTTGCTCAAATGGTAGAGCACCTGCCTAACAAGTACAAGACCCTGAGTTGAAATTGCAGCACTACAAAAAAAAATTTCAAGAATCAATTTAAAAATTGTTTTAAAACAATATACACTAAATGTCAGTACAATTTAATGTTGTTGACTTTTTTCCTTTAACTGAAGTAATTTTAATTAGATTCTCAAAGAGATGTAGATACCACACAAATATTCCAAGGAAGTTGTCTGAAAGGGACAGATCCATAGGGCCTGACACTCCTCTGCTCTACCTTTCACTTTAGATTCACTCTAATTCTTCTCTATACAAATATGGATGTCACATTTGGAACTTCAGCAACAATTTTACTACCAAGATTATGAAATTCCCATGAAAAACCCTTTTGAGCAGTTAGATAGAAGGAACCTGGGCCCTAATGACATCCTTGAGCAGCTACACCAGCCCTGGCTGCTTACTTTTGGAATTCCTCTGATATGAGAAAAAAGACTTTAGGGTACTGTTTTTCAGCTTAAGTCTTCCTGATACAGAATCTACTCCATCATGGTCTACATGTCTACCTTGGGACCAACATAAAATGTCCATATAATGTCCAGAGTTGGAGAAAGTATTAATGTAAGAACATGAAGACCTCCCACTGTAATCAGCATTTGGTTTGGGGAAGAGGGGTGCTAAAAAAAGTGAAATGCCATTCTAGAATAAGAGAATTATGAAGAGCAGATGCCCATTGTGTAGGGAAGTTTTCGAAGATGATTCTGGAGAATTTAGCCTATGTATCAAAGACTAACAAAATACGGAATTCGGAAAGAAGAACAAGCAAGTACAGAGCAGTAGCTCTACAGAGGAGGGAAAACACACTTGGAATACACTATCACTGTATTGCATACATGTTGAACTTGATATGCTGGTTGACTGGTAATGTGGGCCCAGAGGGGGTTGAGGGCTAGAAGGATAAGCATGCGAGGTATGTGTGATGCTTAACGGTGAGTCACCCAGCACAATTCCTATAATAAAAGGATAAAGGGATCAAAGTCAGAACAGAGGGCAACAGTCAAATTTAAGGAAAAAGGAAACAAGAAGTCCTAGGGCCTTTGATGTGATGTCACATGATCAGAGGGGAGGTTGGTATCAAGTAGGAGAGTGAGTCAGTGTTGGTTGCTCTCTGATCAACAAAGAATGTAAGTGTCTAATAGAGGGTGGTACTGGAAACCTTGAAATTACTGGCTGCCTTTGAGATAAGAGCTTCAGAAAATCTGATGCAGTAGTAGCTAAATTGAAAGAATATAGAACAATAATAGCCCAGGGTGGGAAATCATAGAATTGACATTTTGTCTGAATTGAGAAACATTTTTTTTAAAAAGGGAGTAAGATAATGTAGAAAACCTAAAATTACAATAATATACACTCTAAGAGGCTCATGACCATACCAAAGGTTTTCTTTCTTTTTTCACGAAATTATACCATTGAGCTCCAGTCAGGGAGCATAAAGTTTGAGGAAAATGGGAAAGAGGATTGAGACAAAGGAATAGCCATTTAGGTTCCTAATATACGTACCTTCCATGGACCTGGCTCTCTTGGTACAAATATTTGCTCAGACTTTTCACCCTTACCCCAACCAGTGCTCAGACAGTATTACTATCTATTATGGTTTGAATATGAAATGTCCCTTAGAGGCCCATGTATTGGAGGCTTGTTTGTCAGCTTATGGACTTTTGGGAAGTGATTGGATCCTGAGGTCTTGACCTAATCATTTGATGAATTTCTTGATGCATTTATAATATAACAGCATTATTGGGAGGTGGCAAAGCATAAAAAGTGGGGCTTATTTGGAGAAAGTAGGTCACTGCGGGTGTGACCAGGAAAGATGTATCTTGACCTCTGCCTCTGCTTCCCACCACCCCACCTCTCTTATTGCTGGCTGCCATAAGAGAACAGCTTCTTCCATATGCTCCCACTGCCATGATTTCTTACCTTATCTCAGGCCCAAAGATATGGATTCAGACAACCATAGACTAAAACCTCTGAAAGTGTGAACCAAAATAGTCTTTCCTCCTTTTAAGTTCTTCTCTCGGGTATGTGTCACAGTAATGAATGTTCTGAGTAATATAATATCTTAGATTAAGGAAGGAGCAAAGGAAGAAAAGAATGATAGAGTGAATAATAGAGATTGAAATACATCATAAAAGAAAAGTGATAGAGATTGAAATAAATCACATCTGTGTAATAACAAGACAAAATGAAATACACTGAAAATTGTTGACCAATAGAGGGTAGGGAGAAAGGCTAAGGAAGAGTAATGGAGAGGGTTTGACTGATTAAAGTACAATATATTTACAGGTAAAATACCAAGCAAAACCCACTCAACAATGAATAGACACTAAAATAATGAAGGACAGGAATGTAAAATGGGCCATGTTAAGGGAAGGGTAATTGTAAGAGAGCGGATTAAATGAAGACGGTAAAGAAGGGTGAATATGGTTGAAATACTTTTTAGACATGTATGAATATGGAATACTGAAACCTGTTAAATTCATTTTAAGACTGGGAGTGAGGGGAAAAGGAGAATAATGGATGGGATGAACCAAACTGGGGTACAATACATATACACACATATATATGTGTATACATATATATATGTATATGGAAATGTCATGATGAAACATCCTGTGTAACTATTATACACTAATAACAACATTGTAATATAAGTAATATCTTATTTTCAACTGTAATATAAGGGTTATAAGATCTTTGCAGGATAACTACCTTTGGTCAAACTGGGACCTGAATCATTCTTATTTTCCTATATGCATTTATTTATCACCTTTTATGTACTATGTTCACAGCAACCTCATTAGCAGAGAGGACTACTGTATTCACCCTCACATGATATGCTAGGAAATGGAAGCTTGGATAGGTTTAGGGTAGACCAATTCTAGACCTTGTCTCTATGCTATCCTAACATTGCTACACTGCTCTTTATCCCACCCAGAGTTGTTGTCCACTAATACTATGTCAATGTCAATTATATTTATTACTGACACTTCCAATGTTAATATTATTTATTAAACACCTGCACATTACTGGGAACTTCAAGGTACACAGAGGAGCTACCAGCCTTCCCTCAAAACAGTAATTCTAATAGAGTAACAGAACATGTCTTCAAATGAATTACTATATTGAACTCTTCATTTTGGTCTTGGGGAAGCTAGACATACCATTCTTAGTGAGATGTCAAGCAGAAGTCAGGCATATAATATATATTAATAATTAATATATAATTATATAATATATTCTATATGATAATATATTCTATTATATTTATATATTATATATTATATATAATGAGTATATAATTAATAATTATAGAAAGTTATGACCATTCTGTACTCTTTACATGTTTTTGTAATACATAAAAACTCAGTACGGTAAGTTATAAATGAAAAAAAATAGTGAAGGACTGGTGGTAGATCACCTGTCTACTAAGCACAAACCCCAGTACCACAAAAAAAGAAGAAAGATAATTAAAATGTTATTTACTTTTCAATTTAAAGCATTCGTAACATTGAAAAATAAAATATTTTTATTGCTTTTTACTTTTTCAAGACTAGTTTAAATAGCACTTGCATTCTTATCATGTAAACAATGATGCAGAACAGGTATCTTTCCTATACTTTCTAAGTCCAGGTCAGCTTCCAACATTTTACCCTTTATGCTTTCAGAGTTGTGAATTATTCTAATAGTTTCTGCTGTGTGCTTTTTTTCTTTTTTCTTTCCCTTTTCTTTTTAAAGCAGCCCCATTTTCTCTGGGACATCTTCATCCAACACAAACAGGTTCTTCATGGATGTCATAAGTTTGCCTTCACTAAGATCCTATGGTACTTAATTTAATGTATCATCCTTCTTAGGTCACATTGCCAGCATCATTCTGTATGTCCCTGTATGTAAATTTTACATGAAATAAAAATTTAAATTTAAATTGGTGATCTTTCTGCCTCCAAAATGTGGTTGTGCTTAGCCAATTACGTGAAGACCTAAGTTCAAGAATTCTGCAACTTTGCCAGGTGCCGGTGGCTCACACCTGTAATCCTATCTACTCAGGAGGCAGGTATTAGAAGGACTGGGTTTTGAAGCCAGTCTGGGCAAATAGTTCGTGAGACCCTATCAGGAAAAAAACCCATCACAAGAAAGGGCTGGTCGCTATTCACAACAGCCAAGTTATGGAAACAGCCAAGATGCCCCACTACTAATGAATGGATCAATAAAATGTGTTATTTATACACAATGGAATTTTACTCAGCCACGAAGAAGAATGAAATCTTATCATTTGCAAGTAAATGGATAGAAATGGAGAACATTATCTTAAGTGCAGTCAGCCAGGCTCAGAAAGCCAAAAATTGTATGCTCTCCCTCATAGGCAGACTTTAGATCTAAAACAAATGCAGTAATATTAATAGACATGGGTCACACGCTAAGGGGAGTAGGAATACAGGAGGAATAGGGAAAGGTAGGAAACCCAAAACTTGAAAGTGTTTGATGTCCCCACTGCAGAGGAGCTAATACAGTAACCTTAAAACAACAGAGGTCAATATGGGAAGGTGACCTGGAAGTAGTGAAGATGTCTGGTAGAGATGAATCAATTTGGGTTGTCATACACACGTGCATGGAAGCAATACTAGGAATCTCTCTGTATAGCTATCCCTATCTCAACTAGCAAAAACACTATGTCTTTCTTATTATTGCTTATGTCTACTCTTCAACAAAATCAGAAAAGAGGGCAAAACAGGTTCTGCCTGGAAGCAAGAGGGGTGGGAAGGAGAGGAAGGGGGCGAGGGGCATAACGGAAAAATGGCCCAAACAATGTATGCACATATGAATAAATGAATAAAGAAAATAAAAAACAAGAAAGGGCTGGTGAAGTGGCTCAAGGTGTAGGCCCTGAGTTCAACCCCCAGTACTGTAAAAAAACAAAAACAAAAAAAAACGGTTCTGCAACTTTGCCACCAGACAGCCTTCAAACTTGAATGACAGCAATGTATCACCACCAGGTCTCCATTCTGCTGGCTCACCCTATTTCACCCTACTGATTTTGGACTTGTCACCCTCCAAACTCCTTAAAATAATCATTTGTATTCTTTCTCTCTCTCTTCTCTCATCCTTCCTCCTTTGTTCTTCCTTCTCTCTCTCTCTTCATATATATATATATATATGTACACAAATGCATGCATAAACATTCTAGTTCTGTTTTTCTGGATAGCCCTAATATAGTACCCCTCTTTCTTTTATAATTCTATTTATGCTTGACTAGTATTTCACTTTCAGTGTTCTCACTTCTTTCTATTTTATTGCTTCACTATCACCTTCATTTATCAAATCTCTCTTTCAATTATTCATTTTTATGAAACATCAAGTGTGTCTATTATTGGAAGACAAGAAAATAATAGTTAGACATGTTGCCCTCTGTGCACAAAGTGAGTAACAGACCACCAGTGACTGATCGCTGAGAGACAGAAAAAAGTAACATGGACTGAAGAGCTGGCACAAGGTTCATACTTTACTTAATTACCCCAACTGTGTAACTGTATTGTTGGCGGGGGATGGGAGCTGGCAATATTTAATTAAAGTATGGTAACTAACTGAAATTTTTGCATATTGAAATCACACAAGGGAATGGCTACAGTCACTTATTTTGAACTGATTGTCTAGGTTCATCTTTACTAAAGTTCCTACCATGAAGTTCCTACTCCAAAGCAAAAAACCAAACCAAAACAACAACAACAACAACAAAACCACAGAATCAGCAGCATCTCTATAAGAAGTCTCCTATTTCACTAACTGGACATCTTGAAATATCACACACCTCTTTTCTAGCCTAATTTCTGTGAATAATTGGCACTTAGAAGATCATGTAACAAATGTCCAAGTGGTTTGTGACCAAGACAGCTGATTTAAATTTTTTTTATTTTATCATTTTACAGCTAGTTTTTACTGGAATATAATAATACTCCAGTTTCTAGTGGGGCATATAGCTCCAGTTAGATGTTTCCAATCAAAATCAATTTCTGGCCAGTAGGATGTGAATAAAACTGTTGTGTGCCTCTTCTGGGTTTGACCTTTAAAAGAATGCAGGTTCTTTCCTCTGGCCTTTCTCCACTGGCTGGGGCACAGATGTAAGGACATGAAGTATGCCAGCCACTTGGAACACATAAATGGCATCTGACTGTTGAGTGAGGGTGATAAAGTACCATTATGCACCCTGTACTACTGTCTCTGGGCTATTATATGAGACAGAACGAACTTTGATCTTGTTTTAACCACTGTATTTTGGGGATTTTGTGCTATAGAAATTTAGCTCTAACCTAACCATACTTGTAGTATGGTGAATGGTTTCTTATTTGAAAACAGTAACACTGGGTGGGCTTATATACATAACACTATATAGTTAATGGATTCTCTTCCTTCCAACTTTCATAAATGGGACAAGAGAAAAAAATGGTGACCCTTTGTCTAAAAGTATTTGCTTGTGTAGGACAGACTGAACCAAACCTACTGATGAAGATCAATGGCATGAGGAAGCCACCATAGACAAAATTAGTAGATGTGGTGTTTCCCATTTAGCAGTTACTGTGCACTGAATCTATGACCTTCCATTTCTAACAACCAAATGTGTTAGATGTGGACTTCCAATATTGAAAGTGAACTTCAAAGAGCAGCTGAGGTCTATTGATAGAAACACTATAAAGCTATGACAAAAAATGTAAGGTAATATTAATCAGTTCAGTCTGACATGGAAATAATTTATCCTACTGCAGCCATTTAATATGTGCATCATGAAATCTGTCTCTTGTGTAAGAAGCACATTAAAATAAGATCTCATACAGTAAACACAATTGTGTAACACTCATCTGTACACACTAGAGGGCACTCACCTACTTGTTCTCAAATCAGTCAGTAGTAGACTCACCTTAGGATCTTGTTTTAAAAAATGTATATACAATGGTCGTGGAAGGCCCATGACTCTGCATTTTTAATGAGAGGCTACATAAGAGCATGGTTAAAAGGAAACCTGAATGTCAGTGTTTGAAAGTTGGCTTTCCATTTGTGAACTTGGACAATTAGTTAACCTCCCTGTGCTCAGTTACTTCATCTATCAGAATAGTAGCACCTATCTCTTTGAATAGTTGTGATGACTAAATGAGTTAACTTAAAACACAATATAGTACATGGAAATAAGTATCAGCTCTATTGTTATAAGTATTATTTTAATAAATACATTCATTGATTTCATAGCAGAGAACCTCAAAACCATGCTTGAGAAATACAGGACTATTTTTTTAAAAATCCCTTCATACTCAACTCAGCCAAAACTCAGGTTCTTACCCTTAGCTATCATATGAAATGATACCTATCCTATTATTTATATACACTATATTTATAGAGTAACCTGAAGCCATCCTCCCTAGGTTCTGAGGCAGCCAGTCCTGCAAAGAGGACTTCTTTGAACCATGTAGTCACCGAGGAGAACTGTTCTGCTTTCCACAACAATATATCCCAATGAGGGGAAGCATTCTCTATCTAGCCTGAAGATCCTGTAGATATGGAGATTGATTTCCAGGAATCATGGCAGCTTAGTAGTGTCTGACTTAAGAGATAGTGAAGCAGACTTCAGTTCTGCTTAATGTACCAGGAGTAAGAAAGGTGGGGCTGCCATAGTGGTGGGAGGAGACCAGAAAAGGAGAAGGGAGCTGGGGTCACTTCTTGGCTCTGCCTAGAATTCAACAACATTGTTTTGTTACCATCAAATTAGCAGTGCCAGGGGGGAATCAGGCTCATGAGTCTTGCCTGTAGTACCAGATGAATGACTGGGAATGATTCCATGTGAAAGAATTTCATACTGGGGGACTCCTTTGCCAGAAGCAGTTGCTACTTGTACACTCAGTGAAGCCTTATGGGTCACCCACATGCCTAATGTCTAAACAGAAAACAGGCAAAATGTAAACAGATAAAAACATCTCTTTCCTCTGTTAGAATTCCTGACATTGCAAAATCATAAGATTTTATCTTAATCTGTTTCAAGAGATCAAAA
The DNA here is from genome assembly GCF_047511655.1 of Castor canadensis. Lineage (NCBI taxonomy): Eukaryota > Metazoa > Chordata > Mammalia > Rodentia > Castoridae > Castor > Castor canadensis. The sequence goes on from NC_133390.1 coordinate 47,795,662, forward strand.
TCCTAATCCAATGGTTTTGAAATCATTCTATTCTCAGATCACTTCAAAGGAATTCCTGTGAAGAAGTCCAATTGAAATGTGAACATAAATTATAGCCGATTTTGTTGGGGTATGGTCTCTGGCTCATCAATGTCTCTACTGTTTGTCTGTCTCCAATATCAGATTACTAGGATCTTTTATTTGAACCCTAAAACCAAGAAGAAAAAAGTTTAGTCATGATTAAACAAATTCCTCCTTTTACAGAGGATAAAAAATGAATCCCTAATTGTTAAAAATTATTACGTAGAATATAAGAGCTATATGGAGGGTATACAGAAATAAAATTCAAGATTGCTATTTAAATTCAAAGAAAAGAATAGAAATTAATATTGATCTCTATTGGTTTCATTGGGGTGGGAACAATGAGTCAAGAACAAGTAAGAAGTGAGTGATCTAAGATGGAGAATTAGAAGCACTCAGCACTTACCTACTTCTCCAGGAGATAGTATCAAAATAACTACAGAGCAACTGTTTATCAATGTGGGGGACTGTAGGAGAAAGCTGAAATTCCATTGCAGACAGTCAAAACCCAGAGAAACCCAGAGACCGTGGATAGTAGAATAAAGGTGCGACAAAGCACCCTGGCACAAATTACATAGTAGCATGACAGAGATCTGTGACAGGTAGGTACAGACCTGATATGCTATAATCACTGACACTGACTCTGCCTGTGTACTGTGCAAAGTAAAACTTCCGGAGTATATCATTATTGGAGGAGTCTGCTGGCTACCAGGGCAGTTTAGAGACATTTCAACTGGCCTTCACCAGAGAGCACTCCGGCTGGTTATCTGAAGAGCAACACAAATTAAAAAATGAGGTAGTGAATAATTACCAGTCTTTGCTCTTTCCAAAGGGTGCACCGCCTAAGAAAACATGGAAGGAATCTAATTCACTTCGTTGGGAATATCCACTCTTGCCTGCAAGCTTGGGCATATAGGGAAGAGAAAATTTTTATTTTGTATAAATAAATTTTTTGGTTATTAAAGGATGACAGCAAGATGGTGAGTGATATCACCTGCCATTCTTCCTGGTTGATATGCCTTATTAAATAACTATTCTCACACCTGATTCCCTGCAGCACTGCTAAGAAAGTGAGTTCTTGCAGCAAAGCAATTTTGATTTAATCAACAGCCCGAGAATATGCCAGTAATGGTAAGCAAAGGAGATCCACAGTCTGTGGGCACAGAAGCCTCTGCAAGTGCTGTGCACAGACTCTAACTGATAGAGAAATCAACAACAACAACAAAAAAAACAGAGACAGCAGACACACATACACAAAAGCCTCCACCAAGACAAAAGAGAGCCTCAGGTTGGACAGGACATGGCTACCAGCCACAGCCCTATCTAAGAAACTGCACTGGCATATACCTTCACAATGGGGCAGAAGCACAGCTCAGCAGCTTCCAACATGGAAAGGACTGCCACTGGAACAGACAAAAACTGTGAGTTTGTGGGGACTTGGGAGAAGGAGAAGCTGCAAGTTTAGAGGGAACTTTGTGAGACTGAGAGGGCTAAGGGCCCAGATCTCAGAAACCTTCACTGGAGATTGTATTCAGATGTGGGAAAAAGAGCAGTAGACCATATTAAAAGATAATCCTCAAACTAGACTGCCATCTACTGATTTGCCTATAGGAGGCAAGGGGGTGTAGATACAGTTAGCCACTAGGGAAGCAACTGAAAATTCTGATTTTTTTTAATGTTTCTTTTGCTGCTGTTTGGTTTTGATTGTTGTGAGCTTTTATTTATTTATTTGTAATTTTTGGTATATTAGGGTAAAATTGTACTTTCTCATTTTCTTTTTAGTTCTGCTTTTCCTTCCTTCTCTCTGAAGTCATTCTATGAACTATGATGCTAGCCTTTCACTATTTAAACTTACACTATATCCTCTCCCTCTCTTTCCTATTAGCCTTTCCCATTTATACCTACATTCCATCTAAATTAGAACTGCTCTTTCATTCACATTTTGCCTCTGTTTCTGTCTTCCCATCCATAATCTTTCTTTGTTACCTATATGTTTACCAGGTAATTGGATTGCCAGATCAACGTTTATAGTTGATGTTTTTGTTTGTTTGTTAATTTTCTTCATCTTCCTCTTTTCCCCAATACATTAACTAGATCTTTTCTATCTACTTCACTCACTTTCTCATTAATCCCTATTAGTAAATTATGCCACAATCGCTTCCTGCCTTATAAGACTGTATCCCCTGTATTACTAATTAGTGTTACCCCAGCTGTCTCCTTCCCATTACCCTTATTAATAAGGGCTTCCTAGAATGCAAAGATTCATCTTTGATCCTATACACCTCTAAATATACTAGAGCAGAAGTATACTAGATTGGACTTTATTAGGGTTTGCTGTAATCTCAAAGCTGTAGTTTATCACCTGTGATAGCTTTTGCAACTGAACTTTCTCTTCCTTAGTAGAGGAGGGGCTGAAACCAGTGTCATGAGTATTGAAGTCAAATCTTGACAACTAAGCCATATACCTCCAGTCTAGTGAAATAATAATTAACATATATGCACCAAATGTTGGTACACCCAACTTCATTAATAAAACAATACTGGATTTAAAAGCATAGATAGAACTACAACACAGTAATAAAGTATGACTTCAATAGCCTGCTTTTTCCAATATTGTGAAAATGACTATACTACCTAAAACAATCTCAGATTTAATACAATTCTCATCAAAATGTCAATGTCATTCTTCACAGGAACAGAAAAATAAATCCTAAAATTTATATGAAAGTACAGAAGACCCCAAATAGCCAAAGCAATCCTGAACACTAGAGTGATGATGGAGGTATAACAATACCATACTTCAAATTATACTATAAAGCCACAGTAACCAAAACAGCATGGTACTGGCACAAAAATAGACATAAAGGGAAATGGAATAGAATAGAAATCCCCAAAATTAACCCACACAGCTACAGCCATCTGATTTTTGACAAAGGAGCCAAAAACTTACATTTGAGAAAAGATAACTTCTTTGACAAATGGTGCTGGGAAAACCGGTTATCTACATGTAAAAAAACTGAAACTCAACCCCTACCTCTCAACCCTGTGCAATTATAAATTCAAAATGAATCAATGATCATAATGTAAGACCTAAAACTTTGAAACTACGGGAAGCATAGGGAAAGCCATTGAAGATATAGGAATTGGAAGTCATTTCCTAAACAGGACTCCACCAAGGAAATAAGATCAAGAAATGACAAATGGGATTAAATAACAAATGAGACAAAAAAAATTCTGCACAAAGGAATCAATTGCCAGACTCAAGAGACAACCCAAAGAATGGGAGAAAATCCTTTCCAGCTATTCATGTGATAAAGGATTAATATCTAGAATATATAAAGAACTCAGAAAGTTAAACAGGAAAGGAAAAAATAATCCAAGTAACAAATGGGCAAATTAATTAAACAGACAATGGTCAGAAGTACGAAAGACTAACTAACACAAGAAGAGGTATTCAATATCCTTAACCATAAAGGAAATGCAAATCAAAACTACATTGAAATTCTACTTTACCCATGTAAAAATAGCTATCATCAAGGAAACAAAAAATAAATGCTGATAAGGATGAGGGGGCATATAGAGTTGGTGAGAATATAAACTATACAATCTCTAGAAATCAGTATGGAAGTTCATCAAAAAACTTAAAATAGACCTAACCTATGACCCTACATGGGCATATGTTTGAAGTAGTGTAAATCAATATACAAGAGAGATACCTATATATCCATGGACATTGCAGCATTATGTACAATAGCCAAGCTGGGGAATCAGCCTAGATACCCCAAAATTGATGAATAGATAAAGAAAATATGATATAAACATACATAATCGAGAATTACTCAACACAAAGAGCAAAATTATGTCATTTGCAGGAAAATGGATGGAACTGGAGAGCAACATTTTGAGCAAAATAAGCCAAGCTCAAAAAGCCCAACATCACATTTTCAATCATATGTGGAATCTAGATTTAAAATGGTAATGATAATAGTAATAATAATAATGAAAATGAAGTATGAATGTAAAGAGGGGACTACTGGGAGGCAGAATCAGTCAGGGGGCGGGGAATAAGAGAGGGTACCAGGAGGTAAAAAGCTATATCATTTATATATTTTTATATATATTTATGTGTGTGTGTGTGTATTTATGAAGATATCATAATGAGATGCCCAAATACTGTTTGAAAAAGGAGCAGGGGGCAACTGAGGTAATATAAAGGAATGGGTGAGTTTGTTCAAAGTACAGTGTGTTTAACTATGGAAATTATCACAATGTAACTCTCTTGTACTATTCATGATTCCCTAACTTAACAGATATTAAATTTTTTGATGATGCTATATTTCTTATACACATTCATACATATATTTTTTCTCTTTTGTTCTTTATCATCTAAGTTCTTCTTTTCCTCTTTTCTCCTTCATTTTTTCCCTTTTTAAAAATTTCCCTTTTTACATTACTCCTGCTTTCTTCATTTTTTACCTCTTTCTTTCTTCTTTCTTTTTTGTTGTTTTCAATTGAATTTTTTCATCTTTCTTTCCCCCTTCCACTTCTCATGTTCTTCCTTTTTAATTAATTTTTTACATTTAGTTTGTTCTGTATTTCTTTCACCTTTCTTTTCTGGTACAGTCCTGATATTGTGGCTGGTTTTTTTTAACATGATTTTTTCCTTAGTTTCTTTATCTGTTGTTATTTTATTTGTTCTTATTGTTATTAGCTCTTCTCTTTCCATTTGGTGCTGGGGATCAAGCCTGACATTTTACAGATGTTTGGTGAGTGTGCTTCCACTAAACTATATTCTCAGCCCAGGAAATAGAAATGCCACCTTACTCCACCCATGATCCAGCTCTGCTCAAAACTTGACAGGTACTTCAACTTACAGAATAGCAACATCCAATGATCTATCCCACATAGGTACATCAAGTTGCTGAGCACCTGCTTCTAGATACCCTCATACCAACACCAGAGAGAAATAACACTAGAGTTGGAGATACTGTACCTATGAGAGCTATCAGCATTGGTCACTCCCATACTCTGTCAAATTACTCATTGCTGACAAATCTAAAGGTGTAACTATAGATGGTACTCCCCATATTTCCTACTGTCTATATCACACCTGCCTGTGTTACCAGTTGGATCCCATTCTTGTGAGACCTACAGAAAAAACAGGTCTCTCATGTTCCAAAACAGTAAGCATTATGTCAAAATCCACTAAAGACAAAGAAGCTAAAGAGAAAGTACACTATAATGTTTGACAGAAGTTAAATTCAATACTACACAGAAAGCCAATATTCTTGGACCCATTATCAAGAGTAGGTTTCAGACTAAGGCATTCACATAAAAGTGGAAAAGATATCCATCCAAACAGATGCAAATATCTCAACATAGAAACACAAGAAATATGAAAAAAATGCAATGTGACTCCTCTAAAAGTTGTTAACACTCTAGTAACTGATACCAAATATACTAGAGTGGATAAAAAGCTGTACAATGAATTCAAATAATGATTATAAAATGATCAATAAATTCAAAGTTGATCAAATAAATAGTTGAATGAATTAAGTAACATACTGCAAGATATGAAAGAGCTGTTCAATAAAGAATCAAACAGAAATCTTAGAAACAATAAGTTCAGTAAGTCAAATTTTAAAATTGGTTAAAAAGCTCACCAATACACTAAGTCAAGTAGGAAAAAGAATATTAGGACTTGATGACAAGGTTGGTAAGTTAACACATTCAGACAGTAATACAGGAAAAAAATCAAGTGAGAAAAAAAATAGAATATACAGGATCTATGGCATACCATTAAAAGGTTGTGCATGTCTAAACAGACTAGATGAGGGAGAAGAGCTGCTGGCTAAAGGTATAGAAAAAAAGATTCAGTAAAATATTAGCAGAAAGTTTCCCAAATCTCAGGAAAGATATAGACATCCAGATACAGGAGGCATTCTGAATGCAAGTAGAGATGATAAGAAAAGAACCTCTCCACAACACATTATATTTAAACTGACAAAAGTACAAAACAAAGAAATTAAAATCTATAAAATCTACAAGAAAGATGTGCTAAATCATATATAAGGGCAAGCCCATCAAGACAACAGCATTTTTCTCACCAGAAACTTTAAAGGCCAAGAAGGCATGGAATGATGTGAAGCCCTGAAAGAAAATTACTGCTGGAGCTGGGGATGTGGTTCAGTGGTAGAGGATGTGCATAGCATGCAAGAGGCCTTGGGTTCAATCTCCAGCAACATTAAGAAATTAATTTTTTTGATAGCAATAACATTTATTGGGTTTGTAATATGTGTCAAACCTTGTGCTAAACTATTTTACATCTATTTTTCCTTTAAGTGATCATAACTGCCTTTTTAAGTGAATATAATTTGCTTCATTTAAAATGTTAACAAGTGGGAAATACCAATTTGACAAAAATAAGAAAATTCATTTTGGAAGAAAATTGTTTGCCTACAGAAATTTCTTTTTTTTTTTTTCCCATGTGTTGAAACCTTTTTGTTTTATCCTTTTTTAAAATTTTTTATTATGTGCATACATTGTTTGGGTCATTTCTCCACCTTGCCCCCCTCCCCCATCCTTCCCCCACATCCTTCTCCCACATCCTTCCCCCCTCCCCCACCTTTTACCCCCCTCCCTTTCTCAGTTTCAGGCAGGTTCTGCCCTTGTGACTGATTTTGTTAAAGAAAAAACATAAGCAAAATAAGAAAGACAAAACATTTTTGCTAGTTGAGTTAAGGATAGCTATACAGAAAAATTCCTACTATGCTCTCATGTACCCATGTGTTATATCCCATGTTGATTCAACTCTAACTGATCTTTACATTGGTTCCCGATCCCCTGCTAGTGATAACCTGTCGTTTTAAGGTTTCTGTATCAGTTCCTCTGGAGTGGGGATAGCAAATGCTTTCATGTTTTGGGTTTTCTACCTATTCCTATATCTCCAGTATGTGCTCTCCCCTTTTCTTGTGATCCAAGTCCAACAACATTGCTGCATTTGCACTAGATCTAAAGTCTGCATATGAGGGAGAACATATGAGTTTTGGTCTTGTGAGCCTGGCTGACCTCGCTCAGAATGATGTTCTCCAGTTCCATCCATTTACCTGCAAATGATAAGATTTCATTTTTCTTCATGGCTGAGTAAAATTCCATTTTGTACAAGGTACCACATTTTCTTGATCCATTCATCAGTAGTGGGGCATCTTGGCTGTTTCCATAACTTGGCTATTGTGAATACTGTTGCAATAAACATGGGTGTGCAGGTGCCTCTGGAGTAACCTGTGTTGCATTTCTTTGGGTATATCCCCAGGAGTGGGATTGCTGGATCATATGGCAGGTCTATGTTTAGATTTTTAAGAAGCCTCCAAATTTTTTTCCAGAGTGGTTGCATCAGCTTGCATTCCCACCAGCAGTGGATTAGGGTTTCTTTTTTCCCACATCCTCACCAGCACTTGGTGGTGTTTTGGATGATGGCTATTCTAACAGGGGTGAGATGGAATCTTAGTATGCTTTTGATTTGTATTTCCTTTACGGCCAGAGATGGTGAGCATTTTTATATGTGTTTTTTGGCCATTTGAATTTCTTTTGAAAAAGGTCTGTTTAGATCAGTTGCCCATTTCTTAATTGGTTCATGGACTTTAGGAGTTTCTTAAGTTCCCTGTATATTCTGGTTATCAGTCCCTTGTATGATATATAGCTGGCAAATATTTTCTCCCACTCTATGGGTGGTCTTTTCAGTTTAGAGACCATTTCTTTTGTTGTGCAGAAGCTTTTTAATTTTATGAAGTCCCATTTATTCATCCTTTCTCTTAGTTGCTGGGCTGCTGGGGTTCTATTGAGGAAGTCTTTGCCTATACCTATTTGTTCCAAAGTGTTTCCTGCTCCTTCCTGTAGTAACTTCAGAGTTGCAGGTCTGATATTTCGGTCCTTGATCCATTTTGAGTTGATACTACTACAGGGCGATAGACGTGGATCTAGTCTCAGTTTCTTGCAGACAGGTAACCACTTTTCCAAGCAACATTTGTTGAAGAGGCTGTCTTTTCTCCATCATATATTTTTGGCACCTTTGTCAAAAATGAGGTGGGTGTAGTTGTGTGGGTTCATATGTGGGTCCTCTATTCTGTTCCACTGTTCTTCATGTCTGTTTTTGTGCCAGTACCATACTGTTTTTATTGCTATTGCTTTGTAATATAGCTTGAATTCAGGTATTGTGATACCTCCAGCATTGCTCTTTTTGCTGAGTATTGCCTTGGCTATCACTGTCTTTTGTGTTTCCAAATGAACTTTAGGGTAGATTTTTCAATCTCTGTGATGAAAGTCATTGGGATTTCGATGGGAATTGCATTAAACATGTAGATTGCTTTCGGTAGTATAGCGATTTTTACTATGTTGATTCTACCAATCCATGAGCATGGGAGATCTTTCCATCTTCTGTAGTCTTCCTCGATCTCTTTCTTCAGGAGTTTGTAATTCTCCTTGTAGAGGTCATTCACATCCTTTGTTAAATTTACTCCTAGGTACTAGATAATTTTTTAGGCTATTGTGAATGGAATTGTTTCCATGCGTTCCTTCTCAGTTTGTTCATTGTTGGTGTATAGAAAAGCTAATGATTTTTGTGGGTTGATTTTGTATCCTGCCACCTTACTGTAGCTGTTTATGATGTCTAAGAGTTTTTGGGTAGAGTTTTTTGGGTCTTTAAGGTATAGTATCATATAGTCTGCAAATAATATTTGACAGTTTCTTTACCTATTTGTATTCCTTTTATTTCTTCTTCTTGCCTAATTGCTCTGGCTAGAAATTCCAGTACTATGTTAAATAGGAGTGGGGATAGTGGGCATCCTTGTCTCATTCCTGATTTTAGGGGGAATGGAAGAAATTAATTTTTAAATTAAAAATAATTAAATAAAAACTGCCAACCTAGATTACTATATGCAGCAAAGTTACCCTTCAAAATTGAAGGAAAAAATAAAGAACTTTGAAGATAAGAATAAGTTAGGGCTGAGCAAATAACTCAGCAGAGTTATCCCCAGCACTGCAAAAAATAGATAAATAAATAAATAAACACTACAAAAGATTCATAAAGTAAAGGCTGGCAGAATGACTCAAGTGGTAGAGTGCCTGCCTAGAAAGTATGAGGCCCAGAGTTCAAACACCAGTAGCACCAAAAAAAAAAAAATTCATAAAGTAATCTTACACCCAGAAAAGGAACTAAGACAAACATAATCATCAAAGCATGGGAAAGAATAAATCTCACTAGAAGATAAATAAGCAATGAAAAGTAGGAAAGAATCATGCATAATTAATTCAGTAAACCATCAAACCCGAAGATGAATAAGGAAAAAAGAAACAAACATAAAATATTCAAAAGAGTCAGAAGAAAAACAACAAAATGATAGGAACTAGTATATAACCATCAATAATAACCATTAATATAAATAGTATTAATTCTCCAATTAAAAGGTGCAAAATGGTTGATGGTATTAAAGACAAGACACCTACCTCAACAGTAAAGACATACAAATGGAAAGTGATATTCCAAGCAAATGAAATTGAAAGCAAGCAGGAATAGTTATGTTTATACCTGAGAAAACAGACTTTGAGCAAAAACCACTTAGAGGACACAAAGAAGTTCACTACATTTGGATAAAGGGCACAGCCCATTAAGAAGAGATAATAATCGTAAATGTGTAATGAAAATTGAAGCAATTATATAAAACAAACAGTATTGGTTGTAAAAGGAGAGAAAGACCTCTATACAATAATAGTATTCAAGTACCTCATTCTCACCAATAGATAGGTCTTCCATACAAACAAAATTTAAAGAAGAAAAATCAGAGTTAATTTATACTATAGACCAAGAGAACTGAATATACATCTACAGATCATTCCACTCAACAGGTACAGAAAACACATTCTTTGCATCAGCACTTTAAACTTTTTGGACTGTAAAGCAAGTTTTCAAAAATTTTTGAAAGTTGAAATAATCTTATTAGGTCATAATGGAATGAAACTAGAAGTCAGTAGAAAGAAACTACAAAATTTAAATATACAGAGACTGAAGAATGCACTTTTGTGTAAACAGTGCAAATTAAAAGAATCAGGGTGTAAAATTTTAAATCCTAGAATCAAATAAAAATGGAAACATAGCATAGCAAACTCTGTGAGGTACATCATAAGCAATACTAAGAGGCAAGTTTATTGCTCTGTCTACCTACATTAAAAAGATAGCATGACTTCAAATAAACAACCTAATGGTACATTTCAAGGTCTTAGAAAAATGAGGAAAAAAAACCTGAACCCAAAATCAACAGAAGAAAAAGAAATAATAAAGACTAGGGCATAAATAAATACAACAGAGACTAAAAGAACAGTACAATGGATGAATAAAATAAAGAATTGTTTGAAAAATAAACAAAATTGACAAATCTGTGACCAAGCTGACCAAAAGAAAGAGAGGAAAGACCCAAATTACTAAAATTAGAAATAAAAATGGGATATTACCACAGATATCAATGAATGTCATAGAATAATTAGGGACTATTATAAAAATATGTCAATAAATTGGAAAACCTAGAAGAGATGGACAAATACCTGGTCACATACAACCTATAGAAATTGAACCAAGATGATAGAAAAAACCTAAATAGATCAGAAAGAATCTAGTAGATTGAAGCAGTAATGAAATGTTGCTCAACAAAGAAAAGCCTAGGATAGCTTGAATTAAGACAAATGCGCCTCAAAGAATTTCATAAACTAGAATAGGAAGAAATATTTCCAAATGTATTATAAAAATCCAATATTAACCTGTTACCACAACCTGATAAAAAACATAATAAAAAAGGAAATATAGACTGTTATACTTGATGAAAATAGACACAAAAGTCCTAACTTAACCACTTGCAAATCAAATTCAGTACCACATTAAAAAGATCATACCACATGATCAAGTCAGTTTCTTGCATTCCAGGAATGCAAGAATAGTTAAACAAGTATAAGTCAAAAAAGTAACACATCACGTAGATTAATCAAAGCTAAACACATGATTGCCACAAGAGGTACAAAAAAGACTTTAGTAAAATTCAACATCCCTTTTTGATAATAGCCCCAAATAAATTAGCTACAGAAAATCATACTTCAACAAAATAAGATAATATATGGCAAACTGATAGCCAAAATCATACCAGATGGGGGAAAATTGAAAGTTTTTCCTCAAAATCAGGACAAGACAAGAATGTCCATTGTCACCACTCTTACTGAAAATAGTACTTGAAATTTTAGTCAGAGCAACAAAAGAAATAGTAAGAATACAAATATAAAAAGAAGAAGTTAAATTATCTGTTTGCAGATGATCTGATTCCAGTCTTAGAAAACTAAAGATTCCACCAAAAGACACTTAGAATAGATAAACAAATTCGGCAATGTACTAGCATAAAAAAAATCAGTTGCCTTTCTATATACCGATGTTCTAGTCACATTTTCATTACTTTGACAAATACCTCAGATAAACAACTTAAAAGGAGGAAGGATTTATTTTCACTCACAGATTCAGAGGTTTTAGTCCATGGTCAGCTAATTTCATTGCTGTTGGTCTAAGGTAAGGCTGAATATCTTGGCAGAGATTATGTAGTAAGGTAAAGCAGTTCACCTTATGGCAAACAGGAAGCAGAGAGAGAGAGAGAGAGTGAGAGAGAGAGGAAGGGGCAAAGAACAAGATATATCTTTTTCTGGGGCACCCCCCACCATGACCCACTTTGCCCCGGTTAGATACCACCTCCAAAACAGTGCTATCTTATGAATTCATCAAAGGACTAATCCACTCATAGGTCAGAGCTCTCAGAATCTAATCACTTTTCAATAGCACCACCATCTGGATACCAAATTTCAATCATATGAGCCTTTTGAGGTAACACTTTGTGTCCAAAGAGCAATACCTTAGCCCTGGCCCCCAAATACTCATGTTTATCTTGTACTGAAAAATGCAGTTAATTTGTCTCCAAGTCTCCAAACAGCCTTACCAATTTCAACATTGCTCAAAAGTTCAAGTTCAAAATCTCTTTCGAAACTTAAGACCCCTCTAAAATCAGAAACAAACATTACATACTTACAATATTCAAAGGCACAAAGTAAACATTTCCATTCCAAAAGGGAGAAACGTGAACATAGAAAGGAGATGGGACCAAGTGAAAACCAAAACCCAGCAGGGCAAACACTGAATACTATAACTCAAAGTCAGACATCTGGGTCACATAGTGGCATAATATGAGTTGAAAGAATTTTAGAAGCCCTGCCGCTATGACCTTTCCGCCTCCGTTGGGCAGATAGCCCAAATTCTTGGCATCTCTAACCTCCTGGGGTCTCCATTGCATTGTCAGCTTCATTCTCACAGCTTCATGCATTGTCCTCTCATTGGCTGCCAGCAAGGATTTTCACACTGCACATATTGATTGCCTGACCAGGTTTTCCTTTGAAATCTAGTTGGAAGCCACTCTGAGTTCCTATAACTTGTATTTTGCATACATAGGAAAATCAGCATCATGTGGATGATGTCAGGGTCTGTGTTACCTCAGTCAGTGACTGGATCCCCTTCAACCACAGCTTCCTAAGTGCATGGGTAAAACAGATGATGGGGAAATAATTTCCCTTATTATTTCTTTTCAGTAAAATTTTTTGTACCTTCATTCAAGATACTTAACTCTTCTTCTCATCTTTCTTCTTTTCTTTTTTCCTTTCCTTAACCTCTTTTTATTAGATAAAGTAATAATCAGTAGAAGTAATAACACTTCAATTTATTAATACTTAATATTTCTAGTTTAGCCTATATGACTTAGCTATTTCATTTTCCATCCTTATTGTGGGTATTCTTTCTGTTTCCAGTTTTTAAAATTACATTTAAATATTTGTTTCTTTTCTTGTGTTATTGTTATCAATACTACTTCCTGCTTTCTACCCTCTTAATAGCAGCAGGAACTTAGATCTCAAGAGATGGCTGCTTACTACAAACACCCCCATATAAAACCATAAGAGATATGTGGATTACCCTCTCTTCAGGAACATTCAGCAAGGGTTATAATATAATTCAGTGAGTGCAAGCCTGAAGATCTGCTCTAGATACAAGGGAAAGACTTTGAGTTAAAGATGCTGAGAGCTCCAAATAGCACGAAACCTGTCAGAGACACAGGGAAGCTGAAGGTGCTTCACATTTGGGGCCCTCAATAATGAGAGCTTGAAGAGGGAGAAATGAGTATTTGCAAGTGATTATGTATGGGAGCTCAGTTTCAGAAAGTCAGAGATCCAGAGGTTGGAGGATATGAACATTCTACTGTTGCCACCCTTTGGTATAGATTGGTGTAACCCCCATAGTGTTTTGCTGTCTCCAAACTAGACATCTGAATGCATTGTCAATACAGACCTGTCAGTGAAAAGTTAGTGTTTTGTCTCACCCCATACTGACCAGCAGGACAGCCAAGAGAAGTTACAGTTGTATTTGCTCACAAATCAGGCTCCCTGGTTGCTAGGTGGGAGACTACCATAAAGGAAATAAGAAAAAGACAAACACCACACAGTTCTGCTCTCACCAAATGGCACATAGCAAAAGTGGCCACAGAAAGAAGGGCTATTCCACAAAGGTAGAAGTCATTTACTTCTACCTACACAATTGCCCTCCTTGGAGGATAGGAAAGCTGTCCCTTTAACCCCTAATATTTTTGGTGTTGTATTCTTTGTTTGCTTGACTGTTGTATGTTTTTCTATAGAGACTGTTTTGATTAGCACCAATTGGTTTAAATGCTTACATATGATCTTTTATTCTATATTTTATAATTTTTCTCTTTTTCTTTTCTTCTCCTTTAAATATTTGATTTCTTTGTGCTTTTGTCTTGTCTTATTTATTTATTTATTTTGAGAAGGTCCCTTGCCATGGGGCATAGGCAGAACATGGGGTTTTGGATCTCCTGTATCAGCCTCCTGCATCCTAAGATGGAAGTTGTGAGCAACCACACCCAGGTATAACTGTTTAATTTTAATCCTCTCTTCTTCCTTCTTCTCCTCTCTTCTCCTCCATCCTCCATTTTATTCTCTCTTCATTATTTAATCAATCATCTCTCTCTTTCATTTTTCTTTATTTTCATTTTGTTTTGATTTGTTCTTGATTTTATTTTCATTGAATCTTCTCTTTTCTTTCTAATTCTCCTTTTCTATTCAATTTTCTCACTTCTCTATTTTCTCTCTTTTTCTGGTATTATTTTCTAGTATTGGTTACACCTGTATTTCCACAGCAGCTTTGTTTATATGTTCTGGTAGCAACTATAGTTAGTTTTCTTTTATTTGAATGATGGTGAGGATTGGGTCTCAATCTTGAACACTTCAGTGGATGTTTAGATACCAAGCTACACCCCCAGTTCAGTTGGAAGAAACTGCACCTCAACCCTGCAATAACCTAATCCCATCTAAACCTGGGAAAATACTTCAACTGAAACAACATGGAAGATTAAGGTTTCAAGCCATTGACTTAGCAACAGATTGAAAATCTCAATGCAAAACACAAGAAATATTCTTAAAAATGAAACACATCTCCTCCAAAAGTTAACAATGTCACAGTAACTGGTTCCAATGATAGCAAAGTGAAGGAAATTTCAAAGACAAAAAAAATCCAGAAGAATTCTTTTAAGAATAATCAATGAATTCAAAGGAGACATAAATAAGCACCTGAATGAAATCAAAGAGGAAGGGAATAAATAGCTAAATGAAATAAGGAAGGTGCTGCAGAATATGAAAAAAACAATCTAATAAACACATTTGAAAAAAATCCAATTGAATTCTTGGAATGGAAAACCTCAACAAGTCAAATAAAAAACTCAAATTCCTTGAGCAAGTAGATCAAACAGAAGACAGAATATTGGGGCTCGAAGTTAAGGTAGGCAAATTAGAACATTCTGACAGTAATAAAGAAAAAAACAAACACAATATACTAGGCTTCTGGAACACCATTAAAAACTAAGCTTATGAGTCATGGCAAAAAAGAAAGAGATGAGACACAAGCTAAAGGCAGAGAGAACATAGTCAGTGAAATAATAGCAGAAAGTTTCACAAACTGTGGGAAAGAGATTGACAGCCAGTGTTGGAAGATTTTAGACCCCAAGTAGAAATTAAAAGAAAAGAATCTCCCCGCACCATATTGTACTTAAATACCAAATATACAGAAGAAAGGGAATATTGAAAACAAGAAAGAAGTGGTAAGTCACACATAAAACCAAATGCAAACTCATCAGAATAATAGCAGATTTTTCAGCAGAAACTCTAAAAGCCAGGAAAGCCGGGAATGATGTTCTTTGAGCCATGAAAGAAAATAACTGCCAAATTACAGTACTATCCATCAAATTCACCTTTCAGAATAAAAGGAGAAATAAGCACCTTCCATGATGAGCACAAACTAAAGGAATTCATAACTACTAAGCCAGTACTGCAGAAGATAGTTAAAGGAATCCTACACACAGAAGAGGAAGGTAGACACTGCCAAAAAAGTGACATAAAAATTGATGTTCCAATGTATACTTTTGAAATATAGAGGATTATTAAGGAATGTTTTGAAAAGTTACAGTCCATTAAATTGGAAAATCCAAAATAAATGAATAAAATTCTTGACACATGTAACCTACCAAAATTGAACCAAGAAGAACAAACAACTTAAACAGATTGCTAATGAATAAAAAAATTAAAGCGTTATTTCATGGCTCAGCAGAACTAATATTGTCCAAATGGCTATAATACTAAAAGTGATCTACAGATTCAATTTGTCAACATCAAAATTCCAATCTCATTCTCCCCAGAAATAAAAAAACCAATTCTAAAATTAATATGGAAACATAAAAGAATCTGAATATCCAAAGTAATCCTGAGTAAATAGAGCTATTCTGGAGACATCACAATACCTGACTTCAAATTATACTGCAGAGCCATAGTAACAAGAACAGCATGGTACTAGCATAAAAAACAGACATGTACACTAGTTGAATAGAATAAAAGTCTCAGAAATAGAGAAGAAGACTTGGCTACAGCCATCTGATTTTTGACAAAGGTGCCAAAAACAGAAAAGATAGCCTCTTCAACAAATGGTGTTGGGAAAACTGGATATCCACATGTATAAGACTAAAACTAAATTCCTATTTCTCACTCTGTCCAAAAAGAATTCAAAATTAATCAAAGATTATAATGTAATACCTGAAACTTTGAAACTACTATAGGAATTTCACTATAGTAAATAGTGTTTATAGGAAAGCATAAGGAAAATGGTTGAATATATAGGCAGAGGGAAAACATTCTGAATACTTGCACAGGAAATAAGAGCAAGAATTGACAAATGAGATTGCATCAAATTTAAAGGCTTCTGCACAGCAAAGGAAGCAATTAATAACCTACAGAATGGGAGAAAAATTTTGCCAGCTATTCATCTGACAGCAGATTAAGACCCATAATATATGAAGACCTTAAAAATTAACAACAAATAACAAATAATCCAATTAACAAATGCATCAATGAATTGAACAGACATTTCTCAAAAGAATACAAATGGCAAATAAATACATGAAGAAATGTTAAATGCTCAACATTCTGCGACATAAAGGAAATTGACATCAAAATGACAGATTCCATATCACCAAAGTCCAAATAATCAGGAAAACAAATAACAAAAAGGGCTAGTAAGGATGTGGGAAAAAGTAATACTTATACCCTGCTGATGGAAACACAAATTAGTTCAGCCACTGTGGAAATCAGTATGTAGATCCTTTAGAAACCTAGAACTACAGTATGTTCCTGCTAAACCATTCCTGGGCATACATCTGAAAGGTTGTAAGTCAGCATGCAATAAAGATATTTGTACCCCAATGTTTAAATTTTCTTTTGGTGGAACTGGGGGTTGAACTTGGGCCTCCCACTTGCTAGGCAAATGCTCTACCACTATATCCATGCTCCTGTAAATAGTGTTTCTAGAAGCACTATTTATAATAGCCAAGCTATAGATGAGCCCAGGTACTCATACCCATCAACAGACAAATGGATAAAGAAAATGTGGTTTATATACACAATAGGGTTTTATTTAGCTATAAAGAAGAAAAAATTATGTGGTCTGCAGGAAAATAAATAGAACTAGATGTCATCATGTTAAGTGAAATAAGCCAAATTTTATAAAGACAAGTATTACAATTATCTCTTATGTGTAATCAAGGAGGAAAAAGCAGGAATGAAAGTAAAAGAGAGACTACCAGAAATGTGGAAGGCAAAAAGGAAATGGGAAAGGAGGTATGAAAATATAGTAGAGGGGATAAATATGATCAAAGTATATTTATGCATGTATGGAAATGTCATAATGAAACCCATTATTTATATAATTTATATGCTAATAAAGGAACATCAGTGTGATACAAGTAACTAAAGACAGAATTCCATAATTAATAAAACAGCAAATGATCTGTATGAGAAACTCAAGAGATAAGAATTAAAAAGATGCAAGCAGAAATCTTAACCAAATAAATGAAATTTTTTTAAAAATTGAAAAGTTCAATGAAAGACTAAATTGAGCAGAAAATGAATTTGTAACACAGATGAAAAAAGAAAAAAGGAAAGAGAGGGAAAATGAAGATAAAAAATAAACAAAAATGAAGAAAGACTACCAGAATTATCAGAAATCATTAGGCAAACCAATATTTATAACATGGATGTTCCAGAAGCAAAAAGAATAGACATCCAAACCTACTAAAACTATAGTTGATCATTTTCCAAATCTTGAGAAATATAGAGACAGTCAAATTTAAGAAGCCCAGGACCCCAGGAAGATTCCATCAAGAAGGTCTTTTCTGAGACATGTCACAGACAAACTGCCTAAATTCTAAGACAGAGAGAATTCTAAAAATAGTAACTGAAAGTGTGCCAAGTTCAGTAAAAGAGAGTCCTAATTAGACCATCAACGGATTCTGAACAGAAACCTTACAGGCAGGAGAGAAAGGGATGATGCAGTCAAAGTCCTGAACATAACAGCCAACCAAAAAATTATATAATCAGTAAACCTATCCCTCAGACAAAACAAGAAATAAAGACTTTCCAAGATAATTTAAAAAAAAATACCTAAGGCAATTCATCGCCAACAGACTAACCTTAAAAGAAATGCTTAAGGGACTCCTCTATCAAGGAGCAAAATGGTCATAACTACCATCACTAAAAATGGAAAAGTATATAACCTACTTCAAAGCAGATAAACAAGAGAAAGTTAAAAAGTGTCAAATCTTAACACAGGAAACCATCAAACCAAAAAGATGAACAATGAGAGAAGAAGAAAAGAACAAATGACAGATAAAACTACTAGATAAAAATTAACAAAATGACAAGATTAAGTCCTTACCTACCAATAATAACCTTAAATATAAACACATTAGAACTACACTCCCTAATTAAATGATATAGACTACATGAATGGATTAAAAAAAGACTTGATGATATACAAGAAACTCATATAACTAGTTGGCCACAGATTGATAATGAAGCATTGAAAAAATATTCCACACAAATGAAAATCAAAAGGAAGCAAGGGTAGCTCTACTTATATAAAATAGTGTTAATTCAAAAATAATATCAAGAGATGTGTTAGTGTTCCCTAGAGGAAAAATGTCAATAGAATAAATACATACATATATGTAGCTAATCCATATATAAATATATATATGGACATCTTAGGTTGATTTACATGATCTGAGGCTAGATAGTTCCACAATGTTTATCTATAAGGTGGAGAGATAGAGAAACCAGTTGATGCTCAGTTTGAGAAGCTGGAGGTCTCAGAATGAGGGAAACTAATGATGCTGCTGCTTTCCCCGTCCAAACATTAAGGCATGGAAGTTCCTGGAAACTTGCTAGAGTGAGTTCACATACAAAAGCCAAAAAAAAAACTGCAGTCCTACGGTCTGATGTTCTAGGTGATGGCAAAACTAAACTACATACCTGCTGAAGAAGAATCCAGCTTGCTTAGCTTCCTCCTGTGTTTGTTCTATGTGGGTACCCAGCCCATGATATAGTGTTGCCAACATTCAGGGCCAGCCTTCAGCCCTCAGTACACCAAACCACATGCCAATCATTCCTAGGTACACTCTCACAGGCAGACCCTGAAGTATTAAATTCCTAGGCATCTCTCAACATAATAAACTTGACAATCCAAAGCAATAATCACAAGAAATAAAGGTCACTGTATAATCACAAAGGGACCAAATCAACAGGAATAAATAATAGTTGTAAATACATGCACCCAAAGATGGCGTACCCAATTATTTAAAGCAAACTTTATTAGGTCTGCAGAGAGATACAGAGTTTAATAAATAAGAGTTGGGAAAATTAACACTCCCTTTTAACAGGTGATCAATCATCCAAATAAAAAAAAATCAACAAAAATATAGAATTAATAATTTAAATGGAGTTGAGAAACATTTATACAATACTTTATCCAACAGCAATAGAGCACACATTCTTTTTATCAACATACAGGATAATCTCCAGGATAAATCATATGTTAAGCCATAGAAAATTATAGAAAAAATTTTAAAAGTCAAAATCATATCATTTATCTTTTGTGATCACAGTGTAATGAAAATTCAAAATCAAAAAGAACAACTTTATAAGCTTTCAAATGGATGGAAATTAAACAACATGCTCTTGGGTGATCAATAAGTCAAAGGGAAAATCAATGGAAGATTTATAATCAAAGTACAACATCTAAATGCAAATTTTTTTCTTGAAGCAAATATAAATGGAAATACAACATACCAAAACTTATGGGATACAGAAAAAACTGTACTAAGACCAAAAATATAGCAATAAATTCCTGCTCCAAAAAAATAGGAAGACATCAAATAGTAGATGGAGAGAAATAACAAAGATCAGAGCAGAAATAAACAAAATGCAGACTAAAAATACAACAGATCAACAGATAAATGAAACAAACACTTTTTTTTAAAAGCGGAGCAAATTCAACCAATCTTTAGATACACCAACCAAAGAAAAAAGAGACATGACTCAAACAAAATCAGACATGAAAAATGAGAGATTATAATTGATACCACAGAAATACAAGGAATAAAAAAAGAATTTTATTAACAACTACATGTCAATAAACTGGAAAATCTAAAAGATATGGATAAGTTTCTGGACACATATGACCTACCAAAATTGAACCACAAAGACAAAGAAAATCTAAACAGACCAATAATGAGTAACAAAGCTAAACAAGTATCTAAATTTCCCAACAATGAAAACAGACCACAATTGGATGGCTTTAATTGTAGCAAACTTTCCAAATTCTAACACCTATTATTCTTAAACTATTCCAAAATATTGAAAAGGAGGGAACTCTTCCAAACTCATTATACAAGGCTATAGTTTTCCTCATACCACAACCAGACACTGATAAAACAACAAAAAGGAAACAATAGACCAAAAACCTTAATGAACATAGATGTAAAAATTCTCAAAAAAGTACAAGCAAACCAAATCCAGTATCATTACATAATGAGGTTATACATACAATCAAATGGAATTTGTGCAGGCATGCAAGGATGATTCAACATACATAAATCAATAAATGTAATATATTACATCCATAGAATGAAGAGAAAACCCGTATGATCATCTCAATCAATACAGAAAAAAACTGATAAGATTCAACATCCCTTAATGAAAAAATTCTCAATAAATTAGTTATAAAATAATATCTCTACAGAACAAGGGATATATATGACATCACATTCAACATAATATCGGAAGGGAAAAAACTGAAAGTGTTACTAAATCTGGAAAAAGACTAGGGTGTCTTCACCACCATTTTTTACATAGTACTGGAAGATGTAGCCAGAGCAGTTAGTCAAGAGAAAGAAATAAAATGCATCTAGATTGGAATGGAGCAAGCAAAATTATCCCAGTTTGTAGATGGCAGGATTTTATATAGAAAAACTTAAAGACTCCACCAAAAAGCTGTGAGAACTGGTAATTAAATCCAGTGAAGTTGAAGAAAACAAGATCAACTTACGAAATATCAGTAGTTTTATATACTAATAATGAAATTGCCAAAAATGAAAACAGAAAAGCAACTGCAATCACAACACCTAACAAAAATAAAATACTTAGGAATAAACATAACCAAGAAAGTAAATGAACTCTACAATGAAGATCATAACACACTGATGAAATAATTTAAGAGGAAACCGAACATTTGAAAAGCTTCCCATGCTCATGGATTGAAAGTATATATATTGTTAAAATGTCCACACTATCCAAACTGATTTAAAGATTGAATGCAATTTCCAAGTAAACATCAATATCATATTTCACAGAAAAAGAAAAACAATCCTAAATTTCTCATGGAACCACTGAAGACCAAAAATAGCAATCTTGAACAAAAAAATACAAAGCTGGAAAAATTACAATACCTGTCTTCCAAACATAGTCAGATGCTATAGGAACATGCATATATATTTTTATGTTATTGGCATAAATTTGAACCATAGATTGATGGAACTGAATAGAGAATCCAAATGTAAATTTAGGCATCTACAATGTATCACCATTGCTATAATAAAATAACAGGCTGTATGATTTATTTTTTTAAAAATTAAAGCAGTTTATTTGGCTGATAGTCTTAGAGGCTAAAAGTCCCAAACATTATTTATGTCTGTAATGTTGGAATATTTTACAATAATAATGCATTATACTACAATTAGGAAAATAGAATACATCATATATTTATCTGATAAATATATGACATTTTTATTTATGGAGCTTCTGTTAGGTAAAGGTATTGGGATTATTCTCTAGAAAGGTATCTGTTAGGTTCCTCTTTCAAAATGACAAAAATATATATGATTATAAAAGTTAGAAAATATGGAAAATAGAAAAAGGAAAACACACTAATAAATCTACCATATCAATACAATCATTACTGATGTGATTCTTTCCATTCATTTTTGCATTTATTAGTAAGGTTGTTTTTAAACAGTTAGATATCCAGCCACAAGAACAGTAATATATTCAGTTCTAGGTTCAGAAGGAATGATAGAATCATAGAATGTTTACATGAAAGAATCTTATAGATCAGAAATATCCAAATACTCATATCTTCTAGTAGTTAAAATCTGTATATTACAGATCCATTGTCTTATAGATTGTGTCACATAAATAGTAATCAAATTTTATTGACACTTGCCCCATTACTCACACTGAATTCTGATCTCCTGGAAAGCTGCATAAAATTTGGAAAGGGAGAATTTGGATGATGATTTACATATACTATGAGTAAAACCAGCAAACAATCTGGCCACTCCCTTCTTCTTTTCCCTTTGCCTGTTCTGACCGTTAGAGACCTGATAGTGAAGCATGCCACAGTGCTATCCCCATGGAGGTACTGAAAACTTGAACACACCAAGACAGTGCAGTGGTGTCTGGAAAACATGCCCTTTCTCTCTCCCTACAAAGCCTGTACAGCAGCGCCTTTGTATCTTACAGAACTTTTACTGACATAGCTTAAAATATTGCTACTCAAGTTATGCTCCCTGGACAGGAATGATTTGACAGCGTTGTTAGAAATGCAGCACGTCAGAACGTACTAACCACAACCTGTATTTAACCAAAGCTCCTGGTGATTAATACGCAAACTATGGTCTGAGAAGCACTGAGTTGAAGTACTTTCTCTTCCTGAGACACCAAAATTCAATTGGGCATAAGGATAGTGTTGGGTCAGGGAAGAAAAGTGACAAATAACAGGGTATTTATGTAATCCCTTCCATAAAATAACTTTATCTGTGTGACTGTACCAACATTTAAATGCTTGACTCCTTAAGATGAGTCTCCCTCAGGCGGGTGCTTCATTCCTCACTGGCTCATGGAGACCTGCCATTTCTTCTTATTATTATTTTTTATTTTTTAGACTGAGACTCACTACCAATATGTATTGAAGAGCCACACAGGCCTCACACTTGCAATATTCCCCTTCAGCTTCCAGAATAGATGGGATAACAGGCCAATATCTCCACTCCTGGCTAGAGATCTGCCATTTCTACTTCAGTTCACCCAGACATGGTTTAACTCAAACCTGAGATCCAACAGATATATGGGAAATCTTATGCTTTACTTGCATGAAAAATATATTTTTATTTAATCAACATCGATTCATCACATATTACCTATAAGCACCTCATTGTGGTCTACAATAATACCAAAATAAGTAAAATAATCCCTGCTGTCTAAGGAGGGAAATGCAAGAGGTTTGGTACCCTGAGGAAACTTTGGGAGATACTTTGAGGAAGGAGCCAAAAGGTTTGAAACTATAGCAGTCTTACTATAATTGAGAGAAATCACTGCCTTATCTTGTATCCACAGCTGATGTGTTCCTTTTCTCTGGGTGAACTGCTTTTTTTCCATTTCCAATTCTCTAGCTTCTTGCCCATCCCCTCCCCTTTCCAAGGTCAGTTCTGAATGCCCTAATCCCCTCAGCTGATATGATTTTGATAATTCAGAACTCCATCGTATTCTATCATAAGATCAATAATGTCTGCTAAGGCCTTATGGAGGAGAGGAGAAGTTGTAGGATCTCTTATAAACAGAAAATGTATTTTGGCCAGTCTTCTTAGACCCACCATGGGAACTAGCATGCTGTGCCATCACAGTTTTTTAAAACAATGGAAAAAATTAAAGATACTACATCCATTCAGTTAATACTGTATTATTCAGGAAGCATATATCCATTTCTCAAATCATAGAAGAAGATAAGAAAGAACACTGAATATCAACTGGGATAACATCCTTTTCTCTATTGGTATTGGTTCTTTCATCTAGACAACAATGTCCTCATTAGTAGAATAGTAGCCATTAACCTCAGCTGGAAGGAATTTCATCTTGTTATAGGAAGTGGGCTGGCTATACTACTCTTAGAATTTAAGAAGCCCTCTTCCTTAGGGAGTAGCACATCTTATGATGGATCTCCCTAATGATGAGACCACAGAGGAGATCCAGGGCCCCATTTCTGAAGGATGTATAGCTCTTTTGAACAAAGTAGCATCTTACAAGATGCATATCAGTGATATTTATTTATCCATGGTTAGTATGGGCTCTTGAGAAACTATAAGGGAGGGTTAGCACTGATCTGGGTGATGATATATTTACTATCTCTCTTTCATAATTCTTATGACCATATTTGTTGTCTGATATTGGTGAAACAGCAATTTAATGGTTATAAAATCACTCTTTGTTCCAAAGATTGAGAGATGTGATTGCAAACTCTAGACTATGATAAGGAGAATTGGTTCTTCCATTGGATTCTCAAATTATATGAGCATCAAACAGTGGTGGTAGACAGAATCAACAATTTTATACCATATGCTACTTTATAATTAATGTAGATGTGTTAGGCCTAGTAAAACAAGTTGACTTTAAATTTTCACTTAATTCATGCTGGACTACACACTAATACAAGTGCCAGCATGTACAGGTAGGTTTACATATCTAACCCTTAAAAGGACCATAGTATCAAAAGGTTAGGCTCTCCCATATTGAAACCCAGGTGATTTCTGTATGGGGTAGACTGGGTTCAGGAGACAATGAGAGTCTTCTGGAAGTCAAAGGACAAACACAGCACCCAAGAATGACCAAGAAGGACCCTTTCTGGAAAACCACTGAAACAGCAAAGTGAGATTCTGTCATACCCAGCCTCATCCCATTTTCACCTCTATGCAGGCCTGCTATTACAGTGAAGAGGAAGAAATGCCTCTTTTTGTCATGTTCTTTGAAGACCAGGCTGAGGTGAAGAGGTTCCAAGCACGACAGTTCCTAAAATATCTCAGAAAACGCCAAGGGAAGATCTGCCTTCCAGATCTCAAGGTAAGAGTAATTTTGCTATTTAAAACTCCATGGAGCTATTTCAAGTCTAGAAAAGATTTGGTTCCTACCTCACTTGTTAGTTTACCCACATACTTACATGGTCTCCTGAAACTAATCTTGAAGGCAAGCATGTGTCAACATCTTTTTGGGTAAAACTTAGCCACAAGTGCTTCCTGGACTTTTCTCAATGAGCTTTAGAAAATGTGGTCTCTGGAATCAGCAGCACCAGTACCACCTGAGGATCATGAGAAATTCAAGTTTATGGACCGCACCCAGGCCAAAGGGACCAGATTCTTTGTGGACAGGGCTCCAGCTGTCTCGATGATCCTAATGCTTTGTATGGTCTGAGAAGCACTCTCATGACTCCTTCCCAGAGCTGTTAGCATTCTATTTCAGGTCATTAAGTCAGGTACAGGTTCATGTATTTATTACAGTTGTCTCTGCATTGTCTTGACCCACTTTTTTTTTTTTTTTTGCTAGGGAAGACACTGGAAAGAAATAGTCTGAACTTCATTTGCAATTATTACATTCAGGAACATTCTAACTTATTTAAAACATTTTTTAGAAGTTTTATAAAGATATTTAAGTATCTTTATAAAGCTAATGGAATAATTGTGAATATGCCTATGTATATATTTCTGGTACCATCACTTTGTAGCACATTACTGATACCCATGCTGCACTCCATATCAATACAGTCAAGGTGTCTACAGCTGAACCAGACATAGATAATTAGGATTCTCAGCTGATTCCATTGTACAACAAAGTTTGGAACCAATTGTGTGATAGAAACCTAGTTATCATGCTACACAGAAAATCCTTTAGTTAAGAAATTGACTTCCCTGTTCCCCTGCAACAGAGGCCTGATATAGACAACTGGGGAAGTGCCATAAAAGCCTTAAACTCTGTTCTGGATATGGAAAATGTTATAACCAAGGTCCTGGAAGACCTCAATACCTCAGCTTCTGAGACTAATGATGTTCATGTAAGTAATTAACTGGTTCTGATATGCAGTATCATTTTTCAGTTCTGAATTGTAATTAGCTTGTGGGTAATGAGCCCAAGGCAAGTAGATCAACAAATATGTGTTTGTCTTCAAAGAAGTATGGGAACTTATTTCTAGGAGTGAGTTGGGGATGGGAGATTAGAGGTTCTGGTAAGGAAGAATGCAGTTCAGTACAGGATAGAAAGTCTTTGCAGAAGTAATGTACTCTGAACCATTAAATAAAATAACAGTCTGTTTCTGGCTTGTAAGTTTCCTTGACCAGAAATAACTAAGCTTCCTGGGCACAAGAACCATTTGGAGAGCTTATTGTTGGGATCCAACTGAAGTTTTTTTGTTTGTTTTTGTTTCTGTATTGCATTTTTAACAAGTTCCAGGGAATGATGTTGCTGGCTGGGGCCACACTTTGACAACCACTATTCTAGACTATGACACCAAAAGTAGATATTAATAGTGGCCAATTACACTACAGACTTCTGTGAAGTTCTGGTTGTTGATGAACACTATACCTCAAAGCAATAACTTGGTCACCAATGCCATAGATTCTTAAGAAGTCAAATCAAAGAAAACACAAAATTCTCAACCCTAATTAATCCATGGGCTCACTGAGGAGTTCTAAGCAGATACCAATGGCTGGCCTTATGCCAGACTACTTTTCTAAATCTTTGAAAATTGGTTCTGTGTGGCTGCTCAAAAATCTCCAGATTATTCAAATAATCAGAATTCAAAGCCATTGCAGTCATACCTTGTTTCTGCATTTTTGATAAGATACTCCAACACTCATTGAAAGTGAATGCTCAGATTCACCTGGAGGTCTTGAATGGCTTTGATCTGTGCTCTTGGAACTTCAATATGCATATAAATCACCTGGTCCCTTTAAAAATGAAAGTACTGATTTAATATGTCTGGAGTAGAACTTGAGACTCAGTATTTCTGACATGTCCCTAGTGCTTCTGGTTCATGGACTACATTTTCAAGAAGTTGTCTCTTACTGCAGACATGGTCCTTAATGCAGGTCCTTCCCTGTTTTACCTCTGTAGCTCTTAGAGTTCATGAGGAAGTTCCTGATTAAGCAGAAAAGGAATGAAGATTATCTGAAATGCCAAATTCATTATCAGAAGAAATTAGAAGAAATGAAGCAGCAAGAAAGCCTGTCTGAAGAGCCTGCTGAAGCATCTAGTCAAGAGCCTTAACTTCTGAGGACAGCAAGTCTTCCCACTGTAGCAGATCCCAAATCAGTTACTTAAGAGCCTCCATCATTTCCACTTCTGCCCAAAGACTGCTTTCCTTCTGTTTTCCTAGTTCTCATTGTTATGGATGAAAATAAATATGTTTTGCATTATATTTGTATGTAAAGAGATACTGTAGAAGAAGGGTTAGTTCCACCAATGTGGGATTGGCAAATGCTTCCCAAGGGATGGTGAGGGTTTTAGACTTGTCTTTTTATTTAATATCTCCTACCCTCCCCTAGGGCCCCTAAACATTCAGGTGGCAGTGAAGATTTGGTAAGTGCAAGCAGTAAAATTAAATAGTGAAACTTTAAATCTCAGTGTTCTTCCCTCATTTGTATATGTATTATAAGCTTGCAAAATAATAATAGTATGCTTTCTTCAAGTTAAATTGAAAGTAAAGTTTAAAAACAATAGCTCTTAGTGTAGAGAGAGTGACTTCACCTGAAGGATGTAAAGTGAATGGCTGCTCCAACCCAAGTGACTTTTCATAGCCAGTGGTAGGTGAAGGCAATAGTGTGATACACAGAGGTAATTAATTGACTGTAGCCCAGTGTGGGTTCCCCACCCTCCTGCTGTGAGCCAACTAGCAGCTACTTAGGTAATTACTTTCAAGAAAAAACAAGGAGCACTCAAGCTTAGGTGACAATTCTCAGGCCTCTTACGGCTAACACCACTTGGGAAGAAATAGGGGAAAGTCAGCTCTATCGGGTTGTCTTCTGGCTCTAAAACTTACTGGTTCCATGGCCATGAATAAGGTTTTGCCTCTTTATTGCCTCAGTTTAATAGTCTATAAAGTGAGGTTAAGAGTACTTCATAAAGTTAGCAAGAGAATTAAGTAATTCATGCATATCTAGAACAGCACCTGCCCAGGTAAATGCATTCTGAATATGTAATACTGCCATTTTTTAAACTTGAACAAAGCCAATGTGTAAGAAACATTTTGAATAAGTGAACAAGGCAGAATCTTTTTTTTTCTTTTATTATTCATATGTGCATACAAAGCTTGGGTCATTTCACCCCCCTGCCCCCACACCCTCCCTTACCACCCACTCCCCCTCCCCCCACCCCCTCAATACCCAGCAGAAACTATTTTGCCCTTATTTCTAATTTTGTTGTAGAGAGAGTATAAGCAATAATAGGAAGGAACAAGGGTTTTTGCTGGTTGAGATAAGGATAGCTATACAGGGCATTAACTCACAAGGCAGAATCTTGAATCCTCTAATACCTTTAGACCGAATACAAAATCTTGTTTGAAATAAGAACAAGCTTCATACGAAAGAATCTATTGATTAGCTTGTAAAAAGTTCAAGCTAACAAATATACTGAATATTTAATTGAACTAATCAAACAAGTGATGTAGAAGTAATCTTAGAAAAATCTCAGCCAAAGTAATAATTGTGTTTAAAACAAGAAACTATTGCAGCAAAAAGTTGTAATTGGAGATCCAGGAGGAAAGGAGAAATTGGGAAAAAATAAAGTTGTACCCATTATGAAACTTTAGAACATCAAAAATATAAAAGCTCCCTACAAAAGGAACTGGTGGATTAAAAGTAGCTTTCTCTCAAAACTAGATATAAAAAAGAAGATGGAAAAGTATCTTTGAAATGTTGAAGGTAAAACCTAATAACAGACTGAGGGTAGAATAAAGACATTCAAACATAACAATGATGAAGAAAGTTTACAGACGCTAATAACCCACAGAAGAAATTCACTATGAAAAATACCATTGTTTTAAATAGTAATTTACAGGCTGAGCCGAGTAGCTCACAGCTGTAATCTCAGCTACTTAGAGGCAGACATCAGGGCCACTGTGGCTCAAGGCCAAGCTGGGCAAAAGTTTAATGAGACCCCCATCTCAACAAAACAAGCTGGGCATGATACAGCACACCTGTCATTCCTTTTAGGTAGGAGGCATAGGTAGGAGGATCACATCTGATGCTGCCTAGGACAAAATGTAAGATCCTATCTGAAAAGTAACCTAAAAGTAAAAAGAGGTAGTGGTGTGTCTCAAGTGATAGAGTGCTTGCCTTTCAGCACAAAGCTCTGAGTTCAAACCCCAGTACCACCAAAAAAAAGTAACTTGCAAGGGCTTCTACATGCAGGTCCAGTGTAGACTGATATCAACACTGTACAATCCTTTCTGCTTTAGTATCTGTAGTGAAGAAGGTATGTCACCAGGTGGACATCTTCACCTCTCTATTCACATCTTTTCTATAAATTGCCCTTCCTGGGAATCACTTCTATCATAACTATTTGGAGAATTATTAGTTTACAAAGTACTCTTGAATAAATGTCCCATTTTTTATCTATTACTAATTTGTGTTGAAGTTTAAGCTTATTAATATTATAAGCATTCACATTAAAATCAGGAGAAAGAGCCCAGAATGCTGATAATCCCAGCACATGGGAGGCTGAGGCAGGAGGATGAAGAGTTTGAGGCCAGCCTGGGCTACACAGAGAGATCCTATCTCAAAAAAAAAAAAAAAAAGTCAGGAATAACACAGGATGGCTTCATCCCCAATACTCGTAACTATTCTCAATATTCTTGACCTCGGTATATTGACATTTTGAGTCAGATGACTCATTGAGGTGTTCCTACACAATTATCCCATGAATTTAAAAATGTCTGGCAGAATCCCTGCTCTGTGTACCAGATGGTGGTAATTTCCCCAGCTGTGACAAAGAAAAAATGTCTCCAGACATTGCCAAATGTCTTGTTTTCTGGGTTTTTAAAAACTTTTTTAAACATATTATTATTATGTGGGTATATTGTGACATTTACAAAATTCTTACAATATATCATAGTTGAATTCACTCCATCATTCTCC
This sequence comes from Castor canadensis, assembly GCF_047511655.1. Lineage (NCBI taxonomy): Eukaryota > Metazoa > Chordata > Mammalia > Rodentia > Castoridae > Castor > Castor canadensis. The sequence continues at coordinate 47,825,691 of NC_133390.1, forward strand.
TTTATCCTCCTTCCCACCATTCCTGGAATAGTTTCAACAGGTCTTATTTTTACATTTTCATACGTGATTACATAATTCCACCTCATTCATCCTCCTACACCCTTTCCTCATATCATCCCCCCTCCCACTGGTACCAATGCCCAAACAGGATCTATTTTATCTTTCTATTCTCTGTTTTTGACAAAAGACATTTTTGTTTGTGAGTTTTATTGAAATATTTCCATGTATGTATGTATTATAACCCAAATTGGTTCATCCCCTCTATTTTTCTCCTTTTTACCTTAGTCCTCTTCTTAGAGTGATTTCAATATATTAATTCTTGTATAAAAGTACATCAACCATATTCTCCTTGTTAACTCCCTTCTTTTACCCTCCCTCTCCCATTAATGGCATTCCCTGAGCACGACCTGTTGCCAAATGTCTTTTGAAAAGCAAAATTTCCCAGTAATGGTTTAAAAAAAAGCACCATTCTGAACAATGAAATAAATGTGTTTGAGAAAGGCTGAAATATATAACATGACTTTAACTAGAACTAAGAAACTACTATAGCTTACAAGAAAGTTCCATAATGTTACTGGGTACAGAATAAGTAGTTAGAAATCAGCCTGTCCTATATAGCATCAAAAAAAAGAGACAACATTTTTTAAAAAGATATCCCATTTAAAGTACATAGTAATAGGCCAGGAACAAGATGGTAGCTATGGTCCCCCAATATCATCTCCCCACAGGACACCAAGTTAAATAATTGTTCATGCATCAAATTTCCTTGCTCGCAAGACCTAAGGGAATCATGTGCCAGACCATAATGCCTGCCTTTAGCAAAACAAAATGAAAGACTTAAAAAAAAAAAAGGCAAGAAGAACTGGGCACTGGTGGCTCATGCTTGTAATCCTAGCTACTCAGGAGGCCAAATAAGGAGGATCATGGTTCGAAGATAGCCTGGGCAAATAGTTCACAAGCCCCTATCTTGAAAAAACCTACCACAAAAAAAGGCTGGTGGAATGGCTCAAGGTATAGGCCTGAATTTAAGCCCCAGTACTGCAAAAAAAAAAGAAGGCAGGAAGGAGTTTCCTGCATCACTTCTGTCCCAACTCCAAGTAAACCATCATGGAGAGACCTGCTTCATACTTGTGGGACCCCACAACCCCCACCTCCAGGTCAACACTCAAAGACTGACCTATTGGATCACATTAAGCCAGGCTTCTAATGGCATCCATCACCCACCAGGTGGCAGATCATGAGCAAGACTTTACCCACTTGGGAGGAGGGCATAAAAACTAGTATAGAGCTTTGGCTTGGAATTTAGTGTCAGGTCTATTATGGTGATATCCAGTAAAAACTGAAAACTCCATGTGCAGACCTGATCTCCCAGACTGGCCCTAGGTCAGGCACAGACCTGTGAACCAATAGAACACATTCAAGTTTTGACCTGTACTATGTTCAGCCTAGAAGTGAACCTGAGGTACACCTACGGTCCTCTCCAGACTTCAGCTTAGCATCAGTCCTGGTGGCCAAGAGACTGTCTCTTCCACCCCTTCCCAAACCTTGGGCAGCACAGATATTGCCAGATCAGTGCCCCAAATGGTATCCTAGAACTGCCCTGGCACAGGCAAAGACCTGTATTCCAGTGAGATGGACTCATGTTTCAGACTGCATCACTGCCAGCTGCAACATGGGTCTTGGTGCACTGAGACTGTGCTGATCCTTGTGGCTGTGAAATGTTAAGTGTGACTCAACTTATTATCAGTCTAGGTGGCCAAATGGTGCCTTCACCCATACTACCTCAGTCTCTTACTGCATATCATAGTGCAAGACCCCATTCATTGGGAGAAGGATGGGGTAGTAAGCACATGACCTTGCTCTGGAACTTTGTACTGTGTGAAACCTAACACTGGCCAAATTCTAACAGCTCCACCCCCAAGGTGGAGGAGCTCCAGTGCCTAGAGAAGACACTCAGCCCCACTCTATCCATCTTCTATTCCAGCTAGCATCACCTGTGGCTGATTACAGTGGTCTTGGACCATGAATCCACCTCAGCAACAGGCAGCCTTGGTTACAGCAGTAGGACCTTGGTCCAACCCCAGTGTTGTGCAAGTCTCAGAGGGCTGTGAGATCAGGTTGTAACACAGTTTGCTGGGGCATTGGTGGCCACTGGTGTGACATAAGAGCCAGAGGCTTGTCTATCCACAGTTACTCTGCCCACAACCAAGCTGAATTCTACAGTGCCTGAATACTGACAACTGTGGAGGCATCTGGCCCTGCCTTGCCAAAGGAAATGTTTTTAGGGACAGACTAATCTTTGGTCATTTTATTGTATCTACATTCATATCAATTTTAAAAACTCTGTAGGCAATATTAAACTGAAATATTTGGGGCTAAGTATATTAATAATTTAGTTGAAAATATTCAATGGATTGATAAATAATACAAACATAGCTACATATATGATAAAGTAAATATAGTGAAGTATTAATGATGAAAATCTAGTTGCTGATAAATGTTTGCTATATACTTTGACTTCATTGTATAGCAGAATATTGTCATAACAAAATGATGACAAACAAATCATGCTTTGTCCCTTATATTTCTTCTAGTTATTTATATTTTAATTTTGTTTACAGGGTTTTAACTTGGAGAAAGTTCAGTTGTTATATTTAGATTTATCAATGTTTTTCCTTGTGATTTTTTTATATTCTAGCCAGTCTTGTTCACTAATCAGCCACTCACTTAGATTTTTTCCTGATTTTTATTATATTATTATTAAGTTTTTAGATTTTTATATATTATTTAGATTTTTATATATTCTTAGTCCATTTGGAAATTTGGAGATAGCTATGGTAAGTAGATGTGAATAAGTTTTTTCCCTTTAGTTATTAACCAAATTTCTCAGTACTGCTTCTTACACCATCTAACAGTATTCACTGGGGCAGACAGTGAATTTTTAGGATACCTAAAAATGCATATTGCTTAAATGTAAAAAAAGTTTATTTCTTACTTGAAGGGAATATGATTCATTGAACAACCCTCTATGTCTCCTCTACAGAGTCACTCAGGAATTCTATCCAACAAAGTATGTGCTACATTTAGTATGTGGCTTGCAAGTTCTCTGTAGGAGTTATCACAGCCAGGAGTACTGAGCATGGAGGAGCCATACCCCTGCAGGAGGTTTTTATGAGCAGAGCTAGCAGTAGTGCTCTTCATCACTCTGATGAAATGCCAATGGTTTAAACTGCAAGAGAAGCTGGGAAATCTGGGCTAGCTTTGCCAAGAGAAGAGGAAACCGATGTTTTCTGAACAGTTAACCAACTTAACCACACTTTCTTCCCCTGTTCACATTTTTTATATTGATCATTTTTTATTGTGGTTTGTGTGTGTTTTGTTTTGTTTTGCTTTTTTGATGATAAAGTCCTTTTAGGGAAGTGTACAAATGTATACATATATTTCACAACTGTTTGTCTATGTACAATTCCATGTAAATACCAGTGAAATTTATATATACAATTTTTCAACACCACTGCCTCTCCTAGTCAAAACACTTCACATTGACAACCAGTATTCTGATGTCTACCATGTAGATACTTTTATTTGTTTTTGAAATTCATATACATAGAATTATATATGTGTACTACCTTGGATGCCTTATCAACATTATGTCTGGGTTTTCCATCAGGTTTTTCCCTGTTCTTATTTAGCATATCCCAGTGTATGAAACTATCACACTATAATTACTCATTCTGTTTTTGAAAGACATTTGGATTATTTCCAGTTTTGAATGAATACAGATAAAGCTGCTATGAACACTCTTGTACATTTTTGGTATACATATGTGCTAAATTCCATTGTCTGCATTCCCAGCTGTGAAATTTCCAGAGCATAAAGTATAGCTATGTTTAGCTTAAGTATTGTAAAACACCATTCTAACATGGTTGTACCAATTTATACCCCCCACAACAACTTAAGAGGTTTTCAGTTCCTTGCTAACCCAGATTTTTACCCACTTTTTGTTAACTTTTAATTTGACTATTATTTTAATCATAAAGAAAAGTTTCAAGATTCACTTGTATATCTAGGAAGCGGTCTGCACTTAGGGCTATAACTATGTAGTGAAGAGCTAAAATGGTACTTACAGCAAGGCCGTGTGGTTCTGTTGAACTGAGTAATCTCACAGAATATCAACACTAGACAAGGTCACTCTGAGACCATAATAAAGTGAGAAAAATCAAGGCAACTTCATAATTTTGTTTTAGCACAGACTAAAATGAGGTCACTGTGCAATCACAGAATATCAATTATCTTCTCTCCTGTGTAGTGTAAACAACTGTTGCAATTACAACTTGTCCTCACTCCAGTCTGCTCCCTGTATGAATAAGATGTTCAACATCACCAGTCATCAAGGAAATGCAAATCAAAACCACAATGACATCATCTCACTCCCATTAAAATATTGTCAAAAAGATAAGCGTAACAAATGCTGGTAAGGAAGCAGAGAAAGAGAACCTCATAAATGGTGGGAATGCAAATTAATATGGCAACTATGGAAAACAGTATAATAATTTCTTTAAAAACTGAAAGTAGAACTACCATCTGATCCTGTAAGCCCACTGCTGGTATATGAATCCAAAGGAAATGAAATCAGTATATCAAAGACATATGTGCATGCCCATATTTACTACAGTACTATTTATAATAGTATTATTATATTCCATATTGATCTTTGGAATCAGCTGAGGTGTCCATCAACATCAATGGATAAATGAGTTTGAAAATGTGGTATGCACACACAAAGGAATATTATTCAACCACAAAAATGAAATCTTGCATGGATGTAACTGGAGGACATTATGTTAAGTGAAATAGTACAGACCCAGGAAGGCAAATAGCATGTGTTCTCACTCATATGTTGAAGATAAACAAGTTGATCAATAGAAGCAGAGAGCAGAACAGAAGTTATCATAGTTTAAGTAGGGAAGGGGAGAGGGAGATCCATAGGAGGATGGGTAATGGGTACCAAAACACAGAGAGAAGGAAGTAGTTCTAACACTCTATAGCACAGTTAATTAATTATGTGTTTCAAAATAACTAGAGGAAAGGAGTTTGAAGTCTTCTAACACATAGAAATGATGATATTTAAGGAGACAGAAATGAATGTTAATTGCCCTAATTAACATGGAATATTATAGCATTTCACATTATATACATATACCAAATTATTACATTATACCCCATGAATAAGTACATATGTTATGTGAAAATTAAAATTAAAAACATTTTAAGTTAAAAATATAACTTTAAAAAATATCTAATTACAGAATACCCCTATTTTCTGATAGCATCTAATCTTGAACTTCTCCCCACATTCATCCAGTATAAAGCCAAATGCTTTAAGAAGTTTTTCTAATACCCTCTCACTAAGCTCTTACAATTACCTATACACAGCATTCTTTATTGCCGCAACAAACAATAAACCCAAATCATTCAATTATGCATGGTTTCCTGATGATCTCAAGCTAGAAGACACTGACAGCAGATATTAATAAAAATAAGATGCAAGGGAAAGGAGACAGCATCTACACAGCTTAAAACTGTTCTTTAAAAAAAAAGAGAAATGAATTTTAGACTCGTCCTAAGAAAAGAAACATGAAATCAGACTTAAGAAATATAATAAAGAAAAAAGGAACATGATTGCACATACAGTTAAGAATTTTTTAATCTTAAAATTGAATTATGACTTACTATGACTTATTTTTAGGTATTAAAATGTTAAAATTTGAGTGAAATAAACAACTTATATTAGAATAGCAATCAATAAGGTATAAAAAACCAAGACAGATTCAAGGAAAGATGGAAAACCTATACAGATTAACATTAGAGCAGATGAAGTTAACAAAAGTCTTTCTCTTTCTGTTTACTTATTCAAAAAGAAAGGAAGAAAGGATCAAAGATAAAGAGAAAAAAGAAAGGAATAATGGGAAGAAGGAAGAAAGGGAGGGAGGAGAGAGAAAGGAGCAAGAAGGTAGGGAGAATATTAATTTTACAGACCAGTTTAATGAAATTTTCATGTAACAGATAACCTCCATGTATAAAATCAGTCCATATTGATAAATAAAAAATATATCTCAAGAATAGAAATTTCAGCAATAATGTAATATATCATAACATTAGGAGATTTTTGCAGAGAAGGTTTATAATTAGGCTTATTTGATAATCAACACCCACTTGTGTGATTTTAAAAGTTCTTGGCAAAAGGATGGGAATGGTGGTGCACACCTGTAATTCCAGCAGGAGGGAGACTGAGGCAAGAGGATTTTGAGTTCAAGGACAGCCTGGGCAAAATAGAGGTGCCCCATCTCAAATTTCTTTTAAAGTTCGAGTTAAACTAGAAATATATGTGAACTCCAACATGATAAGTGATATTTATCAAGAACATATATGACATGTGGTGAACCTTAGAAATATTTTTTTAAAAATCTAGAACAAGGCAGAGGTTCCTGCTATCATTACTTTGCTCACTTGTATCTTGCCACTGTAATAAAATTAAAAATAAAGTTTCTGGTCAGTTTGTGTCAATTACATGGGGCTGAATATTCCTACTTCTCTCACTTCCCAAAAATCCTTCAAATAAAAAACACATACAAAAACATATCTTCCATGAAATTAAGAGACACAAAAAAATCCTCTGAGCTAGAATCACAAATGCAATAAGAGCAACAGCTATCAGCAGAGCTGGGACAGGAAGCTACAAGTGTGGTAAAGAACAGAGATGCACTTTGTTGTAGAAGTGACACAGATACCCATTTCTGTTATATTTTCACTGTTAGTTTATTGTAGTTATAATGTGAAACTTACTTTGTCTAATCTAATACTCTCTTTAGTATGGAAATCCTAATGTCATAGAATCTATTTTTCATTTATGTTTTTACCCTTTTACTCAGAATAATGTTTCACTTTTGATGTATCCTATAAACTTATAGATGGTAAATAAAACACATTTTTACTTACTAGCATAACAAATGTACAGGCACATCTTGTCATGCTGTATTATTTGTACTGTGTATGAGACAGTATGAATTTTAAGAGCATACAGCCCATAGATAAACACTGAGAATGGTGTTCTGTATTAATCTTCATAGTCTGTCATAACAAAAATGCCACAAATTGGGTGCTTCAACAATAGAAATGTTGTGTGTTCTGGAGGCTAGAAACCCAAGATTGATGTATCAGCAGATTTGGTTTCTCTTGAGGCCTCTCTTGCTGGCTTGCAGATGGCTGTCTTCTCACCATATCCCCACATGGCCTTTTCTTTGTGTATGTACATATTTCTGGTGTCTCTCCTTGCATCCAAATTTTCTCATTTTGTGTGAACTTTAGTCAGATTGGATTAGGGCCCACCCTTAAGAGTTCATTTTAGCTGAATCGTCCCTTTAATGACCTTGTCTCCAAATGATATTACATTCCAGGGCTGTGGGGGTTAGAACTTCAACATATGACTTTGGGAGGACACAATCTTGTCCATAAAAATGATAATATTGTTGAATAAAATGAGGTAGAGAATTTGAGGGAGAAAAGGAGGAGGAAGGAGTTACAGTCACATTCAATTAATGCTCACAGTAGAAACTAGCAAATACTGTCCGAAGAAAGGGGTTCTAAGGCTATTATGTAAATTTCTAATTATAAAAACAGTCACTAGAATAAAATATAAGAACTACAATGTTTAAAAATGAGACCCCACAAGAAGAGTAGATATGATAAATACAATGTTTATATATGCATTTTAGTTTGTAACCTTTTCATTAGCCCTATTTTAGTCTTAGTTCTATTGTTACATATATTCAAAGTTCATCTAGGCCCTTTGCCAAAGTTTCCCTAATTATCTTTTGATTGTTCTCTAGGAGATGCTTCAGTTAGCTCAATGTGAACAATAGTCCCCTAACTTCATGAACTTGCATAAATATATGTCTGAAGCCTTGACAAGTGAAGGACAGTTAGGATGGATTTTAAATCTTTGACTCAACCTTTCCTTTCGTGAGTGTCAGATAGACATTATTCCATCCCATTAGCATTAACTCTAGCTGTGCCAACCTGACTTTCTTCCCCTAAGAAAGGACACAGATGCCCAAAGTTCATCACTCATTAGTACAATAGGTCTAGTCTAGGGTTTGCAGGATATGCATTAGTAAATACATCTACTAACTCATGTTGCTAGTCTTTTTTTGTAGTGAAAGTAATAGTAAAGTTTATTAGAAAAGGAAAACACTTTCAACAGATTGAAAGTGGGTCACCTCTAGAAAGAGCCTCTCTCTAGAGAGAGAATGACCATTACTAGTCTTGATGTTGGTCAGTCTTGGACAGTTTTCATAGATCTTGGATATATTATTTAACACACAGACTCAAGTATTCCCTCAAGGACACATCCTAATGATTGTTCTACTGACTGGAGGACCAACTATATTCATATTTTGGGTGATTTTGACCTTATTCGATAACTTTCACTTACTGTTGTACTCTTCCCATGTGTGTATTCTGTGTCTTGTTCAGCCGAGCTGTCCATTTTCCCTTTTGCACCTTGTAATTTAGGTTTGTACTTCTGAAATTATTCTGTTTCCCATTTCTTCCCTAATTTTTGCCAGTAACCATTTCACATCCTGGTATTGACTGACCATCACCTCCTGTTTATTGGTCCTCATCTTACTTTTTTGGCCATGTCTTTCTTGAGATCTTCTATAAAAATTTTATTGTCTTCCTGCCTACCTGCAATTGTATCAATCATTAGTTTGATTTTTCCTTTTTATTCATGTTAGAACTGCTTTGAAGCAATGTTTTTCTAGTGAATGTAGTCTGCAGGGAAGTTTTTGTCTCTTGTTAGTTTAGGGCTTTTCCCCCTTTACTTTTCCTAGAGTGTCTCTATTTGGATGTTTTAATTACACAATTACTTTGATAACCATATTTGAATAACTTGGAGCCTTCTTAACTAGAAGGGGGATCTTTTTTTTAAATGCTTTTATTAGGATATATTCATTATACAAGGGGGATTCAAAGTGACAATTCCAATTAGACTTATATTGTACATTATTTACATTGCCCTCATCTTCTCTCCCCCTCAACCCATTCCCCACCCCACTTAAAGCAATTGCAAGAGGTTTCTTAGTTCTGTTTCATATAGGTATATGAAGTCCATCTACCATATAGAAGGATGATCTCTTTAAGTAAGAGAAGGGGTAGCTTTTCCTTCTTTATTGTTATAAGGTATGTCACTTCTCATACTAGTCCTCATCTGAATATCAGATCTTGCTTGTTCACAAGAGCTTCTACCATCAGTTCCACACTACACTAGTTGTTTAACCACCTCCAGTGAAGAAGCCACCTTCACTGACAGATCTTTCTCCTAACTCTACTTCAAAATTTCCCTCTCTTTTAAAAGTGCTATTTTCCTAAATTTGGGTGCCTTCTCACCCAAACACATTCTAAATCTGTCCTCAGCTCTCTCACACTTCTTCCCCTCTTCAACTGCAGTGGTTTTCACTGAAGATGGGGTCCTATCCTTCTTGGAATAGGTATTTGCTGTTGATTTCTGACATGTGCCACTTCTAAAACTCTGCTGTACATCCTGTTCTTACACACACCCATGGCCCTGTTGTGGTTTCCTGCACCCAAACTGCCTAGGTCAGATAAAAAAACAGTTTTCACACAGGATACCCAAAGGAAGGGAGGTACAGGAGAGAGTCCCAGTATAATAGATATTATACAGCACACACATAAAAATGTGTATTTCCTGAATGTGAGCAATTTCTCTTTGAAGGCAAAAAACTTCTTAAAAAAAAAACTTGCTAAAGATGACCCAAGAATAGTGCTGGAGGTGGCAGAAGGCTCTCCTTGCACCAGATGGACACATAAATGCAAAGAGCCAAGGTTTATTAAAAAACCATAAAGAAAAGTTTTTAAAAGATTTTTTAAAAAGAATCATGAGGTCAAGATTGGAAGAAGCCAATTAATTTTGTGACTACAGAAAAGAAAGATAGTGCATTAAAAAAAATCATGTCTTAGTATGGGTTATTTATCCTGACCTCTATAGGAAATTCTTGCAAATGGTTGATCCAGAAATCCCTAACTCAACAAATATAAATACACAAGGAGGAGGAGGAGGAAGGGAAGAAAGAGGAGAATGAGGAGAAAGAGCAAGGGAGAGAGAAAGTGAAACATGTGACGGAGAAAGAGAACAACTGCCATGGCAATGGTGCAGATGCTATTAGAAAAAAGGAGGAAAATTCAGCATAACTTATTAACATATGAGGAATACTTTGCCATGTAATTACAGGTGTATAGAATATTCCATTGTACTTATTTGTATTTCCAATGACTAAAAAGAAAGCATATAAAAAAGAAAATTATAATAATAAGTGACTATGCTGTGGTCCTCTGTAGTAACAGAACAAAGCCTGATTAAAAGAAACATTGTTTCACTGCAATCTATTAAAAGGGCAACATGAGACACTGAATTCACTCCAAGATCTTGCTTATTCTCAAAAGATTACTAGGTCACAGCATGTAGGTCTGCTGGTGTTCACAGATATTACTACCATTATTGTTGTGCTTATTTTAAACCCAAAAGATACAGGAGCAATTATGCCTTTGAAAATATTTTCTTTGTGCCTCCAGTTAATTCCTAGCAACTTTTGCTGGCAAAAAATAAGCCTCTTAGAAGGAGAAATAACTTCTCTTTTTCTTTTTTTTAATTGTTTATATATTTACTTATATGTGTGTACATTGTTTGGGCCATCTCTCCCCTCTGCCCCCACATCCCCTCCCCCCTCGCTTCTAGGCAGAACCTGTTCAGTACTCTTCTCCAATTTTGTTGAAGAAAAAACATAGGAGATAATAAGAAAGACATAGCATTTTTGCTAGCTTGAGATAAAGATAGATTATCAGAGAGATTCCTACCATTGCTTCCATGCACATGTGTATTACAACCCAAATTGGTTCATCTCTACCAAACCTCTTCACTATGTCCCTGTCACCTTCCCATAGTGGTCTCTACCAGTTTAAGATTACTTTATTCACTCCTCTACAGGGGGCACATCAAACACTTTCAAATTTTAGGCCTCCCTCCCTTTCCCTATTCCTCCTGTATGCATTCTCCCCTTAGTGTGAGACCCATGTCCAATAATATTATTGTATTTAGTTTTATAATCTGCATATGAGGGAGAACATGCGATTTTTGGCCTTCTAAGCCTGGCTAACTTCCCTTAAGGTGATGTTCTCCAGTTCCATCCATTTACTTGCGAATGACAAAATTTCATTCTTCTTTGTGGCTGAGTAAAATTCCATTGTGTATAAATGCCACATTTTCTTAATCCATTCATTGGTAGTGGGGCATCTTGGCTGTTTATATAGCTTGGCTATTGTGAATAGCGCTGCAATAAACATGGGTGTGCAGGTGCCTCTGGAATAACCTGAGTCGCGTTCCTTTGACTATATCCCTAGGAGTGGAATTGCTGGATCATATGGCAGATCTATGTTTAGTTTTTTAAGAAGCCTCCATATTGTTTTCCAAAGTAGTTTTACTAGCTTACATTCCCACCAGCAGTATATGAGGGTTCCTTTTTCCCCGCATCCTTGCCAACATTTGTTGGTGGTGTTTTTGATGATAGCTATTCTAATAGGAATGAGGAGGAATCTTAGTGCGGTTTTGATTTTCCTTTATGGCCAGGAATGGTGAGCATTTTTTGATGTGTTTTTTGGCCATTTGGATTTCTTCCTTTGAAAAAGTACTCTCTAGTTCAGTTGTCAACTTCTTTATTGGTTCATTGATTTTGGAGAAGTTTAGTTTTTTTGAGCTCCCTGTATATTCTGGTTATCAGTCCTTTGTCTGATGTATAGCCAGCAAATATTTTATCCCACTCTGTGGGTAGTCTCTTCCTTGGTTGTGCAGAAGCTTTCTAATTTCATGTAGTCCCATTTATCCATCCTTTCTCTTAGTTGCTGAGCTGCTGGGGTTCTACTGAGGATATCCTTGCCTATACCTATTGCTTCCAGAATATTCCTTGCTCTTTTCTGCACTAGCTTTAGAGTTTCAGGTCTGATATTAAGGTCCTTGGTCCATTTTGAGTTGATACTAGTACAGAGTGTTAACCATGGATCTACTTTCAGTTTTCTACAGGCAGATAACCACTTCTTCCAGCAACATTTGTTGAAGAGGCTGTCTATTTTCCATCATGTGTTTTTGTCAATAAGGTGGGTATAGCTGTGTGGATTCATATTCAGGTCCTCTATTCTGTTCCACTGGTCTTCATATCTGTTTTTGTGCCAGTACCATGCTGTTTTTATTGCTATTGCTTTGTAATAGAGTTTGAAGTTGGGTATTGTGATACCTCCAGCATTGCTCTTTTTACTGAGTATTACCTTGGCTATTCAGTCTCTTGTGTTTCCAAATGAACTTTAGGAGTAGATTTTTCAATCTCTGTGATGAATGTCATTGGGATTTTGATGGAAATTGCATTGAATATGTAGATTGCTTTTGGTAGTATGACCATTTTTACTATGTTGATTCTACCAATCCATTAGCACAGGAGATCTTGCCACATTCTGTAGTCTTCCTTTATCTCTTTCTTTAGAGGTGTATAGTTCTCCTTGTAGAGGTCATTCACATCCTTTGTTAAGTTTGCTCCTAGGTATTTGATTTTTTTGGAGGCCATTGTAAATGGAATTGTTTTCATATATTCGTCCTCAATTTGTTCATTGTTGGTGTATAGAAAAGCAATGATTGTTGTAAGTTGATTTTGTATCCTGCCACATTGCTGAAGCTGTTTATGGTATCTAGGAGTTTTTGGGTAGAGGTTTTTGTGTCTTTAAGGTATAGCATCATATTACCTGCAAATAAGGATATTTTGACAATTTCTTTACCTATATGTATTCCTTTTATTTCTTCCTCTTGCTTTATTGCTCTGGCTGAGAATTCCAGGACTATGTTGAATAGGAGTGAGGAAAGTGGGCACCCTTGCCTCATTCCTGATTTTAGGGGAAATGGTCTCAGTTTTTCTCCATTAACTATGATGTTGGCTATACATTTGTCATATATAGCCTTTATAATGTTGAGGTATATTCCTAGTTTTCTTAGAGCTTTTACCATGAAGTAGTATTGAATCTTATCAAAGGCTTTTTCTGCATCTATTGAGATGATCAAGTGGTTTTTGTCTTTCTTCTATTAATGTGCTGTATTACATGTAAAGATTTGCATTTGTTGAATCACCCCTGCGTCCTTGGGATGAAGCTGACTTTGGCATGGTGAATGATCTTTCTGATATGATGTTGGATTCAGTTTGCCATTATTTTATTGAGGATTTTTGTATCGATGTTCATTAAGGAGGTTGGCCTATAGTTCTCCTTTTTTGGATGTGTCTGTCTTGTTTTGGGATAAGTGTAATAATGGCTTCATAGAATGAGTTAGGCAGCATTCCTTCCCTTTCTATTTCATGGAAAAGTTTAAGGAGAATTGGCATTAATTCTTCTTCAAAGGTCTGATGGAATTCAGCAGAGAATCCATCAGGTCTTGGACTTTTCATTTTTAGGAGACTCTTGATTTCTGCTTCAACTTCATGTTATAGATCTATTCAGGTGGTTAAATCCTCTTGGTTCAATTTTGGAAGGTCATAAGTATCTAGAAATCTGTCCATTTCTTCAAGATTTTTAATTTATCGGAATATAGGTTCTCAAAGTAGTTGCTGATGATTCCATGGACTCAATGGATTTCCATGGGGTTTGTTGTTATCTCCCCTTTTGTGTTTCTGATTTTACTGATTTGAGCTTTTTCTCCTCATTTTAGTCTTATTTTTTTCAAAGAACCAGCCTTTTATTTTTGTTGATTCTTTGTATTTTTTGTTTTTTGTTTTTTGTTTTTGGTCTCTATTTCATTAATTTCAGCCCTTACTTTTATTATTTCTCTCCTGCTTATTTTGGGTTTTGCTTGTTCTTGTTTTTCTAGGAGTATGAGATGTAGCATTAATTCATTAATTTGAGATCTTTCTGTCCTTTTAATATATGCACTTATGGCTATAAACTTTCCTCTTTGGACTACCTTTGCTGTGTCCCATGGGTTCTGGTAGGTCATATTTTCATTTTCATTAACTTCCAGGAAACTTTTAATTTCCTCTTTTATTTCATCAATGACCCACTGATTATTGAGCAAAGTATTGTTCAGCTTCCAATTGTTTGTGTATTTTCTGCTGTTGTTTTTGTTGTTGAGTTCTAGTTTTAATGCACTTTGATAGACAGAATGCAGGGGATTATTTCTATTTTCTTATATTTGCTGAGGCTTGCTTTGTGCCCTAAGATATGATCTATTTTGAAGAAATTTCCATGGGCTGCTGAGAAGAATGTATATTGTGTGGATGTTGGATGAACTATTCTGTAGACATCAGCTAGGTCTGTTGGATAGATGGTATGATTTAGTTCTAGAATTTCTTTATTGAGTTTTTGTTTGGATGACCTATCTATTGGTGATAGGGGGTATTAAAGCCTCCCACTACCACTGTGTTGGAGTCTATAAGTGCTTTTTTTTATTGTTTTATTACTCATATGTGCATACAGTGCTTGGGTCATTTCTCCCTCCTTACCACCCACTCCGCCCCTCCCTCTCCCCCCCACCCCCTCAATACCCGGCAGAAACTATTTTGCCCTTATCTCTAATTTTGTTGAAGAGAGAGTTTAAGCAACAATAGGAAGGAACAAGGGTTTTTGCTAGTTGAGATAAGGATAGCTATACAGGGAGTTGACTCACATTACTTTCCTGTGCATGTATGTTACCTTCTAGGTTAATTCTTTTTTTTTTTTTTCATTTTTCTTTTATTATTCATATGTGCATACAAGGCTTGGTTCATTTCTCCCCCGTGCCCCCACCCCCTCCCTTACCACCCACTCCGCCCCCTCCCTCTCCCCCCCAATACCCAGCAGAAACTATTTTGACCTTATTTCTAATTTTGTTGTAGAGAGAGTATAAGCAATAATAGGAAGGTACAAGGGTTTTTGCTGGTTGAGATAAGGATAGCTATACAGGGCATTGACTCACATTGATTTCCTGTGTGTGGGTGTTACCTTCTAGGTTAATTCTTTTTGATCTAACCTTTTCTCTAGTTAGGTTAATTCTTTTTGATCTAACCTTTTCTCTAGTTAGGTTAATTCTTTTTGATCTAACCTTTTCTCTAGTTCCTGGTCCCCTTCTCCTATTGGCCTCAGTTGCTTTTAAAGTATCTGCTTTAGTTTCTCTGCATTGAGGGCCTATAAGTGCTTTTAAGTCTTAGAGTATGTTTGATGAAATTGGGTACACTGACATTGGGTGCATATAGGTTGATAATTGTTATTTCTTTTTGGTGTATTTCCCCTTTTATTAGCATGAACTGTCCTTCTTTATCTTGTTTGATCAATGTAAGTTTGAAATCTACTTTGTCAGATAGTATTGCTACTCTTGCCTCTTTTTGGGAGCCTTTGGCTTGGTAAATCTTCTTTCAGTCTTTCACCCTACGCCAGTGTTTGTTTCTGTCAATGAGATGGTCTCCTGTAAACAACAGATTGTTGGATCTTCCTTTTTAATCCAGTTTGCCAAACAGTATCTTTTGTTGCGGAAGTTGAGTCTGTTGGCATTCAGTGTCAATATTGATAGGTATGTGGTGATTCCTGCCATTTAGTTGTTTTTGTTGTATAAGGGTTTGATTGTGTGCAGCTGAATCAATGCTACTCCCTGATTCCTCGTCTTTTCTTCTCCTGTGGTTTGATACCCCCCATCTTTTGTGTGCAGAATTCCTTGGAGAATCTTTTGTAGTGGTGGCTTGGTGTTCATATATTGTTTTAGTTTCTGATTATCATGGAAGACTTTTATTGCTCCATCTATTTTGAATGATAGTTTTGCTGGATAGAGTATCCTAAGGTTGAAGTTATTTTCATTCAATACCTGGAATACATCACTCCATGACTTTCTTGTTTTTAAGGTTTCTGTTGAGAAATCTGCTGTGATTTTGATGGGTTTACCTTTCTATGTTATTTTTTTTTTCTCTTACAGCCTTCAGTATTCTTTTTCTGTTCTCTGTTTTTGTTGTCTTAATGATAATATGCCATGAGGCAGTTCCATTTTTATCACATCTATTTGGTGTCCTGGAAGCTTCCTATACCTGAATGGGAAATTTTCTGTTTATTATTTTATTCAATATATTTCAAATCCCTTTTTCTTGGGCCTCTTCTCCTTCAATGCCCATGATTCTCAGGTTTGGTCTTTTGATGGAACCAGTGAGTTCTTGTATATTCCTTTCACAGCTCTTGAGTTGTTTGACTAACATTTCTTTAGTTTTTTCTTTATTTTCTATTTTATCTTTGAGTGATGAGATTCTGTCTTCCACTTGTTCTAGTCTGCTGGAGTGGCCTTCTACTGTGTTTTGTGTTTCTGTTTGATTTTTTTTGTCTCCTCTTTAATATTTTAAATTTTCATCTTTAATTCATTTATCTCTCTTTTTATAGTGTTCTTTGTTTCACTTTGGTGTTTGTTTAGGGTACCTCTGAGTTCATTTATTTGTTTCTGTGTCTTCTCATGTTCTTTATTTTTGTCTCATGTTCTTTATTTTGTCTTGAAATTTCTTGAGTGCATTTTGTACATTCTGGTTAACCATGCCTAGTATCTTCTCTTTGAGTTTCTCAGTTATTTCTTGCAAGATTTCTTCTTTGGGGGTGTTTTTGCAGGCATCACTGGGTTCCTTAGTGTCATGTATCATTGTATTGTTGGGGTCAGGAACTGGGTATACATTTTTTTCATTTCCCTCTGAATCCTGTATTGAATTATTTTTTTGAGGAGAGTGGTTTCCTGTGGAGAGTGGAGTATGAGAAACCTATGAGAACTTGACATAAGCACAGCTATGCCCAATAATCCACAGGCTGAGTTAGCACAGCCTTGGCCGCAGTAGGGGGTGCAGCACAGCTGTTTTTCCGAAGATGTTTACATTCAGAGAATAGTCATGCCCCCCTCCCCTGAGAACTGTTGCTCCACCTCCTTTCTTGCCACTGTATATAATAAACTCACTGGAGATGGACAAGGCTGCTGCTGCTGCTGCTGCTGGCTGTTGTGTGTCTCCATCAGAGTGCCTAGCCCACATGACTCCAGCTTTCTGCATGTTTGTCTTCTGTCTTTTGTCCTTTCTTAATTTCTTGTCACTCCCAGTTAGGTTTCT
Source organism: Castor canadensis (assembly GCF_047511655.1). Taxonomy (NCBI): domain Eukaryota; kingdom Metazoa; phylum Chordata; class Mammalia; order Rodentia; family Castoridae; genus Castor; species Castor canadensis. The sequence continues at coordinate 47,842,892 of NC_133390.1, forward strand.
AGGATGAGCTCACGCAGGTCAAGAGAGGTGGTGACCGAACAGAGATCTAACTACAGGGGAACTCAAAAGCCTGAGACAAGGAGACACTCTCCAAGAAGTGTGTGTGTAATAGAGAAATGAGTAATGAAAAAATAAGCAAGGAATAGAAAAATAAGTAAGGTGAGGGAGAGAGTGAATTAAATATAGTCAAGTGTAAAAACATAGGACAGTATGGGTCAGGAGACCAAGAATTCTATATTGGCATTTAAAAAGCTATGGTAAAGAAAACATGGGACAGTGTAAGCCTAAAGACCAAGACTTTAAGAGAGATTAGAGAAAACATGGGACAGTGCAAGTCTAAGGACCGAGAACTCTGAATATAGGATTTAAAAAAGCTGTACTAGAGAAAAGAAGTAAAGTAATAGAGAAAAGAAGAAAGGTAATAGAGAAAAGAATAAGTAAGGTAATAGAGAAAAGAAGTAAAGTAATGGAAAAAAGAAGCAAGGTATGGAAAAAAGAAGTAAGATAATAGAATAGAAAAGAAGTAAGGTAACAGGATACTTGCCCATGGTTCCCTGAGGAGAGCACAGCAAATTTAGAAACATGGAACTATGTGACTTTCAATTTGTGGTCAATGATTAGATTGTTTGGAGCCTACTCCCTCACATAAACAAAGATTTTCCTCCTTAGTATTCTAGCCAGGATGTGGAACTCACCCCTTACAACCAGTTATACAAGAATGTGAGAGGCAGTAAGAAGATGCTGTGGGCAGTGGGTCCAATGATCCATCATTCCCACTATAAAACTAAAATTCACTCCAAAGATGATTCTGAGGAGGGTCATGAGAACACTCCAGTCCATCAAGTACTGGGAACCATGCATTTGGGGTTATTTCCACAGGCTAAGAGACTTCCTAGTCTTGCCAAGAGTCCCCTACAGGCTGCCTTGCAGGTAGCTTGTAGTCAAGGAGGTTTCACTTTGTACTTGGAGAACAGACCCTAGCAGCCCTGGCATGCAACAGAGGTTTCATGAAAATACTACATTTAACTCAGTCTGTACAAAATGCTCCTTGGTTGCCAGGCTGGGATGTGGAATGATTAGAGATTATTAGAAGCCTACCCCCTCACATAAACAAAGATTTTACAGTGCAAAGATGGCTCCTGGATTGGGGGACAGGCTTCATCAGGAGCACTTAAGGAATAAAAAAGGGGGAGATGTGGAGAGTAGAGTATGAGAAGCTAATGAGAACTTGACATAAGCACAGCTATATCAAATAATCTGCAGGCTGAGTTGGCATGGCCCCAGCTGCAGAAGGGGACAAGGGCAAAATGAAGCACAGCTGTTTTTCTTAAGATGTTTACATTCAGAGAATAGTCATGCCCCCCCAAGAACTGTTGTTCCACCTCCTCATTTGCCACTGTATATAATAAACTCACTGGAGTTAGATGAGGCTGCTGCAGCTGCTGCTGCTGGCTGTTGCATGTCTCCATCAGAGTGCCCAACCCACCTAACCCCAGCTTTCTGCATGTTTGTCTTCTGTCTTTTGTTGTTTGTTAATCTCCCATCACTCCCAGTTAAGTTTCTAGGACAAGATCGCACAGGTTGCAAAAGTTTCTATCTCTTCTCATTTCTCCACTTGGTGCTGTGCAACTATGTTCTTGACAGGCTAGTTGGTAGTTTTAGTTGCCTGTTTTCTTTCCCTTGATTTAATTTTTGTGTTGTGACTGTCTTTGTTACTAGCTAGGTTGGTCTGCTATTTCTGTCCCTGACCTGGAGGTGTAATTTAGTAGTAACTAATTCATAGGTTCAGTGTCCAAACAGTTGTTTATATATTACATAGAATACCCCTTGGTGGTATTATCTATAAACAGTGGGAGTAGGGGGGTTATTGTTTATTAGGCTAGATATAGAAATTTGGGAAATTAGTTAGGGTGGCACTTAAAGGGGAGGTGGGAAGTGGGGTAGGTGAATGGGAGAAATAATGTGGGGGCTGCTGGGTTTTGTGGCCCTTGTGTGTGTTTGGGTGTATTTCTGTTGGTGTAGTGTATAGTGCTGTGTCAGGGATTGCAGGGGGTTGGGGTTGTGTAAAGTGGGTACAGTAGGTTGGTCAGCAGGTGGTGAGTGTGTAGGAGGGATGGGTAGTGTCGTGACAGGTTGGGGGAGGATGGAAGAGGGCGGTGAAGACAGGGGAAGAGTATAGATAAGAAGAGGCAGAAAGAGTAGTTGGGAAGCAAAATAATGGATTGTAGCACAGGAGAAGAAGGGAGAGTGAAGGGGTGAGAATAGGGATAAGAAGATAGTGATGGTGAAGTTGATAGTACAGAAAGAAAAAAGAAAATAGGAATAAAAATAAAAATAAAAAACTCATAATTATATAACAAACAAACGAAAAGAAAAACACAATTAAAAATCACCAGGTTCAGGAACAATAGAATTTCAGTCTTAGTTTAAGTTCTCGGGTTACTCTGCCAGCATCCAGTCCTGGTATTGACATGTAAGCAGAAGCTCTGACATGGTCTCACCAGGTGCCTGGCTTGTAGTAGTGTTTTGTTCTTCTGTCCACCAGTTTAATTGAAATTGTGAGGTGAAATAAGTTTGCCAGGTCATGCGGAATAGTTTCCCCAGCCGACAGCTGTGTTACCCTTCTGCTGCAGCTTTTTGATCACCTCCTCCCCCAGCAAGGTGGGGCAGTTCAGTTTTGAATGCTGCTGTCTGGTTCAGGAGATCATTCCTGTGATCCACTACCTGCTCTGCTTTGGGAGGTGGTTTTTTGCTGTTTTTGTTCACTGAGAGTTTGGCACTGAGAGTTTAGTTCTTTGCCTCACATCCTTTCTCCAGGGCAGGTTCAGTGTCCCACCCATCCCCTCAGCTTTCTGTGTTTGATTACAGTTTGCTGTTTGCTTTTTAGTTTTGCAGGGTAGTTTGGTTTTGGATGCTGTTCTCTGGCTCAGGAGACCAGTTCTGTGATACACTACCTGCCCTGCTTTGGGCAGTGGCTTATTGCAGATGTCTTTCCTGTGTTTATTTACTGAGAGTTTCCTTTCCCCTTCCCTTTCTCCAGGGCAGGTTCAGCATTCCACCCACCCCCTCTGCTGTCCATGTTTGACTACAGTTCACTCTTTGCTTTTCAGTTTTGTTGGGAGATCAGTTTGCCTACGGGCTGCACTGAGGGGTGGATAAGGGAGTCCCATAATGCTCACCTGTTCATTCTGCCAATTGACATGCAGGCAGGTTTGGAGCAGGTGGCAGTGGCAGGGAGAAATGGTGCCAACTTTTCTTAGTGTAGTGTGGTGTGTAGAGGCTTTCCATGGGCTAGGGGTTCAGGATGTCACAGAGTTTGATTCTGGTTGATGCTCTATTTCTGCTTGATGGAGGAAGAAGAAGAGAAGGAAAAAAAAGAGAGAGAGAGAAATAAATCACCATGGGGGAGGAGGATTTCCCTGGGGTTGGATCTGCTTTGCTGGCTGTGCCACAGGTCACAGCTGTTATGTGCAATTAAAGGCTGATTTGAGGGTCAGTCTTTGAATTTTTTTCTGCACTTAATGTGATGGCAGTTATTATTTGGCTAGAACCTGTCAGAATTACTCAAGTGTAGCTCTAGCATCTCAAGGAGGTTTTTGGAATCACGGAGCTTAGACTTTCTGCTTCTATATCCAAGTTGTCATCTTGGATCTCTCTCAAGAAATAACTTCTTAAACATCATAAAACAAAATAATTCGATTGTGTACATCTTCAGTCATGCTATATTAGCTCAATTAAACAAGTATATAATGAACATCTTCTATTTATCATGGAGCAAACCTAGATGATGAGAATACAAAGTTGGATAGGCCATGCCATCAAGATGCATGTAATCTAGTAATCAAACTTATATACAAAGAAGTAGAAATCAGTCTGACAAGTGCAACAACAAAAAAAAAAACCTGTATGAAACAGACAGGAACATGGAGCACAGTAACCACTTGTACTAGGGTAATGAGGTGTACACAGCATTAAAAAAAACTTCCAAGCTGGACTTCAATTAATGACTCAATAGTTAATAGTATGCAAAGGGAGATGAGCATTTTAGCCAATAGTGTAGTGCCTTTTATGGCACTTTAAGCATGCTTGAGTCTTGCTCTTCAAGAGATGGAAAAGCAAGCAACAAAGGGTTTGTATGTAGATTGAGCCAGTAGTGGTCGTGAATTGCTGTAATACCAGCCACTCTGGATGCTAAGATAAGAGTTGCTCAGGCTAGAACCTCATCCCCAAAATAAACAGAAGAAAATGGATTATAGCTGTGGCTCAAGTGGAGAGTGCCTGCTTTGCTTGTGCAAAGCCCTGAGTTCAAACCCCAGTCCCAGAAAAAAAAAAAAAGAGACATTTTTAGTCCTATTGTTTTAGTCTGTGTTCCATTTCTTTAAATATTTTTGCCTTCCTTTGGTAGAAAATCAAGAAAGTTTAAGTTCAAATATCAAGAAAACTAATTGTTCCAGGCAGTGTCATATACGAGGTAACACTTCAACACTTTCATATTCTGTGCACCACAGGGCCACTCAGTTTTATCAGTTCACTGAGAAGTGATCAGAATCCAGCAGGCCGACTTGTCAAACTGTCAAAATCTCAAATGATTTATAAATTAGAATTCTTCTTTATTCACTTACGATGAATGCTGAACCTAATTGCAGAATTTACCAATGTCTTCACATGTTTCTCCCTTCTTTTTGTTAGAAAAACAAATTAATTTCAGAAGATTGCCTGGTTAACAAGCACGGAAAATAATGCTTCCAAATTTCAAAAAGATGTTAATCTTCTGAATGCAGAATCTAGATACTAGAATGCAATAATTGTTTAGATACTTCAAAATCATAAGTTATTTGGAAAATTATTTCAACATTCTTTCTATTCCATGCTTATTGTTATAGGTAGCTAAATGTTTAATGAATGAGAAATATTAATTCAGAAGTACTTACAAAGAATGAATCCTATAGAAAATGTTCAAAAACTAATCAACATTAATATTTTATATTAAAACAGCATAATAAAATCTCATAACAAAATTAACAGCACTAAACAAAATGATACATGGAAATTACCAATTTAAAACTTACTTTTATTTTTAAGGATTTCATGGCAATTTTATTAAGACTTAGTTTGTTTTCTAAACTTCTTATTTATTATCATGCCACTGGTAGATTTGTATAAAGTATACTCTGCAATTGAAGTTATTAATTTTTTAATTTATAAACACGACTCACTGTTAGTAGCAGACAGAGCCACAGACACATGTTTACACCATGGCAACAGCTACAAGCAGGACTGCCTGCTTCACTCCATCTTGCCTTTGTCCTGTTTCTAGATATAATGACCTTAACTTCCAATTCAATGAGTTACTTACGATCTCTGATTTTTGCCCTATGTGACCATATTGATCACTTCAAGCAAGTGATATCTTGATTGTTAAGATTTAACTAGATGTTTATAATTAAAAACACTTATCAAGTCAGGTGACAGTGGCTCATGCCTGTCATCCTAGCTACTTGAGAGGCAGAGAGCAGGAGAATTGTTCTCAAAGCCAGCTTGGGCAAATAGTTCGTGAGACCCTATCTCAAAAATACTCGCCCCCCCCCACCCACAAAAAGGGCTTGTGGAGCGGCTCATGTGCTAGAGCTCCTGCCTAGGAAGCGTGAGTCTCTGAGTACTACAAGAAAATGAAACAAAAAACACTTAGCAAAGAAAAATGCTTCTGTTAGGGCTCACTACACTGTTTAGAAATTACAATTGTTTACTATGAGTTAGCTGAGTTAGACTCATATATTGATTCATCAACTACTGAGCAAGGTGGAAATAATAATTAATGCTAAAGGTTTGATGGATCCACTTCTTGGATCAGAAAAAATGGAATCAAAATCCACCTTCCATTTGTAATCCTAGCACTTAAGGCAGGAGGATCATGAGTTTGAGGACAGTGGTGGCATAGTAAGATCCTGTCTCAAAAAATTTTTTAAAATATTTTTTCTTTTTATACTCATACTTCAAATTTAAAAATATTTCTATTGGCATGGTAGCTTAATTCTCCTATATTATTTCAGTGAATTTCATTCAATATTGAAATATTCCCATGATAAGTAGGATGTTGTTGAGGCAATATATGTTGTTCACAAATTCACTAAAATTGTTTTGTAAAAATATAAATCCCCATCACACCTTCAAAAATCAATGTCTACAGTTTTCAACCTAACTTTATAGCTGTGAAGGACATAATTTTCAAATGTAAAAATTATTTTAAAATAAAATTATCAAACCGTTATTTTAAATATATCCAATGAAATTTAAATGCATAGTGATTTGGTATAAATTTTCTTTCAGGTAATGATACATGAACTAGTTTCACGTATTACAGAGAGCAGAACAAATACAAAGTTACCTTTTGTTTCTGTCATAATTTAAAAGAAAATTTCACAAACTCCGGAGACCCTAGCAACCTTCAGATGAAAGAGAAATAACCCCTAATCCTGCTTTCAGAAACTCATTTGTTCACTGTACAAATTAAAATTAGAATGGTAGCATCTATGTCATAAAATTGAAGAGCACCAACAAGATCTGAAAAGGGCTCACTGGCAGCTTGAGCCATGGTTGCCATTAAATCCCAGCTAATGGCTGTCATGTTTTCTAAGAAGGGAGGCCAAGCAAGCTACTTTCACCTCAAAAAAGTATATGTCTGGGGATTTTCTCTCTTGGAACTTTCACTATGTGGATTAAAGGAAATTACTGAGAGGCTTCTTTAGTGGTAGTTGTTGATACTAGAGAAGAGGGAGAAAGGGCCATAATTTGGATGAGATGAAGCACTTGCCTTGGGCTTAATAATTACTAGAAACTAGTCCAAATCACTTTAAAACATAGGGAATTAACTGTTCCTTACTATTATGCTAAAAGAACTTTAAAAAAATACTCAACTTAATTTCACCAATTACTCTGTTGGTGGTGGTGGTGTTAGAATACTATTCTGAGGTTGCTGTGTTTCTATATTATGTGACAAGACAAAATAAGTTATTGTGGTATTTTTGAGAACTGGCATTTTTTTTGTAGGAGAATGCAGCTATAAATGTGTGATTGGTGAGGCTACATAGATAACCTGGAGATATTGAATTATCAATATCAGAATTACCTTTGTGTAGTTTATCACTTTAAAAATGTCCTAGTTGTCCCCTGAAAAGACCTGGAAACAAATAATTATGAGCACCCCTTCCCACTCACTTTGAACTACACAACTTCATTTATCCAAAGAAGTCAAGAATCCACCAGTGAAAAAAACAGCTGTGAAAATGAGAAGATGGAAAGGTTACATATCAGAAGTTTGACTACACAGTTTCATGGAAAGTAGTGTTCAGAGAAGAATAAGGGTTTCTAGAAAAATCAAAGAAAACCTATACTTTAAGACTGATATGATATGAATTTAAAAAAAAGACTGATAGGTCTTTATTTACAATTTATTGACGTTCCTTGCATACACATACAAACCTGTTTGCACACTTCAGGCTATCCTTCCAAAACAAAACGTGTGTTCTTCTATCTTCTGACAAATACAGACTTTTTTATAGACTCAAGATATAAATCTGTATTAGTTACAGTGTCCACTACAAATTGAGTAGTTTAAAACCACAGGCATTAATTTTCCAATAAATTTTAGAAGCCAAGTTTCCAAATTCAAGGTGTTAGCAGCATTGGTTTCTTCTAGAGACTCAGGAAGAAACTGTTTTGTACCTCTGTCCTGGGTTCTGGTGGCAATTAGCAACCTTTAGCATTGCTTGGTTGTTGAACCTTTACTCCAATCTCTACCTCCATCCTCACATTTCCCTCTCCCTGTGTTTCTCCCCTTCAGTGTGATATAGACACTTTTAACTAGACTTAATTTGGTTCCAGGTTTACCTCAGAACTTTGAATTTTTGTGGGTACAATATTCAACCCACTGTAACATCCACAAAGCCTCTATTGCAACTTGACTAAGGGATTTGTGACACTACTTATTTCCTCTAACCCATTTTTTAAACTTTTGTCAAACTCTTCCTTTGTGTAACTGGTACTGTTATAAGCATTATGCAATTAATATTTAACAGTTGTTATGAATTGGTATTGGTTTTCTTCTGGGCATTATTATTTCTCATGTCCAAAAGGCTGCCAGTCCTATTTCAGCTGTTGATCCAGTGTTCTTGGGGTGATGACCTTGCTAAAGTCCGGCCTAACATCCATCTGCAACTTTCTGACAGACAGTCTATGTGGTCTCTCACTTGAAATAAAAATGCCACGTCCTCAAATGAGTGAAAGAAAGACATACAGGAAATAGGTATAAGATTGAAGGTTCCTGGTGTGGGTATCTTTTTGGAAAATAAGGAGCAGGAGAGCTCCCTAAGGAAAGAGGAAAGTAAAAATAAAACAAAAGTGAATAGCTAAGACCAGCCACAGCAGGAAGTAGTAGTGGGCTGTGTCTGCTAGGAACTCAGAAGCATTCCTTTTGCTTCAGTAGAGAAGGACATCTGATCATGTGCCCCACCAGGCTGTCTGGATTGCCTCTTTTTTTCTTCTCCACAAAGACCCAATAAAACAACTCTTAATTAACGTGCTCAGTTGGATTGAATATTTTTAATGTTTATTTTTGTTTTGTTCTAAAATACCTTAAGGATCCATAACCTAGTAAGCTGGGTGCCAAAAAAGAATCCATCAAATGAAGTAGTCAAGTAGCCAGCATAAGAGTTTGCCTAAGATTTAGAGCTCCTGGTTTTCTTAGAAGTGACATCTATCAGCCTCTGGGAATCCACCTTGTTCCTTCATTACATTTATGCCCTCACAAAGCATCAATAAGTTGAAGTCTCCATCCTTTATCTTTCCATAAAATCTTATGGTTCTTTGTGGTTTTCAGAAAGGACAAAAGACAAAAGTAGATATCACAGAATAGTAAAAAGGATAAAAACAATACCCTTGATAAAATCCAGGTACTTACAGATGGAAAGAATATTGACCACATGAGAAGAAATTAAAACCAGAATAAATGTAAAATGAAATATGATGTCTTCTGTTCCAAAACTGAATAAATTACATCTTTCTGGAAGGAATTTTGGTATCATATATTTAGATAGTGTTTCCAGTGATTTTTCTCGGCTTTAGAAGCAACATTTTGTTACTTAATCAGACATTTACTAGTGGGGCATGGTTTTTGTTCTAAAGTCCTAAGTAGTATCAATTAGTTGATTGGTAATCCATCTCATTATTTTATATGAACAGAAAAATTTGGTTTTGAAAACCATCAGAAGATCTAAACTTATTAAGCTTCTGTAGTATTATTTGTGAATTTTTCAACTTCTAATTCTCTAACTTATTTTACATTTTTCAGAATGATCTTAAGAAAAAAGACTGAATATGAATACATCTCTATAATACTTAATGGAATTGAAAACCCAGCAGAAGTACAAGATTTCATAATATTGGATGACAGTGTTCTCTTTGATTATGCCTGGAACAAAAGGGAAGAATTTACCTCCTCTCTTTGTCCTTAGCTGTCCTGTCTGCCAACCTCTGACTCTTAATAGTGGCCTGTAGATCCAGTTGGAAAAAGGGGAAAGAAGAAACAAAAATTTGTAGTTTATGGCTGGTCCTTCTAAAATTTCTCTTCTTGAGAACAAAATCTGCTCAACTTAATGGTCTCTGAAGTAGAGAAGTTAAATGTATCAAATTTCCTTTAAAATTTTTTTTCTTTCTTTTATTTTATTGTTTTTACATTTACTTACATGTGTACACATTGTTTGCCACCCCCCACAACAGCCCTGCTTCCGGGCAAAACCCATTCCTCCCTCTTCTTCTCCACTTTTGTTGAAGAAAAAACATAAGAGATAATAAGAAACACATAGTTTTTTCTAGTTTAAGATAAAGATAGCTGTACAGAAAGATTCCTAGCTTTGCCTCCATGCACTTGTGTATTGAAACCCACACTGGTTCATCTCTACCAGACCTTTTCACTACTGGAGAATTTATTCATCTCATTTTTTTTCCTTGTGAAATAAATGGCAATTTTCTTTATTTATGGGCTTATAAATGCTTTTAAGGATGCCATGTCAAAACCAAAGAGGCAATAACCAAACAGTAAAAACCATAACACTAGTTACTCTAACTAGAGCATATTTTCTTAAAAGATACTCACATCCTTCCTTCCTCCAAGAACTTGAAGTTGTTAGTGTTACTTTCACTTGGAGCAGGCAAAAGACTTCATGACAGAATAGAAAAGGACCACAGGAAACACATGTCCTGGTGAGAGCTCGACTTTACCAATGGCTTTCACCAAGTTCCATTACTTTGTGGATTAGAGTCCTCAGCTATAAAACAGAATTTGGGTGATCATCTTCTCTGTGACACACACAGATCATCTCATGAACAAGAAGCATTTCCTAAGAAAATGCAAAACATTTTTAAATACATAAAATAAAAAGCAAGTGTATTTTTTGTTTGTGATAGCTGTGTTTTGAGATGATGTGAAAGCTTATAACACAGTTTGTTGGCAGCCAAATAACAGGCCAGCAGTGAATTTTATTTCCCTCTAGTAGAGTAAATAGCATTATGGTTTTTACTGTTTGGTTATTGCTCCTTTGGTTTTGAACTGGAATCCCTAAAAGCATTTACAAGTCCATGAATAGGAAAAATTGCCATTTATTTCACAAAGAAAAAAATGAGATGAAGATAAATTCTTAAATTTTTCTTTAAAAAGGAATTTAAGTCTTCTACTTCAGAGTAAATTGAGCAGATTTATTTGTCTTGGCATATTAAATAGTCTGATGTAACTCTCAGAAAGGGTAATAAAACATAGCAGGTACTCTTTGGAGCAGTGTTCTGGGGACAATGGTTTATGGAAAGCTTATGTAATAATATGAATCTGACACTTGGAGCTAGAAACCTAGGTTTGGTTCTGACTCACTATATGACCTTAGGTAAATCACCTGACTACAGAAGGTTCAGCTTTATCTTCTGTAATCACTAGGACTCACACTGCATCAGCATGATCTAAAGATTGTAGAGAATATAAACTAGTAATTCCTTAAAAGACAGATATATTATTGTTGGATTATAACAACATATTTTCCTATTATTTTGCACCTAAAGGCAGATTCTTATTCCCACTATAGACAAAACCAGTCTTATGTCACATCTAAAATTTCTTTCTACTGCTCTAGAGTTATTACAATTTTCCATGAATTGAACATCTAATTTCATTTAATTAGCACCTACTAAACATTTACCGTGTACCATGAAAAATACAACCTAAGAATAAGGGATCCTTTTTTAGCCTTCAAATTTCTTATAATCTGATTGTCAGAATTTATTCTGTAGTCTTAGCTCCACAGTGTATAATACAAAATTTGCATTAATATCATCCCCATTTTTAGTTAATTCTTATTTTAATATAGAGAAGGAAGTTAATAGTCAGCTAAAAAACAGAGTGGGGTTTGTTCCAACATTCTATACAACTTATAACTTCATTTAGAAAATCGAACACGCATACTTTTCAAATCTTTGATATTGTCTAACTTACTTGGAGAAGCTAAAATCATCTTAAAACAAGGAAAAGGAAACTAGACTACCCATGGAAGAAAAAAGTAAGGAAGAAAATCATGGAAACAGCTCACTGTTTTCATCATTTTTAAATAATAGAAAAGTTGCAAAAGGATGTTTCATTTTGCTTTATAAAATTTAGTAAAACTGCCTTATTGGTTTTCACAAATAAAAGTTACATATGTTTATGATGCACAACATGATATTTTTTAATCTTGTCTTTTTTTAATAACGTGATGTTCACTCTGGAGTGACTAAATACTCTAAAATGTGAATTATCCCACATACCTTTTCATAGTGAATACACATGAAATCTATGGTTTTAGTAATTTTAAAATACGCATAACTTGTATGCTATAAACCTCATCTGTTTGAAATGTGCTATTGAATAGTTTTATTTCTATTTATAGAATACTTATTATTTATGATTACTTAAATTATTCCATTTTAAAATTTTTCTATTGTGCTGGGAGGGGGTACATTGTGGAATTTACAAAAGTTTTATATATATATATATATATATATATATATATATATATATATATATATACATACACACACACACTTGAATTTGCCCCCTCCATCATTCTCCTTTACCCCCTCTTCCCCCATTCCTGGAACAGTTTTAACAGATACCATTTTTCCATTTGTATACATGTATACACAGTATTTGTACCATATTCACCCTCCACACGTAAAACATTCCTCTTTAAAGACAAATCTAGAGATCACTGGATCTGATTACCTGACAGAAAGAGAGAGGAGTAATTTTTAACTTGTTTAAGAGCTGTTGAAAAGTTATTTCTTTCCCCATGAAATGAACATAATTCCAAACAATCTATTTCAACCTAATATCCAAATAGAAGTTCAGGTAGTCCAACAAGGTTCTTTTTTAATTTGAATCCATTGCCGGCAGTAAACTACCTCTTTATTTCCCAACTCACACAGGGTTTGTGGTCTTTAGAGATCCTAGGAACTTTAAATTTACCCTGTCTAATGTCAGTGCCAGAGGCTATAGTCTCTAGCACATTCTACTCTGGTAGGAAGAAAGGAATAATGTGACATAAATTGGCTTTATTCTTAAGCATAAATGTGGAATGATAATGAACATACAGGCTTTGGTTTTGGACTTGGATCTGAATCCCACTTTGTCTATTTAGTAACCATTCTGAGGTTTACTTGGCATAGTTCCTTCATCTTTAGAATGGGACTAATGTCCCATTAGTAGGGTGGTAATTAACATGATAAATATACAGCACTTAGCACAACAGCTGGAATGCTGGTGAGGTTCATATTCACTAATGTAATGACCATAATTATTAATCCTGTATATTAGCATAGACTCAGATACACACAAGCTTTGTTTCTCAGACCACACCAACCTGAGAAAGCCAGTTAAGGACATGAGTTACAATTAAGGAATTATTTCAACACTGCCCTCATTTTTTTGGGGCCTCTCATTGACAACATTATTCAGGCTATGCTGCATTCCAGAACTGAGGGGCTGCCTTACCACCTCCTCCTTTGTGCTGGTGGGCGTGTGTATGGGCTGTGGTGCATGAAGAGCACCTCCTCACAAATCTACCTCCTGTACTGATGACCTGTCACAAAGTACCATCGCCATCCAAGTACCTGGTTCTGCTTCTCTCCAACCATAACCTTTGGGAAACTCCAAATGACAGCCCAGTTCCTTTAGGAAATAACCCTAAGGTTAGCAACACTAACCTTTGATTATAGAATAAAGTTAAATCTCCATTGCCCTGGCAGAAGCCTCACCAAACTACTTGCTAGAAATTCCATGCTCACTTGTTTAAACTGTGTCTTAAACATTTTTTATATTTCCTCAAAGAATTTTGGTTATAAATCCTTCAAGATCTTCTAACAACATTCCTATAATGTGTGTGTTTTGTGGGTGCAGTCAGAAACACTGTTGGGTTAACAGTGAGAACAGCCATGTTAGGACCAGACCCCCTCCTCTCTTGCAGGTGACTTACTAAACACTCCCCACCCAACCCCAATGACTGACAAAGGGACAACTGTTAACCTTTATCTCCAGATTGGTGCCAAGGACAATTGAGCAGACAGTGACCTAACCACAACTTATCTTTCTTGGTTGCCCAGTAACAGTATCCCTTAGTGACCTTCCTGGTACTTTGCTACTAGCCCCCTATATCTAGCCCAAGCCTGTGTGTGGCAATGGGCTCCAGCTCTCTTGCTGGGGTCCCCCTCCACAGGGCTCCTGCCTGAAAAGTAAACACTGTGCTGGTGTTTGAACTGTCTCTCTGCCTCCTCCATGCCTCTTTCATTTCTAACAAACACTTCTGTTTTGTTCTGTACTGTTATAATGAAGATTGGCAAAGATTTTAGTATTGAGAGCCTGAGCTTCTCTTCTGGCAGAAAAGAAGTTAAATTTTTGTTTTAAAAAATCTAGAATGCAATCTAGGAGCTGCATTCCCTAAGGGTTGAAAGAGTGATCTGGATTTGAGGAAGGGGAGTGCCAGAAAAGAGTCCCCAGATGAAGGGCTGCCTGATTCTCACATGGGGCATGCCCGAGTGGACATACCACAGTGAGCTTCCTCGTTGTGAAGTTTGGGGTGAAATACAGGTTAGACTTGAACAATGAACATTTTGCCAGTGACCATGATAGAGGCAAGAGCAGAGGTCCATCCTCAAATTACCGATAATCTTTAGGATTCTTATTGCATCCTAAAATAAAATTACACTTTCCACTTGGATTGTCTCCCAACTTTGATGAGTGAGACTGTGATTTGGAAAACTAAAACAAGCTTGCATTTCTTTTCCTTGAGTACACAGAGTAAACCATGTTGCCTCTCCCATTCCAGCTGCATTCAGCCTGCGGCATGGATCCTCAAGCTGGTGTACAGAAATGCCTTTAGCATCCACGGTGTCTCGAGAAGTTGCTTCCTCAGGGATTATCTAGACAGCAGACAGATTGACATCAAATGGATTATCCTTCGCTGGAGTTTACATAATTAGATTTAGCCATCTAGATCAAATCAGACATTGTCTAAGGTAGTTTCAAACTCTAAGCAAACCACAAAGACAGCATAAGTACAGGGCAGAAGACAAAATCTTTGGAGACAGAAAAGCAAGTTTTGACACTTTGGACACATTGTTTACTCTCTCAAGCTTGGTATTTTCATCTGGACAACAAAGAGATTAAATACATTTAAAAGACATTAAATATTTTCCCTCAGGTAAAGAAGAAAATACTTTTAGTTTGAGGCAGAGTGTCTCTATGTAGCCCAGGCCAACTTTTTTTTTTAATTTCCTTTATTCATATGTACATACAATGATTGGGTCATTACTCCCCCATTCTCTCCACCCCCTCTCATTCCCCCATCCCCTCCATCTCGCCCCTACTCCCTCACTTCCAAGCAGATACTGTTTTGCCAGGCCAACTTTTAACATGTGATTCTCCTGCCTCAGCCTCCTGAGTGCTGGGATTATAGGCACGGGCTACCACACCTGGAAAAATTATTACATACTTAAAAGCAACATGACTTTCAGGAATGCTTATTTTACCCTCTGTCATAACCATAATTAACTTGTTTTGATTTCCCATTCTATTTTTAACACTACTGCTGTATAATATACAGAAAAGAACATATCATAAGTACAAAACTTGATGAACTATTACAGAATGAGCATCATGAGATTATAACCATCATGAGATCAAGAAATAGAGCATAATGTCAAAAAGCCCTTGCTTAGTGGATTGGACTTTGAGCACATGATAAAATCGAGAGCACACAAGGGAGTGGTGAGGATAGGTAAGACATCTAAAAAATTAGCTAGCATTTGTTGCCCTTAATGCAGAGAAACTAAAGCAGATACCTTAAAAGCAACTGAGGCCAATAGGAAAAAGGGACCAGGAACTAGAGAAAAGGTGAGATAAAAAAGAATTAACCTAGAAGGTAACACACACGTACAGGAAATCAATGTGAGTCAACTCTCTGTTTGGCTATCCTTATCTCAACCAACAAAAACACTTGTTCCTTCCTATTATTGCTTATACTCTCTCTTCAACAAAATTAGAGATAAGGGCAAAATAGTTTCTGCTGGGTATTGAGGGGGTGGGGGAGAGGGAGGGGGTGGAGTGGGTAGTAAGGGAGGGGGTGGGGGCAGGTGGGAGAAATGACCCAAGCCTTGTATGCACATATGAATAATAAAACAATTTAAAAAAGCCCTTGCTTTGTGTCAACCATCACCTCCTGCACCTCCTCCCTTAAAGTGACCACACCCTGACTTCTAACCATAATTTAGTATTGCTTGAATTTTAAATTTAATAATATTGAATTACATATCATACAAATAGTACATAAAAATTTGTACCTACCCTCTTTCACTTGTCATCATGTTGTAAAATTTACTCTGACTTGGCATTAATCAGGAGTTTGTTAATCTTAAAGAGGTTTTCCAAAGTTTGAATGTGACAATCCTTTCTTATGTTGGTGAGCATTTGTGCTTCCAGACTGACAATTCAAATGCACCTGTAAGTGTTTCTCTTGCAAGTATGCATAGCAGTCTAATGCATGGTCATCTAATTGTAGCCCTATTATATGTCACCAAAGAGTTTCTCAAAGTGTCTGTGCCAAATTTTACTGTCAAAACTGCATAAGAGTTCTTGTTACATAGCTCCACATTTGGTATTAACAGATTTTTAGTTTTGGTTATTTCATTTTAAATTTTAGCCATTCTGCTGGAGATGTATTTCTATCTCTCTTGGGGTTTGATTTGAGTTACATTTTGCTGATCACTATGAGGTTCACTATTTTTCCACACATATGTTGATCATTCATGATATTCTTCTATGAAGAAGATCCTTTGTGTAAAAATCATTTGAGAGCTGCTGGAGGATGTAGCTCAGTGTGATAGACTGCTTGTCTAGCATCCTCAGAGCCCTGGGTTTGAAAAAAATTATCCAGTAATCTTGGAAATCCATTAATTAATTTTAATAGCTCATGTGTAAGGTCTTTTTTTTTGGAGGTTTTTGTTTCTTCCATTCTCATGCTTTCAATTTATGAATTTATTTCATAAATTAGTTCCTTCAGAATGATGCTTAATAGAAGTAAGGGTAGCAGACATTACTGTTTTATTTGTACAATTAGGAAAAGTTCTTCAATATTTTTTCCCATTAAGCATTATATTTGTGTTAAAGGTATCTTTTTTATTAGATAAAGTCTCTTTTATCTCTAGCTTCCTAAACATTGAATTTTATTTCATGCCTTTTTGTTTCTATTAAACTTATTACACAATTTATCTTTTCTATTCTGTTTCTTCTTTTTGTTTTTTTGAGATAGTGTCTAGCCATGTTGCCCAGGCTGTCCTTGAACTCCAGATAACCCTGCCCACACCTTCCAACTACTGGGGTTTCTGGCATGTGCCACCATACCTGGCTTCCATTCTATTAATGTAGTAATATCTGTTAGCAGATTTTTCTTTAATGCTAAGCTAATCTTGACTTCCTGGAGTACATTTACAGCTACTCATAATATACTGCTATATATGTTTGGCTAGTTTTATGTAGGTTTTTTGTATATATGATCATTAACAAGATGATTCTGTGAGATTATATTCTTAAGTCTTTCTCCAGTTTAGTACTAAAGTTGCACTGTTCTCAAAATGAATTATGAATGTGACCTCTCCTTTTATTCTCCAAAAGAGTCTGCAGGCTGGGGGTGTATTTAAAGTGGCAAAATGCCTCCCTAGCAAGCACAAGATCCTGAGTTCAAACTCCAGCACTACCCAAAATAAGTTTGCATAAGAATGGTCCTGTTTCTTCCTTATTTAGAAGAATTTCCCAATAAAGTTAAGTAAGCCTTAATTTTAATTACAGACTTAAAAAATCGATTTCTTAAGTAGATATGGGAATATTTGCATTTTTTATTTCTTATTATATACATTTTAGAAGTTTTTATTTCCTGGAATTTGTCTATTTCATCCAAATTTTCAAATTTATTGGCATGAAGTTATTTAAAATACCATCTTCTGATGTTTCCAATATTCATAGAATATATAGTGATGTCTTCTTTCTCATTGCAGATATTATCCATTGCTTCTTTTTTCTGATTAGTATTACCAGGAATTTATCAATCCTATTATTCCTTTAAAAGAATCAACCTTTGAGATATTGATCCTCTCTATTGCAATTTTTCTTTGTATTTCATTAATATCTGCTTTTATTTTTATTTTCTTCCTTCTAGTTTCAGTGAGCTTAATGTGATATTCTTTTTCCAGTTTCTTGAGATAGGTATTTAGGTAACATTTTTCATATTTGCACTTACAATTATAAATTTCACTTTTAGGCATGAATTTTTTCCAATTAACAAGTTTAGATACTTTGCATTTCACTGATTCAGTCTAAATATTTCCTACTTTTAAATTGATTTTTTTTGACGTGTACATTATTTAGAATTGAGCTGGCTAAATTAGGGAATATTCAAGACTCATAGAAAAACATTACATCTCAGATTAATCATGAATGCTTTGGCTCAGGGACCACCCTCACCTGGCAGGGAACCACCCATGTCCCTCTCCACTCATTGGTTATTGGATGGGAATCACCTGGTTCCTCCCTTCCCCTAGATTAATGTAAATTCTAAAAGTACCTGAGCAAGAAAAATCATGCTCTCTCAACCTCCAGATTCCTCCTGGGACACACCATGCTCCCCTTTGTATTTCCTTTCCTAACTTTTAATAAACTCTATTTACACCCATGTGTCCTGCAATGGATTCCTCCTGGTGGGATAGAAAGAATTTGGGAGTCTTCTGATCACAGATCACACCAGCACCATTAACATTTTTGGCAAAGCCAGCCAGGAGTTAAAAGGAAGATGCTGTTTATTGACCTGTTTTCTTCTAACACCTCCCTCCCTGTCCACTAGGCCTGTGCCCCTTCTGCAACAGAACTCAAACTTGCTCATAGGCCCTGGGCACTCAGGCTGTGGGGGACACAGCACATTGACCCATGGTACCCCTCCCTCAATGCATGGGCCTCTTGCAATGCATCAGCATTTCGCACAGAGCATGCTGCTGGGAGATGCTGGGATGCACTGCATTAGCTCACTCCCATGTGGTGCAAGGTGTGTGGGGCATGTGCTCCCCCACAGGCAGCCACTGTAGCCGTGTTCTGGTAGACATGCATTCAGAAGGTGGCCAGTGCAGCAGGGCAAAAGGTCATCATCTGGCCCAGGTGGAGAGGGCAGTCAGGAACACCCATGAGGCCTTAGGTGGCAGCCAAGACAGCTGCAACCTCAGGCCAGACCCCTCTTTCCTGTTGCTGCCATGCATCTGCACCCTTCTCTCTTCCTCCCTTCTCTCCTCTGTCCCTCATCCCTCCCACAGCCTGAACCATGTATGTGTGCCCACACTCCAGGTCTCTGCACCTGAGAGCCTATAGGCTTGTTCTGCCAAAAATGCACTGTACAGAGAACACTTACCAGAGTCTCTAACCCCAGGCCCAGGCAGCCATGTGGCCCAGGAGGCATGCTAGCCATGGCGGCTGTCAGACATGGTGGCTGTCTCCCCAGCCACTCAGGCTGGATTCCTCCAACCTGTCCAAGGCTATTGGCTGCCAGGCAAGATCTGGAGAGCAAGTGAGAGGCATGCCCCACTCAACCAGCCCCAGATCTTAAGCTGCCTTTGGAGATGCTGCAAGAAAATGGCCTTGGAGTTTTGCCTCAGTTCTTGCCTGCGGCAGGAGAAGATTCAGTGAAAGTGACAGTAAAATTTGTTGAGAACGTAGTGCTCTTTCAGCAAACTGAAAGCCGGTTGTCTCTAAAGTGAGAACCATGGGGTCAGGTTTTAAGATTAAAGTATTTACTAAGAAACTTAGCTTCGGATCCTTTTGGCTCCTGGGGTGATTTTCTGAGTTTGGGTCATTGTCTTGTTAAGAGAGACACTGCGTAATCTACTGGTATTGGGGTTAACAGTGAGGACAGCTATGTTAGGACCAGACCCCCTCCTCCCTTGCAGGTGGCTTACTAGAAACTCTCCACCTGACCCTAAAGACTAACAAAGAGACAGTTGTTAACCTTTATCTCCAGATTGGTGCCAAGGACAGTTGAGCAGACAGTAACCTAACTACAACTTATCTTTCTTGGTTGCCCAGCAATGGTATCCCTTAGTGACCTTCCTGGTACTTTTCCACTAGCCCCCTATATCTAGCCCAAGTCTGTTTGTGGCTCTAGCTCTCTTTCTGGGATTCTCCTCCACAGGGATCCTGCCTGAACAATAAACCCTGTGCTGGTGTTTGAGCTATCTCTCTGCCTCTTCTATGCCTCTTTCATTTCTAACATTTGGTGCTGAAACTCGGGAGAAAGTTTTGAGTGGGGAGGAACACCCTTCATCTCCAAACTGCTGAACTGTCTCCAAATCTCTTTCTCTCTCTCTCTCTTTCTCTCCCCTGTTTCCCACCTCACTATTCTCTATATGACTGTAGCACTACTATATTTCCATTCCTCCAAGATCTCTTTCAGGGTCCTTCACTATATTCCACTCCACACACTCAACACTGGGTCCTATTTCTAGAAGGATGGGTAAGACCTGGCCTCTCTGTTTGGCACTCTGTGGTGCCTTGGTGTGTCTGTCTGTGGCATTCTCACCTTCAGTATTCCTATCTCTCCCTCTCACCCTCTGGCCATTTGGCCCCCTGTGAGTCTGGCCCCTGGCTACATAGGTTAAAGATATCTACCTACTGCCCCAGGTTTGTTTTTCTGGTTTTGCAAGTTTTCTCTAGGAGATACTCTAGGAAAAACTTCTTAACCCTGGCCATGGGTAATACCCACTCAAAGATTCCTCTGACTCATCCCTGGGGAGTCTTTTATAGAACCTTACTAAACTGGGCCTAAAGGGTGATCTAAAACCAAAAAACTTCTTCAGTTTTTCTACATAAATTTGACCTCATTACAAATTAGATAATTCCTCTAAATAGCCCAAATTTAAAACTTTTAATCCAAGTGTCCTCCAAGACTTAACAACTTCATCATGAGAAACAGCAAACGGCAAGAGGCTCCCTATCTCCAGGCTTTCTTCTGTCTCAGATCCTGACCCCTCCCTTTTTCAAACTGCTGGGGCGTATAGATTTAACTCTAGCTTTCCATTGTCACAACCTAAAAAGTGATATACAGCAAAAGCTCTTCCCAGGTTCACTCTCGGGCCTTAAATGGAAGCTGAAGTCTTCCTCCCCTATTCCCTGCTGCCTCTCCCTCCCTTTTCACTGTTCTATCTCTCCCACCCTTTCCATCCTTTCCTTTCTTTGATGGCTCCATCAGGGACCACTCCTAATCTCTGGACCCTCCGTCCAACACTGGTCTTCAATTTTGATGAGTTTTCCCCTTCATCCACGTTTCTCTCTCATCCTACATGGATGTCATGGACCATGGAAGCACCGGCCAGGCAAGAGACTCCCTCTATCCACCAAGTGGGTGGACTCACCTATTATTTTCTGGGGATGCCTAGAAAATATACAGGTACATGGCCTCACAGCCATATCATAGCTACCTATACCTACTATAAGTAGGTAGTAAAGACATTCCTGCCCTCTAATATGTCTGTCCTACTGGGCAGGGCCACTGTGGGGATTACTCACCACCTTTTTCCACAAAAATGGGCCAGAAACCCCTGAGGGACAGTCTGTTGGGATGGCTCCTCCAAAATCTTCAGAACCTGGGTCTCACAGAAATCTTAAGCCTAAACTGATTTTCTACTGTAACACAATCTGACACTAATATAAATTGGACAATGATAACTATTGACAAAAACAGGACATTTTCAATTTCCAAATTCTGCATGATCTCAAAAACTCCCTCCAATGCTATGGGACATGGTCTGAGGTGCCCCTATATCTGGCCTTTGTCTATCTCCCCTCCAGCTCTCCCTCTGTCAGTCTTGTTCACCTCATCATGTTCTCCTCCTAAACAAAAATCCCCCTGAGGTTCCTGTCTTCCATTAAAAAACCCCCTCGTCCTCTGACTGTACCCAACTCTATGTCATCCTTTCCTCTTCCCTTAACTCACAATATATAAAAAAAAATTTTAACTTTAAAACACTTCTCTAAATCTGTCTCAGCCATCATGAAGGTTTCTTTCACCCCTCCTACTCCATAGCCTGGCCATCTGAGTGAGGACAACAGAGACAGAGATTGACAAGGAAAAAAAAGAGAGAGAGAAAAGTCCTACTCAAATTACACTGTCAATTTTCTTAGCCTCCTGAGTGAGTCACACAATCCCAGGACTACAAACATAAAAATCAATTAAAAAATCTAAATGACATATAGCTGAGGATTTGAGATACTTTTCTGTCTCAACCTCCTGGATTTTTTTCCTACCTAATGCTAAGCCTCTACGTCTGCCTAAACACTCTACTAACAGTTTTCTCCTTTAAGTCTTGCTTTTGAGATGGGCAGTTTTCCCACTGCAGACATAGCAAGGCCAGAAGGGGAATCAGGTCTTATTCAGGTCACTGCTGGTGACGACCCTGGGCTGGCCCACTCATTCTCCTAGCCAATGCACCATGTGGTCAGAATTATGGACCCATGCCCTCAGCCTCATGTGTGCATAGGCTAAAGGGACCAAAAACAAAATTTCAATTCTCTGCCTAAAATGCCCCATGTATTTAAAATTAAAATTTCAGTTTTCCAGGTTATGACATTAGCTAAAAGGCAAAAGGACAGCCTTCCTGAGTTCTGCTATGGATTCAATAAGGCATTTAGATTTTTTTTCAATAGGCCCCTTACCTAAAATTAAGTCTTGAGGGGCTAATTCATTCTACCTTTTTCCATGCTTACTATCTCCAGTTTTAATGGAGATGTAATCCTTTTTACCACAACAATCTGCCCTTTTCCCAGCCTGTCATACAAATTCTAATTTAAAAACAAATTTTTAATATAAAATAAGAGGATAAACTTGTACACCCCCTCTTGTATCCCAGATCCTTTGTCTGACGAGGATATGGTATGCCAACACCACACCAAGACTAGGCTCCCTCAATTTACAGAAAAGATTTGGCTAATAGCAAAGCTACTGTAGCCCAAGGTGAACTATTATTAGAGATTTAAAAAAAAAAAACCCTCTAGAGGTAAATCTAAAGCCTTCAATATCTAAGAGTACACTTAAAATTAATGTAATTGTTTGTGTGTCATTATGTAAACTTTGTGCATGTCTATTACATGATTAACTTATTAGAGACAAAAATCTAATAGCTCTGACAATAGTCTCATTAAAAACTGAGACTGACTTAAAACACTTTCCTAAAATTGACTCTTACTTCAGCTGCCCAAAATTAGTCCTAAAGGAAAAGAATGGAACACACCTCAATCTGCTCCTAAAAATTAAAAAAAAAAAAACTGATTATGGCCACTCAGTTAATTTTTACACATTCTTGGGCTCTTGAATCTAAGCATACTTAAATTGACATTTATGGCATGCCTAATTTAAAACTTTTTACATATGCATGTGTTTAAACATCTTTAGGATGATTCTTATTATAGAGTTAATGTAAAAAATAAGACTTCTGTTCTCTCCCCCCACCTCTTCTGCTGCTACTTTAAAGACAAACCAGTTTTTTAACATTTTATGCCCAATCAGATCTAACTAGAATACAGGCATTATTTTATGGACAGTAACCTTAATCTGTTTCATCCTGTGTAAATGTAATTATTTACATTCACTTCTTTTATAATTAGATCTATTAACAAATGGTGTCTTTATAAGTTACTTATTACATAAAAAACTGTTTAAAATTGCCTTTCTTCTTGGGTCTATAAAGGATATAAAAGGTATTAAAATATTTTTGGGAAAAAGTTAAAGAAAATAAAAAAGTACTATTAAATAAAAAAGGATTTTATAAAAAGGTTTGTCCTAATGGAAGAAGGATAAGGACAAACCATCAAAAGGTTCAAAATGTCACATAAAAGTCCTGAGTAGGCCTTAAAAGTATATGATACATGAAATTTATAAAAGCTTAGGTATGTGATTAAGTTGACTATTATCTAAGAGTTACCTAAAAGATTTTGTAGGGTCATGTTAAACTAGAACCTGATTCTCTATGTCCATAAAATAAGAAGGCTATCTTAATATTGCTCTGCTCTGAGTAACATCTGTAAAAGACTGTTATAGGGGAAGATTTTATCCAAGTAATTACTTGTATTTTCTGTTAATCTTGCCAAGCTTTAAATACTACTAAGTCAGAGTTCATTTACATATTTGCTCATGCAAAGGTCTCTTAAATGACCACCTTATAACTGTGTTCTGTGTCTAGACTTTATATAAATACTATACAAACATTTGCAGAATTAAAAGTGTGTCAGTTTAATATTTGCAAAATGACCAGCTAAAGCTCTTTTATCCAAAGCATTCCATCTAAACCTTTGGCATATAAAATGGCTAATGAAACTTTTGGCAGTTCTGCTGTTTGTGATCAATAACATTCAGAAACAAGCTACCATTTGGGCAATCCTGCTACTTAAAACCTGGCCTATATTAGTTTTAGTCAAGTAAGTGTTATTATATGTATATAAAATGTACTTTTACATTAGAAAATAAGGCTATTTGGGATCACAGGCATTGTCCTGCTAACTTGTAAGAGATCTAAAGTTCTGACTTTTGTCAGTGCTGTATACCTATTATCTTACTAGTCAAAATTCTAAATTTTACTAGAAAAAAAAAAAACCTCACCAAGCAGGTATATTGTCTCCATGTGCTCCTAATTGTAACAAGGAACACTTACTGTTGCCTCTTTAATGCTGTCAGTTGAAATGTTGTCTACAATAAAAATAATAGATGTTCTGACAATTCCTAAAGTACTTTTCAATATTTTAACTCTGGGTATTCTAAGTCTTGTCATTAGCAGTCTGGAGCATTTGCAATCAAACCCCCCAAAATAATTAACAAGTACCTATTTTTCAATTGAGTCAGCCTTCTAAATATTTGCTTTTGTTGTCTGTTGACATTCTACATTTTTAAGTTGTCAGGATATCATCTATAGTCCAGACAGAACTAAAAATGGATGCCAGGTAAGCCCACTTCTTCCAAACTTCTTTGGCCAAATGGGTCTTAATTGGCACTGATTCTGACCTGTCTTGCCTGTCCTTCCCCTCCAACATCTAAAACATCCGGAAAAGCTATTCTGGCACTGAAGAACTTTCACTAACCAAGATGGTTAATTGACAAAATCTTCATAGGAGACTATTCAGAGACAGTTTAAAGACAAGAGGAGAAAAGTCGTCAAAATCCAGATGGAGTTGCCTGTGCCAGACCTCACAAAAGTTACTAAAGCCAAGAGGTTTTATAGAAGTGATCTTAAGCAGGGCTACTAAACATCCAAGCCCTTGCAGGCAACTCTGACAGAAGGCAAATGCATATTTTAGGTCAAGGCCTTCTATTTAAGTATAGACAAATTATTTTTGCTGGCTCTAAACTTATCTTTTTAGTAGTCCATGCTCATGGGGTTATTTTCCCTAGGCAGTCTATTGAACTGGGAGTTTTCTGTTACTTATTCTGTATTTTACTTTATAAAAGTGCTTCTAGTTTTAAACTTAAAATAACAAATACTTTTGATTTAGCTGTCAGTTATCTGTCCCCTTCTCCTGTATTTACCACTGTCTAAAAGACCTTAATTCCCTGGTTTCCCAGGTAATTGCACTGCTTTTATTAAAGGCACTGACTCCCTCCTTGGACCCACAGATTAAATAAAAACAGAAAAACAAAACATCTCTCCATTTTGTCTATTGTCCTTTGCTCTAAGCCATTCTCTCCTGTAGCCAACTTGGAGTCCAGAAAGGACAGAAATTATTGATGACATCTTTGTGACAACGGACTGAAACTATCCCCAACAACAGAGTCTACTCAGAATGAAACACCCTCCAGACAACAACTCTAGAACCTCTCCCAAAACCAGAACTGAGATGGTGACCAACCCAGTCTCACCTGTGGTTGAGACCATTTACTGTGCATGATTTTGTCCCCTGTCTCCAGTTCTTAACTACATGTCTCACCTTATCTTCCAAAGCCTACATTCCTTTACACAGGATGCCACTCAAAACCATGCTGCTTATACAGGAAAAGAAATGCTGCTTTTATGTCAATTAGTCCAGGATTGTTTGTGATACCTAAGAGACCTCAAAATGTGCTGCCAGCTCTGACAACAAACAATGGACAGCTGGATATAGTGGTCTTCCTGGGCTAAAGGCTCCAGGCTTTCGTCCAGAACACTACCCAGATCAACTCAATCCTGTTCCTCCAACAGGCCTGCTATAGCAAGAAGACCCTGTTGATAACCCCTCTCCTTAAGGAACCTCAACACCCCGCCTCAGCAGGAATGAAATTTCATCATCCTTTTCCTATCTATCTTTCTATCTATCTATCAAAAGACAGGAATGTTGGGGTTAACAGTGAGGACAGCTATGTTAGGACCAGACTCCCACCCCCCCTTGTGGGTGGCTTACTGGAAACTCTCCACCTGACCCCAAAGACTAACAAAGAGACAGTTGTTAATCTTTATCTCCAGATGGGTGCCAAGGACAGTTGAGCAGATAGCCTAACTACAACTTATCTTTCTTGCCCAGCAACCGTATCCCTTAGTGACCTTCCTGGTACTTTGCCACAAGTCACCTATATCTAGCCCAAGCCTGTGTGTGGCAGTGGGCTCTAGCCCACAGGGTTAGAACTCTCCACAGGGTTCCTGTCAGAACAATAAACACTGTGCTGGTGTTTGAGCTCTCTCTCTCTCTCTCTCTCTCTCTCTCTCTCTCTCTCTCTCTCTGCCTCTTCCATGCCTCTTTCACTTTCTAACAGCTGGTTCCTGCTCTAATTGGTAGAGAATTTCTGTTTGAGATTCCTAGCCTGTGCTCTGTCTAGCTCCCGGGTTTGGTCTTTGTTTTGTTATATTGTAGAGAGTGAATTAGGGTTTAGAGTAGTGGCTAACTTTAGAACTTCCTGTGATGGCCTCTGGGCAATGGCTACTTGACCTTGGATGGAGATTGGTGGACTTGGAAAGTTGAATTAAAGTGACTTCATCCTGTGGCCCCTGTTTATGCCTAACTATCAGAGGAACTGGGGATGCACCTCAAATATCTGGGCCCACCAGCAGTTGTAGCAGCAGCAGCAATGGCAGCAGTGGCACCCGCGTCAAGGCAGGCCTAGGAGCCCACCCCACCCTCAGCGTGCGCCAGCTCTGCAGCGCCATCACTCAGGCGGGGCCCCAAGCGAAGCTCCATCGCTACCTGATGCAGTCTAACTGGCCAGCAGACTTTACCGAGCGGGTCGTGATGCCACCATGGCAGCGACGCCCACAATGCCATGACCAGCAACAGTGGCAGCGGCAGCGGCAGCACCAGTGGCGCCACTGGCTGCCTCCACTGCTGCAAGTGCCAGGAAAGCTAAAGGTGTCAGTTCTGGTGCCAGCGCCCCAGGCCTCAGGGCGCAAACCTTCTTCCTGCAGCTGCCTTGTGTCTAGCCATTGCTCCCAGTCCCACCCGTCCCACACCAGTGCTTTCTTGCCTGCCATGCCACTATTTGCCCTGGGCACCAGGTTCCAATCTTGCCCACACTCTCCTTGCTCCCATGGCCTGCAGGGGTGGAGGAAGTGCTCACCCGAAGTCACATTCTCTTGTCCCAGGGGCACGTGCCCTGGGCCTGCCAGTAAGTGGCTCTTACCCTTCACTGATGGGGCTTATAGGATTAGATAACAGGTTCTAAAGATAGTTCCTAAGTCTCCTTTCTTTGGGAAAGCCAACAAGGACTTGCCTGCCTAGCAAATGTAAGGCCATGAGTTCAAATCCCACCTTGGTTTGCTTCGATTGTTTGGTCTTTTCATTAGGATGACTAGCCCATGTGGAAACCTATCTCTCAGGGGGAGATATTTTTTAGTCCTATAACAGATTGCTACTTTGAGCCTGTATATTGCATGTAACATGTCTTTGTGTTCCATTTGAAAGACTTGGAAGAGACCATGTGGTCACAGGAAAGGCTGCAATCATGATGAAGCCACCAAGATGGTGTTCAGCACCATCTTGCCACTCCCCGGGGACAGGGAGATGTCATCTTGCCATCTTCTAGGAAAATTATAACTAACTTGTTTTTACAATTCTCTAAAGTTAATGTGATTTTACTACATTAATCTGTTAAGGATTGGACAAGAATAGAGTATTTGGTGTTCAAGAGCTATTATAAACTACTTAAGAATCTAGCTGACCAATCTATTGAACTTTCAAGTCTGGTTTTCAAGATCAACTTTATCAAGACATAATTCAAAAATAACAAAATGTGCTCATTATAAGCATATATTTCAAACATTTTGACAAATGCATGTATCTGGGTAGTGCAGAGGCACTCTACCACTTGAGCCACTCTGCCAGCCTTGTTTTTGTGTTGGATATTTTTTAATGTTTTCTATGCTTCCATTCTTTTGCTTTTAAACTCTGTGGATTCTTATATCTAAAATGTCTCTTTGTAAGCAGCTTTTTATTGTAAATTCTAAAAATTATTGTCTTTTAATTAGAATATGTATTCTATTTATGTTTAATATAATTCCTGATGCCCAGGGGTAATGTTTAACTAACTCACTCTATCACTCACCCTGTCTGTCTCTCTTTCCAGTCCCCGCCCCCCGCACTCATGCTCTCGTGCTCTCTTTCTCACTCTTTCTCTTCCTTTCCTTTCCTGTTTCTCTCCCTCTTGCAGTTTTTTCATTAACTGAACATTTTATTGTTGTGCTTTTTGCCTCTGTTCGCTTGTTAATTATGCATTTTTATTATTATTTTCTTTGTTGCACTAGAGATTACTATGAATATCCTTGACTTGATAAAGTTTGATGCAAAGTAGTACTTACCTCAGTTTCCAAAGAACAGGACATTCACAGAGAACTTTAACATCATTCGCTCTTACACTTACAATTTGTGCCTTTTGTGCTATTGTTATCATGTATTTTATTGTTGTGTGTATATTTAAGTCAAGCCATATACTATTATTGTTTTATACATTTTCTATTAACTTAAACGTACCCTTGTACTTATCCTTTCTACTGTTTATTTTGTCCTTTCTTTGTGCTCTCTTTCTATCTGAAACCATTCAAATTCTTACTAAAGAACCCTCATTAGTATTTCTTTTGTGTGAATCTATCAATGCAAATAATTTGATCAGTTTTTACTCTGAAAATATGTTATCTCACTTTTACTTTATAAAGTTAGTTTCAAAGTTATAGAATCCTAGTACACTTGCTGTATTTTAGTTCTGACATTCAATATCATTTTGATGCTTGTGGTCCACTTTCTTAGGTTGAGTATTCAAATGTCAGTCTCATTGATGCTCTGTGAAAAGTCACACAATTTTTCCTCCAGCTTGTTTTGATACTGTTTGTTTATTTGTTCTATATTTAATTTGCAAGGGGTTTATAACTACCTAAATTTGCAGCTAAGTGTTTTTTAAGATTCTGCCATTTTTATCTCAAAATTTTGTCTCTGCTTAATTCATCTCTTGTTTCTTTCCTCTTTCTTCTCCTCCTTCTTATTTTAAAATTCTATTTATAAGTTAAACATTTTCACCATTTTCCATGTCTTATCTTTTTAAAAATATTTTTGACAGTATAAAAAAGAAGTTTCTTAAAAGAAAGAAGAAAGCTCCCATGTGAGTTGGGGAGAGCTCCCAAGCAGGGTGCCCTTTTAAAAAATATTTTAAGATATTCCTATTCTGTTTACTCTGTGTTCTGTACTGGATATTGTCTCTAAATCTATGTTCTAATTTATTAGTGCTTTAATCAATTGCATCTAATCTGCTTCTATTAACTTTTTTATTTTAGTTATTATATATCTTTCAATTATAGAATTTCCATCGGAAGAATTTTCAATATTTTAGTTGGCATATAATGGGGTACAGTGTGATATTTCAACACATGTATAAAATGTGCAATGATCAAGGTAATAATTATATCCATTACCTCAAACATTTATTATTTCTTTATTTGAGAACATTTTTGAAATACACAATAAATAACTTGTCTAAAGTCACCCTACTATATAATAGAACACTAAAACTTAATCCTACCATCTAACTATATTTTAATACTCATTAGCCATCTCTTCTCTATCTCCCATCCTCTCTATACTTCCTAACCTCTAGTGGACTCTATTCTACTTCTATGAAATCAACTACTTTAGCTTCCTCATATGAGTGAGAATGTGTGCTATGTGCTTTTTTTGGTGCCTGACTTATTTCATTTAACATAATGTCCTCCTCCACAAATGATGGCATTGCATTGTTTTTATGGTTGAATATACATACTGCATTTTCTTTATCGACTCATCTGTTGATAGACATCTAGACTGAGTACATTTCTTGCTGTAATAAACATGAGACGGCAGAACTCTCCTTAGCACACTGAGTTCCTTTTCCTTTGATATATACGTAGTAGTTGGACTGATGGATCGTAATGGGAGTTTTATTTTTAGTTTTCTGAGGAAGCTCCACTTTTCATAATTATAATAATAATTTACATTTCCACCAGCAGTATGCAAGAGTTGATGTTTCTCCTCATCTTCACCAGCATTTTGTTTTGTTTTGTTTTTTGTCTTTCTGATGATAGCTATTCTAACTGGGGTGAGATTATATTTCATGATGGTTTTGATTTACATTTTCATGGTAGTTACTGATGTTGGACATATTTTCATACACTTGGCCATTTTTTACTTCTTTTTGAGAAAAAAACGTATTTAGATCATTTGTTGATTTTAAAAGTTAGATTATTTGGGCTTCTCTTTTTTATAATAAATTTTTATTAAGATATATTCATTATACCAGAAAGATTTAAAGTGAAAATTCCAATTAGATTTACATTGTACATTATTTACATTGCCCCCATCATCTCTCCCCACTCAAGTCCCTTCACCCTACCTAAAGCAATTTCAACTGTTTCATATAGGTATATGAAGTCCCTCTGCCATATACCAGCACCTTAATCTCCTTCCTTCACCCTCTTCCCTCCCATTAGTACCCACATACATACACACACACTGTATCTATTTTATAGCCTTGGTTTTCATTATTAATATTTAAGTTGTTGTTCAAAGGGGTATCTTAATATATGCCCACTGTGGGTGTACTTTACTTAGGTCCATTCAACCCCTTCTATTACTATCCCTTACCCCATTACCTCCCAACCCCTGTTTTTCAACAGCTTTCAATAAACATCCTTATAGCCTCTACCTTCACATATTGTGCTATGCAATATTACTGATGCTGTATCATTTTCTTTTCCTTTCACTCTTTCCCCAAGTCCCATGGAGTAGTTCCGCCGTTACAAAAATGTTCTAGATCTAAGTTTGTATATGATCATGCTTGTTTTTGTGTAGATGTTTACCTTTAGATCTATCTTCCTTGTGTGAGAGAAAACATGTAGCTTTTGTGTTTCTGATTCTGGCTTACTTCACTTAACATGATGTCCTCCAATTTCATCCATTTACCTTCAAACCACATGTCATTATTCCTTATGGCTGAGTAATATTCCATTGTGTATATGTACCACAATTTTATGATCCATTCATCAGTTGTAGGGCACCTGGTTTGTTTCCAAAGCTTGGCTATTGTGAATAGAGCTGTGAAGAACATCAGTATATAGGTGTCTCTACTGTATCCCAACTTATCTTTCTTTGGGTAGATGGCCAGGAGCAGTATCACTGGATCATATGGCAGTTCTAGCTCTAGTTTTTTGAGGAATGTCCATACTGCTTTCCATAGTGGTTGTACTCATTTGCCTTCCCACCAGAACTGTATAAGGGTTCCTGTTCTGCCACATCCTTGCCAGCATATGTTGTTGTTACCATTGATTATGGCCATTCTCACTGGGGTGAGATGAAATCTAAGTGTGGTTTTGATTTGAATCTCTTTTATAAACAGAGATGTTGAACATTTCTTCATGTATTTACTGGCCATTTGTACCTCTTCCTTTGGGAATTCCCTGTTTAACTCATGTGTTGGGCTTTTCTTTGAGCTGTTAGAATTCCTTATATATTTTGGATACTAATGCCATCTCAGATGAATAGCGTGCAAATATTTTCTTCCATTCTGTAGATTGTCTCCACTACATAGACTGTTTCCTTTGCTATGCACAAGCTCTTTTGATATAGTCCCATTTGGCTATTTTAGCTTTGGTTGCCTATACTTTCAAAACACTATTTGCCAATAACAAGGTCCTGAAGTGTTTCCCCTATATTTCCTTCTAGTAGTTTCACAGGTTAGGGACTTCCATTATAGTCTTTGATCCATTTTTCATTGATTTATGTTTATAGTGAGAGGGAGGATGTGGTTTTTATTGTGAATATGGATAATAAGTTTTTACAGTATGATAGGAGACTGTCCTTCAACGTATATTCTTCATAACTTTGTTTTAAAAAATATGATTGTAGGGCTGGGTACATGGCTCAAGTGTTTCATATGTTGTGAAGTTTTTTTTTTAATTCGATGTAGTCCCATTTATCAATTCTACTTGCTTATTTCTTAAGCAAGTAGAGTCTCATTCAGAAAGGTGTTATACACCATAATATTTACCATAAATTTCTGAATTTCTCATTCAGAAAGGTGTTATACACCATTATATATATATATATGTGTGTGTGTATATATATATATATATATATATATATGTGTGTGTTTGTGTGTATATATATGTTATCTGCAATCATTGTTCTCAGATCTAGGTCTTTGTGCTCCAAATGGAAGAATCCAAGCAAAGCGTGTGGATGTGGTGAGGTAGAATAGCTTTATTGAGGGAAGGGGAGTCACCTGTTCTGCTAGGTAAGGAAAGGGAAGAAGGAGGAGGAGAAGGGCTGGGGTCTCTTCGTAGGTCATTTTTATACCACCTTGAACTTGGAGGTGGGAAGACATCACACTTTGAGCCATGCGGGGAACAGTCCCAGACTATCCCTAACCTAGCCTGCCTGCTGTTCTCAATGCTTGTAGATTCTATCCAGCAGATAGAAGGTGGAGGTGGAGACTGTGGAAATTTCATGATTCAGAGGGTCGGACTCTGGGCACTGTGTCCTATCAGCAAACACATACTGGGATGCAGGTCCCAGGTTCAGGTCTCAGAGTTTTCATGCCATGCTTGGTAATTCTCCTCCGTGTGTGGGTCAGGACATTGTGATGTCATGTGGTTTGGGAGATCTGGGGCAGGGCCCTGACCTACTTGGCAATCAACACATGCAGTTAGAAGACAGTCCCTGGAGGTGGAATACTAAGTCAGATAGAAGCTCAGCGCTTTGTTTCCACTCCAGCCTCAGGATATGGGACTCCTGGCCTGGAAGGGTAGGGCACAGCACCCTTTCTTACTGCCAGAGTTCCCTGCTGATTGAACTCCTCTGTGGGACCACATCAGTCCATCTCTCAATGCTTGACCACCTCTTGTGGCTATCTCCCACCCATATTCTAGGTGTCCCAAGACATCCTGAGCCATAAGTGTTCATTATGTTCAGGTCTGCATAGTATCTCAGTCTCAAACAATAGGCCCCTTTAAGACGGTTGCTTGCTATCACCCTCTGAGATAAGGGAAGCAACAAAATGCTTTTCTTCATGAAGGTTAGCCTTCCATACCAGAGTAGTAATTTTCTCGCCATATCCCTGCATTGAGTTTTAAGACTTGAGAAAGGTGTGTGCTTACCCTGCAGTTAGAATTGCCAGTCTCTCACCAGGCTTATATGGCTTATATTGTGATGGAGTCTTTAGGTTCCCCTCCCTCTCCAGGGGAGTCAGGGACAGGTTTAGAACTGTTAGAAAGGTTTTTAAACTTTTTTCTGTTGCCTCCATTTCTCTGTGATTTTCAGCTGTCCTGCTAGCTCTTTCTTGATTTCCAAAGCTCTTCCTCTCTTTCTTTCTTCAAAATATAGTCTGTCCTTTGATACCTTCTCATTCATGGAGTCAAAATGGTGTATGCTTCAAATCCACCATCTTGCCCTGCTCCAAAACTCTTTCAATTCATTTGATACAGGTTTTTCTTGCTATAAACTTCCTTCTTATTACTGCTTTTAATGTATCACATAGTTTTTGGTATGTTGTGTTTACATTTTCATTTGGTTCTCTTTTAACTTATGTATCGACCCATTGGTCATTTCAGGAGCATTTTTTTTTAATTTCCATGTATTTGTACAATTTCCAAAATTCCTCTTGTTGACTTCTAATTTTATTCCATTATGGTGAGAGAAGATGTTTGGTATGATTTCTGTTGGCAATATTGGCACCGATAGATTTCGGTTCTTACTGCACCCTTAAGCTTCTGTTTTCCAGGATCACGGTCCTGCCTCAAGTCTAGCTTGAGTCCTCCTTCTGCCCCAACCTCCAATCAGTATGAACCATAAGATCCTAACCAATCAGATTATGCTGAGTCCCACTGAGGGGTATTTAAGCCCCTGCCCTTCCTGCTTCTCTCTCTTAGCTCTCTTGGCTCTCTCTCTTTCCCACCTGGCAATAAAGAATCTCTTGGCCAGATCACTCCTCTCCACGTGGTCACTTTTTGGGCCTACATTTCCAACAATTTCAATTTTTTAAAATTTGTTGAGACTTGTTTTGTAGCCTAACATATGATCTACCCTGAAGAATGTTTCATGTGCTGATGAGAAGGACACATAGCTATTAGGTGAAATAACTTGTAGCTATTTGTTAGATTGATTTGAGCCATGTATGGTTTAACTCTGATTTTACTGTCACTGTTGTATTGGCAGTGGTGGTGGTGGTGATGGTCTTCTGTCTGCATAATGTTCTGCTTGATTAGCTTTCTGTTAAAGTTCAGCATTACATTTTTTATTGATTGAATTCTTCAGCTCTATGATTATTTGGTTTTTTTTATTGTATCTGTTGTTTTTCATTATGACCATGAATTTTTTCTTTTTTTTAATTTTGTTTGTTTGTGGTTTTGTTTTTCTCAGTCTCCCATATGCTTAGATTACAGGCATAAACCACAATGCACAACTTTTTTCCTGATTTTATTGAAGTGTCTATTTTGAATTCCTTTTTAGGCAATTTGCAAATTTCCATTTCTTTGGGGTCAATTATTAAAGAATTATATAGTCCATTGGTGGTATCACACTTCCTTGGTTTTTTCAAATATCTTCTATCCCTTTGTTGATTTTTGTGCATCTGGTGAAACTGCCACCTCTTCCAAACTTCACAGAGAAACTTTCATGGGGAAAGACTTTTACTTGCAGATGGATTTAGTGTGCTAATTGGCTGAAGTGTGATGGCTCTGATTCCTACTAGATGCAGTAGTGAAACCTCCATGCAGCTTCTTCAAGCTCTGCAGAATGGGACATTATGTAGTAATAACTCTAGATCCTGGGATGGTAAGTCATGTCAGCATCCCAGCCTCTGAGGGCCAGGTACAGCAGTAGGAAGGGCCCTAGATTTGCAGATCACAGCTATCACTTGAGTCCTGGGAGCCAGGAGAAGCCCAAGGATGATTCCATTCCTTAAAGAGAAGGGTATCTCAGCAGCTCATTCTGTAGTACAGCTAGCCCTGACATAGGGAAGAAGGATACTACAGTTGTTTGGCAGGTATCTCAGCTCACCCAACACTGTTTCCCAGGAATGTGAAGTGCCAAGTCAGTTCATCCCTGTGATGTACAACTGCTGTACTCAGCCAAGGCACCATTACCTTGAAAGGCAGAGTATAGCTTCAGCTCTGGCCCTGAGAAATAGCATAGAGCAGCAACTGAGAGGGTAGCTCTGCCAAGGGATCAAAACTCTTGGAGGTATTACATATTTTCTGTTTTCCATTTTTCCATCTGATTTCTGGAACATAGCAATATTAGTTATTTTAATTCCATGTATAATAATTCCAATATTTGGAGCTATAATGAGCATATTTTTATAATTTGTTTTTACTCTTGATTTTCAGTTCTGTGGTCTCATCTCCAGGCATACCTAGTAATTTTCCATTGACAGCCATACAGTGTATATGATAAATTGTAGAGATATTTTAAGACTCTAAATGATAATATCTTCTAGAGAGAATTCACTTCTGTTTGATAGGTAGGTAAGAAGAAGATGAATTTTAACTCAATTAAGAATTTAGTTGATTTGATGCCAGCTGTTGTTATTTTTGAGAACATTTAAGCCTTAGAATTAAAAAGTACTGGACATTACTGGAAAAAAAGCCTGCTGTCATTTGAAGATCTAGTTATATTAATATGAAATGTTAATCCATGTGCCACTGAAAACAAAACATTGCTAAAAAGTAGTTGTCATTAGCCTTGAAGTAAAAGTAGTAGATCACCAAGATGTTAGGTTTTCATCTGTATCAATAAATCACACTTCATCTTGATGTGGACCTGTCAGAGAAGTCCAGCAGATATTGTCAATGCTTACTTACATGCACTCTTGATTTCTTCAGTTAATCACTAACTGTATTATTCATCTTATGGGAATTCTCATGATGATTAAATCACTAATCATGGGTGGGACCACAAAATGACAGAAAATTTACCAATTATATCACCCAAGGCAATCAGTTCACAACTCTTTTATTATATGCTTACTTCATATTTAATTCATATCCCTGTGACAGCACATTTCAAATGATCATTATTTCTTCTTTTTTCCAGATCTAATCCTACCTCTGGTCTAACTTAAAGTCTATGATTCAGCTCCTTAAATATACTCCATACTCCAGAAATTTCAGAATCCATCGACCCACTTTCCCAAAACATTAATTTTGAACCTCACATTTTTTATCCTTGTTCAAGCCGGACCATATATCTTAATTCTTAGTAAAAAACTCTTTGTAGCAGTTTACCACTGTGTTTGTTATGTATTTTATGTCATATTAATACAAGAAGTATCCACATAAGGAGTACTTTTAAGAGACCTAAATACAGATACTGTTTTCCACTTGTTACTTTTTCATGGCACGTAAGGCTCCTCTCTGTCTTTTCTTCCAGTGCTGAGGATCAAAATCAGGACTAGGGACATCCTAGGCAAGTGTTCTACCACTGAGCAACATCCCCAGTCCTTGATTTTTTTGAGACTATGCAGCTCACCAGTATGGGCTCAAACTCATTATTCTCATGACTCAGCATGCTAGGGGCTGGATTATAGGTATGGGCCACATGCCTGTAAGATTCCTCTTTTAATATAAGAATCACCCTTTGGAAAATGGTAATAGATGCCTGAATAATGATATAGTTCATAGGAATTTAGTGATATTTCACAGGTTTCCTAAAATATAACAGTAAGTGCCCACAAATAGATTTTAGGATAATAACTTCATCCATTTCCTCTCAATTTATCAGTCATCAGCACCACTGGTCAAATTTTCATGACAATTGGAAGATGTGTGAGCAGAAGGAAATGACAACATTTCCAAAAGGAAGAGGATGCTTGCTCAGTAAAAGAAATGCACATGGTTCTGGTCCCTCTCCAAAAGCAATCTGCAGCCTACATCCAAACATCAAGAAATAACTAATCAAAGCATTGTGTGTGGAGAATGCTTTTAAAAAGGGGGAAATAAACATTGCATGTGTATTTTTAAAAAAAGCTATGCAATACTATCTCAACTATAAATATGTATGTCTATAAAAACATACATGCATATGTGACAATGTGTATCAATCAGATGTACTTAATTTGTTTTTTCCTCATTTTATTTAATGGGAATATGGAAATTTTAAAAAACTTGAAAGGTTATTTTGTCAGGAATTCATACATGTGTTTACTCATCTAGGTACATAAATGAGTTGATAAACATGAAATGCATAGAATAAGGCCTGGCACATAGTCTATTCTCCATAGATATTAGCTATCATGTTCAACACAAGGGATATTAAATCCATCTTTTCTTGTGTGCTACAAATTTAAAACACCTATATTTAAAGCCATGGATCTTAAAGAGTATATAGCTCTACAAGGGACCTACTGACCTACTAACGATACCTGCCTCCTTTTCTTTAATGAAGTATCAAGAGAGGGGGAAAGTTAATGCTAACTATTAGGCAGGAGAATATGAGAGAATTGAAATTAACAATTCAGCTGAGAGTGATTGCTCTGGTTGGCAAAGGTTAATCTCTGGTAGAAAGGAATAAAAAATTGTCTGGGGGAAAAGAAAGGATGAGCAGAACTTTTGACGTGAATGAAACTTGAGGACATTGTGTTAAGCAAAATAGTGCAGGCACAGAAAAACAAATACCAGATGATCTGACTTTTATGTGGAATTTGAAAAGTCAAACTCGGAGAAACACAGAGTAGAATGGTGGTTACCAGGGAATTGGATGGGGATGGGACTCGGGAGGTGTTAGTAAAATGATGTTAAATTTCAGTAAGACTAGAAGATTAAGTTCAAGAGATCCCTTATAAAATATGATGACTACCATTAGTAACAATATATTGTAAGCATCATTAAGAGAGTGAATTTTATGGGTTCTCTCCACAAAAAAAATTGGTAAGTAAGTGAAGTGATGCTCATTAATTAGCTTGGTTTAGCCATTCACAATATATGAATATTTCAAAACATCAGGGTGTCCTCCAGACATAGAAAATGTTTAAAAAAGAAAAGGATGAGCAAAGAAAGAGTGGAAGAGGGAAAAGAAGGTAGAAATAGAAGGACAGAAAAAAAGTGGAGCGGTTATAAAGATTAATTAGAGGAACTAGCAAAAGGGAAGATAAAATGAAAGTGACAGTTGAAGAGTGACAGCTATAGGACAAATTAACACATGTGCCAAGAATTCTCCTAAGTGTTTTACAAAAACTGTCTCAGAGAATTCTCAGGACAGCATTTGTACCTCTGAGTTTGGCATTTTATTGTCCCTGTTTAACAAATGAGAAAACTAAAGATCTCAGAGAGTACGTGATTTCCTCCGACCATGAATTCCTTCTCTTGTATAAGATATGTCATGGGAAGTCCTTTTCTCTCTGAATTCCACTTTGGCCTTATTTGTCTGCTTGGGCATGTGGTGTTGCTAAATCAAACCTTAGATCCTCCCAGATTGTAAAATAAATGGACAGAATACCTGCCCCTTCTTTGTCTGCGGTACTCTCTCATCATTATTTTCTATCATTCTGTAAATCAATCAGGTTTAACAAGACCGAGAGTAACCTACTTTGAAGAGAAATGCCTGAATCTAACATTAATACTATGTTCATATCCTTCAAACTAAAATTTACATTGTTAATTACAAGGTGTTAAATCTGAAGATTTATTTGACATAAATTTTGACTAAGTTACAAAAAAGAAAATCACAAAGCATTTTCTTTAAATACATAAAATTAAACTCTGCCCAGAATTTTGATAGTCACCATATATACTTGAAATCTGTGTCACTCCTGTTTTAATTAAACTCCCCCCAACACACCAAAAAAAAAAAAGAAAGTTAAGCAACTGTTGTGGAGTTTTACACTCGCTTCAATATTTGATTAAGTGAATTCTGGTTGGTAGTCAGATGATCCTAATTAAAGTTCCTGCCTTGTCAGCTGTGTATCTTTGCTGGGGCTTATAACTTCTCTGGGCTTTAGCTTTCTGATCTGTAAAATGAGGATTTGGCCAATGTGGTTGCAAAGATCTTTTGACTGTAAAGCTTATCAAATATCAAGCAGAAAGCTCTTGTGTAATAAGAGGTAAGCCACAAAAAGTTTAAAATTAATGATTTTAAAGTTTCTAATGCCTTTGCTAGGAAAAACTATTCACATGTAGACCAAGGTCATTAAGTTGTTGCCATAAACCACAAGAGACCCATGAGTGAAAGGTGATCATATATGCAAAAGAAAACAGTGGTCATCCATAGATACCAAGTTAATGAATACTGTTCATCTTTACTATCTTACAGTATTTAGTGTAAAACATGCCACAGTCAATAGTTCAATCAAAACTGAGATAATCAAAAGGCAGTTGCATGCATTTCCCTCATTTTATGGTAGCAATCACTGTAGCTGGCACACAGTTAAAAGATTCTTCAATCATAGGTCTTTCACAGGAGTGTTAGGTGAGTAGCTGTTGCACAGTCAGAGGAAGAGAGAGATAATAACTGGATAGTTCTCAGAAACCACCCTTCTATTAGGTGAAATCACATCAGTGATTTACTGTGTTAAGATTCAGTAGCTTACCATTTAAGAATTTTTTCTCAATTTGAAATCATGAAAACTTAAGAAAAATATTTTAATTAAATTTAAAATTAAACTAAAAACAGCTCTAGTTTTCAAATCAGTTAATGTGCATTCAGCTTCAAATAAAAGAATACACTGCTAAAAGATTTTAAAAACAGAGGTTTACACTGTAAGTAAGAAGTCTGTGGGAAAATGTTTCCATGTTGGTGAGAGCAGCTCAACAACTCCATCGGGAGGTGGAACTTTCCAACCCCCCACCATATAGTACAGTGGTTTGGTACTGGTGTTTGCAAGATGGGTTACCATGTTCTACACAAGATGTGCAAATATGAGAATATGTGGGACCCAAATTTATCAGACTTCATAACCTGTATTATACTTAATATGTTGTCAAAAGCACCTGTTCTATAGTAAATCCTTGCAAATTTTTAAATGGTGACACATATTTCAAGCAAAATAAATAATAACTTTACTTAACTTGTAATAAGCAATATTGCCATCACTTGTGGAATAGCTGGCTTTATGGGATGTACCAGAGGGTTTACATAAGTACCTCTAATTCTTAAAACAATGTTGCAAGGTAACTATTACTCTTCTGATTTTTCAAATGATGAAACCGAAACTCAGAAAGGTCAAAATTTATCTGATAATCCTACTGGTAAGTTGCAGAACAAGGAATTTGAGTGCAAGTACATCTGATTCCCAAGCCAGCATTCATAATGTTATTTACTGAATAGCACTTCGAGAGAAGAAGAAATTAAAATCCCAAAGAAAGGGAAAATTCATAAAGAATTAGCTAAGCTTATTGTTAAACAAAGCCAAACAAACCAAACAAAAACTTGAAATTTTGTAGGTAGTTTCAAGTAGCTACAAAACTATGGTGGATATACAATCTATAAATGGAATCACAACTATAGTTCATTGCTGTATTTTTACATGAATCAGTCTGGAGTCATTCATTTTTCATCATTAGCTATCGCTAAGGTCACATGACATCCTGTTTTCCATAATTCTAGACCAGGCTTACTCTTTCTTACTAATTTTTCATCAGCACTTCCTACAGTTGCCTCTAACTGTGTATCTAGCACACACAATCCATAATCTTTGACATTTCTCAGGAGGTTTAACTTAAGTTCAGTTCCTCATAGTAACCCCACTATAAAAAGCTATTGATGTGATTCTCACATAGCAAAATAAGTTCCACTTACCAATAGAAAAACTGTGAAATTACATATAAATGTACATAAATAAATGTTAGACTTCTCAGGGTAGGTTTAGTCCATAGCCCCAAACACTTGACAATCAGTCCTTTTCTAAAGCCATTAAGAAGGCCATCTAGCTGGTGTAGTCGCTCAAGTGGTACAGTGCCTGCCTAGCAAGCATGAGGCCCTAAGTTCAAACCCCAGTACCAAAAAAACAAAAAAACCAAGAAGGCCATCTACAGGTATTTCACCTTCAGCAGTTAAATGGAATAGTG
The DNA here is from genome assembly GCF_047511655.1 of Castor canadensis. Classification (NCBI taxonomy): domain Eukaryota; kingdom Metazoa; phylum Chordata; class Mammalia; order Rodentia; family Castoridae; genus Castor; species Castor canadensis. The sequence goes on from NC_133390.1 coordinate 47,884,016, forward strand.
GGGGTGGGGAAGGAAAAAGAGGGAGAGAATTTCTAGAACCTTAAAATCTAACGGACTAGAAAACAAACACTGCAAAGCCAATTTTTCTGGCCAGTCAACAAGACTGCAGAGACTAAGCCAAACCTCAGTCACCTACCGTGTCACTCTAGTTTATCATCTCTGAGGATGCATTCTTCTACCTTCTCTGCCCCAGGACTGGGGCAAATGATTACAAAATTCCTCAATAGGTTTAGGAACTTTAAGCCCACTCCCAGGTGTCATTCCTGCTTATGGTGTGGGGGGGTGGTTCTGGAAGAAAGATGACAACATAAACAGGGCCTGACACAGCAATGCCAAATAGGAAGTGAGGCTGGCAGGCTTTCTCATGTGGTCAGACACAGACACCAAGCAGTGAAGGAGGTTTGACAGATGAGAAATCAGGGTCCCCAAGTGAGCAGTATATTCACACAGCCTGCCACACTCCTTTCTGCATCCTCACCCTAGCTGTCTGGTGATGCACCGAGGTCTGTGAACAAGAAGGTCCCCTCCATCTGTCCTGCCAGGCTAAGATAATGTTTTGGATGAGGCTACAAAGTGGTTCTTCCCCCACCCACACAATAAACCTCTAGGAGGGAGAGGGGAATTCATAAGTTTACTTTAGAGTTTTGTGATTATCAAGAAAGAAGTATTTTACTATTTTTCTATTATAGATGACTAATATTATCACTTAACACTGTATTAATAGTTCAATGCTATAAGTTTGGGGTTTGTTTTAGACAAAAGATGGTGAGTAAGTAAAGATATGAAAAGTAAATCAATTTATTTGATAAATCCCAAGTAAATCTAGTTCGAGGCTGATTATATTTTAATATTACTTTGTATTTTTCCACATAAAAATAAGCTGAGAGGTATACTAGATGACATTTTTAAAGGATGTCCCAGACAAAAATTCCACTAAATCCTCAGGAATACCCCAAATTCACTTTCAAACACTAAAAAAAAAAAAAATACTCTTCAGAGTTCATGTTAAAATTAACCTCTCCTTCTAACCCCCTTACAAATCTATGACAACCTGCTCTTATCTTGTGCCATCATGATTACAAACTACCTTATGTAGACAAATTTTCCCATGCTTATTCAAAATCAAAAGACATCAAAAATGGATGAGGCAATGAGGAATTACCAAGCTCTCTCCCATCCTACTCACCAAAGAGGCAGATACTCTTCCAAATACCAGGAATAAGCAATTTCAGAAATGCAAATATCCCTCTGGAACTTCTTGACCTCAAAGGATTAAAATTCTATAGGGAAAAAATAGGCATATATCAGATTTCTTTTTTTTTTTTCTTTTGGCAATCCTGGGGTTTGAACTCTGGGCTTCATGCTTGCTAGTCTGGTGCTCTTAAGACTTAAGCAACTCCACCAGCCCTTAGACATCTTGTTTTTGTCTCTTAAGAGCTGCTGAAGAAAAAATTTGCATTTTGAAGGTATTTTTATTAGCATATATTAATTATGCAAACTACATGCATACAATGTACTTTCGTCATGTTCACCCTTACACCTGCGATCCTCCTGCCTCCGCCTGAGGAGTGCTGGGATTACAGACGTGCACTACTACACCTGGCTTCAAAAGCATTTCCATATGACTCATGAAATGTTCCTTTTTTCACGCCCAGCACAAATTCAGGATGTTATCAATCACCTCTATTAAAATTACTCTTTCAGCCAGCACCGGTGCTCACACCTGTACTCCTAGCTACTCAAGAGGCAGAGATCAGGAGGATCATGGTTTGAAGCCAGCCCCCCACAAATAGTCCAAGAGACTCTATCTCCAAAAAAAAAAAAAAAACCATCACAAAAAAGAGCTGACAAAGTGGTTAAATCTGTAAGAGCGCCTGCCTAGCAAGTGTGAGGCTATGAGTTCAAAATCCAGTGCCACCAAAAAAAAAAAATTACTCTTCCAAATGTTTCTGGTCAGAAACATAATCCTAAAAGATTATGGTATTTTTTTTTCTCTCAAGAATCAAAGTAAAAAGGATAGCAGACAAAAAAAATTACCATCTGGATAAGAACTACATAAACTCAGTAAAAATTAAGAGAATAAAAGAAGTTACACGTGCTATGGTTGCTATGTGGCATATGCTGTTCAAAACCTTTCACAATTAACTCATTTAACCTTCAGCCTATGGGGTATGTATAAATGCCCTCATTTCATTAATGGGAAAAGTGGAATGAGAGAGGTGAAGTCACTTACCCAAGGTCACGGAATTAGTAAATGGTGCAACCAGGGTTCAGACAGCCAAACTCAAATCTTAAATGAATGTTTTCGCACCAGAGTTCTCTAAGCATTGCTAAATTTTGAGCACATATAGAAGTATATTTACTTAATGTGGTTAAAAAATGAAGTATTCTGTTAAACCAGAAGTTTCATAAAATTTAACAAAGTGCTGTAAACTCTAATTGGTCTACTTCCTTTTCTGATACCTTCATGTATAGTTACATATAAATTATATATGTGAATGTATGGCAGTTCCTCTCCAGAGAAAATGAACCAATAGGGTATGTATATATACATATTCAAAACATGAGAAAGAGAGATTTTTAAGGAATTGGCTTATGTGACTATGGGGGCTAACAAGTATAAAATCTGCAGAGTGGGTTAGCAGCTGGAGATCAGAGAATAGCCAATGGTGCAGTTCAAGTCTAAAGACTGCCTGACTGAGTTCTTTGTTTTATTCAGGCAGGCACTGATTATATGAGGCCCACCCACACAGTGGCACAAAATTTGTTCTACTTAATTTCCATCAATTAAAAAAAAATCAATTTTTAAAAAAATAATTCTCATTCAAAAATCTCTTTTAACTGACACAGTGGTGGCTCATGCCTATATAATCCTATCCACTTTGGAGGCAGAGATCAAAAGGATCATGTTTCAAGGCCAGTGTGAACAAAAAGTTAGTGAGACCTCACCCCAACAAATAAAGTAGACGTGGTAGTATATTTCTATAATCCCCACTACATGAGAGGCTTCCATTCTCCTTGGGATAGAAGCCCAAAGCCAGTCTGGGCAAAAAGCTCCAGACCCTGAAAAGTAAATAAAAAGCTAGAGGTGTGGCTCAAGTAGTAGAGCATTTGTGTAGCAAGTGAGAAGCCCTGAGTTCAAAGCTCAATACCACACAAAAAAGAAAAAGAAAAAGAAAAAAAAACCCTCACAGAAGTATCCAGAATAATGATTGGGCACTGTGGCCCAACCAAGTTACCACAAAAATTGTATTTATACTGTATACATAACCGTTATATATTAAATGAATATTTATGTAAATGTTTTCATAAAGGATGGGAAATATTCCTGTAGTAATTTGGGAATCCTGGAAAGGAGCACTGAAGTCATTGTTCAGGAGCTAAAGATACAGAAAGCATTGGATCAATTTCCGTACTGACATTGGACATAACCTGGAGTTTGTTTTCATAAATAAATGCTCTGCTTTTCTTGTGATTTACCTCTTTCTCCTAAAGCTTGGGATAAACAAAACAAAAATCAGATTAACTAAGATTTCCAAGTAAAATGATACTATTCTGCATTTGAATTACCTATCTATCTATCTATCTATCTATCTATCTATCTATCTATCTATCATCTATCCACTGATCTACCAGTATTTAGAAGTAGATCCATATTCTACCTAAGCCAGATATAGAAATAGGGCCAACTGTATAAGACATTCAGACTTCTTTGCTTTCCAAAGAAAAGGCAACCAGAACTCCTCTCCCACACAAAAATTATGGACAAATGATGTAATTAGTGGTGTGATTTCTCCCAGAACATTGTGGGCAGCTTTGGTAACTGGAACTTATCGGAAGCACTGATGCCTGGGCAGTCCAGTGGAATGTAAGTAGAGTATGTTACAACAGACTCTTTTTATGTAGTTTTACTTCAAAATAAAATATAAAAATAAGTATCCATATTGACACCTGTCCTCTGAATATAATGTTGCTTGTGACACACAGTATGAAATGGAGCTTAAGAGGTGATTGGAAGGTCCACAATGCTGAGAAGTTGAGATGGCACCATTGCTCAGTGGTTTACCTAGTGCCAACTACATGCACCTGGCTAAGTGGATTTTCATATTCTGGTTCTCAACTCTGAATCAGACTGAATGGGGGAAAGGAACAACTACATGGATATGAGTTTGTAGTTTTTGCTTTTTGTTTTTGTTTATTAGTGGGACTGGGTTTTGAACTCAAGGCTTTGTACTTGCAAAGCATGTACTCTACCACTTGAGCTACATCTCCAGTCCACTTTGCTCAAGTTATTTTTGAGATTGGGTCTCATGAACTATCTGTGCAGGCTGGTCATAAGCCATGATCCTCCTGAACTCAGCGTCCCAAGTAGCTAGGATTATAGTTGTAACCACGGCACCCAACTATGTTTGTAGTTTTAATATTCTGCTTACAGAAAATGGAGGTAAATTATTATTATACCAGAAAAAACTTTTGTTTTCCAAGAGAAGCTACAAGATTTCTGTTGCAGTGGGACAATTCATATCTTACATGTCTCAATCAATGAAAACAGTTTAACCTTATGAAAAATTATACATAATATATATTTAACATTCCCGTCACATGGCAAGGAATCTAAGGTATCTATAAAAGCAATCATCAAAGTGAGAAAACTAAGAGATAGACAAAATCCCAAGCCAGCATTTGCCTGAGGGTATCTCTGGGCTGCCAGGGACTTTAAATTTTTGCAGACAGAAGATAACGCTCAGAGACACCAAAATTAGAGGTCTACTATGACTACCTGTTACCTAAAGCTGGGACCATATGGTAAGTGAATAATGGGCCCCAAACACATCCATGGTTTAAACCCCAGAACTTGTGAATACACGGCAGGGGGAACTAAAGTTGCAGCTTTCCAGCTGACTTTAAGATAAATAGGTTATCCTGGATTGTCCAGTACCCAATGTAATCACAAGGGAAGAGAAAGGTGGAAGGTCAGAATCAGAGGGAGATTTGAAAATACTAGATGGCTGACTTTGTAGACGGAGGAAAGGACCATACACAAAGGAATGCAACGGTGCCCAGAAGCTGAAAAAGGCAAGCAGCTTCTCTCATCCCTCCTACAGAAGCAATGCAGACTCACTAACTTTTGATGTTAGCTCAGACTTCTGACCTCCTAAACCATAAGATTATAAATTCGTGTTGCTTGCAGCCACTATGTTGATGATAATTTTTCCCAACAGCAATAGAAAAGTAATAGAAAGTCAGGCACTGGTGGCTCGCACCTATAATCCTAGGTACTTGGAAAGCTGTGAAGCATATACCTGCAAATATTAAGGGTTTACTGTATTCCAAAATGTAAGTGGTTTAAAACACTTTTAGATAAATAGAAAATTGCTTATAAAAATCTAACCTATTATCAAATCTTGACCAAATTTTATCTTCTACCTGTACAGAACTTTTTTGCTAGCCTATTTTCTATTAACTATTATTTCCTATTAACTATTTTCTAACTATAATAGTTCATAATTATTATTTTATATTTTCTTAACTTACAAGTACTTAAACATCACCTAAATAAAATTTTATCTTTTTCTTTTTTTGGCAAGACTGAGGTTTGAACTTAGAGCCTCACACTTGCTAGGCAAGAGCTCTACCACTTGAGCCAGACCTCTATTCCTTTTTGCTTTGGTTTTTTTTTGGTGGGGGGAGTACTGGGGTTTGAACTCAGGGCCTCATGCTTGCTAGGCAGGCACTCTACCACGTGAGCCATTATGCCAGTTCCTTGCTTTGGTTATTTTTGAGATAGGGTCAAGAGTTTATGTCCTTACCAACCGCAATCCTCATCTTTATGCTTCCCACATGGTTGGGATGACAGGCACACTTCACTATGCCCAGCTTTTTTTGTTGGTTGAGATGAAGGTTTCACTAATTTTTTCCCCAGGCTGGCCTCAAACCTCGGTCATCCCATTCTCTGCCTCCTGAGTAGCTGAGATAACAGGCATACACCAACATGCCTAACTAAAACTTTCTCTTACTTAAGAAACTTTATTTTTTTTAACAGTTTTAAGTATGGAGAGTTTGTAGTAAATAAAGTTCACTGGGTACCAGTGGCTCATGCTTATAATCCTAGCCACTCAGGAGGCAGAGATCAGGAGGATCACTGTTCAAAGCCAACTCCAGGCCAATAGTTCACAAGACCCATCATGAAAATGCTCAACACAAAACAGGTCTGGTGGAGTGGCTCAAGTGGTATAGTACCAAAAAAAAAAAAAAAAAAACAGAAAAGCTTGTGTTTGAAATGTCAGTGTTTTTATTATTGCTTTTATAGTACTGAAAAATACTAGAAAAATGGACTTTAAGTATTTTAATAGCTTCCAAAAACTTTTGGTGTAGGTCTTTTCCTTTGTGTTCACGAATTTCTAGTAAGTCAATATGTCCAGTTGGAAATGTCCAATTTTGCTTTTTAATAAACTTTCAGTTAAAGCCTCCTGAAACCTGTAACTTAGTACTAAACAAACTAGAAAATGACCATTTGTTTATTAGCAAATGACCATTTGTTTTTATGTTGGTTCAATACACTAAATACAGATTCAATATATTTGCTAACTAATCATTCACATGTCAAATTTTACTTGTAGGGTGCCTATTTATTTTATTAGTGTTTACATCTGTTTTAAGCTTATAACTTTTTAAATAATGCAACCAAAAATTGTCATGTTGTTTCAAATACTTATTTTCAGAATGCTATATTTTTCATGTGAAACAGTTTCTGCTGATTCAAAGCAGTTTTTTGAGATAAACTAATTGGATTGTTTCTGCATTCATAAACTGAAACTCCATCCCCCAAAGTGGATTATATATTGTACGGGAAATATAAGTTCTTTTGAAGTTCATGGTACTTGGAATTTCACCTGTCATAAAATGTCGTCACAGGATGTTCCAAAGAGTTAAAACCACAGCTCTTAAGGAAATTGGCAAACTTCCTATAGAAAGCCAGATGATAAATGACAAGCTTTGTGGACCATTCAATCTCTAGAGCTACTCAGCTCTGCCTTAGTAGTGTGAAAGCGGCCTAAACAATATTTAAATGAATGGGCATGGCTGTTTACCAATACAATCTTATTAACATCAAATCTGGGTTGCATATAATTTTCATGTGTCAAGAAAGTCTTTTGATATTTTAAATCATTTCAAAAAAAGAAACTACTCTCAGTTCAAAGGCCTTCCTTATTAAAATAACAGGTAGTGAACCAGATTTGTTCTACTGGCCCTGGTTTGACCTGGTCCTAGAACATAAGCTACATTAAATACCCTCACCAATATAAACATCCTGGTCTCCAAATATATCTCATAGCATTCAAAGACTATTTACATCCTATAATTTTCAGATTCATACACCCTAAAGAGTGTTTCTACAACTGCTAGTAAGTCAATTCATTTCAAAAGGAACCATTAAAACAGTTATTTCACAAATATGAAATCAAGTATGCAAAATTTATAAAGAAACTTATCAGTTTTGCTACTCTTTAAAAAAATTTAAAACAATTTTATTACAGGATTATTAGGGAAATATGGTTATGGAGATAATAGAAAATTTTCTATAATGAATATTAGGATGAAGCTTACATAGGAGTTCAATGATCACAACCCTTACTTGCTGAATTGAAATAAAAGCCTATACTTGGGAAAGGCAGAAGTTCCACCAACAATGCCATTGACTAGAAGAGGAAGAGTTGAGTCACTGTGCATGAAGCATGAAAATATCTTTATTCATTTTAAATGATTCATAATCCTACAAACAGAAATAGATGCCCTTGTCTGCAGTCAGTTCCTTCCTTATCTGTCAGACACTTTGATCTGTGCTCTAAATGGAAGAAGTGATTTTTGTAGGTGAAGGAAATGATTCCAATTTCATGGCATTCAAAATATGAATAGAGAGTTATTTAGGTAACATTTCACAATAAAATAGCACACCAACACTCACCAAGTGTAAGGATCAAGGACTCCATTTAAATCTTTAGCTAAAAATGCTACAGCTTTTTTCATGAGAAATGTTTCCGTCTTCTTTTAAGTCTACTGACTTAAAAGTCTATGTTTAAAGTCTATGTCCTCTGCTTCAGAATTTTTTTGCTAAAGAAAAGATTTGGTGGTGGGTGGAGTAAGTGACTTTTTTGAAGGAAAAGCAAATTAATTAGCCAAATGGTAGTTAGGTTTAAAATGGCTTAACCTTGGGTGGTTAGGGCAGGGGGTAGAGTTGAAGATATTTGTGTTAGCAAGAGAAAATGATATTGACTTAAGCTATTACCATAAAACAGAAAATTTTATTTTGGGGGGAGAGGAGAGATAAAAGAGAACCATGGAGTGGGTGAATTCAAGTATGATATATTTGATATATTGTAAGAACTTTTGTAAATGCCACATTGTGTCCCCACTCAGTACAACAATAAGAAGGAAAAAAAAAAGAACAAGAAATAAATAATAAAATCATTTAATAAAAAAAAAGAAGGCTGCCCACCCACCAACCCACTGGCCGCCAGTTCCAAACGTGCTTGGGAGACCTTCGGCAGACTAAACAGGTGAGCATCAAGCATCACGCAGTATCGCTCAGCCACCCCTGGGATAAACCAGCATAAGCCCCTGGAAAGACTGATTCCCCCCCACACACACACACACAAAAGCTGAATAAACAACAGAACTGAGAGGAATCCAAAATGACACCTGGAACACAGTTGCAGACAGCATGAGCTCTGTGAATCAGGGACCTGGCTGAGATGCTGGAGCCATGCTTGGTGGAGGTGAAGCACTAGGGAGAGTTAAAACTTTGGTACCCTGAACCCCTAGCCCATGGAAAGCTTCTCCACGCAATGATACACTGAGAAAACAGGCAGGCCACCACCCACATGCCACCGCCCACTGGCTGCTGCCGCAAACCAGCCACCACTCACCATCGCCTGCCAGCTGCTGGCTCCAAACGTGCTTGGGAGACCTTCAGCAGACCAAACAGAATACTTTCCTGCTGGAGCTACACTTGGCAGGAAAAAAAACAAAAAGAAGAAACAAAACTCCAAAACCCTGAACCCCCCAGCCCGTACAAAGCTTCTCCAGGCCACGTTACACTGAGAAAACAGGAGGGCTCCCACACAGCCAGACACTGGCTCCAAACCTGCTTAGGAGACGCAGACAAACAGGACTGGATGCTGAAGGAGTAACACCAGAACTACTATGACAGAAATTCTACTGTTCCTGAACCAGGATTTTTTTTTTCTGTTCTTTAAGTGTTTGTTTGTCTTGTTCACTGTTTGTCCACCATCTCTCCTTCTTGATTTCTTTGGTTCTCCTTTTTTTTTCTTTTTCTTTTTCTTCTTTCTCTTTCTTTTTTGGCTTTGTTAGTTTTATTATTGTAAGTTAGCTAATACTAAATTACACATAGACCAGGGACAGAAAAAGCACCAAGTGGAATGATGGGAAGATGAAAATTGGATGGAATCCATTCTCCCCCCAAAAATAAATTAGTACAGGATACACACGGAAATGAAGAAAACAGATACCCAGTTCCAGACTCCAACAAAACAAAGATAAACTATGCCAAGGAACCCAACAAAGCCCACAAAAACACTCTGAAAGAAGAAATCCTTCAAGTAATCAATGAGAATTGCATAGAGATGTTACTAGACATGGTTAACCAAAATGTACAGGAGGCACTCAAGAAATTCCAGACAACAAAAATGAAGAATATGAGAAGACACAAAAACAAATAAATGAACTCATAGGTGCCCTAAATAAACACCAAAGTGAAACAGAACACCATAAATAGAGAGATAAATGAATTAAGGACAAAAATTGACAATATTAAAGAGGAAGTGACCCATGATATGGAAAACCTCAGAAAAAAGAATGAAAGAGAAATACAAAACACAATGGAAGGCCACTCCAACAGACTAGACAGAATCTCAGAACTTGAAGATAAAAATGAAATTAAAGGAAAAACTGAAGAACTATTAGTCAGACAACTCATGGCCTGTGAAAGGAATATGCAAGAACTCACCAACTCCACCAAAAGACCAAACCTGAAAATCATGGGCATTGAAGAAGGAGAAGAGGTGCAAGCAAAAGGAATTCATAATATATTCAAGAAAATAATAACAGAAAATTTCCCAAATCTAGAGAAAACTATGCCCATTCAGGTATAGGAAGCCTCCAGGACACCAAACAGATTTGACCAAAATAGCACTACCCCATGAAATATTAACATTAAAACAATAAGCACAGAGAATAGAGAAAGAATATTGAAAGCTATAAAAGAAAAAAACAAATAACATACAAAGGTAAACGCATCAAAATAACAGCAGACTTCTCAATGGAAACATTAAAAGCAAAAAGAGCATGGAGTGAAGTATTCCGGGAACTGAATGAAAATAACTTGAACCTTAGGATAATCTACCCAGCAAAACTATCATTCAAAATAGATGGAGCGATAAAAGTCTTCCATGATAAGCAGAAACTAAAACAATATATGACCACCAAGCCATCACTACAAAAGATACTACAAGAAATTTGGCACACAGAAAGTGAAAGCAAACAAAACCATGAAAGGACAGACAGCACCAAACCACAGAAGAAGAAAAGGAAAGAAAGTAGAGAGTAACACTGATTCAGCTGCATGCAATCAAACCCTTAAACAACAAAGACAACTAAATGACAGGAATCACCACATACCTATCAATACTAACACTGAATGTTAACAGACTTCACTCCCCCATCAAAAGACAATGTTTGACAAACTGGATTAAAAAGGATGATCCAACAATCTGTTGCTTATAGGAGACCCATCTCATCAATAGAAACAAGCACTGGCTTAGGGTGAAAGGCTGGAAGAAGATTTACCAAGTCAATGGCCCCCCAAAACAGGCAGGAGTAGCAAACTTATCTTGGACAAAGTAGACTTCAAACTTACACTGATCAAATGAGATAAAGAAGTACGTGCCATACTAATAAAAGGGGAAATACACCAAAAGGAAATAACAGTTATCAACCTATAAGCACCCAATGTCAGTGCACCCAATTTCATCAAACATATTCTGAAAGATCTAAAAGCACATATAGCACATATATATACCAACACAGTGGTGGTGGGAGACTTTAATACCTCCCTATCACCAACAGTTAAGTCACTCAAACAAAAAAATCAGTAAAGAAATTCTAGAAATAAATCACACCATAGATCAAATGGACCTAGCTGACGTCTACAGAATATTTCATCCAACACCTACACAATATACATTCTTCTCAGCAGCTCATGGAACCTTCTCCAAAATTGATCATATCTTAGGGCACAAAGCAAGCCTCAGCAAATATAAGAAAATAGAAATAATCCCATGCATTCTATTTGATCACAATGCATTAAAACTAGAACTCAAGAACAAAAACAACAGTAAAAAACATGCAAACAATTGGAAGCTGAACAAAGCACATTGCTCAATGATCAATGGGTCATTGATGAAATAAAAGAGGAAATTAAAAGTTCTTGGAAGTTAATGAAAATGAAAACATGACCTACTGGAACCTATGGGACACAGAAAAGGAATTCCTAAGAGGAAAGTTTATAGCCATAAGTGCATATATTAAAAGCTCAGAAAAATCTCAAATCAATGACCTAACACTATAGCTCAAACTCCTAGAAAAACAAATCAAATCCCAAAACATGCAGAAGAAGAGAAATAATAAAAATAAGGGCTGAAATCAATGCAATAGAAACCAAAGAAAACCATAGAAAGAATCAATGAAACAAAAATATGGTTCTTTGAAGAAATAAATAAGATTGACAGACCCCTGGCAAACCTGACTAAAATGAGGAGAGAAAAAAACCCAAATCAGTAAAATCAGAAATGCAAAAAGGGAGATAAAAACAAACACCACAGATATCCAGGAAATCATCAGAGACTACTTTGAGAACCTATATTCTAATAAATTTGAAAATCTTGAAGAATTGGATAGATTCTAGATACTTATGACCATCCAAAACCAAACCAAGAGGATATTAATCACGTGAATGGATCTATAACACAAAATGAAATTGAAGCAGCAATAAAGAATCTCCCAAAAAAAAGAAAAGTCCAGGACCCGATGGATTCTCTGCTGAATTCTATTAGACATTTAAGGAAGAACTAATATCAACCCTCCTTAAACTGTTCCACAAAATAGAAAGGGAAGGAACACTGACTAACTCATTTTATGAAGCCAGTACTACACTCATCCCCAAACCAGACAAAGACACCTCCAAAAAGGAGAACTATAGGCCACTACACTCATCCCTAAACCAGACAAAGACACCTCCAAAAAGGAGAACTATAGGCCAATCTCCTTAATGAACATTGATCCAAAAATCCTTAATAAAATAATGGGAAACCAAATCCAACAACACATCAGAAAGATTATCCACCATGACCAAGTCAGTTTCATTCCAGGGAAGCATGGGTGATTCAACATATACAAATCTATAAATGTAATACAACACATCAATAGAAGCAAAGACAAAAACCACTTGATTATCTCAATAGATGCAGCAAAAGCATTCTACAAGATCCAACACCACTTCATAATAAAAGCTCTAAGAAATCTAGGAATAGAAGGAACGTACCTCAACATTGTAAAGGCTATATATGCCAACCTATAGCCAACATCATACTTAATGGTGAAAAACTGAAACCATTTTCCTTAAAATCAGGAATGAGACAAGGGTGCCCACTACCCCCACTCCTATTCAACATAGTACTGGAATTCCTAGCCAGAGCAACTAGGCAAGAAGAAGAAATAAATGGAATGTAAATAGGTAAAGAAACTGTCAAAATATCCCTATTTGCAGATGAAATGATCCTATACCTTAAAGACCCAAAAAAGTCTACTCAGAAGCTCCTAGACACCATCAATAGCTACAACAAGGTAGCAGGATATAAAATCAACATAGAAAAATCATTAGCATTTCTATACACTAATAATGAACAATTTTTTTAATAATGAACAAATTGAGAAAGAATATATGAAAATAATTCCATTTACAATAGCCTCAAAAAGTATCAAATACCTAGGAGTAAAATTAACAAAGGATGTAAATGATCTCTACAAGGAGAACTACAAACCCCTGAAGAAAGAGATGGAGGAAGACTACAGAAGGTGGAGAGTTCTCCTGTGCTCATGGATTGGTAGAATCAACATAGTAAAAATGGCTATACTACCAAAAGCAATATACATGTTTAATGAAATTCCCATCAAAATCCCAATGACATTCATCACAGAGATTGAAAAAGCTACTTTAAAGTTCATTTGGAAACACAAGAGACTGCAAATAACCAAGGCCATACTCAGCAAAAAGAGCAATACTGGAGGTATCACAATACCTGACTTCGAACTATATAACAAAGCAATAGCAATAAAAACAGCATGGTACTGGCACAAAAACAGACATGAAGACCAGTGGAACAGAATAGAGGACCCAGATATGAATCCACCCACCTTATTTTTGACAAAGGCGCCAAAAATATACGATGGAGAAAATACAGCCTCTTCAACAAACGTTGCTGGCAAAAGTTCTTATCTGTCTGCAAGAAACTGAAACTAGATCCATGTTTATCACTCTGTACTAGTATCAACTCAAAATGGATCAAGAACCTTAATATCAGACCTAAAACTCTGAAGATAGTACAGGTAGGAGCAGGAAACACTCTGGAAGTAATAGGTACAGGCATGTACTTCCTCAATAGAACCACAGCAGCTCAACAACTAAGAGAAAGAACAGACAAACGGGACTTCATAAAATTAAAAAGCTTCTGCATAACAAAAGAAATAGTCTCTAAACTGAAGAGACTACCCACAGAGTGGGAGAAAATGTTTTCCAGCATATATCAGACAAAGGACTGATAACCAGAATATACAGGAAACTTAAGAAACTAAACTCTCCCAAAATCAATGAATCAATAAAGATATGGGCAACTGAACTAAACAGAAATTTCTCAAAAGAAGAAATTCAAATGGCCAAAAAATACATAAAAAATGCTCACCATCTCTAGCCATAAAGGAAATCCAAATCAAAACCACATTAAGATTCCACCTCACCCCTGTTAGAATAGCCATTATCGAAAGCACCACCAACCACAGATGTTGTTGAGGATGTGGGGAAAAAGGAACCCTTGTACACTGCTGGTGGGAATGCAAGCAAGTACAACGACTCTGGAAAAAAATGTGGAGGCTTCTTAAAAATCTAAACATAGATCTGCCATATGATCCAGCAATTCCACTCCTGGGGATATACCCAAAGGAATGTGACACAGGTTACTCAGAGGCACCTGCACACCCATGTTTATTGCAATGCTATTCACAATAGCCAAGTTATGGAAACAACCAAGATGCCCCACTACTGATGAATGGATTAAGAAAATGTGGTATTTATACACAATGGAATGCTACTCAGCCATGAAGAAGAATGAAATCTTATCATTCGCAAATAAATGGATGGAACTGGAGAACATCATTTTGAGTGAGGTTAGCCAGGCTCAGAAGACCAAAAATTGTATATTCTCCCTCATATGCAGACTTTAGATCTAGGGCAAATACAGCAATGTGTTGGACTTAGGTCACATGACAAGGGGAGAGCACATACGGGAGGTATGGGGATAGGTAGAAAACCCAAAACATTTAAGTGTTTGATGTCCCCACTGCAGAGCAACTTATATAGAAACCTTAAACCAACAGAGGTCAATATGAGAAGGGGATCAGGAACCAGTGAAAAGATCAGTTAGAGATGAATCAACTTTGGTTGTAACACATTTGTACATGGAAGCAATGCTAGGAATCTCTCTGTATAGCTATCCTTAACTCAACTAGGAAAAATGCTTTGCCTTTCTTAGTAATGCTTATGTCTTCTCCTCAACCAAATTAGAGATAAGGACAGAACAGGTTCTGTCTGGAAGCGAGGGCGGTGAGGGGGAGAAGGTGGGGCAAGGAGGCAGGGGAGAGAAATGACCCAAACAATGTATGCACATGTGAATAAATGAATTTAAAAAAAGAAAAGGAAAAGAAAATTGTACTCCTTCTGATGCCTCTGCATTTGCACTTTGCTTCTGCCCCTTACTCAGTAACAAGCAATGAACACTGGCAGTCTTACAACCTACCCACAGCTACTCTGAGCAATACTCTATCTGGATACATATCTGCTCTTTTCCATCCTTAAATCTTACCAAAACTCAGCTGTTATAATTTTCTCATCTTCCTTTTCCTGCTATTCTTACAGGAGCGAATAAGTTAATTCACAGGTGGTATCACATGTAAATAAATCATCCTGGTATTTTCCTTCCTACACGGAAGAGATGATGATGACTCAGATTTCTCACTCATTCATTGACCCAAGGAGTGCCTTTTCTACCACTACCAAGTCAGTTCCAGGAATTTATGTTGAAAGTTAGCAATGAAGGCAGTACCAAAAGAGGGAAGAGAAAGAAGACAGGTTCAGCAAACCTTTAAAATAAACAGATAAATTTAGATATTTAAGGCAAAAGAAAGGTACTGGAATAGTGTGGGTATTGAGTAAGAGGATAAAAAAGATAAAAAAGTTGGTGCTAGGGGTTGGTAAATAATCAACTTTAATACATTTTAAACATTAAAACAGAACATAACTCCATTTTTATTGCTAATGGGTATTTGATCTGAGTTTCTGTAGGTAATTCATTATACATACATATGGTTAACAGAGCTATACACTAAATTTAAGGTGACCAACTTATCTCAATTGTGCTAGGACTTTCCCAACTTTAACACTGAAAATTTCACATGTTGGGAGCTCCTCAATATTCATCATCCTGGGATAGCTGGTTATCCCAACTAACTTGTTAGTGACTAATAAGATCTTTATTTCTTACATTTCCAAGAAGATTAGTAAGCTCTCATTTTTCCTAAGAAAGATTAGAAAGGATGAAGAAGAAGAAATTTGTCCTTCAGTGGCTTCTTCAGAGACACTATCCTTACTTTACTTGAAATAAAAACATTTAGTGTAACTTTTAAAGATCCATTAGTACCTCCAGATTCTAGATTCTGAATTTTCTTTCTTCTGTCTGCAAAAGAAAAAAAAAGGTACTCTTTTTTTCTGTGGTGGAAAGATTAATGAAGATGAAGGAGAATGAAGGAATAGAGAAAAACAGGGAGAAGTATGTGTGTATGTGTGTGTGTGTTTATAAGGGATGTTTTTGACCAGAAGCAGAAAGTTTTTAACTGGATATGATTCTGTTCTCCAAGGGACATTTGCAAAGTTGGAGATAATTTGGATGTTACAACTAGAAGGGGGACACAACCAGTATCTAATGAGTAGAAAGCAAGGATTCTGTTAAACATCCTAGGATGCACAAGAATGTTTCCCTAACAAAAAATTCTATAGCCTAAAGTGTCAATAGTGACAAGTTTGAGAAATCCTGACCTAAATGAATGCACCATTAGTAATGGATATCAGAAAAGTGTACAGAGGAGGAGGGCTGGGGATGTAGCCTTTCTGTCTAGCCTTAAACCACACCATGAATAAAGCAATGCTGAAAAAAACAGATTATAAATGATAAATGGTAGTGCTAACACATTAAACACAATGCCAAAAGAACATGTGTAAAAAAGTAGGAAATAGGTGTCAATTTATTTTATTCAACTGCCTGGATAAAACATTTGATGAAGGAAGTAAGAATACTTTTCTTCCAGGGTTTTCTAACATTAGGACAAAGGGGAGGATTCAAATGCACTTACAATCTGTAATATACACTGTCATATTGAAATTGAATCTGTAATTAGGAAAAGTGAAGTTTACCTTATGAACAGTAGAATCAGCTCATTCACTCACTCAATAATTATAATATTCTTTCTTGCCAGGATTCTTGAGGAAACTGGGGATGTGAAGATGAACATGCCACACTAAGAGTACAAAAGTATAGCCTTGCATTGAACATGACCATTGCCACGAGAACACAGCAAAGGAGGAGCTCGTTCTACTTGAAGAACTTATCTCAGAATAGGTAAGATTTTACCTGGACCTTGAAAGATAAGCAGTAAAAAGGAGTCAATAATCCACCAGAGTAAGGCAAGATGAAAATGATCCAAGCCAAGGCCACAGTGAGTGTAAATTGGAAAGGGGGAAAACTTTTAAGTGATGTACACAGAGGCCATTGAGTAGCTCATCTTCTCAGACAACAGATTTCCTTCAGAAAAGAAAAAAGAGACTGTGTATCATAAGTCAAGAAAAAAGACTACTAGAATACCTGTAAGCCATTCTTTCAAGTCAAACAGCATCATCATATTATTCTCCCCCATGCCCATCATTGTCTTCTTCCAACTCAGAGTCTAGCCAGAAATGAGACAGGGAAATTGAGACATTTCCCTGTCTCAATTCAGGGTCTCTACATATACCCTCAAGCCAAAGAACTGCATCTGTCCTTGTGCAAATCATAGTTTATATCATTGGACATTCATTTATAACTATTAGGGCGATTGTTTGTCCTGAGTATATAGCCATCTCTTTTCATCAGCAATCTGTTACTGTACTTCTGTTTTCAACCTATAAAAGAAATAATTAGTTGCTCTCCTATAGGATCACACTCCAAAAGTTGTGATCTTGTGAGCTGCTAGATAGAGTTCGCCCATCTGGCATTGTCTGGAACCTTTGTGGTGGTGATGGTGAGAGTAGGCAGTGGGGGAGGGAGGGCATGAGTCAACACAGTGGACATGGGCTTTCTGCTGATGGCTAAGCCTCCAGTAGGTTTTACTAGGTTTAACAATAGAAAGGAATTCTAGAATCATGGGATTTCCTCTTCCAGCCATATAATCTCATAATATCATCTTATCTAGCAACTACTTGATTCAAGCATAATGTAGCATTAGCCTTGTTTATTTTATTGATATTTTGATGAAGTGCAAAGAGTTTAAACAACTTGCCATAGTCACTTTCAAAAAGTGTGTTTTTCAAAAGAATGTGAAAATTTCCCAACTGAGCATTCTTAACAAAGTCAAGGCTGCTATATTATTTGTGATTTTTAAATATTTACCACATTCTAAATTAAAACAGAATTGTAAATATATATATATATACACATATATATTTATACCAGGAGGATGAGGCAGGAAGATCATGAGTGCTAGGCTAACCTGGGCTATCTAGTAAAATCCTGTCTCAAAATAAAGAACATATGTATACTTATTCATTCATTTAAAATAACAATATTATCATTGTATGTCAAAATGGTGCAAAACTTTGAAAAATTGCTATCCTTTCTAAAACAAAGAAGAGTATAAGAGAAGTGACATTGTTTTACATTTTGCATAACTCTGCAACATCCAGCTTACTACACAACTGAGCTCTCATGTGTGCTCTTTCATTCAGTTCCTTGCAGTATACTGTTTTGGCTGAAACATATGAAGAAATTCCAGCCTCACACAGATAGTGCTTGAAAAATAAAGTGTTATTTTAATATCCTCTTGAGATAATAGTATATTCTCTTTTGATATTGTACCAAAACTTAACTCAAATAGTAGTTGTGATGTGACTATGAAATCTGAAACATGTGATCAAACCCCAGTCTGTTGAGGTCATATTTAAGGATCTTTTTGTCCCTATCTCATATTTTCATCTCTCTCTCTCTGTCTCTCTCTCTCTCTCATACACACACACACACACACACACCTACCTCACATGGGCATCTGTGTATCTACATTCCCGTATTGTAAATGGAAACCAAGGCTTGGGGAAGTCTAGTCTCTGAGTTTGACAAGGATACACAGTAAGTGAGTGTTGCACCCACCCTACATATGAACCTAGTGAGCCTGTAACCCTTTCTTAATGCTGTTTCCCTTACTTTGAACATGATGAATATTAGAAAGCTGGTGATTATACCATACACATGTCATAAACTCCCTTTCATAAAAATTTTTATGAGGAAACTGGAATGTAGACAAGAGAAATGAATTATGGAAGATCACATAACTGGTTATAACTTCAAACTAAGAACATTCAACTTTAATGTTCTTTACCTCAAGACATCTGCAATAAGCCAGGTGCTAGTAGCTCAGCCCTATAATCCTAGCTACGCAGGAAACAGAGATCAGAAGTGTCAAGGTTTGGAGCCTGCCCAGGTGAATAGTTCACAAGATCTTATGTAAAAAAAAAAAGTCACCAAAAAGAGCTGCTGGAGCGGTTCAAGGTATAGGTCCTGAGTTAAAACCCCAATACTGCAAAAAAAAAAAAAAAAAGTCTGCAACACAACACTGTAGGAAATGAAAATAATTTCTTTGTTCGTATATACTAGGAGTGAAGTGACTAACATAAATAGGAAGGATTTTCATTTTCTTTAGATAAAAATATAGACAACTTTATAAACTTTTGCACTATTTTAGTTCAGTTATTTGCCAAAAATTTTTATTTTGACAAGCACACACTTGCACACAGAGAAACTAGAAGATTAATCCTTACTTTTTATTTAAAGATTTAGTAGCAGCAAAAAAAAATTTCAATATTTGTTAATGAATTAAAATACACAAAACTTAAAATAGCTAGGAGAGTTTCTATGTGGGCTAAACTCAAATCTTTGTAGTTTTATTTCATTGGAAAAAATCATATTTCATTTATAGTTATTTAAATATGATCTGGGTCCATCACACTTTCATAATTACAGTCTTTCTAAATTGAAGCCTCTTGGTTTAATAGAAAGAGTAAAGACTGAAGTCTAATCTTTGGTCTGCTTAATGTATTTATTTACATAAATCAACTCATCTTTCAGCATGTGTTTTTGTGCAAGAGTAAGAGTTTGGAAAAATGATATATTGGATATTCAAAATGCAGTTATAGGACTGGGAGTGCAGTTCAAGTGATAGAGTGCTTGTCTAGCAGGTTCTAGGTCCTAAGTTCAAACCCCAATACTGCCAAAAAAACAAAAGAAAAGAAAACGCAGTTATGTGAAAATGCAGTCAACAGGGAAACAGAGATACATTGAGAAATTTGTAAGGTGATTTTATAGTTATGTAAATATTATAGAGTATGCTGACACAAACTAAATTGTATAGCCTACTACATATCTAGACAATATGGTACAGCTATTGTTCCTGGGCCACAAACAGTTCAGCATGTCACTGTACTAAATATTGCATAGCTACTGCAGCACAATGGTAATGTTTTTGTATCTAAACTTGGAAGAGGTACAGTAACAATGCGGCATAAAGTATTTTTTAAAAAGATACATCTATATAGGGCACCTACCATGAACTAAGTTTGCAGGACTAAAGGTTGATCTGGGTGTCAGTGAATTAGCCACGAGTGACAGACTACACCACTTTAGAATTTACAAACACTGTACACTTAGGCTGCACCAAACATAAAAATATTTTTCTTTCTCAGTCATAAGTTAATCTTAGTGTATTATAACTGTTTTGCTTTATAAACTTCAACTTTTTAAACTTTTTGACTCTTTCATAGTAATACTTCACTTTAAGTACACATTGGTTATAAAAATCTTTCCTTTCTTTCTTACGCTATATACTTCATTCCCTATTCTATATTTTTTTTCATTTTTCTACTTTTAAATGTTTTAAAACTAACACAAACAAATACACACACACACACACACACACACACACACACACACACACACACACACACTAGCCGAGACCTACATAAGGTCAGGTTGATCAACATCCCTGGCTCCTAGCTCCACACCTTATCCCTCTGGCGTTCCTCACGGAAATACCATGCACAGAGCTGTCACCTCCCTCGATGACAATGCCTTCCTCTGGAACACTTCCTGAAAGGCCTGACTGAGGCTATGTTATGATGATTGATTTTTTTTTTTAAATAGAAGAAGCACACTTTCAAATAATGATAAAAAAATTATAGTATAGTATATACATAAATTAACAACAGTTTCATTTATTATCATTAAATATTATGTGCTGTACATAAAATTTTTTACTTGTTTTTGAGATGTTTTGGTATATAACCAGGACTGGTCTAGAATTTGAGATTCTCTTGCCTCAGACTCCTGAATGCTGGGATTACAAATCTGTGCCGCATGCTCTGTATTTACTGTTTGTTTGTTTGTTTTATGAGATATTGTCTCCTTACATTTCCCAGGCTGGTCTTGAATTTTTGCTCCTCCTGCCACAGCCTCCCCAGTATCTGGGATTATAGATGTCTGCCACCACACCTGGTCAAAATCATATGTCTGTATTGTTATGTGACTGATAACACAGTAGGCTTGTTTACACCACCATCACCACACATCACACACACACATGACTGAAGACAGTGCTATGATGTTACAATGGCTATAGTACTGCTAGATAATAGATTTTCATCTCCAGTATAATGTCATGAGACCACCATCATAAACATGGTCCATCATAGACTGAAATGCTATGTATGACTGGTACATAAAATGCCTATCATAGCCTGTGACATAAGGAAGGTGCTCAATGAAAAGTGGCTATTTCAACTTACTTGGTTCCCATGGCCCCAGATGGCAACAACCTGACTAAAGGGTTTCACAATTACTTGGAAAGGGCAATTATGCAGTTAACATCACCTGGCCAAGGCATGGTCTCTAGAAAATTCCCTGGCCCAAGCTTCCCATTTCAACAGTCAGTGCCATTATGCAATGCTGCCATAATCTTTGTTCCATTATGTAATACTGCAAAATCCCTACTGTTTATTTTAGACTACAAAGGTGATATTTTTCTTCCTCTGTCCAGAGATTTCTTGGTCAAATATGGTTGTTATTTTGTACTCCAGTTATTTCATATATATGTGAAAGAATCAAGCTGTGAATTATAAGGAATGCTGTCTTTTAAGAACAAGCCATTAAACACTGACTAAATGCTGAAACTTAAATTTTCTTTTCATGAAGACAACACATGGTAGCATACATAGCTTCTATGCCAATCATATAGAAACAAAAAACAAATGAGTTCTTTGCTCTGAATGGACACAGTAGTGTAAAGGCTTCAATCATTAACAAACTTTACTTCCTTTCATTGTATAGTAAACCCACCTTACCCACGGATTTATGATGAGCAAGTATGATCATAAATAAATAAATAAATAAATATTTAAAAATAACAAGAAACCCCAAAACAAAAATTTTAGTTCTCACATGCATTATGCAGCTCAGTTGATGTGGAGAAGCTCTCAGGCAGCCCCATGTTATCATCAGTAGTCTTTAAGTCATCATGCGGTTTTCTGAGTGTTTCCCTGACCTTCATTTTGTGAAAATACAGTTTACTTCCTAAAAAACAAAAGGATGACCAAGAAGCAAGGTAAAAGTATAGTGATCCTTCCAAGCCAAAAAGGCACATAATGTGATAAAGTGATAATTTTAGATTTGTTGATAGGTGACATGTCTTTAGCAAAAGTTGGGTGGCATTATGGGAAAAATGAATCAAGCATCTGCAGTACTTGAGAAAAAGAACATGAAATAAGATCTAGTTGTTGGTGAGCAAGTGTGTGTAAGAATGATGTGTGTGATTGTAATGTAGCCTATTCCATGCAGTTTCAAGTTATGGATGCTCAGACCTACTGCAAGAACTGCATAGGCAAATTTGAGTAATTTTAAACTGAGTACTGGTGGCTCATTCCTGTAATCCTAGCTATTCAGGAGGCAGAGATCAGGACCGTGTGGTTCAAAGCAAGCACCCGAGCAAATAGTTCTCAAGGTCCTATTTGAAAAAAAAAAAATCACAAAAAAGGGCTAGTGGAGTGGCTCAAGAGTAAAAGTGGTGCCTGTGAGGCCCTGAGTTCAAATCCCAGGGCCTTCAAAGAAAAAAACAAATTTGAGTAATTTTAGAGTATTTAGAACTCTGCATCCTGAGCATTCCTGGGTTTTCCTCAACAGAAGTCTCTCTGGAAGGTACACTCATGGAATAGCAAGGGCTTACTGTACATAGGCCTCTAGTAGGTGAGAGAGATTTCAGGTGTGTTCCACCCTATCTGGGTCTCCAGTAATTGAGATGATCAGATGACTGGTCATTGGCTAAATCTTGAGGGTTAGGGAATGACTATTTATTGCAGGCTACCATATTAGAGAACAGCACCTGGCCCATAACAGGTAATAAAATTCTAGGAGAGAAGGCACCTTCCCAAACCCCAGCTAGTTCCAACCGCAGCAGGAATTTGGACCCAGGCCTGGCTGATCCCAAAGCCTCTTACTTTTACTGTCTCTTATTCTGACTGTGTCTCTGAAAGGCAGGAGGCAATATGTGAGTGGCTCCTTACGCAGCATCCTGCTGCCATCTGCAATTCTTTCTTCTCAGGCAATATTAGAAACTTCATTTGTTAACTCCACCAGAATGATGGAAGGAACATTAGAAAAAAATCAATCCATAAAGCTTTTATTTATATTTGGAGAGAAATGGAAATTAGGAGGGTCAGTAATTTTTCCCACATCCACAAATATTATTGGCCCTGGTAAACCATCTGGAAACTCCTTTGGTGCCAATTCCAGCATGAGTGGGGTCTTTTGATGGAATGCTGGTTTGTGGGTAGTTACTTAGTATGGGATGAACAATTATATATTTCAGAGGTAGGTTGGGAGAAACCTCACTGCCCTTCTCTCTCCTCAGTGTTTCTCAGAGCAGTTGGTAGGGAATGAGCTTGTCAGTTTGCTGGTAGCAATCTCCAGGCTATGTGGACTATAGAAGGGGTTTGATTCAACCTCTTCTTTCCTTATTGCCACTCTCTGCATAACTTTGCTCAAACAACTCCCTAACTGTCCTCAGGGTTTCCGTTTCTTAACAAGATGACTTTCTTTTGATTAAGCCAAGGATTAGGCTTAGATCTAGGGAGGAAAACAATTTAAACAATTTGTATTTTAAAGGAGGAAATTTCAAAAAGAAAAGATAAAAAAAAACCAAAAAGATGAGAGAGAGAGAGACAAAGCCTTCTGTTTCTTCCAAACATTTGACAGCTTCCTAGCTGTTTAGTGTCCTTCTAACCCAGTGGAAACCAGCTGCTTTTCTAGGCTCTCTCACCTCTCCCAAACCCTGTCTCCTGTCCACTGTGATTTCACCCTGTGAAGGCCTGAAATTTGGTTAAGTAAGCCCTAGGACAACTCGTTCAGTTCTTCACACAATTATGATCACAGCTGTACTTTTATAATAGTCACAATAGATAAGACTTTGCAAATGCTCACGCATTTCCTCCTCATAATTACCAGTGAAGAAGACAGTATGAATATCCTCATTTCACAAGCAAGGAAGGTGGCATTTGAGCCTTCTTTGAGTCATCTTTCTGACTTCAAGGCCTGTTCTCTAGGCCAGAAATTCCAAAACATCTTCTCATGAGAGAGAAGGCCTTGTTAAAAACATAGATTTCCAGGCAGCAAATTAATCCTGATTGAGTAAATGTGGAATGGAGCCCATCCATCTGTTTTCAACAGGTGCTCTAAGGAAGCAGGGTTTAAACCTTTGCAATGCTCCTCTATATTTTTATATATGCTGATTGGCACAGCCCTTCCACAATTTTGAGTTCTGATTAATCACTCCTAAATTGGGCATTCGTGGTTCCCTTTTGTATTCCCAGCTACTCAGAAGGCAGAGATCAGGAGGATATTGGTTTTGTTGTAGGCTAGTGTGGTCTCTGATCAGAAGATTCCCAAATTCTTTGTACCCTACATGGAAGCATCCAGGCAGAACACATGAATGTAGTGAAAGAGGTAATGGAGTTTATTAAAGGTAAAGGGAAAGCATTTTAAAAAGCAATGGTGGTCCCAACCTAGATGGAAGTGGGAAGCAGAAAGGGTGGGCTCTCTGTTTCAAGGCATTTTAAACTGCAGATAACCTGTGGGTAGGGGAAAGATTTGGGCCATCCCAGTGGTTAAGAATCCCATAGCATCTTTCCGATTGGAGACCAGCATAGGCAAAAGGTTATTGAGACTCCATTTCTACTAATAAGCTAGGTGTGGTGCTACACATCTGTAATCCCTTATGTGGGAGACAAAGGAAGGAGGAACATATCCCAACCCTGTTCAGACTAAAGTAGAAAAGGGCTGGAAGTGTAACTCACATTGTAGCGAGCACTTGCCTAGCAACCTCAAACCCCAGTAACACACACACACACACACACACACACACACACACACACACACACACACACACACACAAATGCCCCTGGCCTCTTAGAGCACAGCAGGAAGTACATTGTGTTAAAATCAGTTGATCATCTGTCTTCTTGACTAGATGGGAAACAACTGATATTCAAGATCCTGTGTAGGTTTGGTTTTTTTTTTCACTCATTCTTCCTTGAGTGCTTGTTCTACTGACCTATAACTAGCTGGGTATTCTTCTTCATTTAGGCCTTATCCTAAAAGTTCCCTAACTCAGAGAAACCTTTTTTGATGACCTCACTAAGAAGTGCCCCTCTCATTCTCTGACATATTACTCTATTTCAACATATGGCATAAAGCTCAAGCTTTGCAGGGCAGATTCTCAGTTCAATGAAGTATTCTTAGAGCACTTAGAGGCACCAAACATTTTTTTTTTTTGAGAAATTGACAATGATCATTTTCAAATGACAAAAGAAGTCATCAGAAAAAAAATAGTAGAACTTCCTAGTTTCTCTTCCACTGACATTTTGGCCTAGTATTTTTATGTAGAAATAAATATATTGTGCACGGACTTTATTACCTTTGCGAACTCTGAGTCTCTAAAAGTTTGAATTTGGCACTCTATATAGCATCTGTTTATCAATATTTCTGTCTCCCTCAGCATTTTTAAGATGAATTGGGTAGCTATTATTTACTCAATTCTATCTTGAAGATTTTTTAAAAATAAGAAGCACAGAAAAGGGGAAAAAGAATATTAAACTGATTAATTTTTAAAAACTCTTCCCAAATTTCAAAATGTTAGTAGGTATATTCAGTTAACAAATTGACCATTGAGCAAAGCTCAAAGAAGACTCCTCTCCCTACAGAAAGCTTCTTAAACGTGAAAGAATTTACAGAATTTTAACTTGGACAAGACCTTCTCCATGCCAAAGCCTACCTCATTGTTCTCACCTACCAAGCACGGCGACTGAATTAGACAACCTGTAAGATCGGGACCATTTACACATTAAACATTGGCATGAATGTGATCTTGAAGATCTGAAAATCTGTACGATACAGAATGTACTGAAAATCTTTGTCCCACCCATGAAAGTAATCTGTCATTCTGGTAAACAAGTAAGCATAAACTACATGTCTTAAGCTTTATCTGTTCTTCTCTCATGTCTTCAGCTTGGGTCATATTTATCTAGCCTTTTATTCCCTGTATTATTTAGAATAAATTTAAAAGTCACATGGCTCTATAGCTATAGCTACCATCTTGGACTCAGCTGCTGTCACCTCTTGCCTCGACTCCTGCAACAGTTCTCATAACTGATTTTTCTCCTTCTACCCTTGGGCTATAGTTTTGATCTTGAATAAAGAACCATGTGTTGAAGGTTTGGTTGCTAGCCTATGGTACTTGGAAGGTGGTAGAACCCTTAGGATATGGGGCCCATGTGGAAGCATCCAGGCAGAACATGTGGATGTAGTAAGGGAGATAATGGAGTTTATTAAAGGTTAGGGAAAAAGTTACAAACAGCCATGATGGGGCATGTAAGAGGCAGAAGCAGAGAGAAGTGAGCACTTCCTGTTTCCAAGTGCTTTTAAAACCTGCACTAACCTACAAGAGGGGAAAAACCTGGGTGCTTCTTGATCACCAATAATCAATGTATGGGGAACAGCATGGGTACTCTCTGGACTAGGATGATGGTGGTTTGGGTTATCCCCAAGCTAGGATGTAGATAATCTGCACATATTTGCAATTGACAAGAAGGTTCAGAGAAAGAGGAGAATATTCAACCTGAAATACAATATTAAGTCGTATGTTTTAAAAGTCTCAAATTTTTCCTATCTTAGCCTGCCTCCAAAGGAAGTTAGGTCATTGGAAATGGGACCTTGAGGGAGGATATTGGATTCCTGCCCCTTCCTGTCTCTCTTAGTTTCCTGGCTGCCAAGTGATAGGAGCTTCCTTTGCTATGTGTTCCTGCCATGTTGGACTTACTGTGCTACCACAGGCCCAAAGCAACAGGCCCAAGAGATCATGGACTAAAATATTTAAACCATGGGTAAAAATAAATCTTTCCTCCTTTTAAATTGATACTGTTACTTTGTCATAGTGAAGAAAAGCTAACTAATTTAACTTTGATTCATTTTCTTTCTTTTTCCTCTAGTGATCTTCTAAAAACATGTCAGATTATGTCACTTTTTCCTTAAAATCCTTTGGTTACTTCCTTTCACATTTAGAATAACCCAAATTCCTTGCCCTTGTTTTTGAGGATCTATGTGATGTATGATTTAGCTCCTACCTCTTCTTCTACTTCCTCACCTAACCTGCTGCTCTCCCCCTGGCATAATATGCTCCAGTAGACAGGTATGCAGATTCTTCCCTGCTTTCTAAACTACTTCCCACCTGGAGTGTTAGCATAAACTTTTCTCTGCCTGAACTGCTCTGCATAGCAGGCCTAGCAGTTGACTTTACATTTGAAAATGTGCCCAGAAACTGTATAAAGCAGATATGATAAGACACACAGACAGGGAAATGACTCTCATGAAGAAAGTTTTTATGCTTGCAGGTCCCTGGAAACAGGAAATAGGCCACCAGGGTCAGTCAGGAAGCATGGGAAGCAGGAGATAAATGTGGCAAGAGCCTTGACTGGAGTTTCTGAGGGAAGAAATGGGGCAAGGAAGAGTAAAACAGGTTTAAGATTGGCAATTTGAATGTTTTCCTCAGGCTATGGAGTATGGAGAAGTCTCAGATTGTCTGGTACCTGGCTCTAAGACAATTAGGGCAGGGGAATGCTGGTCTAGAGCCTGTAGAAGGGGTGAAGGGCAGGAGTATGGCTCAGTATTAGTTTGCACGTGAAAAGCATGCTTTCTCCAGTTCCAGGAGTTACCTAACCCTGAGAAGAGAAGTCCCTGCCCAGTCAGTGTGGCCCCAGGTGGCACAGCATCAAAAAAACAGAAAATGAAAAAAAAGTAATTCGTACAGTTTGGCCCTGTAAGGCCCATAGAGATCACTGAGGTATAACTGTAGACCTCTGGAAACCTTCATCTTCTAACTGCAGGAGGGCCTAGAAGACACAGAACAGCAGCTCTTCATTGTCTAAAACCTTCTAATTAAAGTTTGTCTTGATATTCTTTTTTATTTTCTTGGATTAAAAAAAACTACCACCCCCCCAAATTGTTTTACAGATCTCTTACCTGGAAACAAGAGCAGTCATCTTTCATCCAAACTCACTTTCAATCCAAAGTGAGTTCTGAAAGCTAGCATTTTGATCTGAGCATAGAGTGGATGGTTGATGAGATCCTGATTGTCAACATTCTATGCTGTACTTATATATGCAGGATATTTTAGGGCTGTAAAAAGAAAAGCAAATATGACTGACCTTGATATTGAATTCATTTGAATACATTATATAGTAATATGCTAAATAGTACCTTATATTATGATTGCAGGTTCAGATAATTTAGTAGCTATCTACCTCACGGAGGATCTAGATCCCTATGTTTTCTTGCCCAGTCTTCCTCAGAAGCTGGCTCAGTCCTTGACTGTTTCAAGATGGATGCCACATCAACATTTTTAGCTATCTGAGAAATGCAAAGCAGTAGAGTGCCTTCTTTGCATGAAGCCCTGAGTTCAAAACCCAGTCCTACCAAAAGAAAAAGAGAGAGAGAGAAATACAAATCAAAACTACATTCATCTGGATGTAATGTCGCATGCCTATAATCCCAGCACTTGGGAGGCTGAGGCTGAGGCAAGTTCAAGGTCAGCTTGAGCTACATAGCAAGACCCAGTCTCAAAAAATAAAAATAAAAAACCTACATTTAGATTCCATTTTCCCCAAGTCAGAATGTCTCTCATGAAGAAAACAAACAAACAAACAAAAGCAACAAATGCTGTTGCAAGTGAGAATGGGGACCCTTATACACCATTGGTGGGACTGTAAATTAGTGAAGCTACTAAGGAAATCAGTATGGAAGTTTCTAAAAAAAACTACCATTTGATCCAGCTATGCCACTCTTGGGTCTACACCTGAAGGAATTGTTACCGTCTAGGAAAATGGGCTCTTTTTCTCCAGCAGATAAAGAATTATGAGCCAGAAAAGTGAGAGAGTTTAACAAAGTTTATTGGGGAACAGAAAATGAAAGGGCTTTTATTGGGGAAACAGAAAAATTAAAGTTGAAGTGGGGAACTCCTTCAAGGAGGAGGGGACTTAAAAATTAGTGATGTCCTTCAGGATTTCCCTTTTTAAGATCCTTTCTCTCCCCTCCCCTAGGTGGCAGGGGATATACTTTCCATTCCAGTTTGCCTCTACCCATGGGAACGTTCCCTGTCCCTGATTGGATTCCCCATCCTGTGAGCACTGCACTTGGAAGTGCAGGTCCTCCTAGTTCTAGGGCATGTTGGGAAGAAGAAGCCCTTACATCACCAGCACCATTTCAGTCCTGTGGAGCCCACCATCTTTCCCTATCTGCCTATATTTTACTATCTATCCCTCATTTCCCACTCTCAGATGGCATCCTAACTGCCGTCAGGGATCAAGACGACAACCACTCTGGCTTCTTCTGGTTGGACAGAGATACTGTAAGGGTGCAGTCAGGGCACATCCTTTCAGGGGAATGTTAGCCAGTCCAGAGGACTGTGGTGGATGTGAGGCAGCAATGATTTGATTCCATCTCCATTGGCCATTTGGTGTTTGATTGATTTTAAATGAGAGGAGATAAATTTTACTAAAAGTTTGAAAAATGTAGAATTCAAAGATGAGGAGCAGGAGAAACAATGGCCCCAGAAAGGGAAGGAACTAGGTAATAGATGACAACCCTGTCTTGATCTGATTCCATCCCTGGGACAATACCTGCAACTGCAGGGACTGTTCCTTAAGCCATTTTGCTTATTGGATTATTTTGTCTGTTCCTTCCTTTCCCATCCCTGAGGTATTAATGTGCAGCAGGATGTATTAGCAACAGCACATACCCATCCCTGTTCAGCCAGGAGAAAGTCAAGGCCAGATGGTGGTCCAGGACCATTTCTGCTAAAAAAACTGAGGGATTTCTAGAGGTCCTTAAAGTTTAGTCCCATATCCTTTACCACTGACTCCACCATTTTAGTTAGGTTTTTGGAGGTAAGATGATTATTGACTACTCCACAGAAAGTACCAGCCAATGCAGCTGCCAAGGCAACCATTCCAACATGATCAAGGTGTTACTTTCCCTTTTTATCTGTGGCTGTCAGTACCCAAATGGTCAACAAACCCCATGGACTGGATCTTGGAATTGTTCCAGAAAGTTACATAGTTTGGATTTGGGACTATTTGTACAATGACCCACACACCTCACTGGAGGCCCCAGATCTGAGTGTCCCATAAACAAGAACCCCTCCTTCAAGACAGTGAACTCAAGGTTCCTGGGAATGGGGACCATTGTTGCTTTAACTGTTCACTTAAACAAAATACATATTCTATCTTTCTTGTATTCATTGTTCTATATACATATGTATAAACTTAATCACATTCTTTTTGTTTTAAATTTTTAAATGTAGATAAATCAGCCTTCTGGCCCTCTTAATATGCGTTTTGTCATTCCCTTCCTGAGTGAGTCCTTTCGTATGTCCTGTCTTGTTCATTCCTTTCTTGAGCCCTTTCAGGTCAAGGACCTCTGTGATCGCAGCAACTGATGGAGTTAGGAATGGGCACAATTGCCAATGAGATAGGAGAGTAGAAAGGCTTTCATTAGCTCCTTCAAAGATAAGTAAGGTTTGTGA
Organism: Castor canadensis; assembly: GCF_047511655.1. Taxonomy (NCBI): domain Eukaryota; kingdom Metazoa; phylum Chordata; class Mammalia; order Rodentia; family Castoridae; genus Castor; species Castor canadensis. Next base: position 47,914,841 of record NC_133390.1, read on the forward strand.
TGTGCATGTCTGTAACACCAGCACTTGGAAGGCTGAGGCAGGAAGATTGAGTTCAAGGCCAACCTGGGCTACTCAGAGGGACCTTGTTTCAAAACAAACAACAAAAAAGATAAATAGAAATGTGGGTGCTCTCTCTTCCCTCTTCTAACCGTGGGACATCTGGAATAGTGCTGTGGTAAGCATGGGCTGAGGATGGGGCATCTGTTTTTCCCCCTTCAACTTCATTTATTTATTTTAGTGCTGGGGATGAACCCAGGGCCTAACACATGCCAGGCAAGTGCTGTCACGGAGCTGCACACTCATTCCTAATTGCTTTTTTCCCTTTTAAAAATGAGCACATATTAGCTTTACAGAATAATGGGTTCATTGAGACATTTTCATATTGCACATTATGTACCTTGATCATACCCACCCCTCTCTTTTTTCCCCTTCCCTAATCCCTGTCCTTTTGTCTAATAGTATCCTTATATGTTCACATTTTTTTTCTAGATTCTACATACCTTTATCTCCTATGCTGGACTGGGAGCCATAAACTGCACCCTGTGATTACTACTTGAAACCCCAGTCATATTGAGATAGCCTAGGAATAGTATAAGAACTGGTTCCCTAGGGCTGGAGATGTGGCTCAAGTGGTAGAGTGCCTGCCTGGCAAGCACTACAACTCTGAGTTCAACCCCCAGTACTGCCAAAAACAAAACAAAACTCACAGGACTTAGTGAGGATTTGTCCCGGAAAGTTTGAAAACGTAGCCAGTAAAGTACTCAGAAAACATGGTTTGGTATGATTGGTTTTGTTCCAACTAGGGAACAAGGTTTTTTGTTTGTTTGTTTAATTTTGAATTGATCTACATCTTTTAGAAATATTTTTAGACAATAGAAAGAAAAATAGCATTTTAAATACAAAGTAATTTTACAATGCCTACAAAAATCTTAAAACTAAAACTTGACAAAGTCTTGTAATTGGCAGAATGCAGGTGAAACTGAACTGAGTTATTAAGTCTCAGTAAATATCAAAGATATATCTACATAGAACAATGAATACCACAAAGATAGAATATGTATTTTGTTTAAGTGAACAGTTAAAGCAACAATTTTTTGAGTTATTAAGTCTCATTAAATATCAAAGAACATATCAGATAATATTTTTAAATTTTTATTTTTATTCATATGTGCAAGATAATATATTTTTTGACAATAGTGATACTAGCTTAGAAATCATTGTTTAAAAAAAAAAGTCTTTAGCTACCTGAAATTATGTAAAATAATTTAAATTATTTGTATGTCAAAAATGAAACAATAGAAATTTAAAATCTTTTGAAATAGAATACAGTAAAATATGACACAACACTTGATAGGGGAATTGATAATCTTGTCATACATGAGAAAAGAAGAAAGGCTGAAAAATAACTGTCTAAATATTAAAATAAAAAAATTAACACCTGGTCAAAGAAAGTGTAATTAATAATTTCATAATATTAATTAAAAAGCAAAGTGAAATTCAAATCAGAAGTTGGTTTACAAAAAATGTAATAAAATTAGTAAAATTTAGCAAGTATGGTTAAGAATAAAAGAGAAAAGATACAGAATACTAATACCAGGAACAAAATAAAGTGACCCCATAATACATTTTACAAACAATAAAAAGACATCATAACTTGATGCCTATAAATTTTAGAATGATCATGAAATAGCAAATGCCTTGAAAATGACAATTTACCAAAGCTGGTACATTTAGAAAAGGAAATTTTGAATTGATCTACATCTTTTAGAAATATTTTTAGACAATAGAAAGAGAAATAGCATTTTAAATACAAAGTAATTTTACGATGCCTACAAAATCTTAAAACTAAAACTTGACAAAGTCTTGTAATTGGCAGAATGCAGGAAACAGTTGCTCTCATAAAGTTTTTTAAACACAGCTGCCAACATCTGGATTTCCATCTGGTGAAACTGAAGTTTTTTTTTAAGCCAGTTTTAATGAGATAGAATTTACAAGAAAAATTGTATATATTTAAGGTATATAAGGTGATCCTTTATTATATTGCCATAATGTTTATCAGGGTCAAGTTAATTAAGTAACACAACCATCACCTCACATAGTTGTGAGTGTGTGTGTGTGTGTGTGTTCAAAACACTTATAGTTACTCTCTTTAGTGACTTTAATTATATAATACAGTATTACCTAGTCACCATGCTGTACATCTGATTACCAGAATATACCCACCCCATACCTGAAAATGTTTACCCATTAACCAGCATCTCTATTTTTTTTTAATTTTAACCCAAGCCCTGGCAAGTACCACAATATTGTTGTTGTTGTTTTTTATGATTTGACTTTAAAAATTTTTATACAAGTCATATGACACAGCAATTGAGTGTGTGTGTCTAATTTTACCTAGCATAATAAATTGCATGTTTATTTATGTGATCAAAAATGGAAAGCTTTTTAAATAATATATCATATATATGTTTATTTGTTTGTTTGTTTGTTTATTTATTTATTTATGGTACTGGGGACCAAACCCAGGTCTCTAACATGTCAGGCAAACACTATCATTGAGCTGTACCTGAGAACTTAAAATTTTAAATTTTAAGTAAGAACCCTATATTACTGATTTTTGAAAAGCAATCAACTACACATTAACCATCTATCTTTACTTTCATATACATTTGTAAGTGACATTGTAGTTAAATATAATACTAATGTTTAATATTTATTTATGTTTTGAGTTTATATAAATGTATTTCATGAATTAGTACATGAAATTTTTCAAACTATCTTGTAAATATCATTATTATTTTTATTTTACAGATGATAAAACTACAGTTTATAGTGATTTGCTTATGGTTATAGTATGCAATGGATGTTAACATACTTTTTTGTTCCATCTTATGGTTCTAATAGACTTGCTAACAATGAGAGCCATTGGTCTGGGGTAAATAAAAGAGTGGAGCATTGTAGAAGAATTTATGCTCTTAAAAATGAAATAGAGAGATAGGAGGTGTGTTATGGTTTTGTCTCACTTGTATTTAGAGTCCAGGCCTAAAAATGACTGTCCATTTTTGATTTCTCAAACATGAGGAAAACAGACAGGAGAATCAATCAGGGTTTCCTATTTATTTGCTTTTTGGGTTTTCCCAAGAGTAGTGAAGGCAAATGTAGTTTCTCTGATTAACTAAATCACATCTAAGATACATGCCAGTTTTAACATTCTGTAGTTTACTTTTTAGAAATGGCCTAAGTGTGAGAGTTGTTCTAACATTTTTTTTAAGCGAGAGAGCAACCAAGCACTCCTATGAGAAAGTTAAGTTTAATATTTTTAGAAGTTTCCCCTGCAGTAAAAAAAATGATACACTCTAAATGGTAAAATAGTTTTAGGGCTGAGTCTTTTATGCTGCCTCAACGGCAAGATTTAAGAGTATACACATGCTGATTTATAAATGTTTTTGTTAGGGAATTTGTAGCTGTAATATGGACTAGGAACACATCCATAAGGCAATGGTATGAAACAAGACTGTTGAAAAATGGATTGTCATTTCTTTTTTTAATATAGTAAGTCCTTAATATCATAGGGTGCTGGGATCCAGATTTTGTAAAATCCTGTAACTCCCAAGAAAGCTCTATGCTGCTTTATGGTATGGGGGAGTGGGAAATGGAGGATTGGGTAGGTTCGCTCATGACTCAGAGAGTGAGCCTGTTTCTTTAAGACCACACCTGGGTAGGTGACCTGCGGGAGGCTTTTTTTTTTTTAAGAGACTGTATCCCAGGGAGGCCAGATAGTTTAAAAGGGACTCAGTCGCCCTGCAGATGAGGGGCTCTGCAGCTCTGCACAGAAGTAAGTCATCAACATATTGAAAAAAGGTGGCCACTGGGTAGTGCCAACCTAATAAATCTCTGGTCAGGGCTTGTCCAAAAAGATGAGGGCTGTAACTTTAATAAGAAATATAAATTTAAATTTAAATAAAATTGTTTTTTAATTAGTCTTATTTTTATTATATAGACCCATATAGAAAGGTAATTTTAAACTGTTTTTATACAATAAGTAACCTATAAAGACACCATTTGTTAATAGCTATAATAATAAATATAATATAACATATATTATATATATTTATAATATAAATATAATAGATAGAATAATAAAGGAGTTGAATGTAAATTACTTATGATGAAATGAAACAGACTAAGGTTACTGTCCATAAAAGAATGCCTATAATTTAGTTAGACTTGATTGACATAACCTTTAAAAAACTGGATTTTTTAAAAAGTAGCAGAAGAGGTGGGGGAGAGAAGAGAACAGAAGCCTTGTATTTCTTTACATTAATTTTAAAATAAGAATCATCCTAAAGATGTTTAAACATATGCATATGTAAAAATGTTTTAAATTAGGCATGCCATAAATGTCAATTTAAGCACTCATAGATTCAAGAGTTCAAGAACATGTAAAAATTAACTTAAGTGGCCACAAGAACATTGGTAAGTTATTTTAAGAAACTTTCAGGAGTAGATTGAGAAGTGTCCCATTCTGTTTTTTAAGGACTCATTTTGGGTGGATTGATAGCTGAAGTAAGAGTCAATTTTAGGAACAATGTTTTGAGTCAGACCCAGGTTTTAATAAGATTGTTGTTATAGCTATTAGATTTTTTGTCTCTAATAAATTAATCACATAATAGACATACACAAAACTTAAACAATGAAACATGAAACAATCATAACAATTTCGAGTGCACTCTTGGACATAAGACAAAAAATGTTTAAGCTGACTTTAAGATACTTTACAACCTTTACTACACAACATTGAACATAAAATTTCTGTAAAGAGAACCTGCTCTTTACTTACTTGTTGGCCCATTTTTCTCTTGATGTTGCTCCATATCCTCAGACTGAAACTAAAATTATGTTTGCATGCACCTCCAGATCCTTCCCTACCTTAAGCCTCTGTTTGGTTCCCTGTTTGGGCGCCACCTGCCATGATAGCAGACGTCCTTGACCTGAAAGGGCTCACGAAAGAAATGAACAAGACAGGACATACGAAAGGACTCACTCACTCAGGAGGGGAATGACAAAACACATATCAAGAGGGCCAGAAGGCTGATGACCAACTGGCAAAATTTTATTTTTCTCAGCAAGCTTTATACAAAAGAGGAAGAGACTTAAACATCAAAAACACTCTGACCTAGTTACAACCTTTCTATTTTCGCCAACCTTCATTCTTACTGCCAGTGTCCTTGACTAAGTATAAATTTCTTTTCAGTCAAGGGAAACCATTTAGCATTCCTTCCCACTGTGACAGAGACATGGTGCACCTGCGAATTCTGACCTTGTCAGAATGCTGCTAAGCCACAGCGACCTTGTCAAGCTGTGGGCTGTGGCTTTTGGTTCCCAACAATCAATGGCAAAGACAACTGTTACTACTTTGTCTCCTGACATCAGTCCTGATTTACACCCTAGGGACTGGACAAAAGCTGACCTTCCTTAAAGTTTGTGACCAACTGTTTTCTGAAAATACTTGGGCTTCTCTTGAGAAACGTGAAGGGGAAATGGGTAAGGCAAACCACCCTGTGCAGAAGGCAGTTTGCTTTGACGAGCAACGTTACACAAAGGGTTTATATCATCCTTTAAAAAAATTGAAGAAATTTTTTATTATTCACATGTTCTTTCAAACGTTGAGATGAATGATGTAATTACTCAAGTAATTACTCAAGTAATTTCTACTTGAGTTTGGATATTTTTCAAGATAGAAGAAAAGTAAGTCTAATTTCTTTTGGCTGTGTCAGCTGTCCACCCAGTGTTTAGCTACAGCTGTCACATGACTCCCAAGTCTTTTTACTCCCTCAGTCTCCAGGCACTTCTGGTTTCTACATTATGTCATCTCCCCACACATCCCTCATTTCTCCTCAACTCCCAACTGATTACATGGAACTCAAATTTGAAGACTTAGCTCTAGGAAGCCTTTCCAAATTCTCTGTTGTCAATAAGTGCTCTATGTTCTTCTTGTAGTGCTCCCTTCAATGCCCACATTTACTGAACTCTATTTGCCAGTCATTGTGCCAGAGACTTTGTCAAGACTTTCATTTAATCATCACAAGAGCCTCCTGGTAAGATATTACTTTTATCCCAATTGCATGAATAACAAAACTGAGGCAAAGTGAGTTGCGTAATTTGCTTAGTCTGTAAAGTGTTGTAAAAATGGTCCAGATGCCAGTGGCTCACACCTGTAGTCCTCACTAGTCAAGAGTCAGAGATCAAGAGGATTGAGGTTCGAAGCAAGCCCTGGGCAAATAGGTCCTGAGACCCCATTTCAAAAAAGCCCAGCACAGAAAAGGGCTAGCATAGTGGCATCTGCCTAGAAAGGCTGAGGCCCTGAGTTCAGTCTCACTAAAACAAAAAAAGGTGTATAAATTGCAGGGCCAGGATGCAACATCAGATCGTTAGACTGCAGAGTCCTGGTTCCTTAGCACATGGCACAGCTGCACCATGCTCTCATCCATAGCCCCAGACCTATGGCATGCCTGTATCCCTAGAGCTCTCCTGATCTGTGTCTGGCACATAGTTTAAGTATACAAATGCACAAATGTTTAAGTGAATGAATTATCCATGGTCACTCTCTTTTATTTAACACCATTTATCAATTTTCTCCTGAATATTTCATGACTGATACTGAAAACAGTGTTCCAAGTATTTTTTAGGAGTAAAAACTTAAGCCAAGTTTACTTATTCATATTTAATACAGATACCAACAAACTAGCTGGAAAATGATTCTCTGTGACTGAAATAGCATTTTTAAAAAAATCTGAAATAGAGCATCTAAGAATATGAAAATGTATTCAATCTTTTTGCATCATATAATTTCATTCTGTTGGAGAAAGACTAAAGCACATAATGAACAGAATGAGAAAAAAGCACACACGCTTTCCACTCAGCTTTCTGTTACTTTAGTAGGTCCTCCTCTGTTTGCCTTCTTTAAGTTTTTGTGTTAATTGTACATATTAATGGGGTACAGTGTGATGCATGCATTCAGTGCACATTCAGTGTGTAATTGTACATGTATTTGGGGTAATTAGCATTTCCCTCTTTTTTTTTTTTTTTTGGTGGTACTGGGGTTTAAATTTGGGACTTCACACTTGCTAGGAAGGCATTCTACCACATGAGCAACATCCCCAGCACTTTTTTGCTTTAGTTATTTTTTAAATAGGGGACTCTGGCTTTCTAAAATATGTAAAACATAGGTTATTGTAACAATAATCATCCCAATGTGTTGCAGAACACCAGAACTTACTCCTTCTAACTAATTGTGTTTTGGTATCTTTTATCCAACTTTCCTTTATTCCCCTCCTCCCCCCATACCTCCTTATTCTTCCTAGCTTTTAGTAATCCCATTTTTTGGACTAGAGCAAAGTAAGTGGTTTATGTGGGAAATTATGTCTACATCCTAATCCCCCTAGAACTTGTGAATTATTACCATACACAGCGAAAGGAATTTTGCAGATGTGATTAAGTTAAGGACCTTGAGATAGGGAAATGATCTTGGATTATGTGGGTGGACTCTCTGTAGCCACAAAGACCTTATAAGAGGGAGACAGGAGGGGCAGTCAGAGAAGGAGAGATGATGAAGAACATAAGGGCTGCAGAAAGAGAGAGATTCAAAGGTGCTATGCTGCCAATCTTGAAGGTGGAAGAAGCCATAAGCTGAAGAGTGCAGGTAACCTCTAGATATGGGAAAAGGCGAGGAAACAAATTGTCCCCCAGAGCTTCCAGAAGAAATCTAGCTTTGCTGACACCTTGAATTCAGACTTCTGACCTCCAGAACTGTAAGAAAATAAACTTGTGTTGTTTTAAACCACTAAGCCTATGAGACTTTGTTTCAGCAGCAGGAAGAGAAGACTACAGTATGGACTTTTTTTTTTTTTTTGACTTGGTAATCATGTTCCTACTAGCCAGTGTAGTCCTCTTGAAATTGGATACATTTATTACGTTTTTAGTCTGCAAGTAGATTATTTTGAAAATATAGACTCTCTCCATGCTCATTTTGGTTTTCTTCTTTAAAGCATTTTAGTATCTATTGCTTCATGTTGTCCATACTCTCCGGATTATCACACCATCCTAGTTGTTGTTTGCTCCCATTGATGCTGCCTTTAAGAAATTTGCTTCCCAAGATTAAGGCAGTGGACTGAAGGCCCATTCACAGGAAATAACAAAATGCTGTCCTTTGGAATGTGTCCTCATTAAGTCTAGCAAGTAACATTACTTGTTACAGATGTGACCAAAATTTTTTTTTAAATCCCCATTTCTAAGACATCTTGTGTATGGATGAGAAAAAAAGCAAATTCAAGTCAAATCATAAATCATCTTAACTTCAAGTATTCTGCATTCTGACCAATGGTGATAGGAGGAGGTTTGGAGATTCAAGTTAATAGATCATAGCCATTGAGGATATGAAATATTTATTACTGTATTCTCTTTCTGTCTACCTACTTATAGTTTTGCATTTTATAAATATGTTAGACTTGTTATCCCTCCTGTGCAACAGAGGTGTTATGGTCTCACCATCCTTTTATAATGATTTCTTATGTGTGTGATATTGGGGATTGAACCCTGGGCCTCAAGCTTGTTAGACAAGTTCTCTACCATTTGAGCCATACCCCCAGCACCTTGGGGATTTTTTTTTCCTTATTTTGCTTTTGAGATAGGGTCCTGATAATTTTATCCCAAACTCATGATCCTCCTGTCTGTGCCTCCAGAGTGGTATATGTCTGGGATTACAGACATATGCCATCACATCCAGTTTTAATACTGGTTTTAATTTGGTAAATTGGTATGTTTAACCCCTAAACTATGATGTTAAAGTGCTGCCCCTGGACCTGCAGTCTCAGCAACTTCTGAGAAACTGCTAAAAGTAAAAATGATCAGGCCAAACCCTAATCTTACAGAATTAGAAACTCTGAGGTGGCCCAATAATCCATGTCAGATCATGTGAGAATGGATTTCAGCTTGCTGAGTATAGAGATTTTGAAATTCAAGCCAATGAAGCATTAATGACTATTTATTACATTAGTTTAGATAATAATATTGCATGTGCCGTGCATATTATGGTTTTATTAAAATAAAAGGTTACTTGTAAAAACAAACAAAACACTGTCTGGAGCTCTGTTGGGCCAGTGTTAGAGTCCTAATGACCATTCAGGACAAGTCACTTCACATCTCAGGGGCCCATGATCCTTGGGTAGAAATGTTCTTATGACAACTTCTGAGTACACGCATCCTTTATTTTAAGAGAAGTTCAGATAATATTGGTAAAGGAATGTTTTTAAGATAAAAACAGGGAAGGTTATTTTCTGCATAAAGCCAATCACCAAAGGCATCTTTGCTGATAGTCCTAGAAGTTGTTTCCTCCTGATACTACCACATCTGTTTATGTCTAATGGTCCCAATACTCTGATAAGCAGTATTGATGTACATATTGGCTGTACTGCAAATACCTCCATTCATATTTTGAAATTCTAATCCCTAAGGGATGATACTAACTGGCGAGGCCTTTGGGAGGTAATCAGGGCATGTGAGTGAAGCATTCAGGAATGGGATTGGTGTCCTTTTAAACGAGGCCCCAGAGAGAAATATCTTGCTCCTTCCATAGGAAAGGACACAAGGAGGTGCTTTCTTTAAGGAAGCAACCCCTCACCAGACACTCAACCTGCCAATACCTTGACCTGTACTTCCCAGCTTGAAAAACTGTGAGAAACAATTATTTGCTGTCTATAACCACCTCATTTATGACATTTTGTTATAGCAGTCTGGATGGACTGAATTAATGTCTGCTAGTCCAGGGAACCTCTCTGATCACCGCTGTAATCTCTGAACCTAGCACAATGCATGATATATAGAGGATCTCAGCAAATACTTGTAGTCTGAATGCCTGTTTCTCCCTCATTGCTTCTCAAGTCAGGAACTAACACGTAGAATTCTGTATGTCCAGTCCCTACATGTGCTAGTGTGCTAGACATATAGGCTCTCATCAGACACATAAATGAATAAATGAAATAATATATATTTCAAATTCAATCTCTATTTTCAGTTCACATTCTGATATTCTAAAAAGTTTTGATGAAATAACTAGACATGGGTTGGTGCTAAAGAATTTTTGGTTCACTAAGACATTGAAAAACATGAAGTTAGAGAATTTAGATTGCACAAACTACTTCTGTAGAAATACAGAAAAGCCAGCTGGCGAAAAGATAGAAAATCATTTCAGACATTAACCTGAATTTGGACCAAAATGTGTTTTGTGATTTCTGAACTAAAACACAGAGTTTAGAATAACTGGTGATCCCTTTGTCTCTGTTTCAACTCTGCTTCCCCTCACGTAGCATTTACCCTGCTCCCTGAGTTATCCCACATAATAAAATATTAGGGAATTCTAGTGCATATGTATTCTAGGAACAATAAAATCATGATTTTATATTAAATCTGTCACTGCAAGTTTGCCATGCAATTTTTTTTTTTTGACAATACTGAAGACTGAACTCAGGGTCTTCCACTTTCCAAGCAAACACTCTACTATTTGAGCCACACCAGCAGTAGAAAAATTTTTTTCTTTTTTCCTTTTTTATTTCTTATAAAGTGACATTCATCTCAAATCTTTTATATTTTTTCTTTCTTTCTTTCATCTTTTCATTACTGGAGTTTAAACTCAGGGCCTGCACCTCAAGCCACAATACCAGTCCTTTGTGTGTGTGGGGTTGAGATAGGGTCTCTCAAACTATTTGCCAGGGCTGGCTTAGAACTGTGATCCTTCTGATCTCTGCCTCCTGAATAGCTGGGATTATAGGCATGAGTCACCAGCACCAGGCTTTATTTCTTGAAAGGATCCCAGATCTTGGTTGTCTCACTAGATATATAGAGAGCCAATTCTACAGCAATAGTTTTGCTTTCTTTTTCTTTTTTTTAAACTGGCTTTGAAAGACAGAGATATGTAATAGACTCCTAAAGAAAAGAGCCATCCCTCACAAAAATAATCTGGTTTAGATTTGTTTAACCATTAGGCAAAGTTAAACACCTTTCCTTACTGCTGTTTTTATCTGACTCATTAGTATGTTAACATGTATTGTGTGTGGACAGTGGGGAACATTTTCCTCATTGGCCTAGGAATCCTTTGTTCTTGGGACTCCCAATTAGCATCTCCTGACTAGACACAATTGGAGAAGGGCTACTCATTTCCAAAAGCAAGTATTTAATCCTGTCTGAAGTAACATTTATAAAGAGAAGCACTAATGAGGCCCACCAGATTCAGAGTCAGTGTCCTCTTGCTATAGGCCGTTCCCAGGTGGAGCTTTATTTTTAAGGATAGTAAGCATAATTTCTACAAGAAAAAAGAAATGATGCTGGAAAATAAAACAAAACCTAAAGATATGAATAGGTGACTATTTTATGCAATTCAAAAACTTGAGAATTAAGTCATGTCTGCTTCTCCAGTTCAATTTTTTCTTTTTTATGTCAGTCAACTGAGAAATATCCTAGCAAAGCATTACATCCCTCTCCTGTCAAATGTATGTACGTAGCATGACTTTGGTCCAACTCAGACATAGGTTTGAATCTGTTTCTGTCCCTGTTTTGCTTTTTTGTATTTCTTCAGGTTTGTTGATATTACGTGTGACAACGACTGAAAAGTTCCTCCTCAGTGCTTAATGGATGTTATTTTCAGCCTTCCCTGAATTCTCAAGTCTGTCTAGGGCTCTTCTGCCTTACTGTGCTCCCTGTTGATGTATGACCTTGGATAAGAATTTGTTTTAAATCTCTTTATACTCCTGCATAAATGCTATAAATATTTATCCCATCTTCATCTCAGGAAGATAACCAAGCTTCCTTCCTTCCTTCCTTCTTCCCTTTCTTTCTTCCTTCCTTCCCTCCTTCCATTCATTTCTTTCTTTCCTTATTTATTTTTTGTGGTACTGGAGTTTGAACTCAGGACCTATACCTTGAGACACTCCACCAGCCCTTTTTTGCGAAGTTTTTTCAAGATCAGGTCTCATGAACTATTTGCCCAGCTTCAAACCATGGACCTCCTGATTTCTGCCTCCTGAGTAGTCAGAATTATAGGCATGAGCCACCAATGCCAGGTGATAACCCAGCTTTGGAATTCTGTTCAGTTGACTGAGTGACTTTTTGTTAGAGTTAAGAAGCAAAAGTTACCAAAACACAACACAGCTTGTGCTGGTTTTAGATATATATGTAAACTGGGTTGATTTAAGTCAGAAGTGAAGGGAGCCTAAACAGAAAGAGAGATTTGGGAGATCAGCCCAGGCAGAGAAGGAAAAAGAGTTGTAGGTCACTAGAATATTCTCAGAGTGCAGCTCTAGGCCCTGGGATCTCAGGTAGGATGACTCAGAGAGTGGGATGAACACTAGGTGAGGGGAAACACAGGTGAAACAGAGTCAAGGAACCAACAAAGTAATCTTTGTAGACCCATTCACGACAAGGAGTTCTGTTTCCTCTCTGGCAATGTGTTCTCCTGACACCCACAACAGCAGTGCCTGGCAAATAGTAGGCATTTGGTAAATATGTACATAATGATTGGATATGGAGGGTGTTAATGACATCAAGGATGAATGTTCAAGTAAGATGGGGAAAAGGAGGGAGGTCAGAGTCTGACTGAGATTTTGCAAGTGAGGTATGGAGAGAGAAAAGAGCATTATCACTAAAAGCCTGATTGGGTTGGAAGACTAAAAAGACTTTGGTTTTAGATTTGTTGACTCTGCTTTTTTGTAGAGTACTCTGAATACAGTGTGTGCTGATAAATACATGCTTAAATAGATGTATTTGTACCTAGCCTGAGGTACAAAGCTGAAACTTAATGTACTCAGAGACAGAAATGGAAGACTCTTCTTCTGCAGCAGTTGGTGAGTGATTACAGATATAGAACAAATGTGGGGGGAGGGGGGTTATTTAACTTTAAGAGATATGTACATTTTCCTAAGTGTTATGCAAGTGAACCTATGAATATCCTACAGAAATAAAATTTATGGATAACTTTCAAATATCTAATATTAACATTTTATTGTTTTCCAGCCTGTAGATTAAAATTTTGTTCTGACAGATTTTCAGTGGCAGTTCTCTTGTCTCTAAAGGCCCAAGAAAATTTAAAGAATTCATCCTTACATTCTATAGCCAGTAAAATATTTTATCAGTTACACAAAAGTCTAGAATCTATTTGACTTGGTTAAAATGCATTAATTTATCATGTGATAAGTACAGAGGCATAAAATTAAGTGATGCCTACTCCCATCTCTTTCTCCAAAGCACAATTATACATAATTCTTTTTCGTTTCCAGGCAGAAATGCAGAAGATCTTCCATTTTACAGGACAACACTAAAATGATGATGAATTTAAAGCTGTCAGATTTTACCACTTTTGACCCACTACCAACAGGTGCTTGGATGGTGGGGTATATTACCATGTCACTAACATTCTTATTACAGTGAACAGTTATTGCCAGAAAGTACAGGATTTTGAAAGATAGCTGCCAACATGCCACAATGAAAACAAAAAAAGTGAAATATTTATAAGGAGATAGAGCAAAAACCAAGAAAAATTGTAGCAAAACAGATTGTTACTTTAAATCACTGTGTTTTAATCTTACTTCTACTTCAGATTTACACAACTGGTGTCTTAGGCTGATGGCTTATACACAACAGATATTTACATTAGTTATCATGTTTTGGGAGACTGGAAGCCTGAGCTAAGGGTGCCAGCATGGTTAGGCTCTGTGGAGGATCCTTTTGCAGGCTAAAGATTGCTGCCTTCTTGTCTCCTCACATGGTGAAAAGAGGGTGAGAGAACTCTCTGGAACTTTTTATGGGGCCTTAGTCTTATCTATGAGAGCTCCACCCTCATGACCCAATTACCTCCCAAAGGCCCCATCTCCTAATACCATCACATTAGTGGTTAGAATTTCAACATACAAATTTGGTCATGTGATGGGTGAGGGAGACATTGAGTCCATTGCAAGTGCCTCTGTGTACTGATGGCTCTTTATTACTGATACTGGTTCTTTTGTAGCCATAATGTCCAATAGTGTAATTAACTGTTCCAAGAAAGGGGTAGAAATTAAGAATTCAAGTACTGGATTTGTCTACTCCTGGGTTGCTGCTGAATATGTGTTCTCTGTGATGAACCTGATGTTATCAGAGTTACTGCCTAAGTCAGTAGGATTACCTTAAAAATGGGACCTGTCCCATAAAGTGAGTTCAGATGTGAGAGAATCTGTCAGGATGACATTCTGAAGAAAGGCCTTTGTTGTTATTTTGTTTTGTCTATTTTTTTTATTGTTGTTTCAGACAGGGTTTTACTATGTAGCCCAACCTGGTCTCAAACTCCTGATCCTCTCACCTCAGCCTTTTGAGTGCTGGTATTCCAGGCTTATGCTATCACACCAGGTTCTTTTGAAGAAAGGTTTTATTAATGCATATTCTATACATCCTTGGGGAAAACATTCTGATTTTGGGGATCCAGAACTTGAACAATGGGAGCTGGAAATGACTTCAATTCCTTTCAGCTAACAGCTTCATGCCCAATTCACAAAAGGCTAATAATTAGGGCTTTAGAGGATTCTCATTCTACTTACTGTGGTTGTAAATATTTTCCTGAAACACCATACTTCAGATAATAGAGATTAATTTTTCTCATCTGAATCATTTTTTGAATAGAAAAGCACTATGTCATGGGTATGTACAGAGGATTTTTGCATTTAATCTGTGTTCAAATCCTAGCATTGAAGCACTTTAGCTCTACACCTTTGGACAAATCATGTAGCTTTTTTGAGTCTTCAGTTTCTCAATAAGAAAATGGGGATAATAGTAGTTAGCCCACAGGATTGCTGCATATAATAATATAATCTATATAAAAACCACCTAGTGTCTGGCAGAGATATAATAAATGTGAACTCACAATTGAGTATATCCAGTAACTGGGAGGGGATTCATCCTCGGTTTATCTTCAGGTGTGATGGCAGAAAACTGGGTGAGGTCCTGATATGCATGGGCAGAGATTCCTGGTGGAGTCTCCAGTACCAACTTTGTATCCTCTGTGTCTCCCATCCTGATATCCTTACAATAATGTGAGCGTTCCCTGTAAGTTCGGGAGTAGATGAGTTCCTTTAATTCTGAGGTTGAAAAATAATAAATACCCAAAAGTTGATAAGCACACACCCCTTTACAACATCAGCTTTTGTCATGACTTCTCAGAAAAAGCAATTGACTCCCTTTTCAGAACAAAGAGCTCAATTTGGTGTTTCTAAGCAATTGCATGCTTTGATTCCTAAAGTGTAAATATATTTTGTAAAACCTCTTCTTTTAAGTAACAAAGTGTGAAAAACAAACACACAGAAATGTTTTTATAAACACTCATATCAAGTGTTTATAAAACACTTTCACTTTCAAATGAAATAGGGTAAGTCCAGCTCTGCAAACCAACTAAAATGAGAGACAAAGGTATAAGCTAAAAATGTTAAGCATTAAATAAAATAAGTAAATGCCCAACACAATGTTCCTTGTTTTTTTTTTTCCTCTTCTCTTGAGAAGGGGTCTTTTTTTTTTTTTTTTTCATTTTTCTTTTATTATTCATATGTGCATACAAGGCTTGGTTTATTTCTCCCCCCTGCCCCCACCCCCTCCCTTACCACCCACTCCACCCCCTCCCGCTCCCCCCCTCAATACCCAGCAGAAACTATTTTGCCCTTATCTCTAATTTTGTTGTAGAGAGAGTATAAGCAATAATAGGAAGGAACAAGGGGTTTTGCTGGTTGAGATAAGGATAGCTATACAGGGCATTGACTCACATTGATTTCCTGTGCGTGGGTGTTACCTTCTAGGTTAATTCTTTTTAATCTAACCTTTTCTCTAGTTCCTGGTCCCCTTTTCCTATTGGCCTCAGTTGCTTTAAGGTATCTGCTTTAGTTTCTCTGCATTAAGGGCAACAAATGCTAGCTAGTTTTTTAGGTGTCTTACCTATCCTCACCCCTCCCTTGTGTGCTCTCGCTTTTATCATGTGCTCATAGTCCAATCCCCTTGTTGTGTTTGCCCTTGATCTAATGTCCACATATGAGGGAGAACATACGATTTTTGGTCTTTTGAGCCAGGCTAACCTCACTCAGAATGATGTTCTCCAATTCCATCCATTTACCAGCGAATGATAACATTTCGTTCTTCTTCATGGCTGCATAAAATTCCATTGTGTATAGATACCACATTTTCTTAATCCATTCGTCAGTGCTGGGGCATCTTGGCTGTTTCCATAACTTGGCTATTGTGAATAGTGCCGCAATAAACATGGATGTGCAGGTGCCTCTGGAGTAACAGTCTTTTGGGTATATCCCCAAGAGTGGTATTGCTGGATCAAATGGTAGATCGATGTCCAGCTTTTTAAGTAGCCTCCAAATTTTTTTCCAGAGTGGTTGTACTAGTCTACATTCCCACCAACAGTGTAAGAGGGTTCCTTTTTCCCCGCATCCTCGCCAACACCTGTTGTTGGTGGTGTTGCTGATGATGGCTATTCTAACAGGGGTGAGGTGGAATCTTAGTGTGGTTTTAATTTGCATTTCCTTTATTGCTAGAGATGGTGAGCATTTTTTCATGTGTTTTCTGGCCATTTGAATTTCTTCTTTTGAGAAAGTTCTGTTTAGTTCACATGCCCATTTCTTTATTGGTTCATTAGTTTTGGGAGAATTTAGTTTTTTAAGTTCCCTGTATATTCTGGTTATCAGTCCTTTGTCTGATGTATAATTGGCAAATATTTTCTCCCACTCTGTGGGTGTTCTCTTTAGTTTAGAGACCATTTCTTTTGATGAACAGAAGCTTTTTAGTTTTATGAGGTCCCATTTATCTATGCTATCTCTTAGTTGCTGTGCTGCTGGGGTTTCATTGAGAAAGTTCTTACCTATACCTACTAACTCCAGAGTATTTCCTACTCTTTCTTGTATCAACTTAAGAGTTTGGGGTCTGATATTAAGATCCTTGATCCATTTTGAGTTAATCTTGGTATAGGGTGATATACATGGATCTAGTTTCAGTTTTTTGCAGACTGCTAACCAGTTTTCCCAGCAGTTTTTGTTGAAGAGGCTGCTATTTCTCCATCGTATATTTTTAGCTCCTTTGTCAAAGATAAGTTGCTTATAGTTGTGTGGCTTCATATCTGGATCCTCTATTCTGTTCCACTGGTCTTCATGTCTGTTTTTGTGCTAGTACCATGCTGTTTTTATTATTATTGCTTTGTAATATAGTTTGAAGTCAGGTATTGTGATACCTCCTGCATTGTTCTTTTGACTGAGTATTGCCTTGGCTATTCGTGGCCTCTTGTGTTTCCATATAAATTTAACAGTAGATTTTTCAATCTCTTTGATGAATGTCATTGGAATTTTGATGGGAATTGCATTAAACATGTAGATTACTTTTGGGAGTATCGACATTTTTACTATGTTGGTTCTACCAATCCATGAGCATGGGAGATCTCTCCACTTTCTATAGTCTTCCTCAATCTCTTTCTTCAGAAGTGTATAGTTTTCCTTGTAGAGGTCTTTCACATCTTTTGTTAGGTTTACACCTAGGTATTTGATTTTTTTTGAGGCTATTGTAAATGGAATTGTTTTCATACATTCTTTTTCCGTTTGCTCATTGTTAGTGTATAGAAATGCTAATGATTTTTCTATGTTGATTTTATATCCTGCTACCTTGCTATAGCTATTGATGATGTCTAGAAGCTTCTGAGTAGTTTTTTGGGTCTTTAAGGTATAGGATCATGTCGTCTGCAAATAGGGATATTTTGACAGTTTCTTTGCTTATTTGTATTCCTTTTATTCCTTCTTCTTGCCTAATTGCTCTGGCTAGGAATTCCAGTACTATGTTGAATAGGAGTGGAGATAGTGGGCATCCTTGTCTGGTTCCTGATTTTAGAGGGAATGGTTTTAATTTTTCTCCGTTAAGTATAATGCTGGCTGTAGGTTTGTCATATATAGCTTTTATAATGTTGAGGAACTTTCCTTCTATTCCTAGTTTTCTTAGAGCTTTTATCATGAAATGATGTTGGATCTTATCAAAGGCTTTTTCTGCATCTATTGAGATGATCAAGTGGTTTTTGTCTTTGCTTCTGTTAATGTGGTTTATTACGTTTATTGATTTTCGTATGTTGAACCACCCCTGCATCCCTGGGATGAAGCCTACCTGGTCGTGGTGAATAATCTTTTTGATGTGTTGCTGAATTCGATTTGCCATTATTTTGTTGAGGATTTTTGCATCAATGTTCATTAAGGAGATTGGCCTATAGTTCTCCTTTTTGGAGGTGTCTTTGCCTGGTTTTGGGATAAGTGTAATACTGGCTTCATAAAATGTGTTTGGCAGTTTTCCTTCCCTTTCTATTTCATGGAACAGTTTAAGGAGGGTTGGTATCAGTTCTTCTTTAAAGGTCTGATAGAATTCAGCAGAGAATCCATCAGGTCCTGGACTTTTCTTTTTGGGGAGACTCTTGATTGCTGCTTCAATTTCATTTTGTGTTATAGGTCTATTCAGGTGATTAATTTCCTCTTGGTTCAGTTTTGGATGATCATATGTATCTATAAATCTGTCCATTTCTTTTAGATTTTCAAATTTATTTGAATATAGGTTCTCAAAGTAGTCTCTGATGATTTCCTGAACTTCCATGGTGTTTGTTGTTATCTCCCCTTTTGCATTCCTGATTCTACTAATTTGGGTTTTTTCTCTCCTCATTTTAGTCAGGTTTGCCAGGGGTCTATCGATCTTGTTTATTTTTTCAAAGAACCAACTTTTTGTTTCATTAATTCTTTGTATGGTTTTTTTGGTTTCTATTTCGTTGATTTCAGCTCTTATTTTTATTATTTCTCTCCTTCTATTTGTTTTGGGATTTGCTTGTTCTTGTTTTTCTAGGAGTTTGAGATGTATCATTAGGTCATTGATTTGGGATCTTTCAATCTTTTTAATATATGCACTCATGGCTATAAACTTTCCTCTCAAGACTGCCTTAGTTGTGTCCCATAGGTTCTGGTAGGTTGTGTTTTCATTTTCATTGACTTCTAGGAACTTTTTAATTTCCTCTTTTATTGCATCGATGATCCATTCTTCATTAAGTAATGAGTTATTTAGTTTCCAGCTGTTTGCATGTTTTTTGTCTTTACTTTTGTTGTTGAGTTCTACTTTTACTGCATTGTGGTCAGATAGTATGCATGGTATTATTTCTATTTTCTTATATTTGCTGAGGCTTGCTTTGTGCCCTAGGATATGATCTATTTTGGAGAAGTTTCCATGGGCTGCTGAGAAGAATGTATATTGTGTAGAGGTTGGATGAAATGTTCTGTAGACATCTACTAGGTCCACTCGATCTATTGCATATTTTAGATCTTGGATTTCTTTATTGAGTTTTTGTTTGGATGACCTATCTATTGATGATAATGGAGTGTTAAAGTCTCCCACAACCACTGTGTTGGCGTTTATATATGCTTTTAGGTCTTTCAGGGTATGTTTGATGAAATTGGGTGCATTGACATTGGGTGCGTACAGATTGATGATTATTATTTCCTTTTGGTCTATTTCCCCTTTTATTAGTATGGAATGTCCTTCTTTATCTCGTTTGATCAATGTAGGTTTGAAGTCTACTTTGTCAGAGATAAGTACTGCTACTCCTGCTTGTTTTCGGGGGCCATTGGCTTGGTAAATCTTCTTCCAGCCTTTCATCCTAAGCATATGCTTATTTCTGTCGGTGAGATGAGTCTCCTGTAAGCAACAAATTGTTGGATCTTCTTTTTTAATCCATTTTGTCAAACGGTGTCTTTTGATGGGTGAATTAAGTTCATTAACATTAAGTGTTAGTACTGATAGGTATGTGGTGATTCCTGCCATTTAGTTATCTTAGTTGTTTGAAGGTTTGATTGTGTGTACCTAACTTGATGTTACTCTCTACTGTCTTGCTTTTTCTTATCCTGTGGTTTGGTGCTGCCTGCCTTTTCATGGTTAAGTTGGGTGTCACTTTCTGTGTGCAGGATCCCTTGCAGAATCTTTTGTAATGGTGGCTTTGTGGTCACATATTGTTTTAGTTTCTGCTTATCATGGAAGACTTTTATTGCTCCATCTATTTTGAATGATAGCTTTGCTGGGTAGAGTATCCTGGGGTTGAAGTTATTTTCATTCAGTGCCCGGAAGATCTCACCCCACGCTCTTCTTGCTTTTAATGTTTCTGTTGAGAAGTCTGCTGTGATTTTGATGGGGTTACCTTTGTATGTTACTTGTTTTTTCTCTCTTGCAGCCTTCAATATTCTTTCCTTAATTTCTGAACTTGTTGTTTTAATGATGATATGTCGTGGAGTAGTTCTATTTTGATCTGGTCTGTTTGGTGTCCTGGAGGCCTCTTGCATTTGTATGGGAATATCTTTCTCTAGATTTGGGAAATTTTCCGTTATTATTTTGTTGAATATATTACGCATTCCCTTCGCTTGCACCTCTTCTCCTTCTTCGATGCCCATGATTCTCAAGTTTGGTCTTTTGATGGAGTCAGTGAGTTCTTGCATTTTCTTTTCACAGGTCTTGAGTTGTTTAATTAGTAGTTCTTCAGTTTTTCCTTTAATTACCATTTCATCTTCAAGTTCTGAGATTCTGTCTTCTGTTTGTTCTATTCTGCTGGATTGGCCTTCCGTTTTGTTTTGCAGTTTTGTTTCGTTCTTTTTTCTGAGGTTTTCCATATCCTGGCTGTTTTCTTCTTTATTGTTGTCTATTTTTGTCCTGAGTTCATTTATCCATTTATTCATTGTGTTCTCTCTTTCACTTTGGTGTTTATACAGTGCTTCTATGGTTTCCTTTATTTCTTCTTTTGCTTTTTCAAATTCTCTATTTTTATTGTCTTGGAATTTCTTGAGTGTCTCCTGTACATTTTGGTTGACCCTATCCAGTATCATCTCTATAAAATTCTCATTGAGTACTTGTAGTATGTCTTCTTTTAAATTATTCTTGTAGGCTTCATTGGGTCCTTTGGCATAGTTTATCTTCATTTTGTTGGAGTCTGGCTCTGAGTTTCTGTTCTCTTCATTCCCCTCTGGTTCCTGTACTAAGTTTTTGCTGTGGGGAAACTGGTTTCCTTGTTTTTTTTGTCTTCCTGTCATTGTCCTTGGTGTTGTTACTGTCCCTGTACTGTGTGTAATTAAGTATTTTCTAGCTTGTAATAATAACAATGGTAATATTGAGAATGGAAGAGTGAGCTGAGATGGAAAGCAAGAAATTAAAGAAAAGGGGAAAACAAATATACAGACAAGAGGGAGAAAGCAGAACAAGGTATCAGACAAGAGAGTTTCAAAGGTATAAACAGGGAGTGTTAGTGTACTAATCGAGAGTAAGCTGAACAGACAATAGAGTGACAGAGAGAGGATTGAAAATCAAAGATAAAAAAATAAAAACTAAGTATATGAAAGTAATATCTATTTATAAAAATGAATTAAAATAAAATGGAAAATAGAAAATTAAAAAAAAAAAAAAAACCAAAGAACCAAAAAACTTCCAAGTTTATATGCAATGCAATTTCAGTCTTAATAATTTGGATGTCCGTCTCAATCTCCAGTCCTGGAGTTGGTGCCTCAGATGTTGTTCTGTAGTTGTCTCATCAAAGGGGATGCATAAAGTAGAACAAAACTACACTCACACACACACAGAAGAAAAAAAAAAAAAAGCCCCACCAAGTGTCCCCAGTTCAAATGCAATACAGTTTCAGTAAGTTTTTCGGCTTGCAGGTGTAATTCGGTTGTTCTCTCATCAAAGGTAGGGAGAAAAAGAAAAAAAAGCGTCTGGAGGCAGTTCTGAGAGTGGTATCTGCAACTGTGGCTTGCCTGCCTGCTGCTCTCAGCCTGTAGCTGGCGGCGTTATTTATGCAGATCTCTGGGGTGAGCTTAGCACTCACCTGGTCCCACAGGCTTTGTTTGCTCAGAGTTCTCCTGTGCGGGGGAGGGGGGCCTCTGCTACAGGCTTTTCCCTTTCCAAGCACTGGGAAAGGCGACACTGCCCCGCGTTGTCAGGCCTGCGTGTTTATTTACAGTTCACGTGGGAAGTGGGTCTTCCCTCCTCTCACAAGCGTCCCCGCTCCTGGTTGCTGGCGCGCCCCGCTCCCGCCAGAGCCTCTCCGGCCCGCCCGGCTCGTTTATTTACAGTCCCGGGAAGGATTCCCTTCCCCCAATCTTCAGCGCTCAGGGCGCCCCACCCTCTTTCCAGCGTGTCTTAACTGTTCTTATTGCTTAGTACTCAGTTTCTCTTTTTTTCCCGGGTGGAGGTCAGTCTGTCCAGGGGGCTATGCTGCTCTGGCCCAGGCTTGTCTGTGGGGGAACCGCGTACCGCGAAGCTCACCTGGTCCGCGTCTTCCCAAGCCGTATGGGCGCCGGCCACTGGCAGCCCGGGGGCCTCCTCGGTTCTCCGTTTAACGTGAAGTGGAGATTCTCTGCGCCGGCTGGAGGTGTGGAGGAGTCAAAGTTATGCCTTTTCTCGGTGATTATGCCTGCAAAGTGTGTCTCCAGCGTCTCTCCAAGATTTCACTATAGGAGGCTCGCTTTCTGCTTCCTACCTCTAGCCGCCATCTTGGAATTCTCCCACAATGTTCCTTGTAATACTTTGCCAGAAATGGTCACAGTCATGACACTGGAGAAAAAAATGAGGGGAGAAGTTCCACAAATGGATGGAGAGGGTGGGATACCTCCTTCCCTCCCTGATGGCAGGCCCATAAACTGGGATGACAGTCTAGGTTTCCACCATTCCTATAACTGGATAAGAACTCTGAGCAAGCTATAGCACAGGCAGCTATTGGGAGACTGCAAACTGTTGGAAATGTAGGCCCCAAAGTGACCATGTGGAGAGAAGTGATCTAGCTAAGAGATTCTCTGTTGCCGGGTGGGAGAGGGTGAGATCAGAGGGAAAGAGAGAGAGAGAGAGAGAGAGAGAGAGAGAGAGAGAGAGAGAGAGGGAGAGAGAGAGAGAGAAGGAGGGGCAGGGGCTTAAATACCCCTCAATGAGACTCAGCATGATCTGATTGGTTAGGATCTTATGGGTTATGCTGATTGGAAGTTGGGGCAGAAGGAGGATTCAAGCTAGACTTGAGGCAGGACCATGACCCTGGGAAGTAGAAGCTTA
This sequence comes from Castor canadensis, assembly GCF_047511655.1. Classification (NCBI taxonomy): domain Eukaryota; kingdom Metazoa; phylum Chordata; class Mammalia; order Rodentia; family Castoridae; genus Castor; species Castor canadensis. The sequence continues at coordinate 47,937,995 of NC_133390.1, forward strand.
AGGGTACAGTAAGAACTGAAACCTATAGGTGCCATTATTGCCAACACAAACCACTCACCACCCTCCACCCCGCCCCCCCCCCCCCCCCCCATGGCTCCAGGAAGAGCCTCTGCCATTTCTGAGCTGCTCAGTAACCAGGTTCCTTCCTGTCCAGGGTAGCTAGGAGCCAGATAAAAGAGATCTGTATCCTTTTCCCTCCTCCTCCTCTCTCCTAGCTTGCCTGTTGGCTTGAGGCCTGTCTCCTAAGGAGGAAAGTTAAAGAACTTTAATTAGGGTTTTAAAATTCAAGCCCCAAACAAGCTTGTTAAATTTGATAGTGATGACCAAATTGTTCTCTGAAAAGGAAGTACTACTTTACACTTCTCTGAATAGTTCTCTGACACCTTTTTGACAAAACTGATCTCAGAAATCTTTTTAGTTTTTGCCAACCTTATTTCTAATTATCATTTATTTTTTCTTAGTGTTACTGTAAAAGGACATTGATTCTTTTGTACATGTTTGTGTACCATTTGTATTGATTCTTTTAATTGATTATTCTGGCCTGCATCTTACTTAAAGTAATCCATTTTATTTTTTAAAATTGTTTATACATTTATTTATATGTGTATACATTGTTTGGGCCATCTCTACCCCTGTCCCCCGATCCCCTTCCCCAGCCCTCCTCACCCCCCTCACTTCCAGGTAGAACCTGTTCTGCCCTCTTCTCCAATTTTGTTGAAGAGAAAACATAAAAGATAATAAGAAAGACATAGCATTTTTGCTAATTTGAGATAAACATAGCTATACAGAGAGATTCCTGGCATTGCTTCTATGCACTTGTGTATTGCAACCCACATTGGTTCATCTCTATCAGACCTCTTCACTACTTCCCGATCACCCTCGCAAAGTAATTCATTTTAAAAATGGATTTTTTTATGGACCTATAGAAAGTCTTTAAATTAATTCATATTTTAAATAAGTTGTGACTGTTTTTTCATCAGTCATCTTAATTATGTCTTCTACCATTTATATGTTTTTCCACCAGCCAGCTGTTCCATATGTTCACATGTGGGCATATGCCTCTCCCCAGTCTCATAAGGAGACTGAATGTAGTTCCTGATACTGAGCTACAACGATCTCTGAAATCATGATGGACTGGTAAAATCAAGAGGGACACCATATTTTACAAAGTCAAAAAATAAACTTCTTTGTAGACTTGAATCCTTTCATTGTGTAATAAAAAATACTGGGAAAATCACCACAATGGATATTTATATATACAAAAATATAGATGAGACTGTGGAGAAGTACTGTGCTGTTTGAAAGAACTAAGCTCCTTTTTGCAAGTGTAACAGTTTTTCCACATGCGGCAGTTATAGCCCCAAGTCAAGATTTAGACTGCTTGAGCACTGTGGTTTTGTTTTGTTTTGTTTTGTTTTGATACACATCATCTACAGGTAATTCCCTACAGGGGTAAAACCCCAAAACAAATAGAAGACTGATGGCAGGGTCTCCAACTTGAGTTGAGGAAGGCTTGTGTGGATTCCTAGATCTCATAGTCCTAGGATTAGCTTAGTCTCAAGCCAGATGTTTAAAACTGAGCAATTCAAGTCTTGAGAAATGTTCAAACTTTTTTTTTTAAGAAACAAAAAATACTACTTACTTATAAGTGGATTTTGTTAGAAATGAGATTCTTGTCACTTTATGGGTATCATAATTAGGGTTTACCAACTGTGATCTAAGATGATTGTCCTGCTGAGAATATACCCTTATAAATAGACTTCATATCAAATAGCAGACCTTCTTTCCACCAATTATGCCAGGAAAGCCTGTACTTGGGACAGGACATGAGAGTTTGCATGGCAGACCTTAATGGAGAAGTGGAAACAAGGAAGAAATGTTACTTTTTGTGCTTTCCTCCATACTGTGAGTCTACAAGTGCTGAACAGCATCCAATAGTAGTACAGAGAACTGTCTCTGGGTATGAGGCCTTATCTCATGAAGCAATGTCATTTCATTTAGTGCAAAGAGATTATATCATTCATAATATTAATACTAATAAAAGTCCAGCAAACAGGGGCAACTCTATATGTACACTGCCTAAATATTATGACCTCAGAGACTGCTGAAACACCTTTGGTGTCCCAATTGTCCTTTCCACCTTTGTGACTCTACCTTTTCAGAATAAATCTACAAAAATGCATGTTAAATGTTTATATCGTGAAAACATTTTTCCCAAAACAATTACAAAGAACAGTAACATAGAGAAGCCAACAACCTATAACCCATCACTCTGATTAATCCTTTGTCATATTCCACAGAAATTCAAAATATCTTCATAGTAGCAATCATGTGCAATTATATACAACAATACATCCCCACTTTAAGAAAGTGTTACACAGAACAAAAGCACCTGCACAAAAATTACATAGGGGTGGTATCTTCAAAAGAAAGCTGATTTGTGGTCTCTAACACTTGCATTTGAATCACAGCTCCAATTTCTTCATTTCTACCAGGAGATTATTCTGCTTTGCAGAGAGGGACAGAGGCACACTTGCCACGAATGGAGGGCAGCTGACTCACGGTGGACACTGACTGGTAACTCATATTCTTTTTGGTTTTTTTAAAGTCTGCATTTCTTATGTACTGAACTGATGGTTTTGTGTGTGTGTTTGAGATGAGCAGTGTGCCAACTATTCTTTCCATCCTTGTATTTTGATCCTCTCACCTCATAGCTGATTTTTTAAAAAAAGCAAAAAACAAAAAGGAAGCACACTGAGGGAGAAGCCAGTTGGCTTACGCCACTTGCCTGACTCACTTGCAGTCCATGAGTCAGCATTAGAACTCAGTGGGGTGAACAGTTGCCCAGACTGGCCTCTGCTGATTATGAAGAAACACAGACTTCCACTAAGAACAGTGGATGGCCTCTCTCTCAGCTTATCTATTTGTAGATTTAAAAAGATACAAAAATAAACCTCAAGAAAAATTAGCCAGAGCCGGCCTTGGTGGCACTTGTCCCTAATCCCAGCCACGTGGTAGGAGGAGGAAGAATGCTCAGTCTGAGGCCTGTCCTGGTAAAACCTAGAGATGCAGGGTGAAAAATAAACTAAAAGCAAAAGGACTGCGGTTATGGCTCAAGTGGTGTAACCTGAGAGACCTCGTGTCCAATCCTCAGTGCCTCAAGGAAAAAACCCCACACAAACCACCCCGCCATGTTTGACTACCCTGATGTCCCAAGAGCCATGCTTAAATTACAAAATTTGTGTGAGTCATGTCAAAGGCAATTTGTAGAAAGAGCAAAGAATATGAATTATTTGAGCCCTTTGAGTGGGTTGATTAGTAATTTTGGGAAAATAACAAGTGCTACCTCCTTGGGCTGTTGTTACAATTAAGACAAATACCAGAAGGTCCATGGCAGATGAAGGGCTTTGTCCCCTGCATGACACATCTTCGGCTTTGAATTACACCCAAATTCTGCAGTCGCCTCTCTCTTGAGGTCATTTGATTATATATGATTAAGTGCCCAGTGCCAAAGGCTGGAGCTATGAAATTAATGCTTGCTAGACAATGAATTATGTAACACAAGTTTAAAAAACATTCAGAGTCATCAAGTATGAGGACATTATTAATATAACAAAGTCTTGTCCCTTCGGAGAACTACTTTAATAAGAAAAAAAAAGAAGCACTTCCCATCTTCGTTCTTTCTAAAGTAATAGCTTGTTCAAAATGTATAAAAATTACTAACACATTTGTCCTTGAAGAGCAAAGCCTGTAAATTCTGTAGCTCCTCAACATCCCTCCCCTTCTGCTAGAGACCAAAAAGCCTGCTTCGCCTCTTGTCCCAGGTGTGACAAGCTCCTGTTTATTTCTGCTGCCTGTACCTGAACGCCCCCCTACTTTCGCTCCTACAGCTTTCCAAACAAATCAGGGCGGGACAGGATTGTCTTCTTGGCTGTGGAAGTCGATCCTCCTACCTTGTCCTGAAGCCACCCGCCGCCTTTCCCCGGCCCTCCCTTCTCAGTGATTTTCCTGTCCCGGATGCCCGGCTAGGGCGCGCGGCTGGTGTCCGCCCCGAGGGAAAGGTAGGGGCTCCGCTACGCTCCTGCCTAGCCGCCCCGGGGAATGGGGGGCCTCGCAGTCTCTATCTGCATTGCACCTTTGCCAGCGAACTTGGGGACGGCCGCGGCTACCGCGCATCTGGCGCCAGCGGACGAGCAGGAGGAGCCTCCCGCGGCCCCGGAGGCTCTCCGCGCAGCCGCTGGGGATCCAGACCCGGGCGCGGCGGTCAGCACGCGGGCTGGCTGGCGTCTTGGACTCGGGGCGGCGCTGCGCACTCCTCCGCTCCCCCGCCAGGTCTAGGGAGTAAGAAATCGTGTCCGCGCCACCTTCCTCCGGTTTTCGCCAGCCGCAGGCTTGGGGACCCGATGCGGCAGGCGCCGCGGGAGAGAAAGCAGTCGGCTGGAGCGAGCGGCGCAGGCGGGCGGAGAGCAGTGGGTTCCTGGCCTCGGAGCCCAGCACGCCTCTGCGGTCGTCGTGCCTGGGCCTTGGCGGGTAACTGTGCGGCTGGCTTTGCTGTGGGTTTGCATGGCGGGGCTGAGGGAGGTGCGGGGAGACTGCGGTCAGGACCAGATCTTGGAGGCCTGAGATGTGTGTTGCCCGGACCCTCGGGCTTTGGAGCCTCTGAGGCTGAGCATGGGGGTGGGGGACACGGTGCGCTCACTGCTTCTCTGCACACCCCGCCAGACCCAGGAGCGCTGCAGGCAAGGGCGCTGGGATCCACCGAGTCAACTGGGGTGCGGGCGACGACCAGGAGACCACCCGGAGGGGCCCAGGGCTGCCAGGGAGGGACGGAGGCGGCCGGGGCGCGGTGGGAGGACCCGCGCTGGGACCCTCTTTTCTTTAATCGCAGGCGTGGTTGTGCATTTGAGAAGCGCGGGGGCGCCGGGTTCCTCATTCACTATTGTTTTCTTGTACTAGGGTCTATGCGCGAGTGGCAAGGGGATCTAGAAGGTTCTTGTTTTTTATCGTATAAAGTTTTCCGAGAAATCCTTCTTCCCGCCACAGTAGTACTAAACCTAACAAAACGAGCACCAACACAGTTTGGGGGCAGAGGGCAGCGGTGAGAAAATTGAAGGTTTGGGTTGCCGTTAATTTTCAAGATAAGGGAGAAGAAACATGTCATTTTGCGGTCCTTGGTTCTGGAGCCTCTGGCGACTTCAGCTCATTTCTTGTGTGCTGTTATTTTCATTTTAAAAAAGAAAACCTATAAAAAGCGATTTGCAGAAGCCAAAAGAATCTCGAAACACCTTGTTTAAAGATCTTAAGTAGAAGTGGGGGGAGGGAGTAGGAAGCGGACAGGCTGGGGTGAGAGATGTTCAAAAGTAATGTTTAAAAATATTGTGGGGTGGGGGTGGGGAACACAGGAAATGTTAGTCTATCAGAAACCACACAGATTCTAAGCTCCCAAGTCTTATTTGCTTTAAGAGGACCACCTCAGTACTGTGATTAGGTAGATGGCTAAAGAAACTACATGCAGATCAGCTGGAAGCTCTTGGCCTCTATGGTCCAGTGTCCCAAGTCCAACTGACCTTCAGGCTGCATTACTGTTGGTCAGATCTCTGATGGCTGTCTCTGTTATGCTGACCTGAATATTTGACTTTCCTGTCTTCACACTTCCTCCCCCAGCTTCAGACCATGAAACTAGTTTTACTTACATGGAGATGTTAAATGCCCAGGAAGATCTGATTAGGATCTAAACTAATCAAGCTGTCAGGTCATTTTCCAATCGAAAGCATACTGATTTGACATTTGTGAATTGGTTGTGTTGCTTCCTTTTCTTCTCTCTAAGGGGACTGCTTTTCAAATCAAGATCAGAACACAACACCCACTTCCCCTCCCCCCACTCTTAGATTATTAGGTATTGTCTTTGAATAGGACTAAGTACTTGAGAGGCACTTTAGGTAATAGCCTCCAGATGAGATGCAGGGAAGATGGAGACTGCTTCTCTCATCTTCCTTAGGTTAGAAAGTGTTTGTATTACCCTGATCTGTCCTTAACCTTAATGTGGAATAGGAGGGCTGGTTATTCATTGCCTGATAGGGTTTTCCCTGAAAAGTATTTTTACAGAGCCCCTGCATGTCAGTTTCAGTGTGTACACTCTCTTGACCTAGTGGTGCAATGAAATAGAACTGCAATTGTGACATTTTATTAGATTTATTGAAGATTTTCAGTTTGTTCTGTGCTGAATCGATAAAAAAAAATTCAGGAAGAGTAGGCAGTATTGACACAAGAATGCCACTAAGAGACATAGCATTACAATACATCAGTCTGTCTTTTGTGAAATTGTAATTCTCAAAGTTTCTGATTTCAGAACTCAACAGGAAAGAGCTGAATTTCACAGCTGATTTCACTTTCTTGTGTTGGAGATATTTCTGTGTTCCACATCAGGGAATAGAAAATGAATAAAGCCATGCTTCCTACATTTCTTTGATAAGCATCATCAGCTCACCAGACTTTCAGATGGCTTCTGTGGAAATTTTGATTCCATTCAGCATTGGGGAGTAGACATTTGTTTAAATACGTGTTCTAGATGATCTTTATTGAGGAGGCCAGGGAAGCATGGAACATATATGTGGCACCTACTTTGATCCCTGGTATGTTCTCATGTGCCATTTCATTTAATTTTCCCAGCAATCCTCATAGACAGAATTTTTAGCCCTATTTTATAGCTAAAAATTAAGACTGACCTAGGTTGAGTTATGGTGGATCGCATGAAGGTCTGTCTTACGTCATCTCAGGAAGCCTTCATAGCATGCATTCTTCATAAATTCTTCCATTGTTTGTACATATCTTTCTCCTTGGACTTGCACATAAACACTCCATTTATAGATACCCTGATCTGGACATACCTTCCTACTTACCCCTCAAGGTAAGATTTCTTGGACAGACTTGCCATTTAGCTTCTATCTTCTGCACATCTTTGATTGCTGCTTAAATTTGCTGTGTCTGGCCAATCCAGGAGGCTGGATATCTCCAGTGGGTTATATTCCAAAAGTCTTCTCTTCTTCAGTATATTTTACTGAAGCTCCTACTCACCCTTCAATGACCCAGCTTTACCTTGCTTGGCAACAGTCTTTTTCAGGACTCCATTCCCATTTTTACTATTGAAACAAACTTCTCTCCCTTGTCTGTCCCAACTATGATGGATAATAGCATATATCACAGTTTCCAGTGAACACTTATGGGTTAAAAATGTGTTTGACTTGGAGTGAGCTTGATGTATGGAACAGAATATACATTGGGCATTACATAGTTTCAGTATTTATAGTTCCGTATAAGGTTTTCAGAAAGAGTTCCTTCGCTATTTGGTAGTAGCAGGAACTCTTTTCTCTAACTGTGATGCCTTAACACAGAATCAGCTGTAGTGTCTCAGACTTAGTCAAGAACTTGATTGCTATATGGTCAGGTTCAGGCTCAGAAGGGCTGAAATTCTGAGAGTAAGTAGCAATAAGATCTGGTTGTCGCCATAGTTTATCTTTTATTGCCATAACCTTCTGATATCAGGGGTCCTCCTGTTCCTGGACAGTTGGGACAGAGGGGAAGAAAAGCAATCAACCCTTAAGAGATTATTTTATCAAATACTCAAAAACTGAATACAAAGGCTCTCTTTTCTCCATTCTCTCTTTTTTCCTCTTTGGTTTAAGAGTAAGTGTGCAAATGACCTCCCTTTGTTCAGTAGCATCAGATACTGCATTTTAAGGATTTTTTAAGCATTTATTTACTTTTAATCTGATTTGGGAAGAGGAGGACTTTTAGATGATGAGGATAAGGCTTCCAGGTGAGGTGTGAAAAAACTGAAGATTTCCACAACCTACGGGTTGTGGAGTTGCTATGGCTGAGTCATTGTGCTGGGAGGAGGGGGTAATACATGCAGAAAGTGATTTTAGGGTGGATCTGTGGTGACTTGTTGCATGGTCACCCATTGGTGGGATTTTCTTCATGGTCAATAAATATTTACTGAGTAAGTTGCTGGGGGATAGAGGATTGTGTGTGAGTGTTGAACAAGAAAGACAGATCATTGGTTCTTCTAGAGCTTTTGTTTTGGTGAGAATTAGAATCCATAAACAAGTTCAATAAATGAATACCATATTTTAGGTAGAATGGGTTTTGTAAAGGTAATCCAGTATGGAAATGTGACAGAGAGGGGACAGAGAAAGTTAGAAGTGTCAGAGAACTTCTGTGACGAAGTAGAATTTAGGTTGAGATGTGCATGATGGGAAAAACAAACAAACAAACAAGTGAAGAACAGAAGGAAGAGTTTTCCAGGCAGAGGGAATAGCAACTGCAAAGGTCCAGAGACATGAATAAATTTGGAGTGTTTGGGAAATAGAAGGTCAATGTGAGAAGAGAGTGGTTGGATAACTTGTAATTAAAGGAGAGTGCAAAAGGGGCAGAATAGGAGGAGATGCAGCTAATGAAATAGGAAGGAGGCAGATTTTGTGAGCCTTCAAACCTTGAAAAGGAGTTTGAATTGTATCCTAATTAGAATGGGATGGAGATATTTAAGATCTGACTCAGTCATTATCTACTGTACAGTGGACTTAGACTGACACAGACATACACACATGCACACACCTGTACCTTTCTTCTCCTTGTCCACTGGCCATCCCCTCTATTCCCTAGGTCAGAGTTCAGGCCACACATGGGAGCAGGGCTCAAAGGACCTGTACAGTACTCCTCATATCCTCTGAAATAAAACATATACTTGCTTAATTTCACTTTATGCAATAACTCTCCACTGCCAGCTCTGGTTTCTCAGCCACTCTTCAGGGTGAATATCTAGTGTTTGAATTCAGTATCTGGTTAGTTGGTAACATTTGAAATTAGATAACAAAGATTAATTATTCAGTCGAATCAAATCATAATATTGACTGGCAAGAGAGTCATTGTTGTGAAAGGCAGTATTCTCAATAATCCAAAAGTCTTACCTTTCTTGAATTCCTACTCTGTTTCCCAAGGCTGCCTTCTCTGTAGTCTTTCATGGGGTGAGTTGGGGTTTGCTCTGTTTAGAGCACAGTTCAGTGCAAATGTGCAGAACTCTTGTGATATTTCTCATGGGAATAGTCTATGCCTTAGAATTTCATTTCTGTTCATCTTTACATGTGATCTTGGTAGTCTTAAGAGTGGCACAAAATCATCTGAAATTTATTATTTCTGATAAATGAGTAGTGTTGGTTTATCAGAAATGAACACAAGTTTTAGAATTTTATCAATTATTCTTTGATTCCAGAATAGTTCATCATCATCGTTTTCTTTGATCTGCTCATAAAATCTGGAACATGTTTATGTTTGAGAGGGCAGAGATGGTGCCCTTTTTTCCCTGGCATCTGTAATATGTTCATGATTTTACAGATTTAGCTAACACTTCTCAGATAACTCAATTAATGTCATTGATTGAGTTACAATGTTAATATATTAGCTCAGTTATACAATTGTTGCAACAATCTTTGGTTACAATTAATCTGATTATCAGTCTGTCATCTAAAAACTTTACCCATTGGAGAAAACGTTTATCCCTGTGGATTTGTATATGTCAATTAAAACTCTAAGCCAAGCATGGTAATGCACACAGTTCCAGGACAGCTTGAGCTACAGAGAGACACTGATTCAAAAATCAAACCAAACAAACAAATAAAGCAATTAAAATTCTAGGAAAAAGTTTCATCTTTCTGAAAAATTGTAGTGTACTTATGCTGACGAGAGAGAGACTGGTATATAAATGTCACTGGATGGATATTCTAACATTTATTTTCATGTACATACAGTACACCTCCAGTGCATCTTCATAATTCCTAATTTATTGTAATTTGAATTGGGCCAGTCAGACTTGTGGCTGCATTGCTGAGGAAATAAGTGTTCATGAATAGCAACATTATTTTTCTTTCTTCTTTTATTTATTTATTTATTTGTTTTGTTTTGTTTTTGAGATGAGGTATTGCTGTGCAACTCAGGCTGGCCTGAAACTCATGATCCTCCTGCCTCAGTCTCTCAAGTGCTGGCATTACAGATGTACACCACTATGCCCTTCTTATTTTCCTTTTTAATAGTAGCATCTTTGTGTCCACACTTTCATGCATTTATTTTCAAGTACTTCGTAAGTCCAAGATTTCATTGCTTAAATTACAAATTCGTATTAGATATTATGTTTCTGTTAGGTATCACTTACCCAGTGTAAGACACAAACAAATTATCTGGGGGATAAAAAGCTCTCCTCATCAGGAGTGCAGAGCTGGGAGGATTTGGAGAGAAGTTTGTGTGGAGTAAGAGAGAGAGGAGATGTCCCAGGAGAGCAGGCCCAGCTGTAGGAGTTGCTGAGACATGGTGGAAAACTTTCTCACAAAAAATAATGTCTACAAAAAAAAAAAAAAAAGAGAGAGGTAAAGACTAACATGATCGCCTGAATATAATCCAGGAGATGAGACAAAGGAGGGCTGGGGCCTGCTGGGTTTTTGGTAGCCAACTTTTTTTTTTTTTTTAACCCATGCGCATTTTAATAAGAAAAATAGTTAAAGGAATAAGTTCTTTTTACTTAAACAATATTTTCCCAGTGACTGCATAGTATAAAAACTTTTAAGAAAATAAAGTTTCTTTTAGTTAAATCGTATTTCCCCATGTCTATAAGTCAGTGTTTTTCAGTATCTGTAGCCTACAACACATCTATGAACTTGGCCAGGGCAAATGTGAGAGAAAGAGGGCAGTTTTAGTCCTTAATTTCATTAAAAGATTATTATAATATTGATAGCTCCAGCTATAAATGTATACAACATGCATGTTTGCACCCCATATTCATCCTTATGTGTTTCCACCGTGGTTTATAGCTTTTCCCTCCCATTTCTCCATCAAGCATTGGCAAAAGGGGTGATAGAACTTTTGGTAGAAAATCTTAATAAATTATTTGACTCTTTAACATATGTGCATATAAAATTCAGATAACCATTAAAATGTCCAAAGATCCAAAAAAAATGATATTTAAAGAAGACATCCTTAGTTAAATATATTCACATTCTTAAAGGCTGTGCCTTTTAGATTTGTTTATGTTCCCTCAAGAAAATGACACTATAAATGGGAAGGGGTTGAAATGACCAAAGTAAAGTATATTCACAGTGGGGATATGTTGGGAAACCCCTTGGAGCATTGACTTTGGAATTAATAACAAAAGACAGGACTGTGAAATAGGTACAATGTGTGTGTTGGGGGGGGTAACTTGTGGGAGGGGGAGGGAGAATGAAGGAGGTGAAGGTAATAGTATATGATTGATGGGCTTTGTATACATATATGAAATAGAACAATGAAACCTCTTTGAATTGCTTTAGGTGGGGTAGGGAGGAATTTGGGGGGGGGTGATCTAACCAATGTACAGTGTAAGGCTATTTGGAATTGTCAAAATGAATCCCCCTGTACAACAAATATATCCTAATAAAAATGGAGAAAAAAAAACAGAAGGGGAAGGGGAAGAGGGAGAATAATGGAGGGGAGAACCAAACTGGGGTACATTGTATGCATATATGGAAATGTCACAATGAAACCCCTTGTACAAATGTTTTTTAAAAAAAGGGAAAAAAGAACGTGATACTATAGAAACAGAACTTTCTTGCCTTTGAGCTGATTTTTATGGAGTCCTCTTACTCTTATTCCACCAGATTTTAGTCCTCTGAGGTTATCAGCCTATCCTTTCTGATCACTTGGTGAAGTTTTCTTTTTAGAATATATTCTAGTACAAATGTATAGGCCAGAACCAGAAAAGGAAGTCTCAAAAACATTTATTAAAATCTTGTGCAACTCTGGAATAGTTAAGAGTCCTTAATGTATTATGGAGTGGGGGAAGCAGAAACAGAGAACATGTACATTTTCTATAGTTAGCAAAAAGCCAAAGCATAAAAGAACAAAAATTGACTGACTTCTTTTTATGGATGACTGACCACATTTAAAAATTGGAAAACAGGTTAGCCAGTTGCATTTAAATGAGAGCAGTAGAATAATTTATGCATTCAAGTGGGGTTTGAATAGCTGATATTTAAAATAACACCAACTAATTTCATTTATAATTTTATTTGTTAGTGTTATAGTTAAAAGAACTGTCTGTTGTAGATGTAAATGATCTTATGAGATAAATGACAGTACTCTCAAAATACTTTTGATATTTGGAGCCAATATCTCAGGTAGATGTCAAAGGAATTTAGCTAATTAGTCATATTTTATCCCAGCTGTACTATAAATAAATTATGAACCATTGGATTTTTTGATGAACAGGATTTTAGGAGATATTCATGCTTTCTGGCCATGAAGTACCTAAAATGTATTCCAAACATTGAATTTTTTGGAGGACAAGTCTTGCCCATTTATTGCAAGAAAGCTATTTTTACAAATTTGGTGGGCAGTGCTTTTTTGCTTTAATCACAAAATAATCATATTCTCATGAAAATCCTCTATTCAAGCTCTCTATTTATGAACACCTGTATTCCTGTACAGGTAACTTGCATAATTACACTTCTCAAGCTTGATTTTTCAATATGGAATATTTTATCTTCTCAAAATCCAGAGAATTTCTCCCACTGGTCTTTGAAATTTTCTGCCATCACATGTTGTGAATTTTTTAGTCTTCCCGTTTACCCTGCAGCCTCAGCAGGCCTCTTCTGGCTTCCACTGGGACTGTTCAATAGTCAGGGTCTTTCTCCTTCCAATTTGCCCTCTCCCATCCAAGCCAGATTATGAAATTTGTTTCCAGTTTCATGGCCTATCACGTACTCCGTGACTCTGAATAAGTTGTTTAAGTTTTCTCTCACTTATTTATTGAATTAATGTCTGTAGTACAGCTATTATAATATTTAAAAAGAAAACATAAATAAATAGTTCAGCATAGTTTCTGCCAAATACTAAGCATTTAATTAATGTTATTTGCCATTATTACTATTATAATTCCATTACTATAGCTATCATGACAACCATTCTTCAAATAGTTAAAAATTAACTTTCTCCCCAAAGCCTCTGGTTAGACTTACATAGCTATAATTTTTTCATCTGCTTCTTCTTAGCACCTGACTTCACTTTGGACTATAATATCTATACTTAATGTTGTTATGTTTATTCTTCAATGAACATGTATTTGTATACCTGTCATATGTTATATAGAGATCCATGAGCACACAGTAGAGATAGACAATGTGTGCTTGAATGTGTGTATGTGCACATATGTACACATGCTTTTTGTGGAGGTGAGGAAAAAAATCTGTTAGCTGAATAGGGATATGAAGTTTTCAGAATAATCCAGGGTTCAGAAATAACTCTGTTCTCTCCAGATGTCCATTTAAAGGCTCATTATGTTTTGCTCTGTGGTTTTTTATTGTACAAAAATATGATGGTTATAGTTATCCCTATTCTTTCTAAGGTTTTTCCTCTATCCTCATCAAAATGGTGGGTGTAGGTAGACAGGGAAGTCCTGCTTGAAGAGCAGTATCCCAGTAGGAAGGTTGGTGATAAAAGAAGGTAGGGCCAGCATTCCAGGCAGCAGGAACAACATACTTAAAGGCACTGAGACATGAAACACTGTCAAGTAGGACTGAGCAATACACAAAGTTTGGTGCTATCAGACCATACTGGTTAAAGTCAGGCATTTCAGGCTATGAGGCAGGAGAGGCCATGGGAGGCTTCAGCTTGATCGGAATTAAGGGCCATGGACTATATATTTATATTTCCCTATAAGGCTACGCATTTTGGGAGAGTCTATATAGACAATAAATAACAGACAAATTCTGCATGTTGCTTCTAAAAGTTGACTTGAATTTTACATATGGCATCTAATACATCCTTTCAGTCACTGTTCTCATAAGAAAATGATAAAAACTTTAGTTGAGGTAACACCTAAATGACAATTAGATCTCACAATGAGAGTTTAGAGGATAGAAATGTGTATCATTTGCAACTTCTGAGGCATGGGAGTCTAAATGAAATTTGATAGTAGAGACATCCAAAGAGAACAAACACTAGGATCACTGCAAATTCATGGCTTTGAAACTCGCAGTACTTCCCTAAGACAATTTATATAACTGAAGGCCAAGTGCTTATATTCAGTTTGATTTTTTTACAGTTACAGTTTTCATAATGTATACCCAAAATGTGACCAACATTTGATTTGTATTTGTTGGCAATGCAGTTAAATTTTGACTTCTTTCCTCTTTCCTATCCCTTGATTTGATTATATCAATATGTTTTTCATAGTTTATGCAATATCTGATGCTAAATGTATGAGGTGTACTCAACTCTAGAAAACCTTACATGTCTTTACTCCCAAAATATGACTTCTACTCAGTCTGAGAGTTGCTCAGTAACTTTTCATTCTGTCTTTTGGTGGTAGGTTGTCTTCCTTGGAAATTAATCATAGAACTCAACTCATGCTAACCATAAGAGCTTAAAATTCCTAGGGAAGAATTAGATATGAAAAATATACACTGAAACTTATTAGAAATGTAATTAGCATGGAAGTGGAATGTGGGGGAGAAGTATGCAAGGAGATTAGGAAAACAGAGGCAAAACAGAATGTCACAGCATATTTCTAGCAAGGTGTAGAACAGAATGTACCCCTGGTTATGGGCATGTGCTTTTCAAACAACTTTTTAATTATCACTTACGGATATGCCTATAGAAGTTGCCAATTTACCAGCTCCAATATATAGGTTCCTTGGCACTTACATTTTTCTTGGGATAAGTTAATTACATTGTCATTTCAAGTTACATACCAGAATCCTAGGAGTTGCACCTCTCAGGTGAGTGATCACTCAGGTGTCTGAGCCAGCAGCAATGAGCTGCAACTCCCAGCTGTGTGACTTCTCCCAGATTATGTCCCTCTCTGAGGTTCTACCTGGGCTGCCAAGATCCCTATTTCTTCAACAGCTCTGTTTTCTCTAATGTTTTATAAAGATTTTGTGGAGGTGTATCAAACATACAGAGGAGTACATACATCATGTGTGTATATGTATCTCAATTAATTTCCTCACAATAAACATGCAGCTCAGCTGACTTTAGATGAAGAACGGTGTTGACACTTGGGGAGGGCACCATGTCCTCTGACTTAATCCTATTACTTTTCTCAGCTATAAACACTATTTTGCTCTTTTCACTGTTTGTTTATTTGCCTTTAATAGTAACTATTAGCATCTTGGACTGGGCATCTCCAGAAGGGTGTTATAGTTCTATCCCTAAAGAGATATGTGGAAGCCCTAACACCCAGACCTACTTAGGAATGTGACCTTATTTGGAAATTGGGTTGTATTGCATGTAATTATCTAAGTTAAGGTGTGGTCATACTGGAGTAGGGTGGGCTCCTAAAACTACATGACTAGTGTCTATGTGAAGATCCAGACATGGAGAGAACACTGTGTGAAGATGGAGAACTGGGGCTTCTCTTGCCTCTCTTTCTTTCTGTGGCATCTACAAGCTACAGAATGCTTGATTGCCAGCAAACCACACACAGCATGGGAGAAACATTTTCAGAGGGAGGACACCTTGATTTTAGACTTCTAGACTGCAAAACTGTGAGACAATGTATTTCAATTGTTTACCCCTGGGTGCCTTGCTCTAGCATCCCAGGACACCAACACAAGAGGGTCTACAGGAAGACTGATATTCTGTCCATCCTCTTGGCATCCCCTGGAGCACACCTAGCCCTGGGTCCTAGGATTGCCTGACTGAGTAGTGGCTGTACCCCATTCAGCTGCTTCCCTCTAAGCCACCTCACAGACTGCCTCTCTTGTATGTGAAATGCCCCACAGGAAGACAAAGGTTTCAGTACCAAGATGTGATTTTTTTCCTTCATTGCCCACTCAGCTCTTCACCAGCACCTCAGATGGAACCTGTTTGGTTTCCTGACTTGCTCCAGGCCTACTGTGCACCCAACCCCTTCTAATCCTCATGTGGGTCTCTCCTGAGTATCCTTTCCCATCTTCCCTGACCCACACTGGGGTTGTATTCCTGATGTACTTTTCTCTAGTCTAGAATCTTCTTTGATTGAAGAAAAAATTAAGCTCCCTTTATTTTAAAAATGAAATCCCTCTTTTTCAAACAGTATGAAATGTTGTAAATACAAGATTCATTTTCTTGCCCTTACACATGTTAAAGATCAGTTTTCATTTGAAAAAACAGCCCAACAATTAGATTTTCATTAGTAATAAGGACTTACGCAGAGCTTACTAGACCACTAGATGTGCTTTCTTTATTAAAGGTTGGATTCAACCCATGTTTCAACTTAACCTGCTTTCATTGGCGCTGAGTTTCTGGCCTTAGGGCAATTGCAAGGAAGCTACTGTTGTGAAGTCCCCAGGATGACTGCATTGGCTTGGGCCACTTCCTGGACTCGGCATTGGTGCCCTTGATAGGACCTAGGGACTTCACTGGTGGCATTTCTTTTAAATGCTTTTAGCTTTGGCTGTTGTTTTTGTTACAGATGTCCCCAGCCTAGAGTGGATGTACACTCCCCTAACTTCCCTTTCCCTTCTGTGCAGATGCCAGCAATTGCTGCCAGTAACTATGGGAAAGTCTCAGGACATTCTAAAAAAATCACAAACATGGGAAACTTTCAGAAGTTTAAGTAATGCTAGTTTTGGTTTCTGGTCTATTTGCCATTTCTTATTCTCTTGTTAGGCCTCTTTGAACTTCTAGTTTCTGCTGTTTATACTTGGGAAATATTTTGCCCAATGGGGAGGGAATTTTAGGCTAATTACATCTTCCATATATTACACATATTTTATATAATTGAAAAATTATAAAGTTATAGTACACCTTGAGTCTGTAGTTAAAAAGTGAAGAGTAGAGCAAAATGTTTATGTAGGTTTAATTGTGTGTTTAAATGTGACTCTGGGGACTTGCCTATAGTACGTCTGTGATCTCTCAGCTCAGTCCTTGCTTCTTGAGATTCTGTGGCACATGATAAATAGGCAGTGAGTCTCTGGGATGGATGGATAAGTGGATAGATGGATGGGGGTAGATAAATTTGGAGCTGTTCCACCTGCCTGGCTGGTTTTCTCCCTAAACTACTAGTGGGATGAATTTCAATTCAGTTCACTGCTGCCTCCTGAGCCTGGGAGGGTTCACCTCAGCCCATGAGGATTTGTAGGGCTTAAGCCAGGGATCTGGAAGAGGTGGTATCTCCTTGGCTTGCCTATGGAATGTGCTAAATCATTTTTCAAGTTGTTTGTGAAAGTTGAGCTGAAAAGTTAGACTTCATGTTGACTCTCTATGTGTTGGAGTTACTTCTTTCATTGGGAGCTCAGATTTCTTTTCTTTTTTTTTAAATTTACCTTCTTGGGGATGGTGTATACTTTGTTGGAAATCTGTTAGAAGCCACTTTCCTTCCCCTTTCTCTACCAGAAGAGAAATGCTGCTCATTTATTTACTTATTTTTGTATTTTCTACACTGGATTGTTTTATGTGTGAAAAATGAGATCATTAGTAAGTAGTTACCCATGTTTTGAAATATCTAACTTTTTAAAACAATATCTAACTTTTGAGGTTTTCTTAGATTCTTTATATATACATGGAAATGTCACAATGAAACTCCCTGCATAGCTATTTTAAACAAACAAATATGTCTTTTTAAAATTAAAAAACAAAACAAAACAGAGACCAGGAAGGCAAAATAGGTCCTGCCTGAGGGACTAGTACCAGTGGGAGGGGGAGGATCTAAGGAATGGGTGTAGGAGGTGAATATGGTGGAAATATTACGTCCTCACGTATGAAAATGGAAAAATGACACCTGCTGAAACCATTTCAGGAATAGGAGGGGGTAAAGGAGAATGATGGAGTGGGTGAATTCAACTATGGTATATAGTAAGAACCTTTGTAAATGCACAATGTGCCCCTAGTACAATAATAAAATATAATAAAAAATTGGAAAAAATAGATAATGTTAAAGTTATAGGAATCCCATAGATGAGTTAATCACATATTAGTTACTTCTGTTACATATGACATTAAATTTGTTATAATGTTCTTAACCAAAAAATTTGCAATTAATTTAAATTGATTATTGTTTATTAATCTTAAGATCAAATATAATGAATGCACTTCATGGCTATGTTCAATTGTCCAGTTTTCAGACATTGTCTCTGGCACATAGTAGGCATTTTACAAACCTTTTTTTCTTTTTCTTTTGCAGTACTGGGGTTTGAACTTAGGGCCTTGTACTTGTTAGGCAAGTGTTCTACCACTTGAGACATTCCCCCAACTTTTTTTGATTTTTAGTTTATTTTACAGATATTATTGAGGCTTACATTTTTGACCAAGATAGGTCTCAGTCTGACATCCTCCTACCTCTGCCTCTTGCATAGCTGAGATTATAGGGATGTGCCACAACACCCAGCCCACAATCCTTTATTTCTGAAAAAAAAAAAAAGTGGTAACTTTCTGTAAGATTGCACCTTAAGTTATTTTCTGGCCAGAACACAGGAGAAAGCATTCCAGAGAAGCAGTTGGTATGTTTCTCTGCTGATTTTTTTCTGCCAGGCAGTGTTTGTATCATGATGAGTGGTTGCAATAAGACTATTTTCTGCATTTACTCTGTTTAGTATGTTTTGTTTTAACAAGATTATTATAGGCTTACATAAGCTAGAAAAATTTTTTCTCATTTTAAGTAGTGTTTACTTTCCATTTTTTCAGAGAGTAATAGTATTTTAAATGTTTAGGTATTTTTGTATAACTTGAATTATGAAAGGTTTATGTTTCAGAAAAAAACTTTAAAAAATGAAATTTCAATCTTAAAGCATTTTTAGTTATTTGATGGATTTTTTGACCTAGCAAACTGTTTTTAGTAAATTGGTCAAATGAGATTTGGCTCTAAGATAACATTTAGATAAGCAATTTTCTGAAAACCTCCTAAATGTAGTAATGTTCTTTAGCAGCTACTAATAAAGAAGTCTTCACTATGAGACAGAAATTTGAGCCAGGAGCCAATGGCTCATGCCTGTAATCCTAGTTATTTGGGAGGCAGAGATCAGGAGGATCACAGTTCGAAGCAGCCCAGGCAAATAGTATGCAAAACCCTATCTCAAAAAACCCTTCACAAAAATAGGGCTGTTTGGGTGGCTTAAGAGGAAGACCCTGAGTTCAAGCCCCAGTACCACAAAAAAAAAAAAAATTGAACCTAAAGAAATTATGCATCATGATAAAGTTGTACATCAGCATTATTCTCTCTAAATGTATAAAAGTACAATACCTGGGTTTCTCTCACCATCTACACACTACTATGTGTTACTAATTGGAGTCAAAGATCAATCACAATTTTAAAGTGGGAAGGTTCTCTAAGATTATTTAGTCTAAACAGATCAATGTCGTGCTTGAAAAAGCTGGTGGATGGGGATTTAGTTAAACCTGGAAAAGCTTAAGTAAAGGGCAGAAACAAGTAGCCCTGTCTAATTTTTGAAGGGCATTCAAGAATAGGAATTAGCAAGGTTCTGAAGACCACCAGGGGGTTAGGCCAGGCCAATGAATAAAAAATTCAAGGAGTTATGTTTGAACTCATTGACAGAAAGAACTTTCTATTATTTAGGCTACTTAAAGATAGTAACAGGTTGTTGGATAATGGGCCACTTGTGATGTAAGTAATCAAAAACAATGAATGAATGAATGGATTTATGAATTCAGGATACTACAGTTAATGGAAATACAAGATGTGAAAAAAAAACTTAACTCTAAAGTAATTTTTCCCAGTGATTGCTATAAAATTGTGTGTCTTTAAAGGGGACAAGAAAAGTCTCCCATGCCATCTTTGTGGGTATAAGACTCAGTCTATTCCTGACCTTAAAACTATTATAGCTTCTCAGGAGCAAGGTCAACTGGAAGTTTTCCTCATGTTCAGACCTCATTCTGTTGGGCTGGAGGCATGGCACAAGTGTTAGCGTTCCTACCTCATATTGCAAAAAATTCAAATCCCAGGACCACCAAAAACATAAATTAAATAAAGTAAAGTAATAAAACTTCAAAACTAATTCTGTTAATCTCATTTTTCACAGAATGACATCACAAAACACTAGACACATTAAACAACAGCTTCAGTCTCATTTCAGAGTCTCGATAAATATATGGTTATTAGTTAGAAAGTACCTTATTAAGAAATATTACACAGAATTTTTTTACTACGAAACTGTTCATAGATATCAAATGGTAATATAATGAATGAACCTATTAACCCAAATTATCATATCTTCTTGAATTATTTTTTTGTGGTGCTAGGAATCAAACCTAAGGCCACATACATGCTAGGCAAGTGCTCGACCACTGAGCTACACTCTTAACCTTGTTCTTAAACTTCTATTAACGTGGATTGTGTTTCTTTCTCTACCCTGTTCCTCTTCTTCTAGGGACCACTACTATAATAACTTTGAAAGATACCCAGATAAGCCTTCTACAGTATCTGACGCTGTTTGAAATGATGTTTAGTGTTATGTAGATAACACACAATATTCTGAAATTTATGTTTTTTCACTCTATAGTACTGGCTTTAAATTCTATCCATATGATTAATAAAGCTGGTCCATTCTTTTTAGATGCTATAAAGCATTCAATCAGTCAAATATATCTCTACAAATTTTAAAATGAATGCACTTTAAGAAAAAAAATCCCCCTGTAATCCACAATTCAATGCATTAACCAATTATGTTTTTCTTTAATGTTTTTCATCAATTTGTCTTCCACACAAAAAAATAATCTTACTGCATTCAACTTTTTGTTTTTTTGTTGAAATCCATTTTTGCATGTGACTATATGATTTTCAAAGCATAATTATTTCTCCTTGAGGACACTAGACTTCCTAAGTAACTCCTGAAGTAAAATATTCACCATGTTTATTTTTTTTGATTTTTGTTTCCCAAGAATTTTTGTAAATGATTGTGACCTTTTTGTTGTTGTTGTTTTGTTTGGCAGTATTGGAGTTTGAAAATAGGACCTCCTGCTTGAGAGGCAGGTGCTCTATTACTTGAGCCACATCTGTTGCTGTGTTTCTTAGCACTTTTTAAAAATACTTTCTACTGATGAAGAGAGCATGAAGATTTTATTGGTTAGTTTTTTGTGTCAGGATTAATCTTATATAAGGTAAACTGTAGGAGGAGGAAAGTCCCCCGCCCCGCGCCCCCCCGGAAGTGGAGCATAGCACATTCTGACACTAGCTGCTACTGCTAATTCACCCATGCTTCCTTTCTGCTCACTTTATTCTAGATATTTTCATACTTCTCAACCTCCTCTTCAATGTTGACTCTCCCTCTTTTCACTTCCTCTTTGGGTTCTGAGGGCCAATAGCTCCTTCTGTCACCACTGTGTTTAACAATAAAGCCGTGTGTGTGAAGAGAAGCTGGAAATAAGACAGATGGTTCTTTCATTACCAGGTTGCTTTGGATTAATTGAGCTGGATATGTTATTTTTTCAAGAAGACTGAACTGGATCCTTTGGAAAGTCAGTCATGAATGACAGTAATGTAATATGTGTTGTTGGTTTGGCTGTTGGATTATTTTGTTTGTTTCATTTCGTTTTTGTGTTTGGTAATTTCATCATCCTGTAAAGCAGTTTTTAGGGAATAATACGTGAGTTTATTAACATAGTGTTTTCATTAAATTTTAAAAATGGCTTTAAATTTTTCATATATAACTTAGCCAGTCTTGTAAGTATGCTGTCTTTATGTTTTATTTCAGCATTTGCAAGTGAAGAAGACGCACAACCCTTGGTCTTGTGTTTCTAGTAGAGAGGCCTCAACAGTTCAGCAGACAGCTTCCTGATCCTTCATATCCTGGTCCTTCCTACCACATTCTTTACTTTCAGGAACAGAGAGGGCCTTTGGGAAACAGATTCCTAAAAGTGCAGGTAAGCAAATGTAGCAGATTCTTTAGATGTAAGTTTGAACATTTGAAGTGTTTTTATAAAATGTTTCCACTTCTAACAGGTGATTTTAAGCTCCCTTTTTGTGTACAACTGCCTATTATTTTCTCTTCCTAACTTTACAGGTGGCCAGGGACCTATGAGACTTCCTAAAACCAATTAATGCTTCTTCAGCATATCCCAGGCTATGGAAGTTAGTTTTTTATTCTCAATCTGAAAAGGTTTTTTGGGGGACTATTATAAACTAATAGGGAAATGAAGAGTAAGAAAAGTCTAAAATGAAAATTAGGACATTACATGCATCACAAGTTTTGTGTTGTATAAATTCTATTGTTAGCAAGAGGGTTGCTCTTTCTGGGTCTTTTTTTCCTCAATAGAATTAATTCTAGTTCCTTTTGTCTTTAGATTCAGTAATTAATAGTAATTTCATTAAAATACTGTAATGTAATTTTGAGGTCTATTCTACTACTCCTGGATTCTTATGCACAAATTTCAGACACCAACTTACTAACTTTATTCTGAGAAAACTCTAGAACAAAAATGTCTACCAGGAATTAGCTTCATGTCTTACCCATGAATCCTTGCAGTCTTTCTGATTCATTAAGGCTCATCAGAAACAATTGTTCTACTAGCAAACTTGTTACATTATAGTTTTATTTAGGTATCTTTTTATGAAGGACACATACTGACTGAGAACATCATAATGAGTTTACTGGGAAATGGACATTCACAGTTATCTGGAATTTAGTTCTCGAGAATTTCTTGAACTATTGCTTATTCACACTGAGATTTTTAATGGTGGTTCCAAAGCCCTAGAACTCTTGACTACCATGTACCTAGGTTGGAGATATGACAAGAGCCTCAGGTTTCTTATTGCTGGAAACCTCTTAATTTAATGAAATCTGGTATATAATCATCTTGGTGACCTGTGGAGATGCCTTTCATGTCAATCTTTATATTTTCTGGTGTCAAGGTAATGCAAGAATTTTGAGAGTCCATATAGCATAGTGATGAAGAACATGGATTTTTGTGTGTATGGGTTCAAGTCCCAGCTTTACTGCTTACTATGTGGGAATCCTTAGGCAGGTTGTAATTTCTCTGTGCTATAATGCCTCCATCTATGTGATAGGATAGACAGTACCTTTTTCTTAAAGTGTGGTTTTGAGGATTAAAAAAATTAAACACCTAAAACATTTAGATGTTCAGATTTAGATTGAGATTTAGAGAACACATTTAGATTGTGTTCTCTCACAATCAAATTTTAACTACTTTTTATTGTCATTCTCTTCCATGGTGTTTATTCTTCTGTCCCACTCTTTAGCTTAGGGGTTTATCCTTTACTCATTAAACATGTCTGAATCACACAGTATTTGCTTCCAAACTTAGGACACAAAAGCCAACTCCTTTTCAACATTGTAACATATCATCCTGTAAGACAAGTTTTGTTTGCCAACTCAGATTTCTTGTAGTGTTCTTGATTTTAGTTTTGCTTCAGGACAAATTTGAAGTGCTGTTTATAAGTCTGGATTTGTTTATTTTTACTACATCTTAGCATCAGTGCAATTTTATTATGAGAACCATAAAAAGGTGTGACTTCTCTGATTAGAAATAAGGTATAATCCTAAAATGAATTTTGCCAAAGAATTACTGCTATTTAGAACACCTTTCATTTTCTATTCAGAAGCAGAGGAGTAAGGCATCCTGTCATAGATACTTTGCAATGCCAAAATTAATATGCAGAAATAATAGCTACTATGGTAATGGAAATTTAATTTTTTGAGGCTATTATTAGCACTATGTCATGAGTTCTTTAAGAGCTTTACCAGGATGTTTTGAAGCTACTATTTTGGACTGGTGGTGTGGCTCAAGCAGTAGAATACCTGCTTATCAAGAATGAAGCCCTGAGTTCAAGCCCATCTCACCAAAAAAAACCCAAACAAATAAATAAACTTTGATGTTACTTTTTTAGGGAAGGCTTTGGAGTATGGCCAGTTAGTACTTTACTAGTTTTAAAAGAATTAAGACAAGATTAGAAGAGTCATAACTATGTGCCAGATACTTAAGTGCTTTATATTTACTGCTTACAATAGCTCTCTTAGGCAGCATCAACATCGTTAGTCCCCATTTTACCGAGGAACTGAAGTATACAGAGGTTAAACTCCCAATGTCATACAACTAGTCAGAGCAAGAGCTAAATCACAAGTCTAGAGGATTGGATTGTTAAGCAGGCACTCTTAACACCCAATTATACTGCAACATACAAAGTGTAAATTACATGAAGAAGAATAAAATGAGAAGTAAAATGAAAGGACCAAATTATAGAACACTTAACTGCTAGACTTAGTGATTTTATGTGTATTTGGCAGAAAATGGGAAGCTAGTGAAGGATTTCTTATGGAATGGGTGGAAAGATGAAGGCAGAACTTTGAGAATTTTATGCCAGACATAGCATATGGACTGGTTTAAAGGGAAGATTAGAGATCATTGCAAGTAGCTGAGTGACAAGTAATGAGAACATGGGTGTAAGAAACAGAAATAAGTTAACAACCTGTGAGCTCTTGTATTTAGATGGGCAGAGAAGGAAGATGAGTTCTAGAAGGGCAGTCTGAGAAGTTATAGGCTAGCACAGAACCGCTCAAAGGGAGGCAGTTCAGGAATTGAACACCATAGAGATCAAAGGATTGGAACAAAACAAAGACCAATGGGTTTAGCAATATTATAATGAATTTATTCCTTTATTGACTTATTTTCTCATGAAATAAGTGTATACTATTGTGTTCTCATTATGAGACAGGGATTGTGCTGAAGGGGAATCTACATAAAAATGCTCTTTTGTACACCACCTGCATCACTTCCTGGCAAGATAGCCTCTGGCAAGTTTTTAAAGTTTTACAATCCTGGCTGCCTCTATTGTAATATGGTATATTAAGGCCTTTTTCTAAATGTCCTGAACTCTTTTTATCTTTCTGGAGCTAAATTCCAATTCTTGGGTTCAAGTTGTAATTAGCAGTAATTGGGAATATGGCTGTAAATGTTTGATGGGTGATTCATTTGACACTTTTAGGTAAATCAGCAAAAGGTGCAGAATGAAGTGTGTGTACCAAAGGTGTAATGTGAGGAGAGAGGCCTACATATTTTTTTTCGGTTTATTCATTCATTTATTCCTATGTTCATACATTGTTTGGGCCATTTCTCCCTCCTACTCCCCACATCCTCCCTTTCCCCCCATCTCCCTCACTTCCAGGCAGAACCTGTTCTGTCCTCTTCTCCAATTTTGTTGAAGAGTAGACATAAGCAATAAGAAAGACATAGTGGTTTTGCTAGTTTGAGATAAGGATAGCTATACAGAGAGATTCCTAGCATTACTTCTGTGCACATGTGTATTACAACCTGAATTGGTTCATCTCTACCAGACCTCTTTACTACTTCCTGGTCACCTTCCCATAGTGACCAGGAATGATCTTTTAAAATGACCTCTGTCATTTTAAGGTTACTATATTAGCTCCTCTACAGTGGGCACATCAAACGCTTCAAGTTTCTGCCTTTCCCTTTTCCTCCTGTATGCTTTCTCCCCTTAGCGTGTGACCCATGTCCATTAACATTACTGCATTTGTTTTAGGTCTAAAGTCCGCATATGAGGGAGAACACATGAATTTTGGCCTTCTGAGGCTGGCTAACCTCGCTTAAGATGATGTTCTCCAGTTCTATCCATTTACTTGCAAATGACAAGATTTCATTCTTCTTCATGGCTGAGTAAAATTCCATTGTGTATAAATACCACATTTTTTAATCCATTTGTCAGTAGGGGGTCATCTTGGCTGCTTCCATAACTTGGCTATGGTGATTAGTGCTGCAATAAACATGGGTGTGCAGGTGCAGTGCAAATCAAAACCACATTAAGATTCCACCTCACCCCTGTTAGAATAGCTATCATCAAAAACACCACCACCAACAAATGTTGGCAAGGATGTGGGGAAAAGGGAACCCTCATGCACTCCTGGTGGGAATGCAAGCTAGTGCAACCACTCAGGAAAACACTATGGAGGCTTCTTAAAAAACTAAACATAGATCTGCCATATGATCCAGCAATCCCTCTCCTGGGGATCTACCCAAAGGAATGCAACTCATATTTCTTTTTCAAAAGCATCAGTAGCATCATCATCATACTGGTAGTAGATAGAAGGATAATACTTGAAATAATATAGGAAGGACAATATCCAGGGAATTTACAAATAAAACACAAATATTCCCTGAAATGTTGAGGGAAATTTTTCTTAAAGTCTCTTATCTTCAAAGAGAGTCTGACTAGTTTATCCAAAGAAAGTTCTGTCAGTTGGAAGTTTTAAAAGATCAGGTCCTAAAGACTTTTAAAAGATGTAGCATGGGACTTGATCACTGATTTTTTTTTTTGTTTCAATAGTTACAGGTAAGGGTTTTTTTCTGTTTTAACTGAGAGACTGAAGTAAATGCATTGTTCAAAAATATGCAGCAAAATGCCAATTTAAGGTTTTAATATGAAGCTAAGCATACTAGTATATGATCTCTGAAAACATATTTCTTCCAAGAGTTGTATTTGAATGTTCACTGAAGCTTTAATTACAGTAACCAAAACATAAAATGTCTATTGTCCAGCAAATTGTGGTGTAGCTGTAAAATGGAGTACTACTTAGTAATTAAAAAAAAAAGTATTGAACTTCTAGTACAAACAGTAATATGGGCAATTTTAAAAGCCAGCATTATGCTGTTTTTTACATACTGCATGATTTCATTTATATAAAATTTTAGAAAGAGCAAAACCACAGAATAGTATCAGGTTGCTAAGGACCAGCAAGTAGGGGAGAGGAAATGACTACAGAAGAATAAAAGAAATTTGGGGATTGATTGAAATGTTTTGTATCATGATTTTGGTGATTGTTACATGGTTATATATTTTTTTTCCAAAACTCATCAAATTGTACATTTTAAAGTGATGAATTTTATTGCATAAAATTTTATTGCAGCAAAGCTAATTTTTTAAAAACAATAGCTGAGTCATTATCTGTTTCTAATATTTAATACTTTTCAGAGCCTGATATTTTATCAGTATGATATTATATAAGGAAATACAGAAAATTTCCTCTAAGAGAAGTGAGTCCTTGAGAGAAAATGTGAATAAACACTAGGAGCATAAGAAGTTCCCTAAAAAGTTCCCTTGAATATTTGCAATGGAGCTGAATCTAAAGTGAGAGATCTTGAAAACAGGAACTCCAGCTCATTTATTTTTAGCATAAGTATAGTTGCTATTAGCTGAATGATTTCAGTGTGTCCAGCTGCACTATTAAAAAAAGAAAATTCTGCTGGGTAGTCATGTCTCTCCTTTTAAAATTCTTTGCAGTGAGCACATCCCCTTTGCAGGAGTAGATTTGGTCATCTGCTTTGGCAGTGAGGGATTAGATTCAATTAGATGAAAAGATCAGTCTACATATGTGCAGGACAAAATCTGGCAACAGCACCGGCTTTCTCGACAGACTGAAAGACAAGCGTGTGTGCATATCCTTGCATTGGCTGAAGAACTGGGGGAGGGAAGGGAAAGAAACTTAATTATACATGAGATTCCCTTTCTACCCTGCAGAAAGAAAACAGCCATGGATTTAGAAATTGGTCAGAAGTTAAACAGTTGGTGCAATTTGTTGAAACTACTCAAGTCTATTTTTAATTCTGTATGTTGTGTTTCTTTAATTATGGCTATGAGAATTTTCAGATCCTTCTAGTAGATAATTCCATCAAACAGACTAATGATTCCTTAAGATGTATTCCTTTGTCAGCTGAATAATTTTTTGTATTATAGTATTTCTAAGTGTATTTTAACAAATGCATACATTTAATATGTATCATCTATTTGTTTTTATACGTATTCTGTGCTGGGGATTGAATCCATGGCCTCAGCCACACTAAGCATATACTCTACCTCTGTGCTATACCCCCACTATCCCCTTGTTTTATTTTTAAAAGTATAATTAAGTGACTATTAAGTGTTTCTGCTGGGTAGCGAGGGGTAAGGGGGGGTGAGGGTGGGGGTAAGGGAGGGGGTGAGGGTGGGGGTAAGGGAGGGGGCAGGGGGAAAGGGGGAGAAATGACCCAAACATTGTATGCACATATGAATAAAATAAAAATTTAAAAAAAGTTCATATTGTTATAACTAAAAATATAGTAATGATGTGTACAGTTTTAAAATGTGGACTTTGAAATCTTGACCGATCTCAGTTTGAGTTCTGGCCACAACTTTCGGTGTTAAAATATCTCTAACATGAGGGTGGTAGTACCCTTGATTTTAATTGTTACATGGAAAGGGCTTAGTACTGTTCTAGGCATTTAGTTAGGGCTTAATAAACTGTGCTATTATTTACATGATCATAGCCTCCAGAGGGTGAAAGTCCTTGGTATGTAAAAGAGGCTACCTGCTGGGATGCAGAGGTCCTTGACCAGAAAGGCCTCAAGGCAGGAATGAACAGATGAGGCACATGAAAGGACTCACTCACTCAGGAGGGGAATGACAAAACACATCCTGAGAGGGCCAGAAGGCTGATGACCAACTGGCAAAATTTAATTTTTCTCAGCAAGCTTTATACAAAAGAGGAAGAGACTTAAACATCAAAACCACTCTGACCTAGTTACAACCTTTCTGTTTTTGCCACCGTGCATTCTTACTGCCAGTGTCTTTGACCAAGTATAAACTTCTTTTCAGTCAGGGGAAACCACTTAGCGTTCCTTCCCACTGTGACAGAGACATGGTGCACCTGCAGATTCCAACCTTGTCCGCATGCTGCTAAGCCACAGTGACCTTGTCAGACTGTGGCTTTTGGTTCCCAACACCTACCCCTGCATATTTGGGCTATCAAGCTTATATTAAGGACTATACTTTTAAAAGGGGTTGTGAATTGAAGGAGACTGAGGCCTTTACATCTGTCACCATGGGATCCTGTGTTTCTCCAGGGAGTCTTGGGCTATTTTGAAATGGTTAAGTCTGTGAGACTTAGGCTTAGAGGAGCTGTGGAGCTGGACTGAAAAACTAGACATTAATGCATGCAGGAGGAGGAGGGTCTTTCCTTCTAGGTTTCTTTACACAGGCACATGATTAAACAGAACAGTCACAAACCCAGCAAAAAGTACAAAGAGGAAGGAGGGCAGGATGTAAGATCTATTTATTGGCTATGTTCCAGACAGTCTTGAGTGTTTGTCAGTGTGAGCTGAAGACTTATGGAAGCCTGAATGGAGGAATGCCTGTTGAATGGCTGAATGGTCACAGACATCAGCAGTACCACCTGGTAAGGGTGTGGAGGTGAGCCACGAACAAGGACCCATTTCATAGCTAAAAATCAGCTGCTGCTATGATAATAGATATTAAGTGCCCAGAGGTCTGTGTGGAGCCAGAGAATGTGTTTCTTTTTCTAATTTGCACAAAAATGCAAGTTATTGGGTATTATTATTAACCAGCAGCTCACTGAGATGAGAGAAGACCTAGTAACAGAAAGAATCATCTGTCACTGAGGAGTCAAGAAGCATAAGAAAGTTTTGCCACAGAACAAATAGAGACATGGTTTAGGATCTGAGTTACTTAAAAATTGGAAGTTTGAGTGCAGAGCTGCTGAGGTATCTGAGAAACGGAGAGAAGAATTCAGATATTAGGAAACAGGTTATAATAAGGACCCAGCTGAAAGAACCCAGTTTTGATGGATGAGCTGTCCAAGGTCAGAGTGGGATCCCAAGAACCTGACCAAACTGTTGAGCTTCTAGCTATGGACTTCTCAGGCTCCTTTTTTTTTGAGACAGGATCAGTCTCAGAGCTTGGTGGCTGAGCTTGCAGATAGGCATTAGGAAGCACCTATAGCCATGTCAAGAGGAAGCCAAGCAGCAGGAGTATGTGTGTGCTCAGTGTCTGAAAAAGAGAACTGCTAGGCTGTTT
This sequence comes from Castor canadensis, assembly GCF_047511655.1. Lineage (NCBI taxonomy): Eukaryota > Metazoa > Chordata > Mammalia > Rodentia > Castoridae > Castor > Castor canadensis. The sequence continues at coordinate 47,967,828 of NC_133390.1, forward strand.
CATCCTTTGTGTGTATGTCGTCGATTGAGATACCCACAAGTTTTTGTACTTAATGAGTAAAACACTGTTTCTAGAATTCCAGAATTGTTACTGAACATGCTGGTTTTCTTGTTAGCTGTTTATATAAAAACAAACAAAAACAAAAAACTCCTTTTGGTTTGAGAAAGCATTAGGAGAGACTGGAATTAAAAATCTGGCCAGTTTTCAAATGTCATTCTATAGAGTTTTTTTTTTTTTTTTTTAAACTAATCAGTGCTATTGTAGGTGGGAAGAGCAGGGTTGGAAGGAACAGGGTTGGGTGTAATAGGATTTTATTTTGGCAGAGTTAAAACTTAAAAAAAGGCTATAAATTTCAGCTGGAGAAATGCAAGCCTTGTATGCAAGCTGAGTCTTTGAATGGCAGCTGGTTGGATGCTCTAGCACAGAAGATTAAACCAACAATCATAATAAATTTCTGTAAACTAAAAAAAAAGACTATAAACTTTCCACTTTGCTAATATTGAATTGGTACTGAGTTGACATTGAATTGACTGATTAAGAAGGTGCTGGAATTCACAATTAGAGAAACATCCTGTAATGTTTAGCCTGGTGTCAAGAGGATGGACACATGCTCATTTGTGTAGTTGGCCCCCACGAAAGGCATATGACCAGGGACTCTGGTCTGGTAGATAAAGTCTCCAGTCCTAGTTCATATCAACTCAGGAAAGTCATTGTTTTTCTCAGGCCTTCACTTTCCTCATTACTGAAATAAGAATTACAAGTTTACTACTCCTTTACAGGGTGATTGTCAGGATGACATAATGTACAAGAAGCACTTACCAAATACTTCAGCACATGCTTAAGCACTCATACTTCTCAGTGATTCCAGTCAGCTATTATCAGTCAGGCATACTACACGTGCAAGGCCTTGAGGGGAAAGTAATTAATACAAAGTATATAGTTCTGGGGTCTATAACAAGATTCAACTATGTAACAGACTCTGTTAGAAGTGCTGGGAACGAGAAGATAGGAAGGAGAGACAGTACCTGCTGTCATGGCACTTGCAGTCTTACTGGGGTATTTGTTATAGCCTCTGTATTTCAGCAAATCCATTTTTTTTTCTGCCTCCATGATTCTGTAAGGTATTGCAGAACATTGATTTGATTCTCAAATTTTCATGTGCATAACAATCAAATTGGAGGATTCTTGTAAGGGCTCAGGAGTGTTAACCACCTCTCCCCACCTCCATCCTAATGGCACTAATACTTGAACAATGTCCTAGAAAACCATCTCTCTCTCTCTCTCTCTCTCTGTCTCTCTCTCTCCTCTTAAAATGATAGGTTGACACCAGGAGTAGAAGTCTCTGACATGGTCAGATGTAAGTCTATTTTGTCTCTCTTGAACTGTGAAAGAGCTCAGCCTTAGAAACCTTACATTTCCTCTTTCATCAAGAGGGTCATACCTGCACATGAATTAAATGAGCTTTTCGTAGGCTTGCATGAAATTCATGATGGACATACAGGATTTATATGAACTTTGATGCACCCCACAAATAATACATACTATTAATATTAAAGAGGATTGCCATTATTGAGCTAGTTTGGAATATGTAGATTATTCATACATTGGGATACATATTAGAGTTTGAGAAGAAATGAACATTTGACTTCTGTGAATAAGTTTCACTATTCTCACTGCCCTTTACCCATACATTAGAGGAATAATTGCTGTGTGACAGGCTTTGTGAAGGATGTCATAGGATCCCTGACTTGAGGGATGTCTGCACCAAAAATCTGGTATCTGTGATGTTTAATGTCAATATCTTGAAATGTGTTTGTTTGGTAATTGAAGGTATATTCCAGAGCCTTATGTCTTTTCAGAATCATGTACCTTATGTGAAATTCCAACTTCTTTTTTAATGCTTCTGCTCAAAACAAAATGGTCATTCCATTTACAGAATTATAATCAGAAACTCAGTCATTCATGGAAGCTTTTTCTTGTGAGCAGGCAGAGGAACTGAAGTGTACATGTTTATCACAAGGATATCCTGGCTGGCCCTGTTCTACTTTGCATCTTGAATATCAAAGCTTTGAGTTAGCCATGAAATATTAGAGAGTGGCTAAGCTTCCTAATTTTTTTTCCAGGTGCCATGTGCAGTGTCTCTTCAAGAGTGGGAGTAGGGTTTATTTTACTCTTTGAAGGAAAAAAGAACATTCTCTCACACTTCTTTGTTTTCACTTAAACTACATATTAGTGAATGAAAAGCAGCAAAACAAAACCAAGATCTCACTTACTCCATGCTATGTAAAATAATACATAATTTTCCCAAAGAGTATGTTTCCTGAGATAGAGAAGCAAATTGAATTATATTGACCTTTATACATAGTCTTATCTTAGATGTAAATATATTTTTAAAAATTGCCTATATTGGGACATTACAACCTTTTGGATAGTTCCATAAATAATATTATTCATAGTAGAAACTAAGTTTTTTTATTACTGTGCTAGGTGGGGTTATATTGTGGCATTTACAAAAGTTATTATAATATATCAAGTACATCATAATTGAGTTCACCCCCTCCACCATTCTCCTATATCCCCCCCCCCATTCCTGGAATAGTTTCAACAGGTATCATTTTTCCATTTACATTCATGTGTACACAGTATTTGCATTATATTCACCATCCCATGCCCTTTCCCCACCTCCTCCTCCTTCCACTGGTACCAGCCCCCCTGGCAGGACCTGTTTTGCCCTCCCGTTTTCTGATTTTGTAAAAGAAAAAATCTGAGGGGGTAGGGGGAAAGGGGGAGAAATGACCCAAACATTGTATGCACATATGAGTAATAGAAAAAAAGAAAAAAAATTTTGTTTAAGATAGCTACACAGGTAGTTTCCTTGTGGCATTTCCATGTATATATGTATTATAGCCTGAATTGGTTCATCTCCTCTATTTTTCTTCTTTTTACCTTAGTCCCTTCTTATAGTGGTTTCAATAGGTTTAAAAGTTCTATATTCATTCTTGTATAGAGAGTACATCAACCATATTCGCTTTCTTTACTTTCTTTTTTACCTTCCCTCTCTTGTGTGTGACTTCCCTTTAGTATGACCTCTTTTTCATAATATTACTATATTTGTATTAGGTCTGTTTTCCACATATGAGAGAAAACATGTGACTTTTAGCCTTCTGAACCTGGTTAACTTCACTTAAAATGATGTTCTCCAGTTCCATCCATTTACCTGCAAATGACAAAATTTCATTCTTCTTTGTGGCTGAATAAAATTCTACTGTATATAAATACCATATTTTCTTATTCATCAATAGTAAGGCATCTCAGCTCTTTCGATAGCTTAGCTTTTGTGAAAAATACTGCAATAAACAGGGGTGTGCAGGTGCCTTTATTATAACCTGACTTACATTCCTTTGAGCATATCCCTAGGAGTGAAATTACTGGATCATATAGCAGTTCTATTTTTAGTTTTTTGTGGAGCCTCCATATTGTTTTCCATAATGGTTGTACTAGTTTACATTTCCTCCAGCAGTTTTATGAGGGTACATTTTTCCCCATAGCCTCACCAACATTTGTTGTTTCTGTTCTTGATTGGTAGCCATTCTAACAGGAGTGAGGTGGTCTTAACGTGGTTTTGATTTTCATTTTCCTTTATGGGCAGGGATATTGAGCATTTCGTCATGTGTTTTTTAGCCATTTGGATTTCTTCCTTTGAAAAAGCTCTGTTCAGTTCATTTGCCCATTTCTAATTGGGTAATTGATTTTATAGGAGTTTAGACTTTTGAGCTCCCTTTATATTCTGGTTATCAATCCTTGTCAAATGTATACATTCTGCTCTTTCCTGCACTAGCTTCAAAGTTTCAGGCCTAATATTAAGGTCCTTAATCCACTTTGAGTTGATACTTGTACAGGGTAAAAGATCTAGTTTCAGTTTTTTGCATGCAGACATCCAGTTTTTCTGGGAACATTTGTTGAAGAGGTTATCGTTTCTCCATGGTGTGTTTTTGGTGCTTTTGTAAAAAATCCAGTCTGAGTCTTCTATTCATATCTGGGTCTTCTGTTCTGTTCCACTGGTCTTCATATCTGTTTTGTGCAAGTACCATGCTGTTTTTAGTGCTGTGGCTCTGTACTATCGTTTGAAGGTGGGTATTTTGATACATCCAGCGTGGCTCTTTTTGTTCAGTATTGGCTATTTGTGGTCTTTTGTGTTTTCAAATGACCTGAAGGGTTGATTTTTCAATCTCTGTGATGAATGTAATTGGAATTGCATTGCATTAAACATCTAGATTGCTTTTCATAATATAGCCATTTTCATTATGTCGATTCTACCAATCCATGAGCATGGGAGATCTTTCCATCTTCTGTAGTCTTCTTTGATTTTTTCTTCAATGGTTTATAGTTTTTCTTGTAGAATTCTTTCACATCCTTTGTTAAGTTTATTCCTAAGTATTTTACTTTTTTGAGAATATTATAAATGTAATCATTTTCCTATATTCCTTCTCATTCTGTTCATTGTTGGTGTATAGAAAGGTTACTGATTTTTATAAATGGATTTTATATCCTGCTACCTTGCTGAAGCTGTTTATGGTATCCAGGAGTTTTTTCGTGAGTTTTTCAAGTCTTTTAATTATAAGATATGTCTTCTGCAAATAGGGATAGTTTGACTACTTTCTTTCCAAATTGTATTCCTTTTATTTCTTCTTCCTGTCTTATTGTTCTGGCTAGGAATTCCTAGACTATATTGAATAATAGAAGAGAGTGGAAACCCTTGTGTCATTCCTGACTTTACAGGAAATGTTTTCAGCTTTTCCCCAGTTAGTATTATGTTGGCTGTAGGCTTGTCATATATAGTCTATTATGTTGAGGTATATTCCTTCTATTCCTAGTAGAAACTCGAATGTTTAATTTGTACATTTAAGTGACTTGTCTGGAGACTACCTTGGCCTATGGTACATTGCCTTCCAGGGCTGCATAACAGCTCAGTGAGGTGGAGCATGTGCTCTTGTTTGTAAACATGTGAGGACACTGATGTTGGAAGAAGCAAACTGACTTACCTAACGCCCCAGTCTTAGGTGGAGTAGGGCTGTGAATCATGTCTCTCACAGGAATTATGTATATTAAAACAGAAGTATGTGCAAACTAAAGTTTGCTCATTTAACCCACTTACGTATTTGCTTTCTTCTGAAATAGCTTTCATTTCTAACTAATTTACTATGACATGTGGGAGTGGTAGCTGCACAGAGAAATAGATGACACTAACAGAAGAGGGACATGCAATCTCAACCAGATAATCACTACAGTTTAGGGATGCTAAACTGTATCCCTAAACTCCGTATCCTAGCTCTGGAGAATCTCAACTGTGAGAATCCATGCACAATTATATTTATTAAGATGATCCTGCATCCTCAAGAAGAACTTCAATTTTGTTTGGTGTATCCCACTTATGAAGGTAAGGGAGTGGTTTAAGATTTCCACTTTAATTTATTTCCCATTTAAGAAAGCCAGGCACCAATGGCTCAAGCCTGTAATTCTAGCTACTTGGGAGGCTGAGATCAGGATGATCACGGTTCGAGGCCAGCCTGAGCTAAAAGTTCATGAGACCCCCCCCCACCATCTCCAAAATACCAGAGCAAAATGGTCCAGAGGTGTGACTCAAGCTGTAGAGTAATTGCTTTGCAAGTGTGAAGCCCTGAGTTCAAATTCCAGTCCCACCAAAAAAAAAAATTGAAAGAGAGAGAAAGAAGCCTGTGGAATATAGATCTAATGTAAATGCAGCAATATTATGAAATACTGGTCACACTAAGGGAGGTCACATATGGGAGAGGTAGAGTAAAAGAAGGAAACTAAGAAGTTAAATATGATTGATATACTTTCTGAATAAGAATGAATATAGAAATCTTAAATCAGCTGAAACCACCATAAGAAATGGACTAAGGTAGAATGAAGAAAATTAGAGGAGCTAAACCAATTGGGGTTATAATACATATATACATGGAAATATCACAAGGAAACTCCCTACCATTATCTCAAACAAGCAAAAATGTCATTTTAAAATTTATTTTATTTTTAAAATTTTATTAAAATATGCTCATTATACAGCAGGATTCATAGTGACATTTCCAATTAGACTTATATTATACATTATTTACACTGCCCCCATCGTCTCTCCCCCTCAACCCCTTCCCCACTCCACTTAAAGCAATTGTGTGAAGTTTCATTCTTCTATTTCATATAGGTATATGAAGCCCACCAACCAAATACCTTGCCTTAATCTCCTTCATTCACCCTCCCTCCTCCCACTAGTACCCCCTCCACACACACTGTACCTATTTTACAGTCCTGTCTTTCATTATAAATATTTAATTTGATGTTTAAAGGGGTTTCTCAATTATTGCCCATTTATTTTTCTTTTTTCTTCTACAAAATCAGATTACAGGAGGGCAGAAGAGGTCCTGCCTGGGGTGGGTTGGGGGGCAGGACATGCTCAGGGGGTGTTAGTACAAGTGCAGTGGGAAAGAGGTAGGGGGGTGAATATGGTGCAAAAAATGTTTATATGTGTATGTAAATGCAAAAATAATACCTATTATTCCAGAAGTCAGGGGAGGGGTGGATAAAGGAGAGCAGAGGAGGGGATGAATCCAAGTATGAAATATTTGATATATTGGAAGAACATTTGTAAATGCCACAGTGTACCCCCATCCAACACAACAATAAAGGGGAAAGAGAGAGAGAGAGAGAGAGAGAGAGGGAGAGGGAGAGAGAGAGGGGCAGCGTTACATTATTGGGAAATGTGTCCTACAAGACTTGCACTTTCTATACTGTAGACCTGGATTGAGGTTAATAGATATGGATAGGAGTGAGAGGAATAATACATGTAATTTGTTCAGATGAATCAGAAACTCCATAGTGGAGACAGAGGAATAGTAGACTTGTTTAAAGTCATATACACTAAAATAGAAGATTTATTATTATATATTAAATTTGTATATTGCCTTTAATTGCATATGAAAGTTCTGTTTTTGAAGTGAAATAGAGAAACTAAACAAACAAGTTTTAAAAAGACATATAAAGTATTTTTGCATTTATATTCTACAGAGGATTGTACCCACATTTTTTTCTGTCTGAAAATGTGCACTGAATACCACCATCAGTTTAATACAGAAACAGAGCTAAATATACCTATGCTATGATGTTGAGAAAGCAAAAAGGTACATAAAAAGTATAAAAATTGAGAATGTGGGAAATATTTTTCAGTGCAAAAATTACTCTAAAATTATAATATATAGCATTTCTCAGGCACTGAAAAATGAAATGAGTGTTTACATCTTGAGGCACATATTTGCTTTCTATTGAGAGAGATAAAATGGATATTCTTCTGTGTTTTTGAAAAAAAGTTTTGGATATAGAGATGTATAAAACTGTTTGAGAGAATTTCTTTTTTTCTTTCTTACCTAACATGAGAAAATAGTAGGGAGACTGCTGGCTTTGACACCACAGAACTGTTTACTGCTCTAATCACACATCATGTTGTATTAATTAATTGATAAGAGGAGAGAAAATATATTCTTTTTCTTCACATTCAGTGAGCATTTTAAGAAATATAAGCCTGTATCATTCTCTTCTGGTTCCTCTTTATTTGCAAATGCTTATATTTGGGCCATCACGTTTCTAACAGTCTTTCCTTTTCTTTGGACTTCCCTCCTTGTGTTTCAGGTGGGCCAGCCATGAGAGGGTACCTCGTGGCCATTTTCCTGAGTGCGGTCTTCCTCTATTATGTGCTGCATTGTATATTGTGGGGGGCAAATATCTATTGGTAAGTTTTGTTTTTACTACATAAACATAACTGTTGAACTAGTTTTTCATGCAAATACACACAAATTATATTAGAGGGACCTATTTTTTTAAAAAAATTCAAGAACTGTAACATTTTTAACCTTTTTTATTTTTATGTTACGCATTGATATCTCACCATTCCAGTATCCTATTGGTTCTTTAACAAGTTAACACTGATAAATAACCATATTGTTTATTGACTTGCCAATAAAACAGTAGTGTTGGCCATCTTTGTGACATAACATTCTTTATACAGTAGTTCATGTACTTGAATTAATGGAGTATGTCTTGGACTCAGTGGCATTTGGCTTTTGGAGCCTAAAATACTTGGATAAGACAACTTGATAAAATATACACACTACATATGGTTTCTTCTGTTTAAAAATATTTGATGAATGATTATATATTGTATATATTTGATGAACAATGATATATGTTTTGGCATAAAATTTCACTTATAAAACTTGAAGAGGCACAGATAATTTTACTATAGATAAAACCTCTCCCCATTTTCAGTCCTTTGGCTAGAAATCATTTCAATGACCTTTAAATCCTAAATATATGACTATACACAATTAAAATAAATCAAATGACAACTTCCTGTCTTAAATAAAAGGTTACTATTTTTGTCAGTGTTTCAGTAGATCTTAGATTATGTATCTAGCTTGTGCTTAATAAGTAAAATAATATTTCTGCTTATAATTTCATCATTGAGAAATAATTGTAATGCCTTTTCATGGACTAGTTAGGTAAATGGTCAGTAGAAAAAAAGGAAAAACCAATGACAGTTGAATGAGTTTGGCCATAACATTATAGGTTTTGGACCCAAATAGAGAATTTTGAAGACTGATTACATATTAAATAAGGATTATTCTGCAGGGGTCTATCCTCCCATCTCTGCCACATTCTGTCTGTCCCACACTTAGTAGTGGAAGACAAGAAAAGAAGAAAAAGCAAGAAGCTTTCTAGATTACTACTTTTCTATAACTCCTGTTGCTTATCATGGGGGAAATGATAAAGAAGATAAAAGTCTGAATTTTGCGTAGTCTTTTATAACCAGAATATGAAGAGTGTCAAAATTGAACTAACATTCTGGTCAGTGAAAGTACCATGGGAAATTAACTTCCAGTGGGTGTTTGCATCATGAACTTGCTTTTTGTGTTGGGTAATTTTGAGATAGGGTCTCTTGAACCATTTGCCCGGGCTGGCTTCGAATTATAATCCTCCTGATCCCTGTCTCCCAAGTAGCTAGAATTACAGGTGTGAGCCACTGGTACCTGGCATGAACTTGCTTCTTTCAAAACTATTTAAGATAGATAATTGTCTTTGTTTTAAAAATTACTCAAACTTTGCCTTCTGAATATCCTAAAACATTAATTTGTTTTCTGTTTCTATGTTATTTTTATGTTTCTAATGACCTTAGAAATTAAATAATATCATATGTCTCATTTTGCCTTCTAGATGTGGTAAATCTACCAAATTTATATATCTTCCCTATCTATAAACCAATGGGTCCTTGCCATTTGTGGTTTTCACAAAAAATGTTTTCCTGCATAAGGACTTCGCAAGCCTCTTTGTTCAAAAACTTAACAGTTCTAAGTGTAGAAGTTTTATATTTAAAAATTTGAAAATTGGGTCTATCCATAAAGGGTTTAGTCTGTTTCCTTGAATCCTACTAATCATAAAAAAAATTGATTCTTTTAGTATTAATTCTTCTTATATTTGCTTGATGGTGATCAATAAGTCTTGTATTAAGCCTCCTCCTTCTTCTTTATTGTCTGTCTGATCCTGCCACTCCTCACCACCTTCATTTATTTTCATTGTTGTGCTCTGTCATGTTTCACAATACCCTTTTAAATTTTAGAGACAAGTACTCCATTCAGGAGTCACACAAGGGGCTAACCTGTGCCAAGACTGGAGGAGAGTTAGATACCATTCTCAGTAGTGTGATTTGTGGCCCCAGGGTCACAAGGCAAAGATTTGTTGAACCTGTTCAGGTCAGGTTTTTCTGTGGTATTTGCTGTCAGTAGGTGTCCCCAGATGTGGCATGGAAGACCACAGCCGTGTATACTTGGGGTGAGCGTGGTCACTCAGGCTTTCCAGGGTTTCTAAAAATGGAACCTGGTTTGACTTCCACAGTGTGGTAACCGTAGCCCTTCTCTGAGATTCCTCTGTATCACTGCCCTTTGAGTTGCTTTTGGGTCACTAATCAATGAACCCAAAAAGGAGTATTTTCTACTCTCTTGCTTTTTACTCATGAATCCTCAGACATTTGATTTGGAGAGGATCCTCTCAAACGTCAGGGGTGCTGGGAGGATTTTTATTCTCTGCTTGGAAGCCCATCAGTGGTGGCACTGAGTGGCTTCCCAGGGCATTTGCTTCCCTTTGGGCAGGCTTCCCAGTTCTGATTTCTGACCAACACTATTTTTGTCCTCTAGGGTACCACCTGTGGAAATGAAGCAGAGAAACAAGATCCAGCCTTGTTTATCGAAGCCAGCTTTTGCCTCTCTCCTGAGGTAAAAATATACAAAAAAAAAAAAGTCTATGGCATATAAAACATTCAAAATATTTGTGAATGTTTTCCACATTTGTTTACTCCTTTCCTATAAATCTTGCACTACAAAGTAGACACCATATATTTAAGGAAGATCTTGAATATCCTGTCTCTTTTAGGCTTTTAGTCAGAACTCTGCATATATTTTATGAAAAGGCATTGAAGAACTCAACAAACCAGTACTCTTTCCACACAGGTGAGATTAGAGAGGTCTATTTGTGTTTGATCTTAAAAAAGTGAAGTGTTCTTTAGGGTTTTATTTTTCCCCTTGTTCTCATGCTATTTTTCATCTTAGTATTTTGTAGTTTCTTTTCCCTTGCCTAAAGTTTAAACTTTATGCAAATAATGATTATTTACATACAGTGTAAATAATGATTGTTCACGATGGTCATGAGAATTGTAGAGTTTACTCTGCCATCCACAGCTGTTCTTTTCCTGTGTACCTCAACTTTGACAGATTGCTGATTAGAATTCTTCTAGATAAAAGAAGAAATAAATGACAGTCCAGTCTAGGCATGTTTAATTGTGTAAAACAAGTTCAAGCTCTTTAGCATTTTTTCATTAAGCATCCAGAATTCTTTTATTACTTGGACCACTTTCCATTAGTGGTCCTTAACCCTTTGGGACTAAAGACCCCTTTAATATCAGTTATCTCTAGGGAAAACTGCAAACAAACGCATTTTTTTTGTATATGATTACATGCTATGGGAGATCACAGCCTGTGTGTGAGTGTTTGTTCAGTTAACACCACTGCCCAACTAGAAAAGCATTTTTATGCTTTTTTGATCATGACTTATGTTAAGAAATACATTTTACTTTAGGACATAGTACAGACTGTATTTATAAGAAAAAGAAAAAAATGTTTTATCCTTACTACTCCAGATACACAATATACTTCTATTCATTTAAAGAAATAGCTGTCCTGACTCACAAAATTAATTTCATTAACTACATATAGGTAGTAGATTACAGACTTAAATGCTATTCTAGAGTCAATGTACTCTATAACTAGTTAAAAAAAAAAGATACTTCCTTTCTGACAGTATTGAAGTTTGAATTCAGGGCTTCATGCTTGGTAGGCAGGCACTCTACCACATGAGCTACTCCACTGGCCTATTATTTTCTGAAAAAAAAAAAGGCAGGGGGCTTTTTCAAGATTGCTTAGTGAATATATAAGTCTATAGTGTAAGGGACAAGTAGATTTGCATTTTTCATGTGAACAGTGTTCTCTGAGGACAGTCCCCAGAGCATGCCACTTTCTCAGAAATTGAGGAAAGCCAGGAGCAATCAGGAAGCTGCTCAGAAGCTGAAGTATTATAAAGAGGACACTTTTTCTTAAAATTAGGCTTGCCTGTGCATTGCAGCTTTGCCATTTATGGGTTAGTGAACCCAACAAGTTACTTACTTTCTTTCTCAAAGCTTCAGTTTCTTTATCTATGTTGGTTAATATTCTTTACCTACTTTTCCAGGCTTTTGCAAGAAAAGCAATCACAGAAATGTAATGGAATACAACATGTTATAATTAATGTAATATAATACATTGTAATATCATACAAGGTAATTTTTTTATGGATAAAGCTAATACTTATTTAGCTCCTGCTAGATCTGCACCATGCTGACAAATATTTAAGAAATAAAAAGTAAGTCACCAAGTACAGTATCTGACTGGAAGCAAATATTAGTCACCATTGTTACTACTTTGAACAACTCCAAAAGTGTTGAATAGAGTCCTTTATTGGTGCAGTTGCCTAAGGTTCAATTTTCCTAGGAAGAGACTAGAAGCACTTGAATCAGGTGGCCTGACACTTTCTCTTCCCAAAGCAGATCCTGACATAGGATTGACACTGATATAGAAATGACTTTAGCTAGTTGGCTTGCCTCTGAGATTGCTGTCACTCACTAATTACACCTGAATGTGGAGCATGTGTCATATCTGGGCTGGAAGGGCTGGTCTCATCTGGTTTCTTTCACCTGAATGCACTGTTGGTCATTTCAGCTCCTATAACTTGCCTACGTTTGGTGGCTTCTGAGTGACAAAGTCAGGATAAAAGAGGAGCTCTTTCATTCTTATTCTACTGCTATTTATTTCCATTTTGTCATGCAGCCTTGTGAAGCCTCAGATCACTCTGATTTCTACCTGCAGTTTTTAGACTAAGCCCAAAGCTGATGTGGCAGGAAAGATGGTGCCTGTGTGGGGTCTGTGGTAAAGATTAACTAGATTAGCCCTGCAACTCTTAAGCAGCATCCAGTCCTTCCGGTGGGTGAAAATAACATTTTAATATACACTTTAAGAACCATTCCTTCTCTTTACTAATAAAAACTTTATTTTTCTACTTTATAATAACCCTATAAAATTGATTTGGAGCTGAAATTCATTCAAGCACTTATTAAACATGTGTTGACTGTCAACTCTGTGCCAGACACTAAAAATAAGGAAAATAGGTCATTCCTACCTTCATCAAACTTTCCTCCTTAGGAGGAGAGAGTGTTGTGATGGGGAGGCATTTTCAGGGCAGAGCAAGCAGTGACAAGACAAAAGTCCACAATTATTCTTCCTTTTTTGGTAGTACTGGGATTTGAACTTAGAGCTTCAAGCTTGCTAAGCAGGAGCTCTACCACTTGCACTCCATCAGACCTACAGTTGTTATTCTTGAGTAAATCTCCATTTAATGATATTAGGAAAGAGTCGAGTTCTAGATACATCTAACTTTTAATATATTTTTCTTTTTTATAGTTGACACAGTTTCATATAAATGGTACTTTTAAATTTAGGAATGGGCTGACATCAGTATCCTTATTACTTTGTTTCTTCCTGGCTATCATTTTATCACTGGGTGTTGCTTTACATTTTGTTTGCAACCCCACTGTAACAGAATTTTGATTTCACTACTTTGAAAGTGTTTCCATCCCAGTGTTTAATTCCATTACATATCCCATTTTATGTGATATTTAAATATAATTTTGTTATTTTTTTAAAAATAAAATAATTGCACAGTTATTTTCAGTTGTCATCTTGAAAGCCTGAAAATATAGTGGGTATTTGACAAAATCATTCTTTGTCCTTTCCTTCCAGGTTTCATCAGTTTCATCCTTTTCTGTGTGCAGCTGATTTTAAAAAGATTGCTTCTTTCTATAGTAATGATAAGTTTGATTTACCCTACGGGATACGAACCTCAGGTCAGTAGTAGTATTCTTATGCTGCTCTGTTAAATTTGATGAGACCCATATGTTTGTATAATTTTAAGTCCTTTGAATCTTTCTGCTTTCTAATTATTCTGGAGGGATATGATTTTGGGATGGGATCAAAGGAATTAAAAATTTAAATATTTACTCCTTTTGAGGCAGTGTAAAATCAATGAATACAAAAAGTAGTTTTTTGTTGTTGAGAAACTACATTTTAATTTTGTTCTGCATGTGACTCATGTGAGTTCTGATGGCTGTACTTTATTCTAGTTTAGAATTAGTAGGATCATCCTGAAGGTTAACTTCTGCCCTCTCTTCCCATTTCACCACTTTACTTGTGAGTTTTGTTTTGTTTATTTTATAAGTAAGTTCTTGTTCTTTTAATCAGTAAATGTTTTATTATCATTAAATTTTTAGGGATTATTCCATCTCCTAATGACAAAATACTTTCACTTGGCTTGTTGAGTACTGATTGTCTTTATATAGCTTTAACTTGTACATTTTGGGGAGACCTTAAAAACCCAAGAAGTGATAGACCTACAGTTTCAACTGATCCTGGGTGTGTGCTTGTGTGTGTATTTATTTTGTGGAGAAGTTGAGCATTTAATTGGTTTAAACTTACTATTGATTTCTCTTTTAGTGTCATTTTCAGAACCATCTGATTCTGTGAAATTTAAATTTTTTTTTTTTTAGTACGAGGGTTTGAGCTCAAGGTGTTATGCTTGCTAAGCAAGTGCTCTACCACTTGAGCCACTAGTCATTTTTTATGATGGTTTTCAGATTAAGCATCTTGCTTCTTTCTGGTTTTGGGGAGGTATCTTTATAGCATTTGATATTTTAAATGTGCCTATTGAGAAGTGTGGGCTAATTGCAGTTGTACCACTAAATTTTCACAGATTAATCAACTGGTTTGTGATCATACCAGTTGGAAATGGGTTTGTGGGGGAGGGATTAAGGTGACTTACTATGTACCTAAGAAGTCATGATTACCTTTGTTTTCTAGCGGAGTATTTTCGACTTGCTCTTTCAAAGCTGCAGAGTTGTGATCTCTTTGATGAGTATGACAAGTGAGTTTGTTTCCTTGCTTCTCTTTCATTTTTTGCTTTATCTAAAGTTCAAAGTATATGTATCCAAATTCAAATATGTATACCCCAAGAAATGTGAAATGTATTTACTTAAGAAAGTTCCATAGCATTTGTGCATAACTAAAACCTACAGTAGTTATTTAAGTTACACTTGAAATAAATTAACAGCATAATTAAGTTAAAAGTTGCATTTCCAGCTAGCTCAAAGGTTTGCTGAGAGTTTTAATATTGAGCAGTACTGGTCCCAAGTCAGGGTATTTTTAACCCATGTACATCTTTTGTAAGTTGTTTCTGTTTAAGAATTAATTCACACTCACTGCTAATCACTGCACAGCCTCCCTTCATGGACTGCTTCCCATACTTTCCCAGGTATCTTCCCAATGATCCTTTCTGTTTTATTTGTTAAAAAGGTTGACTATTGGATTTTGGGAGCAGTTGTCTTCCTTTTTATTCAGAATAACATTGGAAGGAAGCAAATAGCTTACTTAGATATACATATTTAACTATAAAGGTAATTTTATTTTTAGAGAAGTTTGTTATCAAGATAGCCCCATAGAAATGGAATTGCCAAAGACAGACTTTTTGGCAGAGAGGCTTATTTTACAGAGGTGGGCTTAGAACTGGGCTTGGCCAGTGTGAGAATGTGGATGGTCTACAGATATCAAGTCTCTATTAAAAAAGGAAGATGGCAGAATTTCCTCTTTTTCTGAAAAACAGAGGTATTGTTTGGTGGATGCAGATGGCTGGGGATTGGACAGAGAGGGAAAATAGAGATAGGAGTTTACAGAATGTAGCTGGAGGAGCAGTGTTCCATTTTGTTCAGGTCTGTCTCATTTTTAACTGTTGAGGACTCAGATTATTAATTTTGTTTGTTTTTGAAGTAACCTTTATTTTTTTAAGTTCACATGTGTATTATAGGAAACAAAAACATAAGAAGCAAAGAACAAAGTCATCCATGGCCACAAGTTGCACATGCCCTTCTAGGCAAGACCCAGATTATTGGAATGTGGATTATGTAATGTGTGTTGGTTTATTTTTGCTTGTTATAATATCTAATTTAAAACCATGCTATCTACCTGATCAATTTCAATTTTGATTGCATGTCAACAGAAATAATATATGTGTGTGTGTGTGTGTAGACACACACGACCTAACATATATATATATATATATATATATATATATATTTTTTTTTTTTTTTTTAATCTCATTTATTGGGTTTTGTTTTGTGGAGACCTTTGATATTTGTATTCAAGGTCAGTTAGTTGTCTCTGATTTTATAAGTGGGAGAAACCAAGGCTAGGCAATCATACATATTTTGTTACAGTTGGTAAATACCAGAGTTAGGATGTGAATGTAGACAACTCTAACTCCAGTGCCTGAATGTCTGAGTTAAAAGTGATAAGGGCTATTGCTTAAATATTTGCAGCAAGTATCTGCAAATATTTGTAAGTATCCTTGGTCCTACAAATGGGAGGTTCTGTTGACTTCTTGAGCATATGTGAATAGAAGTTTTGTTTTTGCCTAGTTTTTGTTTCAGAGCAAAACTGTACTTCATCTAGTTGCTTTCAAAACCCTTCTCCCACAGTTGTTCAGACCTTTGTGTGTGCCTTGGCAAGACTTTGTCCCTTTGCTGTTGTCTAACTGTTCCCCACCCTTTCTCCTTTGTTACCTAGAGTGCCCTACTCCCCACCAGCAGCTTAAGTCCATTTCTTTAGTTCAGATATTTTCTCTTCATTTTATTCTCCTTTGTCCTCTTTGTCATTTTTAGAAAGGTTTCAGACATTTTTGTTGTTTCAATATCTGAAACCTGTAAGATTCTACCAGATATAAGTACTAGTTTTGTTCAGACATCTTGAACAGCATGCATGATGCCGTCAGTTGAATAGATTCCACAATAATTAGGAAAACTTAAAATATCAGTTTTGCTTACTAGATGGAAGTTTCCCCCTTCCTCATAGTTTTCACATATATGAAGTCTGCAGGGCTGACCCAGCAGTTCTGCGATCATCAGAGGCCAAGGCTTCTTCTCTACTGTGATTCGGCCATTCCTCAGTACAGTTTCCTCCTTAGCTTCAATATGGTGTAGCTGATAGCTGGAATCCCAGCAATCACATCTGCATTCCTGCAGCAGAGAGAGAATGAAGAGAAGAAGGGCACATCCCACCCTTTAAGACTTGCCTCCTTCCTTAAGGACATCTCCCAGAAATCACATATATTACTTCATTATATCTAGTTTTGGGCTAGAGTCAGTTCAGTTGGTACCAACTTATGAGAACTACATCTCTTTCTAGCTCTGTATTCAGTGCCTTCAAGGTGGAAGCTTGAAATCAGTCTTAGAGGAAGTACTCATATCATGGGAATTGGCAAGTCCTACAAAGTAGAGCTTCCCGCATTGTCCCTCTCCCCACCCCCACAAGAACTGGTTGGTTGTTAAAACATTTGCTGCCACTAGATCGAATTCAGATTCAAGTTCATGCCTAGCTGGAAGATGGACTGTAAAATGTTACTTTATTGTGTGCCCACCTTTAAAAACAGTAAATGGACACAGGAAACATGATGAATGATGGACGACAGTCATTTTATTAGTATTGTCCATCATTTGCCTGGCCTCCATGTTTTTGTGCCACTCTGAGGATTGAAATCAATTTGATAACTAACTCTACTGTCTAACATCTGAGCTCAGAGCATCTTTTCTATATGTTGCTGCTGTTGCTGTCTCATAGATTCAGGTTACTCTATTGTTCAAAGCCCAGCTAACAGCAGGTACCATTTTTAATGAATGTCACTAAAATTAAGGATATTTTAGGAAACTGCAGCACAGAAAATAATACTTCAAATATGCCCATATTCCAAGGTCATAGCCATTACTAGCTATTCATGTTGCTCCCTAGCACCAGCCTGCCTGCTGGTCCCAGGAATGTTGCTGTGTCCTTAATGGGACTACATCCTCTCCCACCCAGAAGCAACAGACATCTTGTTTGCACGGAACGTCAGCTCCCACTTAAAACACTCAAAATAACTCCCCACTCCCAACTACCAGCACTGCATTCTGAAAGGACACCAGATTTTATGAAGAATGCTTTAGTCCTACAGTGTTGATGGTTATATAGTAACTGCATCTAAATATCTTACCTAACAGAAGCACCTATATCAAGTCAGTTGGCTGGGAAATGGATGGAGATTTGTAAATGCTGTCTGGCTGCTCAAGCAGAATCCTTTATATTAGCATCAGAAGAGCGGGGTTAGACTGGTTATCAGCCAAGGCAGGAGCAGGTCTATAGTAGAGTTAAAAAGAAGGAATTATACTTTAACAACATGTTTGCTACTCTGTAAGGAATATCAACACCTGTTATTCACTTTTACATCCTGTGTTTTGCAAGGTTTCTTTACATGCAGCATTTTTAGCCATGGGCAGACCTTGAGGGAGAGAAAGTTGTCATTCTTCATTAACAAGTGAGTCAAATGAGGTAAAGGCACAAGTGCAACTACTACCTGTTTTCTAGCATCTGCTGTCGTCAGATGTTGAGTAAAGATACAAAAATAAGGCTGCACATGCTGGGGAAATAGTCACATCCAATGAAATAAACAACATTAAAGACATCAGTGATTTTCTTACTTCAAAACAGGGAAAACAGATCATAGAGGTCAGCTCACTAGGCCAACTTCGTAGAGGTGCTAAGTGAGGGAGCCAAAATAAGTAGCTGGTTATCTACCTGTAGCTCCTTGTTTGTAGGTTTTGGCTATAAGTAGTTCTTAACTGAGAAATTTGAACATGTATTATATTGCCCATATTTAGATCTGCAGGTTTGTGGTTTCACCTTGCAGGATGGCCTGCTTATGCCTTCACTGACTATGGAGTGCACAGCCCTGGAGAGTGCCAATTCATGCAGTTATCTGAATGATGCCTTCTGTATTTGGACAGTGTACAACCTAAACACCTGTTTGCATGCATGAAGTGTCTCTGGTTGTGGAATTGAATTAGTGGTTCTGTGATGTGATGGCTGAAGAGTTGCTTTTTTGTGGTTCTCTCTCTGAGTTGAAAAATGCTTGAAGCTCTTCTAACTTCATGTTATCTCATGTCAGTGTCTAAGCAGAAAGAAAGGGGCAGATAAGAGAAAGTATTCTACTCACACCATTGTTTTGTCAGGGGGCAGACTCTCTTCCAAAAGCATCTAACAGACTTTCTCTAGTACTTTATTGTCCATGGATGAGTCACATGGCTACCTCTAGAACAACTGGTAGAGGATATGACCCCCATTGTAGGCTTACAAAAGCAGAGTTCTGATACAAGGCACGTGGGGTAATAGGTATATGGAATATGACCAATAGGATCTGCCATAAATTGTTAAAATGAAGATGCAGTGATGTGTTCTAATGTATATGGTACTGCCAAAGGGAAAAAATGAATGTTTGAAAGAAGATACATCACAGATCATTAGAAATGGACAATTCACATTTACTTTATCTACATTGGTTGTGTCACTATTTCCCCTGCATAGTGTAGTGACTCTTCTCTTTGCCCAACTTGATGAAAAATGCCACTTTTACATAGAGGAAATGGAGTATCTTACTACTACTGTTTTAGCAGCTGTTCAGGTTTTCCATGAACAGGTTCAGACACTGGAATTTTCTGACTGGCAGCTTGGGGAATGTGCATTTCCTTACCTGTTTTCAGGGCAGAGTAACAGATACCTGCTTCTGTAGCTACAGATTAGGAAAATGACCTCAAAGCACTTAATGTAATAACCCAAGTAATTTTTAAAATGCCTGTGAATGAGGAAGTGGTTTAGATGGAATGATAGATATAAACAATACTATTCTTTCCTTTCGGGACTCACAGTTCATTGAACTATTTGTGCAGGCAAGTTGTGTTAATTAAATATGGTTAAGTTATACAGTCACCCAAAGGATGCTGAAAATAATTGCTTTACACTTGAGGAGGAAGAGGGAGCCAGGATCCCAGGCAAAGCGGATGAAGCCAAGTAAGAATCAGTCCTTTCATAAAATGTGGAGTCCTGATTGGGAGAAATGGGGACTCTATTGAATTTTGAGTAGTGTGGTTCTGGTGATTCATCTGTACCATTCCATATTTCTCAGAGACATGGTTGAACTGTGGTTACTGGCTATGGATAAGATTGCCAAGTTGTTGTCCAGGGATATTGCCAGAAGACTTTCTAGCATTATATGTGATCCTTAGAAAAAATATATAGATCTTTGCAAGATCCCTTACCAGGAGGAAAACTGGGTTTTCAGACAAGGTTTCCTTGTCTATGAGAGAAGTTGGCAAGCTTTTCCTATAGTAAAGGTTTTCTTCCACTTGTTCTTAAAGCTGACAGAGAAGAAATTAGAAGAATTCCTAAAATGTGATAGTACTGAAGTGTGAAGAGTCATTGGATTTGGAATTCCCTTGAGTGAGCAATGTCTATATGATTTCTATCCACTTTTCCTTATTCCTGGGACCTATAAGACCATAAGCAGGTAGAGTTGGAGTGGGAATAATCCTTTCTGGTAGCTAGTCCTAGAGGATCCTGCAGAAGAGATCTGCCCAAACTCTATACTCTGTCTTTTCTTTGCCTGAAAGGGTCACTAGAGTCTTTGGGTGGCAGGGGAGTTACAGGAACATGAGCTTGAGGGGAGACCAGTGATGTGGCATATATGGTATGACAGATGGTAGATACTTTTACCATGATGTTCTTTGGTTAACCCTAGATCATGATGTAGCTATTGGCCAACTGCAATCTCATCTGATAGAGGGGAAGCTTCCATAAATACTAAGATTCAATCTGTCAATTCATTGCTAAGCAACATGATAGAACTGGCTGTGTCTGAGACTGAATCAAGTTATCTCCTTCTGGGGTCAAGTTCAGAGATAGGGCCTATGGTTCACAAGTCTTTTGCTGAGATACAGGGTAAGCCATGAGGGCATACTGGTAGCCTTCACTTCTGGCCCTTGCCCCTGTATGTTTGGTAAAGTTGGAGTCAGATTGCCTGGTGTCAAATTGGGGACACCAGGAAAGAATGGATACTAGAGCTCCTATGGTACCTAGGCTCAGGGCAAGGCAACCCTTCCTTCAACAGGGGAGTTGCCTCCAGCCTTTACTGGAAGGAGCGGGTTAGACTAGGTACTGATAGTCCTTCCTGAGGCCCATGAAGCTTAGCTTCTGGGAACAGTTGTGATTTCAATTATTCTGTTCTGGGCCACCCCCTCCTTCTCTGGTATCCAACATCCCAGTAGGGAGGTGGATCCAGCCTCAAAAGCTTCTGCCTAAAACAAACCCCAAGATTATGCAACAGTGAGCAAGCTATGAGTGTGGGGATTGTCCCCTGCTGAAGAGCATTCATGGGATGAATCTGGTGAGGATAATGGTAAAAATCCCTGAGAAAAGAGAGTTTTGAATATTTAATAGTGCTAGTAGACCCCAAAGTAGAGAGCCTTTGATAAACTTGGCTTCCAGGAATTGGGATTAAAGTCAAAGTTGTTTTTAAAATCATATAGAGGGAGAGGGGATGAAGGAGAATGATCGAGGTAATGAATCAATAATTAATGTACATTGTAAGCAAGTATGGAAATGTCACAATGAAACTCCCCTGTACATCTAATATAATGCTAATTTTTTAAAGCATCTAGAGATTGGTCAATTTCATAAACATATTTAAATAAACACATAACCCTAGAACACATTGTGAAATATGACATGTCTATGAAGTGAGGTATTGGGCACATCTTCTATTGGACAATGTTCTCCTACCTCTTATGCCCCCTCCCAAAATCCCTGCTACCTGTGAAACTGGTAGTTCTTGTTCTTGTCTGATGAAATAGATGCTGATGTAGACATGACTATTTGCTATTTGACAGTTAAGAACCCCAAATTGGGGTTGGTGGAGTGGCTCAGGTGATAGAGTGCCTGTTAAGCTATTCTAGCAGATATGAGACCCTGAGTTCAAGCCCCAGTACCACCACCAAAAAAAAAAAAAAATCCAAAATTGAAGTATACTAAAAATGTTTTTAAAATATTAGTATTCAAATTTATAAAATAATTAGATAAAGTATACAAATTCTATGTAAGAAAGTTAAACATCTGAGTACAGGATTGTGTATATTGTCTCTTAACCTGACAAGGCCAGTGCTTGACCTTAAATAGTTCCTGCATTCCTGTAGTCTCTATGTTTAAATATTATACAACATTTGTATAATTTCACTACCCATTAATTTTCTAAAAGCCTTAAGGTATTGAGTTCAACTGGATTGCTGATTTCATGGTTCTTAGAAACAGTTTTTTCTTTAGACTTTCCACATCATGAGGGCCCTAAAAGGACAGCTTCAACAGCCTTCACTTACGTAATTTTGTCTCCTAGAGAAGGGCATAGTTTGTTATTTTTTTCCAGGCCAAATAGGCTGGTGGTAAGAGCTAAGAGATAGATGGCTCAAGACCATATTTGCTGAGGGCCAATGCTATACAATCCACGGTTCTAAGCTGAGCCCAACTAGCAACAGGAAGTCTCTCTATGTGACCTACTTTAATCCTCTTTGCCAGGAAAACAGAGCGAACTGTTAGTTTGTTTGGTTAAGTTTCAGGGACCAGATCATGCTTGGGAAATTGAAGTGAGCCTGGGCAGGGTACAAAAGCTGCCCTTTTCCCACCGGATCCTAAACTGTCCATTTCCACACATACAAGGTGCAACAGAAAGCCAGAGATGGACTCTCAGAGGAACTGTTAATATTGGCAAAAAATATATGTGTATGTAAAAAAAAAAAAACAAACGTATCAGTATCAACATGCAGAACCCTGGGTGGAGGAGTGTTTTTATATTGTAAAAGTTTTAATCCATCTGCTAATCTACCTTTTTGGAATGTGACTTTGAAATGTTATGTGATAATTTTCTGAACCTATTTCTAAATTTGTGTATGGGGCTATTAGACTTATTTATCTCAATTGGTGGTTGTTTAAGAATCAAATGAGAAAGAGTACAAGCTGCTAAGAGTTAGTATTTGATGGCAATAATAATATACTTTCCCTATAGAATATTATTTCTTGAATCTTATATTATAGACCTATAAGACACAGTTAGTTTTTGTTTTGCTTGTGTAACAAATGAAAGTCAGCATGAAGTTTCTGAAAATAGGAACAGGTTTCTGGAATCACTCCATTTTGTAAGATTGCTCAACCTCTCACTTATTGTTTGCCCAACAGCATACCATGTAAAAAGTGTGTGGTGGTTGGTAATGGAGGAGTTTTGAAGAATAAGACATTAGGGGAAAAAATCGACTCCTATGATGTAATAATAAGGTAAATGTATTTTCTATTTGTTAACTTAGAGTTCATTGAAAAGAATATAGTTTCCTATTTTAGCACAGCTGTGTTTTAAAAGATGCTTCAATTTATTTATGTACTTGATTATATAACTTCCTCTCTCTGTTTTTGGCTGGAGTGAGGCCTACATTTCAGGTCACCAATTTAGCAAATATTTGTTATGTCCTGTTAATATGCCAGGCATGTTTGTAGCCACAGGGAAGCTAGCAATGGATTAGCATAGTGTTCTACCTTCCTGTGGAGGCTACATTCTAAGGAAACAGTGATTAAATTTATAAGAAAATATAATTGATGTCATACATACAATCAAAGCAAGATATGATGGAGAATGGTTGAGGAGCTTACTGAGGGAATGATTACTTTGGGGAGGTGGAATTAAGTGACCATGTGGTAGCAGCCACATGAAGACTACAGAAGAGCAGTCCAGGTAAAGAGAATGTTTATTGCAGGTCCCCAGGAGGATATCATTGTGAGTTTGTGAGGAGTGTCAGATAACCTAGTGAGACTGGAGGTCAGAAAACTTGGGGAGAATGGTACAGTCAGATGCTAAAGAGGTGAGGTGGGCAAGGAACAAGCTATGCTGGAATTTTTGTTAGAAGTTTAGATTTTTGAAGGTTTTTAAAGCAACACATTGATGCAATAAATGCAGAAAAATATCCTGGCTGCAGCACAGTGTGAGAGATAAAGGTAGAAGTGAGGCATCCAATTAAGTTGCTGTACTTTGGTAGGAGATAATGGTGGTTTAGGACAGGATTGTCATAGAAAAGAAGTAGGTTAGTGGACAGATTGGTGATATGTTATAGGCATACGGTTACCAGGATTTATTGTTTTATTAGATGTGAAGGGTAATGGGAATAAAGGAATCAAAGATGCCTCTGACCCTTTTTTCAGGGTAAGAGATTGGTTGGAGAGTAGAATCACTTATTGAGTCGGGGGAGACTAATATAGGAGCAGGTTAAGAGGAAAAACAGGGGTTCTGTATTAGTATTTTAGATTCGAGATACTCATGAGATACGGACAGTTAAGTACGTAGTTGGACAAACAGGTTTAAGTTTTTATGGTAAGTGACCTATAAACTGCATTTAAACCATGGACTTGGTGAGAGTCCCCAGGGAGAGACTGAGAGAGACATGAGGGCACAGGACTCAGATTTGGAGCATTTAACACTTAGCTTGAGCAAAGAAAAAGGAGTGAAAGAGAAAAAGATAGAAAGGTTCCACCAGCCTTTCCTCTGAAAATGAGGAGAAAGTGATCACAGAAGTCAAGAGAGCAAAGTGTTTTAGGACAGATGGAGTGACCAGCCAGGCCCCAATGGTAATGAGAGGTTGTACAAATCAAGGGCAGAGAGGGGATTAGTGGATTGTCAACCTGAAGCTCATTGTCACTCTTGACAAAACCAGGTTTTAGGCATGATGTGGCAAGAAGCCTGACTGGGTAGAATTGAAGAGAGAATGACAGATAAGGAGATAGAGAAACCAGTGAAGTCAACTCTTGAGAAATTTTGTTCTAGAGTTGAAAATGAGCTTGTAGTTGGAGATGGTGGCACAATCAAGGAAAGATTTTGTTTTGTTTCCTTTTGTAAAGCTAAGCAGTGCTAGAGAATATTGTTAATCTGATGAGAATGTGTAGAAAAAGAGATTGGTGTAGTGAAAAGAAAAGGACATGGTCTAAAGAACTAGTGTGGTAATCTTTTGTAATGGAGAACGAGGATTGTGGTTGCAGCTACCAGCAGGCTTTTAAGATTTAGAGGTGGGAAAATAAGCATATTTTTATATCCTCAATGAAAGGTTGAGATAAGGTCATCATCTTGGTTAAGTATGTGTGTTAGGAGTAGATATGAATAGCCTTTTGTGGGAAAGCTAGCACACTGGCATGCTAGGAAGACCTGGCAGTGTTTGGAGGATTTGCTAGGTTACAGGCTGGTTTGTGTATAGCAAGGGCACCCTACTTTCTGTTTATTACCCATTTTTGTTGAAGTTGTAGTAATTTATATATAAAACAATTTTAAACCATTCCCAAGTTTCTCTGTTTATAACTGTAACTCTGGTTTAGAACAATGGCAAGCCCTACAGTAAAATATCATGGGCACAACATTTTGAAAGTCATTTCATGTGTTATTAATACTGTCTTATGTTACAGTCAGTGTTAAAGGGCGAAACAGTATTTATCCTCTTAGGTACACTGTTTTGGAAACAAAGCATTTCATTTTTATAGCATGCCTTCATAGTGTGTGCATAAATAGTACATGTCTAACTCTGCCTTTTAGCATACACAAATGCAGCAGCATATTTTTTATGCTTTTTCAGTTCACTCTAGCAATAAACATTCATTTGGTGGTGCTGAGTATAATACAGCAATTTTTGTTTACTTCATTTCAAAGCACAAGTCTGATGGCTTTTCAAGCCAATTTAAATGGTGATTCTTCTTCCCTATTAGTTGCTTACAAACATGTCCATCATTATAATGACTGTATGACCGTGGTGCAAATAAATTTTCTCTCTTTGAACTTCAGGGTCCTTATCTGTAAACCCAAGATGATTCATGTGGTTGTCCTCTGAAGTCTTTTTTTTTTTTGGTGGTGGTGGTACTAGGGTTTGAACTGAGGGACTTGCACTTGCTAGATGAGTGCTCTGAGGTCTTTTTTAACTCTAGCATTCTGAGGTTTTGTGTTCCTATTTCTTTTATTTGGTCTTCAGTTTTTCTAGAGGTAAGGCTGAATTGTTGGTTTCACAATTAGTTTTCAAATACAAGTGAACTTCCTTTGATCAGCTATTTCATGAAAAAGAATTATCTGCTTGATCATTATTTGTAAAAGATTCATCAATTGTTTTGTGGACTTCAGAGCACAGAAATAATGGCTGTTGTTTGTTCAATCCTGAAGTCTCTGAGAATTGTGATGAAAATGGCTCATACTCCACTTAGTCTACATATCTTGTGTATCTTACTACCCACAGAATGAATAATGGTCCTGTTTTAGGACATGAAGAAGAAGTTGGGAAAAGGACAACCTTCCGACTGTTTTATCCAGAATCTGTTTTTTCAGATCTCAGTCACAATGATCCCAACACTACAGCAATTCTCATTGCTTTTAAGCCGCTTGATTTAAAGTGGCTGCTGGAATTGTTGACGGGTGGCAAAATAGTAAGTTGGCAAAACTGATCCGTCTTCAGATTACCTTCAGTATGTTTTCCTTTAAAAAAATAAGAGACAACCACAATATTCTATATTCTATATTTATTTCAGAACACTAATGGTTTTTGGAAGAAACCAGCCTTAAACTTGATCTATAAACCATATCAAATTAGAATATTAGATCCTTTCATCATCAGAATGGCAGCTTATGAACTGCTTCATTTTCCAAAAGTGTTTCCAAAAAATCAGGTATGTATGTATCTATCATTGCATGTTTCAAGGTAAAGATCTAGCTGAGGCAGGATAGAATGTTCTTGGAGCTTTCAAAAACTGTAGGAGAATGATGGTTCATTTTGTAGTTTCTGAAGACCATATCTGAGTTAGTAAAATTATATTAAGTGGAGTTCCCCCCTGCTCCCTGCAAGCCCAAATGGTTCATCTCTTATAACTTCATCTTAAGTGAAGAGTCTAACTAGGTGGGCTGATGGACAGGGTTGTGACCAGAGTAATGACAGGCTTTAGGACAAGTGCATAGCTTTTCCGGCTAAAGAGAATGGCCAGAAGCACTCTGTATTATTAAGCTTCATTTTACTCCAGTGAAATACCTGAGACACATATTTATGAATGAAAGATTTATTTAGGTCATAGTTTTGGAAGTTCTTCAAGTCCAAGATTGGTGGCCCCATGCTTTGTACCTCTGGTGAAAGTGGCACATCATTGAGGGAGTATGTCAGAGAAAATGCACACATCTCAAGCCAGGAAACACAAAGAGGAAGACATTTGACTCCCACAGTCCCTTCAGAGGTCTCACTAGGCCCACTGCACCTCCCAGTAGTACCCCGTGGAGGACCAATCTTTCACATATGGACCTTTTGGGGACATTCTTCCAAACCATAGCGTGCCCTGCTAAAAATATCACAGGAAAGCCAGAGGAAAATAACGTACTCCAAAAATATTTCTGTGGTCACAGAGGAAACACTGGCACTAAATTCTCAAGAAACAAGCAAAACTTGGAACATGGTATAGGGTCAAGGAAGTTTTGTTCATTTTGTATGTGGTAGAGAAAAATGGATGATGAGGGAAGAAAGAGTGTAAACATATAGGCAAAGTTGGTGATAAGAGATGGGTATTACATTAGTGAAGGGTTGGCCATAGGTACAAACAGGGACATCTCATTCATTGTAAGAGGAGTTAGCACTACAAAGATGAGTAAAGACACAAGTTCAGATGTAGATTTGGAGTTGGGAAGATGATGGAGCTCGTGTTTGCTTTCATTTTCATAGAAGAGTCATGACTGAATTGTCAGCTGAAAGTAGGAAGACTAGAGCTTTTGGGGGATAGAAAAAGTTACGAAATTGTCATCTTGGAGAACAGGAATGGAAATTTAGGTAATTGTAACTGGATTGCTGGAATACTGAATGCTTACTTGGGACTTTGGTCATCAGTTTATTTGAGCAGGCAAACATTTTCTTTTGCCCTATTCTGCTGGTTAGGTGTGGAGAATTGAGTTTCACCAGTGTTGAGTCTGTCAGGTGATTATATAGACTCTGTGGATAATGAGGAGAAGAGTTAAATATCATTATACAAATGATTACAGTTTTGGATGAAGGACTAGTAGGGTGTGAAGAAAGGAATCGGAGGACATGAAAAGGAGCAACGAGAAGGAAAAGTGATGAGATCAATAAGGGTGAATGACTCCTAGGTTTTGAATCCAAACACTAACATCCTTCTCTAGCAAGTAGCAGTGTTGTAGTGGTCACAAGCTACACCTACAGATTAGCTTGCCACTTTCTAGAGTTCACGATTTACTTTTTCCTTTCTCTTCCTCAAAATCATAATCACATGCAATTTTTATGAGAATTCTTGAATTGTGGAAAAAGTTTAAGGTCTTTTTTGTCTTTGAAGGCTATGGCAATGAGAATGAAAACTTTTGCATGCTGAGACCCTCCTGTCAATCACCCATCACACTACTTTTCAGGATATATGTATATATGATGCTTAGTTTTTCCATTTTTGTAAAAATGATCCAAATGAAGTTATTTCTATATATACACTGTAATTTTCTAGATAGAAACTTACCATGTTTTGCCATTGAAGTTGATTAGTCTTTCCTTAGAATTAAATTATCAGAAATTTTAAACATAGCTACTTTAAGCCTTATGAAGCCTTTTATCATGATGCTGTCCATTAGCAAGTTGTCCTTACTTAAAGATTTCCCAGTTTTACATTTTTCATAAAGAACCTGACTTATGTTTTTTTCGTTGTGGTTATTTTGTTTTTGAGATAGGTCTTATTGTGTAGCCCATGCTGGCCTATAACTCACAATTCTGTCTTTGCCCTTAGACTGGGATTACAGTAGTGTACTACCATATCCAGCTGTTTTTTTTTTTTAAGACAATGCAGCATGTTCTCCCTTATACATGAAAAGTTTTTCCTTCACTTGGTAGTTGTCTTCTGAGCTAAAATTGCTGCTAAATTTTATCTGAAAGACTTTCTAATATTTCAGTCAGAATTTATGTTCTTTCTAGAGTAAGGTATACTATTTGGAACTTGAGTTTTGGGGCATGATGAGGGTTTAACTAAGTATTTCTCTCTGGATTATATATTCAGAAATCCCTGTTTCTATTAGACTAGGCCAACCAAATATGTTTTGTAAACAAGTATCTCATTTGGACTTTTTTTCATTTCCCCCCTAGAAACCCAAACACCCAACAACAGGAATTATTGCCATTACACTGGCATTTCACATATGTCATGAAGTTCACCTAGCTGGCTTCAAATACAACTTTTCTGACCTCAAGAGTCCTTTGCACTACTATGGGAATGCCACCATGTCTCTGATGAATAAGGTAATATAGCTATCACTTAAGGTAATATATAAATACTTTGACATAATCATTGAACTTACTGTCAGAAAGCCCATATTTTTCTTCTTACCCTCTCATTTTACTGAGAGAAAGTTTTGAGGAAGAGGGTTTGATGGGGTTTCAGAACTACCAAAGGCTGAAAACAAAGCTCAAGTTGAGATCATTTTACAACAGTAGCAATTCCTAGTTTGTGGGCCTCAGCCTCTTTGGAGAACATGATGGTTATTGCCAAGTATCATCATACCCATATAGGAACCAAGACTTATTTTGGATATATTTGCATTATTTAACTATAATATAACCTGCTGTGTTTGAGATACACAGTTTCACTACAAAGTGCTGCTAGGCTCATAATTTTTTTTTTTTTTTTTTTTTAGTGAAGTAGATAAGATGGTCTAGAATAATGTTCCTACGTAAAAGAACCTTCATGGTCAGGAGTTATAAACCTTTTTACTAGATCATATTTATTTTGAATAGAGATCAATACTGGTAGATTTGGTTCTGAAGATTTTTAATTGACCAAATTGGAAGGAATTTAGTATTTCATTCTTAGATTGGTGGTACACAAATGACATGGTTAAAATATTTTCTGTACATTTTAAATATTAAAATATGAATCATTTGCTATACAGATTTATCTCATGAAATTAGTACCACTTAATTAGGCCCAAATACTGTGTAAGATGAGGATGTGCTATTATTCAGGTTGGATGTTAATTCTGTCTTTTGAACCCTCAGCTCTTTATAGGCCAAGAATTAGTGCCTAGAACAGACTTTAGATTAGGCTCATTCCTCCTCAGCCCAAACCCCTCCTACAAAACTTGTGGTATTTCTAGTCATATAAAGAAGATCAAAACAACTTCCTGAGGACAAAAATTAGTAGTTTGTATTTTTGCAGGGCTGGACCACTAACTAAGCCACACTTTCAGTCTCAGAATTATTTTTCAAAAGACACCTTAAACTGAACATGCTTTGTAGTATTTTCTTATCTTTAGGTCAATTATTTATGAGTTCCAGGTGCAGTTAAAAAAAACAAATCTTTTGACTTACAAATTAATTTTTTTTATAGATTTATACAATTTAGTGTATCAGATGATCTGAGGAAATCTCTTAAGTGCCAGCATAAGTAGAAAAAGTGGGCTTTAGGGGCTCTCCCACAAGCAAGGAGAAAACAATTAGAAAGTACAGTCCATGCGACTTGTGACTAACATTTGAGCTTTATATATAGAACTTTTAACATCTGGAATTCCCCATTGCTTTAATATTTTAAGATTGGAACAGATGGTAATCTTGCTTTATTTTTCTTTAGAATGCGTATCATAATGTGACTGCAGAGCAGCTCTTTTTGAAGAACCTTATAGAAAAAAACTTTGTAATCGACTTGACTCAAGATTGACTATGCAGACTGAGAAGATTATGCTAAACAGTATTAGTTTTATTTTTGTACTGCAATGTTTAGTTTATTTTTAAATATGTTGAACTTGTCAAATAATTATGTATATTAAGTCTTTTGCTGTCTGGTGATTTGTAATCACCAGTTTAATCTCTGTGAATGTATTTATGAAAACCAAGAAATGTTTAGTTATCAGGGAAACAAGTAAAATTTTGATTGTATTGTGTTTTTAAAATAAGCTAGTTTTTTGAGGTATTTTGAACATCTTTTTATAATACTTCATCTTAAGACTTTTGAAAGGAGGTGATTCCCAATAAGGTGATCTAGTTTACCATAACAGTTTTGTCCATAAAATGTCACTTTGAAAGGTATATTTAGCTTCTGTTATACTTGACAGGTGGGAAACTGGTGTGTGTTGTCTTGATGTAGCAAACTGGAACCACTTGGTTGTGGAAATCTAAGTATATACTGGTTTAATTAAGTTTTTTCCTTTTGCAATTAAGTAAACCATGATTGTGATAAGTAATAATTTGGTAGAAAGAAGATGGCAGGTTTTGAAATTCTGGATGAGTAAAAAAAGTTATTCACTTACTAATGGCTTTGCATTACTTCAAAAAATAAAAGTTTACTTTATACAAAGAAGCTAAGCAAGGCAAGCTTAAGGAGAAAATTCTTAGACATCCTGATAATGATGACTGCTGCTGTTCTTGAGATAGGGTCTTGTTTTGTAGTCCAGGATGGCCTCAGATTTGTGAACTTCTTGCCTCAGTCTCCCAAGAACTGGGTTTATATACCACTATGCCTGGTTAAACATTTTTGCCTGGTTTAAATTTTGAGAGTTTTGTATTTGAAATAAATTAGGAAATACAAGCAAAACAGCAACAAAAGTAAAATCTTAGGAAGAGTCAAGCTGTTTTAGACTTAAATATTTTTTATGAATCTCTGTGAATGTATTTATGAAAACCAAGAAATGTTTAGTTATTTTCATGATTAAATTTAATCTTCAAATGAAAATTTTCTTGGCTATCTCAGGTACACCAGAGAAGAATCTGGTGAGATACAAACAAGCTAGTACTGTGAGTTGTTCTCACTTTCCACTTCTACATTTACAACCAGAGGCTATTTGGAGGTGGAAGAATGAGAGGTGAGAGAAAGGAACAGTAGAAGTTAAGAGAAGGATGGAATTAAAAGGTTTCAGAAGAGGTATGAGTTTAGTAAAGAATTACTACTTTTTTTAGCTAGGTCATCGTGCACATGCCTATCATCCCATCTACATGGAAGGCAGACAGGAAGATTGATACTTCAGTGCCATCCTGAGCAAAGATAATGTGAGACCCTATCTCAAAAAGAAAATTCAGGGCTGGTATGGCTCAGATGGTAGGGCACTTGCTTAACATGTGCAATGCCCCAGGTTCAATTCCCAGTAACACTGGGGGGAAAATAATTATTATCTTTTGAATAATAAATATCACTGGGAAACATGGGCGTTACCAACAATCAATCTGTCTCCCTAAATGGATTATCTATAAAGGCTGAAATTTCAGCTCAGGGTGTGAATGGGAATAAATGAAACACTTAAAAGCAGTTTGCAAAGGGGAGAAAACCAGTAGCTATTTAACATAGATCAGGAATTACTTGAATGGACTCAGCTCTGCTAATATTAGCATATGTTTATACAGTGCTCCAATTTCACTTGATTCTTCTAATCACTCTAACGTGGAAAAGCTGGGGACTAGAATGGAATCCACATGTGTTCAGTGGAATATTCCCCTCATTATACAGTCATAGGCTGCCACTTGGCTGCTAAAGTTCAGTTTGATATAAGGTAAAACAGCTTTGAAAAGGATGGAGCTGGCCACAATGTGGTGTGTGTGTGTCAAAGAATAAAAAAATAATAGTGGCATTTTCAAATGTTGCCATTAATACTACAATATATAACTGAAGTTAAAATTAAGATGAATGGCAATTTGATATGACAACTTACAAACCTCAATGTGGTTTTATTAATGCCAAATAATCTGAGCAAGACACATATATACAATTTATTAAAAACACACGAATACATTAAAATTTCACTATTTATACAGTCTAAATTCTAGCAACATATACAAATACTGAGTGACTACAGTACATGCCGAGGTAAGAAAAATACATTCTGGGAGATATAACTGACACCCATGCCATTTTTCACTTCCAATATGTATTTCAATACATGTTTTATTTCCTCCTTTCCCAGTGCCAAAAGAAAAAAAGAAAAGAAAGAATTAGGCACAAGTTGGATTAAATGAATGGGTGCCACAGTCAACCTAACAGGTATTTTAATAACTAGCCAACTCTTTATATTTTGCAGTTTAGGGACTTCAAGTTCAGAACCAAAAAGCAGAACTAACACGTAACTAATTTTTTAGGCAGAGCTTCATCACTTCTCTTAAGAGGGACTAAAAAACTTTCAGTGTCCCACACTATCTAGTTGTCTCATCAATCACGGTGTTTCTACAGGTTTTTTGCTCTCTAGGTGAGAATTTGGAGCCAAGGCAAAGAAGCTCAAGACTTATCACTGCCCAGTTTCGTGGCCACATTTGACTTAGATGAACTCACATTCTTCTCTCCCCTTGCTGAGTGAGGGGAGAAGGGAAGAGGCAAGAGTAATACATAAAGTCAAAATATTAATTCTTGTATAAATTCTCAACATGAACTATTTTCATCAGCAAATAAACCCATTGTTCAACACAAAGTGCAAATAGTGTAATGTGAACTTAAATAACTGAACTAGACCTGGCACATACAACAGGATCTATTTAGTTTTATATGATTTAATAAAATAAAACCAGAATTCACAATATCTTCTCTTTAACTCTGCTGGTTCCAAGGATCAAGTAACAGCCAAGTAAGTGTACTTTTATGAAACCTCTAATGGCCACACGTGGCAATCACTGATTCTTTTCTATAAATGCATTATTAGGAAAAAGGTTTAATCCAATCAACGACAGTGACTTAAGTGTTAGATATTTCAAGCAAAGAATAGAAATTCAAGGGAAATTTTGTCAACGATGGTTACTTTCACATTTTTAGTTGTTACTTGATTGTCTTCAAATCTGTATACATATCAGACACATAAATTTACTAAAAAACCAAAATAAAAAAAATCTCAAGTATGAAAGCTAATAGGAAAGTACAAAACCAGAATTTGAATTAGGCTCAGCTCTTCATCTGGAAAGTAAAAAATATAAAAATAGTAAAAACTAGATATTTTATTAAAATCATTGGTAGTTCAAAGACAGCACAGTGGTAATATGGATCATATCAATATCCATCATTTCAGAAAACATTTGCCTCATTTAAAAAAAAAAGTTCCAGAGAAAAGCAATCAGGTACACACAATTATACAAAATTAGCAAGCTTCTTTGGGAAAATGAAAAAGTTATCGAAAATGTCTCTCTTAAAGCCTCAAACAGGTATATGACTTGAAGAAAAGTATATTCTCTGTAAACTAAGGATGAATAAAAACAATAAAGCAATTTGGTTTACTCTGTTCCCACCTGAAAGGGGATAAATGCATTAATACATGTGCTTTACACATTCATACATGGTTTAATACAAGTTTAACTTCTGTGCTTTTTGTTTCAAATACTTTGAAACAAAATATGCATCAATTTTTCACTGAGTGAAATTGTGCCTCAAAGTTTGGGAAATCAAAAGCAAATGAAAATAAAAACAACAAAATCATACAAGGAAAAGGCAGGGAAGCTGCAGAAATAATTCTCTTTTTGAAGCAATCTTTTAGAATACTGATTACTTGAAGCAAGCAAAATGAAAATACTGTTCATTGCTATGCAAATTAAGTAAATTTGGCACCATCATAAGCTGCTGGCACAAGCCAAGAGAAATGAGTAGAGCCCAATGGGAAAGTACAATTTAACATTATGCCTAGAAACTAGGGTTTATGGATGAAGGAAATACCAAGATTTATTTGTTTATCAAATAAACATTTTCCTGCCAGTCTAAACATTTAAAGATGTTTTTTGCACTATAGCCTAATACAGTGCAGCTAATTTCTAATTTACCCTATCTGAAACCAGTTCTGGTCAGGTCACAAACAAGTGGTAACAGGGAAGTTGCTGGGACGCATCAAAAAACAATTTCATACTCTGGGATGCTATTACATCTGTTCCCCAGGTCTGATGTAAAGGACTATTCATGCCTCTCACCAGAGACAAAAGGCATAATCGCACTTTAATCAAGATACATGTTGGGTTTCTATTTCTTATGATAGTTTACTGAAGAAAACAGAAATTGAAAATGATTTTATTTGACTTTGACAGTCAAGAAAAATTTGTTTGTTTGTGTATATGTGTATAAAACCAATGAGGTCAAGTTATGGTTTCTTTTTTTTTGAAGATAATTGTGAAGCAGGGGATCTCCTAAACTGTAAATTGTTTCACTTCTGTTTTTACATAGAGAAGTGTACTTAAGGACATCAGAAGATCTGATTTAATGAGACTAAAAAAGTGAGCACTGCCTACTGAAAAAACTCCAACATTTTATAAACACAGAATACAGTTAGCCGTAAAGGGCCCAGAAGGAATGAGTAAGGATAAGACAATCAAGTGCTAAAATTCTTAAAGAGTGTTAGCCAGTGAAAAGTCACTCGCCCAACTCATGATAAGTCAGTTTCCCACCTATGGATCTTCCTAAGGGAAGACAGTTGTGTGTATGGTTGCAGTTGAACAATGCTTATATCAATAATTATTTTCAAAAAAAATCTTGAAAGCAATATAGGAATAAAAAGCATGATAGTACCTACCTTTCACAAAGGGAAAATTTCAAGCCATTAGATATTTCAAGAACAGTACCATGCATTATTGCCGATCAGGCTTATAGAATCATCTTGAGTTCATTAATGTACCTGCAGCATTGGTAATAAATACTCTCAGTGATTTTGAGTTTCTTTGAAGTGCATTATAGTGAGCTTCTTCTGTATTAAAATAGTGTTTTACAGTAGTAACAAACAGGATGTTTGAAATTTAACAGACAAACAGTAACTGTGCCACAGTAACACCTTTAAAGCAAGATGGCAAGATAAGTAGTTTCCTCTACCTTGGTCACCACATTTTCCCAACCACTTTTAGTGACAGATATGTAATACATTCTATATATTACTAACACTAATAATTAAAAAAAAAAAGGCCATGTGCTTTAAATCGACACTTTGTAAAAAAAGCAGCATCACCTTCAAAGGATTCCTTTAAAAACATCAGACCCCACCCCTTCCTGCTCCTGATACTTCCTGTGTACTCTGTGGCACCTGGTATACCAATTCATCTGGGGCAGCTGGACCTGACTTCCCACCTTTTGGGGTGTCATACTGGGCCTGGCCTGAAGAGCAGCTGTCAGTTCTGGAGAGAAGTGTATTATAAGTTCCCACTAGAGGGGGAGGTTGGTTCCCGGTAGCTTTGAAAGTGGACGTGGAGGGCAGACCAGCTGGGGCTGTGGGGTGCCCTGACATGTCCATGACAATGGGCGTTGCATACTCAGGCCCAGTGATGGGGAGAGGTTCAGCATAGGCATGGTACACGTCTTGCACAGGAGAGCTGTAAGGATCTAGATCTGCACAGCCTGCTTCTTTTCCTTCTTCTGGTTTAAAGGTAGATCT
Source organism: Castor canadensis (assembly GCF_047511655.1). NCBI lineage: Eukaryota > Metazoa > Chordata > Mammalia > Rodentia > Castoridae > Castor > Castor canadensis. Next base: position 48,003,831 of record NC_133390.1, read on the forward strand.
CTGATGAAGTGTACCAACAATTCCTCCTACAAGTGGCTGTGCATACTCTGCAGATATCACAAACACAGCAGAAATACGTAATTCAAGGTGGGCAGCTGCAGGTTACAGCAAAAGCAAACAGTTCTTTAGCACTGTTGTTGCTATCAACACAGACCTATGCATTTCCCACCTGTAAGAACCAACTTCAAAAACTGAAGATGTTACCTAGTATTTCACAGTAATAAACTAATATGCCAGAGAGCCTCATTCATGTAATTTTGCGTAAAAGGGTATATGTCCTTTAGATTTATAGACAGAAATATTTCATTACTGGAGTATTAGACTTGGAAATTTATGATATGTTTTTTCCTTTCCAAATATTAGGAAATGTTTAAAATCAATGTGTACTAGGATAATAGGACACTTGTAAGGCTCTGTTTTTCTGTTTCTCTTTCGTGCTCTCTTAAGCAACCCTGTTGTGTCTGTCCCCCCAAAACAAAACAAATGAAAACCCAGGTTTAAAGATACAATGCCCAGTCTTATGTCCCAATTTTGTGAACAGAATCTAAGACACAGAAATGAATCTCTGAAGGTCATCTTGTTTCTTAAAAGAAAAACATTCCTTCAGAAAATAGTTCATCTTTCACATATGAAAAAAGAAGATATAAATCCTAAGCCCTTCACAGCAAATATAGGCAGTTTCTCCCTCTCTCTGGGGTGAAGCCTGCTCATAGTTACCTGCAGAGTTAGTTTGAAGCACTGTGGTGACTTCTCTTGGACTCAAGTGATTAACTTCACTACTGCTGTAGCGAACTGGGGTTTCTTCATGTTCCACTGATTTGGCAGGGAGAAACTGCTTCATTCCTTTCCACCAACCTTCATTGTCATTGTAAGCCAAAAAGACCATTTGTGTAATAAATCTCTATATAAACTAGCCTTCATATTCAAGTTGGTTTTCTGCTTTGATAGACTACTCAATGAAAAGCAGAAATCTATCAAATGCATATGCAGAAGCAAAATACTCCTATTATATGCAGCCAGAGGTGGTTTGTAAATAAATTTTTCTCAAAAAATACTTTCCAAGGTTCCCCTTGAGATGTCAGCAGTACTGTGATCCACCTCACCCTTGCACATTTCTAATCTGCTCACAGCAGTGAACTCTTGTTCCAGAAGTGAGACTAGGACTGGGAGACTGGCAAGGGACCTCTGGTGTCACTTGCAATTCAGAAGATGACAACTCATCACCACAGAGATAGAAGACCTCACTGATTCCTAAACTGCTGCACTCCACTTGGTAAATAACTGTGGCCAAGTGACACACAAACTGTGTACAACGACCATAGTCCCTTGTTTCCGTCTCAGCAGTCACATGGTCACACTTTCTAGAAAGCTGATCTCAAGAGAAACTGACACATAGGAAAAACCACATAACTTTTCCAGAAGAAAAAAACAATGGCATGTGTTTTGAGAAATTTGCACATTCCATTTCATTACTTATTAGCTAAAAGAGATTTTGCAGAAGGTAAAAAATGGTTAGAAGAGAAGAGGAATGCCACTTTTCTAGCAATGGGGAGTACCCATGGGCCTGAGAACTATTTCCCTCTTTTACTATTGCCACTGTAGAGGAAAAAGAGATGCAAAGGACACATGAGTTACCTGCTCGATCCCAATAAGGTAAGTCATAGGTGCCTTCAGTTTTTTTCTTTCTGGAAAAATACAGGTGTGGGGGGGCAGTTAGCAAACACAGTGAATTCTCTGGTAAGAAACTTCTGAAACTGTAGCATAAACGCCAAAGTTAATAATTAGTCAAGAGTACACATTTCTAATTGCTGATCTGCCTTAGGGAGCCCTCTTCTTCATTTGACTTTCAATGCTGACACTTATAAATTCTGGTCTCTCATTAAAGTTACCGTGTCCACCTATTAATCCCTCAAAAAGTGATAAAGGAAAATAAAAAAGGCAAAGTCCATAGATTAAAAGTCCAAATCAAGTCAAAGATTCAGCCCTGACAGGCAGGCTATTATGATCAAATTATGTTAGGTCTGTTCTGGTTTCAAATGTAAATTATACAAATCTATTGGTTCAAAAAATTCTCAGAATAAAAACCATCTTCTTTTGGTTTTCTATTCTGCATTGTTCTTTTTTTCTTTGCCCCAGAGAAATTCAAAAGTGTCTCATACTGTTGACTGCACACATGCCATCCCCCCTTCTCTCCGCCCCACCTCACCATCCCAGCATAAGTTAGTGCTATCACTAATGGTGACAAAAGTGACGCTCCAGGCCTGGAAAGCAACAAAGCCTATGAAGAGGGTTATGAAGAGGGAAAAGCAATAAGTGCAACAAAGAAGTTCTACCCTGCCCAACCCTCAGAATTCTGATTTGTCCTCCCCAGGATAAATTTCTCCCTTATTAAGATTACTGTTTACCAAGAGTCTTTTATAAAGCAAAAAGCTGGCAAATGAAAGGACATCTTCTGGTTCAAGTGCATAAGTCTAATTTAACTAAAACTAGTGTTTTGCACTAATGAGCAGAAAGTATTCTAGTCAAGGAAAGAAGGTAAAAATAGCTATATGATTTGCTCAAGATCACAAATGTGGCTTTCATTAACAGCCCAAACCACTCATTTTTCCTACTAGAAAACATTTGTCTCCAGTTTAAGCCTAGTTTTCATTATTAATTTTAAAGGGGCCTCATTTTAAAAATCTAGCTGTATTTATATTTCATTTTTTCCAAATAAAGTAAAATGTAAATTTGTAGATGGTAGATCTTAAAGCTGTTAATCAAAACGACTGGAAAAGATGTAATATAATATTACAAATTAAAACTTCTATCATAAGATCAAATTTTAAAAAAATCAGTAATGTTTTGGAAGATACCCTATATGGCTAGGACAAAAATTTAATGGCATGACCCAGCCAAAGATTGTACTATAAAGGATTTTATATAACAAGTGTGAAGTAACAAGGGTTCAGGTTATTTATTCATAAGGTCTTAAAATAGTGGTTAGTATGGATTAACTAGTCAGTAAGTTACAGCTGTTTTCATTATTCTCCTTGTCCCTATTTTCCTTAACTCCTTGTCATGAAGTTAGTCATCAGTGATTTCAAGGACATTCATAGTAGTAGCTCTAGCTCTGCAGTTCAGCCCTCTTGTCCTGAATACCAGACATGTGCAACACTCTCTTTTGGGAGTCTGAATGTCCAAGAATCCTTTAAATCCTTTAAATACCATCCCAAACTAGTGTCAGGACCCGACCACTGCCTCTCAATAACTCTACACCCCACACTTTCCCTCATGTTCTTGTACTCTCATCACAGTGGATTATGTTTTCATTAATTGCGGTAACAGCAGTGGGTCATAGCACAAACTGTGAAGCTTGATCTAAAATACCATTCTGCTACAAAGTAACTGGGTGACCTTGAGGAAGGTGTTTATGCTGGAGGTCATCATTACTATTATTGTTTAGTTCAGTGAATGTATCATACCCTCACCTCTGAACTTTCATAAAGCTCTTTCCCCTGCTCTTTCCTGCTCCTCCCCTGCTGCACCTGTACTTACTCACTGGCTCAGCTTTCCCAATACCAAGTCTAGAGTGCGTGTGCTTCCCACCGTCTCCCTGCAGCATGCACTCTGGAGGTGGTAATATGGTTGAGTTTTCTGCATTGTATTGTTTTGGTCTGTAAGCTTTGGGTTCACCATGGGACTCCATAGCATATGGCTCAGTGCTTGGCACAGGGTAGCAGCCAACTATTCAAATACTTGTTGAATGGCTAAAGAAATGAAATCATCCTCTTTCTCCACCAAACTTGTCCCTCTTGCTCTGTTAACTCATGATATCACTACTGGTCTAACTGCACAAGTCACAAACATTAGATCAGCCCAGTTCCCTCCTTCTGCCTCCTTAGCAGACAACTAACATACATCCTCTTGATGGTGCTCTTCTTCAACATCTCTTCTTCCTTCTATAGAATCACTGTGCTACATTTCTGCCTGACTCAATTAGTGTCCTAACTCATCTGGCTGCCTCTTCTGTCTCTCTCCTCTTGAATCCATCCAATGTACCCTTTGTGACTCCTGTTACTACCTTGGTTCATAATATCACCTGTCTGCTTAACACTCAATGATTCCCCCATCTATAGAATAAAATCTGAATTTTTCCCAGAAAGCCCTTCCTGATCTAGGCCTAGAGTGCATTTCTGTGGTTACCACTTAGGACTCTCCCATACCAGCCCCACAGGAGATTAAACACTATTTTGCCTGCATCTTTGCCTTCACTCAGGCAATTTTCTCATTATGGGCTATTCTCTACTGTGATGGCCTGAGTATTTGTGTCTCTCCAATATTCAGATGTTGAAATCCTAACTCAACAAGGTAATGGAATTATGAAGTGGGGCCTTTGGGAGGTGACAGTTAAAGGGATTAGTGCCCTTGTAAAAGAGGCCTTGAGGGAGCTTATTCTCTCATTGCCCTTCATGAGGACACAGCAAAAAGGCACTGTCTCTGAGCCAGAAAGCAGGCCCTCACTAGTCATTAAATCTGCCAGTACCTCAATCTTCCATTTCTCAAGACTCCAGAAGAGTGAGAAGTAAATTTTTGTGGTATACAAACCATCTGGTTTATGGTGTTTTCTTCTAATAGCCCAAGCAGACTGAGTTTCCACCTAGGAAACTCTAACTCCTTTAAGGCAAGACATGTAGATTCCCCCTTTCTATCCTAAAACCAAGATAAATTTCTTGGTTTTTCCCCAGCACTTCCTAAATAACTCATCAAACCACATAACATAGTTCCTTGTTTTGTATCATTCAACCCTACCAAATACTTTGGAGAAAGAAATCAATCTCATTCTTCCAAAAAAATATTACTAAGTTCCTATTATATGTCAGACATTGCTTGTATCAGTGTACAGATCCCAATGTATAACTAGAACTTAAAACAATAAAGATACTTTATAACTAAGTGTGGAATTGAATTTGCTAGTTTTTAACAAGAATAAAGGAAATGTAATTTTTATTCTAATGACTTATGCTAACTCTCACTGTCAAAGAGGTGATTTATTCTGTATACAGTTCATCTTCTACACTTAGATTTATTTCACATTGGTATTTCCCCAGGACCAGTCAAGTGAACTAGCTCTGTACTAACCTGTTTCTCCAATGCCAAGCACAAACTAATATAAGGATGAGAGTAGTGAGGACCATGACTAGCACAGGGACAAGAACTGCAGCCAATGCTACATCTAAAATTATAAAAGCAAAAACAAAACACGTTAATGCCAAAAACAGAAATCACGAGGGAAAAGATTGAAAGATTTAACCACATCACTGTTCAACACTTTCCTATCTCAAAAAATACTTTACACAATGTTTATGAAACAAGACTGGGCGTGAGATGTCTACTGCAGACACTTTCACAGATAAATGGACATTTGCTACACTATCCATTCTATTCCAAATCTGAAATTTGCATATATTTTAAATCACCAAGATAAAACTGAAAGTAAATGGTAAACTGGGTGAAAACATTTTCTGCAAATATTGGTAAGGGTTAATATAAAGTCAAAAGTAAATAATATAATAGGAAAATCAGTGATTAACTAGGAACACATTAAAAAATAAAGCACTAAACACTTTAGCTTTACTAGTAATCAAAGAAATATAAGTTAAAATAAGACACTATTTTTACTTATCAAACTGGCAAATATTTAAAAGAACAACTAATTGTTGGAATGCCAGGAAACAGGTGTTTTTTTATGGGAATAAAAATGGGTAATACCCTCTGATTGGCATTTTGGAGCAATGTGTATAAAAATCTATTACAGTAGACAATTCTACATCTAGAATTTAGTCATGGGCAGAAATTAAGACATTCCAAGACATATCTTTAAAGATGTTTACTTCTATTTCTTTGTTCATAACAGTAAAAACTGGAAGTAATCTGAAAAAGTAAATCATAGTATCTTCCTTACAGTAAACTGTAACATAGCAATTGAAAATGATATTACAACACAATAGTAAAATATGTTTACATATCAGCCGGAAACAATGTAGTGTCAAGAACAGAAAGCTATTAACAAGTCAGAATGATACATGCTGGAGTTGGCAGGGACTAAGAGATCATTTAATCCTTATCCCACACATAGGGAGTCCTGTGGTCAGATACAGAAAGTGGTCTGCCCTAGGTTATGTGGAACATTAGTTTCTTACTTTGGCCCTCAATCAACTCTTAGCCATGAGGATAAAAATGGCAGCAAGTGCTGATATTCACTGGGACTAAGAGACAGACACTATCAAGACTGACCTGTACCACCTTCTTTATTCCATGCAATGACTACATTCAAAAGAGGAAGAGGCTGATGATAGAGAAAAAAGAGAGAGAATAATAATAAAAAAACAACAGGTCTTGAGAAGTTGATGGGTTGGAACCAGGCTGAAGTATGGGTAATATAAGGAATCCCTTTATGAATGCAATGAATGGAAGGTATGGGTAAGTCTGCAGGCTCCTCAGAAAGGGAGTTTCCTTCCTATGGGTTATACTTTCTTTGTGAAGTTAGAAGGTAACTGTGAGTGAGTGAGGGTCTTTTGGTCAAGTGTTTGAAAAATATGGAGTGTTTAAAGTAACCTCATTTGAGAAGAAATAGAAGAACTCACTAGGGAAATCTGAAAGATTGCCAGCACACATCTGACTACGTTATGTTTCTTGCCTGATCTTTTTTTTCTGATGGTACTGAGGATCAAACCTAGGGCTTTGACAGTACTAGGCAAGTGCTCAACCACTGGGCCACATCTCTAGGCTTCTCTAAATTTTTGGGGGACTGGAGGGAACAATCATGTTTAGATGGAAAGAATGACTGAATCAGAGGCTTTAAAATACCTGTATAGCTTCACCACCATCTCAAAAAGGAGCCAGAAGGTTAGAGCATCCTATTTGTTATTCTTTTTAAGTTTACAGGTACTTCACAACTAAAGTTCTGGAATAAGAGACTTAAGGATACTTTTATCTTTGAGATTTGGAGATTCTTTAATCAGATTTTTAAGAAAGCAGTATTTTTAAATGATTGTTCTGTTCTTCTATCCAGGCATGTGGATTGAGATTTTGCCTGCAAAATGGCAGGAAGTCTTTGGGAGATGCTAAGATCTCTTTCCTCTGAAAACTCTTCCTTCCCTCTGGCTTTTCGTTAAGCACAAGAATGAAATTAATCTGTAGAAATACCTCAGAAGACAGGGAAATTGGAGATTTATCTAACTCCAAGCAAATTTTTACAAAACAAGCCTAATTAAAGTTGTATGTAGCACAAGTTATTGTGGATGAATTGCTTTCTCCTTGCTGCACTTTCCTGAAAATGAGTTTGGCTTTTATCTGTCAGCAGTCGTAGTAATCCCACTGTGACACTGATGCCTCTTTTTCTGAATTCAACTGCAATTTTGTTTTTAAACAATTAGCCAAAAGAACTATGTCTTACCTATTTTGTTATCTTATTTATCATTAGCAACAATTGAAAGTAGATTCTAATATATTTGTACGCATGTGAAAAAAGTATAATTGTAAACATGTAAAAAACAAAGACCATAGGGTTTTTTTAAAATGAGTATGTTAATTCAGAGTCTTTTAAAAAAAGTATTAGTTTCTGTCCCACAAATCTGTTTTTGTTTTAGTTCTTTTGCCACCAAGTTCCCTCTCCAGCAAATTAAAACATAATCAGGAGCAAAAAAAGGTTGTTTCCTGCTATGATTTTAATAATTTCTAGAAATACTGAATTTCTAAACCCGAGATCTCAAATGTGTTTAGCTGGAAGAGGGAAAAATAATCGCAAGAGGAAGCCTATAAAACAGTAGCCATGTCTAAATATTTAATTTACAATTCTACATGGTACTAGAGAATAGAATGTAGATCAGTGCAGTTAGTCTTTTCCTGAAGAAGGGAAATTAACCTTTTTTTGGTATGTTTAAAAAATACTGTTGGAAGGAAAGAAACCAAGAGCTTAAGCTGGGTATGTTCCTGAAAACGTTAGTTGCAAACAAAACAAAACCCTACTATAATGACAGGTATTCACTGTTGCATTTTCATACCTTTGGTAACATTTGGAGTCACAGTAGTGTTTTTGATATCAGGAGTGGCAGTTGTTTGCTCTGTCTGTGCAGGAAATTCATTGCTACTTCGAGGTTGTAGTGGTTGAGTAAATTTTGGGGCACGACCTTAAAAACAGTTTTAAAAACTCTTTATTCTGTTACCTATACTAAGTTAAGATAAGGTTCTTTTTATGATGTTTCAAATATGTTTGTGGAAAATTATACCACAAATCCAGAAAATATCAAATTCTCACATTAAAAGTAGACATACCTTTGGCTACTTTGGGAGGAGCTGTGGTGTTTTTCAGGTCATTGCTGTTCCGAGGAGGTGGAGGTTGAGTAAGCTTTGGAGGACGGCCTTGAAAAATGGTTTAGAATAGTTTATATATATTGCTTTTAAAACTCAGATAAAAATAGTAATATTAAAAGCCCTCAACATTTCCCAAACTACTTAATTTTGCAGAGTGATTTTAAATCTCAGAGAGAATATATCAGAGAATAAATAGTATACTCTGCCTTAAATGTACAAATATATTGGATTTTTCACTTTTTAAATAACTAAATCATTTAAAATTAATCTTCTTTCTTAGGAAGGAGAATACTGGGGAGCAAAATGATACTGAAGTCTAAAACTACAATGGTGCCATCACAATTTGCCAAATTATTTATTCAATTCATTTAACAAGTATTTATGGAAAGCCAGCTAAGTCAGGCATGTTCTAATCTTCAGTGCTTATATTACAATACTTGAGACTTAATTAAAAATTTTCAAGACTGAGATTAGATTTGGAAAGCAATCTCAATGCATGATCTCAAGATAATGTTACTTCTTCCACTTGTAATCTTGGAAACCATTCTGATATATAACTTTATTAAATTACATTTTAATTTATTTTTCAAAATCCTTCAAAAAGATACTGGAATACTTAGGTTATTATAAACTACTGTACATGAGAATAGCAAAACTAGTTTAAGTTAATAATCTCTAGTAGCAAGGATTTTGGATGTTTCCAACACAAAGAAATGATATATGACTGAGGTGACCAATGTGCCAATTACCCTGATCTGATTTTTACACATTTTATACACATACTGAAATGTCATTCTGTACCCCACAGTTATTCATGATTACTATGTGTCAGTTAAAAATAAAAATATATTTAAAAAATTAACAATTCAGTGAAAATAACATGTCTAAAACACACTGCCTCTTTACCTTTAGGAATAAATTGACATCCAAGCAGTTCCATTTTCATGGCAATTTTCTGCTGCCATTGGGTAGGGTTCACTCTAATAAAACGCGCAATAATTGGTGGCAAAAAGTTATTACGTGCATCCTGGTGATAATCTTTGTTTCCTTGAAATATCTTTTAAAAAAACAACAAAAAAATTGGTACTTTACATGAAGAGAGGTCAGAGCTAAATTGCTCCACTTAGACTTGTTTCATGCTCTGTTCTGAGCCTTCAATGACATCTGTAAAGTGTGACAATAAGAAGTAACCTCTAAGAAAATAAATTATAATTTAGAAAAATGACTAAAAAGCTCCAAATTTTTCATCAAAAAATCATATACAAGCAAAACACTGAGCATGATAATCATTTTATGATGACTTATGAATTTAAGAAGAGTGCTAATTTAGTAATTTGGGAGAAGGATTTAATTACAGTGAAATAATATATTGTATTAATAACTTATTAACTCTTGTCCTGTAGAATTACCAATTACATAAGTGTACTGATTTTATTTTTAAAGTAAAAAGTGAACTAATCATACAAAGTCTTACAGAAAATACTTTGTGTGTTTAAAAAAAATTTTTTTTCAACAGTCTGAAAATGAACAAAGACTAGCAAATACATAATGGATATATACCACCATCTACTGGATAAACTGCATTATGACAGTTCCCATATTATAATCCCAATTTTCATTACTGTTACTATGTGAACAAAAAAGTAATTTTGAAAGACTGTTCCCATGCCTAATTTAATAATTTAGTTGCTACAAATGTATTATATAAATAATCGTCAGGTAAAAATGTGATTTTAAGTGACTATTTCACTCCCTGAACTATTTCAAGCAAATAATGATAGTATCTTAAACTGGATCAGCTTTTAATTATTTCTAAAATATTTTCACGTAATTAGCTCAGATGCTTTTCATAACAAAATAGTCAAGGGCACAGAAAACTAACTCAGCGTGTAAGTGAATCGCAGAGTAAGTCAGTGACTGGGTAGTGACTTCAATCTGACTCTTCTGACTCAAGTTCTTCCATAAACTAAAAAGTACCCTGCTTGTTCCCTCAGGCCAAATCAACCAGGTCCTTTTAAAAGAGCCACAATGAGTAGATTCTCACCTAAAATCAAAGTAATAAAGGTTTTTATCAGCTAAGATGAGAAGAGCAAATACATGTTTATCTCCCAAGTTATTTTCCAAATATTATGGCTATTTCTTCTTCACTGATACATATTGAATTAGATTGTAAAGTTCTAAAGAAATGTTATCTTTCATTTTTTTAAAAGGTTTGCTTTGAAGTTATAAAACAATCTCACACTTGGCAAGCTTCTCTGTATTCCTTAGGTATTACTCTGAAGTCAAAGGCAATTACTTACAGTTTTATTGTATTAGTGACACATTAACTATAGTGAAACATCATTTTGGACAAAATCTATTGTTAAAGTCTTACTCTGTACTGTCATTTCAATTTTATAAACAACTTAAAAAGAGAAAGACATTATAAACACTGAGTAAAAACATTTGCCTAAGTTAACAAATGAGCATTTATTGAAAATTCCTGTGCACACAGAGGTTTGTAAGGTGTCACTAGGAAAAAAATAGAAATGAAAGTCAAAGTCTCCTTTCTCAAAGAACTTAAATTTTATTGGATATTACCAAACATAAATATGGCATAATATCAGAAAGCAGGTTGTAGGTATACATTAATCTCATTTTCTGAAAATAAAAACAAATTTGCTATCTGCCTGTATGTGTGATGATGCACATGTGCAGGCTTAGGAAAGGTATAAAACGAACACACCAATTAACCAAGAAGAGGGTACTGAGGGGGCAGATGGAAAAATGTAAGTGAAAGAAACGAATGTTGTTTCATGTGAAAGAAACGAATGTTGTTTCATGTAATTCAATGTAAAGATTTCTCCTCTGTCTATGAGCAGTAGTAACACTTATTCTTCAGCCTTAAACATGTGAAAAACTATGTAAAATGGACCACACAATAGTTCTTAGACATTGGACAATAGGCAGCACAGGACAACAGTCACTGAGAAAAGGTAAGGAAATGAGGTGACCTCTGCTCACCAGTACTCTTGGGGAGATTTCCAGGTCACAGTGTAGGAAGAGAGATCCCAAACAGATCCTGGTGAGGAAAGAAAGCTCAAATATCTTGAGGCCAATAAGCATCTAGAATTTGCAGGGAAGAACTGAGGACAGAAGATAGCTGGAGAGGGTCTGACAGAGAAAGCAAGACAGTGACAAACTTCTAGGATCCCTGTGGAATTTTCCTTTAATGCCAGATTCACAAAGACAAAGGTAATATATTTTCTTTCATATGTGAAAGATAGATTCAAAAGATAAACATACACAAATACAAGCCTGATCATATATATACATATATATATATACATGTATCCATATATCCATATATAAATGTTCCCAGCAGTCAGGCTGTTTGAAAAGACTAAGGGGAATAGGGAGAGGAAAAGAGAATGACAGAAAATGAGTAACACTGAAATATGTTGGATAGGATATAAGGAAAGGGTGTAGGAGGTGAATATGGTGGAAATATTATGTACTCATGTATGAAAATGGAAAAATGAGACCTGTTGAAACTATTCCAGGAGATGGGCATATAGGAGAATGATGGAGGGGGTGAATTCAACTATGATATATTGTAAATATGTGTGTAAATCTCACAGTGTATCCCCAGTAAAACAATAATATGATAATAAAAAAAATTTACAAAAAGAGAAATATATCCTACATCAGTGTAGGAAGAAGGCATAAGGAAATGCACTGAAATCTGTTGAGTAACAGGCATAAGAATAATAGAAGAGGTTAGACTAATTAAAGTACAATATATTCACAGGTGAAAGATCATGGCAAAATCTCTTTGAACACTGAACATATACTTAAACAATGAAGGATAGGAATGTCAATAGTACACTCCTGCTGGGGGAGTGTACTATTGGGAGGTGAAGGGAAAATGAAGAGGATAAATGAGGGTAAATATGGTCAATGTTCTTTATATATGTGTATGAAGATAGAACACTGAAACGTGTAAAAATCATTTTAAGTAAGAGGGAGAGGAATAAGGGGATGGTGGGATGAACCTAACTAAGGTACATTGAAAGCATACATGAAAATGTTACAATGGACCCCCTATTTTATATGCTAATAAAAATATTTTAAAAATTAAAAAAATATTCAGCTTCACGTAAATAAATAATCTGGGCCAGGAAAAAATTCACTAGGAGCCAAAGTATCACTAGAACAATTCTCACAGCTACACAGGTTTGGGAACATTTCACAATGCCAACACAAAGAATGGAGAAACCTCACAATACATGGGAAATTGAGTTGAGTACTAGACTAGTTCTGTCTCAGTGATAGGGGACAAATTAGAACTAAAGGTTGCTCAGGTCCTGCCTAACAAAACTTAAATGCAAACCCTGAAAAAAAACAAATTGCTTTTTATTAGCTTACCTGCATCACAGAAGAAAGCTCAAAAATATCTAAGAGAATAATAATGATAATAAAAACAAATACAGCACCAAGCAATGACATAATGAATCAGTATGAACCATATATAAACCAACAGTGGCTCATAATGTCTTCCACTTAATAAAAAATTGCCAGGCATGTAAAATATCAGCCATATATTCAATATAAAAGGACCCAGATATGACATACAGTAGAATTTGCAGATAAGGAGATTAAAAGAAATATTGTATGCTCCATATGTTTCAGAAACAGACAAAGTATGGACATGTAAACTACAGATGTAAAAGAAATTTTAAAAACCCTAAGCTTAAAATCTAGAGGTGAAAAATACAACATTAGAGATAGAAATACACTGGATGTGATCAACAGCAGATACAGTAGAGAAGAATAAATTAGTGAACTTGAAGACAAAGCAACAGAAATTTTCCAAACTAAATTATGAAGAGAAAAAAGATTTAAAAAGCAAAAACAAAGCACCAGTGAATTGTCTGATATCCTCAAGAACCATAATATTCATGAAACTGGAAGTGGGGAGGGAAAATATTTAAAGCAAAATGGCCTATAATTCTCTACATTTGATGTAAACCATAACTTATGAAGAAATATGAAAACTCCTTAAAACCACATCAGAATCAAACTCCTTAAAACAAATGATAAAGAAAATATTAATGCAGCTACAGAAATAAAGACTTATTACACATTTAGGAAGAAAGATAAGATGGATAAAAGAGTTCCCATGAAAACCAATGCAACCCAGAGAACAGAATAGCAACGTATTCAAAGTGTTTAAAGAAAAAGGTCAACCTACAATACTATAGCTAGTGAAATTATCCTTCAAAAATGAAGGAAAAAAGAAGTCTTTTTCAGAAATATAATTCAGTGCTATTGAAAGGTGTTACAATACCAACATGAATAATTCTTAAAATTTAATCAATTTAACTATATTCCACAAATATAATAAATATTTCACAAATAAACAGGGATGTGCCAGGGATAAAGAATTACCAAGTTTGGGGCATTAAATAGAAGATAGGTATGTAGACAGTTCTGCTATTTGCTTCAACAGGTAGAGGGTAACCAAAAATGAAGGAAGTTCATGTGATATCATCAACAGGAAGAGAAGAAAGAAGGCCTTGAATAGCAACAGAAGAGTTTAAATCTATAAAAATAGTAATAGGGAGCCCCAAGACTTTTAGAGAGAGATAAGAAAAATGGTAATTGAAGAAATATTACCAAATCATACATATGATACATAATTAAAAATATCATATAACCAAAACCAAACTCATTGAGAAGGTTCATTGAAAAAATATGCTCACAGTTTCAACTCTACATGGGAGGCACCTATATTCCTTTGGGACAGAAACACCATCATTTAAAGATTCTTTCGGTCATTGACTAGGAGTCTAAGAATGGGGTAAAACACCTGTGTGGAATCCACTTCTGCCTACTCTCCACACTTTATCATCTCTACAGTTCATTCAAGCATCTTCACAATCTTTTGATAACTAAAAATGCAGTGACACAAGTCAGTAAAGTACTTACTACACGATCACCAAAAGGAACCTACAATTTTCTAAACTAACATTACTTAAAACAACCAGAAGAGGGCAGTGTCAGCCAAATTGATATTTCACTTCTACATCTTTATGCAGGAGGGCCTTGGAGAATTCTGGCAAAGTTCCATTAAAAAAAAAAAGAAATTTTTAAAAATGCCTTGGAGATAATTTTACCTTATCCTGTTCCACACCAGGTTCTCTGTAAACAGTCCATTTCTGTCCATCATCACTGTACAGAATTCTATAGGCAGACACATAGTAATTGTGCTCCACCATGGTGGACCCAGTGGTTGTAATACCTGGGGAACGAAGAGTTGCTTTCATTAGTGCACAGGTCTGATTCCCGAAGTTCGCCCAGCGCGGAGCACAAACACCTGTGATGCGCTGTGTAGATGTTTCTGTCCATGGCTCATTTCCATTTCTAAGTGAAGTTTTCATCAAAATAGTTACTAACTTCTTGGCTTTATTCCCTTGCAGAGATAGGAAGAACTTTTCTATTTTGGCAGCTTGTGCTCATATCATTATAAAAGAACTTTTCTATTTTGGCAGCTTGTGCTCATATCATTATAAAAGAACTTTTCTATTTTGGCAGCTTGTGCTCATATCATTATAAAATACATTGCAATTCCTGACTAAGAATTACTTCCTGGGAATAAACAAAAATGATGACTGGTATTATTTTCAGTACCAAAGCAAAATAAATATTTTAACAAAATTACCTAAACCAATCTTGACCAATTATTCTGATCATTTGCTAAGTTCACATAATAATTTTATACTCAGTGTAAGTGGAACATTATTTACAGCACTTAAAATGGACTTTCCCTGAACATAAATTTCTCTGAATAAGAGGTTATTTAGATGTCTCAAGATAATGTTACTGAAGCTCTATTTTAAACAAATTTTATTACAATGAAAAAGAAAACACAGGTTGCTCCAAAGGCACTTGCACACATGTTTACTGCAGCACTATTCACAATAGCCAAGTTATGATAACAGCCAAGATGCCCCACTATCGATGAATGGATTAAGAAAACGTGGTATTTATACACAATGGAATACTACTCAGCCATGAAGAAGAATGAAATCTTATCATTTGCAAGTAAATGGATGGAACTGGAGAATATCATCCTGAGTGAGGTTAGCCAGGCCCAGAAGACCAAAAATCGTATGTTCTCCCTCATATACGGACTTTAGATCAAGGGCAAACACAACAAGGGGATTGGACTTTGATCACATGATGAGGTGAGAGCACAAAGGAGGTATGAGGACAGGCAAGAACCCCCCCAAAAAAACCCGAGATAGCATTTGGAGTCCTCAATGCAAAGGAACTAATGCAGAAACTTTAAAGTGACAGAGGCCAATAAGAGAAGGGAACCAGGAACTAGAGAAAAAGTTAGTTTGAGAACAATTAATTTAGAATGTAACACATATGTACAAGAAAGTAATGTGAGTAAGCTCCCTGTATAGCTATCCTTATCTCAACTAGCAAAAACCCTTGTTCCTTCCTATTATTGCTTATACTCTCTCTTCAACAAAATTAGAGATAAGGGCAAAATAGTTTCTGCCTGGTAGAGGGGGGAAAGGGAGGGAGAAGGAGAGGGTGGGGAAAGGAAGCGGGGAGGGGAAAGGGGAGAGAAATGACCCAAACATTGTATGCACATATGAATAAAAGAAACAAAAAAAAGAAAAGAAAAGCTATTAGGAATTAAGTATGAGCTTTCCTTTCTCATGTTTCATAAAACTATCTCCAGTAATAATGTAAGTAAAGAAAACTTGAAATACAATGGTGAAAGCCCTTTGAACAGTGAATATACATGTAAAAAAATGAAGGCCAGGAATGTCAAACAGTTCCTGTTAAGAATGGGTTCTAGTGGGAAGTGGGGGAGTGAACACAGAGGGCGAAGGAGGGTAATATGGTCAGTGTACTTTGACAAGTATATATGGCTTATATACTTCTATGAAAACTGAACAATGAAACTTGTTGAAATTGTTTTAAGAATGGGAGGAGGAGGGTGAGGAAGAATGATGATAAGATGACTCTAACCAAGTACACTGTAAGTGTATATGGAAATGTCACAATGAAACCCTCCTGTACAACTAATATATGCTATTAAAAATGTCTTTAAAAATACTTGAAACCATCATATTTGCAGTCACTCAATTTTCTATGAAAATCTTAGATGTTACTGGATTTTTAAAATAAAATCAGTATTATCAGTTACTACAGAAAAGTATGTCTCTTAGCTGGGTGTGGTGGTTCATGCCTGCAATATCAGCTACTTAGAAGGTAGAGGCAAGAAAACCATGAGTTTGAGGCCAGCCCCAGCAAAGTTAGCGAGGCCCTATCTAAAAAAACAAAATAAAAACAAAAGGGTTGGGGGCATAGCTTAAGTGGTAGAGCACTGCTTAGCAAGTGTGAGATCCTGGGTTCAATCCTCAGTACTGGAAACAAAAAAAAAAGAAAAGGAAAAACTAAAATTATGTCTCTTAACCTGTTATCTTCTTTTCCTTAGTCAGATCTATTTGTAACCACTGATATTCATCAGTGACAAAAGCAGCCCAAGGAGGTCCAGGTTTTCTTAGCCTGGCCTTTTCAGGTTTCCAGCTGTTCTCCTGCCCTGTGTAGTCAGTCCACTCCAGCACAGAGGATGCTGTTATTTGAGGATCAGCAATCACACCTGATTCCATCCCCAGTGTTCCATAACAACCTGAAACAAAGAAGAAAGTTAAATTGGTTTCCAGATGTAAATTCAAAATCTTTATAACCTGCTTAACTGTAAACTTCCTATTACACAACTAGGCAAGTGCTTCTTGGGCCTACATCTCTGTGTAGAAACTTACAAATGTACAGTTGTCACTTGGAATCTGTGGAGTGTGTCTGGATCCGAGACACACTCCACCCCCAGAGGGTACCAAAATCCACAGATGCTCAAGTTCCTTTACATGAAATAGTGTGGTATTGGCATATAACTACAAATACCTTCCTGTATACTTTAAATTATCTCTAGATTAGCTGTAATGCCTAATACAATATAAATGCTATGTAAATAGCTATTATACTGCATTGCTTTGGGACTAACAACATGAAAAAAAAAAGTCTTCAGTATAGATGCATTTTTTTTTTCTCTCAATCTGCAGATGTGGAAACCATGGGATGGAAGACCAAGTATATTCATTCACTAGCAGAACTGTTAGTTTATGGAAATACATTACTCTCTCTGGAACACCTACCAGTTAGCAGGTGGTTTAGTCATTCATACACTTCCTTCAGGCTTTTGCTAATATGTCACCTTCTCTATAGATGGCCTTCCCTGACCCTAAGTAAATCTTTAGACCAGTTCTGCATTTCCTATTCTTTTCTTGGGAATTTATCCATACATCTTTTTCCAGATTGTAAACAGTACATTATAAACAATAATTTATTCATTCATTTTTATTGTCACTCTTTCACTCTGCGAATGTAAGTTCCAGGAGGACAGGAGTTTATTTTGCTAACTGTTGTATCAGTAGCATAAGAATAGTGCCTGGCAAATAAAAAACAGCACTCAATAAATCATTCGTGTTGAATTCTTCTTTAGACAATTTCAAAAGTCATCTTCTCTAAGGGAAATCTCTTTGCTTATGAGATCATCTCCACATTAATATAGAATTCCAGTTTATTCTAATCATTGCATTATTATATATCTATTTACTCACAGTGGTGTTAGCACAGACAAATGAGAAAGTACAAGACAGCAGTAGGCACAAATGCCTGATAGTCAGTGTTCAAAAACTACTATCTGTTATACAAATTACAATGTTACAAAGTCCACAAAAGGCTTACCACTTGTCTTAAATGTAAAAAGACTTGTAGATAAGTGTCCCCTGAAAGAAAGAAAGGTTTTATTTTATTGTGACATTCATATAGCACATGACTTTCTCATGTTTACCTTAGTGAAACTTTCTCTTTTGATTTGCTCTCCCATTTAAAGAACTAAGATCTTATTGCTAAACATTAGACAACTGATATTGTTCTTAGGAAAAAAGTCTCATTTCTAAACAGAACAACTTTTGACATCAGCATAAACAACTTTCTCTATATGTCTAGCACCTGGTTTCACATGTCACCTTTAATATATACTTATTTTATTTCTTTTTCATGAAATAAATTGACTCATAAACCTTTTCTATGGCAACTGCTTTTAGTCAAAGTACATGAAAAGGTATATTCTCAGAGAATGAGGCTCATGTTTTGTGAGCAAACAGAAAAAGAAATAGCTATTAATGGGAAACTATACTTTTTCTGGGGAGTAGTAGGGGGAGATCACCATGTCTGAGAGTTGAGTTTCCATAAAGAATGCAGCACTACATAAGGATTTCAAAGGAACGGGCAGAATGGGTAAGCTGATGAGCATGTAGGGGTGAGACAGTGAGAAAGAAGTTCACCATGTGGCAGGTCTTAAGACCACATGGCATTTACCAGGGACCTGGAGGAATAAAATCGTCAGTGTCCACTCTTGCCCTTCACACAATGTTTAAATGGTTACAAAAGGGTATAGTATCACCGTATTTTTTAAAGTATTAAAGAGAGAATGCACATAAACAAATACTTCTTTCTAAGGGTAGAACAGGGGAAAGGAATGAAAAAATATATAAAATAGAGCAGAAGAAACCAAAAGAAAGAAAGGGAGATGAGTATGCAAGGGATGGACAAATGACAGCCAAGGAATGGACTCTTATATAGCAAGTAGACAAACAATGGTTTCTGTATGATTAAAAAGCTGTGAATACAAAGAAACAACAAAAAACGTATGAGTCATGCAATCTTTTTTTTTTTTTTTTTCTTTTGATGGGCTATGTAGTCAAAGCTGTCTTTAAACTCTCAATCCCCTGCCTCAGGTTCTCAAGTGCTAGATTACAGGCATGAGTCACCACACCTGACTAATAGGTGGAATTTTACAGAAAGAGGTTGCCCACTACTATTCTGTCTTGTCCTGGGTATGGATCATGCTCTTGTCTTCTAACTGAAATCTAGCCCAGGGCCTCTAAAAAGAATTTGGCTTTAGTTAGGTTTGGTATTGTCTGCAGGATGAAGTATATCTAAAAGGCAAGATTTATACCAAAAGACTGTTAAAACTGCACTCCATTTAACGGTTCAAGTTCTACTGCTTTGATGCCCAGTCTTATGTCTTATAAAACAGCAGAACACTGTAGAGATCATAAAAATGCAATCTTCAATATTTTCTTCAGATGATAGAGAGATTCATAATAAATGCAAATTTTATTTTATATTCAAAAAATTCTAATTACCTTCTGACCATTCTGGTTTGCATGAGCTAAAAGGAACAGAGTAGTTTTAACTCCCGATCTTTAAAATAAAGTAAGGATTTGGAAACAAACTTCTAGTCTTTCATTTTTGACTTTTCCAAAAATTAAGAAAGAAGAGACAAATAACCCTTCCAAATGAATACCTTTTTGAAGTAGAACAAGCTAAAATAACACACCACTGTCTGTACTCCATAAATGGGAGTACTTCTGCATTCATGTTACTTCATGAACACAATTAAGTAACATTGTTGAGATCTAGCTAATCCCTGCTCTCCATACCAGCATGCTTTCATAAATAGCATATATACTTACACCACAGACGTGACGTTGTTAGCCAGAGAACTTTCATAGTATGGGATGCCTTTGCTAATTACAACACTGATTTGACCGCCCAACACATTTGACACTACTCCTGCATGCACACCAGCCATGCACAGTGGTGAGGACTTGAAGGGAAAAAGAAAAGTTCTTAATTTTGCTTTGATAATTTATAAGCAAGACACTTCTACTTTCTCAAGAAACCAAATGACCTGGGAAGTTTTCTCATAAACACAGATTATCAGTGCTATAACATAACAGATTTTTAGCAGAAGAAAAATAATAAAAATTAAGTATTACTAAAAGAATTCCTAAAAATAAAAAGATAAAGATATATGATAGATATGCCTCAACTCTTCTAGAGTTAAAAAAAGTTATATCACAACTTCAAAATTAGTCCATATCCAACTTACATCTCTATATCCATGAGGAATTGTTCCAGATATCTCAGCAAAAGGAAGCAGACATCCAGCTGGACAGTATTTACTGAGAAATGAAAATAAGTAAAAGGTTATATGACACTGTACTTTCTGGGGAAAAACACCCCCTCCCGATCACATATTCTTCATAATCTTATCATGCCGACAGTACCAAAACTTCTTTTCAGCCCTTACAGATTTTCTTCCATCTGGATTCACCTACACATTTACAAAACCTTCTTCATTTTCTATATACTACATTATTTTACTCCATAATGAATAGTAAACATGTTTCTATTGTAAAACCTATTTATCATATTCCATAGATTTATGTGAATGTCCATTATGTTGTCTGCCCAGTTTTGGGCTGTGCTAGACATTGGATTTACAAAGATCAACCAAACAAATATGGCCCCTGTCATCACTGAATTCACATTCCAGTAGTGGAAGAAGACCCAAATGAATAGAAAAGGCACTCTGAAGTAACTGGGAGAATTTAACTCAATATAATATATATATTGATATGTACCAGGTAGCATCCTAAGTGCTTCAGATAATCCACACAAATCCTATGTGGTAGGCACAATTATTATTCTGATTTCAGGATAAGGAATTGTAGAACGAGAAGATAGAAGATGGGCTCTAGATTCTATGCTCTTACACAGGACTCTACACAGCCTCAATTAGGGAACAGGACTTTGAGGAAGTGAGGCCTCAGAAGTGAGTTGAAGGATGTAGGTAGGAAATGTACATCAATCACTAGGAAGAGAATGGCGCTGAGGGAGGATGGCCTGGTGTGTCTCCAAGTATGGATGGCCAGTGCAGGTAGAAAGTTGTGAGCAAAAGGAAGGTTAAGGAGATGGGCAGAGATCTAACAGATCATGCAGAAGCCTTGTAGGCTATGGAAAGAAGTGTGGAATAGTATTTTTAAGAAAAACAGGAAGCCAGTAATGGATTTTGACATCTTACATGCATAATTAGATTCCTATTTTTTAAAAAGATTATTCTATCTCCTAGAAAAAAAATAGACTCTAAGGAGTCATGAGTGTAAGCTGGGACACGATAAGGAAAATAGTGCAGTAGGTCAGGACAGCTGTAATGGTTAATCTTGATAGTCAATTTGGGTGGATTGAGAAGTGCCTTCAAGATTAGTAAAACATACCTCTGAGTGTGTGTGTGAATACACTGAGTATTAACTAAGCAGGGAAACATCCATCCTAAATGTGGACAGTGCTATCCCATAGGCTGGGGCCCAGATGGAATAAAAGGTGAATAAGGAAAAAGCCAGCCAGTGCAGATATTTGCTCTCTGCCTCCTGGCCACTATGATGAGAGCTGCTCTTCTCTGCCATGGCCCTCCCAGTCATAATGGACTGAAACCTCTGAAGTCCTGAGCCAAAACGCATCCTTCTTTCCCTTTTAAGCTGTTTTTCTCAGGTATTTGTCACAGTGATGAAAAAATCTGTTTAATACAAGAGGGATGATAACAGCTTGGATGTGGATGGTGATGGATGATGGAGAGTCAGGGGAAGAGGGGGAGGCCAGTTGACCTGCTACCAAGTGACGCCAGGTTACCACTGTTGACCAGGACCTCTCAGTGTAGATGAGGGGACCCTTTCCACACAGGGAGAACCATTTTTGTAGACAAAATGAAGGTTCTTTGGGGGAATGGCAGCAAGTTGGCAGGAGGTTGTTGAGATTAGTTGTGAAATATGAGAATGATTTTTGCCAAGCAGAGGTAAATAAAGTGATTCCAGGCAATAACTCTGAGAGCTTAGAGCAGAGCTATAAATAACATGATGTACAGAGATGAGGCCCAAAAGCTATTCATGAAAGACATTTCAGACAAAGTGAAAGAAGCTGGACAACTTTTTATAATAATAAAAGAATCTCTCAACATTTAAAAAACTAGTGTATATTGATTGTACAGGAATTTCATTGTGACATTTCCACATACTAATATAATGTAATGTGATCAAATTCACTCTTTTAACTACTCTCTTTCCTTTCTCACTGCCCCATTTTTGTTTTTACAATTTTTTTTAATTTCTTTTATTCATATGTGCATACAATGTTTGGGTTATTTCTCCCCCTTTCCCTTCACCTCCCCCACCCCCTCACTTCCAGGCAGAAACTATTTTGCCCTTATCTCTAATTTTGTTGAAGAGAGAGTATAAGCAATAATAGGAAGGAACAAGGGTTTTTGCTAGTTGAGATAAGGACAGCTATACAGGGAGTTGACTCACATTGCTTTCCTGTACATGTGTGTTACCTTCTAAATTAATTCTTCTCGAACTAACCTTTTCTCTTGTTCCTGTTCCCCTTCTCCTATTGGCCTCTGTAACTTTAAAGTTTCTGCATTAGTTCCTCTGCATTGAGGACACCAAATGATACCTTGTTTTTGTTTTTGTTTTTGGGTGTCTTGCCTATTCTCATGTCTCCCTTGTGTGTTCTCGCTTTATCATGTGACCAAAGACCAATCCCCTTGCTGTGTTTTCCCTTGATCTAAAGTCCACATATGAGGGAGAACATATGATTTTTGGTCTTCTGGGCCAGGCTAACCTCGCTCAGGATGATGTTCTCCAGTTCCATCCATTTACTTGCAAATAATAAGATTTCATTCTTCTTCATGGCTGAGTAGAATTCCATTGTGTATAAACACCACATTTTCTTAATCCATTCATCAGTAGTGGGGCATCTTGGTTGTTTCCGTAACTTGGCTATTGTGAATAGTACTGTAATAAACATGGGTGTGCAGGTGCCTCTGGAATAACCTGTGTCACATTCCTTTGGGTATATTCCCAGGAGTGGGATTGCTGGATCATATGGCAGATCTATGTTTAGATTTTTAAGAAGTCTCCCAATTTTTTTCCAGAGTGGTTGTACTAGTTTGCGTTCCCACCAGCAGTGTATAAGAGTTCCTTTTTCACCACATCCTCGCCAGCAACTGTTGTTGATGGTGTTTTTGATGATGGCTATTCTAACAGGAGTGAGGTAGAATCTTAGTGTGATTTTGATTTGTATTTCCTTTATGGCTAGAGATGGTGAGCATTTTTTCATGTGTTTTTTGGCCATTTGAATTTCTTCTTTTGAGAAAGTTGTGTTTAGTTCACTTGTCATTATTGGTTCATTAATTTTGGGAGAGTTTAGTTTTTTGAGTTCCCTGTATATTCTGGTAATCAGTCCTTTGTCTGATGTGTAACTGGCAAGTATTTTCTCTCACTCTGTGAGTGGTCTCTTCAGTTTACAGATGATTTCTTTTGTTGAGCAGACACTTTTTACTTTTATGAAGTCCCCTTTGTCTATGCTTTCTATTAGTTGCTGAGCTGCTGGGGTTCTATTGAGGAAGTCTTTGCCTATACCTATTACTTTCAAAGTATTTCCTACTCTTTCGTGTACCAACTTTAGAGTTTGGGGTCTGATATTAAGGTCCTTGATCCATTTTGAGTTAATACTACTACAAAGTGATAAACATGGATCTAGTTTCAGTTTTTTGCTGACTGCTAACCAGTTTTCCCAACAGTTTTTGTTGAAGATGCTGTCTTTTCTCCATTGTATATTTTTAGCACCTTTGTCAAAAATAAGTTTATAGTTGTGTGGATTCATATCTGGGTCCTCTATTCTGTTCCACTGGACTTCATGTCTGTTTTTGTGCCATTACCATGCTGTTTTGATTGCTATTGCTTTGTAATATAATTTGAAGTTAGGTATTGTGATACCTCCAGCATTATTCTTTTTGCTGAGTACTGCCTTGGCTATTCATGGTCTCTTGTGTTTCCAAATGAACTTTAGGGTAGATTTTTTTTAATCTTTGATGAATGTCATTGGGATTTTGATGGGAACTGGATTAAACATGTAAGTTGCTTTTGGTAGTATAGCCATTTTTACTACGTTGATTCTACCAATCCATGAGCATGGGAGATTTCTCCACCTTCTATAGTCTTCCTCAATCTCCTTCTTCAGGGTTTTATAGTTTTCCTTGTAAAGGTCATTCACATCCTTTGTTAAGTTTACTCCTAGGTATTTGATTTTTTTTTTGAGGCTACTGGAACTGTTTTCATATATTCTTTCTCA
This sequence comes from Castor canadensis, assembly GCF_047511655.1. Lineage (NCBI taxonomy): Eukaryota > Metazoa > Chordata > Mammalia > Rodentia > Castoridae > Castor > Castor canadensis. Next base: position 48,028,290 of record NC_133390.1, read on the forward strand.
GTTTGTTCATTATTAGGTATTTGAGTTTTTTTGAGGCTATTGTAAATGGAATTGTTTTCATATATTCTTTTCCAGTTTGTTTATTATTAGTGTATAGAAATGGTAATGACTTTTCTATGTTGATTTTATATCCTGCTACCTTGCTATGTCTGGTGTCTACAAGTTTTTGGGTAGAGTTTTTTGGGTCTTTAAGGAATAGGATCACATTGTCTGCAAATAGGGATATTTTGACAGTTTCTTTACCTAGTTGTATTCCTTTTATTCCTTCTTCTTGCCTAATTGCTCTAGCTAGGAATTCCAGTACTATGTTGAATAGAAGTGGAGATAGTGGGCATCCTTGTCTCATTCCTGATTTTGGAGGGAATGGTTTCAGTTTTTCAACCATAATGTTGGCTATAGGTCTGTCATATATAGCTTTTATAATGTTGAGGTACTTTCCTTCTATTCTTAGTTTTTTTAGAGATTTTTATCATGAAATGGTGTTGCATCTTATCGAAGGCTTTTTCTGCATCTATTGAGATGATCAAGTGATTTTTGTCTTTGCTTCTGTTAATGTGCTGTATTACATTTATTGATTTGTGTATGTTGAACCAGCCCTGCATTCCTGGGATGAAGCCAACTTGGTCCTGGTGAATAATCTTTTTGATGTGTTGTTGGATCGGTTTGCCATTATTTTATTAAGGATTTTTGCTTCAATTTTCATTAAAGAGATTGACCTATAGTTTTCCTTTTTGCAGGTGTCTTTGCCTGGTTTTGGGATGAGTGTAATACTGGCTTCATAAAATGTGTTAGACAGTTTTCCTTCCCTTCCTATCTTGTGGAACAGTTTGCTATTCCTGCCTTTCTTTTTACAATTCTTAAAGTTTTTTTGGAGATAAGGTCTCACTATGTAGTCCAGGCTGGTCTTGAGTTCACAATCCTCCTGCTTTAGCCTCACAAGTGGTGGGATTATAGGGGTATACCACCAAGTACAGCTCTCAAGATTTTTAAAGGAAATGATCCCATATTAATTTTGTTTTTTAATCATTATTATTTTTTTGCAGGTTATGGAGACTGAACTCAGAGGCTCACGCTTGCTAGGCAGGTGCTCTACCACTTGAGCGCCTCTGCCAACCCCTTTTGCATTAGTTATTTTTGAGATAGGGTCTCACTTTGTGCCTAGGCTGGCCTTGACAGCTGTCCTATTTGTGCTTCCCCAAGTAGCTGAGATGACAGGTGAACACCACTGCCTCCAGCCACTGGTTGAAATGGGTTCTTGTGAACTTTCTCACAGGGTTGGCTTCAAACTACAATTGTCCTGATCTACGCCTCCCAAGTGGTAAGGATAATAGGCTTGAGTCACTGCACCCAGCTAGATACACATTTTGGAAAACCAACTTGTAGTGGTGTGAAAACCACTTTGCAGAAGAAAGTGATTAAAGGACAGAAGTGGGAAATAGATGAAAGGTTAGTCCTATTCTAGGCAAGAGGCAAAGGTATAAAGCAGAGTAGAAATGCTACTTTGAGTAAGAGCACTGAGAAATTATTGCAAACCCTAAACCAACCTTTTCCCTTTTTTGAAAACAAAAATAACTTTGTACTTTTATTAGCAGTTTTGCTAGATTTAAAGAGCAAGTAGGTCTATTTTTAAGGCATTTAAGTGTTATATTTTCATTTTGGAGATGATAAATGCTACAATTAAAGCAAAATTTAAACATGCAACTAAATAGCTTTAAACAAGCTCTAATTTATTGGAGTCTTGAACAAAGATCATGTGTCATATCTTACTACTCTCTAATGTAAAAAATGAGGATGAAGAGAAACATTTAAGTGCACATGTGCACATACACACACACAAATCACAAATATGGTCCTACCTGAACTCAGGTTCCAAAAAATTGGATGCATTGTCCAAACAAGTAATTAGATCTAAAAAAATAAAAATAAAAATACTGATTCAATACACAGATTTATTACTCTTGCTAAAATACCAAGTATCAGAGAATCTCAAATTGTATTTATCTAAATTTCAAAATCTCTATGTACTAAAAACATTACAAATTTTTGTTAACCATGATTTCTCTGTCATTTGATAAGTCTTGATTTCTGGAGCTGTTTTTGCTTAATACTGTTTTCTATATTACCTCCTGAAGTTATGTATCATATATGTAGAATATACACACATAGGTAAGTAAAATTTGTATACCCTTAAAGTGGCTCATAAAACAAAATGAAAAAAATATTTCTTAGTTATTATTATAACTAAAAGTGATCCTTTGCTGTTTATGCTCAAGGTAAATAATAAAAAAAAGTAGGTGAGTTAATTCTGAGGCTACCTGCTACTCAACATCTGTCAATGGACAGGACCAACAGCATCAGCATCTTCTTCAGGGACCTTAGCAGATGCTGAACCTATCCATATAGACTTGGAGAATCTCTGGAGTGGAGGGATGGGGATCCAAAAAATCTGTCTTAACAAGATAACACCCAACTCCTGCCTTGTACCCATCTTGATTTCTTACTACTCTATCCCCCTTTTGGATTCCCCGGCACATGCTAATCTGCTTTTCCCTGAGCCTCAGCCTACCTGACAATTCTCTGAGATCTCAGCTTGACTATTGCTTCCTCACAGGAGCAGACAGAACTGGACTTCACAAGTAAAACCCCTTTAACACAGGAAGAGTTCTTAAAGCACTGAGTTTTGTTTGCCTTAATGACTGTTGTATATTATCAGAGTACCACGTGGTACGTAAGATTGATTTGTTGAACTACAGAGTCAAATAAGCCACCACTGTATAATGTCTAGTCCCTGGACAAGACGGAGGCTTTGTCCTCACCTTTATATTGCCAACAACAATTATACCATAAGGTACACAGGAGACTTTCCATGAGCATTTATTATGGAATCAGTGAAGGAATAAAAGTTTCTGATTGTTAGCAGGTTTGGTTAACCCAAAAGGAGAACTTGGAAGGAGACCCAAAGGCAATCACAAAAGTAAGTGATTTCACATATAATGCTTGGCTGAAGAGCTATGTTAATGGAGAAGGAGGGGGATGGCAATACACTAATGCAGACAGCATCTCTCCTAGTATCCTTCCTTAGCATACTGTTGGTACATAAATATGTTACGTTAACAGCCCACAATTCTAAAGAAATTTTGCATTTATAATCATAAAAGAATATGCGTCATAAAAGAATATGAGCATAAGTTTGTTGTACTAATAGGAAAGTAGTGTTCTGAGACAACTGTATGGATCAGTATGCATATACCATAGGTATTTGAATGATAAAGTTAAATCTGTGTTTTAAAGGATGCATGCCTGTATAGGGGTTCACTGACTTGAAAAAAAACAGTCAAACAAACTGACTGTCAATCTGTACAGCGTCAATGAGAATCAATTTTTCACTTTTCTGCTCCACCAAAAGAATTTCCAATGTCTAAGATTAGAAGTTCAGCTTCTAAGATTAATAGCTTGCAATGGAAAGGTACCTGTGTGGTCCAACACAGCATTCAAGCTATAAGATAACTGCCAGCTGGCCCCATTACCTTCAGATCACATTCCAGAAAGCTAGTCATTGATGAATACATTTGATCAGAACAGGGCTTTAGCTATAAGTGAAGTGCTTAAACTCTACATTATGCCATGAAAATGTGACTAGCTGACATTGCTTTCAAATTCCAGTGGGGCTCAAAAGAGCTCCTCAGAGGAAAATAAGAATTCAAAATGGATAGTTCAAAGGAAGCCAAGAAGACTGAAGACAAGATAAGAAAGCCATGAGTTTTCTTTCTGACATTTACAATTCCATGAAGGAAAATAAACAACATCAGATTAAGCAGGGATTTTAGCAGTTATGTGTCCTTCTTAAAAGATTTTCCCAAGTAAACAGCCTTCCAGAAAATTATTGTGACTACAAGGATCCCATTTAATAAGAACACAGCCTGGGCAAGATTAATATAGCTCAAAAGAAACCATGGGCCTCAGAGACTTCTGACAGCATTGTATAAGAAGTTATCATAATCACTGGAATAGAATTAAATCCTCTAGATTCTAGAAATAAACTCAAATTTATAGTCAATTGAACTTTGACAAAGGTGTTCAGACAATTCAATGGGGCAGGTGAATGGGACAGTCTTTTAAACAAATGATGCTGGGACAACATGATATTCATATGTAAAAAAAAGAAAGAAATTGGTCAACTTCCTCACAACTACATATAAAAATCAACTCAAAGTGGCTGTAAGTTTAAGAACCAAAAGACTTTGAAAACTGTAAGACTTTTAGAAGAAAATATAGGAGTGAATCTTGATATTGGATTAAGCAGTACTTTCTCAGATATGATGAAAAGCACAGGCAACCAAGTAAAAATAGATAAACTGAAGTTCATCAAACTAAAAACTTTTATGCTCCCAAGACACTAGTGAGTAGAAAGAGGGTCCACAGAATGGTTGGAAATATTTCAAATCATACATCTGGATAAAGTTCTAAAATCAAAGACCTAGAATCAATATCAAACAATATTAACATATGACATTAAAAAGACAAATATATATCCACTTGTCAAATTCATAGTGGAATATTATTTGGCCATAAAAAGGAATGAAGTACTGATATATGCTAAAACATGGATGAATTCTTAAAATATACAAAGCCAGTCACAAAAGATTGCATATTAAATTACTCATATGAAATGTCCAGAACAAGCAAATCTACAGAGACAAAAAGAATATTAGTGGTTATCTAGGACTGGAGGGAATTAAAGAGTGAGAAATGGACTGCTTCTAATTATGGTGATGAAAATGTTCTAAAATTACAGGGATTTAAAAACTCTAAATAATTGAAAATCAGTGAATTGCATACTTTGAACATGAGAACTGTATGATATGTGAATTATCTGTCAATAAATTTGTTATTAAGCTTTAAAAACACAGAAAAAGAAGTTATCATAGAAGTAATAACCACTTGCTTTAAAATATAATCCATATACATGGATGCATAAAATAAAGCTTAGCAGAAGAGCCAGGAGTTCAATTGTTCATTTGTTCATCTATTCATTCAGCAAATATTTAATATGCATGCATTGTTGTTCTAGGCATGAGAAATAAAGAACAACCAGACAAAAATCCCTGAGTACAGCGAGTATACCTCCAAGTATGTGTGGGGGTGGTAAAAAGAAAATAGTATTGGTAAGAAAAATACATAGTGTATTGGAAGGTAAAAAGTACTTGAGAAAAAAGGAGAGGAAAGAAGTTAGGAGAAGTTAGGGACTTGAAAATTTTAAGTAATAAAGTGATCAGTTTTGATCTCATTGAAAAGCTGACATTTGAGTAAAAACTCTAAAATAGTTGAGGGAGTGAGGCATGAGGTATGAGGATCTGAAAATATGTAGTGAAAAATCACAAGGACCCTGTGTGGGCACATGCCTAGCATATTTTAGGCCAGAGTGAAAAAGGAGACAAGGAGAAGTAGTAAGGCAAGTAATGAGTCCTAGGGTATTGGCATAACCAGATAGTACATTTTTAAAAAATAAGATCACACTGACCACTAAATTGAGAGAAAAATGAAGGAGGAAAAGAAAGAAACAAAGAATAGTAAGGAATTTATTACCATAATTGAGGTAAAAGTTGATGGTAACTTGAACGAGAGAGGGAGCAGTGAAGCTTTTGAGTTGTAATCAGATTCTGACAAATGTACATAAAAATCCTGAAAAGAGATCTGTATAGGACTTTTTGGTTTGGGTTTTTGCTTGTTTTGACTTCAGTAATTTTAGTCAAATACTTAAAACATACAAAAGGCTGCAGAAAATTAAGTTACTGAACAAACACTAAACGTATGGTATGTTTCACCTGGGTGCTCCAGGACAAGAGGGAAGCAGAGTGCCTCAGAGGTTCCACTGAAGCCAGCTGTCACTCTCTTTCTTGTGTGATCCATAGGAGAATTAGCATCTTGTATCCATTCTTCCTTAGCTTTAACAGTAAAAATCTAACTCAAATGGAATGTAATCAGAACTCCTACAAAAGAGCCCTCTGTCCTTTCCCATTATCTGCCTTCCACAACCCTGAGAGAAGGCAGCCTGGTAATGAGGAAGAGCATAAGAAGACACAAGACCAAAGGAAGCCAATAATCAACAATGGGATGAAAGATTTATTAGGACAGATATTTCTAAGACAGCTCCCAACTTAGCAATATTACCACCTGTCACAATTGATATACAAGTTTTTTTTTAAGTATGACTTTAAAGTTTTCCAACACATAGTAATTGCAAAAGCTGGAAAACATTATAAGTTCATGAAATATTTATTTAAACATGGACTTGTACATAATACTATGAAAATGATATTTTATATGTTAACAAATAAGTTAAAATACCATCATACTTAAGACATACAAAAATCTTTAGAAATATTTTGATTGACAACATGGGCTATTTCTGAGATTGCACAATTGTGAAACATACTTATTTAGGTTTTTTCCCCCAATTAATACTTTGCATTCTTCATTGAACTGAAACAACTCTTACTAGTATTAGTACCTATTACTTACCACAATACGACACTATGTTAGCCTCAAGGTGTAATTTTTGCACAACTAAAATCATTTAGTTTTGTGGTTTGTTTTTCTTTTCAGTATTTGCTTCCCACTTGCCACTTAAGCATATCCTTGGCCTGAAATCATTTATGTCTAAAAGAAGGAAACCTGAGTTTGTATTTATTCTAACTAAAAAAATGCATAAATTACTAAATTTCTAAATTACTATATTTATTTGCAGAAATGAGAAAACAGAAAAAAGCAAGACACTGTATACTGACAAATTACACCATTTTATTTACTCTAAAATTTCTTAGTCAACTTTCAAATGCCTGAAGGATGTATAGTCTTGCTTTAATAATTCATACCTTGTCAGCAACCTTGATGTGTGGGTATATGGACATGTCCTTTATTCAAATATTAGAGGATATGTGGTTATGCTGCTACATTCTTCTGACAATATTACTATGGAATCTAACACTAAAATGTACTTATTCTTCAGAGGTCAATTTTATTATACACCAACTATGCATATTCAATTATTTTTCTGTAAATGAAGACACATCTAATGAATATGGTAGAAATACTATGTTCACATGTATGTAAGTGGAAAAATTAGACCTATTGAAACTATTCCAGGAATGGGGGAAAGGGGATAAAAGAGAATGATGGAGAAAGTGAATTCAACTATGATATATTGTAAGAACTTTTGTAAATGCCACAATGTACCACCAGTACAATAATCAAAAAAAGGAATTTTTCCTACATTAAAAAAAGATATGAATGTAAACTGAAACTTCATTCCCATGAACTTATAAAAATAATAATCTCTGTGTTTTAAAATGTTTGCCAGATACAATAACAAAAATTTGTAACACAGCATAAAAATTACAAATAGAAACCTGGCTAACCACAGTACTGGAAATAAAACAAATTCTATAAAATTACTCTATAGTAATACAACAACCTAAGGAACTCATACTCTGTTTTCAGAACCAAAAACATTCCACATAAGGAAAAAAATAACAAGTTAAATTTGAACTCTATTAAGAAAGAGTTCTCTATTCTCCTTTCTGTTTCATTTAAAAGTTTATATACTCTGCTGTTAAGATGGAAGAAATGGAAAATATTTGCAAAAAATGTGGATAAAAAATATAGCAGTCAGAATACTTTTATACCATTGTGGTTAACTCTAAAAATTGTTTATCACAGCAACAACTTTGGCAAGTAGGGATATTTTTCAGGCTTACCTGGTTCTCAAATCTTAGGCACAAGACACACTATTTTCAAATTCTATGGTGTGTTAGGCAATGAACGAAATAGTGTTTATAAATGCCAATTAGGAAGAATGTTAATATCTACATTGGATCATTTTGTGTCACAGAAAATTTTAAACTATTATTTTCTTTCAGAAAAATAAAGGCAAAAGTAAAAGTGGTCAATACAAAATTCTGGTTCAGTGAAATCTAAGGTAATGTGATGATTCCCTCTTTTACAAAAAGAATACAGGTTTGCCACTTTCTAATCATGCTTGTACACACATACACACACAAGACCTCTTAGTTCAATCATCTCTTATCTGGTCTCTTCTAACAGCCTCTTTACTGCCCTTCCTACATCTACTTTTACTTCTGTTTGACCTACTCTTCATAGAATAAGGAAGGTTCTAAAAACAAACAAAAACATAATGCTAGTCACATCACCACTTTGCTCTACCAACTTCCATGCATTCTTAGCAAAAAGTTCCAACATTTACACTTTTTAGAAATTATTCTACTTCTAAATATTTCTAGAAATTATTCTCTGAATAATGAGACCCACTCACTCCATTTCAGGTACACTGGCCTTGTTTCCAATTCCCCTATAATTCATTCCCATCACCAGGCCCTGTACCTACTGTTCTCTCATTAGAATGTTCCTTCTTGTCTGGCTGGAATCTCCCAATTAATCCTTCACTTCTAAGCTAAAAGGACTTCCTTGGAAAAAGTGCTGCTCTTGGTCATAACTGCAACTAACTGACTATGTGTTTAATGCCTTTGTCCAAACCAGTACTGTAAACCCCACACAGGCATGATTATGTCTATCTTATTTACTGCTGTTTCTCTAGTACTAAGCATAAAGCAGAAAATAGAAGTGAATATAATTTTTAAACAGGCTTTTGCACAAAATAATGAACATTAGTCTATCTTGGATAAAACAGAGACTCTATCAACAACACATACCATATAACACATCTTTGTGGGAGTTTGCAGCAAATGAAGCAACTATCAAAGCAAGATTGTTCACACTCTTTTATTCCCAAATACTATAAATCTTCAATTAGACTGCTAAACTAGGGATATGTAGTAATGGTCCTTGAAAATATTTATGGAATTCATTGAAGCAGCTAAGTTTCCTGGGTGGAAACAAACTAAGCATGTCAACCAAAGGCAACCAGCCCCTGAATGAATGAGTCATTATAAGAAATCATGACTGAAAGGCCACCCAAGTAGTAAGAAATTCAACCAATGTTCTCTAGAATACAGAATAGCCAATTCACTTCGATGAAGTAAATGCTTGATGGATGGGACAGGAGGTGTAAAAAAATATAACTTCAAGTATCAATATATAACTTCAAGTGAAATGAGAATGTCCCAAGATGATTGTGACTTTGGAAAGTGTTAACTATCAAGAAGTTTCTAAGGTAGATATTTAAACAAAACAAAACAAAACATCTGGAGGCTAAGAATCATCTGAAACAGCAACACAACTATCTGAAATTTGCAACAGATTTTTTTTTTTTTTTTTTTGGTGGTTCTGAGCTTGAACATAGGGCTTTACACTAATTGGGCAGGTACTCTACCATTAGAGTTAACTCTTTAAGGAATCTCAATAAAGGACATTCAAGTTTCTGTGAGTAAAAAGTCTCCTGATTTAAATATCTAATGTAAGAATTTATTTATTTATTTTTGGTTTTTTTGGAGGTACTGGGGTTTGAACTCAGTGTCTTGTGTTTGCTAGGCAGGTGCTGTACCACTTGAGCCATACCTCCAGCCCTAAGAATGTATTTTAAATAAAAAAAAAGAGGATCCTTTTTTCTGGAAGCCTTCAACTCAATAAATGACAAGGTCCTCTCACTTTATCAGTCTAAGACTTTCAAGGAATAAAACTGAAAGGATGGTAATGTGTTACCACCCTACTCTGTGTTCTTTGCATTACTCATTTCTTTGATGGCTGGGGTGGGGAAAATGCATATGCTTGTTTAGTGGTGCATGGGAGCAGATACCATTATGTGTACCAACCGTGTTGTGTACCTACTGACACTATACATGTACGACTAGATTTAGTCCTCACAGCTAACCATTCATAGATAGGATCCAAGGAGGTGAAGTGACTGCTAAAAATAAGAAGGCTAGCATGTGGCAGACTCAAGTTTTCCATTGTCACCATTCTGAGATAGGATCTCACAATACAGCCCAGGCTGGCTTCAAATTTGTGATTCCCTTGCCTCAGCTTTCTGAGTGCTGGGATTATAGATGTGCACTACCACACCTAGCCAGAGGATGGTTTTCATTCCAGGACTACCTGGTATCCTTTCCACAACATCAATCTGGCTTAGTTTTCCAGGCTCTATCAAAAACATTAATTATTCAGTAAGTACAATGTTCCTAGCTCTCCTCTTTCCATAATTTCATCAAATGACTTCTCTTTCTCATTCTCTCTGGGATTTTATTAGCTTGACACTTTGTTCTATAGCTTATAAACTAAGGAAAGGCAGAGCCCTCTCCTCTATCATGTTGATAATGGAATTTTTAATGAGACGTAGTAGTGTTTTATCTTAAACCTACCACAGCAGAAAAGGAAAAGCTTGCTTTGCCCTGTTGTTCCCAATATTCAACATTCTCACACCTAGCAGACTCTGGATAATTTCTTTAGTTTTACAATATAAAGTAAAAGCTAATTTTTAACTTTAAATACTCAGTTAATTCATTGTTGAATATAAAAATAATCTATTTTTAATGACTGCTTTTATTGGATCTATTTTTTATTTGGATGTACCATAGTACTACCAACATTTTTTTTTTTTTTGAGGTACTAGGGTTTTAACTAAGAACTTCATGCTTTCTAGGCAGGTGTTCTACCACTTCAGCCATGTCACCAGTCCTTTTTTGCTTTAGTTATTTTTTGGACAGGATCTTGCATTTGCCTGGGGTTGGCCTCAGACTATGATTCTCCCACTTACCTATCTATGACATCCAGCATAGCTGGGATTATGGTCATGTGCCATTACACCTGGCATATTTATTGAGATGAGGATCTCATTAAATTTTACCTGGCAGCAACACTTCTTTAACTTTCTTATCACAGTATCCCTAATAACAGAGGGAATACAAGCCACAGCATCCAAAACACAAGGGATTTCACTTAGGTTTTGTAGTTTATTTTAGAGACCCAGACAAATTTTGGATTCTTTTATACTTAATATCTTTGCTTTTAATTTCCAACCTCTCTTCAGATCCTAAACTTTAACAATTTAGTAAATATTTCTTATTTATTTTTGTACTGTTTAGACTTCCCAGGGTACTTCTGGTGGTATGAGGGCTCTTCTTTGACAACAATAGAAATATGGTCTTTTACACATAATTGAAATGATAAACTATGATAAAACTTTAAATTGATGTGGTACATTTCAAGATTTTTAAAAAATTACTATAGTTTGTGTTCCAATCCTAAAAAAGTGAAAAATTATTATTTTCTCTAAGGAAAAGTAAGAATATGGATTTTATGTAAAAGTTAGTACAATTAATTTGTGGAATTCTGAAACCAATTTAATTTTGTCAAATTTATAAGTGCATTATTAAGTGTCCTGACTTTCTGCCTTATTCCATGTCAAATTTGCTCTATTCCAATCTCAGATAATAGGTAGCTGAAAAACAATTTTATTTTGTTGTCAGAAATTGCAAAATGTGGGATCCACTGTGTAAGATGAAAGTTACCTTGCTTATTTATAGTTGAGTAGGAAGCCAAAAATCCTCGTCCAGAAACATGGATTCCACTCATGAACAGCACTGTCATTTCGTTGCTTTTTGATTCAATTGAGTGGTTTATTTGCAACCCCAGACCACAGTATTTCCCTGGGAATGAAAGAAGCACATATCTGGTATGACTCCCATAAAGTCAATGTACATAACAGAATGAGAATAATATAACAAACTTGATATTAAATTAGCAAAAAATAAATATGTTGTTTAATAATTTAAAATCATATTATTCTGGAGAAAAAATAAATGCCAAGTAAAAACCATTTAAATGATTCAAAAGAAAAAACAATACAGGTATCATTGACCTTATGATGACTCTATTTCCTATAAAAAAATCTGTACTGTTTGAAACAATAAGAACTTTTAAAAATTAACTTAAGGCATTTCATGCATGCAGGTAGTCACAAATTATCAATCTGTAGCACATGCTTACCTCAGGACCTCCCAGATTTTTAGCCCTAGGGCACCTCTTAAAACTTCTTTTGGCCTACTCAATTTTATTTCTGAGGACTGTCAGATTTCTGTTCAACCCTATTAGGTGATCATGTCTATTTTCATGGCTTTAACATGGTCTGACAACTTACAAACTTAAACTTCTACCAACAGCCTTTCCCTTGAATTTTAAATACATTATATCTAACTACCTAATTTCTAGCCACCAGTATATAAAAGATATGTAAAAAATGCCATATGCCTTTGTGTACAGACCTAAGTACACAAAGACAAAAGAGAACAGAAAAAAGAATTAAAGACATCTACCAACAAGTAATAAAAATGCATTTCATAATGTAGTTGGTAACTTCTCTAACACATCCTCAAACAATTCTAAAAACTGTATTAAAGTGTGGCAAGATCACTTGAATAAGACCAATGCGGAATTTGAGTGACACCATTCATCATTAGGGAAATGAATATAATTACAATGATGTACCAGTAGATACACAACAGAATGACTATAATCAAAAAGACTGACACTAAGTCAAGCATTAGGGATGATGTGGAGATTATACACATATGGCAGGAATATAAAATGATAGAAATTTTTGAAACAGGCAGTTTCTAAAAGTGTTAAACATACACAGCCCAGTAATTCACTTCCAGTTATTCACCCAAGAGGAAAGAAAATATGTCCATAGAAAGACTATGCAAATAGTAATAACATTATTCATATATACAACAAAGAGAAACAATTTGATTTAATCAATGAGGTGACAGATAAACAAATCATTGACACTGGAATCCTACTCCACAATACAAAGGAACAAACTACTTATGCTCATAACAACATGGATCAATCTCAAAATCATATGATGCTTCTGGAAAAGGCAAACAAAACACGAGATGAGAGCAGATCAGTGGCTGCCTTGGACTGGGGATAAAGAGAGGAACTAACTCCAAATGGGCACTCAGGAACTTTTTGATGTGGTGTAAAATTTCCAAACCTAGATTTGCAGTGATGTTTGCACAGCTGTATACATTTACTCAAAGTTATGTGGTGTGTAAATTATACCTCAATAAAGCTTATAAAAGAAATATAAACACTGAAATAATTTTTATAGCGAGAAGTTTATTAATGAATGTCACTATTTCATGCTAAAGAAAAAAGTAATAGAGTTAGATGCAGTTAGAGCTGAGAAACATGTGGCGATTAATTCCAAATACCTCATTCAAGAGATGAAAAAAATGAAAATCATATATATAAGTGGATTGTGCTACTAGTTAGAGGTGATATCAGTCTAGAAGTATATACTTGTTATAGAATGAATGCTGTTTCCTCTCCAAATTCTTACATTGAAAACTCTAGCCCCAATGTGACAGTATATGGAAATGGAAAGTTTGGAAAGAATGAGATCATAAGGGTGGAATTCTCATGATGAGATTTTATCTTTACAAGAACCCAAAAAGTTAATTCCTCTCTTCACTCTCCCTCATGTAAAGACACAAGGGAAGATCACCAAAGATAAACAAGGAGGAAGGTCTCACCAGACACCGAATTTTTGCTGGCACTTTATTCTCAGACTTCCAGCTTCCGGAACTATGAGAAATTGTTTGATGTTTAAGCAATTCAGTCTCTGGTCTTTTTGTTATAATAGCACAATCTGAGAAAATTCTCTATCATGTCCCATGCTTTTTTCCTTGCACATTCCACTCACTTACCAGCAATGAAGTTGGTGATGGTTCCCAACGGTAGTACTCAAGAACTCCAGGGCCACAGTGGTCCACTTGCTCCCTCCTTTCCACAGCACCAACAACCTTTTTGCATTTTCCCTCATCATGCCATCAATAGTTCCATCTTTAACTATGTTAGTAAGTATTTCACCTTGTCTTTGGTATAAACTACTGAAGCATATTACAACACTACCTTTGTCCTTAACTGTATTATTGTTAAATCTATGCCACCTTTACTCTAGCTATTTGTAAAGACTGGCCTTATTCTATCCAGTCTGCTCTAAAGCCATTTCTAATTGGGTCAATATTTCTAAGATTACACATAAGAAGAACTGTGAAATTAAGCTGGAAGTTTTTTTGGATTTATTTATTTTTATTATTGCTGTATTTGGGATACACTGTGACATTTACAAAAGTTCTTACAATATATCATAGTTGAATTCACCCCCTCCATCATTTTTTTTTATCGTTGTGTTGGGTGGGGGTACACTGTAGCATTTATAAAAGTTCTTACAATGTATCAAATACATCATACTTGAACTCACCTCCTCCACAGGATCTCCTTTTATCCCCCACACACACCCCCATTCCTGGAATAGTTTCACAGGTATCATTTTTGCATTTACATACATGTATACACAGTTTTTGTACCTTATTCATCCTCTTATCCCTTTTCCCCACCAGATCCCACATCCAACTGGTACCATTCTCCCTCCCTGGGTAGGACCTGTTCTGCCCTCCTGTTCTCCAATTTTGTAGAAGAAAAAGGAAGGAAAAAAATGGCATTTTTGCTTATTTGTGATAAAGGCAGCTACACAGGAGTTTCCTTGTGATATTTCCCTTACCTATGTATCATAACCCCAATTAGTGTATCTCCTCTATATTTATTCATTCTACCTTAGTCCATTTCTTATAGTGGCTTCACCCTCTTTACGAATTCTGTATTCTTTCTTGTATAGGGAGTATATCATCCATATTCATCCTTTTAGTTTCCTTCTTTTACGTTACCCCTCTCATATGTGACCTCTCCTTAGTGCAATCAGTTTTTCATAATATTGCTGTATTTGTATTAGGTCTATACTCCAAATATGAGAGAAAACATGCAGATATTGGCCTGAGTCTGGCTAATTTCACTTAAGATGATGTTCTCCAGCTACATCCATTTACCTGCAAATGACAAAATTTCATCCTTCTTTGTGGCTGAGTAAAATTCCAGTGTATATAAATACCACATTTTCTTAATTCATTCATCAGTAATGGGACATCTTGGCTATTTCCATAGTTTAGCTATTGTGAATATTGCTGCAAACATGGGTATACAGGTACCTTTGTTTAAGCTGACTCACATTCCTCGGGTACATCCATAGGAGTGGTATTGTTGCATCCATAGGAGTGGTATTGTTGGATCATAGGGAGTTCTATTTTTGTTTTTTGAGGAGCCTCCATACTGTTTTCCATAGTGATTATACTAATTTACATTCCCACCAGCAGTGTGTGAGGGTTCCTTTTTCCCCACATCCTTGCCAACATTTGTTGTTGTTTCTGTTCTTGATGATAGCTATTCTAACAAGAGTGAGGTGGAATCTTAATGAGGTTTTGATTTGAGTTTCCCATATGGCCAGGGATAGTGAGCATTTTTCAGTCATTTGGACTTCTTCCCTTGAAAAGGCTCTGTTCAGTCCTTTTGCCCATTTCTTCACTGGGACATTGATTTTTTCGGGAGTTTAGTTTTTGGGCTCCCTGTGTATTCTGGTTATCAGTCCCTTGTCTGATATATAGCTGGAAAAGATTTTCTCCCATTCTATAGGCAGCCTCTTCAATTTAGAAACCACGTCTTTTGCTGTACAGAAGCTTTTTACTTTCATACAGTCCCATTTGTCAATCCTTTCTCTTAGTTGCAGAGCCATTTGAGTTCTACTGAGGAAGTCATTGCCTCTAATATATTCCCTGCTCTTTCCTGAACCAGCTTCAGGTCTTATATTAAGGCCCTTAATCCACTTTGAGTTGATACTTGTAAATGGTGACAAACATAGATCAAGTTTCAGTTTTCTGCAGGAAGATACCCAGTTTTCCCAGCAATATTTGTTGAAGAGGCTGTCTTTTCTCCTTCGCTAGGCATAGTTGCATGGATTCATATCTGGGTCTTCTAAGCTGTTCCATTGGCCCTCATATCTGTTTTTGTGCCATTACTATGCTGTTTTTATTGCTGTGGCTTTGTAGTACAGTTTGTAGTCAGGTATTGTAATACCTCTAGTGTTGCTCTTTTTGCTCAGTGTTGCTTTGGTTATTTGCAGTATTTTGTGCATCTAAATGAACTTTAGAGTTGATTTTTCAATCTTTGTGATGAATGTCATTGGGATTTTGATGGGAATTGCATTGAACATGTACATTGCTTTTGGTAGTATAGCCATTTCCCTATGTTGATTCTACCAATCCATGAGCATGGGAGATCTCTCTACCTTCTGTAGTCTTCCTCAATCTCTTTCTTCAGGGGTTTATAGTTTTCCTTGTAGAGATCATTCGCCTCCTTTATTAAGTTTACTCCTAGGTATTTGATGTTTTTTGAGGCTATTGTAAATGGAAATGTTCTGTCCATGATGTTCTTCTTCACCATGGCCCTGAAACAATGGAGCCAGCTGAAGATGGACTGAAACCTCTGATTCTGTGACCCAAGGTAAATCTTTCCTCCTTTTATATTATCTCTTTCAGGTATCTGTTACAACAGTGAAAAACTGACTAGCACAGTTACATTATGTAAATATTTACATAAGCCACTGAACTCTTCTAAAAGTGAATAGTTTCACCTAGCATCCTCAGCACTGGCTGGTTTCGTCATATAAGGATCTAAGTGCATCTGACTTTATTATAAAACTTCATAAGGTGTTCAATACAAATTTAGATACTTTTAAGCACAAATGAAAAAAGATATTTTAAAAATACCATTATGCCATGAAAAGGTTTCTTTACTTTATAAAAATTATGTCAAAAATACTGACACAGAGAATTCCAAGATACAAGACTTACAAATAAAAAGTGCTATAAGAAAATGAAGAAATACCATGATAAAAATACATTAATATCTAAGGAGTTAAATTTTTCTAATCTCAATGGGGAAAGAATCATAAAAGTACTGCTATTAGCACTCTAGTTTCATCTCATATTATTTATTTGCTGTTATCTTGTTCTATGAAATCTGAGTAGACTGAACCTGTGGTGGAAACAAAACTCTTTCTTTTGGGGTGGGACTGGGATTTGAACTCAGGGCTTCATGCTTATAAAGCAGGCACTCTACTGCTTGAGTCACATCTCCAGCCCAAAACAAAAAAAAATTTTTTTTTTTTTTTTGCAGTACTGGGGTTTGAACTCAGGGCCTTCTGCTTGCTAGGCAGACACTCTATCATTCGAGTCACTCCACCAGCTCCAACAAAACATTTTTAAACCACCTTTGTCCTCTGAAACAAGAATCAGTACTAAAGCATGGATAATACTAATTTAAAAAGAAGGTAAGGAAAAAAGTACAACTGCTAACCTTCTAGGTGCTAATGTGAATCTAATCTATACCCCATAAACACCTGCCCTCACCTTTTATTTCCACCTGAGATGAGATATTTGTCCCTCTCCTTCAATCACAACTTTTACCCATTTACAAGTAATATAAGCCCTTGGAAAAATATTTTGGTAAAGGAATAAAAAAAGATTACCCTGAATCTTTAATTTTGTTTCTGTAATGTGGCCAATAAAAGGTACTCCTAAATCAACACACAGAATTTAATCGTCAAGAACTGTAGGCTATAATGGTTCTTACAGTCACTAAATTCCCTGGAGATTTCTCTTTGATATGATAAGGACTTTCAAAAAATAGTATATGGATGAACCAAATTGGGTTGTAATGTACATATGCATGGAAATAACACAAGGAATCTCCTTGTACAGCTATCTTTATCTCAAACTAACTAAAACGCCATGTTTTTCTACTATCTTTTATATATTTTTTCTTCTACAGAACAGGAGAACAACAGGGTGGAACAGCTTCTGCCCAGAGGCAGGTGAGGGAGGAGGGAGGTGGCCCAAATAATGTACACACATGAAAGTAAATGTAAAAATGATAAAATAATAATAATAAAAAACTATATGGATACACACATAAAGTTACAAATACACAAGTTTATCAAGTATCTCAATCACCATAAAAGACAAGGAACACTGGTTTAGCATCTTAAGAATCAACATTCCCGCCAAATGTTTATAAAAAATCATTAGTCATGAGGGAAATGCAAATCAAATCCATTATTAGATACCATTTCACACCCACTAGGATTATTAGAATAAAAAAGACAGACAGTAACAAGTGTTGACAAAGATGCAGGGTTGTGAAATATGCAGCCTCTTTGGAAAACAGTCTGGCAGTTCTTCAAAAGGTTAAATATAGTTAACATGATTCAACAATTACATTCCTAGATATATATCCCTGAGAAAGTATATATCCACACAAAACCTGGTACAGTCCTTACAGCTATGGGGGATTGGTTCTAGTCCCTTATATAAAACGGCAGTGTACAGCATACAGCCTGAACACATCCTCCTATGTACCTGAAGCATCTCTAGATTACTTACACTACTTAATACAATGTAAGTACTATGTGAATAGTTGTTATACTGTATTGTTTAGGGAATCATGGCAAGAAAAGAGTCTGTGTATGTTTAGAGCCTTTTTTCTGAATATTTCTATCCATGGTTATAGTTGAATCTACAGGTGTAGGACCTAGAGATATGGAGGGCCAACTGTATATAATAACTCATAGCAGCATTATTCACAGTAGCCAAAAGTGCAACCTAGTTAGTCCCTTGGGATATCCATGGGGAGGTGGTGATAAACTTGAAGAACAGCATGATCTTTGGGAGACATAGGGAGCTATGAGAATTGAGATGACCTACTCAGGGTCTGCTGAAAGAGAGAACAGATGTTTCTTGCCTTTTAGAGGAAGAAATGGCTGTAATTCTCAGAGGGCTATATGCAAGATGTAAGTGGGTCATTAATGTGGAGATCCATATGCTGAGGGGGTCTGGCAACAGGAAACTTAAATAGCAGTGGATCAGGGAAGCTGAGAGGAGAAAGTAGCTAAGGAGTACACAAAAATATCAAAGGAAATGGAGTTAAGAGTCCTAGGAAAATATATTAGGATCTGGAACCAATATCTGTTAAAAATAATTCCACCCAACCAGATAAACCATACTTCATGCAACTACTTCCTCTACTACGGAAATTTAAATTTCCAGTTTTCCCGTACTTTAAATAATATGTAGATTTGTTCACATGTACACCTTTTTCTGTACTTAACATGATTATTGAGGCTAGATTCTCTGCAGTAAAGCTAAACAGTCCTCTTGCTTCCCAAAAGTTACACTAATTTGTACTACTATGCAATGATTCTTTATTTCATGGCAGTTTTACTTCCATTGTTCTCCCTGTTTAAACTCTTTAAAAAAAAAATCTATAAATTAGGCTGGGGATGTTACATTTGCATAGTATATGCAACACTATGGGTTAAATCCCTGAGACCAGGAAAGAAAAAACCATAATCTTCACAAAAATTTAGAAGAAAACAAAGAGAAAACAGCAAGTATCCCATTTGATCCCTATTATACAGAGATAATCACAGGGTACACTTGAAGGGTATTTCTCTTTGACAAGTGCTCTCCATCTCCTAAATAAAAATACCAATGGTATTTATTTCATAGGTTTATAATCACTGGTAAATAGAAATGTATATGAAATATATGTATGTGTGTTCACACATGCATAGTATTTATCTGTTAAGCCATTTATGCATACTCCCTCTCCAACTTTAACATACACTGCTATTAAACTGATTTTTACAAAGGTTGTACCAATTTATTCCTTCTCCCACAACAACAGAGATAAAAGAAACTGGTAACTTGTTATTTTCTTGATTAGTGAAGCTGAACTTTCCCAACATGTGTTTAGTTAAAATTTTTCCTCTAGTATATATCTTCTTATGTTTTGAAGGTACCAGGACTTACCTGGACTCTCTGTGTTTTAAAAAAGATTTTCGATGTTTGTCTGCTGTCTACATGGCAAAGGTAGATTTTTGTGTGTAGGTCCTTATAGGCATGCTATTTCTCCAGCTAGTTACTGCTTAGAAGAGATTGAACGAACATCTGTGTTGGGAATTGCCATAAGGGCCACTGCAGATGACCTCTGGGAAATGAGAGCAGTCCCTTTTCTAATAGAAAAGAACCCAAAGCCCCAGAGAACTGTTTCCCCAGGTGACACCAGTGAGGACCTGAGTGGAGAATTCAGCCATGCCATGTACAGATTTCATCTACAGAAACTGAGATGATAAACTGTGTTGTGTTAGCCACTAAGTTTGTGGCAATTTGTTATGAAGCGACAGAAAATTAGTACAATAGGAAATTTACTTTAGTATATATTTAGAATATCCTGCCCTGCTTTTGGATGATCAAATCTGATGAACATATACAGCAGAACTCAGAATATATAGGGCAGGACCTGAATCAGTCCACAGATGTATTTTATTTGGCCTCTTCACCTGTACAGTTTTGGGCCATATGCTCTTTCAAAAATATTTAAAATTACTTGTCAAGATTTTGAAAATCTGAAAATTTCACATAAACTCTGAATTTCTGGCTTCTTTTTTGAAAATCAGAAAGAAGAAAAAAAAAAAAGGAAACTGCTATAATTTGGATGTTGAATGTCCCACAAAGGCTCATGTGTTAAAGACTTGATTCCAAGGTGGTTCTATTGGGTAGCTGCAGAACCTTTAAGAGGTGAAGACTAGTTGGGAAGTCTTTAGATCATTACTGGCATGTTCCTGAAGGGGATGGTGGAACCATGGCCCTCTCCTCACTCTATGTTGCTTCCTAGCCATGAAGTGAGTGGTTTTGTTTTGCTCTCTATTCCTGCTGTGATGTACTGCCTTGTCAAAGGCCCAAAGCAATGGGCGCAACTTATCATAGACCAGAACCACTTAAGATATTAGTCAAAATAAATATTTCCTTTTTATAGCACTTAAAATGAGATGTAACAGATACTTGTTATATTTTAAAAGAATTTAGCAGTATCACAAAGAATAAATTGCCTTTCCTTTTCAAAGATAGTGGTTACTACTTTAATCATATGGTTTTCTGTGCCAGATATAGTGGTACCTGCCTATAATCTCAGTTATTTGGGAGATGGAAGTAGAAGAACTGTAGTCCAAGGCCAGCGCCAGCAAAAAATATGAAAGCCTATCTAAAAAACAAAATTAAAAAAACAAACTAAAAAAAAACTGGCGCTGTGGTTCAAGTGGTAGAGTAGTAGTTCTGAGTTCAATCCTTAGAACCACTAAAAAAAAAAAAGGAATGGCATTCTACATCATAAGTCATTGAATATTTTGAGTTTTAAGGAAGATGTACTATTTTTAAAGAAAACATATCTAATATTTACATACCTATAAATTAGTAAGAACTACATAGAAAAAATGTATCTTCATACTTGACTCCTACCATACACATTATACACAAAAATCAATTCTGAAAGAATTGAGGAAATAATATCTGTAGGAGCTTTAAGAGAGAAACCATGACCTAAAAATGGGTAAAATTTGTTGAACAAAGTATGAAAAGTGCTAACCATAGGAGAAAAACATGAATAAAAGTGAACCACATCAAAATTAAATTTAAATTAATGATTATTTATCAAAAGATACTAGTAAGGGAGTAAAGATACTGGAAAGGAAGAAGATATTGGTAATATACATATTTAAAAAGAATCCATAACTAGGATATATGCAGAACTCCTGCAAATGAATGAAAAAAAGATGTGCAGGGTATATCTTAGTAGCTCCAACCATTTGGGAGACTGAGGCAGTAGTATTATTTGAGCTTAGGAGTTCAAGGTCAACCTGGTAACATAGGGAGACACAGCCTTAAAAAAAAACAATCACCTCAACTTTTTCACAAAAGAAGATACTGAATCATAGGTAATAAACATGACAAGAACACATCTTTAACCATCAGGGAAATGCAAAGCAAACTATCATATAGGATCATTGCATACCCCTAAGACTGGTGAAATTACAGAATGATAACTCCAGTTCTCATGCATGGGAGGTGGGTATAAACAGGTGAAACCACAAAAGCATTTGGCAACACCTACTAAGCTTGAACATATGCAACTAATGACCCCAAAACAATTATTCTAGGTATAGAAATGTGTGTTATGTTCATCAAAAGACAAGTAACACAATGTTTATAGCAGATGACTACTGCCAGCAAAAACTAGTTATATGGCTGACATTATCTTAGTTTATCAAATCCATTTCCTTACTGTAGGAAATTTAGATTACTTCCAAGTTTTTGTATGGTGTTTTTTTTTGGGGGGAGGTGGTTACTAGAATATGAACTCAGGGCTACACACCTGCAAAGCAGGTGCTCTACCACTTGATCCACTCCTCCAGCTTTTTGCTCTGGTTATTTTGGAGATAAGATCTTGCTTTTTGCCCAGACCAGCTGGGACCACAATTCTATTTTTACACTTCCTGCCATGGTTGGGATGACAGGTGTGGGTAACCATACCCAGCTTTTTTCTGTTGAGATGCAGTCTCAAGGGCTTCTTTGTTCTGCATGGCCTAGAACCATCATCCTCCCAATCTCAGCCTCCCACATAGCTGGGGTGACAGAGATGCATCCAGCTCTTGGCTAAGATGGGGGCTCAGGAATTTTTGCCTGGGTTGGCCTTGAAAAATGATATTCCTGATCTCAGACTCCCAGGTAACTAGGATTGCAGGCGTGCGCCACCAGGTGCCTGATTTCAAGTTTTCTGTATACTGAATAATGTTTCAATAAACATCTTCCTAACACAACTTACTGTTTTTTAAAGAACTTCCTTATAATGATTCCTCAAGACTGATACTCAGTGAGTTATACCAATTTATCCTCAATTTAAAAATAAGTAGCAGTTTCACCATACCCATACCAAAGTAACATTGAAATTGTAAATTTTTTTACTAATCCAGAAGCTAGGGAGGAAATATACCTAGTTAAAAAAATTTGCATTTATTTGATTATAAATAGTATTCCTCCTGCAATATTCTCTTCCAGAACTACAGCTTGGACAACAGTGCACACAGGTATACTACCCATGATAGTGATCAAAGAGTCTTGGATGCAAAAACAGTGATCAGATGGATCAAATACTTAGGAAGTAATATCAATCTTCCTTGTCAAACTGTTCTGAGTAAACTTTCCTCTCTCTTGTGAAACTTCTACTTTGACAAGAGCTTTAAGAGTCATTTTCTGGCTGGGCATGACGTTTCATGCCCACAGTCCCAGCTACTCAAGTGATGCAGATTGGAAAGACCCAAGTTTTAGGTCAGCCTGAGCAAAAGTTAGCAAGACCCTATCTCAAAGAACAAGCCAGTTATGGAGGTGCATGCCTGTAACAGCATAACTGGAGGTGCATGCCTGTAACAGCAGCTATGTGGAGACATAGATAAGAGGTTTGCAGGCCAAGCCAGTCTTGGCAAAAAGCATGGAACTTTATCTGAAAACAAATTAAAGCAAAAAGGGCTGGGGGCATGGCTTAAGTAGTACAACACTTGCCCAGAAAGCATGAGGCCCTGAATTCAAACACCAGTACTGCTACTTCCTCTAAAAAAAAAAAAAAAAAAAAAAGTCATCCTCTGGAAAACCAGCAAACTTTTAAATAGACAAAAATTCAGTATTCCATTTCTAATTCTTAACAAAATCTCTTGAAAAGGTGATGATTCAAGGTGCTGCTGTCTCTTACTGAGCTGAGAGGTTCTTTCAGGATAGCTGACAGTTCTCACACCAAGTATGCTAAGATAAAATGTAATGCATCACAGGGTGTAAACTTCAGCAAAGCCAGACTTGTTGCCCAGTATTGCAAGTAGGTGACTTACACAGCACATCAAGAAACTTCTCTTAAAGCTTTTCTGGAAAGATATCTTTTTTACCACAATGACAAAAGAAAGTTTTTCGATGTTTCCTAAAAAGGTTCACAAAAACAGGACTTGTTGGATGGGCTCAACATCACACAGTAGAGTAAGTGTCACTCGGTTAAGTGCTGGTGAAAAATGAGGCAGTTTTCAATTCTTCAATGTCTCAAAACATGAAACATTGTGAAGTGATGACATCATTTCTAGACAAAGCTTCAAAATTTTTCCCTGTTCTAGGCCACAAAATAGCTTCACCATTCCAAGGCACAAGATTCCCAAGGGCTTTTGAATTGTTTATGGATTCTGTTCTTTGTAATGCAACAATCTCATATGAAGTTTCTGAGTTAGGGACAACATCCACACAAGTTTAAGCTCTCATCACGTGTTCTCATGAAAAACTTCCATAACAATCAATGTATTTCTGGGATGAACACACATGAGACACCTTCAGCCTTCCTGCCTTCATGACTTGCCTCACCTGAAACTCTGTTGCTCTTAACATCTACTGTACAAGATACCTATGATTGTTAAGACTGGATATCATTCTTTAATTCTGCCTGTGGGGAACTACTGAAATGTATAATGTTAACAATGATAACTACATTACAATACTCTTTACTTCTTTAAAACAAAACAATACTTAATATTTTACTTTGTCATGAAATAATTATTTTCAAAAAGATAATTTTAAAAGATATAGGAAGGTACTCAAGAACAAAAATTACTTCATTTTTACTAGATTAATGAGTCCGTAGAACACATCAATACACTTCGTGGGGTTTAAGACTCACTTACATGATAAAGGTTAATGAAAGGTCCATTACAAGAGAAAGAAAAGTGATTGAAATACTGTGCACAACCAGAAAATACTGGGGAGAAAAGGCAGAAAGAAAGAAAGGAGGGAGGGAGGAAAGAAAACCCATCCCTAAACCACTTACTATAATAAAGAGATTTAGTGGGTGCAGGACTCTCAATTGGGCAATTTGGGGACAGAAACACTTCAGTGGGAGAAGTTTCCAACATACTTTGGAAACTATGAGGTGAAGGGGTGAGAAGGGAAATAAACGGGTCAATCTAGTTCTTGAAGGACTGCTTCTCCCAACCAAAGGGAAGAAAGAATACAGTAACCCTTCCCCAACTACAACTACTTCTCAAAACAAAAAAAGAAACAAACAACAAATTTATACCAACAGAGAGGGCTATCAGGAACTACAAAACTTGTAAACCACTACAAACTGCCAGACCTGTTCAGAGATACAAAAGTACAGCCTTGATCTACTTAAAATATATATACTATAAAAAATCAAAAATGAGAACCCCAAAATTCAGTTTATGAAAACAACCTAAAAATGGAAAAGCAGAAGAAAAATGTAACACAGCACTTCAAGCTTAACTAAATGTTTCTAATTAAACAAATATTTGGGATGTGATAAAACACTTTGAAGCAGAAATTTAGAAACTAAAAACAGAAATGGACAAAAAGTAGAGAGTTGAAGACAGAATTTAACTAAAATGAAGAATAAAGACTATATCATAAGGTGCACAAGGAATGTTAAAAGAAAAAAGCAATTAAAGGAAAATTTTTAAAGTAAAATGGGTAAGTGAGAATGTAGTTAAAATGAAAGTGGCTGACATGGAAAAGAAGATCCAATTCACGTAACTAAAGTGTCTTTAAAAAGATGCACAAAACAGTGGATAAGAAATATGGGACTACAAATATACAAATGGGATTACCTCAAACTAGAGGTTTGAAGCAGCAAAGAAATAACAGTAAAGAGGCAACTTATGCAATGGGAGAAAGTATTTGCAAACCATGTGTTTGATTAGGAGTTAATATCTAAAATGCAGAAGGAACTCAACCAAAAAGCAAGAAAATAAATAATAAAATTTAATGATGGGCAAAGAATCTAATCAGACATTTCTCAAAAAAGATGGATAATTGAGCAGGGCTTTGGTGACCCACATCTCTAATCCTAGTTCCTTGGAAGGCTGAGATTAGGAAGATTACAATTCAAGGCTAGGACAGGCAAAAAAGTTAGTGAGACCCCATGTCAACTCACAGCTGGGCATGGTGATGGTGATGAACACCTTCATCCCAAGATACCCAGAGGCTGAGACTGGGAACATAAGAGTTTCCAGGCCATCTGGAGCAAAAAAGTTCATGAGACCCCAAGTTCACTATCTCAACAGAAAAAAACTGAGTGTGGTGGCATATGGCCTGTCATCCTAGTGACAGTGGGAAGCTTAAAATAGGAGGATTGCAGTCCAGGCTGGCCTGGGAAAAAAATGAGACACTATCTCCAAAATAACCAGAGCCAAAACAGATTGGAGGTATAAGTCAAGTGGTAGACTGCTTGCCTCACAAACCACGAAGCCCTGAATTCAAACCCTGGTACTAACAACAACAACAAAAAGATGGATAAATGAAAAGGTTTAACATCACTAAATATCAGGGAAATGCAAACTAAAACCACAATGAAATTTTACCCCATTTTTATTAGAATGGCTATTACCAAAAAGTCAAAAGATAACAAGTGTTAGCAAAAGATATGGAGAAATGGGAACCCTTAGTGCAGCTATTAGGGAAAGTAAATTAGTACAACTATTAGGGAAAACAGTTTGGAGGTGCCTCAAAAATTAAAACTAGAACTATCATATAATCTAGTCATCTCACTACTGGAGATGACTTGTCACAATAGGCAAGATATGGAAACAATCTATTTATTGATAGGCAAGTAGATAAATAAAATCTAGTATACGTGCATGGTGAAATACTATTCAGCCTTGAAAAAAAGGAAATTGTCATTTCTGATAACACAGAAGAAATTAGAAGACATTATGTTAAGTGAAAGAAGCCAGGAACAGAAAGACAAATACTTCATGATCTCACTTATGTATGCAATCTGAAAAAGACAAACTCATACAAGCAGAGAACCAAATGTAGGTTATCAGGGGCTGGAGTAGAGGAGGTAGATTGGAAAGATAGTGCCCAATGGAAACAAATCCATTGTAAAATATGGTGACTATTGTTAATAACAATCTGTTATATACTTGAAAATTGCTAAGAAGAGATTTTAAGTGTTCTTACCACAAAAAAAAACGTACATGAGGCAACGTATTTGTTAGCTTGATTTAGCCATTCTACAATGTATACATGTTTTGTCATTTAAAATAAATAGGAAATATTAAAAGTATAAATCAAGAAAACTTTCTAGAAATAAAGACCTAAATCTATATACTGAAAGAACCCACTGAATACCAACTAGCTTGCAACAACTGATTTCAACATACATCCTCATAAAATTATATCTTCAAAGTTAAAGAAAAAAATTTTCCCAGTTTCTATACAAATATTAAATATTTTATAAGGGCAACAGAATTTCAATTGGCATAGATTTTGAAAACACAATTTAAAACTAAGTAATAATGGGAAAGTATTTTTTTAAAACTCAAAGAACATGTAATTCAAGGATTCATATTCAAAAAAGCTGCCCACTTAACTCTCAAGGTAACAACAACAAAAATAAAGCAATTTTAGTATGCTAGAAAATCTGTACCCATTTACCCTTATGGAATTAACCTAATCAAAGATGAACTACCATTAATATATGTCTGGGGAAATGTAAGTAAAAACACTGACTGAAATGAAAAATGCAAATTTTATAGGTATACCAGGATATTATTTTCACCTATCAAAGAACAAAATTTGAACAACATGACAGCATACTCTGTTAGGAAAGCTGTGGAAAAATAAGCATTTTTATGCATTGCTGGTAGAAATGCAAATATGCCCAACCTCTAGGGACAAGAATTTGACAATACCTACACAGCTACACATACACTTAATTTCTTTCTTTCCTTTTTTTTTTTTTTTTTTTGGTGTTATTGGGGTTTGAACTTAGGGCCCTGTGAGGCAACTGTTCTGCCACTAGACCCACTCTCAGTCCTTTTTGCCAGGGGCCAGCTTCAAACATGACTCCTCCTACCTCTGCCTCCCCCTTAGCTGGGATTAGAGATTATATCACCATGGCCTGGCTTATTGTTGAGATAAGATCCAGCTAACTTTTTTGACTGGGCTGGCCTCAAACCACAATTCTCCCATCTTAGTTTATCATATAGCTGGGATTACAGGTATGCACCATCACACTCAGCTACATTTTGCCTTTTACCTGGCAACTGCACTTCAGGAATCTACTTTAAAGTAACAGTTCTAAGAATACAAAATGTTAGTAGGTACAAAACATGGGAAGCAACAAATCTACTCATCCACAAAAGAGTAGTTAAATAAACTATGGTAGATCCACATTATAGAGTGCTATGTAACCATAAAAAGATAAAAATCTGGTAATAAATATAGCAAGTGTCTTCCAAGATAGTTACATGGAAAATGAACATTTACCAAAATAAATGAACTAGTTTATTGGTGACATAAACTATATTCATTAACTGGGAGAATGTATTTTATAACTGTCAATTTTTCATAATTACTCTACTGATGCAACTTTTATATAAATAAAATTTGCAAGAGTTAAGAAAAAATAATGAAGATATTCTCTATGAAGTGATGTGGAGTAATTCTCAGGATACACTGCTACATTTTCTCTAATGGATGAAAAAAACAAAGTGCAAAAGAACAGCATGTTAGGGTTTATATAAAGATGGAAGAATGACAAAATAGAAATACTTTACTTGTACAAAAAAATGCAGAAGAGATAAAACAAAGACTAATGCAATTGGTTAGCTACAGGGGCCAGGAAAAGTGAAGAGGACAGAAGAAATGGTCTGCAGAGGGGAGGGAGGCACTCCAGTTACCTGAGTACACCTTTTTATGAGTTTTAACTTAGAACACCTTATTAATGCTTCACGTACTCAGCAAAAGAAAAAGCAAACAAGAATGGAAGAAAAAAAATCTCTACTGGAATATGAACAGAAATAAATAAACCAGACCATACTTCAGATGAATACCACCACCACACTGAAGGTCTGGAGGTGGTGGGGAGACAACTAGCCCAAGTAATCTTTGAAACACTATTGAATCAATACATCCTGAGATGAAGACTCTAAACAAACATAAATGCTAGGTAACAGGCTCCTTTCTTTAGAGCCAAAAGTCAACAATTCTGAACTTTGTGGTTACAGCACTGAACAAATAAGTAAATATGTTGTAGATAATGAGAGCCAGATATCTCACTATCAGAGAAGTGAGTAATAATGTAAGTAGGAAAAGGATAGCATGAACCTTATAATATTGGATCAGGAACAGAAGTATCAGTATGAACTCATACTTTTCAAATGTAAGTAGACAATGGATGTGTGTATATGTGTTATGCACATCTATACATACATCTATTTACTAAATCCTTCTGTCAATAGGGTATGACAGCCCATTGCTCTAAATCTGGCACCAGACACTGACTCCTGAAACCCTTCTATACTAAAAAGATCCTTGATTCCTAGAGGAAGTGGCTGACTGCAGAACTGGGGCAGGGAAAGTGCAAAATATGCCTAGAATATCCTGGGTCATGGAAAACATAAGGAAGTACTCAAAGAATGATGCACACATCACAAAAGGACACAGGAGTTAGTGTGAAATTTCGGAGAATTTGAACATTGAAACAATGTGGCAAATGGTTTTAAGCCATGAAATAAGGTAAGAATCTACTGAGTTCACATCATATAAACAAACAAATGTGGAGAAGGGGGGGAGCTTCTTTTTCTAATTGAAAAAACTAATGAACATAGAATGAGGGAATTAGAAAATCACCATTTCACAATTATCATAATAACTGATTTAGACAAAATTCATTAGTGGATGCCAAACTAACAGATGCAAGTTTATAAACAACCCATCTTTATATCATTCAGAGTCTCATAAGCTATGCATTGATTTTGAAGAGAAACAGAAATTGTGCAGAAACCTGAGGAACATCACTATTAACAGAGCGAATCAACACTGTGTGCCATGACAGAATGTTCTGGGAACATCACATCAGTGAAGCTCTTGCCTAACACGGTTAAGAACATCCCACAAAATAACTGGCCCATGTAGTTAAAAAATGTCAACTTTGAGAAGCTCAAAAGAGAAACCAAAGAACTGTCCTCTCCTTTAATAATCTCCAGAGCAATGGAGACCACAAAGATATGTAACTGAATACAATATACTATCTGAGAATTTCTTTTACAATAAAGCACATTATTGGGACAACTGTAAGAATGTGAATACGGTCTGCTGCTTAGTACACCAATGTTAATTTCCTCTACTTTGATAACTATTCTGTGCACATGTAAAGATAATGTTCTTATTTTTAAGGGAATAAACACTATAGTATACAGAAGTAAGAGGTAAGCCCAAAGCTAACTCTCAAACAGCTTAGAAAAAAGATATACTGGCAGATGGGAAGAGGGATAAAATGGTAATATTAGGGAAATCTAGGCAGAAGATTTATGGAAATTCTTTATCCTATCCTTGCAACTTTTCCATTAAGTCTGAAACTACATCAAAATAAATACCTAAAAGAAAAAAAGTTAATATTCATTAAAAAGTTGCTAGTTTCAACAGTTTCGGATGGAGAAAACCAGATTGTAGAAGATTAAGGAATAAGAAACTGGTAAAATATCCGTGATGAAGATTATGCACTTTGCTAACAGCCAGACTTTAGTTCAAATCCTAGCAGTTTATGTGACTTTGAATAAATTGCTTATCTTCTCTGATCTTTTCTTCCTTATCTGTTTTATGGGAGTAACACACAGGATTCATGTAGGATCCATGGAAATCATGTACATCAAGAGACAACAATTCTGAAAACAGACTGTTTAGGTCTGCTTACCCATTTACTACCTATTTAGTAACTCGGCCAAGTTACTGAACCACTCTGCTTTAGTTTTTTTTCTTTTTTTTCTTTGGTAGTACTGGGGTTTGAACTCAGGGCCAACACACTTGTTAAGCAGGAGCTTTACCACTTGAGCCACTCCACCAGCCCCATCTGCTTTAGTTTTCTCATCAGTAAATGGAGTAATAGTACCTACCTTAGGGGTTCTTGAAAAGACTAAGTTAACTGATAAAAAGTACTTTAAATAGTGACTGCACATGGCAAGCACTGCAGGCATGTTATTTTCATGATTAATCAGATTCTTTACAGAATAAGGATTCAAAATAGATTAACTATCATTTTCATTAAATATATATTTTTCAAGAGACTTGATGATAAAAAAATATATTATTTTTCCCCTAAAAATAAGAAGGCCAAAGCATATCATAGGGAAAGGGAACAGTACAGAAAGAAATACTGAATAGAGAACCTGCCTAGCAACTGCAAAGCCCTGAGTTCAAATCCCAATACTGAGAGAGAGAGAGAGAGAGAAATTGAAAATGCAAGGGACATTTGTGAAATAAAGTCCTAAAGACTTCTACTTCCTTCTTTGTAAATAGTGCCTAAAGATTTAAGGAACATAATCAAATAGATATCTTGAATGAGGGGCTGCTATTGTTTCTCTTATCTGGCCCCCTCCTGCCTTTTTTCACTGAAATACTTAAAATAAATCCTAGATATTTCAATGAACTTCAGAATGGCTCTAACACATTAGAATTAAAAAGTAATTATTACATTATCATATCTAAAACATTCTTTATTGTCACTTAATGCCCCATTCTTCTTTAAAATGTTTTAGTTAACTTGGAGTTTCAAGCAAGATTCCTACATTTGGAGGATGTGTCTACTATCATCCTTTTTCTTAAATGCTATTTATATTTTGAAAAAACTAGGTCTTTTTTTCCTATAGACTTTCTCCCATTTTTAATTCTGTCCTTATAGTTAGTATAACACATTTCTCTATCTCTATTAAGAAAGTGATAGAGAAATTTCCTGTAAGGCTGAGTTAAACTTAGGCTTTTGTCACTGCTGTTTCAGGAATATCAGGTGGTACTTCCGGCTCTCTACTGTAAGTCAGGAGCCATTTACTATCCCAAGTCTCCTCCTAATATTAAAGAAGTACTGCTTACACATCCTCAGGCAATTTGAGTTCCTAAAATTTATCCAACAACATATACTGATGGAATAATGAAGGTGGTGATCAAGCTACCAGGTCAATCAAAAGAGAAATCAGAGGCTGTTGATCATTCATCAGCCAGGGAAACCAAAAATAAGAAGCCAAAAAAGTAGAAAAGAGATGACAAATATGCTGAAGTAGCAGAGGTCAGAGAATTTGAACATAGTATGGTACTTAAAGAACAGGATCTGAAAAATATTTTATATTCTGGTACCAATAAATATTTCCAAGCAAACTCACACAGAATTCAAGTGTTTTTATTATGTTACTCACCAAAAAAAAAAAAAAAAAAAGGACTTTCAAATTCTTCCACCTTTCTTGGCTAAGAGAATGGTACTGAGCACTAAGCCAAAGTTTATAAATCTTGGCTGCAAAGTAGATTTTCCTAGAAAGCTTTTATAATTCTGAGGCCTCAGAAATGCTTTTTACATCTTGAGGTGACTCTAATAGACAGCTATAATTGAGATTAAGAATCACTGTTCTTACACAAGAATGACAATGATAGTAACAGTTTACTAAGGATCTATTTATGTGTCACATACTTTTCTAAGCAATTTACTTATACTACTAGTTCATTCCCTATTTTACAGGTAAGATAACAGAGAGGTTAAGCAATCTGCCCAAAGTCATAGAGCAACCTGATAGCAGAGTTAGGCTTCAATCTCAGGACACCCAGCTCCAAACCTACATTCTTAAATTACTATTCTACCTCCTAAAGCATGAATTATACTTATTTTCTCCAACCATAATTAAAATGATCAAAGGAGAATATTAAAAATAAGGCCATTAACTTCTTCCAAGAAGGTGTGCATAGGTGCCAACACAGGCTTCTTAGAAAAGTAAATAAACAAACTGAGCATGATGGCCTGAAATCTTACCTATTTGGGAGGCTGAGATCAGGAGAATCACTGTTCAAAGCCAACCCAGGCAAAAATGTTCAAGAAACTTCATCTCAACCAACGTATGTGTCATCTCAGCTATGCAAGAGGCTGAGATGAGAAGGGTAGAGGTTTCAGGCCAGCCTGGGCAAAAAAGTTCACAAGATTTTTTTTTGTTCACCTCAACAGAAAAAACTGGGTATGATGGTGTGTGCCTGTCATCGCAGCTATGGTGGGAATCTAAGTAAGAGGATGACAGTCTAGACTCGCCCAGGCAAAAGGTAAGACCCAATCTTCAAAATAACCACAGTGTAAAGGGCTGGAGGTGTGACTCAAATGGTAGAGTGCCTGCCTAGGAAGCACAAAGCCCTGAGTTCAAACCCTGGTACTGCCAAGAAAAAAAAAATGTATATAACCAAACTAAACAGACAAGAATCTTCCAGTCCCAAAGAAGATTCAAACCTCAGAATTCTGTAAGTTTGAATAATTCCCACATATCATCTTATGCAGTATTAATTATCAAAAACTGCCTTAGTTTTAAGATCTGAGGTAACAATGCATTACAAGTATATTTATAACAAAATGTCCTACCTATTTCAGTTCTGCTGACTCCAATTCCATTATAAATTCTCAAGTAATTAAAGTGACAAGAATCAGAATCTTCAATGTCAAAGTCACCAAATTTGATGTGAATTCTTTCTCCCATCTTCACACGGATTTCCCATTCACAAACAGTGCTGTTGGGATAGGTCTGCGGGTAGTTTATGGATGCAAGGGTTCCGCTTTCAGGGCCTAAAACAGTGTGTCCACATCCATCACCTTTAAAAAAATGAAAAGTTGTTTTTACATTTTGAACTTAAGAGTAATCAAGATTTTTTGTGAAGATTTAAAACTATTTATGATATCACATATTTTAAACCATCAATATTTTCTTTACAGAAAATAACACAGAAGACTTAGTTCTTATCATGTCTACTCACAGGAAGGAGCCAAGAAGTAAAGTTAGGTCAAAATAACAAATGATTAACTAGATTTATAATTTATAAATTCAAGGGACTTTCCAATCTGAACAAATAAAAGTAAACACAATGAGACAATATATAAACATACCATAATAAACCCAATCTGAAATGAGTATCAATTTATAAGTAAACATAAAATATAAAAATATGTGATCTGCTTCATCTCTTTACAAACATCACAAGCTCCTAAGACCTTGGTGAGAAGCAGCATTTCTTAAATATACTAATGATTATGTAGATTACTGACCATATTCCTTTTTGAAGGCATTAAAACAATATTTGGTGAAGTTTAATTTTATATTCTACTGAAACTTGACTGTTTAGAAGCTCCTCCTCCAAAGTCTTACTTTTTCCCCACAGAATGAAGAGAAAAAAATATCAATTAATTGCTTAATAAAGAGTAGGAAAAATGACTTTTATATCTTGGTAGAGGCACTTTCCAGAATTTCCTTAGCAATTGAATATGAACACTTAGGTAACTTAGTACACTGTTTGTAAAGACAAAGTATCTTCATCCTTCTCTTTACCTCAGTTTATTTTTAACTGAGTATCTAGAAGGAAGCAAAATCAAAAATTCACTTAGAAGTTCAGCCACCACTTCAATTATACTCTTTAACATTAAACAACAATGGGATTCAAATGAACCTTTCTAATAGGATGACAAATATATCCTCCCAAAATAATACATTTTCTCCTCTCAGAGTTATTCACAGTCACCTTTTACAATAGTATACTCACACAAAAAGCTGTATTAGCTGTATTAGAAGTGACACAACTGGGTTTTAACCTTACTATGGATATAGATGGCTATAAAAGATTTCCATTCTCTTGATTTATTATTTTTAAGAGTAATGTAGCACTGATATCATTTATTAAGGCAGGTGAAAGTTTTAAAAGCCAATATATAAGAATTTTATATAGTATCCAGCAAGCAGTGGATGCTAAATATTAACTGAATGAACAGGGAAACTTTAACTTATGAAAAAGTAATTTCAAGCTAGTCTCAAGTACCACAAATAAACAACTCTGTACCTAAATTAACTTAAAAATTATATTCTCTGCTGACAAAGAAATTTTACCCTTCAATTCACATTAGTACTGCTCCTTAGTTTACTTTTGAAGGGCAATACTAGAAATGTGGCTTCCTAAACAACTACCTCTCTTATAATGCTTAGTTTTTAGTGAACATAAACTATCTCTACACCTACTTTGATTTCACACATAAAAACTAGACATAGTAGCTCAATAATATGAAAAATATATAAGGGAAGAATGAAATAAATGTGAATTTTCATGTAATATAACTCCTGATCTTTTGCAAATATAAAACTTAGGATATTATACAATCCAAAAAAACCTCTACAAATTTCCCCTGAAACAAGCATGAAAATACGTTGAATATCTCTGCTTGTTGTCATTTAACTTTAAAACACAGGATATAAAAACCTCCACTGTGAAATTGAATTGAAATATAAGCAACTTTTGAATAATCTAACAATTTTTCCTTAGAGAAAAAAAAAAACAGCTATATTAAGACAGGGTTCCTAACATTATGAAACTAGCCTAAAATGTTCTCTAATGATTTACAAGATAAAAACAGGCTTCTTGGAACAGTTTCAATCTTTAAAAAAATAACCACTGGATAAATGAAATAACTCAAAATATAATGTGTTTTCTTTAATAAACAGAACTAAGGCAGCTTTTGAAGTGATTGGAAATGATGAAACTTAGAAAGTCAAGAATTATCTACTAGCAGCTGAATCCATGAGTTGTAATAGCAGATTGTCTTATTCAATGTATTCCTTATAGACTATTATGCAACCTAAGGCTATTATTTTTAAATGAGCTTTATAAAAAAAAAGTACAAGCAGATTGTTTGGAGTAATTTTTAGATGTCTTTATGCGCCTGTTTATGTTTCATCTTCAACAAATACACAAAACGTTTCTTGCCCTTTCACGATAATTTTTCTACAAATGTTAATAAAATAAACAGTAACTGATGAGAAACAGGACCTTGCATGCATGCTGAAGAAGAAAACAATTAAGATAGAGCATCTTGTGTAGGAGGAGAGAGGGCATGAACAATTCATCCACAAGTAATGTGCCAAGTATGCTCTAAAATATGTGATGGAGTTTAGAGCTTCCTCCTCTTGCAAGCAGATGATATGTACCAGAAACCAAAGTTCAAAGTAAGTCTCCAGTCTATTGCAATGAACAAGTTTAAAGATTTCATATTTCACAAAAGATTCGATAAGTCCAACCTGACTAGATAATAGCATTAACTATCACCTACTGCTATGCAGTACATGTTTAGAACAGCCCAGCTAGAAAGAGAAGGCTGGGCACAGTATACATATTCATTAGGCCACCAGTTTTGTATGTCTTCCTGTTATTTCAAAGTAAGAAGTACCTTTTATACTATGGCCCAATACATTTTCCATATATATTCCTGACTCAGTAAATGATTTCATGAATTTTTTTTTTCTTTAGCTTAAGAAACACCTTCAGCAGTCAATGGTCATAATATTGGATTCTCAAATTGAGGAAAGACCTTGTCCTCACTTTCAATTCCCAAGTAGCAATGTGTCCCTGGTTATTTTTAAAGTTCTTAAAACACTCTATGAAAACATTTGAAATGATAAAATATTTAGGACTGAAACTAAAGCCTGGAAAATATCCTTTATTAATGAGTCATCTAACATAGCAGCAATTCTACCTCTCATTTCATAGTATTTGGAGACATTTTTAGTTGTCGCAAAAGGGGATGGGGCCAGGAATGCTACTAAAATATCATATAATGAACAGGACAGTCCCCAGAACAAAGAATGATCAAGCCTAAATGTGAATAGTGCTGAGATTGAGAAATACTGACTTAAGGCCAAGACTATAAAATCCTATACTAAAGATTTGGTTTAGTTCTTGGCAGGGTTTCACTGGGCCAAAGGGTGATGCAGTTCTATTCACTTAAGGTACAACCCAGGGAATAGTTTTCTCCTAAAGGTCAGCAGTTATACTAAAGTGTTTTATGTTCTCACTTCCCAATTTTTAAAATAAGTGGAATGCTTTTTTTTTTCTTTTTAAGTCTTCAGTTCTCAAATGATTTCCCCTTGGAGGCTGAAGAGCTTTTAACATTACAATGGAAAGGGTTCCAATAAGATCAGGAGTAATCATTTCCAAATTTTCTGATTAGCACTGTATACTGGGAACAATAATAATCTGTGACCAGATTAACCCACCTACTATCACTATGTTCACAAGCAAGAATTGAGGGAAAAAAAAAAAAGCATACTACTACTGGAAAGAAAAAAAAACTTTCAAAAAGGATAGCATTGGTCCAGTCCATATGCCCTCACCACTCTGTCTAGTAACTCGCCTTCTCCAACCTTTGTCATCACTACCATCACTGTTAATCTCTCTTCCATCTTCTTCGCTTTCCATAAAGAATGGAAGCCTGTTAATGTAATTTTTTAATTTTAATTTTATTTCAGTGGAGAAAAATCACTAGAATTTGATCTCACTGCTCCTTTGTTTGGCTGGAGATGTATCTAGGGGATTACTCACAGAACATGTGCTCACTTCCTCTGATGAGTATAAGGTCAAATGTGTTAAGTCAGATACAAATTTTGTTACTATTCCAAGAAAAGAACTGAATGATTTTTTTTTTACTACTTATCTCTGGAGAAAATGGAAAGAACATTAAACATATTTAAATGACAATGAAATACTTCAGTTAAGAATGCAATCTTATTTTAGTTAAAACTCTAAACCAAGTGTTTTTTAGATAAATCTGTGCTCATGATGCTAATTACATGTGACCCTCTAACTTGCCCTTAGATTTTAGTCATATTATTACTAATAAGTATATATTATGGAATTTTAATAATATAACCTTTGTGACTTCCAAAACTACTTCTTTTAGCTGTAACAAAAATGTACGAACTTGCACAAATATGCCAAAAATGGATAGTAATGTACCTTTCATTATGCTAAATTATGAAAGGTATATTCTTTGTAAGGAAAGCTTTCAAGGATTTTATCACTGTGAACTGGTAAGTCTGACTATGTCACTTATATCATATGATACATCTACAAGACCCAATAATAAAACAGAAAAAAAACAAAAACAAAAAAATGTGAGCAGGAAAAAAAGTTCAAAGGAGTTAAGTTGCAACTGTTAGCTAATACATCCAATTTTATTGTCTATACTGAAGTTTTCAATGTATTACTTCATACTGTGAATTTTTAGAGCAGTGGTTCTCAAAACTAAAGTCAACATTAGAATTACCGAAGGACTGATTTAAGGTTTTCAGGCCCAGTTTCCCAGTCTGACAAGTATGTCAGAAAAATTGTGTGAAATTTGGAAAAAGGTAACAAAGGTGTGCAGCACATACTTTAAATGTCAAGCAGGACAAAAGCTACCCAAGGATCACAGGGCAAAATAATTTCTATCTATTGCTGATTAAAGGTCCCAGTATTGGTTACATGTTGAATTGTAGATTACTTTCAGGTAAAGCTTCATATAATTTCTGCATAGTTGATAAAATGACCTAAGGTTATAGTTTACAACCCTATTGGATATTAATCAGTTTTGGTCATCTAACCTAGCAACTACTTCCTAATATTACCTATGTAAACCTGCTAGGTACATCTCAAGTACTCTACAGTGTGGTTTTAACATTTTACTATTACTTCCAATAATGAATGAGTTAAATAAAATATTTGATCAGTTCATTTTATATTTGCACAAAAATTCTGATTTTGCATTTTTTGCATATTATGCCCTATAAGGTAGATCTTTGGTGGGGCCTAGGACCTGTACTTTAATAAATTTTAAAACTCTAATAATATAGCCATAATTTAAAAACAACAACAAAAAACTGTATTCTATATTGTGTCCTCTGACATCTACCACCTCACTTTTCCTTTCCTTCATAGAGATTTTCTAGTTGTCAATACTTGATGTCTTTCTTCTTTGCCTTCCATTCTAGCTTCAATGTACAGCAATTCAGTTTTGAGCTTGTGGTGAATTGGACTGTGACTCCTAAAAAGATTTTTTTAAGTTCTAATTTCTGGTACCTATGAATGTGCCCTTATACTTGGAAACACGGTCTTTGGGGATGTAAACAAGTTAAAATGAGGTCATACTGGTATAGGGTAGGCCCTAACTGAATAACTGGTATCTTGATGTGGAAAATGTGAATACAGACACTGGGAAAACACTGTGTAACCACAGAAGCAGAGATTGGAGTAATGCATCAACAGGCTGAGGAATGCTAAGAACTGCAACCACAAGAAGTTAGGAAGAAACAAGGAAGAATCTTCCTATTCTTTGAAGAGAGCCCTGCCCTGCCCTGCCCTAATGTCAGAATTCCAGCCCTAACAGAGATAATCAATTTCTGTTTTAAGCCATCTCAGTTGTGGTAATTGGTTACAGCAGTTCTAGGAAACCAACTGGGCTGCCAAAGCCAATGTATGCTTTTTTATACTTATCTCTGTGACCTTTTTAATAGCATCTGACATTGCTGGCACTTCCTTTTCTCCTATCCTTCTTAAAACTCTACTTCCATGTCTTAGTTCTTCTAACTCTCCAACTGCAACATCTCAGACACTCTCTAACAATAACCATTCTGCTAACTGATGATACAGCTGTTATTCAGAGTTCCTCCCCCACTCTTCACAGTCCACATAGGCAATCCCATCTGCTCCCCTTCAGTTACCAGCAAATGTAGAAAACTCCAAAAATCCCATCCTCTCTCCTATTATCTACTTATAACACTACTAACGTATGCTCAAAAGTTCCATAGCATTTCAAACTCAGCATTTCTCAATCATTCAATGAATAACTTCCACATGCCAAACTCTGTAACTAGGTTCTGGGCACTACAGTTAAAATGACAGGCAAGACCCTGTCCTTACTCCTTAGAGAATAGTAGGGAATAAAATATACTTCCAGAGATGATGAGTTCTACACGTAACTCCTGATCTCCATTATCATAATCTCTTTTCTGAATTTTATGTGTTTAAGTATGCATATTTATGTCAGTTTGCCATATCAAGATGTAAAGTTCTGGTAGGAAAGCAATGCACCGCATTCATCTTTATCATCATACACACAGAAATAACACATTAGGCTCTTAGCACATGCTGTTTAATTTACAAACAAACCCATATGAGTCTTATATTATGGCAGGCAAGCGATACATTGGAAATGCTTTGGAGTTAGACAACTTTTGAAATCTTAGGCGCTTAAACCTCTATAATCCTATATAATCTCACATGAATACTAGGTTACCACCACCCATCTCCCAAGACAACTGCGTGTGTTCAATAAGAACTTATTTAAAATACAGTGAACTTTTTATAAATGCAACATTCTTCCTCCCCAAAGAGAATGCCTCTGTCCATCAAGTGCCTTATGTTTCTTCTGAGAACTGCCCTGCAGTTCTCAACAATTTTATATGATTTCATGACCCCTGATTAGTTTACTGGACCATGTGTGGGTACTGACTCATACTCTGCCACTGTGAAGCCAAACTCATCCGCTCCTCCAATTTGTGGACCTTATGTGATAAGGAAAATCCCAAAATGTGCCCAGTGTTAGAGCTGCAAGCCTTTGGAGACTTCCAGCAGCCATAATTCCTCCCATGCACAGAAACCTGGACTGAAGCAAGAAAGAGCTAAACTGAATTCTTGGTTCCTAAAATTCAGGTGTATTCCTGCTTTTCCCTTGATTTAAGTTTGTCCAGCTCTTCTCTACAAGTTATCTCAGAATCCTCCCAACTCTTTCTCTTTTTATCTTAAGCAAATTTGGATTTCTGTTCCCTATAATTTTTGAGAGTCCCAACTAAAACACTCTTCCCTCCACCCATGTAATGTCACATCCAAACAGCTAGATTTTAGGATGCAAACAAGAACAAAGGTATGCCACAAAGAAAGAGATAAAATCACTAACCAAAATGATCTTGAGAGGGTGGAAACCAAAGAAAGTTGAAATGCATCAAAAGTAAGCCAAGGTCAAAAAAGTAGAAAGTATTAAGGTTTAGGTGGTTCTGTAGCCAATTAAGGACAAATCATTTGACAATCATGCCTTGCTGTCACAGTTCTCTATTACATTGGTTGACTCCTCTCAGTGAGCCTGGGTAGAATTTCCCTAAACATTAAGTGGGCTGGGTATAAGAGGCAGAGGATAGAAAAGTGAGACTCAACAAAAGCAAACATTTGAAAATGGAAGCTTTTAACTACAAAGTAGGGAAAAAAACAGGACAAAATTTTCATTCCATGTATTGTTGCAGCCATTGACAATACAAGGACTGAGGATGTGATTAAAATTGTAGAACACTTACATAGCAAGTACAAGGCTCTGAATTCAAATCCCACTACTGTCAAAAAGTTTACTAACTATAGTAATCAGTTTTAATACCAAGCCTCAGTACATTCTAAAGAGAGAGCTGAGTTATATATTCAAAAACATTTAGAATGTTAATAAGTGGATCTCAAAATCTGACACAGCTAGTTTTTAAATCCAGGTATGTCTCAGAACAAAACTATCACACTTTTTTTAAAGACTATCAAGGTAAAAAATAAACAAGAAAAAAAATCCTAAGTTTTTCAGACTAAACAAAACAAAATAAACAAAAACCTGTTTAAATGATGGCTTCAGAAGCAAGACTATGACACTTAAAAAAAGAAATTCAGTATTTAGTAAATGTCAACGGTATTCCTGGCACTAAGAAAATGAATAGCATGGACAGGTCTACTTTCTGCAATGTTTTGTCACTGAAGAAAAGCAGCGATATAAGCTTCCTGGAAAGTAAATAATTGGAAAAAAATGTATGTATAAAAGCCAGTGACATAGTGGGCATGTTTCCAGATACAGAGTAAAAGCACCACAGAAATGCAAACTGCTAAGACTAAACTTCCATTCTTTGATGATGAAGCAGCACTCTGGACAAAGAGGACAAGTTTTCAGGAAGGACAAAGTCATATTGTGCAGAGATGGGGAACAGGGCAGGAGCCCAGCTCTACAAAGTTGGATAGTCAAGATGCTGCTGCCGAGCTATAATCCCCATTTGATTTGATGGGATGGTCCTCATTTAAATAAAATCTAAGAGCCACACAATTTCCTCTAGTAGCTTCAGCAATCCAGAACCAAAGAAAGCAGACAGTGGAGACTGCCATGTTGGCCCAGGTTTAGAATATACCAAAATCTGAGGTAAAAACATTGTTGAGATGATAGACCTGGTTGCCTGAGCCTGGAACAGACAGTA
Source organism: Castor canadensis (assembly GCF_047511655.1). Lineage (NCBI taxonomy): Eukaryota > Metazoa > Chordata > Mammalia > Rodentia > Castoridae > Castor > Castor canadensis. The sequence goes on from NC_133390.1 coordinate 48,070,180, forward strand.
AGCTTAGAGATGGACAAATAGACTGAATGAAAGAGGCAGGCAAGGCTGATGTCATATCTAATTTCCCAGCCATAAACTCTTCAGTTGGCCCCTCAATTGTAAATCCTTCCCCAATATGGTCCTCATATGCTTTTCCAGCCTTCATTTTTCGATACGTTCCAGAAGATACCTGAATGCTCCCTTTTGGACTCAGAAATATGTGGACTGAAATACTGGCCATGTTGATGTTTGAGAGCTATCACTCTAAATGTTTTAAAATATTTAACTCAGCTCTCTTTTTAGCGTGTATTAAGGGTTGGGATCAAATCTGTTTGTGTAGCCAGTAACTTTTTATACAACAAATGAACTGATATATGAATGAAAATTGTATCCCACTTTTCCCTACTGAGCTGGCAAGGAAAAAGTTTACCTGGAACTGCTAGAACCAAAATTAGGGGCACTCTGATAATGCCAGAGGTAGATATTTAAGTCAGAATCAGAGAGAGAAGGGACAAAGAAGTTAGCTCAACTTTCTGGCATTGATTTAGGCTTGTTAGTATTCCTAAAAGATGATCAAAGAAGAGCAGGGTTTTTAAAATTAGCCATGTCTATATCCACAAAGTTCCAGTTTGAAAGAGAACTCTCATAGGCAAAGGAGTACAGCAAAGGGGTCTAACTCCTGAGAAGAGGAGAGCTGGCAAAGTGTAGGCAGACTGTTAGGCCCTGAGAAAGTAGGAAATAAAGATCAAGAAAGCATTCTACTCCCAGGAGACTGAGAAGCCCAGCCTCTTGAACCGATGGCTAACTGGGGATTAAGGGAAGAGCATGAAACACACACAGATACCCAAAGACTGATAACAAATAATGTGCTCAGGGCAACAGAGTCACTCCAGAAATGGGGTTCCTAATACACATATTTTGAATGGCAGACACTGTGGTAGTGGCATATATTAGAAATCTCCCCTTAAAATACAGTTGAAAAATACTATCTGAAGATGAGTATACAGTGATAGTTGCAGAATTCTTCAAGAATTCCTTTCTTCAAGAAGGGTTTTTAATGATGATTAGGGGCTTATTAAGAAGACAACAAAAGGACACTCCAACTACAGGAAATTACGTATGTAAAGAGAACAGTATAAGGAATACAACAAAATGGCATGAAATTATATACTATATTAGAGGAATAAAAAGTAGTTCAGTCTTCTACCTGATTTATAAAGTTTGAGAAGTACTGACATGACATTAGAACAGAGAGGAAAGGAAGGAACAGGCTGTGGAAAAAAAAATATATAACTATAATATGCAAAGAAGTTTGGATTGTCTTACAAGTGATAAATGAGCTGCCGTCACAATACGGACGTCACCATGGAAGATAATACCCCACTAAGTGGAACCATGGCTAGCCTAAGGTAGCCAACCAAAAAATATTTGTCCAGTGATTGGGCAGAAACACAGGGCATGGGGCTCAAGAAGGAAACAGTGGGCCAGAATCAAATGTTGAGCAACTTGGTACTCAACAGAGTACCAAGCAAGCTTTCATACTCCTACATTTCCTGACTCCTCCATGTTCTGATCTTGCGATCTCTACTCCTCAAATGACTGTAATCCCTGTGAACTAGAAACCTACTAATCTTTCAAAGCTTGCCCACCTAAAACTACTTTATCAGCAAGAATCCTCACACTTCCCAGGCATTGTGAGCTCTGTTTCTATTATAAATCTACATACTGTACATCCCCCTCTTGGTTGTTATTTTTTCAACTTGAACATGATTACTTCTTCAAAACTAGACTGTAGATTTTCTGAAGACAATGGCAATGCTTCACTCTTTTCTAAATGTCCCAGGGTTGTGTTGACATTGTGTACACTCTGGAGATTGCTCACAATGGCTCCCCCTCCATTCTGATAGTTCTTCATGACAGAACAATATACAGTACTTGCAAATAACTTCTCTTTAATCCCAACCAACTCAATTTTAACTGCAAAATTCCATCTACTCTACTTAACAAAAGCCTTGCATGGAATTCTGAGCCACTCACCTTAGAAAGAATTAAGGGAACTTGTAATTGAGGTCCTCCCAATGATTCAAGAAGTTATTAAGCTATTCTTTCAACTATATACCCTTCAGAGTACAAGTTGATCTACCAGATGTTTTAGTAGCCTTTAGAAACAATTATCTATTCTCATCTGCTTTAATGGATATCACACTGACATTCATAAATACTAGTTTATTTCAATAGCTGTATTTTCTCTCCTCGTGGATCATACTGACTCACACAAAACAAATATGAAAATAAGATGATACATTTCACTAAACTAACATTTTGAACTGAAATACTTTTTCAAAGATTCTACCCTGAATAACAAATATAATTAAATGAAATAAAGAAAATAATGAACTATTTCTAAACTATAAATTCCTTATAAATAATGCCTTGTGATGAAATTTTACATTTTGAAATTTCTATCTTGCTGTATTTTGTGAGTATACTTACTTGTGTTAAATTAGCCTATAAAGGCATTTTAACACAATGCCTACAGAAAACACTATTAAAATTATAATATTGTAAGATTATGGAAGTATATGAATATGGGATAGAAACATGAAAAATTTATTGATAAAGTGGAGGTTGAACTGTGAATAATGATCATCTAAGTTTTTAATTTTGCATAATTAATATTGACTTCTATAAAATATTTTAAAAATACAGTCAGGTAACTCAAACCAGGAGCCACACGAAAAATTGCAAACTTGTTTCATTTCATATTTCAACAACCCCACTCATACAATATCACTTTTTTTCACTTTTATTAGAACATATTCATTGTATGGGGGGATTCATTGTAACAATTCTGGATAGCTTTACATTGTTACATTGGTTAGGTCGCCCCCCCCCCCCCAGCTCCCTACTTCAACCTCCTGAAGTCCTACTTAAAACAATTCCAAAAGGTCTCACTGTTCATACATATAAAATATATATACATATATAATTAATCAATCATATTCCCTCACCTTCACCCTCCCCATTCCACATGTACCCCATTCCCCATAATCTAATAGGACAGTACCTGTTTTATAGTCCTGTCCATTTTTAATTCCAAAGTTAGTGTTCAAAGGAGTTTCTCAATATAGTATAGTTTTAAATTTAAAATCCACTCCTTTGTAAGTCTAGCCTCTTTTCATCATATATATAATCTGATTATTTCCTTCTAGAAATTAATCCACTTTTTATTCTAATTCTTAGTACTGATATTTCACTTATACCAATATCACCATTTTAAGATTTTTGGAGGGCAGTTATTCAGAGGGTCACTTAACAAGACTACAACTCCAATGAGGCTCAGCAGGATTGAGATAGGGCCCAAGAAAATAATGAGATGTGTCCTTTGTGAGGAATGGTAGTGTGAGGTGCTGAATTTCAAGCCCCTTTGGGGATAACCTGAGGGAGATTGAGAGGAAGGATGCTTCAAAATGGTCCACAAAAAAGCTGGAGTCCCCCTGTACAGTGAATATATCCTAATAAAAAATTAATTTTAAAAATCTGGAAACTGTTCCTGGAAGGTCAGATGCAAGAGAAGGCAGCAATTGCGATGTGGCAGGAAGCTTGTTGGAGAGGCAACTATTACAATGGAAAAGGCAAATTTCTTTCATGAATGGAGCATCAAACTAAAGTGAACAGATACCTGTAAGTCAAAAGTACAGTACAGGGACATGTGGAGATCCCAATTTGTGTAAGAAAACAACATGGATGAAGTAGAGATTAACTCATGTGAGTCTTGCCAAAGATGATTCTGACACAAATCTTATGACCTTAATGAAGAAAGAATGGGAATTTACGTTACCACCCTCAAGAGTTCACCAAAGGACATGATCTGGTAGACAAGAAGGGTGGTGACTCAGTAACCCAATGGAGCAGCCAGGACTGAAAGCTGAGAAATGTAAGTCTTATCCTTCAAAAACCCAGGTCAAATCTGTTGGTATCAAAATCCCCACTGCTAAAGTCACCCTTAGAGAAGCCTTCCTGGCATCACAAGAAGAATCCTATAGAACCAAGAGCTGACTCGGGCCTTTACCCATGCTCCTGCAATGTTAGCAGCAAAGGTGGTAGATGGTAACATCTGGAGAATTTACTGATCTGGTCCCTAAGAAACATACTATAATGAAGTAGAGGTTTAAATCCTGGCCAGAGAGGCACTTTGCCACTATCAGCTTGACCTTCATTGAAGAATAGAGAGAATGGGGCTATGCATGGAAGGCTGAGGCATCCCTGCCTCTGACAAAGAGCAGATGTGGCAAGGCCGGCAGTGGTACTACTTTGAAGGTATCATCTAGACCTTTAGCTATGGCACATACTTGTTTTAGGGCCAGCAGCAGGGGTTCCAGCCTGCTGGCACTTCCATTCAACCCTCTCTTTATTGGGGCTTATGACTCACAGGATTGCACCATCACACCACCAACTTGGGGCCGGGTCCCCTTCCTTCCACAAACTCCTTGAGTTTGTGTGTTTGCTACTAAGATCAGAGGATGATTTAATCTTTATGTTTACATATATTATAATTAAAAAAAAAAGATTCTATGTTGGCCTTTTAGAATGTAGCTTTGATGTTCAAACAGAACTGTCAACTGTCTCAAAGGGGATTTCCTTTTGGTTATAAGACTGGAAAATCTACCTAAAAATCATTAACCTGTAATTTTATAACTGTTTGTTTATAAATTTCAAAACTGTGGAATTACAATTTGACCATTAATGTACATCTGTAATGTGATTGTTTCTAATTTTCATTGTGTGAAATTAATCAGAAATACAGAAATAAACTAGAAAAGGATGCTTTGATTTTTGCCTCTGAATACAGCAACACAAAAGAGCTCATAGATTGTTTATTTTTTAAAGGGTCTCAAACTGTAGCCCAAGGCTGACCTTAAACTTGAGATCATCCTGCTTCAAGCTGGGATTACATGTATGTGCCATCATACCTGGCTCACCCTTATGTTTTACCAGACCAAGAAAAAACACAGAAAATTCTAAATTAATCTAATGTCAACATTAGAAGTAATTACAAATGTTTCTTTGTAGAAATTCTTCATTTCTCAATCACAAACATTGTTCAGAAAATATTTCTCTGCATCACAAGCCAGTAAATGCATTACTTGATAAGACTCTAAACTTATTTCTTCCCATTTTAGTTCCAAATGTCATTATGGAATTGAAATAATTCTTTTTAAGAATGAATCTGATTTGTTTAATTGGTTAACTAAATCAGCACATAACAATCAATACCCTCACTAACATGTCATATTAATAGGTATAAACAAGTCAATCTTAATGAGTTTTAAAAATTAATTTCCTGATATTTTATTATGGTCAAGTGACATTATAACCCACAAATTAGACAAGTCTTCTATGATACAAATGAGGAAGGTGAGCTCCTGAGATGAGGTGACCCGAATTGCTAAGGTCATTATGTAAACTGCAGACATAAATTCAATCATAATTGACCAACTTCCTATTAAATGTATTACTGCAGCAAATGTGCAATCAGCATAATCTTCACCAATTTAAGCTATGAAAAGATGCATATTTTACAGGAAAAATGTTTTCAAAAGATTTGAAGATGAGCTTAATATCAAGTTGATAACTCAAGTAAACACATAAGCTACATCTAAAACAGCAACATAGTAAACAGATGTAAATAATTTATTTATAAATTTATTAGTAAGACAAGCTGATTAAAATTCATTTCTGCTGTGAAAATCAGCAAGTTTCAAATCTCATAAATTTTACTCTGAGTCAAATAGAAAAATTACTGTCAGCAGAAAATGTGAGGAGGAATAACTACATACGGCATTAACTGGAATGAAGGTAATATATTCTGCCGTTTCAAAATAACATAAGAAAGATAAAAACAAAAAGCCAAAAAAAAAAGCACAATTCTACTTTAACAGATACATTCATTAAATGTATTTCTATCCCGGCTGGCAAAAAGTGTTTTTGCCAGTTTATTTTTTATTCAGACTGTATGAAAATTGCAAACAATTTGGAAATGTATAAATAAATTACCCACAATTTTACCACAATTGTTAGGCTGGAGAGGCGACTTAAAGAGGTAGAGCAGCACTTGCCTAGCAAGCACAAAGGCCTGAGTTCAATTCCCAGTACCTCAAAAAAAAGAAAGAAAGAAAAAAGACAAGTGATAACAGCATTTATTATTTCCTTCCAGTCTTCCTCCTAAGGTTTCTTAGTACAAACTCCACCTTGTTACTCAGCATTACAACATGTGAACATTCTCATCACTAAAAATTCTGTAAGTGTTTTAAAGCACTGCTTCTCATTTTTAAATGAGACTTCAGTTATGTCAGGGAACCCTGAAGCAATCTGTTAGGTAAGTAAAACTGGCTTAAAAGGAATTACACTGCAGATTGTACTAGAGTCCTTTTGATTAGAAATACATTTTTTAAAAAATTAAGGAATTTGCATTCCACATAAGTCTTGAATTTTGAGGTGATTTTGTTTTTACCTACACTAGCCCTTAATTTACCAACTTAGTAACAATTAATGATAATAATTTATAAGTATATTATGCTTTTCTCTTTGCAAAACTCCTGCATATTATCATTTCATTTTATTTTCATTAGAAAGCTGAACAACAGAGAGATTAAATAACGAAATAAAATTTAACCAATCAATTTAAAAGAACCAGAAATCAAGCTTTTTAATTATTGGTATCATATCTATTTGTGATAATCTATATTGAAGACTATGTCTGTGAAAGAAACATTTGTTAAAATGCTCTGGTAAAAATGATATAAAACCATTTAAAAAATTAGATAATATTCATGTTTGATTAGTCTAGGCATGAGAAATTTCAAGAACAAAGCTTTTGGGGGGAAAAGACATAAAACTAGCTCTAGATATAAAAAAATGAGGTAAACACTTTCAGATTGAGAAGCAAAGCAGAGGCAGAAGACTGCTTATGGAATCATATACTATGTAATCATATATATCTTATTTTCTGTGTCTCGGTTTCCTTATGTTGCAAGTAGGAAAACCACCCCTGTCTCGCTTGTGACAAGAACCAAGTGAATTAATATTCATAAACCACTTAGTCCTGTGCCTTCCACAAAGTAGGCTCTGATAAATATTACTCATGTATAAACCTGCTCTCCATTAGGAAGGAAATGCATGGGTAGACTCCAAAACTTCATCCAGAGGATTTCACACTCTAATATATTAAGTGCTGATGAAACCTTAACACTAAGCATGTAGATCTTAAGTTACACTGTGTAGAAATGTGCCTGTTATCTAAAGAGCTTGGTCCCCAAATACATATTTTCCTTAGAAAATACACCTCCATGGGCCTGTCAAAGTTTCGGTAATTTCTCTCTCTCAACCCTGATTCCATACTTTACTGAAAATCACGAGAGCCATACTACGCTGAACTTAAATGTGGATATCAATTTAAAAATATCTTCACAACAAAAGTAACAATCCAGTCCTTATCCTCCTCGCTGCAATAAACAGGGAAAAGCAATGGGAAAATGCGTTCAATAATAAATGCCAAATTGATTTTAAAAGTGTAGTATGCTGTCTCAAAATACTACTAAAAAATCAGTCCTGCATTGCTTCCATTATGATGACTATTCAATAACCAGTTTTGCTCTCTTGCTCTCTTATGGAACAGGTTTTTTAAGGATTGTAGATGGGAAAAAAAGTTTTGTCACTTTCTAAAAAGGCTTAGCTTTTTAATGTGGAATGCTCCGTTTGAGCAACAATTGCATGTCGCCTTTGGTTAGACACAGCGTTTGATCAAGATGATCCATAAACCACTGTCCCCGGTGACAGGCAGGAATTGTAAAGAACACGTCCCGATCCGAAGACTCAAAATATCACCACAATCTATTTCATTCCCTTTAGAGCCTGAGCGCTCTCATTACTTTAAGATGCTATTTAATTTCCTTGCCTACCTACTCCGTCCGTCAGTCCACGTAGCTCAGCTCTCGGGCACAGCCTCCTCCAAAAGTTCTCCCCTCCGCCCCCATTTCTCACCGGAAGGATCCACCGCCCACGAGGCTTCCATGGCAAGGTCTGCAGTCCCTCTTCCTAGAGCAGTGAGCTGACTTGAGGAAACGCAGGGAGCCACCTTTGCAACTCAGCCTGGCGAGTGCGCACTAGGTCGGGCCACGCGCGAGCCGCACCGCGCCTCCCCGCGTCTGCAGATGCGTTCGCTGACCAGAACACCCGCGGCCCGGCGACCCTCCGGGGACCACTCACCTTGCTGGGCTCCAGCGTCCTCCAGCAGCAGGAGCAGAACAAGTAAGAGCAGGAGGGACAGAGGCATGGAGGAGGAGGAGGAGAAGGAGGAGTTGGAACCGGGAGGGAGGGAACAGAAGAGGGGGAGCGCGGCTCGGGCGGGGGCGGCGGCCGCGGCCCGGACTCGGGGACACTGCGGGCTGCGCCTGGCTCTCACCACCGCCCGACTCGCCATCGCGGCGGCCAGCAGTCCGCCTGCATAGTGCGAGCGCCCTGGAGTCCCCCGCGCCCCAGAGTCCCCCGCGCCCCAGAGCCGCAGAACCCGGCGAAGAGGCTGCGGCTGCGGTGGAAGAGCAAAAGGCAGCGCGCGCCTCGCCTCGCGCCGGGACCCCTCCGCCCCTCACCCCGCTTTCACCTCCTCCTCCTTCGTCCCTTCCCTCCGCTCCCCGCCCCGAGACCCCAGGCTGGAAGGCAGGGGAGGGGAGGGAAGGAAGCGGGATGCTCGGGCCGCGGGCCGCGGGCCGCGGAGCTGGGGGACGCGCCTAAACACCGCGCTCTTCACCAAGACCCGGGTTCGCTCGCCGCGCTCGCCCCGCGGCTATGGCTTAGCTGGCAGGCAGGCCTGCGGCCCGCAGGCTCGCGCTCCCTCTCGCGCGCGCCGGCCACGCCTCCTCTGCCCGCTATGGCCAATCCACGGTCAGCTCCGGTCCGTCTCTTTCCGCATCACCCAATCAGCACGCTCTCTCCTCGGCCGACCCGTTAGCTCCCCAGCCCACTCCTCGAGCTCTACCGCCCCTTCTCTGCCTCTTCCAATCGTCTTCGGCCTTTGGAAGCGTCCCACCCGCCTCCCCCAATCCAGATTCCGCCCCCAAATTCCCGTCCCGCCCAAACGCCTGTTATTGTTGGGACCGCAGCCCAGAGTGATCCCACTGTGGCGACCGCTGGCTCCGGTCAATGACTTCCGGGAGTTCCCGCAACCCGCTTTCTCCCGGCTCTCAGGCCCTGCTGGTTCATTGCTCCTCCCCCGCCTACATCAGGCCACTGGAAGGGGTGGGAGACCTGGGTCCTGGAAGGTCGGTCTTAGAACGGAACTGAGTCTCAGGGACATTTTTGTCCTTTAAATAGCACAATGTGTTTTTCTAAGTTAAAACTACAACCAATGATTGCAGCACCTGCGAGTTGCAAGTACAGATTCAGTGTTCAACGTTTTAAAATATGTATTTTCCGTTTCTTATGCCCTTTACTACAGCGGGAGGCGGGGGGCGAAGATTGTCAAGGAAAAAAAATATATGTATATATAAAACAAGATTCATGTCGCCAAGACTATTTAATCCAAACAACTGAGCCTTTACCTGTCCATTCTGCAGGGTTGTGGAGCACCTGCTGTGTATCTGAGGATCCCAGGAGCTGCACCCATAATTCAGAAATCTTGGAGGATTTAGAGTGGGAGAGAGATGAGAATACATCTTTCAAGTCAATGAAAGAAGTGCAAATTAGCGTCACAAGTAATTTGGTGGAGACTGTGTGCAGATAAAACAAGAAACAGAACCTCTTTGGGAAAGAAAAATCCACAGGACTAGACAGTGATTGATTTTAGAGAGAAGAGAGGTTCCATCTGAAATGTTTTTAATAGGGATGCTGTAAGAGGAGCGTGGTGTCATTAGTGAATACAGAAAATTAGAAAGGTGGAACGTGTTGTGTGGGAAAGGAGGTTACTTTGGTGCATATGGATAGTCCTGATTTATGGTAGTTCATCTTACACGGTTCAACACATGATTTTTTTTCACTTCACAATGAGGCCAAAGTGATACAAACTGCACTTCTGAATTTTTGGATTTAATCTTTTACTGGACTACCAACAGCAGGCATTGTGACACTTTTCTTGATGCTTAATAAGCCATACCTCTTAGCTGCAAGTTCACAAGAATAACCAATTGATCCCCTACAATGTACTCTGTTAGTGAGTTATGATGCTTGGTACCTTAAGTGTATAAATAAACTTTCCACTTAAGATATTTTCCATTTATGATGAGTGTATCAGATGTCACCCCATCATAAGTTGAGGAGCACCTGTATTGAAGTTGAGATGTCATCTCAGCTAATGAGTGAGGCTATATAACAGGCAAGAGGACATTTTTATCTAAAGGTCAAGTTGAAAAGTGCTTTGAAATTATGAGTCTGTGAGTCATGAATACATGTGATATTCAAAAACATGGAAGAGACTGATGTCCTTACATGAAAATCAGTGTCAGAGGTCATCTTTTTCAACTCTTGCCTATTTCTCACACAATAAGCCTCCCCACCAAGTTTATTCAGTAAGAATTTATTGGAAACCTAAGCAACCTCTACTGTGCTTTGGGCCTAATGTAGGCATTGATCACACAAAGTTCAATCAGATAGCGTACATTCTGGTGGAGGCAAACATGTAAGCATTGTTATCAGTGCCAAATTCAAGGTATGAGCTGGTATAATATTACCACAATGGAAAGGTTTCCATTCTAGGCCTTATGAAATCCCAGCTGAGTCTTGAGTAAGGTAACAAAGTGAGAAGTGATCTCAGACCAGAGACAAATTAGACTGGATAATAGATGCAGCAGTGAGTAGTGTAGATGGAACTGAGTTGACAATGAGGACTTCATCAGAAAAAGAGAAGATTAGTCTGGAAAAGTTTGTAGGGGCAAGACCAGGGCTAAGAGTCAGGATTTCATTTTGTAACATTGAAAATAACTGAAGGTTTCTAAGAAAGTGCCATCACCAGATTTTTATTATTGTAACTCAATCAGACAGGAACATGAGGAATGGTTTGCAGTAAAAGCAAGACTGGAAGCCAGGGAGAGCTTGTTTGGAGTTAAAGGGAGTGGTGATGAGTCTGAACTTCTTTAGCTGTGGTCTTGGAAAGGAAGACTGACTAGTGTACTATTTGTGAACTTATTGATGGATCAGATATGGGAAGTAAGAAGAAGTCCAGGAAGATCATCATTTCTAGCTTTAGTATTGAACATTTCCAACATGATTTATTAGTGTAACAAGTATCAGTTGTGACCAAAGTCTTCTAGTAATAGACAATATCTGAAACACCCCATCTCATTTGTTTGACTGCTCCTTCCCTGAGTCCCGTGAGTCATAACTTTGAAGTCACAAAGGTGGAGGCAGCAAGTTATTGTGAACCTTAGGCTAGCATTCTATCAATGACATAGAGTTGAAGCAGAAGGAAAGAATTCAATTGTGAACAGTACAATTTGGAAACCTTTCTGGAAAAGGTAAAACCTGAGCCATGGCCATCTACTTACTACCCCTCGCAATACATGTCAGAAGATCCCCTACCCCTTGTTAATACCCTAAAGTAAGAGGAAGGAGCCCTTACATTTTCTCATCTGCATTTAGTATTTTTAAAGAATTATTAAGGTGGCGACAAGGTTCTGGAGGTCAAGAGAGGGAAAGAAAGAGGGAGATAGAAGCAAACTAGTTTTTTAAAACAATGAAATCAAAATGTCTTAGAGATGGAGTCCATTTGTCTATTTCTGTATTGTTTTATTCTTCAGCTTCCTGAGTTTTGTTTTGAAAATACAAGGTCTGGAACTTTCACTAAAGAACAGCCATGGAGCCCTTTACAGGTTTACATACATAGAGAAATATAGATATAGCACAGATATAGGAGACAGTGATGCTGTTGCTGCTTCTGTTGTCTCTCTACTCCTCCTGATCATTGTCAGTCACTCTACTGAGCTGCAAAAACAATGATAGAAGTCTGACTGAGATGACCAAAATTTTCTCATGGACCCTCACACCAAAGGAATATAACAGGCATTCATTTCTAGGACAGTGATTAGCAGAGTGAAATTCTAACTTACATTATTACACCTCTCGTTCTCTGTGCTTCTCCAGCCAACTGTATCATCTTTCTTGTCTCTGGGTCTTGGTTTATTTGGAGGTCAACATCTGCTGAGGTAGTGGGGATAATACTTGCCCAAATTATTTCACCCACAGGACCCAGGTATATAAGGCTGGCAGAACTGACAATTCTAATCAGGACTGACAGTAGATAACTTTGAAAGCCACCATCACAGCCAGAGGCCCCAGGAAATTAACTGCCTCCACAAGGCAAGCCCAGGTTCTGGCTCCTTCCTACAGAATCTTATTCCGTGTTAAGATCCTCAACCTAAATTTTAATCCACTGACCTTCCCGTTTTTGTCTTCTCCATCTTTTTCATTCTTTCTTTTTGCTTTCTTTTTTAATCAATAGAATGAAAGTATAGAGAAAATGGACTTGATCTATAGAGAAAAACAGAAATATGAAAAGTTGTGTCCCACAATTTTTGCTTTAAATGAATCCCAGCTCAGCCAACTGCTGAGAAAATGAAAATGGAGGAAAAGCCCCTGAGGGCTGGTGCCTATGCTTCTGTGCATAAAGAGACATCTGGGTTTTAATAGTATAATATGGTAAGAATCATTTGGCACCATCATTGCTATTAAATGTCTGTTAAGCATTAATAAAACAGAAGAGGCTCATTTCAAATGGCATTTATATAGAAACCTTAGGATGATGGTATGTAATGAATCATTGGTGGGCTTTATCAGTGAGTGTGTGTTTTTGGCAGGATAACAGAAAGACAAGAATGACAAAGATTTACTTTGTGATCTTCTAGTGGGGTTGGAGAAAAAGAAGACTGGCAGTTCTGGGGAAATATTTTAAACTTCAAAGACCAGAGTCCTTAGATCTGGTTACTGTTCTCACAGGAGCATTTTCTTTGTCATGTTGACTGCTGGAATAAATGTTTATAGCCACATTTTTTGCTAAATGTCTGAATTCTGCTGAAGAGACTGTCTTCTCTCCTGTGAACAGAAGTGGCTTGGATACCACTTTTTTTTTTTTTTAATGTTGTAAGCATCTTTTAGTTCATCACTTCAGTCAAATCTCTCAGGTCCATTACTCATGTTTTCTTGACATTTGTCTACTATTGAAAGGTATTTGTTAGAGAAAATTTAAGGCATGAGCACTTAGAAACCCAATTTGTCTTAGAAGGTATTTAATTTATTTCTTTTCTTTTTCTTTTGGCAGTACTGGGGCTTGAACTCAGGGCCTCATGCTTGTTTAGCAAGCACTCTATCACTTGAGCCACTCTACCAGCTCTAGAAGATATGTAATTTCTGAGTGGATAATAAGCTAAATATTTTTCTTGAAAGATCAAGAAAAATTGGTATATGTCAATAACTACTTCAGTCATTATTTATTTGTATCTTCATGTACTGCAACCATTTCTCTTTCTTCTTCTCTGTCCCCCTCCCCAGTCTCTCACACACACTTCATTTTCCAGGAGCATAAGAAATTTAGGGCTGGGTATATAGCTCAGTGGTAGTGCTGGCCTAGCATGCATAGGCTCTGGGTTAAATCCCCAGTATCAAAAACAAAACAAAACAAAAACCAATTAACCTATTCATTCCCTTGTAGATCAGAACAAAAAGTCTTCAAACTAGTGTTTTGTATCTCATGGAGGATTCAAAGGATTTTAGTAAAAGCATGTAAAACTTGCCTTCTATAACCTCCATGTCATGCATAGAAATTAGAGAATTAATTATACATGAATATATAACATAACTCTAAAATATGTAGAGCAAACATTCCAGAGCCTCTGCGATAGTATGATTTAGGTGTGCAGTAGCTGCATGCCTCTCTGCCTTACGCTTGTATCTTTTCCCGTGGGACCCTTTCTAGCAACACAGTGAAGAATTAAGTGTTCAGAGTTGAAATGTCGCTTGGCATCTGAAAAACTGAGTTGTTTCCTGAGATCATGGAAACAGCCCTGGATTAGACTCATGAATCCAACTCCTTGAAAGTACTGTAAAATCTCCTGCAAGGTTCCTGATTTTTCTAAACCTCAGTGTCTTTTTCTATTAACAGAAAATGTTTGGATCCTATTATAAGTTTAAAATTTGATAGTTCTTCCAAATTTGTATTATCTGCTGGTCTCTTTCATGTCACATAAATTCTAAGTCCTTAACTTTTAAGTTCCTACCTTACTGTGGGAAGGACAAGGAACAAAAGCTATTTGGTCTCTGGAAAATAATTGTCTTTCCTGAACAGAAATGCACCTTAAGTTATAGTTGGTTTGGAAAATAACTCTCAGGCTTCCTAACACCATCCCAGCAATGCCCTCATCTAGCCCCAGTTCTGTTCTGAGAAAGAAGTAGGGAGGGTAACCTTATCTGGAAGGGGAGATAAAGCTAGTCAGCTATGTGGCAGGAAGCTGGACTTGCCAAGATTTGAGAAATAGTGAGAATTTCCCACTTGCACAAATACAAAGAGGCTTTTAAAAACAGAATTATCTAATGAATAATTTTCAAGTGTTTGCTGATTATGCTATATTCTAATCTTTTCTTTCCTCCCAGATGCTCCCATAAGTTTGGCATAGTCATAGCTGAATGGGTTGAAGTATTGGGCAATGGGAAGGGTATACAATCAGGTTGTTGTCCCACTTATTGATTCTATATAAAAAAAAGGGCAACATCCTCTGGAGGTGAAATGAAAGCAAAGATGAAGGATTTAGAGAAAGCAGGAGACTATCAGAACCAGCCCAACCTGCATGGTACTCCATACCTTCTTCACAGGAAACTAGATTTCCATCCCTAGTTAGGTCAGGTTTTGAATTGGTAGCCACAGCCAATTAGAGGATTTGAAATCGTCATCCAGGCAACTACATCTATTGTATTAGGGTAAACAAATTATATATAACTATATTATATATATAATATATATAAATTTATATTTTTTCTTCTAAGAACCAAGAAAATAAAAGTAGAAATTGAGATTTTTTTAAAAAAGCATACATTTCTTTCAACTATTCCGTTTTAATACTTTAAAGTTTAATTTAAATCCTTTAAGCTTAATAAGTCTATAAAATACAAACTAATATTTAAATAACAGTAAGCCTTTGGAAATCCAGTATTTAAAAGGAAAATCTAAGGTTTTTTAAAACAAAGAACTATATCACCTCCTTGATATTAAATTTTGCAAGCTAATGTTACCTTGCCTAACAGAATAAGACAAAATAAAAGGAAAATCTAAGGTTTTTTAAAACAAAGAACTATATCACTTCCTTGATATTAAATTTGCAAGCTAATGTTACCTTGCCTAACAGAATAAGACAAAAATGAGATGTAGATATATTATAATTTTCATTTAAGCAGGTCTTTTTATTTTTGGCATTCTGTTAACCAGGGGTTATGAAATGATGGATTGTGGACTAAATAGGAAATATACATTATTCAGATTAACCTGACTTTCTATGAGCTTCTACATTAATAATCAGGTTTTAATTCCAAAGTAAGTATTACATTTGGCTGACATACTCTTATCATTTTGTTCATAGCACGAGAATGAAGATGTGAAAGATGTTGCTGAAGGATTGATTGCAGACGTTGATAACTCCCAGGAGAGAAACAAAGACAGAATAATTTCCTGACCTAGCTATTTGTTTTAAAGCTATTTGTCTTAAAGGACTGAACAATGCTTAGTGCTCATAGAATTTTGAATTAACAGAACTATTTTCTTACTGCATATCTAGTATTATTTACTATTGCTCACTGCAACCCACTGCCTGGTATGATCTGAACACATGTAGATTTGTTTTTGGTGAATATGGTTAGTATATTTGATATATATGGTTTATACTACTGATTTGACCAAACGGAGGGTAAGAGGAAGGTCTTTGTACAAGTCATAAATTACTGACTCACAAAAAAGACATATAGCAACAAAAATGTATGGACTTCCTAGACTCACATAGCAGGTACCCAGACATTAACAGCCCCATTTAATGACAGAATCTAACTAATTGTTTAACTGTTTGATTTGAAGTAATTTTATTCCCAAAGAGCAAACATAGATAATTCAGGATTTACTTGAGAATTTATTGTCTTATATTTATGAGTAATATTAAGAAAAAAAGTACCTCAAACACAACATATATTTACCCATAAGTATATTCATATATAGCTACTGCTAGTCCCCTGTACATGAATTAACTAAATCACTTACAAAATATGTCCTTACTAGAGACCCATGCTTAATCAGTTCTCAGATTTTACTTTAATGAAAAATTACAACTTTTTATAATTAAATTGAAAATCTTTGTATGATTAAATTGATATCCAAGTGAACAAACTCATACACTCATGATGCTATAGCAGTCATCCATTTAGAGAAATTACAGTAATACATACCCCAGAATGAAATTTTTAACACCACCTGTGCCCTATATAAAACAAAATGAAACAAACAAGTCATGTTTGAAAAAAAATTTTAAAATATTATACTCAAATCTCATCTATAATCATATATTCTCTTAGAGTGATTTCCCAACTTTATGCCCACATATTCTGTGTGTCAAAGAATTTAAGTTCTTTACTCAGCAAAAATTTTTCCTGGTCCTAGAATAATTTTTATAATTGAAAGTCTCATTCTATTCTGTATGAAATAAGACACATCTTCATTTTCCCAAACCAAACAATAAGAAAGGCAGGTAGTATTCATAGAAAGTAGAGTATCCTCTGAAAATCTTCCTTTTAACCTACGTGAGCCAGATGTGGAGGTACATGACTGTAATCTCAACACTCAAGAGGTAGGAAGAGCTTGAGTTCTTCAACTACACAGCAGGTTCAAGGCCAGCCTGAGATACATTGTGAGATCCTGTCTCAAAAAACTAAGGGATTAGGATATATCTTAGTACTAGAGTGCTTGTCTATTATGCACAAAGCCCTGAGTTTGATCCCCAGGATTAAAAAAAGAAGAAAAGAAAAGAAAAAAGTAGTTTCCTCTGTGGACTTAATATAGCTAATAAAGGATAAGAAAGCCACATTTAGGAGACAATGATATGAACTGCCGTAGAAGATATCCTGAAAATATAAAATATCTTTGAAAAATGAAGCAAGAAAAGCTCAGAATTCTATGTCTTATATAATGTTAAATTTTTCCAATCAGGTTTCCAAAGTGATTGAAAAAAAAGTTATGTAGAAAATAACCTTTAAGTTTATGAAATGAGTTATTCTACTTAAATTGTAAGTACCAATAGTATCATCTGATGGAGATTTCCAAGTTCTTTTTATTTATTTATTTTTTATTTTATTTTATTTTTCATTTTTCTTTTATTATTCATATGTGCATACAAGGCTTGGTTCATTTCTCCCCCCTGCCCCCACCCCCTCCCTTACCACCCACTCCGCCCCCTCCCTCTCACCCCACTCAATACCCAGCAGAAACTATTTTGCCCTTATTTCTAATTTTGTTGAAGAGAGAGTATAAGCAATTATAGGAAAGAACAAGGGTTTTTGCTGGTTGAGATAAGGATAGCTATACAGGGCATTGACTCACATTGATTTCCTGTGTGTGGGTGTTACCTTCTGGGTTAATTCTTTTTGATCTAACCTTTTCTCTAGTACCTGTTCCCCTTTTCCTATTGGCCTCAGTTGCTTTAAGGTATCTGCTTTAGTTTCTCTGCGTTAAGGGAAACAAATGCTAGCTAGTTTTTTAGGTGTCTTACCTATCCTCACCCCTCCCTTGTGTGCTCTCGCTTTTATCATATGCTCATAGTCCAATCGCCTTGTTGTGTTTCCCCTTGATCTAATGTCCACATCCGAGGGAGAACATACGATTTTTGGTATTTTGAGCCAGGCTAACCTCACTCAGAATGATGTTCTCCAATTCCATCCATTTACCAGCGAAGGATAACATTTCGTTCTTCTTCATGACTGCATAAAATTCCATTGTGTATAGATACCACATTTTCTTAATCCATTCGTCAGTGCTGGGGCATCTTGGCTGTTTCCATGACTTGGCTATTGTGAATAGTGCCGCAATAAACATGGATGTGCAGGTGCCTCTGGAGTAACAGTCTTTTGGGTATATCACCAAGAGTGGTATTGCTGGATCAAATGGTAGATCAGTGTTTAGCTTTTTAAGTAGCCTCCAAATTTTTTTCCAGAGTGGTTGTACTAGTCTACATTCCCACCAACAGTGTAAGAGGGTTCCTTTTTCCCCCGCATCCTCGCCAACACCTGTTGGTGGTGGTGTTGCTGATGATGGCTATTCTAACAGGGGTGAGGTGGAATCTTAGCGTGGTTTTAATTTGCATTTCCTTTATTGCTAGAGATGGTGAGCATTTTTTCATGTGTTTTCTGGCCATTTGAATTTCTTCTTTTGAGAAAGTTCTGTTTAGTTCACTTGCCCATTTCTTTATTGGTTCATTAGTTTTGGGAGAATTTAGTTTTTTAAGTTCCCTGTATATTCTGGTTATCAGTCCTTTGTCTGATGTATAGTTGGCAAATATTTTCTCCCACTCTGTGGATGTTCTCTTTAGTTTAGAGACCATTTCTTTTGATGAACAGAAGCTTTTTAGTTTTATGAGGTCCCATTTATCTATGCTATCTCTTAGTTGCTGTGCTGCTGGGGTTTCATTGAAAAAGTTCTTACCTATACTTACTAACTCCAGAGTATTTCCTACTCTTTCTTGTATCAACTTAAGAGTTTGGGGTCTGATATTAAGATCCTTGATCCATTTTGAGTTAATCTTGGTATAGGGTGATATACATGGATCTAGTTTCAGTTTTTTGCAGACTGCTAACCAGTTTTCCCAGCAGTTTTTGTTGAAGAGGCTGCTATTTCTCCATCGTATATTTTTAGCTCCTTTGTCAAAGATAAGTTGGTTATAGTTGTGTGGCTTCATATCTGGATCCTCTATTCTGTTCCACTGGTCTTCCTGTCTGTTTTTGTGCCAGTACCATGCTGTTTTTATTGTTACTGCTTTGTAATATAGTTTGAAGTCAGGTATTGTGATACCTCCTGCATAGTTCTTTTGACTGAGTATTGCCTTGGCTATTCGTGGCCTCTTGTGTTTCCATATAAATTTAATGGTAGATTTTTCAATCTCTTTAATGAATGTCATTGGAATTTTGATGGGAATTGCATTAAACATGTAGATTACATTGGGGAATATCGACATTTTTACTATGTTAATTCTACCAATCCATGAGCATGGGAGATCTCTCCACTTTCTATAGTCTTCCTCAATCTCTTTCTTCAGAAGTGTATAGTTTTCCTTGTAGAGGTCTTTCACATCTTTTGTTAGGTTTACACCTAGGTATTTGATTTTGTTTGAGGCTATTGTAAATGGAATTGTTTTCATACATTGTTTTTCCGTTTGCTCATTGTTAGTGTATAGAAATGCTAATGATTTTTCTAAGTTGATTTTATATCCTGCTACCTTGCTATAGCTATTGGTGATGTCTAGAAGCTTCTGAGTAGAGTTTTTTGGATCTTTAAGGTATAGGATCATGTCATCTGCAAATAGGGATATTTTGACAGTTTCTTTACCTATTTGTATTCCTTTTATTCCTTCTTCTTGCCTAATTGCTCTGGCTAGGAATTCCAGTACTATGTTGAATAGGAGTGGAGATAGTGGGCATCCTTGTCTGGTTCCTGATTTTAGAGGGAATGGTTTTAATTTTTCTCCGTTAAGTATAATGCTGGCTGTAGGTTTGTCATATATAGCTTTTATAATGTTGAGGAACTTTCCTTCTATTCCTAGTTTTCTTAGAGCTTTTATCATGAAATGATGTTGGCTCTTATCAAAGGCTTTTTCTGCATCTATTGAGATGATCAAGTGGTTTTGTCTTTGCTTCTGTTAATGTGGTTTATTACGTTTATTGATTTTCGTATGTTGAACCACCCCTGCATCCCTGGGATGAAGCCTACTTGGTCATGGTGAATAATCTTTTTGATGTGTTGCTGAATTTGGTTTGCCATTATTTTGTTGAGGATTTTTGCATCAATGTTCATTAAGGAGATTGGCCTATAGTTCTCCTTTTTGGAGGTGTCTTTGCCTGGTTTTGGGATAAGTGTAATACTGGCTTCATAAAATGTGTTTGGCAGTTTTCCTTCCCTTTCTATTTCGTGGAACAGGTTAAGGAAGGCTGGTATCAGTTCTTCTTTAAAGGTCTGATAGAATTCAGAAGAGATTCCATCAGGTCCTGGACTTTTCTTTTTGGGGAGACTCTTGATTGCTGCTTCAATTTCATTTTGTGTTATAGGTCTATTCAGGTGATTAATTTCCTCTTGGTTCAGTTTTGGATGATCATATGTATGTAGAAATCTGTCCATTTCTTTTAGATTTTCGAATTTTTTTGAATATAAGTTCTCAAAGTAGTCTCTGATGATTTCCTGGACTTCCATGGTGTTTGTTGTTATCTCCCCTTTTGCATTCCTAATTCTACTAATTTGGGTTTTTTCTCTCCTCATTTTAGTCAGGTTTGCCAGGGGTCTATCGATCTTGTTTATTTTTTTCAAAGAACCAACTTTTTGTTTCATTAATTCTTTGTATGGTTTTTTTGGTTTCTATTTCGTTGAGTTCAGCTCTTATTTTTATTATTTCTCTCCTTCTATTTGTTTTGGGATTTGCTTGTTCTTGTTTTTCTAGCATTTTGAGATGTATCATTAGGTCATTGATTTGGGATCTTTCAATCTTTTTAATATATGCACTCATGGCTATAAACTTTCCTCTCAAGACTGCCTTAGCTGTGTCCCGTAGGTTCCGGTAGGTTGTGTTTTCATTTTCATTGACTTCCAGGAACTTTTTAATTTCCTCTTTTATTGCATCGATGATCCACTCTTCATTAAGTAATGAGTTATTTAGTTTCCAGCTGTTTGCATGTTTTTTGTCTTTACTTTTGTTGTTGAGTTCTACTTTTACTGCATTGTGGTCAGATAGTATGCACGGTATTATTTCTATTTTCTTATATTTGCTGAGGCTTGCTTTGTGCCCTAGGATATGATCTATTTTGGAGAAGTTTCCATGGGCTGCTGAGAAGAATGTATATTGTGTAGAGGTTGGATGAAATGTTCTGTAGACATCTACTAGGTCCACTTGATCTATTGCATATTTTAGATGTTGGATTTCTTTATTGAGTTTTTGTTTGGATGACCTATCTATTGATGGTAATGGAGTGTTAAAGTCTCCCACAACCACTGTGTTGGCATTTACATATGCTTTTAGGTCTTTCAGGGTATGTTTGATGAAATTGGGTGCGTTGACATTGGGTGCGTACAGATTGATGATTATTATTTCCTTTTGGTCTATTTCCCCTTTTATTAGTATGGAATGTCCTTCTTTATCTCGTTTGATCAATGTAGGTTTGAAGTCTACTTTGTCAGAGATAAGTACTGCTACTCCTGCTTGTTTTCGGGGGCCATTGGCTTGGTAAATCTTCTTCCAGCCTTTCATCCTAAGCATATGCTTATTTCTGTCGGTGAGATGAGTCTCCTGTAAGCAACAAATTGTTGGAGCTTCTTTTTTAATCCATTTTGTCAAACGGTGTCTTTTGATGGGTGAATTAAGTCCATTAACATTAAGCGTTAGTACTGATAGGTATGTGGTGATTCCTGCCATTTAGTTGTCTTAGTTATTTGAAGGTTTGATTGTGTGTACCTAACTTGATGTTACTCTCTACTGTCTTGCTTTTTCTTATCCTGTGGTTTGGTGCTGCCTGCCTTTTCATGGTTAAGTTGGGTGTCACTTTCTGTGTGCAGGATCCCTTGCAGAATCTTTTGTAATGGTGGCTTTGTGGTCACATATTGTTTTAGTTTCTGCTTATCATGGAAGACTTTTATTGCTCCATCTATTTTGAATGATAGCCTTGCTGGGTAGAGTATCCTGGGGTTGAAGTTATTTTCATTCAGTGCCCGGAAGATCTCACCCCACGCTCTTCTTGCTTTTAATGTTTCTGTTGAGAAGTCTGCTATGATTTTGATGGGTTTACCTTTGTATGTTACTTGTTTTTTCTCTCTTACAGCCTTCAATATTCTTTCCTTAGTTTCTGAACTTGTTGTTTTTTGTTTTTTGTTTTTTTTTTTTTTGCATGTTTAGCACACTTTACTTTTCTATCTGAAGAGCAGTTTTAGGAAGTGAGGGGAAGGGGGAGCAGAGGAGTGAGGGGAAGGGGGAGCCATTCCTCATGGATCTCCTGCTCTCACAGGAGCCCAGCCTCCCATAATCCACTGTCCCTGTCACCATCTCCCCTTGAGCGGGATGTTGCTTATGACTGATGGCTCTATGTGGATGCATTGTGTCAGTGAACTGAAATCCATGGTTTACATGAGGGTTCCCTCTTGGTGCTGGACGTTTGTGGGCTTGGACAAATGCATAATGACATGTGAATGCCACCATAGCATCACACAGAGTAGTTTCACAGAAAGGCCTATTTTTTTTTCATTTTTCTTTTATTATTCATATGTGCATACAAGGCTTGGTTCATTTCTCCCCCCTGCCCCCACCCCCTCCCTTACCACCCACTCCACCCCCTCCCGCTCCCCCCCCTCAATACCCAGCAGAAACTATTTTGCCCTTATCTCTAATTTTGTTGTAGAGAGAGTATAAGCAATAATAGGAAGGAACAAGGGGTTTTGCTGGTTGAGATAAGGATAGCTATACAGGGCATTGACTCACATTGATTTCCTGTGCGTGGGTGTTACCTTCTAGGTTAATTCTTTTTGATCTAACCTTTTGATGGAGTCAGTGAGTTCTTGCATTTTCTTCTCACAGGTCTTGAGTTGTTTAATTAATAGTTCTTCGCTTTTTCCTTTAATTACCATTTCATCTTCAAGTTCTGAGATTCTGTCTTCTGTTTGTTCTATTCTGCTGGATTGGCCTTCCGTTTTGTTTTGCAGTTCTGTTTCGTTCTTTTTTCTGAGGTTTTCCATATCCTGGCAGTTTTCTTCTTTATTGTTGTCTATTTTTGTCCTGAGTTCATTTATCCATTTATTCATTGTGTTCTCTCTTTCATTTTGGTGTTTATACAGTGCTTCTATGGTTTCCTTTATTTATTCTTTTGCTTTTTCAAATTCTCTATTTTTATTGTCTTGGAATTTCTTGAGTGTCTCCTGTACATTTTGGTTGACCCTATCCAGTATCATCTCTATAAAATTCTCATTGAGTACTTGTAGTATGTCTTCTTTTAAATTATTCTTGTGGGCTTCATTGGGTCCTTTGGCATAGTTTATCTTCATTTTGTTGGAGTCTGGATCTGAGTTTCTGTTCTCTTCATTCCCCTCTGGTTCCTGTACTAATTTTTTGCTGTGGGGAAACTGGTTTCCCTGTTTTTTCTGTCTTCCCGTCATTGTCCTTGGTGTTGTTACTGTCCCTGTACTGTGTGTAATTAAGTATTTTCTAGCTTGTAATAATAACAATGGTAATATTTAGAATGGAAGAGTGAGCTGAGATGGAAAGAAAGAAGTTAAAGAAAAGGGGAAAACAAATATACGGACAAGAGGTTTCCAAAGTGATTGAAAAAAAAGTTACATAGAAAATAACCTTTAAGTTTATGAAATGAGTTATTCTACTGAAATTGTAAGTACCAATAGTATCATCTGATGGAGATCTCCAAGTTCTAAGAGCTCCTAATGGAAACCGCCAACCTTCTTGAGTAGTGGTGGGAAAGACACTGAGCACAATTCACTTAGAAACTTAATTATCACAACCAGGCTGTGTGAGTTCAGTAGAGTCTTTTGCTTTTTTGCACATTTACTTCAAAGAATCCTATGTGTTCTTTTTTCCTACTAAGCTCGTGTCCTCTCTAGGCTGTATATTTTGCATATATATGCTTTCTCCTTTGCTGGAAGGGCCTAAATGAAATTCTTTGATCCATTAGTGGAATGTAGTTGACCCAGTGCCCTCTCTGTCACAATGTTGATTCATAGTCAAAAGGGGCAATGGACAATAAGCCAAGATATAGTAGTGTCTAAACCCCAGCAGCAGGTCAAATGTGCTGCCTGCTTAATAAGCTCCTCTGTCATGAGCAAGCAGATCGCCTGTCAAAGTGGGTACAGCTTTATCATTGTAGGAATTAGTTGTACACAATTTCCTGTCACCAAGTTTCCTCAGAAGGCTGTTTGTGATGAGGCTGAAGCACTCTCTTGCAGCAAATGAAGTATTGTATACTCTAATACTGGGTTTAATACCTCACATGCTCGCCACCAGTCCCAGCCAGTAAAGGAAGAGAAGGGGATCTTGTTTAACATTAGGTATCTTATGCATTATTGATGGATAATTATTCATAGATAGGGCTATACTGCTTCAGTGATTAGTATTCAACTAGATTGAGACTCCAGGACTATCTAGTGTGAGTGCTTGCGAATTTCCCACTTGACCATACTGTTTCTGTGCTGTTTTGGGAATTTTGCTTGTATAATTCAGTGACCAAGATTCTTTCTAAAGTCTCCTCCTAGCTGGCAACAAGTGAAAAGCCTAGTTAAAGTACAGGTTTTTGGTCACTTTATTGGTACAGGTGACTATTTTGAACATTGCATTGGTAAATGCCCATTTTATCTTTAGCATTTTCTAAAATTTTTTTTAAAAATTTAAGTGCTGAGTGCTTGCCTAGCAAGGTTGAGACTCTGCCCCTCCCCAAAAAAAAACCAAGTTTCAGATATTTTGACAGGTGCACAAGTCTGGATCTGGAAGAAATATATAGGCATTCCGTATCTTTATATTATGTAGTTAAAAAAAACTCAAAGAGCCAGGTATTTTTTTTTTCATTTTTCTTTTATTATTCATATGTGCATACAAGGCTTGGTTCATTTCTCCCCCCTGCCCCCACCCCCTCCCTTACCACCCACTCCACCCCCTCCCGCTCCCCCCCTCAATACCCAGCAGAAACTATTTTGCCCTTATCTCTAATTTTGTTGTAGAGAGAGTATAAGCAATAATAGGAAGGAACAAGGGGTTTTGCTGGTTGAGATAAGGATAGCTATACAGGGCATTGACTCACATTGATTTCCTGTGCGTGGGTGTTACCTTCTAGGTTAATTCTTTTTGATCTAACCTTTTCTCTAGTTCCTGGTCCCCTTTTCCTATTGGCCTCAGTTGCTTTAAGGTATCTGCTTTAGTTTCTCTGCATTAAGGGCAACAAATGCTAGCTAGTTTTTTAGGTGTCTTACCTATCCTCACCCCTCCCTTGTGTAAGAGCCAGGTATTAATTTCTTTCTAACTACAGTAGATTGATATTCTGTCCCTGAAAATAATGTTAACATGACAGTAGAAGAATTAAAAGGTATGTACCAATAAGGACAAGGGCTACAGTTTTATAACTGATATTCCTGACGGAATATCAGGAAGAAGGACTGGAATTTAAGAATCACAACTGAAAATGAAGCAAGGAATGAATTAATGCATGTCTATAAGTTGATCTCTAGGACCCTGTGCCCTTTCTCTACCCTGTTCTCACAGTTCCAGAAACTAGGCCCCAGCAAGTATCTAGAAAAAAAAATAAACAGATTGTTCTGAAATTTCACTGAGATTTGTGTGAGTGAATACATGCATAAACCATGAAGAGTTGCCAGAAATCACAAATACAGCTTTACACTGCCATGTTCTGTTAGCATAAAATAAATATTTTGAAACTTTGTCTTCCAGAAGCTTGACTACTTTTTTCTTAAATTTTGAAGTAAACTATAGACTATTCTTTGAGGTCATGAAGCTCTTATGATCCAGGCTTTTGTTAACTGAATGTTGTTCTATATGCATGCTTAAATCTTAAGATACTGAATTGTTTGCTGCTAGACAGCAGGGACTACTTTACATTAATTTTAGTGTCTCATGTCAGTAAAAACATAGTAGATTTACATTGAAGAATGACTTATTACGGATAAAAGAATTAGGTCCTTTTGGATTCAGAAAAATTCTCTTTGCTTTTCCCTTTTCTTCTAGCCTAGAACATGGTTGTGATGCCCTGGAGGTACAAGAGGAAGTTTGGAGCTTAAAGACAGAAGATACTTGATGAAGATGACAGAGTAGGAAAATAAAAAGAACCTAGGTCTCAATGGCATACTAGAACTGCCAAATAATAACTTCTTATCTATACAATCATGTTATAGGAGAAAAGAAATCCTTAGTTAAGTCTGTAGATCAGATTTTATTATTTGTAGACAAATGCAATAGTACCTGCCAGCTGTAACAAAATGTAAAACAAGCCTGTCCATCCACATTGAACATAATTTAAAAGGAAGTTTTTATTGAAAACTTTATTGTAAATCAGTACAACCATCATTTTATGGATGCAGAGTATAGACTTATAGTAAGACTGTTATTCTCTATTTCCTGATTTAATAAAATAGATCTTAAGTAATTTCTAATGTATTTAATACTATAGTATGAAATAAATATAAAAAAGAAATAAGTTCTACTCTTAAGAAGCTTATTAGATATAACTAGGTACCTACACAAATACATGTAATACAAAACAAGGTCTTGTACACACTATGACATAGATGTAGATATAATGGATGTAGACATTGTATTTTGTTGGAGGATCTGGAAAGCTTCACGGAAGAGAGTTTGAAGAATGGACAGTATTTCAGTATGTGGAAAAGTTAAGGTTATCAAAGAAGAAATGGCACAGACAAAAAAACATGAAGGCATGAAGGTGGGGACAAAATATGATTTTTTTAGCATATAATAATTGTACAGGGGATCCATTGTGATATTTACATATGTGTTTACACTACATCTTAATTAGATTCCCCCCTCCATTGTTTCCCTCCTCCCCCATCTCTTAGAATTATTTCAACTGGTTTTATTATTCTATTTTTATACATGAATACAAAATGCATCCACCATATTAGCCCTCATTCACCCTTTCCTATGCTTCCCTCCCTCCCACTGGTACCCACCCATGGAAAAGACCTATTTTATGCTTCCTGTTCATTTTTTAAAAAGTGTATATTGATTGTCCAAGGGGAGTTTGTCTTGACATTTCAGACATGTATATATTGTGCTTTAATCAGATTAACCCCCCATTACTTACTCTTTCTCTTTTGCCCTACTCTTCTATTATTCAACAGTTTATAGTGCATTACATATTATCTTCATACATAGATCGAATGTTTCAATATTTTTCACTCTCTAGCACTCTGTTTCGCTCTATGCTTCCTGTAGTCCCCTCAGACAGACTCACTAATATAATCTGGTTCTCTCTCTCTCTCTCTTTCTCTGTCTTTCTCTCTCCTTCCCTCCCTTTCTCTCTCTCCCCATATATATGTATATAAAATAATACATGTATTTATGTGCACATTTATCTTATATCTCTAGCTTCCAATATGAATGAAAACATACTCTTAAGAGTAAAGACATATGAAACCTACTAATTTTTCAGCTTTTTGATCATTTTGACACCAACTTAAATTTTAATTCAACCACCTTTGACCCTTTTGTCAGGAAAACATTTTCTCCATTTATTTCTATCAAAAAAAGATAGAAACTTGAAGACATTGCAATTTGAGGGTATTAATATAAATGTGAATTTCTTTTGCATACCTACTATCTGTGAGACAATTTGGAATATACTAGGACATTCTTATTTTCCATTATGGTTTGAAAAAAGCCTGTTTTAATGCTATCAGGACCATAATAATTGCAATCTCTTTGACTACCCTTGCCCACTATATCACATGTGAATTCCTTTAATTGTATTTCTTGTCAAGCAAAAGAATATTATACAAAGGAATTGATAGAGTCTGTGAACTGATAACAGCATGCACTTTGTGAATTGTTCCACAGTGTGGGAAAGTCCCTAATGAATCTTTGTTCACTACTTTATCGTCTTCATTTTAAAAATGCAGTCAATGACATACTTTCTTATTTGAATTTGGGATGAAGAGATTACCCTTCTTCAATGTTACCAAGTAATTAATACCATGGAAGTTTTGCACATGACTACCCATAACCATCATGAGCATATTATCTTAATTGAATGAACAGACTATAAGGGTTTGAG
Organism: Castor canadensis; assembly: GCF_047511655.1. Lineage (NCBI taxonomy): Eukaryota > Metazoa > Chordata > Mammalia > Rodentia > Castoridae > Castor > Castor canadensis. Next base: position 48,098,221 of record NC_133390.1, read on the forward strand.
AAAATAAATCTAATTAATGAAAAGTGAATACATAAAAAATCAGACCAATGTATGGGCATAGAAGCTAGAACAATGCTACTTTTGAGACTACCACATGTGCTGTGTAGACTATGCACTGTTCAATTCTAAAGAATGGTATTTACGTAATAGTCTATGCAATGATGCCTTTGTTGCTGGGCGGTGCACAACCTCCATAGCCATGTAAGTCAGCCCAGGCTATTCTTTGTTATTGTTATTGTTGCTGAAGGGGTCTCCTTGCAAAATTTCCCTGAATTTGTCTTCTAACTTTTCTTAAGCTTTTACTTTTCCTGGCACCTTGACATTGAGATTCATTGGCAGCTCTGTTATCTTGAACTGTTTTGGCTGTGTTCTTAAGTCCCTAGAATATCCTGAAAATTGGCATGCATATACCCACAATCATAATTTGGGAATTAATGGGTAAGCTTTCCCTGTTACCATTTTTTCTCCTTCCAGATGCCAAGCTGTTCCTCTACTTACTACTTTTTGTTTCAAAGAGAATAATATTTTATTTTTGTGTCCTTGTACTAGGGTAACTATATATGGCTCAATCATGTACATCTTAAGATATATAGGGGGTAGAGATGTAGCTTAATGGCAAAGTGGTTGCCTACCATATACAAGGCCCTGGTTCAATCCACAGCATTGCAAAAAACACATAAATAAAGTTAAGGTATATATTATGTGGTTATTCTAATACAAGGGCATGAAGAGGAAACATGATTCTCTAAGAATGAGCTATTGATAAGGGCATTGGAGTGATAGGTGTAAATTGGGGCTGTTCTGGGTACCTCGGTATCTGGTCATCCACCCTTCTCTTTCTCTCAATGAATATGCAATAGATTCATATTGTTTAGTGCAGATATTGTAATTTTGGAATATTTCTATATTATTTTCTGTATAGCCTTTGTTCTGCTGCCCTGAGTGGACTTCACCATTGAAGCCCTCTGTTAGGCCCCTCCAGACCTTCATACCTTCCAGCAACTAAAATGATAGCCTTTGGCATGACTGGAGGCCTCCAGCCTTGGAATAGGGTTAAAACTGGCATCTACTCTGATAGGAGCCTGTGCTATACTAGTCATTAAACATATTTCATATTGCCCTAACCTTTCCCTTATCTATCTGCAAAGCCTCCTTTTCTCTACACTTTTATTATCATTCTTACAGGGTCCAATCCCAGGACTATAAAGACAGTCCCAGTTTGCTATTTCATCCTACATTTATATGGGCCATATACAATTTTCTAGATGTTATTTATACACATCATAAATAACAAGATATTTTTTTCTGATTCAAGGAGAAGGTATTTCATTTTGTTATCAGCATCATGGAACTGTAGTGGAATTATAGTTACTTTAAGCAAGCAGCTTTGAAAGGAGATCTCTGTCTCTCAGCATTGTAGAAAGATTGTTTCTGACTATTCCCATGACTGGAATGTGGAGAAATGGACTGATTACATGAATAAGATTAGTACAACTAAAGAAGGACTAAAAGAAAGGTAGAAAAACTCCTTTGTTTTTTATTAAAATTTGCATACCAAATATTTCCTGTTACTGAGTCAAATTAAGACCTTCCTAGAAATAGTGGAGAAAAAGAAGAAAAAAATGAAATTTTGCCTTTGATGAAGAAAAAAATCTCTTCTTTGAGGGGAGCATCAAATAAAAACCAAGATGAAACTCTTCCTGTAGAGAAATTGTGAATTGAAGGATGACCTCTGGATTAAGAGCTGATGTTTTTATAGCTGTATACAAATGTGAGATCTGAAATCTAAAAATCCTAAGAGAAAATAAACAAGGACTTCTTTGGAAAGTTGCTGTCTTTTCTTGTCATGCGCAGAACAGAGATTGAGAGAGGGGAACACAGAAGTAAGAGTGTATGCTTAACATGCATGAATGAAACATGGGTTTCATTCATAGCACCGTAACAAAAAGTCTATGGAGTAAGGTGTTTCTGGGTTAAAACCCCAGATCTGCCCCTCCTAACTAATCTTTCCATATAGCAACTTCTTCATAGTAGGACAGGGTGACTAATACTTCCTCTATGAAGTTGTTGTCAACATTTAACAATTTAACATAGGCATGCTTACCTCATAGCAAGTGCTTAATAAATTTGCACTTTAGAACCTGGGATATTTTTATGTTACTTGGCCTATTTGTGATGTCTTTACTACTATAATGATCAAAAGGATATTTGTGGCAATTTCTGACCTAGAATGAGGAGAAAGACACTTGCACCTCATGTGTTAAGTCTGTAGCCTCGTTTGGTTTGTAGCCTTGAGGTTCATGAACTCCTGGAAGAGCTGTAAGAGAGCAAAATTGGGTGTATATTTGCATTTTCTGAAAGCAGTTTCCATTGCTTCATTCAGGCTCAAGTGTGTTTAAGGCTGTGCCATAACCAGTTGTTAAATACTTTTGATATAACACTATTCTCATCTAGGGAGAAACCAGTGTTCTTTTGTAGTAATTGTTTTAAAATCAGAGAGATTAAAAAACAAACCTGATGTGCCAATCACCCAACTTTTTTTTTTAACTCTTAGGTGAGAAAAGCTGCATTGTCTAAATACACATGTCCAAAGAAGTATGTGGCCCAGCCTAGTTGTTAACTAGAAACAACAAATTAGTATAGGCATCTCAAAACTCATTAGCATATAATGATTATCAATATTACCAATAAAATATGAAAGAATAATCCTTACAAATGAAACTTCTATACTGCTTATCATACACTTTGCAAAAATGTTGAAAATTCAATTTCAAATGAGTATCTTCCTGCCACATTAGTGTTTTTAGGTGCTCTGTCTTTAGGAAGACGCTATAATAAACGTGAAAGTTAAATGCTAAACATCCTGTTGGAATTCTTCTACAGAAAGTACACCTGTGATAAGTAAGGAATGAAGAAAATATTAATGTAATTAGAGAGGTGAGTTCTGGGTGACCCCAAAGGACATGTCTTGTGAATCATCTAAGTTCACATTTCTTTGAACGTCTTCTCTCCTAAGGGAGATGAAGCAATTACATAGATAAAATGTCTTACCTTTTCAGTACAATGCATCCCACATTCCTCAACCCATTCATCATCATCAGTGGTATTTGTGTCCAATGCTGCCATGCAGAGCTAGTTGCCAACAATTATTAAAAAGATGTCCATAAGGTTATACATTTAAGATACAAAGAAAAAACAGCTTACACAATGTGTACTATGAAGAGATCAGTCCATTAAAGAGAAAAATCACTAAGGAGTTCCTCAAAGATACTTTTGCAACAAGGGCTATCTCCAGAGACCCAAGAAGTAAATGAAGTGATTATCTGTAGCTCACAATATTTTTTCTCTGAAATGGAATACACAAGGACTGTGATGTTGCTGTCTCTCTCCTTCTGCTCTGCTTTACCCACTTTGTACTCAATGATTATAAAAAACCTTTTTCTCTGCCTGTCTTCATTGTCTACTTTTATTCTTCAAAAGCACACAATGAAAATACTCTAAGATTTCATTATCAGAGACATTTCATGTAGCAAGCAACCTGGTCTGGCATAGTGTTTGTAGTATTCCTCCCAAATTCTTTTTAAAAAAAGAAGTAATGAAAATCTATTTTTTTCTTTTCCTCTCTTCTTCTCTCCTCTCATCAGTTCTCCATCCTTCTCCTGTTCTTCCTCTTTTTGTTACTTCTTCTTTCCTTCCCACTAATGTTTCCCTTCAAAATGAAAACTTCAATTCTAGTTTTCTGATTACTAATAAAAAAGCACTTATATCATGCTTGCTATGAGCCCACCAGTGTTCTAAGCACATCACATATATTTAATCTTCTTAACAACTCTAGAAGATAGGAAGTGTTATTGAATCTTTTCACAGAAAAAAAACTGAGGCATCAAGAAGTTCTATAATTTTATAATGGCCACATGAATAATGAGATCTGAACATGGCACTGTGATTTCAAAGCCCATGCCTAAAACAGTGATGTACATCAGTCCTTTAACTCTAGGGTCTTCTAGAAGATTAAGGAAAAAGAGAACTAACATATATTGGGCCCCTAATTTGTGCCACCACTCAGTATGCATTATCAAGTTGCATCTGTGCAGCAACACTACAAGTTAGGCATGATTATTCCTGTTTTCACAGACAAGGCTGAAAAAAATTAAAACTTGCCCAATGTCACTCTGTGAGTCATTGAAACAGATCAATATCTAGCTGATTCTACAAATTATCCTTCTAAAACAGATTAGTACCTGTTTCTGGAATTAGTGCAAGTAGCCTTTATATGAGGCCTCATCTTTGGCACTGACTTCTTATTCTGACATCCTGACCTGGACACTCCAGAGAACTTGAACTAGCTAGTCAAGGCTGTATCTTCTTCCTTCAACCTGCTCTTAAGAATTCATTCTCTCATTTGGGAGCTAGGATCTACATATCCTCATTAGATCCTGACTCACCCTGCTGACTCTGACTTATATTGCATATTTTTTTTCTTTCCTTGACAACTCAAGTCCTGAAATGTTTTATTAAGAAGCAAGGTTTAAAAAAGAACCATGTATATCATGTCATAAGAATTTTGAGATGAAGCATGTGAAACTAATGTTTTAGTATAATAAATAATTCAAACAGTACAATTTCATATGGCTAACATCATTTAAATTTTATTAGCTCTATTTTAATTTCCACAATTTATATTTAAATAGTTATAGAGAATAGGCTATTTTAAGGCCAACATATACCTATTACCAAGAAACAATTGTCAGCAAGTTTTATCTAAATTTTTTCTTTAAATCATAAGTGTAGATCAAATAGCCCTGGCAACTAGTGTCTGTCATGTCATGTTGCTACTTAAACAAAATTTTAAAAAGACACTGAATTCCATTAAAGCAAAAATACAATCTATCAAAGCTTACAAATGCATTAAAGCAGTGTTGAGAGAAAAATTTAGAGCACAAGATGCTCCCCTTAGGAAAGAAGAAAATTATCAAATCAATAATCTAACTTCCTATTTAAGCAATTGGAAAAAGGAATAGCAAGATAACCCCAAAGCAAGCAGAGGATGAAATAATAAAGATAAGAACAGAAATCAATGAATTTGAAAACAGAAAAACAATTGAGAAAATCAGTGATATAATCAATTATTTGAAAAGATCAATAAGACTGATAGATCTCAAGCAAGATTAACAATGCAAAATGCAAATTTCCTATATAGGAATTACAGGGGTATCACTACAAACCTAGTAGATATCAAAAGCATAAGAAAGAAATATTTCCAACAACTTTAGACACATAAATTTCACAGCTAGGTTAAAATGGGTCACTTTGTCCAAAAGCACAAACTACAGTTCACTCCTTATGAAAAAGATAATTTTAGTAGCCCTATAACTATTAAAGAAATCTAATTTATAATGTCACCCTTCCTTTCAATTGATTGCACTGGTTCTTCCAAACATTAAATGAAAATAAATGTCAAGTCTCTAAAACTCTTCCAGAAGAGAGAACACTTCCCAATTAATTTTTTGTGGTCAGCACTAAATTCATTTCCAAAGTCTGTCAAAGACACTGAAAGAAAAAAAACCCATAATATCTCACATTGGCATATATTCACAAAAATATTCAATAAAATATGAGTGCATTAAATCCAGCAATATGTAAAAAGGATCATAAATAACAATTAAATTGAGTTAATCACAGAAGTGCAAAGTTGCTTTTTTGGAAGTCAATCAATGTAATCAATTATAATAATACAATAAAGAAGGAAAACCATGTGGGAAAACTTTGAAAAAGATCAGTATGAATTTTTATAAAAACTCAGCAAACTCAGAATAGAACTTCCTTAACTTGATCAAAGATATCTATAAAAACTCCAGAATTAATACTTGATGATGACATACTAAATGCTTTTTTAAATTTATTTTTTAAAAAGGTAAGGATATTGTTATAGCTTGGGTATAAAGTATTCCCCAAAAGGCTTATATATTGATAGTTTTGTCTCTAGCTGGTGGTACATTGATAGGTGATTGGGTCATGAGTGTACAAACTTCCTCAATGGATTAGCCCATTGATGTGTTCATAGCTGAATGGGCTAGGAGGTTGTGGGGCCTAGATGGAGTAAGTAGGTCACTGGGGACATGCTTTTTGAAGGGTATACCTTGTTTCTGGATGCCCTTTCTGTCAAGCTCTGTCTCCTGGCCATCATGAGCTAAGCCACTTTACTTCACCACATACTCCCTGTCAACATGATGCTCTGCCTCACCAGGGACCCAGAAGCAACAGAGACAAATAACCTTGTACTGAAATCTCTGGGCCAAGAAAAACCCCTTCTTTGCCTAAATTGTTTATCTCAGGAATTTTGTCATAGTGACAAACACATAGCTCACTAACAGGTATTTAATCACAACTCCTCTATTGAATATTATACTAAAAGTTCTAGTCAGCACAATAAGGCAAGTGAAAGTAATAAACGTATAAATTGGAAATGAAGAAATAAAACCATATTTATAGGTGATATGATTATTTATAGAAAACTATAAACAAAATCCTAGGATAAACGATTGAGTTTTGCAAGGTTAGGGGTTACAAAGACAACATATAAATATCAATTGTATTTCTCTATACTAACAGTGAATAATTGGAAACAAGCATTAAAAAACACCACCACATATGAAAACTCTATTAAAAAAGGAACTATTTAGGTATAAGTCTATTTAGGCATATAGGATCTGTATGCTGAAAATTACAAAATACCAATGAAAGAAATTTAAGAATTGGACAGTCACAGACAAAGAAAATACTGGCCTAAATTTTCCACAAAAATTTACTCGAAATGAGTTATATGTGTAAATGTAAAACAAAAAAGAACTATAAAAATTGGAAGAAAGCAGAGGAAAATACTTAATAACTAGGAATAGGTTAAGAATTTTTAAATGTCACACTAAAAACATTATCATTAAAAGAAAATAAGCATAAATTGGACTTCACAAAATTAAAATTTTTTGCTTGGTGAAGGACACAAGAAATGAAAAGACAAAATATACTCTGGAAAGAAATATTTGTAAATCACATACACAGCTTCTAGAATATATAAATAGCTCTCAAAACTCAATGATATGAAAGCAATAAATTCAATTTTAAAAATAGACGAAGGATTTGAACATTTAACAAAGAATATATATGGATAATAAGTAAATTCATGAAAAACATTCAGTATGCTTACACATTGAGCAAGTCCAAGTTATATTCAAAATTTTAGAAAGCCTAAAATTAAAAAATATCATTAATTTCAAGTGCTGATAAGGATTCAGAACAACTACACCTTTTGTGTATGTTGATGGGAGTGCAAAATGGTAAAGTCATTTTCGAACAGTTTTTTAGTTTCTTATAAAGTTAAATATATGTTAAGCATATATGCTTATCCTATGACCTAGGACTCCAACTCCTAGGGATTTGAGAAATGAAAATATATGTTCACACGAAAAGAGAAATGAGAACTCATGTTCACACACACACCAAAAAAAACCGCGTAGTAATATGTATAGCAATTTTATTCACAAATGCCCCAAACTGGTAAACATTCCAGATGTCCTAATGGTGAATAGATTAACAATGATATATGCATTGCTACAATGGTAAGATGGTCAACTACTTAAAATAAAAAGGAAAAAACTATTGCAGTAGTCACAAGATGAATCATAAAGCTATGCTGAATGAAAAAAGCCAGCCCCAAAATACTATTTGATGAGTTTATTTATATGACTTTCTGGGAAAGGCAAACTATAGGAATATAAAACAGATCAGTGATTGCCAAGGCCTAAATGTGGGAGTAGGTTTGACTATGGGGAAGCAAGATGAGGCTTTTGGTGCAATGGAACTTATCAGTGTCCTATTAATATTTTGGGACAACTCTGCCAAGTCAAGGGCCTAGGCAAAAGATTTAGAAGGGAATAGAAATGGCAAGAAGCAGAGGGTACTATACTTCCTCAAGGTCACTACTTCGATTTCTTTATGACCTTGAACTAATTTTTTCCTAAGTACACTAATTTCTGTTAAATTTAATTTTTGTCATTCCCATGGTAGAAGCCTCATATAAGACCCAGTCTCCAGTTCAGTGTATCCAAGGAGCTCCCTTCTTTCAATATGAGACACATGCTTTCCTATGATCCCCTGACAGAGTCCATGATAAAACTGGATTTATATCACAGTGCTCCTTGAAAACACTCAGCCATTATTACAGACACTGTTCTTGGCTACATTTCAGCTATATCAGAATTGATTTAACAACTATTTCTGACTTCAGTGACCTCTTCCCTTTCCCTATATTTAGCTTAATTCTGAATTTGAATGTATGTGGTTGAAAATAAATTTTCAGCTGTGAAGTAAATTTATAGATGAAATTTCATAAAGTTCCAGTTCCTTAAAAGAGGGCATGGCATATTTTCAATGTTTAACTTGATGTTTATCTATTCTGGTATTTCATTCTTACCAATTGCTATGTTGACTCTCATTTCTATTAAGTTAACTTTTTCCCAAATAAAACACATCTGAGGGAAAGTTTTCAGTCTCAAACTCTACAGTCAGGGTAACTACAAAATTATAGATAAGACATAATCCCAATGTACAAATGTAACATAATTTGTTATATGAGTTGAGATCTTAAATATCCCATGAAAAGTATAGGAACAGAAAGATAGAAACAATTGAACTTGTTCGATTTAGTTATTGTTTTACAGATAAAAAACATTTGTGATTCAGAGAGGTTAGTTAACTTGCTCAAAGTAACACCAAACTGGTGAGTGTACTAGTTCTAGGAGTTGGCCTTCTAGTGGTTTTTAAAGTCAATATCAAGTGAAGTTAACTTAATCTCAGCATTTCAAAGACCATATAAATTATTACAATTCTTTTAGGCCTATTTGATGAGGATGTTGGAAAAGCCCTCATCATTCAGACAGATTTTGAAAAGCAAAATAATTCACTGCAAAATTTAGATATTTATGTTCTTCCAAATAGTTCATTATAGTATTTGATTTGAACCATGTAAAACTGATCATCAGTTATGTATTTCTGCTGAGATGGAAGTAAGAAGTACAGGAAAAACAGAGAAGGGATAAAGATACTAAAGATATGCCTCAGGAAAGATAAATGGGCCAGTTAGAAAGTCTATGGAGTAAATTTTTTCTCTGACAACTTTCTTAGCATCTGACATTCTTGATATCTCAGTATTTACATTTATTTAGACTTTTATTTTCCTTCACAATATATTATTTCTATTGTAGCTTATGTCACATGTGGATAAATATTAGCATTGATGACCACAATATATTTTAATGACAAGTTAGTATACTCTATAATTGAATATAATTAATAATAACGGATGAAATTTCAAAAACATTAAAATATTAATTCTTGTTTTTTTGAGTTGAATTTTAGGGAATAATTAGGTTGCTAAAACCTTGGCAAAAATTTGGCTTCATATGACTTGTTCTCCTCTTGACAAGTTTGTAATATATGACTGAATGAACTCAGGGAAAAGCAACCAGTTAGTTATACCAAATTCATTAAATCCAATTGACCAACATACCAGTTTAATTAGAGAAACACAGTCAAATAAGATGACTGGAGTGAGAAATATTGGTGCTTTATCTCTTTATCTGTATCCTTGAACACTTCACTGAAAGAGGGGAACCTTCAAGAGAATGCTCCCAAACCACCTTCTCTGTCCTCATCTTGTCTCTGATCTTTGTTCACCTTGTCTCCATGCTTTGGAACCATGTGTATAAGGAGAATTTACTTTCTTCTCTGTCTGCAACTAAGAATCAAGCTCATCATTTTTGGTTTACTCCAAAATTGTGGATCAGATCAGACTATGATAAATATTGACAATAGCTATTTGTGTTCCAGTAAAATAATTGCATCAAAGTTCTTATGTTATCTCTATGTTTGACTCTTTGACTGTAATAGGAAAATTATTGATAATAATAACATCTAACATGTGTTTACTATATGTAAGGATTGCCTAAAGTGAATAAATATTTTAATCCTTAACACTGCCTAATAAGGTATTCTGCTTATTACTAACCTGTCTTCCTTCCTTCCTTCCTTCCTTCCTTCCTTCCTTCCTTCCTTCCTTCCTTCCTTCCTTCCTTCCTTCCTTCCTTCCTTCCTTCCTTCCTTCCTTCCCTTCCTTCCTTCCTTCCGAAAGTACTGATGATTGCCTTACATTAGCTAGGCAAGTGCTCTATTACTCGAGCCATGCCCCCAGACTTTTTGCATTTAGTTGATTTTTTTTCCTTTTTTTCAGATAGTGTTTTCCACTAAGTTTGTGCTGTGATCTTTTTTTATCCTCCTACCTCTACCTCTGGGTAGTTGGGATTACAGATGTGAACCACCACACCTAACCATTATGTCCATTTTTGCAGATGAAGAAATGATGGCAGAATGAGGTTAAGCTATGTGCTAAATATTAAGCCTCATATAATTGCCAGAGCTGGCATTAAATCTGCCATTCTGTTCTTCTTCCTCTTCTTTCTTGAGGAACTGGGAATTAAACTGGGGTATAGCGCATGTTAGGAAAATGATCTACCACTTGAGCCAGAGCCCTTACCCTTTTGTTTTGTATTTCTTGTTTTTGAGAGAGGGTCTTGCTAACTTGGTCAGGTCTGGTCTTGAACTAGTTCATGATCCTCTTGTTTTCTGAGTAGCTGGAATTTACAGGTATATGTTACCATGTCCTGTTCTTCTTCCTCAAGCTCAGGTAAGAAATATTTTTTAAAAATGCAATTGGTGTGAATCTGAACAAATTACTTATGGAAATTAAAGATCTATGAAAAATGAGAAGTTTACCAGATGCACTGACATTAATCCATCCAGCTGTTTGGGAACAAGAGCTGTAATTATAATTTCTATAAACAAAAAAAACACAAACATACAGGGATTGAAAATCATATGTAATAACATAAGATGATTGTATTTGTTTCAATACTACATGAATAGTATAGACAACATATCCTTGCAATCTCTGTATCATAATTGTACTCAAGTAGGAGAAAAACAATGTAGCCCACACATAAGAAGGTTCTTGAAGGAGATGTGCTTGACCTAGGACCTACACACGTAGAATTAAGAGTTGGAGAAACAGGCATACTTAGTGGGAGGTAGGATCTATTTGATAAGCTCTGGAGACAGTGAAGAGATAGTTGTAGTGGGAACAAAAGTGTTGTAGAGACCCATTGTGTAGGTACTCATCAATGAACGGATTATATAACAGTATGGAATTATGAGAAGCTTTAAGGAGAGGATAAAGTGTTTTAGAATGGTAATGCCAAGGTTCTGGAGAACAAATTGGAAAAGGACAATGGTAAGCTAGGAGAATGATTAAGTGACTGGTGTATTAACTCTGATGTAGAATAGGAGATGGAAGGAGGATGTATTGTGCTTCTTCCTGAAGCACTCTTGCCTGGAATGGTCAGTATAAGATGGAGCCAGAATGAACTGTATCTGAGGAAACAGGAGTTCTGGTGCTCAAAATTCAAGAAGCTAAATCTACTGCTAGGTTATAGGGGTAACCATGAGCTAAAGAGAACTGAATAAAGGAAGATTTGAACAGGAGGTCAGGCACTCATATGGGAGCAAAGGGAGAAGATTAGAAGCAGTTTGCCTGTACAAAGGCCTGATTTGTCTAACGCTCCTTTTAGGAAATGCTGGCCCCATGGTCTGTCATTTAGTCATGCTGAGCAGAGGATGGATAGACAACCACTGCTCCCGCTTATTAAATAGTAGGAAGCCTGTTGCAGCTGACAGTAGCCTTGTTGGTCTTCATCCAGTTATAGTCTTCATGACTTTGGAGAGCTGGATTGGTTCTAGAAGCTTTCTTGGGCATTTTCTTTTCTTTGATAGAATATTTTGGATGACCATGCTAGTTTTGAACCTCAGAGAATATTGCAAGATGAGAATTGAATTTTAAGAAACTTGCAAAACTGAACCAGTATTTGCAAGTAAAAGAGTAAAAATTTAAAATCATATAATTCTAATTAATAATAATGAGAGGTCTAAGCTGGATTTTCAAAAATAACATTTAGTATTGTCTTACCAGTGTTTTTATACTTGCAGACTACTTTCATATTTGCTTATAGTATTTAACTTCTCCCTTCTCTTTTTTTATAGTAATAGATTGAACTCACAGAGAAATAAAGTTTGCAAAAAAAACCTACCATGTAATTTAAGCTTATTGCTGTGATTATATTCCCAAGGAATATAATTTTTTAAGTGTCTTTAAGAATTCCAGTGGGAATTTCTAACCCAGTTAATAATGTTATTCTATAGTTGTACCCCACATGTAAGTAGGTGTGAAATACTTAAAGAGTAAAATCTCATCTATTCCTGTTGGAGAGGATGACTAACAGTGCTGGCGAGAGGAAGTCATTGACAGCAGGAGACGCCTGTTTCAGTTGGGGGACATTTACAGGAGGCCAAGAAAAAAAGAGATTTTACTTTAAATCTGAACATTGACAATGCAGAGCACAGGGATATTCACTCTACCATAAGAAAATGAACAACCATTAAAAACTGATGATAAAATAAAGAGATTCTTAAAGGATTTGGATATATTTTCTTTAACTATGTCTAGTTAAACTTTTTATCAAATCTCTAGAGAGGTAGCAGCATTAACATTAAGACCAAGGAAACATGTTGAATGTAATTTTAAGTTCAAACATATACATATCCATGTTTATAGATTAATAGAAATTATAATCTTATTACTCCATTATCATTTTAATTGAAAGATGTAGGATTATGAGTCAAAGACACTGGATTAATTTGTGACAGGCTTCTCTTCAGCAACTTGAGTGCCTTTTGGCTCTTTTTCCTCATTGTCTTCTTCTTCTTAATTTGAACATGAGGAATATTTTTAATTTTTATTTATTTTATTGTTTTATTATTCATATGTGCATACAATGCTTGGATCATTTCTCCACCCTGCCCCCACCCCCTCCCTTACCACCCACTCCACTCCCTCCCTCTCCCCCCCACCCCCTCAATACCCAGCAGAAACTATTTTGCCCTTATTTCTAATTTTGTTGAAGAGAGAGTATAAGCAATAATAGGAAGGAACAAGTGTTTTTCCTGGTTGAGATAAGGATAGCTATACAGGGCATTGACTCACATTGATTTCCTGTGAGTGTGTGTTACCTTCTAGCTTAATTCTTTTTGATCTAACCTTTTCTCTAGTTCCTGGTCCCCTTTTCCTGTTGGCCTCAGTTGCTTTTAATGTATCTGCTTTAGTTTCTCTGCGTTGAGGGCAACAAATGCGAGCTAATTTTTTAGGTGTCTTACCTATCCTCACCTCTCCCTTGTGTGCTCTCACTTTTATCATGTGCTCAAAGTCCAATCCCATTGTTGTGTTTGCCCTTGACCTAATGTCTGCAGATGAGGGAGAACATATGATTTTTGGTCTTTTGGGCCAGGCTAACCTCACTCAGAATGATGTTCTCCAATTCCATCCATTTACCAGCGAATGATAACATTTCGTACTTCTTCATGGCTGCATAAAATTCCATTGTGTATAGATACCACATTTTCTTGATCCATTTGTCAGTAGTGGGGCATCTTGGTTGTTTCCATAACTTGGCTATTGTGAATAGTGCTGCAATAAACATGGGTGTGCAGGTGCCTCTGGAGTAACCTGTGTCACAGTCTTTTGGGTATATCCCCAAGAGTGGTATTGCTGGATCAAATGGTAGATCAATGTCTAACGTTTTAGGTAGCCTCCAAGTTTTTTTCCAGAGTGGTTGTACTAGTTTACATTCCCACCAACAGTGTAACAGGGTTCCTTTTTCCCCGCATCCTCACCAACACCTGTTGTTAGTGGTGTTGCTAATGATGGCTATTCTAACAGGGGTGAGGTGGAATCTTAGCGTGGTTTTAATTTGCATTTCCTTTATTGCTAGAGATGATGAGCATTTTTTCATGTGTTTTTTGGCCATTTGAATTTCTTCTTTTGAGAAAGTTCTGTTTAGTTCACTTGCCCATTTCTTTATTGGCTCATTAGTTTTGAAAGAATTTAGTTTTTTAAGTTCCCTATATATTCTGGTTATCAGTCCTTTGTCTGATGTGTAGCTGGTAAATATTTTCTCCCACTATGTGGGTGTTCTCTTCAGTTTAGAGACCATTTCTTTTGTTGAGCAGAAGCTTTTTAGTTTTATGAGGTCCCATTTATCTATGCTATCTCTTAGTTGCTGTGCTACTGGGGTTCCATTGAAAAGATCTTACTTATACCTACTAATTCCAGAGTATTTCCTACCCTTTCCTGTATTACTTTAGAGTTTGTGGTCTGATATTAAGATCCTTGATCCCTTTTGAGTTAATATTGGTATAGGGTGATATACATGGATCTAATTTCAGTTTTTTGCAGACTGCTAACCAGTTTTCCCAGCACTTTTTGTTGAAGAGGCTGCTTTTTCTCCATCATATATTTTTAGCGCGTTTGTCAAAGACAAGTTGGTTATAGTTGTGTGGCTTCATATCTGGGTCCTCTATTCTGTTCCACTGGTCTTCATGTCTGTTTTTGTGCCAGTACCATGCTGTTTTTATTGTTATTGCTTTGTAATATAGTTTGAAGTCAGGTATTGTGATACCTCCTGCATTGTTCTTTTGACTGAGTATTGCCTTGGGCTATTCGTGGCCTCTTGTGTTTCCATATAAATTTAATGGTAGATTTTTCAATCTCTTTAATGAATGTCATTGGAATTTTGATGGGAATTGCATTAAACATGTAGATTACTTTTGGAAGTATAGACATTTTTACTATGTTGATTCTACCAATCCATGAGCATGGGAGATCTCTCCACTTTCTATAGTCTTCCTCAATCTCTTTCTTCAGAAGTGTATAGTTTTCCTTGTAGAGGTCTTTCACATCTTTTGTTAGGTTTACACCTAGGTATTTGAGTTTTTTTGAGTCTACTGTAAATGTAATTGTTTTCATATATTCTTTTCCAGTTTGTTTATTATTAGTGTATAGAAATGGTAATGATTTTTCTAAGTTGATTTTATCCTGCTACCTTGCTATAGCTATTGATGGTGTCTAAGAGCTTCTGAGTAGAGTTTTTTGGATCTTTAAGGTATAGGATCATGTCATCTGCAAATAGGGATATTTTGACAGTTTCTTTACCTATTTGTATTCCTTTTATTCCTTCTTCTTGCCTAATTGCTCTGGCTAGGAATTCCAGTACTATATTGAATAGGAGTGGAGATAGTGGGCATCCTTGTCCCATTCCAGATGGGACAAGGTTTCAGAGGGAATGGTTTCAGTTTTTCTCCGTTAAGTATAATGCTGGCTGTAGGTTTGTCATATATAGCTTTTACAATGTTGAGGTACTTTCCTTCTATTCCTAGTTTTCTTAGAGCTTTTATCATGAAATGGTGTTGGATCTTATCAAAGGCTTTTTCTGCATCTATTGAGATGATCAAGTGGTTTTTGTCTTTGCTTCTGTTAATGTGGATTATTACATTTATTGACTTTGTATGTTGAACCACCCCTGCATTCCTGGAATGAAGCCAACTTGGTCATGGTGAATAATCTTTTTGATGTGTTGTTGCATTCGGTTTGCCATTATTTTGTTGAGGATTTTTGCATCAATGTTTATTAAGGAGATTGGCCTATAGTTCTCCTTTTTGGAGGTGTCTTTGCCTGGTTTTGGGATAAGTGTAATACTGGCTTCATAAATGTGTTAGGCAGTTTTCCTTCCCTTTCTATTTTGTGGAACAGTTTAAGGAGGATTGGTATCAGTTCTTCTTTAAAGGTCTGATAGAATTCAGCAGAGAATCCATCAGGTCCTGGACTTTTCTTTTTGGGTGAGTCTTGATTGCTGCTTCAATTTCATTTTGTGTTATAGATCTATTCAGGTGATTAATTTCCTCTTGGTTCAGTTTTGGATGATTGTATGTATCTAGAAATCTGTCCATTTCTTTAAGATTTTTGAATTTATTTGAATATAGGTTCTCGAAGTAGTCTCTGATGATTTCCTGGACTTCCATGGTGTTTGTTGTTATTTCCCCTTTAGCATTCCTGATTCTACTAATTTCGGTTTTTTTTCTCTACTCATTTTAGTCAGGTTTGCCAGTGGTCTATTGATCTTGTTTATTTTTTCAAAGAACTAACTTTTTGTTTCATTAATTCTTTGTGTGGTTCTTTTGGTTTCTATTTTGTTGATTTCAGCTCTTATTTTTAATTATTTCTCTCCTTCTATTTGTTTTGAGATTTGCTTGTTCTTGTTTTTCTAGGAGTTTGAGATGTATCATTAGGTCATTGATTTGGGATCTTTCAGTCTTTTTAATATATGCACTCATGGCTATAAACTTTCCTCTCAGGACTGCCTTTGCTGTGTCCCATAGGTTCTGGAAGGTTGTGTTTTCATTTTCATTGACTTCCAGGGACTTTTTAATTTCCTCTTTTATTTCATCAATGACCCATTGCTCATTAAGTAATGAGTTACTCAGTTTCCAGCTGTTTGCATGTTTTTTGTCTTTACTTTTGTTGTTGAGTTCTAGTTTTATTGCATTGTGATCAGATAGTATGCATGGTATAATTTCTGTTTTCTTATATTTGCTGAGGCTTGCTTTGTGCCCTAGGATATGATCTATTTTGGAGAAGGTTCCATGGGCTACTAAGAAGAATGTATATTGTGTAGAGGTTGGATGAAATGTTCTGTAGACATCAAGTAGGCCCATTTGATCTATTGTATATTTTAGATCTTGAATTTCTTTATTGATGTTTTGTTTGGATGACCTATCTATTGATGATAATGGGGTGTTAAACTCTCCCACAACCACTGTGTTGGCATTAATATATGCTTTTATGTTTTTCATTTATGTTTGATGAAATTGGGTGCATTGACATTGGGTGCATGTAGATTGTTTTTTCTGTCTTCCCATCATTGCCCTTGGTGTTGTTATTGTCCCTGTACTGTGTGCAATTAAGTATTTTCTGTCTTATAATAGCACTAGTGATATTTAGAATGGAAGGGTGGGAGGATATGGAAAGCAAAGAAGTTAAAGGAAAAGGGAAAAACAAATAAAGAAGTAGAAAAAAAAACAGAACAAAGAAACAAACAAAAAAGCTTCAAAGATAAAAACAGGGAGAGACAGTGCACTAATCAACCATAAGCTGAATAGGCATTAGAGGGACAGAGCGAGGATTGAAAATAAAAAATAAAAAGAATAAAAATAAAAAATAAGTAAATAAAAAATATATATACATAAAAAAAAAATCTCCAAGTTCAAATGCAGTAAAGTTTCAGTCTTAATAATTTTGGTTTTCGTCCCTCAGCCTCCAGTCCTGGAGATGATGCCTCAGTTGTTGTTGTGTAGTTGTCTCATCAAAGGGGAAAAATAAAATAGAACAAAACCACACAAAGAAAAAAAAAAACAAAAAATGAACAAAGTGTCCCAAGTTCAAATGCAATACAGTTTAAGCATGCAGGTGTAGTTCAGTTGTTTTCTCTTCAAAGGTAGGGAGAGAGGGAAAAAAAGTCTGTGGACAGGTCTGTGAAAGGCTATCTGCGGCTGTTGCTTGCCTGCCCACTGCTGTCAGCCTACTGTTGCTGGAGGTTTTATTTATGCAGATCTCTGGGGTGAGCTTAGCACTCACCTGGCTTTGTTTACTTAGAGTTCTCCTGTGGGCGAGCTGCTGCTACAAGCTTTCCCCTATCCAAGCACACTGGGGGAGGTGACACTGCACCAGCTTTCTGAAGCCTGCGTTTTTATTTACAGTTCACATGGGAGATAGGTCTTCCCCTCTCTCCTGTGGAGTTTTCCTCCCACCACCACTTTTACAAGCTTTCCCGCTCCTGATTGCTGGGCATGTGCTCCTGCTTCTGCCAGCCAGTGTGTTTCTTTACAGCTCACGTAGGAAGTGGGTCTCCTCCCTCTCCTGTGGAGTTTTCCTCCTTCCACCACTCTCACAAGCTTTTCCAGTCCCAGTTGCTGGGCACATGCCACCGTTCCTGCCCTCTGCTTACAGGCCCAGCTTGTTTATTTACAGTTCTGGGAGGGATTTCCCTCCTCGCCTCTTCGGCACTCAATGCACCCCACCCTCTTTGCAATGTGTCTTTATTGTTCTTATTGCTTGTACTCAGTTTCTCTTTTTTTCCTGGGTGAGGAGTTGGTCTGTCCAGGGGTCTATGCTGATCTGGCTCAGGGTTGTCTGTGGGAGTACCATGTACATCTTAGCTCATCTTGTCCACATCTTCCCAAGCCGTCTGGGTGTGGATGTCTGGTGGCATCCCCAGGGCCCTCCTGATTTCTTCCTTCAATGTGAAGTGGAGATGCTCTGTGCAGGCTGGAGGTGTGGAGGGGTCAAAGTTTTGCCTCTTCTCAGTGGCCTTGCCTGCAAGGTGTGTCTCCAGCATCTCTCCAAGATTTCACTTCAGGAGGCACGCTTTCTGCTTCCCCCTCTAGCCAGTTTCTTGGAATCTTGAGCAGAATATTTTTCAATGATAATATTTTATTATAGAAAAAGCATTCCAATGGTAGGATTTGTAAACACTGGTAGAAGAACAAGTATATTTTTAAAAGTAAATACAAAGTATGAGACAAAACTTACAAGCATTTTGCCTTTAGGAGAAAATGCAGTTCTCCTGTGGAGATGATCCCAACCAGAACATAAAAGTGGCTCCACCTCCCATGAAGGTATCAGGTTTGCTTTCTAAGCTCACAATTTCCATTTTACTTTTGAAAATGATGGCAAGAAGAGGCATTGAATGCATTAACGTTTTAAAAGGAAGGCTCCATATCAACTGTATGACAGAGTTTGAGTTAAATTCCATGTTCTGAATACTTGTTTTATTTAAAGACAAATCCTTTGGGAACACTTTTTGCAGATACATCTATCCTTACTGGGCCTATTCCACAGTATTATCATAGACCTGTATACATTAACTATCACACTGTCATCTTGAAACTTAGTTTAAAATAATTTTAGCTATTGCATATTGCATAGCAAATCTAACTCTGTTCTATCTTCCTTACCCTTTTTGCTGCCATTCCTTCAATACTTTTCTTTGGAGAAACCATAAAATAATCTAATGTGACAAATTTTAACATTGCCACCTTCCTCCCCTTTTAACTCTGACCATGAGGAATATTGTTAAAACCATATTAAGGATCAAACACAGAAACAGAATCCAAAATCAAGTCATATTTTTCTGTCTAAAAAAAGACCAAACAATGTCAACAAATCCTAAACAATCTGATGTCTTTTTCTGGAGAATAAATCTGCTAACAAAACAGCTGTAAGTCCCATCTTGTTCTTATTATAGTTTAAGTCATATAATGAACTGTGAAAAGGATGTTACATGCCAGTGTGCCCTGTCCTCATGCTAAACTGATTTGGAACACACTTCAGTAAACGTCAGTTTGTCATTTCTTGTATAAAATGTGATTTTTGTGGTTTCTTTGGAGGTAGTCAACAACAACATCAATGCCATTTTGTCATTCTTTGTGTCCTCTTTTAAATATTGCTGATTTAACATCAAATATGCATCACATTTTAATAAAAACCATTATATGTTGTAACTATATATCAGAATTATTTTAAAATAAAATACGGAAATAAATTTATGCATTAGCTCAGTGTGCAAAGTAGAATGACACATTTCAAATGTGCTGTTATCATTGACCAAGTTTGTGGTAAGGTGCAGAAGTGATGTAAGAAATTTTCTAAAGAAAAAATCCTGATCTGAATATGTCAGTCTTTCCTGATGAATTAGCTAACTTAAAGAAATGACACCAACAAAGTCTGATAAGTAGCATGCATGCCCAAGATGACAGAAATATGTGAATCATTCCTGTAAAAGTGGAGCCTGTCCTGTTAGTCTTTCAAACCTTCAGGGCTGATTTTATATGGGATGAATGAAAGTACATATGCCTTACTGGCTCAGAATGAGAGATTATAGATTACAATGGAGGGTTTTCTCTAATGAGACAAGGCTGTGTCGTTAGAAATTCTCACTTATTGCACAATTTAGCTACACACAAGGTTATGTTGGACTCCTGGGGACTGAGTCATATGTGGTGATTAATCAAGATTAATCTCTTCCTTTCATAGGAAGTGTCCATGTATGACTTGGATTAGTGAAAATGAGAAAAATGACTCAGGCAAAAAATTAGTGGTAAATCAAGGGAGGATGTTCCCTGGTGAATGAGAGATTCAAGAAATATTTTTTAATCCTGTCTCTCCACATTTATTAAAATTGGTAAGAGGTCAGTTACTAGTTGCCTCTGATACCAGTCATTCCTCTGTAAGTAAAATAAATGAAGCTTGAAAATACATTATTCCCCGTCTCTGACAGAATGAACTGAAGTTGTTGACATCAATAATGCTTAAATTGTTGGGTAGTGAGTCTTTAAACTTGTGTTTATTCATCATATTATGATGTCTGAGATGAGAAAAAATGGTGTCTAAAACACAAGTATCATCAACTTATATTCACAGAAAAGAAGCAAAGGGAAATTTGAAACTCTTCTGTATGATCAGAATGAACAGAACTTTATAAAATGACTATTTTATAAAGTATTTTAAATTACAAATGTAAATATTTAGTAACATGAACTTTACTGTTCAGCTTTCTTTACTGACTGTGTATGAGTTTGGATTTTATAGAAATTCTGCTTTTGATCTAAAATATAATTCTATATTTAAAAAATAAAAATGTTAATAATTTGAAACATTATCAGCAGCTAAATTAGAAGCGTGAGGCATTGCTTAATGGATCTACAGAGCATTATATAAATAATTTATTCTGTGTTAAAAATATTTTAGTATAATTACTCCACATAAAGCCATGGTTTAGCTCTTAGAATTCATAAATGAAAAAAATATGATCAGAAACGACTAGCCTCCTAAGGAAAATCTATTTGCAGCAGATAATTTTTAACTAATTTGAAATTTTGTAGTAATACACATCATTTGTAGAGTGTTTTCTATGTAGCAGACACAGTACAAATTCTTCCACATACTATCTATCAGGATCTGTGCAAAATGCACTTTGTTTAATAATCACAGAGGCACTGTGGGGCAGGTACAGTTATTACTATGCTCATTTTACAAGTGAGGAAACTGAGAGTATGAATGTTTAAGTAATTTGTCTATGGTCATATAGCAATGGTTTTCATATATATTTTCCTAGCTTTAAAGCACGTGCATATATGCAATATTAGAGAAGTTGAAGCAATAAAACCCTTAATTGTTAAAAGCAAACAAATCTTTTAGTAGAATTATTCTTAGTTTGATTCTAGTTCAATCTTGATGAATGACTGCTCAATATTACTATTCTTAGGAATCACCTTCCGCACAGAGTATAGTTACTTAATAAGATTGACAAAATGGTTTCTTGTTCCCCATTTCCTCTTTCTCCTAACTCATGTTATCATCCTCAGCAATGCTAGATATTTTTCTGGATTTAAGGAACTGTTAGATCAAGTCTGAATTCTTCTTAATGTTTCCACCTAGTGCTTGAATATCTCTCATAAAGGAAAATATCTCCCTACTGGTGCTGACAATTTCATTTCTTGTACTGTTCTGACAATAAGAAAAGTATATCTCACAATAAAACTTAGATTACCTTTCTGTAAGTTTCACCCACTAAGTCCTAGTTTAACTCTGTGGCCTCATCTTGAAAATACATTCACCAAGTAGAGTAAGTATGCCTTATGTAGAGGAAAGTGCTTGTTTATGTAAATCATGAAAACATCTTGTAATGTTGTACATAGGAGCAGAATATAAAGGATGACAATAGAAAGGAGAGTAAAGGATAAAAAGGTTTTATATAGACTATTTTGAAATAAATGTAATTGTTATTATTTTATGAAGATTCAGCAAACAAGTCACTAAAAATAGAAGACCACAAAATCACTCATGTATACCTAACCTCAATTACATTGTATAATTTTTAAAACATGGTGTTACTATTGCTCACATTATAGTAATAGTATACAGAGTTAAATACATTTTAATTATCCTTGAATACTTATTGAATATAAAAGAATTGAATTAAATTGGGCAATAAATTAATTTTTTTTGCAGTACTGGGGCTTGAACTCAGGGCCTACACCTCAAGCCACTCCACCAGCCCTGTTTTTGTGAAGGGTTTTTCAAGATAGGGGCTCATGAACTATTTGCCCCGGCTGGGTTTGAACCATGATCCTCCTTATCTCTGCCTCCTGAGTTATAATTTTTACGTGGACCAGTTTACCTTATTGGGTAAATAAAAATGTCTCAAAGTCAGAAATAAGTTTTAATTTGAGCTGGATACCATACAAGTACCTAAAAGGAGCACAGATAGAAGATTGGAACAGTTTAGTGAATACCTCGACTTCAACAAGATACAAGTCATGTGAAGAGGTAGTCATAGCATTAACTTTTGAAACCTGGAAACAAATTACAAAAGTTAAGCTGTGGAAAATCAAACAAGTAGGGAAGGGGTGGGGGACAGGGGAAGAAATGACCCAAACAATGTATGCACATATGAATAAAGAAAACAATGATTAAAAAAAAGAAAATCAAACAAGTAATAAGTACCTTAACTTCTCTGAGCTTCCAATTTCTTCACCTACAAAATTCTGTTCAAAATATTTTAATCTAATAATTTAATAATTTAATGATTAGTTGACTAATTTGATAAACTAGTAGCTATCTTGGAAGCAGTCAGACAACATCAAATCAATTATGAAAAGTTACCAAACAATATGTGGACTACTATATTATTTTGTATAATTAAATTCAAATAAGAGCATTAAAAAAGTCTGGAAGAACCTGCAGTATTCCACATGGGTAATTGTGAATGTCTTTGCTCACATATGATACTTGAATCCTTCCTGTGTTCATATAATATGGCTATTGGACATTAACATTCCAACTTGCTATTATTAAAATAGTTCAAGCAAGAACAATTGTCTGAAAGCCAATTAAAATGCCAAAATGTTCTTTCTCCTCCACTCCTGTGAAATTCTGAAAAAACATACCAAAATGAATAAAGGAGTGAAAATTCACAATAATTTGTAATGAACAAAATGCCAAATACTGAAGATAAACATTTTTAATAATAACTCACTACTAAATTAAATTATCGTGTGGATCAACTTGCTTTCATGTAAATTATGTGTGCAAAAAACTATTTGTAGCCAGTGTTTAGAGTCTTTGTCAAAAGTTACCTAGTTTGTATATTTTTAACACTTTTTTGACCTAAAAAAGTCTAAAAGTTTAGAGATCAGGAAAGCTCTGGTTAGACTCTTTGGAAGAGATGGTCATCATAACTGCAGGGAATGTAAGTACCTCCTTAGTGTTAATATCTGAGGCCCTTTCAATTCAAGGGTTTTTACAGAAATACACAGAATTTCATATTGCCCACATCACATGTTGGCAAGTATTTTCACATATAAAAACTGCAGCATATAGAATCTTCCTCTAACAGGCTCAAAGTATGGTGGTTGAATAAACAATACTGTATATTTAGTATTATCTAAATGTAGTCTTTTGGGAACCTCCTAAAGGGACTTACTCAACTAAATCTTACCAAAATACTGATGCTATAATTCTGGAAAACATTAATGGGTATTCAGATAATTCATAAAAGAATAGTCTAATAGGTATATTAGTCTAATAGGCCATTGTGGAGGCATATAACTTGTACATCAACATGTATATGTAGGCTTCCAAAAATATATAGCCAAAATGTTAATTTCCATTAAGAAGCAGGACCAAAAGATGAAGGAATAAAGTTGCTTATCTTCTTTTAAAAAGCTTTTCATATTAAGAGTTGAGTTATCAACCTTGGTTAGCTTGGTCTCATCCAATAAACGGTATTCTCATGTGAGATAATTTACTAGTAAAATAATTCATGTTGGTTGTTACAGACTGGACATGATTTTTATCCATGCTAACATACTTGTAAAGAAGCCTCTCTGACAGCTTGATATTGCCAAGGTAATGGAACTGTCTGAATTTATGGTTATAAATGTCCCATGGTTAGTCCAGTGGTTTTGGCATGTAATATCCTCCTGTGAAAAGCTCTCTTACTTTTTATAAGTCTCAATCATTGGTTTTGGCACAGAGTTGTTTCATCATTCTATCCCAAACACCAATTCCGTGCCTGGCTCCAGAGCTGTTCAATGAATTATTATTGCTACTATTAGATTATTTAAAGTACAGTCATACTGTAGGAAAATTCTATGTATTTGTTTTCTTTCTTTATACAGGAAAAAGACAATTTCTCCAAGTGGTCTGTATATAACACATGCCATCATTTTGAATATTAGGAAAGAAAAATGACAATGATTGTCTAGAAATTATTTCACCCATTAGGATAATGTAAAGCAAAAAAGAACTTCAACAATAACAATGATTTTTAAATTTTTTATTTCCTAATCATTTTTTCCTATTTTTCACTACTTACTCAGTTTCCTCTTGTGGTAATTCAGAGTGAGTAAACCCATTCTTCAATATTAGAAATAAAGTCAGTGGTGGTCCATTTTCAAGACAAAGCATTTGTCCCTGAATGGAAAGCTACTGGTAACTTTCTTGCATGCACCTGGAAAGTCACAAACAAGGTGTTGGGGAGGGGCCATGATAAAATAAGGAAATGGGTAAAAACAATGTACTGCCAGAAAGCAAGGAGTCACAGGGAAAACTTCTCCCCACAGAGACAAAGGGAGTTGGAGACTTAAGTCCACTTCTAAAATTGGACCAGTCCCAAGACAGACATATTTTAAAATAACACAATAGGAAATAATAAAACTTAAGGTGACATCTGGGAAAGATTTACCATCCTCCCTCCCAACACACACACCCAGCCAATGAGGAACCAGGGGAGGGACCTGTGCATTAGTGATAAAATGCTTATTGTAACTGCTCTGGGTGTGCCTTGCTAATCAGACATCCCAAACTTGCCCCCTCCATATGTTCCCAGACTAGGGAGCTGGAGGAGCAAGGGACAAACGACAAACAAGAAACCAGAGGAAACAGAGACTAATGATTGTAGAGAAGTTGAGCCAACAGCCCTTACCCAAATTTAAGAAAGGAATGAGAATAGTGCAAAACGGATATTGAAAGCTTTTCCATTCCTTCTAAGCAATCAATGTTTCCTCTCTGGGAATTTCCCATAGGGCTAGGAGAAATTGGATTTGTGAATGTCCCCTCAGAAATATAGAGGTTAGAAATTAAAAAAAAAAGAGATGAAACTAATTTTAGAACATCCCCTAGGTTAGCAGAACAGTTGGACCAGTTTCTGGGACCCAGCTTTTATACTTGGGCCAAAATGATGTCCATGATGAATATCTTATTTACAGGGGAAGTAGGACAGGATGAACAAAACAGTGTCCTTGGCTATCTAGGAGAGATAGACCCAATAGGACAGGGCCTTCTGAAGGTTAGTTTTATAACCTTTTATAAGATCTGCCTAGATTACCAAAAAGCTACAAAAGATTAAGGGTTGGAATGAAAAACCAATAGAAGAGTTACTAAGAGAATCTCAGAAAGTCTTTGTAAGAAGGAAGAGGAAAAACAAAACACAAAAACCAAAAATTGTGTCTCCACTGTAGAGGAGGTGGTCAAAAAGTGAATGAGTCAAGGGCCCTCTCAGCAGAAGTGGAGGAAGATTAACCTTAGGTTCCAGCAGAGGGACAAAAGAGAAATACATGGAAAAACTCTTAAGATTACCAATGGATGTTATAGATGTGGAAAGCCAGGGCACTTTATGAGGGAGTGTCCAGAGTTAGATAAGGCGATTCCCCCATGACCTTTGATGAAGCTTAGGGGGTTCAGGGGTTCTTTTTGATCAGGTTCTACCAGGGAACCCTTGATAAATTTGAGGAGGAGGAAGTGACCTTTTAGATTGGTCCTCTCTTATGTCAACTAAAAGGTACAGAATTTTCTAAAGAAAAAATTGATAGCCTTGGGTGTATAAGGGGAAGAGGTTCCTATTTTCAAAAAAATGCTACTTATATGGGTATCAGAGCAAATTGAGGGGTCACTGTTATATGTTCCTGGGGTAGGAGTTAATCTCCTAAGCCAGGATCTAATTGTGAGGCTAGACCTGTAATTGGGGATAGAAAAGGGACAAATAAAAGTCAAGATGGCTCTTCTGACAGAAAGGAGGAAAAGAAAATTAACCCCCTCATGTGGGTCAAGGAGGGCATCAGGGGAGGCTTAAAAATCACACCATTACAGATTGAGCTAAAACAGCCAGGGGAAATAGTTTGTAGAAGGCAATAACCCATCTCTATTGAGGGAAGGAGGGACCTACAACCAGTAATCAAAGGATTAATTAAATTAATTAAAGATTAATTACAAGTGCTGAAGCCTTGTATGTGACCACATAACACCCCAATCCTCCTGATTAAGAAACCTGATGGATCGCACAGACTAGTTCAGGATTTGAGGGCTACAAAGAAATTCTCCAGGCCCATCATCCTGTTGTGCCTAACCCCTAAATTCTCCTCAGTAAAATCCCATTTGAATACAAATTGTTCAGAGTAGTGGATCTAAAATATGCATTTTGGCATGTCGCCTAGACCTTAAGAGCAGGCGGGAGAAAACACAGTACTGCTGGACTGTGTTACCACGAAGTTTCACAGAGGCCCCAAATTTATTTGGGCAAGTTCTAGAACTAGTTCCAGACAAGTTTCTGCCTCTTATAGGGGCCCAGCTTCTACAGTACATAGACAACCTCCTCATATCTGGGGAAAGGAAAGATAAAGTGCCAGAAACTACTGCAAATCTGCTCAACTTTCTGTGAGGAAAGGGTTTGCACATCTGCAAAAATAAATTAAAACTTCTAGAAAAAGAAGCTAAGTACTTAGGGCATTTAATTAGTAAAGAAAAAAGTTGAAGAAACCCAGAAAAGATATCAGGCATATTGAGTCTGCTCATACCCAAAATAAAAATGGAGCTCAGGAAGTTCTTGGGGCTAACTGGCTACACCTGTTATAGATTGACTCATATGCTCAAAAGACAAAGACTTTATATCTCAAGCTGTTAGAAGAAGAGCCTGACCCTCTAATATGGACTCCAAAGTAAATTCAGATAATAGAGGAATTAAAATGGGCTCTGATTTCCACACCGGTCCTAGCCCTACTGTCTTTGAAGTAACCATCCATTTATTCATAACAGTGGGCCAGGGGAGGGGGCTGCCCTTGGGGGTGCTCACCCAAACCTGGGGTGGAGGGAGACAACTTGTGGCCTTCATTTCCAAACTCCTTGACTCTGTTTTCAGAGGGTGGCCTGAATGTGTGCAGGCTGTGGCAGCTACTGCCTTTTTGGTACAGGAGAGCAGGAAATTAACTTTCAGAGAAGCCTTTATAGTAAACAGTCCATATCAGGTCAGGAGTATACTCAGTCAAAAAGCCGGGAGATGGCTAACAGATTCCTGAATTCTAAAGTATGAGGCCATATTATTAAAAAGGAGTGATTTGGTTTTGACCACTGATACCTGCCTGAATCCTGCCAGGTTTCTGTGGCAGGGAGAGGATGCATCTGCAGTTGTGTGCAGATGTCATAGAATAGCAAAGTAGGGCCAAGCCAGACCTAACTGAAGTCTCACAATACAATGGAGCCAAGATGTTCACTGATGGGTCCATCCCAGGTAATAGAGGGAAAGAGACATAATGGCTACACTATCATTGATGGAACCAAACATTCCTTATGTGAGGGATATAGATTACCTAATAGCTGGTCGGCCCAGACCTGTGAGTTAAATGCGCTTAACCAGTCCTTAAAATTGCTTGCAGGCCAAGAAGACACTATATAGACCAACTCTAAATATGCTTATGAGTAGTGCAAACTTTTAGAAAAATCTGGACTGAACAAAGTCTCATAAATAGCAAGGGAGAGGAATTAGTCCATGGAGAATTAGTCAAGCAAGTCTTAGAAAGTCTTTTACTCCTGAAAGAAGTGGCACCAGGAGGAAAGCTATGTGGATGCTGTAGGTAACAGACTCACAGACAAGGCTGCCAAATGAGCCCCTAGGAAAGAACAAATCAGACTCTTTAGCTTGATCCCAAGTATTCCAAAGGTAACATTAAGACCCAGGAAGAAAAGGAATTAGATAAAATAGGAGCAACTAAAACAGGAAATAGAAGATGGTGCTCCCTGACTGGAGAGAAACAATATGCAAGCCCATGATAGGAGAGCTAATGTCCATACTGCATAGGGGGAGTCACTGGGGTCTCCAAGCTATTAGTGGATATTCGGGTATTTATACCATTGCTAAACAGATGTGTGAGGGATGTGTGACTTTCCAAAGAATAAATAAAAGGTGGTAAGGAGACAGATGAAAGGGGGAGACCACCTGGGTTAAGACCATTGCAGAGCATTCAGGTAAACTTCATAGAAATACCTAGGGTGGGACGACAAAGATACCTACTGGTTATAGTGGATCACTTCACCAGTTGGGTGGAGGCCTTTCCCCTCTCAACTTCCACAGTAGGGAGCATCATCAAAGATTGTGTCTAGGTTTGATCTGGTGGAGAATATTGACTCAGACAATGGAAGTTACATTGCCTCAAAGGTGTTAAAGGGAACAATGGAAAGTTTGGATACTAATTAGGCTAACATACTCTCTGCCATCCCCCTTTCTCAGGAAAGGTGGAAAGAATGAATCAGACCCTTAAGATACAAATTTCCAAACTGATCCTAGAAACCAAACTGCCCTGGACCAAATGTCTTCCATTAGCTCTCTTTAGGATTAGAACAGCTCCAAGAAAACATGTGGGACTGTCCCCTTATGAAATTTTATATGGGTTCCCAAACCTGGGCAGGATTGCTGAGCTTCCTACCATGGAGACCAAAGATAATTTTTAAAGGAATTATATATTAGCCATATCTTCTACCCTGTAATCCCTTAGGCCAAAAGTTCTCCTAGACCAGACTCCAACTCTTGAATTTGTAGTTCATCACTTTCAGCCTGGTGACCTTGTGCTGATTAAGACTTGGAAGGAGAACAAACTCCAATTCAGCTGGGGCAACCTGTGTCAAGTGCTCCTGATCACTGTGACTGCTATACGAACAGCTGAGAAAGGGTGGACTCATTTCACCAGAACCAAAGGACTGGTGAAGGAAAGCCAGGGAGGGGGAGAAATGAACCAATGAGGTATATGGGTCATGAAAAAAGCCCCTAAATGTAGTCCTAAGGAAAAAATACACCAATTTAATCTATTCCTTGAAACCCTAATTATGGGCACCTAAATCTGGGCATCTCTCCACAAGGTATTTTGGCTTGGATGGATGGCTATACAGCATGTGAAATCCCAAACTTTGGTTGGATTGGGGAACATATATAACTCAGACTTTAGATAATCAAGCTAGTGATTAATGTAACTAAGACCTCAGCTGTCCCAGACTATCAAATTTAATGCTTGCCAGTTTCTGTCTTGTGGAAATCTAGAAAATCAGAAACAACTGTCAAAGGAAAATAAATACCTCTGTCCAGAACCACAAATAGGATATGAAGACATAGGTCCCTGCCCCAGTTGAAATCAAGTATGGTGAACAACTAAATACCAAGGTTGGATAGCAGATTCACAACAGGTCAACCCAAAATTAGCATCCTGGCAGGCTATGCTACACATATCCAAAGGCATTTCACCAGATAATTGCCAGAATCTGCAATGTAACCCCATACTCTTGACTATAGATAACCCTGCTATCCTAGCTCAAGACCCAGAGCTAGTGCCCTGAGTATATGGGTTAGGAACAAACGTCTCAGAAAGGAACCTCTCGGGATGACTAGCCCTCAGATTAGTCCCTGATGCAACTTCATCCTCATCTGTCTTTGGAGCTACCACCACCCCTGATGGAAGCTCCGGCCCATTGAAAAATGATGCCAAGAGAGTAGAGATAATAGAGGTAATTGACTTAAGGCAGACCCTAGAAATAGAAACTGGGTATGGAATATGAACGCCTGGGTTGTATGGATCAAAGCATTCTGGCTTTATTTATACGAAGGCAAGGATGCATGGGAAAATGAGACCTGTAAGAGTTTGTCTTTGCTCTTTCTCATTTTGTGAAGATCAGACCCCAGAGCAATCCCCTCTTTCTCTATAGAGAATGTGAACTATTCTTCTTGCCTCTCTAGGTGGGGGCAGAATTCACTAGACCCTTGGGAGAACTGACAATTTGCTCCAATATTTTAAATGTCACCAATGAGTCAAGCATCGGCAATTACTCAGCTCTCCACATGCCTAGGGCTGATGTCTGGTGGAATTGTGGGAAAAGGAAACTCTGTAACATTACTATCCAACTGCACTGGGACTTGTGCCCTAGTTCAATTGGCTGTTCCATTCACTCTGGCATTCCACCAGGAATCCCAAACAGGATAAAACTAATCACCAGTCACGAAGAGCAATAGCAAGGTCTTTTGGTTCCAATATATATTTCAACTCAATTGGGGTCCCTGGAAGGGGGTCCCCAATGAATTTAAAGCTCACAAACAGATAGCCACTGGATTTGAGTTGGCACTCTTCTGGTGGTCCACTATTAATAAAAATGTGTACTGGATTAATTACATTTATTATAATCAGCAGAGTTATCAATTATACCCAAGATGCTCTTCAGGGGGTATCTAGTCAGTTGGATGCCACTAGCAGAATAGTTTGGAAAAATAGGATAGTGCTGGACATGATTCTGGCAGAGAAAGGGGTGTTTGTGTTATGTTGGGAGGAAAATGTGCTTTTTTCCCTAATAACACAACTCCTGATGGCACAATCACAAAGGCACTCCAGGGACTAATGACTTTGGCTAATGAACTGGCCCCAAATGCCAGCATTAATGATGCTTTCACTGTATGGTTAGAAGAATGGTTTGGAAAGTGGAAAGGTTTAATGGCCTCAGTTCTTATATTTCTCATCATTATAGCTAGGTTCTTGATGTTGATGGGATATTGTATTATTTCCCATGTAACAGGATTAGCACGGAGACTAATTGAGGTAGCAATTAACAAACAAATGCCCATGACTTATCAGCAAAATAATTTGCTATTATTAGGAACCAAACTAGATACACTCTCTTATGATGAGGAAAGTCAACAAATTCTAGAGCAGTTGGTAAAACAGAAAACACACTGTTAAGCCCACTGTTTTGGCCAATGGTTCCAGAGTGGGTCTGGTGGAAAAGTGAAAGATGGCACAAGGAGCTTGGGGCAATTGCATATAGGCAGCTTTATTGCAAGCAAAACTGCAAAAGACTGTGGGAGGAAAAGGAGAAACAGGCAGAGCCAGCCATCCCCTGTCTCCTACAGGAGGAGAACAAAGGTGGCCCAAAGCCAGTTACAGAACAGCCTGGGCTCATCAACATACACACTGTTACATAAGTGTACTTTGGCATCCAGCCGGGCCCCATGGTTCCCATGGCTGCACTTTCAAGGTTGCATTCCTAAGACAGCATTCCCATGGTTGTACTTTCAAGGCTGCACCTGCATGACTGAGAATATAGGCTCCTCAACAAGAGTGAAAATAAGACCAGTAAAGTAAAAAGAAAAGAAGAGAGAATTTATTAGAAATAAAGTCAGTGGTGGTCCATTTTCAAGACACAGCATTTAACCCTGAATAGAAAACTACTGGTAACTTCCTTACATGCACCTGGAAAGTCACAAACAAGGGGTTGGGGAGGAGCCATGATAAAATGAGGAAATGGGTAAAAACAATGTATATACCAGAAAGCATGCATTACAGGGAAGCCTTCCTGCCACAAAGAGACTAAGGGAGATGGAGACATAAGTCCACTTCTAAAATTGGACTGATCCTAAGAGAGACATATTTTAAAATAACCCAACAGGAAATAATAAAGCTTAAGGCAATATTTGGGAAAATTTGTACATCCCTAGTACTCAGCCAAGGAGGAAGAAGGGAAGAGACCTATGCACTAGTGATAAAATGAATATTGTAACTGCTCTGGGTGTGCCTTGCTCCCTAGACACCTGATCTAGCAAACCATCATTATTTTCGCTTTTGCTATACTTCATGTGTCTCTTTGAGTTTATAAAATTGAGTGTATTTCTCACATCTATGCCCTTCCCCCCAACTAAATCCAAATTCTCTGAAGTTTTCAATGCGTTATCACCCTTTTAGTCAGATATATTTGAAGCATTAGCATTATCTTTGCTCAATTCCTCAAAATATCCCCAATTTAGTAACATCTATAAATTTAGTCCTTTAAAAAACACATATGCATTCATTATGTTTATTTTTGCCCTTTTATTGCTATATCAAGCTTGGTAGAAACTTTATCCTTCTGACTCTCTGTTGCTACCTTCTATTAAATTCTACTCCTTAATATGCCATTCTTAGATACATTTATCTAAAACAACTCTTTTGTTAT
Source organism: Castor canadensis (assembly GCF_047511655.1). Lineage (NCBI taxonomy): Eukaryota > Metazoa > Chordata > Mammalia > Rodentia > Castoridae > Castor > Castor canadensis. The sequence goes on from NC_133390.1 coordinate 48,130,568, forward strand.
AATAGTCTTCCCTCCAGAACCTTCAGTGATGCATTCTTTTATTAATATTATTTTTATTATTATTGTTGTTGTCATTGTGCTAGGTGTAAATACACTGGAGTATTTACAAAGGTTCTTACAATGTATCAAATATATAATACTTGAATTCAACCCCTCCACTGCTCTCTTTCAGTGATACATTCTTAAAACTGAGAGAAAACTCCTTATTTCCATAAGTTTAAAGACTATTCAATAAAAGTTATTTGGAAAAAAAAGTATACATGAAAGGTTAAGATAAATTGTAATTTCATAAATATCAAAATTTAGGGGGAAATGTGCATTTAAGAATCAAAGAAATCTGTACTTCCTTCATCTCTATATCTCTAGAAACTAGCTTACTCCTTATTAAATAGTAAATATTACTATTTATTTCATTATTTTTGTTATTAATATTACAAGTAACTATTAATCAATTAAAAACAAATAATATTACATCAAGTTGATATGAAAAGCATTTGGCTTTTGATTTTATTCTACCATATTTAAAGCTGTATGCTCTTTCAAAACTATTTATTTTTATTTAAAAAATTATATATTTTTGTGTTTTGTGTGTGTGTAATACCATGAAGTCTGAATGTATGTGTGCCACATATATGTGAAATGAACAGTTGTTTTAGTTAGTGTACTTGTTATGACAGGATGCCTGAGAGAAACAACTTGATGGAGGAAGAATTTATTTTGACTCACAGTTCTCAGAGGGCTTAGTCCATGACTGCTTAGCTCCATGCTCTTGGGTAGAACATTTCTGTGGCAGGAATGTGTTTCAGAGGAGCTTCTTCACCTATTGGTAGATAGGAAGCAGAGAGGGAGAAAAGGACTGGGGATCAGATACAACTTTCAAAGGCATACCTCCAGTGACCTACTTCCTTCAAATAGGCCCAACCAGCCAGTTTCCAGAACCTCCCAAAACACTGCTACCAACTGAGGACCAAGCATTTAATACATAAGCCTGTGGGGGAAATTTCATATTCAAACATAGAATTCCACTCCTGGTCTCCAAAGGCTCATAGTTATCTCATAATGAAAAATGCTCTTAGTCCATCTCCAACACAGTCTTATCAGTTCCAACATTCTTCAGAGCCCAAGTTCAGTCTTCTCTGCAATTCAACAAAACTCTCAACTGTGGGCCTTTATAAAAGTAAAAAGCAAGTTACCTTCTGGCACTCTGAGAGTCAGCTAAATTGGGTCTTTTCTGTCAAAGGGCTAGCTCAGTTGGTAGAGCATCAGTCTCTTAATCTTAGGGTTGTGGGTTTGGGTCCCCCACCCCTAGACACCACACTATGGAATATGCCTGTCATTGTGTGGATATTAGCTAATTTCTCCAGTTGACTATGTGCTAGGTGGCATGTCACCTAACTCTGTAAAGTTCTGCTTTCAGCAAAGAATTGTTTTTCATCAAATGTCTTAACCTCAAACTGCTAGTTTTAAGATAACCATTGTCCAAAGGAATTTCTGCTCTTCTGTCTTAAGGTCTCCTTGCCCATAGGTTAAATATACAGTTGGTGCTGCTATTTCAAGTCAGCAGTCATTTCAAGCACCAGTTTCCTGGAATCCTAGAATTTTGCACCTCATGGGTCACCTCTTTGTCTTTGTGTACACCAACCAAATTAAATTTCATGTCCATTCTCTCTAATCAGGTCTTTCTTCCCCTATACCCTCCTAAACCCCAACCTTAGTCAATTGTGAAGACTGTGAATCCAAGTTCACTCCATTAGAGTGAGGGGCAGTCCTGCACTAGGGCTAGAAAATGAGGCAGTCCTTCTGCCCAGTGTGCTTGCTTGCCTGATTCTGGTCAGAGGCACACACTTCTGCAGAAGTAAATTTTGCTTTGCCCATCAACTTTCGAGTATGTGTCTGATTTGTGATTATGGCAGCACCCTGGTATTTCTAACAGCATACAGTAAATATTCTACCAAACGGGAGGAATAGGAGAATAACAAGGAAGAATCACACTAAAGGAAAACACTAAATCCTATATCATCCAGGACATGTGGTGTTGTGATGTGAGCTCCACTGGGATAAAATAGCCCCACCTCTGTGGTATTGCTGTTGGTAGCCCACATGGACTTTCTCTTGGGCTGAGTCTACTCACTGTCTGTGGCTTTCCTTAGTAGATGTTACATATTCCTGACATCTCATATTTCCTGGGATCTCTACTGAAGCTTAGGCTCCACCCCGACAGCTTCATGCATTGCCCCCTCAGGGGCTGTCTTCAGGACATGGCTTCCTTTGAAAGCTGGATGGAAACTTCCATAGCCTCACAATTCTTACATTGTGCATGTCTACAAAACCAGCATCATGTAGGTGACTCGAAGGTCACCTGGAGCAATAGCCAGGCCCATGTGTAACAGGACTGAAGTGTGAATGTCTGGGCAGCTAAACCTGGGGAACTACTTTCCTAGATAGCTCTGTGTGTGCAGTGCACCCTGGAACTCTCTTCATAATGAAGAATCTTTCAAATGAGTTAAAACGTTTAGACCCTTGATACTGTAGTGGGTGGGGTCCAGGCCAATTCCCAAGATTCCCTCAAGGCATATCTCCTACTGTCCTAGTGCAAAGTGCTTGATTTCTTTTTAATGGTGCCAATCTCTAATAATCACGTCCTCCTTATCTGCAACTACTCTTTTTCTGGCTAAAATGGCATGCTTGTCAAATATTTCTACTCTGCTCTTTGCTCCTGATTCACACTGTATATGTGGCTAAAAGAAGTTATCAATAAACATCATATTCTATACTGTCTTAAAATTCCCTACACATTAATTAGTCCATAACTTTATATTCAGTTTCACTCAAAGTCTCAGAATATGGAGAAAATGTAGACAAGTTCTCAAATTCCCAGTGGAGTCCTTGCTCCCATCAGTAACCTCAGGAGACTGGCCTTTATTGTTCTTGTTTCTGTTGGTCTTCTGGTCTTCTGATCAGAATCACCATTAATTTCTATATTCTAGGCTTTCTCTAGACTACATCTCCAAACTTTTCCAAGTTTCTCCCACATAGAAGTTCCACAGGCATAAGAACCACATTATCAGGTTTAGTCATAACAACAACCACTTCTCTGGAATCATTTTTTCTAGGTTAGTTACTTTACCATCACTGTGACCAAATACCTGAGAGAAACAACTTAATGGAGGAAAGATTTATTTTGGCTCACAATTTTCAAAGGGTTCAGTCCACATTTGTTTGGTCTCATATGCTTGGGCACAGCATCTGGTGGCAGGAGCATGTGGCAAAGGAGCTTCTTCATCTCTTGGTGGACAGAAAGTAGAGACAGCAAAGAAGGTACACTCCAGTGACCTACTTCCTCCAATTAGGCCCAGAACTTCCCAATATAGTGCCACCAGGTGGGGACCAAGCATTCAATATATGACCCTGTGGGGAACACTTCATATTAAATCTATGACATTAGTCATAATTAACACATACATTACCTTGGCTATTTATCTTTTTGTGGTGAAACCATATGCTTTTAATGTCTTTGGTTTTGTTCATATCCTGATCTTGTAAATCCATCCCCTGAGTCTGTTTTGTTGTGCTTTGTTTTGGGTGATCTCTACCTTCCAGAATGGAATAATTCCCAACCCATCTTTCTGTCCCCTCAGTTCTCATTTGATTACCAGTATTGTGGCACTTTGTTTGATTTACTAAGGTACAACCAGATCAGTAATAATAATCTTAACAGCTTGTGACCAGGATTTCACTTATCCATGGTATCTTATTATTGTTTAGGAAAATATTCTCATGAACCTTGTGAATGTGAAAAGAGAGTCTCCTGAGCAGGGTATGGGAAATGAAGCAGAATATCATGAACCAAAAATGTCATGCATAATAAGAAAATAGTCACAGTAAACATCTGGCCTTTTCCTTCCTCCTCCCTCCCTTCCTTCCTTCCTTTCTCCCCTCCCCTCTCCCTCGCTCCCTCTCTTTTTTGTCTCTCTCTCTTCTTTCTTTCTTTCTGTCTGTTGATATTGAGAAAAGGGAAATGAGAGAAAGGTGAAGATAGATCAATTCATAGGAGGATGGAGGTAAGGCTGAAATCTTGAGACTTGAGTAAAATCAGTGGAAATGGACAAGGGACATTTAAAACACTAGAATATTTAACATTTTTGTAATTTTTAAAAATATTTCTTGCAATAGTGTTGTAATTTTTTTCTTTAGCATTGCTGTTACCTTTAACCATTGATATACCCTGCAATATACACCAACACATTGAACAAGTAGGGTTAATTTTGTAAAAATCATGTAGCTATGATGTTTGGGTTATCTGGTATGGAAATGGAATAATATACATAAAACCTCAAGATGGTTATTAAGTCAAAATAGTAGAAAAATGAACTTGAAGCAGATTCACTAAGAACTCCACCAACTCCTACTCTCCATGCTGCCACTGACAGGAGTTACATTTGGTTCATTTGTGTCTTCTAAAAGAAGAGACAGATTAGCAAAGACCTTGATTTGGGGGGATTTGTACTTCTTTCATTTTCAATAGAATCTGAAAACATAATACACATTAAAAAAGCTTCAGTTTGAAAATTTGACCATTTTAATTCAGGCAGAAAGACAATTCAGATACAAAATGTGATATTGAGGTTTAGTTTGATCTTGCATGTTTGTCCCAACTTCTGTCACTAGATATAAAAACCCTAATATTTTCTGATATGTAATAAGCCTTATTCACAATTAATATCTTATGTCACTAGCTTAGGAACTAAAAATAAGATGGCTGTGAGCAACTGAATAATAACATAGTTGAATGATCATACTAACTAATAGTTTGGGTATTTTACTTTGAGAACAATTCAGATGATTGTTTTCATCTAACCCACATTCAAATCTGCTCAAGGTGATTCAATGTCATTTTTTCAGTAGTTTGATACAAATTAGGCTCTAGTTACTCTTTATTGAGGGGGCATGTGGCTGCTGTTTTGCTGAGCTTCTCTAAGGGACAGTTTATAAGAAAAGTTATGAGATTAATGAATATGATGAACTTCCTCCAGAGACATAAGTGAATAGGAACTGTGAGAAACAGAGCTATAAAGGATGTAGTATTGCTTAAATCAAGCCCAGACTCTCCTTGGACCTCAGTGCTTGCAGCTAGGAGAATTGAGGGGATACTTATAATAAATCTATTGAAGCAATTTAGGCTAGAGTTTCGAAATACCTCATAAAACAATATTTCTTGTCTGCCTTTAGGAAGCATAGTATTGAGCACTGAGTAAAAAGCAAATATGAGTAAAACATTGTCCTGTATTTAAGAATTTTATAATTTGGATTAAAATCTAGTATTAATATAGGCATTCAGTTAACAATATCAAAAAGTGCTACTGTGTTCACCAACATGTGGCTCCTTATTACAACTGCATCTTTAACAGGTCTTCCTCCTTTGCCTCTTCTAATTTATCTGTGGAAACATATTGCTGCATAGGTTACTCCACTACTTAAAAAACATTCAGTAGTTTCTCACTGTGTGCCTCAAAAATAAAGTCCATGTAAAGGGCCCTTTACAATTTGGCCCAGTTCTACCAGTGGTGATTTTATACCTTCTGGGAAACATTTTAACAATGCAACATTTGGAGCCATTTTAGATTGTCACCACTCAGGGGTGGGTGCTACTGGCATGGAGCAGAAAGGTCAGGTATGCTGCAAAATGTCCTACAAAGCACAAGACACTTTTCTATGACCAAGAATTATCTGGCCTGGATGTCAATAGTGCTGTGGTTGACTGAGTAACATCATTTATATAGCATTTAATTCAACTGTGTTATTATAAGAATAAGTACAACTGATTTGTGGAAAGATACTAATGACTTTTTTATATTTTTATTTTATTTTTTAATTTTATAACTATTAGCTCAGATAAACCTTGCTACTGGCTAGGCAACTTTGTGGAAATTACTTAACCTCATTGAGTCAGTATCTTCATAGGTAAAATGGAGAATAAAAAGAAATATTTACTTTTTTTTTGGTAGTGTTAATCTCATTTTTTTTTATTTTACTGGGGGTGCAGTGTGACATTTACATAAAGTTCTTACAATATATTATAGTTGAATTCATCCCCAACATTCTACTTTATTCCTCCTCCCCCTGTTCCTGGAATAGTTTCAACAGATCTCAGTTTTTCATTTACATACTTGTGTACATAATATTTTCATCATATTCACCCTGCACTCTTTCCTGTATCTTCCCCGCCTCCTACTGGTACCAGCCCCTCAGATAGGACCTGTTTTGCCTTCCTGTTCTCTGTTTCTGTAAAAAAAAAAAATGACATTTTTGTTTGTGTAAGATAGCTATACAGGGTGTTTCCCTGTGACATTTCCATGTATATATTATGTATTATAACCCGAATTGGTTCATCCCCTCTATTTTTCTCCTTTCTTCCTTTGTCCCTTTTTTACGGTGAGTTCAACAGGATTAAAACTTCTATATTCATTCTTGTATAGGAAGTACATCAACCATATTCATCTTCTCAACTCCCTTCTTTTATCCTTCCTCTCTTGTATGTTACCTCCCTTTAGTGTGACCTGTTTTTCATAATATTGTTTGTAGAAATATTTCATTTAAAAGGTTGTTGAAAATGAAATAAAGCAAAGGATGCACCTAGAACACAGTAAATGATGAGCAGATCATAGTTACTGCCATATATATATGTGTGTGTTTTATATATATATATATATAAAACACAAATCTTAGCATTATTGTTAATGACCCCATCTTTTTCATTCACAAAACCAAAGTAACTCTAAGTTCTGTTGACCTTATTTTTAAAATGTCTTTGAGATTCATCTTTTTTTCTATTCTCACTGTTACAATTGTTTTCAGTCCCTTGTAAGGACTATTTTTAAATTGGTTTGTTTTTTGGTGGTAGTAGCATGTGAACTCAAGGCCTTGCACTTGCTTGGGAGGTACAATATGATTTGAGCCATGCGCCCAGCCATCTAATAACTTTTTTTTATAAAAAATTATTTTTGAATTAGCATTCATTAATAATATTAGTGGATTTCATTGTTATAATTCCATACGTATGTACAGTGTACTTTGAACAATTTCAGCCCTCCATTATATTCCAATTCCCTCTCCCCTTGGATGGTTTTCATTCTGTGCTCATATATATATCTATAGGCATATATATATATCATATATATATAAATAATATATCATTATATTATATATAATATGTTATATACACAGATATATATGTCATACGTCAATCCTCCTCACCCCTCAGTATCTGTTTCTTTACCCCTCCCCCTTCTGCTTGTCCCCCACCCTACACAGACCCCTTTTACATTCACATCCCATTATTGCTATTATCATCATCAGCGTCATAAACATCATCACTTTAGGTCTAGGTTGCACAAATGAGTGAGAACATGTGTTGATATTTGGCCTTTTGAGCTTGGCTTATCTTCTTCAATGGTTTCACCCATTTTCTTGCAAATGATTTAATTTTTCTTTATGGCTGAGTAATATTCCATGGTGTGTGTGTGTGTGTGTGTGTGTGTGTGTGTGTGTGTGTTTATATGGAGTAGTAGCAATTTCTAGGGTTTGGCTGCTCTGTCATGGTTTGGTAGGGTGGTTTCTGGCATGTGAAGTAGCAGTTGGGACTAGGTGACAGGGTACAGAGCTAGTAGTTCAGAAAGCATTCTGCCACTCTTGAAGCCCATACTTTTTGCTGCTCAGGGAATCTAGTGACCGCTCTACCTTATCCACAGTGAGCTTTATCCCTTTTCCATCTAGGCCTCCAGATGAATGTTTTGTTTGGAGAGTGAGGGATAAGTAGGTCCTGTCACTTGTGTATGCACATACACTGCTGGGTTGAGAGATGGGTTTTGGACTCTAGCCTTCTGTCCTGCTTGTTTCAGCATCCTTGCTTGTCTTGGGATAGAGACATATATTCTGAGCTCTAGCCAGACAGTCTGCTCACTTCTGTACCCTTCCTTGTCTTGGGGTAGAGGCCAGAAACAAAACAGCTTCACCAACAGTGAAGGGCCACTTGTGGGGGCCTTTAAGCAGTCCACTTAGCTAAAAGTTTTCTCAGGGCTCAGATGTATTTGTGCCCATGCTTTGGGCTGGCCTGTTTGATTGCCCAGGACTGAAACTGGCTGCCTTCCATGTGAGTCTAACTTGTGCCACAGGGTGGGGCACAGCACAGATGCTGGTTGGCTTCTGACAAGTCGCCTGGGCAAGACTGGCTGATCTGTGCTTAACCCTCTGTGCAGTTGTTTTCTTCACAGGGTGCCCTGTGCAGGTGGCTCTTCCCAGAAACAAAACAAAAGAGAAAGTAAAAACAAGCACCACCAAAAACCCCTAAACAAACGAACAGAAACAAATGGGCTTGGGATAGTCTCAGGATGGAGCAGCTCTGGGAAGTGGTTCTTTGAGAAAGCTTCCAAGTAAGGTTTTCTCTTTGTTTCTTTTACATTTTTAAAAATTTTCTCTAGTACCATCTGTCCTTTTATTGCCATCCTACCATACCTTGGTAACTTGTCTACCTTTCCTTGCAGTTATACACTTGAGGTTTTCTTTTTGGTTCATGGAGACATGTGAAAGTGGTGCCTATCAGCAGTCTATCATCTGGGTCCTGTTTCTAAGGACTGTGAATAAATGTGAAACTCTGCTAGTAGATGAAGTCTATGGGTGAACAGCTATAAACAATTTGCACATCTTATGAATTAGTCAATCTATTTACAACGCTGACAGTGTACTGTCTAATCCTGAGTATTGTTTCAGTGGCTGTTAAGGTTTTACTCAACTTATAGTTCCCCAAACAAGATACTTCTTATGACTGTACTTTTATACGTTTTTCTTTATGTCCGGATTTCCCTTTCTTACTCTTCTACTTGAAAAACTTACACTTATTTTTCAAATCCAAATTTAAATATCACATTCCCCAAGTGTTCATACATTCAATTGGTCTAGCAATTTCTTATGTACCTACAACATGCACATGCTAAATAATTATAATTATTTATAACATATGTTTCATGAGCTCTTTAGAGACAGGAACATGTCTGATTCATCTTTACATCTCTAGTATTTATCACAGTGCTTGGCACACAGAAAAAAACAATCAATGTATATTGACTTAGTAAGTGAAGGAGGAAGGCTGAAAAAATGATATGTATACTAGCAACAGGAAATAGTCCATATTGGATGGAAAGGAAGACATGAAAAAAAGAGTATTAAAAGGTCAGTCTGCAAAAGTATTTGGAAGTTATAGAGTGCTTTGAAGGCCTGGAGTTTGTGGTTTATCTCGGATGATTAACAGAAAATACAATATCTTTTTCTTTTTAAATGAAGAGGTGACACAAAGAGACACTGCAAGACCTTAACTGGTGGAAGTATTAGAAAGTATTTGGTAACAACAAAACATTTAGTAATTTAAAAATCAGACATTTAGACATATAAATATTGTGATTTTTTAGTGCTGGAGAGAACGTGTGAAATTAATCTGGGGTCACTCCCAAGCTCAGAAGACTACTGAGAAAGAGGCAGTAGAATATCACTATCATAATACTACTTGTCCCAGGGCATCTGTGCGTTCTGCTGAGAGTGAGAGGCATCCAAAGTGAGGACACTATGGCAGGGAGTCTGAATAACCACCAGAAACGATTAAAGCCAGACTTGCCCTGCATGGAAGTGTTTGTTTCTCTCCTTGTAGGTGCACTTTCTTGGTATATCCCATGGTGGACATAGCCATTGGTATCTACCTTATGCTAGAGGCATCTGATACCTCTTGTTTCTCATCTTTTATACCTTCTTTTTCATAACTACAACACTTCATTTCCTTTTAGAAATTCCTCTCTTCTTTATATGGTCCTAATATAGCTTATTGATCATTCCACTACTGTCTTCTTCCCAGCACATGTTTGAACACTTGTTTCAGGCTGAGTCATTCACCTGGACAGCTATTATTCATAGGGTGCACATATCAATCAAGCCAGGCCAATCAGAATTCTTCCCCAGAACTTTATGGTTAGAGGTTAAGTGGAATCCTTTTCTTCCACTTAACATTTAAACTGTAAGGATGTGGGTCTGGACTGTTGGTGGCTATCCTCTTCAATGCATGGAGAAAGCCTACATTTAGGGTAGGAAATAAAGATGCCAACATGCAAAGAGAAGCAGATATCAATAGAAACAAGGGCTGGAGGGAGACAAACCTCATGGTGGTACTAAGATCATGACCAGTCTCTGAATCACTGGTCGCTGTGGCTTCTCTTCCAAGTTTATGATCTATCTTAGCATGCTTCCTAACCAAATCAGTCAACTCATTTCCCTTTTGCTTAAGTTAATTTCTGTTCGATTGTGGTCACATGTAACTAAAGGAATTTAGCTAATAGAGTTACCCCTTACCTAAGAGTGTAAGAATGCGAGAGAGAGGATGCATCTAGCAATGAAATATCAGCTCTAATTGCTATAAAATTTTCCCTCACTATTGACCAGTGTCGCAAAGTTAGGAATAGTTTACTTTGGGTCCTTATCTAAATTACTGTTAAAATGCATTCTTAATAGCAATAGCTAAAACTATTAAAAATATGAGTAAAGTTTTGCTCTTCCTTTATATCATACCTCAACAGTGACACAGATTGTATGCCACCATAACATAATCCATTAGGTCTGGAGGTGGCTCTCTTGTTCGGACATGTAGACAGATTTTCTCCTTATCTGTCCACTCTGCAATATACAAGAAGGGAAAAAAGATCAGGAGAACAGAAGCACGTGGTCTGATTTATAGAGAGAAGAATGGAAACAGCCAGCACTCATTGGAAATTCTGAAAGCCAATTCAGTCCATGTTGTGACTAGACTGGAATGAGAGAACTTCTTTGGTCTATGATTGTGTTGTCTGTAGGAATCTCTGTGTCTATGGATCTTCTCCAGGGGATCTGAAGTAGGCACTCAAAGCTTACACCCTCCTTGGGGATTTAATAGCTCTGTTGGCCTATCCTTGTAAAGGAAGTTGGAGGTTTAAGACTTGTGGTCTCTCTAATTCTGTTTTTGGTCAAAGTTCCAGTTTCTTTGACAATTCAATCTGTTACAAGTAGGCTTCTGATCTATTTTCCTCAAGTAAATTTCATATACAGTAGCCACACTTTTAAACCTCTTTCAAAACGTGTTTTTCCTGCCTGTTTTATTTCTGTGCATTTTTCAAACACCTTTGACTTACATTCTCTGTTTAAGTGGTTGAATATTTAATTTAAGAAGATTATACCCTGTATTTGATCTTGTTTGGAAGCACTTTAAAAAACTAGGAGTTGGGTTTTGTTATTCAAAGTCTTTTTAATCCTATTTCTCACTATTGAGGTATTGAAGTATTTAATTTTCTCATCTAGAAGGCCCTGAATTTCTTATCTTTTCCTTAGAATTCCCTTCTAGTCTGCTTTCAAATTGTCAGTTCTTTCTGAGTTCACTTTCTTTTGGCAACATGTTCCTCAATGAAGCAAAAGACCACCAATACACAGTACTAAATCTCTATTTTGACCCTTCCTCTAACTCCTAGCTCAATACCCATATGAACTGAGTTTCAAGAAGCAGTTTTACCAATGAACTTATCACTGCAAAACATACTGTCATTTAAACAGCTGGTATCAGTTTTATTGCTGTTAAGTACCCTCTAAGGAAATTCACGTATTTTAGGTTATTTTATACAAATACCCTACATTCTCGTATGAGTTTCCTTATTAAGATAATTAATACCAGCTGCCACTATTGATATTCTGAAATCTCAGTGCTTATACAAAGAAGGCTTAATATTGTTCACATTACATGTCTGGAAAGAGTTGGTGGGAAGTGCTTCTCTACACAGTCACTCAAAAGCCAGGCTGGTGGAGACTCTACCCATCTTGGAGCTACACCATCTACAACAGTTGGCCCTGAGGTCTACTTAAGAGAGAAAGAAAAGGCCCAAAGGGCACACCAATTCTTCACTTCTTTGGCTTGAACTTATATCATTTCTACTCATGGCTCATTTGCCTTAACCGATCATATGGCTATAACCCAATTGAAAAGGACACAGGAGGCTGGGAAAGACAAAGGTGCCTGTGGAATGACTGGTGCGCCCTGTCTCTGTCCCTGGAAGCTACTCTAGCAGAATGCAGTTGTGAAAAGACAGGGCATTGGACAAGACTGTCCCACAGGAAAGTGTCTGGTAGTCATTTGTTCAGTTCAACAAATATTCCCAGTTCCTTTTCTCAGAATGTTTTACTTCTTTAAAAGAGTTAGAGTGGTTATGTGTTTTGACCATTTATTGCTTTGTGCAATGAAATGTGTTTCTTTCAGGTTGAGTCTTTAAACCCAGTATGCAACTTATTGTATACCATCTTTCTATCTGCATAAGTGCCAGCAATGTTCCAAACAGGTGGCTTCTTTAGACTGAATACCTAAGTGAGGATGACAGGAAGCAGAGATTCAGCCAAATCACAGTAGATATGTAGTGAGAATGCAAAATAAATCAGTGGGATGGGATGTGGGTGGCTATCAGTGAAATATATTTCATTCCATTCTCACTGAATTTCCTATACTTGTTTCTTTAATGCCAGGGATTCAGCAAATGTTGAAAGAATTTTAAAGTTACTACTCTGATTGTTTTATTAGTTTTTCTTGGATATTCCTGTATCTTTATCAGCAATGACATTCCCAAGCAATAGACTCAAATTTTTGAATAGTTCCTTGAATAGTATTCAAAATGGTGAACATTCACACCAGGGGCTATAATAAAAGGTATTGGAAGGACCACCAGTGGCTCTTCTTAGCCTTGCTTTCAAAGCACTTCTCTCTGCAAGTTATTTTAGCAGAAGGTCATTTAAACATGAACCCATTGGTTGCTCTCCCTTCCTTCCTTTCCTTCCTTCCTTCCTAATTCCTTCCTTCTTTCTTTCTTTTCTTCCTTCTCTCTCCCCCTCCCTCCCCCATCTCTTTCTCTTTCCCACCCTTTATCCCTCCCTTCCTCATCCTTTTCCTCCAGCCTCAATATTTTCTTTCTTCCATTTTGTTGGAGTAAACCTTTCTTTATGTATGGTAATAGGACAATGAAATTAAAGAATTCTTAGGAAGTAAGTGGTTTGATTGTACAACAGGATTTAATTATAGGTAGAATTATTTGGTGACAAATTCACTAGATTTGGGTTCAGGAAGTTGGTTGTACTTGGATTTGAACTCAAGGCCTCATGCTTGCAAGGCAGATGTTCTATCATTTGAGCCTACTGCTAGTCCTGGATTCAAGAAATTTGGTATTGAATCTTTTCTGCTATTTACAAGTTGTGGGAATTTTAGTTAATTTCTTCATCAGTAAAATGGGGTCAAAATGCACTAGGTCTTCCACTGTGTTGTTATGAAAATAAAAATATAATGAAGATTAACTATGATGATTTTAAGGATCTTTTAAGGGCCATAAAAACAAAAGGTACTATTACCTTTTCTGTAGCTTCTACTTATTTGTATTGAATGCCTTTGAGTTTGTAGAAGTTATAAGACAGATTTACCTGATATCAAAGTATATTTGTTCTCTATACTTATCTGGTCTGTACAGGATGTTTAGCACAATCATCTAAGAAGAAACTTTGTTAAAATAACATTTTTTGAGAATAAAATTTGAGTTCAAAACATACTGACTGCAAAATATGGAATTTACTCAATCCAGACTTATACATCTGGTTGGGCTTTAGGAAAAGATTAAAGGGAAAGGATTAGATCTGCATAAAGTTAGGGGAACTCTGTTGCAGTTTACAAAAGAGATAAGCAAAACTATATTTATGAATATTTTTGATATTTGCACTTAATTCTTTCCACTAAGGAATGAGTAAATCTTGTAGGCAAGTGTGCTTGAAGGAACTATAGCTAATTGTTCCTTTCTAGATTCTGTTTTCTTTTTTTGTACTATTTTGAATCAACCGATGACTTTTGCATCTAAAACTGTACTAGAATGGTTGTTTTTCTTGCAATTTCAAAGAATTTCCCATCTCTACTAAATTTTCTCAAAGATTTAATATATTTTGGGTTGATATAGGGATTTGAACTCATGCTTGCTAGGTAAGCACTCTATCACTTGAGCCACACCCTAGACTGTTTTGTTTTTTTGTGCTGGGGATTGAACCTATCATACCTTGTACGTGCTAGGCAAGTGCTCTACCACTTGAGCTGCACACCCAGACCCTTATAGACTTTAAAGAGTTCTTATTGATGGTTATTTCTAGAGGGCTAAGTATTGCTGTACTTGCTCTTATATAATTTAAGGTAGATAATCAGATCCTTTCTACTGACCCCCTTATATTTACCCTCAACAATTCTACACCTTGCTTTCTGCCAGACAGGGTGACTTGTGTGGACCATGTGATGGATTCATACTTCTTTTGGTTTCCTCTTGTTTGACCAGTTTGCCAATGCGGAGTAGTTAGAAGAGTAGGGAGAGTGATACCCTGCCTTGTTGCTGCAAGGACTCCTCCAGCTGGCTGAGTCCCTCCCACAGTCATCAGTTTTCTCAAGGCAGCAGGCCTGGATCTTTCTCTGGGTCCCTGTACTGTGTAATCCTTTTTCAATGGCTTGGTATTAGGCTATTCCTAACCCTTGCATGTATACCTCCTATAATCCACATTTTTGCAGATAATCTTTTTGTAAATAAACTCTCATGAAATTATTCTATTTTGAATGACACGATCTGTTTCCTCGTGGGATAATAAGTAATTCCGTGGATGTCTTTATTTGAATCTACTCTCCATGTTCCTGCTTTCTTTTTATTGTTGCTGTTGGCACTTTATCTGTGTATAACATCTGCTATGCATACCTGTTCTGTGTATTTTTACTATTTAATATTATGTGTCTCTGAATTGCCCTTATAGTATCTACCAAGTAAGATCTGTGCTTTTTCAGATCAGTACAATGTTTCCTTTTTCTTTTATTTTTTAAATAACTTTAAAAATTACAAAAAAGTAGTAAGAATAGGTTAAAGAACTTTTAGTTTTGAATCATTTAAGCAAGATGTTGATAAGAATTGATAAGAATAACTTCAAACACTTGGTAAATATTTTCTATAAATTAGCACAGCTCTCTGTATAACCACAGGAATGCCATCAAAGTCAGGAAATTAACAACTACTGTTAACTAAATCATAGGTATTCAAATTTTTAACAATTGTCCCAGTTATGTTCCTTATAAAAGCATTTGGCCCAGGATCACAGGTTGTAATCAATTGCTGTGTCTCTGTTGTCTCCTTTAGCCAGAAGCAGTTTTTCCTTCTTTTAAAAAAATTTCACAACTTGGGCCAGCAGAGTGGTTCAAGTGGTAGAGCACCTGCCTAGCAAGTGTGAGGCCCTGAGTTCAAACCCCAGTACCATCAAAATAGAAAAAAAATTTTTTTTCATAACATTACAATTTTGTTAAGCTAACTTATAAAATGTCTCCAAGTAGGGTTTATAAAATATTTCGTTGTGATTAGATTCAAGTTGTGCTTTTTCTAAGGCCAGCACAACATAATAGTGACTTTGTGTTCTTCTTATTGAACTCAATTAGGCAATGATACAGGCTTTGAATTTATCCATTACTGGTGATGCAAACTTTAATAATTTGTTGAGGTGATGTCTGCCAGATTTCTCTGCTATAGTTACTCTTTTTTCCTTACAATTAATTTTTTTCAGTAGTTGAAATTATGTAACTATTTCATTCCTTATCAAATTTGGATTTACTAATTTATCATCTACTGATATTTCTTGGCTGAATTATTATAATGATTGCCAAATTGTTATGCTCTATTTTTTACAATTTTTTCTGTATTTATCAGTTAGCATTCTATTGTAAGGAATATATTTCTCCCAAGTTATTTCTTCACTTACTTATTCATATCACTATGGATTTATGAATTTCTATTTTATCCAGTGGATTATTATTAATTGATACTCAGAATATTCCAGATTTACCAGTAAGACTCTTTTCAAGCTAGTTTCCACAGTCATTTGACCATTACTTTGATATATTGAATAAAATATTCAGGTTCATCTTTAATTTTCTCTCCTATAGCCCTAAAGTAGGGTATTTCTCTGAGGAGACCTGATTCCTTTCAGTGGATAATTGTATTTAGAAATTCAGATCTGGGCACTGGGACATTCAATGGTTTTGAAGTGCCATTGTACCCAGACCTCACAAAAGATAGAGCCAGGGAATGAACATATGTATGCATTTGTGTATGTGTGTATGCACACATACATACAGATATATATGTAAGCTATATTTATGTACATTAGTTATTATTGCTATATAACAAATGGCTCCAAAATTTAGAGGCTTAAAACAATGAGCATTTATTACTTCATTGTTCTGACCAGAATTCAGAAGTGGATTAGTTGGGTGGTTCTGGCTTGGTGGCCTTTATGAGGTTGCAGACAAGGTGTTAACCAAGATTGTGGTCTTACTAAGGTTTGGCTTGGTATGGGGGATTCACTTTCAACATGATTCACCCAAGTCTTGCAAATTGGAACTGGTTGTTGGAAGAAGACCTCATTTCCTCATGTTGTCAACTTCTTCATAGGGATACTTGACTGTTCTCATAACATGGTCCCAGAATGAGTGATAGCAAGAAGGCAGTCACAATGTCTTTTGAGACAGAGCGCCAAAAGAATCACTCCATCATTTCCACAATATCCTATTGGTTACACAGGTCAACTCTATTCAGTATGGGAGGAGATTATAAAGAAGTATGAATAGCTGGAGGCAAGAAAAATTTGGGATCATTTTAGAGGTTAACTACAATGATATCCACGTTGATTACTCTAGTTCAATATCTGTCTATCTAAACTATAATTTCATACCAATATCTAAATCTAATCCAATAACCACAAGATTCATTCTAGTTTTTGCCCTTTCTATGACAGTGAGAAAGCTTGTTCTAATTGTTCTCATGTATTCTCAATGTAGTCAATCTGCTGGTTCTATCCTCAGTTACCATCACCTGTATATGTGCTCCCTTCACTTAGTGTTGTGTCTTACCTTCACCAGGCCACTACAGCCTCTCCTGTCTCCTACCTTACAGGAGTAGTAGCTCATTAAGATCCCACCTCATGGTTTTTGAACTGAGTTATTCAGGAAGGAAGGTAAGTAAGTGTGACCAATTTTTGTTCTTAATTGCAATGTGGTAATAGAAGAATGTATACCTAGGATTGGACTAGAGAAACAAATCTCCAAATTTAGTCTAAATAGGCAAAGGCTATCACATTTATGTAGAGATCTGAGACTTGCACACTTCCTATGTATCTGAGTGTGACACTTATTTTCTCTCTGAACAGTTGCCTGCCTAACCTTTCAAGGATACTTTTATGATGGCTATATCTAAGTCTTTTTACCTCCCTTTTCCTGTTTTTCCTTTCCCTTTCCTCCTCTCCTCCTGTCCCCCCATTCTTTTCTCTTTACTTCTCACAACCTTCATCCTTTTCCATTTTTTTTCAGTTGCCTTTGCTTCAAGCTTGTCACTGACATCTGTTTGTGCACTAACAAACACTGCTTAGGCTATATCAACCCTCAGGGGAGAATGCGTGTGGTGTTGAAAAAAATAGACCTCCATTGATACTTAATTTTAAAACTGAATATATTTGAATGACCATTCACATTTTTGTATTCTGTTTAAATGCTTCCTTTGAGAACATGGCAATAGAATTTTCAAAACATTACCATTATTCCCGTGTCTCTGTTGAAGACCTTACTGGTGACCAGAGGACTTTAATTTCAAAATAAGAAATATGAAGAAGCAAAGATTTCCAACACACAATGATTATTTTAACAATATGCCTTCTCTAAATTCCATACTGATGAATCACACAAAACATCATTCCTGCTCTGGTCATTTCACCTCCCTAGAAAGTAAGGGTGATTTACTAGATGAGACATTTCCTGAGGACTATGAGACAAAGATTCCAGACATATCAGAGGGACAGCATCATGGATAAGCAAGCTGTTAAGTGGTTATTCCTTCATATAAAGAAGGCTAATGGGATTATTTTTCACAAGATTTGGACTTGGAGGTTGGGCTTGGTTAAATCATCCACAAAATTGTGTGGGGTTTGGGAATTTGGATATGATTTTTTTATTTATTAAGAGACATATCCATTTGATATGCCCAGCCTGTGGAATATATACATGTCAGGGGTAACAACACATACATGTCAGAGCCAGGCTAGTGACACTTTTGAGCTCAACAATTCTGATGCCTCACTTGAGAGTGAGATATAGAAGTCAGAGAAAGAATAACCCAGAGCATGTAGCCAGGGAAATGCAAGCAGATTAGTTGTTAGTACATATTATTGTCTCTGGGGTTAACATTATACAAAGTTAATACGTAATGTCAGTTTTGTGCTGTGAACAATTTACTATGGTTTATAAAATGGTCTACATTTTTTGAAGAAAGGTGAACACCAACTTTTATCTAAAGTAACTCTTTAGAAAAATCATTCCAGTAAGTTAGGAAAAGGATGAAGTAAACAAATATAAAAGATAAACATTTTTAAATGTGAGTATTGGCACTTTATAGGAACATAGAAAAATTCCTAGATACGATGAATGACAACATTCACCATAGTAGTAGGGTACAGGGAGTTTCCAAACAACTGCTTCTGTCTTGGGTTTCTGTTTAACGATAACAGGATTTCACGAAATGAAACTAAAACTGGTTTTTTGTCACTCTTTCTTGCTATTTTATGGAGATAATAAAGGAGCAACACTTTTCCAATATGAATTTGGACACTGAATTTTTTTTGTTCTAGTTATTCTAATTTTAATTTCTCTGGATGTACTCACTTAAACATACTCCTTTAAGTGGAAAGAAGGGTATTAATGTAAAGAAAATATAAAAGGACAGAATGAACTATGATATCATTCTGGGAAGGGAAGGGTTGGAAAGGAATATAAATTCCAGGGTTCTTTTTCAGGCCTCATCAAGAAAAAAAAATTTAAAAACACAAAAAATAAAAATTTGGTTTGATTAAGCTTTCAAGTCAGTCATTCCCTTTTTCTTGAGTATTTGCTCATTCTTTCATTTGTCTTTATAAAAGAACTAAAAAGAACAAGGCTAATTGGAGCTTCTAAATATTATTTACAAATGTTTAACAAAACTAGGAAGTAAAGAGCAACGTATATTTTTAAAATTCTGTTTATGAAAGGAATCTTATCAGGGAAAAAACCCTTTTCCCCTTATCAGGGGAAAAACTACATAGGAATAAAGTCATTGGGATTTCTTAATTTTGGAATAAGAAAATATTTGTAATATATGGAAGTGATAGTTTTCTATTTCCCAACACAATGTGTGGCACAAAAATATTGCTCAACACAGTAAGTCTACCTTATTTGTGGATTTATTATATGTGAGTTTGGCCAAACACAGTAAAAAAAATAAATTAAAAAAATCAAAAGAAATTTCAAAGACAAAAAATTAAATTCTCACATGTACATAACACAGCTCAGTTGATGCTCTACCTCTCAGGTAGTCCTGTGTTATCATCAATAATGTTTAAATCATTGAACAATCTGTTGAAAGTTTCCCTACCCTTAATTTTGTGAAAATATGCCTCCTAAAAACCAAATAGTACCCCAAATGCAAGGTAAAAGTTAATGTGCCTAATTAAGCGAAAGTTTAGTTTTTTGAAAGGCAGCATTATGGGAAAAATGAATCAAGCATCCACAGTACTGAACTCTAGGCATCTGAGCATTTTTGGTTGTTTCCTCAATGGCGCTGTCCTTGGAACCATATACCCATGGACACCAAGGGTCTACTGGTAGTAAGTGTATTTTCTCATCTCTCTAGTAAAAGTGATCCCTTCTCAGAACAGCACCTCCCTTCTCCTTAAGATATAGGCTTTTTCTCCCTTTCAGTTTATGTGGTATGGGTGAGGCTGCTCTCCTCTTTGACTAGGTGACACAAGGCCTGGCCAGTCAGCACATTCTATCCCCTGACTGCAGTGATCAGCCCAGGGGTCATCATGTGACCAAATTCAAGCACATAAGAATCATTTGATTGGATATATAGGTAAGAATAATCTTTTGCACTAGGATTTTTAGCTGTGTAATAATAGGGGAGGCCTGTAGGTGCCAGGAAACACCACATAGGGAGAACCAGCCTGAGAGTAGAGGCAACAGAGAAGAATGTGCTGCTGGGGGAGGAGAAAGACTGAGCAGAGAGTTGAGGACCATAGTGGAAGTCTTTCACAGAATTTTTTGTTTTAAAAAAATGAGGTTTTTTTTTTTCCTGATTTAAAAGTTAGCAGAGGGAAAATATGGCTACATCAAAAATCAATATTAATAGTAAAGCAACTTATACTGCAATTTAAACATTTTTTGCCTTAACCTATACATGCATATTTAAAGTTTTTTTAACTAAAATTTTGTTAATATTATGTAGCAATCACTGTTTTAATCACTTTACCAACAATAACTCACTTAGTAACCATAATCCCATGATATAGGAATCACTGACATCTTAATTTTACATTGGAGGAAGATGAGGCACAGAGAGGTTATAGAACTTGCCCAAACCACACTAATAGCAAGGAGCAGACCTAGAAATTGGACCCTGTCATCCTGACTTCACCATTCTACACTGCCTCTTCAGAACAGTGTCCTGCCCTTTAATAACCAAAAATAAAGAATATATGTCTGTGCATTGTGTGAAGAAAATTTAGGCAGATAGTTATTGTCATACAACTTATTAGTTTAAAATACAAGGTAACTCTGACAGACAATATGGTGGTGTGAGTCAAAGTGGAGGCTCAGCATTGAGACAGCCTTCATTTGAATCCCAGCTACACTACCACCTGTGAGGGTAGATTACTTTAATTACCTTCAAGCTGTAAGAAAAACAATCTTTTCTACAAAGTATATGTCACCCTCTTAGATTACTTAAAACTCCTCAGGTAGCCATTTTAGGTGACTTGTATTGTTTAAAGGGTTCCTGTTTCTTCTGAATTCTTGTACAGTCCCATTGCCCATGAAAACTGCCCCCCAAATTACATGCCCTACCCATCCCCTAAGGCTTTTAGCCAACGGAGATTGTGAACCTTTGACCTGGACAAATCCCAGGTGAGGGGCAGGTACAACTGTGTCAGGGATATAAGGAGGAACCACTTTCGGCCTTTTTGTGCTCCTGTCTGCTCAGCTAGAGTGAGTGCATGCTTCCCTTTTGATCAAAAGAAATTGCCTTGTCAAGACTTTCTGTCTGTGTGTCTGTTTTTGGCACTGGAGGGTCTTTAATTCCAATAGTGTGTCTCTGTTTTCTCATTTATAAAATGGATCCAAAGTAATATTTGCTATTTCAGTACATTTGTGCTGCTATAACAGAATACCATAGACTGAACAGTTTATAAGATGGGAAATTTATTTCTTATACTTCCGTAGGCTGAGAAGTCCAAGGTCAAGGTGCAGCGTCTGATAAGGGCCTTTGTACTGTGTCCTCACAAAAGGAGGGCAAGGGGGGGTTGGCCTCCCTCTGTGAAGTCTTTTTATAAGGGCATCTAATCTCATTCACAAAGGGGGAATCCTGATATCTTAATCAGTTCTTAAAAGCCCC
This sequence comes from Castor canadensis, assembly GCF_047511655.1. NCBI lineage: Eukaryota > Metazoa > Chordata > Mammalia > Rodentia > Castoridae > Castor > Castor canadensis. The sequence continues at coordinate 48,152,137 of NC_133390.1, forward strand.
ACCTCCTAATGCTATACATTAGGAACACCTGAATTTCAAAGGTAACACATTCAAGCAACTACCTCTCAAGTTATTTTGAGTATTAAAAGTTGCAGTATTTGAGTAACAAGCAGCCGAGTGTTAATTTAACTATTATTATTAATATATGTCACCTTTTTGGTTTTCTTTTCTTATGCATGATACTCTTTTTGTCTTTTCTGTTTATGTTCTTCCTATCATTACAAATAACTATGCTTATTTGCATTAAACCAGCACTTATATTATCTTCTCAAAAACTCATTCTTTTAATTAAATCCAGTATTCTACTTTTCTCTGATCTTGTCCCAGTTTGAACAAGACTTTCTTTTGGAAAAATTAGGAAAAAGATTGGATACACCAAAAGTCAAGTTACTAACCCTACCTTTTGTTTCTGTCTTTAGAGACTCAACAAGGTACTCAAACAGGAAATCCTGTTTCCATAGAAGCTGAGAGGTATTGGTGTCATATTTGTTCTGCACTTTAAACCATTTTCTTTGGTGAAGGACTGTTGGTTATTTGTCAGGCAGTTGCCCCTGACTTCATAAAGACTCGGTTTTCACCATTAAAGGCTAAGGATCAATTACTAAGTGAATTAAAACATTTTTGCTACTCTGAATGACCACTACAAAGGTATTTAAATATATATAATAATGTAATACTGTTAGAAAATCTGTGTGGGGGCAAACCCTTATAGATTATGTTTGTCATAAGCACATTTGTGGGTCATAAGCAGCCATAACTAACTGCTTCAGAATGTTCTCCCAGTCTTGTTCAGTGATGGATATTTTGCACTCACAGAAAAAGGGCAAAAGGGGATTTTCCTTCCTTTGCATCTGAGAAAAAAGTATTGTCTACTCTAGAAGAAAACATTATGGCAATTAAAAACAAATGACTATTGAACCTCACCCATTGTCTTAGCCAGCATGGGCTCTCAAAACAAAACACTATAGACTGAGTGGCTTAAAAAAACAGAAATTTATATTTTGCAGGGTGGAAGTCTGAGATCAGAGTGTCAGCACAGTTGGGTTCTGGGGAAGATACATTTCCTATTTTACAGATGGCTGCCTTCTCCCTGTGCTCTCACATGGTGGGAATAGAGTGAGCACTAGTCTTTGTTTTATTAACAGAGCACTAAAGAGGTCTCACTTTCATAATTTCATCTAAGCATCATTAGTTCCCAAAGGCACCACTTCCAAACACCATCATACTGGGAGTTGGGGCCTCAAAACTATGAACTTTGAGGGGACAAATTCAGTCCATAGCACCCATTTTTCTACTCTTAGGGATTTCTATATAAATCAGCTTTGGATATCAGTTTAAATGCAATTATGTTCTACCATAATTATATATAAACTAAATAATTTATTTTCCTCAGATTTAACTCAAGACTATTACTATACTCAGCTCTAACATTTTTGTGACCCAATTAGATTTTGGAGTTGGACAGAAAGAAAAATTTGACCTAATATATTTATTTAGTCTCTTTATTTTTCATCATTTGGTGAAAAATGTTAGAAGAAAGTTTTACTTGAAGTTTCATCTCACTGATAAGAAATGCTATGGATTGAACATTATTCTTCCATCTGAGGATTTCTCTGGTCATTGCTATTGATGTGGTGATTAGATGGACAAATGTGACCTTGTGATCCTTATGCTAATGTGAACCTTTGAGGAAGATTAAGCAGATTTTTCAAACAACTGGCTTAAGTTTAAAAGCTTTGTGGTATGGAATAACCTGCCTCACCTTGACACCCTCCAACTGGTCTTTGAAACTGAGTCGTCTTTCTCTTAGCAAGTGAAAATAATCTTTAAACAACTCCTTGGTTAATGACTAGGAAAGAATTTTTCAAAACTGATGGCAATGTTGCCAATTATTTTATTAAGGTAAAAAACTCCTTTGATTCTCCCATCAGAGGAGACCCTGCTACATCTTCATGTACTTTATTTGAACATCATGAGCTAGTATAAGTTGTTTTGGCATTGGGACATTATCTTGAAGTGTCTCAGGTTCTAATGGTCATGATCCAAGATACTTGGTCTCTAAAGGAACTCTCCAAATTGTGACTTGTTTAAGTGCATTAAGTTGTCTGAGTCTATGGGAAATAAATCAAAGCAAGAATTTAAGATGAGAACTTTCTTCTACTTCTTCTTGGCAGTACTGGGGTTTAAACTCAGGGTCTCAGACTTTACTAGGAAGGTGCTCTACCACTTAAGCCACTCCATCAGCTTGGGAGCTTTTAATACAAAGTAATGTGTTAACTGACCTATTGTTCAAACAGAAAAGAAATGTAGAGAACAGAGACAGTTGTTTAACTTAAACAAAATCCCCGAACACAAATGTACTCCTACTTTATTAAAGAAAATGAGGAATTTTGAGGTAATGTAACTATTGTTTGAGTCACTAAAATTTATTTTACCTCTCTTGTTTTGCATTTGACGGATTACTTCAGGAATTCCTGACATAATTTTGATAGTCACAGATTTTATAGATAAATAGAGTGAGTCTGGTGTAAGATGTGGATCACTTTTAATAAAATATAATTGATCCACACACCACCAGAATAATTGATGTGCAGAAGATATTTAGTAACATATGTTAAGCTCACCAAAGTGACAGGTAGGCAAACACAACACTCAGGTGATTCTACTTAGAGTAGAAACAAGTGTGAAGCCAGGGAGAGATGATGTTTAGAGACTCAAAAAGTGAGGCAAATTCTATTATTGTCAGAATTTGTGATGTTCAAGGAAAGGAATCAAGGTTTGGGAAGTGAATTTCCAGGAGTCAGAAAAGTGCCCGGTCCCTAGAAGGGCTAGACTACTAAGAAGGCAACCAAAGCTAAAACTTAAAAAAAAAAGAATAATAGCACAATGCACTGAAACACATGAAAAAAGAAAAAAGAATCAGAACAAGAAATGAATCACCAAATGGTTAGTGACTGGATTTCACCAAAAAGGCATAGGTTTCATTCAATCAGTCAGGTACTCTGAAACATTTATTGACTATTGTACTGTATGTGTGTGCCACCAATGTACTAAGTTCTGGGAGGAGCAAAAGAAAATGTAACTGCTATTCTTTAATTGATCACAAATAGAGATTGGGACCCAAATTTAAGAGCTAAGTAGGAGCAAGTGTCAGCATGATGAATGCTAGGATAGAGAACTGGCATTATTCATATATTTTCTGCCTATATTAGGATTAGTTTGAGAGATGAGTGGAAAGGGGCAGAGTTTGCAGGTGGGGGATCAAGTAATTATATTTATGAGGAAAGGAAGGTTGAACAGGTAAGGAAGAGTCAGGGCTGGCAACTATTGAAACTGTTTATAGGAGCACAGTCTTGGGTGATATTTCCTTGCTCTAGATCCCATCATCTCTGGAAAAGAATAGAAGAGCTGTGAAGAGGGTTGAACTTCTCCTTATTTGTAGCAAGCACTGGGCTTTACACTTTTAGTTAATCTACCAAGGAGTTTCATTAGAGAAAATATGTGAAAAGTGAAACAATCCTATTGAGGGTAAGGGAGAGTTGTGTCAGAAAAAAATAGACACGGTAAACCATGTTTTCCCTCTCTTTGCTTATTTCTCTCTAGTGGGGGAAATCTAGACTTACTTATTTCCTAAAGTATTCTTTAATAATTAGTACTCACATGTGATTTCTGTGTGTATTTCCTTACAATTCTTTATAGCGTAAGGATGAACTAAAACAAATTTGATCATATCGCATGCTACAGGATAGGAGAACAAAACAATGGAACAAATACAAGCAAATTTCTTTCCAATCTTCTGTATAGTGTTTAGGCCATTGGTAATGAATCTGTTAAGTAGCATGGGTTGGTGGCAATCAACCCTACCACAGAAATCAGGAAATTTGATTTCAAAAACCCACCTTTCTTTTTCTTGCTCTGTGAATTTGGCCAAATCCCTTGATGGTTATTTATTGATTTCCTCATCCCTAAAATACTTAGGCTGTACAGATGTTGTAAGGTTTAAATGAAATGATGGCCTACCTATAAATGCTTTAGGTAGGAATATACAGACTCTCTGAATGTCACCTCATCATTTACACCGAGCCTTATTTCTGCATGATCTATCTGTGTACCCTCACCTTGAGCAACATGAAGTTACATTGACATGCAGGCTTCTTGTGCAGAACTGTTTCCTTCTATTTTCATTCAGGAACACTTTTGTTATCACCTGCTATCTAAAAAGCAGTGAATAAGAAAGGAAAGTAATTTTTCTTCCCTTGATGGTCAGAGCTGGTTGCCTTTTTCCTGGAGCATGTGATTTTGTTTTTAGCCAAAATTTAATAGTATGTGAATTTTTCTCTCTGTTTTCTTATAATTTAGATTGATAAAAGAGAGATTGTTTTTAGTAGGGTACCTTACTTTACAGTCAACAACTTATGTGGGGAGCTTTTATGCTGACATTAGTGCTTCTGTCAGAAATGGATAGAATAAAATTTAAAAGTTTAGAATGATTTTGGTTTAGAAGTTGCAGAACTAAGGATCTATGTTCCACCAAAGTTCTTCAGGGTTATACTGCTCTGATTATACACACACACATACATATAAACACATACACACACACACACACACACACACACACACACACACACACACACTGGTTTTTCTATTTTCCTGTATGCATCTGAAGTAGAAATGATTTTTTCAGACTAGATCTCTACTATTGTGTTTGCTAATAAATGTTACTGACATATTTATTATACTTCTTATTGAGAATAACAATTATGCACCAGAGATTTTAACTGTTATTAGCCTAACTGTAAATAAGCAATCAAAATTCAGAAAGGTTAAGTAAATTTGGCAGATAAATTCATTAATGTTTTTTTTCCTGTCAGATTTTAAACCCAGATTTTCCTTAATTTTAAAATGCAAATTCAATGGTGCTTTGAGTTAAGTTTCAAATTATAGCTTCAAAGTACAACTTGCCAATATATTTTAGTTGAGGAAATAGTCTTGTTTCTTGGGCTTGGAACATACTTGGGGCTCAATAAATATAGAATAAATGAAGACATGGGTTCTCGTTGCACTAGAAAACAGCTTTATGCATATATTGCAGAAAGACAGTGGAGGGGCTGGAGGTATGGCTCTAGTGAGAGAGCACCTGCCTAGCAAGCACAAATCACTAAGTTCAAACCCCAGCAGTACCCCACCCTGTCAAAATAATAGGACTCTGGAGAACTCTTTGGAGCATGTATGCAGTTCTGGTTGCTACTAGATTGACAATGAGTGCCCATGAGTCCTCTGTGGGAGGAGGTGGTTTCCTACAGAAAGAGGGTTAGGTAAGAAAGCCACAGAGATTTGCTAATATATTCACTAGACATGACTTCTGTTCATTTCGAAGTTATTTTGTGGTTCCGTCGATAAGGTATTTCCCAGCTGCATCACTGCTTCCCACTGTTATCTCTTACACTCCAGTTAAGGCTTCCTGGTCTGTGGCAAGGATAATTATTCCTTCACCACTAACTAACCCTGGTCTCCACATCACTGGATTGCAGTTATGAGCAGAGGAAATAATATCTGGGAATCAACCTTTGGAAGGCAAGGATATAACTACTCCTTTAATTCTGATGTGAAAGGTTGCACACTTTCAGGAATAAAATAGTCACTATTGTTTATAGACTCAACAGATGGAGGTTAAAGTACCCTCTTTGCATGGGTGTCACATATTATCTTTTTTATAGTTTACTATTTTCATAAATGGTTTTCTGAGTATAAAATAATATATGAGTTTTAGAGAATATTGTAACAGAAAGAAGATGAAAAATTCAACAATAAAGAAGACAATTATTGCTAATATTAGGTGGATTTTCTATTTGTCTTGGGACTTTTGGCAATTGAGATTATATAACATATTTGTACTCTTTTTGTCTATGTAATATTCTGGAAATACTAAGTATTAGAAATGCAAAAATCTTTTAAAGGTTTTTAAACTTGATGCTATAATTAATTTCAATATTATTATAAAATCTCTTAAATAGAAATGCAAAATGTTTATGGAATATTTTTTCCTGTAAATCAGCCATTTGAACAAGGTCACATATTTGGTTATTCACAGAATTTGGACTAGAAATAATTTTTTCTTATTCAAATGAGGGTAAACTACAAGTAAGTTTTGGTTTTCATACATTCTTGGTGAATGGTAACTTTATTTATTTATTTTTGTTTTATTTTTCCTTTATTTTATTCATTTATTCACATGTACATACATTGTTTGGGTCGTTTCTCCCCCCCTGCCCCCTTACTCCTGCCCTCTCCCCCCGACCCTCCCTTGCTTCCAGGCAGAACCTGTTCTGCCCCTATCTCTAATTTTGTTGAAGAGAAGACATAAGCGTAGTAAGAAAGACAAAGCATTTTTGCTAGTTGAGTTAAGGATAGCTATACAGAGAGATTCCTAGCATTGCTTCCATGTACAAATGTGTTACATCCCTAGTTAATTCAATTAGAGATGATTTTTACACTGGTTCCTGATCCCCTTCTCATGTTGACCTCTGTCACTTTAAGGTTTCTGTATTAGTTCCTCTGGAGTGGGGACATCAAACGCTTTCATGTTTTGGGTTTACTACCTATCCCCATACCTCCCGTATGTACTTTCCCCTTGTCATGTAACCCAAGTCCAACCACATTGCTGTATTTGCCCTAGATCTAAAGTCCGCATATGAGGGAGAACATACAATTTTTGATCTTCTGAGCCTGGCTAACCTCACTCAGAATGATGTTCTCCAGTTCCATCCATTTACCTGCAAATGATAAGATTTCATTCTTCTTTATGGCTGAGTAGAATTCCATTGTGTATAAATACCACATTTTCTTAATCCATTTGTCAGTAGTGGGGCATCTTGGTTGTTTCCATAACTTGGCTATTGTGAATAGCACTGCAATAAACATGGGTGTGCAGGTACCTTTGGAGTAACCTGTGTTGCGCTCCTTTGGGTATATCCCCAGGAGTGGGATTGCTGGATCATATGGCAGATCTATGTTTAGATTTTTAAGAAGCTTCCAAGTTTTTTTCCAGAGTCGTTGCACTAGTTTGCATTCCCACCAGCAGTATACGAGGGTTCCTTTTTCTCCACATCCTTGCCAACACATGTTGGTGGTGGTATTTTGATGATGGCTATTCTAACAGGGGTGAGATGGAATCTTAGTGTGGTTTTGATTTGCATTTCCTTTATGGCTAGAGATGGTGAGCATTTTCTGTGAATGGTAATTTTAAAAGTAGATTGGGATTTTAATTAAAATGAAAGTATTTACTCTTAAGGAAGAACTTCACATTCTATGAATTCAGGGTTTTTTTCATGCTTCCTGTAAAATCATTTTTTTGAAGGAGTTGAACACAGGGAATAAAAAATGGCAGTAGTATACTCTAATAGGATTTATTTTTCCTGTTAAAAAATATATCACCTTCATGTCTATATTAGATGTAATATTAGGAGACTTTTAGTGACAGATGATATGACATTATGGCATCTACTATGGGTTTACAAGATTGAGTTTTGTTGGGGTTTTCTTGATAGCAGCTTGATCTGTAGTTTGAGTTTTGAACATTGATATCCCAGCTCTGAACTTTGCTTCTCATATTATATACATGAAGAAATAGGAATATTGAAGTCTAATCCTAATCACTTGTCTTAGGTCACAGAGGGAGATGATTACACAGCTGGAATGTAAGCCTCAGGACCTGACTGAATCCTTGGCTTTGTCCGTGGACCCAGCTAGTATAAAGCTTTTCTGTTCCCAAGCAGTGACTTTGAGTACCAGCATCAAAAATTTCTTTGACATTGAATCTAAGCTTTGTGACAAGTATTTAGCAGGAAAAAAAATTTGGCGTATATTAGCATGCAAATAAATACTTTCCCTGCCTTGTGGAAAATTATAAAACTATCACATATATAATATATCAATGTCCCTGAATACAAATGCTGCTTTAAAGTTCTTCTCCAAATTTTAAAGTTCTTCTCCAAATATTTAAGGTGTTTCTTTTTCTTAGAATTAAAACTTCTATTTACTGTCATTTTAACAAAAAGAATTATTAATTAATTAATTAATCAAAGGAATTATTAATCCATTATGAACACCTCTATAGGAGGTGTTAATTTCTAAGAGTCTAAATGTTTTAATATGGCTTATACTATTTAGCAACATTGTAAACATCTATACAAGGAAGGAAGCTTTAGATTTAAAGAGAAAATTATAGTCACAAAAAGAAATTATTATTATAATTCTTACATGCTCAATTCACATGGGACTGGATGCTCTTATTTAACCTAGAGGTTAAATAAGCATGGAATCTCATTTAATTAATGGAATGTTGAATCTCACTTGATTAATGGAAACAAGGTAATTTCAAGTGTGATACACTTTTTCTGTACCAGTATTTAAAACAAAATTTTCTAACTGGCCACTTCATTATGGGGTTTAAGCACTGTTTAAAGCAGTGGTGTTTATTATTGTTGTTGTTATTATTTGGTGCTGGGGATTGCATTCAGAGCCTCGCACACACGAGGCAAGCATTCTATCACTGAGCTACATCTCCAACTTGAGACAATGGTTATTGTTGTTTAAGGCTAAGGAAAGAGTTGATGCTACTAGATGTTTCTGGGCTCAGAAGTGACCAGCTGACACTACTGGCTGATGTGCTTTATACTATAGGCAATAAAATTTAAGAATGTTTGTTCAATACACTATGCAGTGAAGAGGACCAAACTTGGACGTAATCAAAGTTTCAAAAGCATTTACCAATGGTAAGGTAATTTTGGATTTTAAAAGTTATTATTAGTTTTATATTTCTTTCATTAGCTGTGCAGTTTTAATCATTTGTAAAAGCTCTTTTTTACATTAATATCATGTTTCTGATATTAAGCAAGTGTTCTAAATTTGATGCTTACTTATTTATAATTCTTGAACTTATATCAAACATGATAGCAAGTCTAGTGCAGTGATTATTAATCAGGGGATGATTTTGTGTCTCAATGAACACTTGACAATGTTTGGAGACATTTTTGATTGTCACAACTTGGAGGAGTGTGTTTGGGCATATAGTGGCTTAGAGGTCAGGAAATCTCTCTAAACATCCTGGATACCTCCCACCAGAAAGAATTATCCAAACTCAAACATCAATAATGCTGAAGTTGAAAACTCCTGGTCTGTAGAATTATTATCCTTGTATATTTTTCCTAAAAGTCATCCTAGTTTATAAAAAGAACATGAAATTTCCCCCAGAATTTTCCAAGTACCTTTCTTACTTTCTTTTTTAATTAGCATATATTAGTTATACAAGGTAAAGAATTTTATTGTGATATTTCCATATGTGCCTATAATGTGCTTTGGTCATACTCTATTACTATTTATTATCCCCTCTCTCCTTATCCCCCTTTTCCCTTCGCCTTTCACTTCCATGCTAGTCCTCCTTTTACTTTCATGATCTTCTGTTCTTTTGGTTTTTGGGTATTTTTTTTCCCCTCTGAGCTTCCACAAATGAGAGAAAATATAGGATACTTGTCTTTGTGGGGCTGGCTTATTTCACTTAACATGATGGATCTCCAGTTCCATCCATTTTCCAGCAAATGACATAATTTCATTCTTTCTTTATGGCCTAGTTAAACTCCATTGTGTGTATATATCACATTTTCTTTATCCATTCATTTGTTAATAGGTCCCTAATCTGGTTCCATAATTTGGTTGTTATATATGGCGCCCTGATAAAAATGAAGCACCTGTTTATTTCCTAATACTTTAAGACTTGTTTTCATAAAGTAAACTGGTTGAGGAGAACCAGGTGGAGTCATTCCTATTCATCTTTTTCTGAAGAATCAAAGTCATCATTGTGATTTTTAGAGGCCTTGTTGAGAAAGCTGTTCAAAATGTAAGATTATCCCTCACATTAAGTCACACAAAGTAAGGTCTAGTAGAGTGGCTCAAGCAGTAAGAGTAAGTGTGAGGTCCTGAGCTCAAACCCCAGTGCCACAAAAAAAAAAAAAAGTCACCCAAAGTAAAACTACTCCCCTAGAAGAGTTCCTGATTGGAGGATGATCCTTAACCATTACCTAATCCCCAGGCAATCTCCTCAGCCAAGGAGGCCATTTTAATTGGTGAGACTATCATTTGGCAAAGCTGTCTATTTTTATCTCTTGCTGACTTTAGTATCAGAAGCTACAAGTATTTGTTCTTTAATCCTATGACCTATGGTTAACTATTTCTTTCACTAAAATTTTTAATCTTATTGTAATATAACTGACAGACAATAAACTTCCTACCTGAGGTGTACAATTTGATAAATGTATACACTTATAAAACCTTCTCCATGATGAAGATAATGAGCACACCCATCAGCTGCAAAATTTCATTTGCCCCTTGGTAAATCCTCCCACTTGTCTCTCCCTGCTCCTCCCCTCTGCCTCAGGCAGCCATTGATCTGCTGTGACTATGGATTAGTTCATTTTCTAAGAATTTTACATAACTGGAAGAGTCATACAAAATACCTTCTTTTGAGGTTTTTTTTTTTTTTAACTCAGCATAAGTATTTTGAGATATATTCATACTGTTGAGTATATTTCAGTCCTTTTAGTGCTGAGTGGTGCTCTGCTTATGGGTAACTGACAACTTATCCATTCATCTAGTGTGGTGTAGTTTTGAACTACTTTTTAAAAATAAGTTGTTTCACTATTTCTTTATGCTTACTTGATATTTGAAAATGAATTTAAAATACATAAATTTAGATGGTCATTTGGACCCAGATGGTGAATTACAGTGACGAATTTTTCAGTACACTGAGAACTTTTCTAAAACTCTAATCTCTACTTGTTAAAAATATTGCTGGATATAGATAACTTTTTAATTAGAATCTGAATATGTTTTTTATCAAATAAAAATATACTGGGCAAACATTAAAATTGTCACTGTGAGCATCACAAAATCAATTAAAAATGAAGGAAGTTATTATGATATTAGCTGCCTATGTCATTAGCCATTTTTACTCACATCTTTTAAAGTGATTTGTCTTCTCAGCTTAAGGGAATGGCTCCCATTCTACTTGGAGGAAGAGAAGCAGTAGGAAAGATAAAACATTATTCAGGAAATATAAAGGACTTGGCTTTTAAGTTGGGTAATTGCCCAGTTCAAAATGAGAATAAAGAACTGCATTTCTTACCTGAATGAGATATTTCTCACATTTCAGGTTTCTGCATTATAGCACCCTTTTGGAAGTCTTCCATTTTTCCAATTAGTTGCTTAGTGAAATCCAAAGAATCTGCTTCCCATCCTATTTGAAAGATACTGATTAACAATTGTTGGCCAGGAGATAGGAGCAATCTTTTTTGGTTTTACTACTTCACCCTTCCTAAATTGATTTTAAGAGCTTCAAGTTTTAGTGGCCATGAGTGTTAACAACAAAGGACACATGTCAAAACCCCTAAAATATTAGGCAATTTCTGTTTTCTGCAGAGTTTCTGAACAGAAAGAAATCTGCAGCACTGAAGCTGTTAGCCCATGAATGGTTTAGTTAGAAGCAAGTAGCACAGGGAAGGAACACACAATAGGCAACTTTCCCCTTGGCCTTCATACATTCCTAGACATATGCGAGTAAATAACTTGGGTCTTTATTGTAGAATCTTCACTATCATCACTTCGGTTCAAAAATTTAGCTGAATAGCATGTCCTATATATTATTTAACTAGCCAATTAGTCGATTGGTAAGTGTAATTTTTAATTTATTAATTTTATTAGGTCTAAAATATTCTTGTGGGAAAGTGGCTACAACAAAAATCTAAGTTCACATATCTCATTACAAAAATTAGTAAAAAGCAGCATTTTTCTAAAAGGCTCATTTCTTATCATTGATTATTAGAAAATGAAAAACATATTTTTCTAGTATTGCTGAGAAACATCAAAGGATCCACCCAATTCCCAGGCTACTCACTGTTCTTTCCCTTAATTGCTTTTACACCATGATCAAGTCTGAGGATTTGCACTTAATACATGCTTGATAAATTCTGCCTGTAAAGGGTAATTTTTTTCCTGCTTCCCATGTCTAAAATAGGGACAAAGGTCCAATCTTCTCAGATACAGATGAAGTCATCTTTACTGATCCTCTGCAGCTGATGACAATAAAAACAGGGTCTCCCATGTGACCAGTCCTCTCCATTTAGGAACAGTGATGTCATCTCTACTGAGACAGGATGAGACATTGTTTTAAATTGAACTACATAAATTTATCTTCTGACTTCACTGTAACCTTTTATTTATTTTAACAGAAGGATTAGTTGGTCATCATTTCAAACTAAAAAAAAGATAAATGAAATAAAGGAGCTTATTTTACAAGTTGTCATTCATAACTGTAAAACTGAGTCCTGGGAAATTGCCATTTTTCTCATTGAAAATGAATGAACATTGGCAATCTCATACAGTTCATCCTAATGAGTCCAATATATCTTACCACCACCCTGAGTTCCAGAGTTTACTTAAATTTCTACTTCTGCCATTTACTAATTGGGTGATCCTAAAATTTTAGTGTAAGTTGCTGGATCTACTTTATTCAATATTTAAAAGTGAAGAACATAATATGTATATCACAGAATTATATATAATGTCCAAAGTCCTTAGAAGATCATTTGCTTATAGGAAATATTCAGTGCACAATGTTGGTAATGATAGCAGTGATAATACTGGCAGTGAAGTAGCACAGATCTCTTCTCCAAACCCCTTAGAGTCAAATATGGTTCAGAAATCATCCTTTTTTTGAACTTAGAAAGTTACTATAATGCTTATGCTTAGGACTAGATATATAATTTATAGATCCCTGTGCAGAAATGAAAAATACAAGTCCTCTTATTCAAAAATCATTAAGGATTTCAAGATGGCAACAACAGAGCTTTAAGCCAAGCACAGGGCTTCTGTAAATGTGGGGCTCTATGTAGTCTGCCTTGGTTATACAGAATCTCAATACACATCCCCAGCAAGGCAGAAATCAAACACATTAGCATTTTTCTAGTAAAATGTATGAATAGTCACACTAAGTAAAGACCATAAATATTCTGTTGGTTCAGACTAGATTCACCACCAAACAAGTTTACCAAAAACTTATGTAAAACACAGCTTCAAAGCATTTTGGAGTTTGGAACTCAAGGTAAGTGATTATAGTAGAATTTGCATTGCTTTTTCCAGACCAACCACTGGACATTTATTTGAAAAACTTAGAGGCCAAGTCAGAGAATACTGAAGCCAAAGGGATTGGATTCCAATTCTGTTTTTCTGTGCAATCTTCCTGCCTCAACCTCTCAAATGCTGGGATTACAGGTGTGTACTACCATGTCCAGGTCCAATCCAATTTTGATACATAGTAGTTGTTTCTTTAGGCAACAAAGATTGGAGGCAGAGGGACAACATAGTTCTCTTGGAACTCAAACTGAAGGAGGGGATTGATGAGAAAGAATTCAACCTTGATTTATTGGTAAATAGATGGGTAGGCAGCTTCTAGCAACAACAAAACCACAGTCCCCTACTCTACCATTTGACTTCCTACTTATTTGGAGTCCTGATTTCACATGCTTTCCTCTGATAAGTTTGCATCATGGTGTTAACATCACTCATGTATGTTTTCTTTACAAATGTGTTCCAAATACAGAATATTCTCAGGTTGTATAATTGTGTCATCTGTCTGAGAATCTACACTAATTCTGTCTTTGGCTAGAATTTGAGTCTGTGGAATCATAATGTGTGTCATTTATTGCAATATACAGTTTTTTTTTAAATACTGGAGTTTGAATTCAGGTCAAGGTGCTCTACCACTTGAGCTACTCCATAAGACCATTTTTTTTCAACTTATCATTTGGTGAAGAAAGGAAAGTTTCACCCATGAATAGTAGGAGTTTGGATTTGGGCTTCTTGCTAGCATCTTAATATATTTATCAGGGGCTAGATAAACACATAATATCCTCTAATGACCCAATAGAATGATCACTATGATCAGCAGACTTAAAAAACCACGTTAATTCTGACAATGAAGAAAGAAACCATATTACTTTTATATTTATAATAAATATTAGGTTATTAATTATGTAATCTTATAAAATAAATGGGCAAAACTTTTAAAAATTTAAGAGGTTGGAATTTTAGTGGAACAAATGAAAAACAGAAATGAACAAAAACTGATGCACAGACACACACCAGAAAGCATATCATCTTTAAATATTTGCACATAATAAAGAATAAGATAGTTGATGGAATTGTCCTAGCAGAACATGAGACTATGCAATCATTTCAAGTATGTTGGATTGAGGAAATTAAGCACAGGACCCTGTATTCCACGCATTTGCTTCCTAGAAAATGAGGCTGCCTAAGGAAAAACGCATGACCAACTCTATTTTTTGGAAGCAGTATGTGCAGTTGTGTTATCATTTAATAGAAATTCAAAGAAAATATTATGTCTAGGGACGCACCACGATTGTTAGAGTAAATGCAAATATTTAGAGTAAAGTGTGTTTACCTTATAATATGTAAGTTATAGATGCAAAGTGCTTGAACATAAGTCACCTATTTAATAAGCAGAACTGAACATAAACAATACTATTGAGACTCAGAAGGGTAGATTTTATTTAATGAGAACTGCAGATGATTACTTTTCCTGTGAGAAGTTTGAATGAATTGCAAATTCTAAACCAACAATATAAACTCTAACAATATTCCTTATATCAACAATAACAGACATGCTTTATTAAATACCCAGTAGGTCTCATAAAACAATAAATAGTATTTTATCATAAAATGCCATCTTTCAGAACTATAGGAGACTTTACTTCTACTAGGTATCCATTAAACTTTGCACTTTACTCCTAAAACAGGAGAGGTGTAGGTTGATAGTTTTCTGTGACTACCTTCTCCTAACCTCATTATGCACTTGTTCACCTATTCTGACAGTTTTCTTTCATTTCTCTTCACTAACATTAGAGATTTTGAAAAGTCGTTAGGAGCCAAGAGAGTAAAGCAAAGCAACCAATCAAACAATCAACCAACCAAGTAGACAAATACTTCTCCTCCCCAATATGAAGAATCTGTGTTATAAAGTTTTTTATCCAAACTTGACTGCATCCCATTCTATGCCTATACCTTTCAGTAGGGAGTTGCTATGCACTTCTAACCTTAGCTTTCTGAGAGAATAACAAAATCTATACAATTGCTGAAACCTTTTCTTATTTGGAGGGAGGTGTGGTCTCTTTCAAAATTCTGTCTCACCTTTTATGAGAGGAGCGTCATGCTTCAGAATGTCCAGAGATGTGGAATTTCTAAACATTTTGTCATGATCATATTCTTTCCAATCTCTCTCTCTCCCTCTCTCTCAGTGGTACTGGGGTTTGAACTAAGGGCCTTGTACTTGTTAGGCTGGCACTCTACCACTTGAGCCACTCCACCAGCCCTCCAATCTCTTAAGATGGTTATAATTTTGTTCTTTAAAACCACTTTCTCAATTTTTCATGCCACTTCTCCTGCACAAATTTTAAAATAAAAATAGTCACATGTACACAGCACAGATGGTGCCAGGCATTGAGTGCTTATTAAGCTCGTAACATCTTTAAGTGAAACACTGAAATGATTCTCGTTTCCATCTTTGGTCAGAAAGACTGTAAGCATGTTGCTGAAGGTTGCACCTCTAGTAAGCAGCAGAGCCCTGATTTCAACCCAAGCAGTCTGGTTCCAAAAGGTTTCTGTTAATCACTGCTTATTCTGTTCTCACCTGACCAAACTTTCCTTAAAAGTTTATTTTACTGTTGCCTTTGGTCCTGGATCAGTTTATCCTCTTTTGTTTAGGAAGACTACAATTCTTATAACAAATCAGAAATAAATGATAAAAGTCTTTTGGAAGTCTTGCTAACTTCTCCTAGAGCAAATATTTTCTAGCTTTATAACCATGGACTTAGTCTCCAAATCCCTTATGTGTACTACTCTTTATGTGTAATATGGGGATTTTAACAACTGCATCACAGTGCAGTCATAAAATTAGACATTAATTATGAAACCATAGTGGAGCCAAAGCTAGATTTCTCTGATGAGACTTCTTTCTTGGCATCATAGGTTCCAGAATCTCAAATTTAAGAGTCAGTTAAGTTAAATCCAGTCTAAGAATCTAACAACACATGGAGGGGACCTTGTTATTAAAAGTTCACAAATAATTTTTTGAAGATCATTGCATAAACATCCTGTATTTGATTACATATTATACTCCACAAGCATTCTATATTTTATATTTAATTATATATTGCTTATGATTCATATGTCCCAGTTATCAATTTATTGCATCCTTGGATTTAGAATCCATGGAAGTTCCTGGAACCTATCCTTTCTGAACACCAAGGGACAACTCTACTATGAATTCTGGTGTCAGACCATTTGTCCTTTATTAAAAGTTTCATACCCAATAGTTTTTTCTCTTCCTCCTTTCCTTCAGTCCTTCTTCTATTCTTCTCTTCCTCTCTCTCTCTTCCTTCCCTCATTCTACCCTTCCTTGTTTTCTTTCAATCCTTTTTGGTTCTTTTTTCATAATAGTCTTTTTTAAAATGATTAGGTGTCTTACTCTACTTTCTATTGCTATAACAGAGTATCTGAGATGAGAAATTCATAAAGAAAAATTGCTTATTCTAAAAGGTTCTGGAGGTGGGAGAAGTTCAAGATTGGGCAGCTGCATCTGGGGGAGGGCCTCATGTTGCTTCAAGTTATGGAAGAATGTAGGACATGAAGACATGGATGAACATGAATGGTGGTCTTGCTTATAACAACTCACTCTCACTGTAACCATTCCAGTCTTATGAGAGAGAACCCACTCATGCAAGAAAGTCAATAATCCATACATGATGCCCTCAAGACTTAACTACCATGAAGCCCAATGCCTCAACTATATGGCACTGGGGACCAAACCTCAACATGAATTTTGCTGAGAACAAACCATATTGAAACCTTAGCATTAGATTAAAAGGAAAATGAACAGAAAGAACAGATAGTTTCCATCCCTTTTCCTCCCTCCTTCAGTTTTTCTTGTTAGCATCTTGCATTAATATGGTACATCTGTTTCAATTGATGAACTAATATTAATACATTATCATTACATAAAATCTATAGTTTACATTTGATTTCACTCTTTGAGGTATACATTCTATAGGTTTTGAAAAATGTATAATAACACGTACCCAACACTACAATAAAATTCAGATTTAGTTTGGTGCTCATCAATTCTCTGTGCTCAGTCTATTCATTCCTTCTGCCAACCTGTTGAATCCTTGACAACTACTGATCTTTGTACTATCTTCATAGTCTTGCCTTTTCAAGGGTATTATATAGTTTACACAGAATATGTACATTCTATACATATACAGAATATTGGCATCTTTTCTTTAGCAGTATACATTTAAGATTCTCCATATATTTTATTTCTTCATGCCTCATTTCTTTGTTTTACAAAGTAATATATCATTATCAGTATGTACCACAGTTTCTTTATTCATGCACCTATTGAATGATATCTTATTGGTTTATAAGTTTTGGCAATTATGAATAAAGCTGTCATCAACATTCATGAGCATTTTTATGGATAAATGTTTTTAACTCATTTGTGGAACTATCAAGGATAATAATTTCTGGATCAAACATAAGGGTATGTACAATTTTGTAAGAAATTTTCAAAGTGTCTTCAAATGTGGGTACATCATTTTGCCTCTTTTTCCTTCCTCCCTTCCTTCATTCTTTTATTCCTTCCTTTCTTTTAGATGGCTATATACCACAGCATTTCACCATCCTATAACATGAGGATGCTCTCCTAGTATTCTGCTGAGGAAACTCCTTTTATTTTCCTGTGACAAAGTGGTATCTGCTTGTTGTAACTAAGATGGGAAAGCATCTAAAGCTGGTTTGGCAGGCAGTTTCTTTGGACCTGTGGTTCATAAAAATGAATCTCTTCTATTCAGCACTAAGACACTGGATAACTTGAAGTATAATTTTACCACAAAATTCAGCTTCCTTTCATGAAATTAGTGTGTTAATCTTTGGCAGTTTTGGGAATGCTGGGGGAAAGCCATAAGGTTCTAATAACATTTGGGAGGAAGCAGCTAGATTATTTGATATTCATGGTACCTGAAGGACAAATTAGGAATACTTATATTGGAGGTTTTTATTGATTGAGATTGGCTAATAGTCTCCCATAGGGAAGAGCCAATATGCAACTACTGAGATTCTAGAATAAGCTTTGGATTTTTGGATTTGAGGAAGCAATGAGTCATTAGTATATAAGGAAAGCTCCTCCTTTTAGAGGAACTGTTCTATAATTTAGCCTTCTGAACCTGACAGCGTTTGGTTGACTCTTCTCCAATCTCACGACTTCACACATTCCCCTTCCTGCTTCCATAAAACCATTATGCTCTAGGTAGAGAACAGAAAAATCCCTGCTGTTGAACATATTTTAAATGAAAAACCAAGGAGAAAATTATGATTAAAAAAAAAAATGAGATTTCCTGTTTTTCCCTAGGACAGTATTCCCTCTGCTGGTGAAAGTCTGTAACTTTCTCCCATATAATGCAGCATTAAAAATAACTGTTGAGAGGGGGAAAGGGAGATGAGAAAGAATGATAGAGGGGGTGAATCTAAGATACACTATAAACACGTATGTAAATGTCACAATAAAACCACCTGTATAACTAATATATGCTAATCAAAAAGTAATCAACTAAGATTGTTGTTTCTGATTTATAATGAAATATTTGGTGTATTCTTGTAGAAAATGAGTTGCTTTTAGAACTGAACAAACCTCCAAGGAAATCATACGTTACCTCCTTTTTTATTTTCTCGCGTATTCAATCCTAAAATTTACTTCCTCAAACAGTACTCTGACATCATTCTCCAAATGAGCATAGCTCTTTTAGCTTGTGGGCTCCCCCCCCCCACAAAGCCCAACTAATTTACAGGGAAGCTCTTTTATTTATTTTTTTCCCCTTTATTCATTTATTCATATATGCTTACATTGTTTGGGCCATTTCTGCCCCCTTCCCCCCACCCCCTGACTTCCAGGCAGAACCTGTTCTGCCCTTTTCTCCAATTTTGGTTAAGAGTAGACATGAGCAATAATAAGAAAGACAAAGTGATTTTGCTAGTTGAGGTAAGGATAGCTATACAGAGAGATTCCTAGCATTGCTTCCATGCACAAGTGTACTACAACCCGAATTAATTCATCTCTACCTGACCTCTTCACTACTTCCCGGTCACCTTCCCATGCTGACCTTCATCATTTTAAGGTTACTGTATTAGCTCCTCTGCAGTGGGGACAAAAAACTCTTTGAAGTTTTGGGTTTCCTACCTATCCCCATTCCTCCTGTATGTGCTCTCCCCTTAGCATGTTACCCAAGTCCAAAATTACTGCCTTTGCCCTAGATCTAAAGTCTGCATATGAGGGAGAAAAAACGAATTTTGGTCTTCTGAGCCTGGCTAACCTTGCTCAAGATGATATTCTCCATTTCCATCCATTTACTTGTGAATGATAAGATTTCATTCTTCATGGCTGAATAAAATTCTGTTGTGTATAAATACCACATTTTCTTAATCCATTCATCAGTAGTGAGGCATCTTGGCTGTTTCCATAACTTGGTTATTCTGAAAAGCACTGCAATAAACACGGCTGTGCAGGTACCTCTGGAGTAACCTGAGTCGCATTCCTTTGGGTATATCCCTAGGAGTGTGATTGCCGGATCATATGGCAGATCTATGTTTAGATTTTTAAGAAGCCTCCAAATTTTTTTCCAGAGTGGTTGCATTAGCTTGCATTCCTGCCAGTAGGGTACGAGGGTTCCTTTTTCCCCACAACCTCACCAACACCTGTTGTTGGTGGTGGTGTTTTTGATGATAGCTATTCTAACAGGGGTCAGGTGCAATCTTAGTGTGGTTTTGATTTGCATTTCCTTTATGGCTAGAGATGGTGAGCATTTTTTCATGTGCTTTTTTACCATTTGAATTTTTTCTTTTGAGAAAGCTCTGCTTAGTTCAGTAGCCCATTTCTTTATTGGTTCATTGATTTGGGGGGATTAGTTTTTTGAGCTCCCTGTATATTTTGATTATCAACCCTTTGTCTGATGTATAGCTGGCAAATGTTTTTTCCCACTTCATGGGTGGTCTTTTCAGTTTAGAGACCATTTCTTTTGTGCAGAAGCTTTTTAATTTCATGTAGTCCCATTTGTCCGTCCTTTCTCTTAGTTGCTGGGTTGCTGGAGTTCTATTGAGGAAGTCCTTGCCTATACTTATTGCTTCCAGAGTATTCCCTGCTCTTTCCTGTACTAACTTCAGAGTTTTGGGTCTGATATTTGATCCATTTTGAGTTGATACTAGTACCAGGTGATAAACATGGATCTAGTTTCAGTTTTCTGCAGGCAGATAACCACTTTTCCCAGAAACATTTGTTGAAGAGGTGTCTTTTCTCCATTGTATATTTTTGGCACCTTTGTCAAAAATGAAGTGGGTATAGTTGTGTGGATTCATATCTGGGTCCTCTATTCTGTTCCACTGGTCTACATGTCTGTTTTTGTGGCAGTACCACGCTGTTTTTATTGCTATTGCTTTGTAATATATTTTGAAGTCAGGTATTGTGATACCTCCAGCATTGCTCTTTTTGCTGAGTATTGCCTTGGCTATTCGCAGTTTCTTGTGTTTCCAAATGAACTTTAGGGTAGATTTTCCAATCTCTATGATGAAAGTTATTGTCATTTGCATGGGAATTGCATTAAACATGTAGATTGCTTTCAGTAGTATAACCATTTTTACTATGTTGATTCTACTGATCCATGAGCATGGGAGATCTATCTCCTGTAGTCTTCTTCAATCTCTTACTTCAGGAGTTTGTAGCTTCCTTGTGGAGGTCATTCACATCCTTTGTTAAATTTACTCCTGGGATTTGATTTTTCTTTTGAGGCTATTGTGAATGGAATTGTTTCCATATATTCCTTTTCAGTTTGTTCATTGTTGCTGTATAAAAAAGCTAATGATTTTTGTAAGTTAATTTTGTATTCTGCCACCTTACTGTAGCTGTTTATGGTGTCTAAGAGTTTTTTCGTAGAGTTTTTTTGCGTCTTTAAGGTATAGGATCATATTATCTGCAAATAGGTATATTTTGAGATTTTCTTTACCTAGTTGTATTCCTTTTATTTATTCTTCTTGCCTAATTGCTCTGGCTAGAAATTCCAGTACTATGTTGAATAAGAGTGGGGATAGTGGGCATCCTTGTCTTGTTCCTGATTTTAGGGTGAATGGTTTCAATTTTTCACCATTAAGTATGATGTTGGCTGTACGTTTGTCATATACAGCCTTTACAATGTTGAGGTACATTCCTTCTATCCCTAGTTTTCTTAGAGCTTTTATCATGAAGTGGTGCTGGATCTTGTCGAAGGCATTTTTCTGCATCTATTGAGATGATCAAGTGGTTTTTGTCTTTGCTTCTGTTGATGTGCTGTATTACACTTATTGATATGCATTTGTTGAAACACCCCTGCATACCTGGGATGAAGCCGACTTGGTCATGGCATATGATCTTTCTGATGTGTTGTTGGATTCGGTTTGCCATTATTTTATTAAGGATTTTTGCATTGATATTCATTAAAGAAATTGGCCAGTAGTTCCCCTTTTTGCAGGTGTCTTTGTCTGGTTTTGGGATGAGAGTATTATTGACTTCATAAAATGAATTAGTAATATTGACTTCATAAAATGAATTAGGCAGTGTTCCTTCCCTTTCTATTTTGTGAAACAGTTTAAGAAGAGTTTGTGTTAGTTCTTCTTTAAATGTCTGATAGAATTCAGCAGTGAATCCATCAGGTTCTGGACTTTTATTTTTGGGGAGACTATTGCTGCTTCAATTTTTTTTTTGTTTGTGTTATAGATCTATTCAGGTGATTAATATGCTCTTGGTTCAGTTTTGGTTGGTTGTAAGTTTCTAGAAATCTGTCCGTTTCTTCAAGATTTTCAAATTTATTAGAGTTTGGGCTCTCAAAATAGTCTCTGATGATTTCCTGGATTTCTGTGGTGTTTGTTGTTATCTCCCCTTTAGCATTTCTGATTTTACTGATTTGGGTTTTTTCTCTCCTCATTTTAGTCAGGTTTGCGAAGGGTCTTTCAATCTTACTTATTTTTTCAAATAAGTAGCTTTTTGTTTCATTGATTCTTTGTATGTTTTTTGATGAAATTGGGTGCATTGATGTTGGGTGCATATAGGTTGATAATTGTTATTTCCTTTTTGTGTATTTTGCCTTTTATTATTATGGAGTGTCCTTCTTTATCTCATTTGATCAATGTAAGTTTGAAGTCTAATTTGTCCGAGATTAGTATTGCTAAACCCTGCCTGTTTTCAGGGACCATTGGCTTGGTAAATCTTCATCCAGCCCTTCATTCTCAGCCAGTGCTTATTTCTGTTGATGAGGTGGGTCTCCTTTAGGCAGCAGATTGTTGGATCTTCCTTTTTAATCCAGTTTGCCAATCGGGGTCTTTTGATGGGGGAATTTAGTCTTTCAACATTTACTGTTAGTATTGATAAGTACCTGGTGATCCCTGTCATGTAGTTACTTGTCTTTGTTGATTAAGAATTTGATTGTGTGTAGCTTTCTTCTCCTATGGTTCAATATTTCCTGCCCTTCCATGGTTTTGTTTGTTTTCATTTTCTGTGTGCAGAATTCCTTGGAGAATCTTTTGTAGTGGTGGTTTGGTGGTCATATATTGTTTTAGTTTCTGCTTATCATGGAAAACTTTTATTGTTCCATCTATTTTGAATGATAGTTTTGCTGAGTAGAGTATCCTGGGGTTGAAGTTGTCTTCATTTAGTGCCTGGAGGACCTCACTCCATGCTCTTCTTGCTTTTAAGGATTCTGTTGAGAAGTCTGCTGTGATTTTGATGGGTTTACCTTTGTATGTTATTTGTTTTTTCTCTCTTACAGCCTTCAATGTTCTTTCTGTAGTCTCTGCACTTCTTGTTTTAATGATACTATGTCGTGGGGTAGTTCTATTTTGATTTTTTTTTAATTTTTATTGTTTTATTATTCATATGTGCATACAATGCTTGGATCATTTCTCCACCTTGCCCCCACCCCCTCACTTACCACTCACTCTGCCTCCTCCCTCCCCCCTCGATACCCAGAAGAAACTATTTTGCCCTTATCTCTAATTTTGTTGAAGAGAGAGTATAAGCAATAATAGGAAGGAACAAGGGTTTTTGCTAGTTGAGATAAGGAAAGCTATACAGGGAGTTGATTCACATTAATTTCCTGTGCTTGTGTGTTACCTTCTAGGTTAATTCTTTTTGATCTAACCTTTTCTCTAGTTCCTGGTCCCCTTCTCCTATTGGCCTCAGTTGCTTTTAAGGTATCTGCTTTAGTTTCTCTGCGTTGAGGGCAACAAATGCTAGCTAAGTTTTTAGGTGTCTTACCTATCCTCACCCCTCCCTTGTGTGCACTTGCTTTTATCATGTGCTCAAAGTCCAATCCCCTTGTTGTGTTTGCCCTTGATCTAATGTCTGCATATGAGGGAGAACGTACGATTTTCGGCCTTTTGGGCGAGGCTAACCTCACTCAGAATGATGTTCTCCAATTCCATCCATTTACCAGCAAATGAAAACATTTCATTCTTCTTCATGGCTGCATAAAATTCCATTGTGTATAGATACCACATTTTCTTGATCCATTCGTCAGTGGTGGGGCATCTTGGCTGTTTCCATAACTTGGCTATTGTGAATAGTGCCACAATAAACATGAGTGTGCAGGTGCCTCTGGAGTAACCTGTGTCACAGTCTTTTGGGTATATCCCCAAGAGTGGTATTGCTGGATCAAATGGTAGATCAATGTCTAGCTTTTTAAGTAGCCTCCAAATTTTTTTTCCAGAGTGGTTGTACTAGTTTACATTCCCACCAACAGTGTAAGAGGGTTCCTTTTGCCCTGCATCCTCACCAACACCTGTTGTTAGTGGTGTTGCTAATGATGGCTATTCTAACAGGGGTGAGGTGGAATCTTAGCGTGGTTTTAATTTGCATTTCCTTTATTGCTAGAGATGGTGAGCATTTTTTCATGTGTTTTTTGGCCATTTGAATTTCTTCTTTTGAGAAAGTTCTGTTTAGTTCACTTGCTCATTTCTTTATTGGTTCATTAGTTTTAGGAGAATTTAGTTTTTTAAGTTCCCTATATATTCTGGCTATCAGTCCTTTGTCTGATGTGTAGCTGGTAAATATTTTCTCCCACTCTGTGGGTGTTCTCTTCAGTTCGGAGAACATTTCTTTTGATGAACAGAAGCTTTTTAGCTTTATGAAGTCCCATTTATCTATGCTATCTCTTAGTTGCTGTGCTGCTGGGGTTCCATTGAGAAAGTTCTTACCTATACCTACTAATTCCAGAGTATTTCCTACTCTTTCCTATATCAACTTTAGTGTTTGTGGTCTGATATTAAGATCCTTGATCCATTTTGAGTTAATATTGGTATAGGGTGATATACATGGATCTAGTTTCAGTTTTTTGCAGACTGCTAACCAGTTTTCCCAGCAGTTTTTGTTGAAGAGGCTGCTTTTTCTCCATCATATATTTTTAGTGCCTTTGTCAAAGACAAGTTGATTATAGTTGTGTGGTTTCATATCTGGGTCCTCTATTCTGTTCCACTGGTCTTCATGTCTGTTTTTGTGCCAGTACCATGCTGTTTTATTGTTACTGCTTTGTAATATAGTTTGAAGTCAGGTATCGTGATACCTCCTGCATTGTTCTTTTGACTGAGTATTGCCTTGGCTATTTGGGGCCTCTTGTGTTTCCATATAAAGTTAATGGTAGATTTTCAATCTCTTTAATGAATGTCATTGGAATTTTGATGGGAATTGCATTAAACATGTAGATTACTTTTGGGAGTATCAACATTTTTAGTATGTTGATTCTACCAATCCATGAGCATGGGAGACCTCTCCACTTTCTATAGTCTTCCTCAATCTCTTTCTTCAGAAGTGTATAGTTTTCCTTGTAGAGGTCATTCACATCCTTTGTTAGGTTTACACCTAGGTATTTGATTTTTTTGAGGCTATTGTAAATGGAATTGTTTTCATATATTCTTTTCCAGTTTGTTTATTATTAGTGTATAGAAATGGTAATGATTTTTCTTTTTCTTTTTTTTTTCTTTTTTCATTTTTCTTTTATTATTCATATGTGCATACAAGGCTTGGTTCATTTCTCCCCCCTGCCCTCTCCACCCCCAATACCCAGCAGAAACTATTTTGCCCTTATTTCTGATTTTGTTGTAGAGAGAGTATAAGCAATAATAGGAAGGAACAAGGGTTTTTGCTGGTTGAGATAAGGATAGCTATACAGGGCATTGACTCACCTATGGGACACAGCTAAGGCAGTCTTGAGAGGAAAGTTTATAGCCATGAGTGCATATATTAAAAAGATTGAAAGATCCCAAATCAATGACCTAATGATACATCTCAAACTGCTAGAAAAACAAGAACAAGCAAATCCCAAAACAAATAGAAGGAGAGAAATAATAAAAATAAGAGCTGAACTCAACGAAATAGAAACCAAAAAAACCATACAAAGAATTAATGAAACAAAAAGTTGGTTCTTTGAAGAAATAAACAAGATCGATAGACCCCTGGCAAACCTGACTAAAATGAGGAGAGAAAAAACCCAAATTAGTAGAATTAGGAATGCAAAAGGGGAGATAACAACAAACACCATGGAAGTCCAGGAAATCATCAGAGACTACTTTGAGAACCTATATTCAAATAAATTTGAAAATCTAAAAGAAATGGACAGATTTCTAGATACATATGATCATCCAAAACTGAACCAAGAGGAAATTAATCACCTGAATAGACCTATAACACAAAATGAAATTGAAGCAGCAATCAAGAGTCTCCCCAAAAAGAAAAGTCCAGGACCTGATGGATTCCCTGCTGAATTCTATCAGACCTTTAAAGAAGAACTGATACCAACCCTCCTTAAACTGTTCCACAAAATAGAAAGGGAAGGAAAACTGCCAAACACATTTTATGAAGCCAGTATGACACTTATCCCAAAACCAGGCAAAGACACCTCCAAAAAGGAGAACTATAGGCCAATCTCCTTAATGAACATCGATGCAAAAATCCTCAACATAATAATGGCAAACTGAATTCAGCAACACATCAAAAAGATTATTCACCACGACCAAGTAGGCTTCATCCCAGGGATGCAGGGGTGGTTCAACATATGAAAATCAATAAATGTAATAAACCACATTAACAGAAGCAAAGACAAAAACCACTTGATCATCTCAATAGATGCAGAAAAAGCCTTTGATAAGATCCAACATCATTTCATGATAAAAGCTCTAAGAAAACTAGGAATAGAAGGAAAGTTCCTCAACATTATAAAAGCTATATATGACAAACCTACAGCCAGCTAACAGAGAAAAACTGAAACCATTACCTCTAAAATCAGGAACCAGACAAGGATGCCCACTATCTCCACTCCTATTCAACATAGTACTGGAATTCCTAGCCAGAGCAATTAGGCAAGAAGAAGGAATAAAAGGAATACAAATAGGTAAAGAAACTGTCAAAATATCCCTATTTGCAGATGACATGATCCTATACCTTAAAGACCCAAAAAACTCTACTCAGAAGCTTCTAGACATCATCAATAGCTATAGCAAGGTAGCAGGATATAAAATCAACATAGAAAAATCATTAGCATTTCTATACACTAACAATGAGCAAATGGAAAAAGAATGTATGAAAACAATTCCATTTACAATAGCCTCAAAAAAAATCAAATACCTAGGTGTAAACCTAACAAAGGATGTGAATGACCTCTACAAGGAAAACTATACACTTCTGAAGAAAGAGACTGAGGAAGACTATAGAAAGTGGAGAGATCTCCCATGCTCATGGATTGGTAGAATCAACATTGTAAAAATGTTGATACTCCCAAAAGTAATCTACATGTTTAATGCAATTCCCATCAAAATTCCAATGACATTCATTAAAGAGATTGAAAAATCTACTGTTAAATTTATATGGAAACACAAGAGGCCATGAATAGCCAAGGCAATACTCAGTCAAAAGAACAATGCAAGGAGGTATCACAATACCTGACTTCAAACTATATTACAAAGCAATAACAATAAAAACAGCATGGTACTGGCACAAAAACAGACATGAAGACCAGTGGAACAGAATAGAGGACCCAGATATGAAACCACACAACTATAAGCAACTTATCTTTGACAAAGGAGCTAAAAATATACGATGAAGAAATAGCAGCCTCTTCAACAAAAACTGCTGGGAAAACTGGTTAGCAGTCTGCAAAAAACTGAAACTAGATCCATGTATATCACCCTATACCAAGACTAACTCAAAATGGATCAAGGATCTTAATATCAGACCCCAAACTCTTAAGTTGATACAAGAAAGAGTAGGAAATACTCTGGAGTTAGTAGGTATAGGTAAGAACTTTCTCAATGAAACCCCAGCAGCACAGCAACTAAGAGATAGCATAGATAAATGGGACTTCATAAAACTAAAAAGCTTCTGTTTATCAAAAGAAATGGTCTCTAAACTGAAGAGAACACCCACAGAGTGGGAGAAAATATTTGCCAACTATACATCAGACAAAGGACTGATAACCAGAATATACAGGGAACTTAAAAAACTAAATTCTCCCAAAACTAATGAACCAATAAAGAAATGGGCACGTGAACTAAACAGAACTTTCTCAAAAGAAGAAATTCAAATGGCCAGAAAACACATGCGAAAATGCTCACCATCTCTAGCAATAAAGGAAATGCAAATTAAAACCATGCTAAGATTCCACCTCACCCCTGTTAGAATAGCCATCATCAGCAACACCACCAACAACAGGTGTTGGTGAGGATGAGGGGATAAAGGAACCCTCTTACACTGTTGGTGGGAATGTAGACTAGTACAACCACTCTGGAAAAAAATTTGGAGGCTACTTAAAAAGCTGGACATCGATCTACCATTTGATCCAGCAATACCACTCTTTGGGATATACCCAAAAGACTGTTACTCCAGAGGCACCTGCACATCCATGTTTATTGCGGCACTATTCACAATAGCCAAGTTATGGAAACAGCCAAGATGCCACAGCACTGACGAATAGATTAAGAAAATGTGGTATCTATACACAATGGAATTTTATGCAGCCATGAAGAAGAACGAAATGTTATCATTTGCTGGTAAATGGATGGAATTGGAGAACATCATTCTGAGTGAGGTTAGCCTGGCCCAAAAGGCCAAAAATCGTATGTCCTCCCTCATATGTGGACATTAGATCAAGGGCAAACACAACAAGGGGATTGGACTATGAGCACATGATAAAAGCGAGAGCACACAAGGAAGGGGTGAGGATAGGTAAGACACCTAAAAAACTAGCTAGCATTTGTTGCCCTTAATGCAGAGAAACTAAAGCAGATACCTTAAAGCAACTGAGGCCAATAGGAAAAGGGGAACAGGTACTAGAGAAAAGGTTAGATCAAAAAGAATTAACCTAGAAGGTAACACCCATGCACAGGAAATCAATGTGAGTTAATGCCCTGTATAGCTATCCTTATCTCAACCAGCAAAAACCCTTGTTCCTTCCTATTATTGCTTATACTCTCTCTACAA
Organism: Castor canadensis; assembly: GCF_047511655.1. Taxonomy (NCBI): domain Eukaryota; kingdom Metazoa; phylum Chordata; class Mammalia; order Rodentia; family Castoridae; genus Castor; species Castor canadensis. The sequence goes on from NC_133390.1 coordinate 48,180,806, forward strand.
CAAAATTAGAAATAAGGGCAAAATAGTTTCTTCTGGGTATTGGGGGGGGAGAGGGAGGGGGCGGAGTGGGTGGTAAGGGAGGGGGTGGGGGCAGGGGGGAGAAATGAACCAAGCCTTGTACGCACATATGAATAATAAAAGAAAAATGAAAAAAAAAAGAACCACTGTCTTAAAATAATTAAAGATGGCTTGCAGTTTGTTTACTCCCTGTTACATATTACATCATTATTACATGAAATCACTTAGTGAATGAAATAAAGTTTGAATCTATGTATTACTTGAACATGACTTTAAAAGAAATTTCCTTTGCAGTATGTTACACAACCTAAAAATTCAGTGATGGAGAAATTTTAAGTGAATTTTGGAATACAAATTAATGGATACTTGTGAAATGCCGGGTAGAATGTTCTATCTGTGTACCTATCTATGTATCTATGTGTCTATCTATGCATCTATTTATGGATCTATGTTTCTCTATCTGTCTATCATCATCATCATTATCATCTTCAAGTATTGTGGAGAGTGGAGTATGAGAAGCCTATGAGAACTTGACATAAGCACAGCTATGTCAAATAATCTGCAGATTGAGTTGGCATGGCCCCAGCTGAAGAAGGGGGCAAGGGCAGAATGCAGCACATCTGTTTTTCCTAAGATATTTACATTCATTGAGTAGTGATTGCAGGTTCCTCCTGTTTCCTGATAACTACAATGTTACCCCCCTCAGAACTGTTGCTACACCTCCTTGTTTGCCACTGTGCATAATAAACTCACTGGAGGTAGACAAAACTACTGCTGCTGCTGTTGTATGTCTCCATCAGAGCATCCAACCCACCTGACCCCAACTTTCTGCATGTAAGCCTTCTGTCTTTTATCCTTTCTTAATCTCCTTTTGCTCCCAGTTAGGTTAGTAAAACAAGCTAATGCAAGTTGCAAGAAAGTATAATCTGATTACATGGGATTTTATCCTAGTTTTTTATTCTACAATATATTTTACTGATCTTTTTGACAATGCGAAACATGGTAAACCTGGTTTACCATGCATGAGTGTGTATCAGAATCTCTTACTGGCACTATTATCACTGATGTTCAATCCCTGATGTGTATGTTTTCCTCACCCTACTGAGTTCTGATGCTCCTAGGCTGTCCCCTGGCATGGGCACCCTTGTTACCCTGCCCAAGTTTTATACTCCATGTAGGAGGACCCCTGCCTGGATGCTTGATGATGCTCTGAGTTTGGGCTGTCCTTCCATCAGGATAAACTCATTCTATTTGGGTTCTGACACCTCACAGTGGGTCACTCTTTCATGGACAACCTTTTTGTTCCTCTCAAGTTCTGACATTCTACATTAAGCAGCCTTGGTAAGCACTACTTAGAATCAGTCCCCTTATGTCAGCTCTACTCCCTCCACCCTACTTGGATGCCCTTCTGACCTTTCTTGGGCCCTGATGGGTTGACACCTTGCATAAATGACCATTTTGCCCACTCAGACTGGGATACTCTGCTTCTAATATGGACATCTACCTTTCTCAGCTCATCTAATGGCTTTGGCTTATTATTTTCAGGCAGGGAAAAGAAGGAGATAGAGGCAAAAAGACTCCTAAAGATATCAAATGTAATGAAGAGGAGTTGGTGAGGAGAGACGTTGTTCAAATCATGATTCACCATCTTGCTCCCAAGGGCAGCCTACTCTTAACTTAAACTCTTTGATGAAAAGGAAAATCACCATCAGTGAGTATCTGATTAATGCTGGTTGGAAAATAATTTTTGTAAAAAATTCTCTAATCCACTTGGGGTTTCTTCAATATCGCAATACCTTGAAAAATCATTTTATTCATAATTTTAAAAGATTGGAATCATACAATTAAAAAGTCTCCTTACTAAAATAATAATGCCAAATTCTCCAAGGGTCTTTGGCCCTTGAGATTCAGAAAGGCTACCTTTCATGTTTGGGATTATATTCTGGCATTAAAAATCTGTTTAAACCTTGGAAATAAAACATTCATTTCTTTTCCAGAACTGTCATTAGTTCATTGTTTCATTAGACAGGTCCTGGAGTTTGGTTTCTGTTTTGGTAAAGGGAGAACAGCACTTCTCATTGACCAAAATAAGCAGAGGTCAGTGAAATAAAGAATTTAAAACTAAGACATGCTACACTTCTCAGGTGAAGACTTTTATGTTAAGTACCAAGTATTGATTTATTTCTAAAATATCGTTATCTTTATTAGAAACACTCCACACAGCAAAACACTTTCATTACTTTGGAAATTAAACAAAGGTACCAGCAAATATTGGCTTAAAAAACTCAACTAACTAGACCATTTAAAAGATAATCATTCATGCTGCTGACATTTGAAGTAAAATAATCATGCGAAAAAATGAATGCTTTGGTTATTTGTGATGGAAAAGTACAGAGGTTGGTTTCTTGGTCATGGAGTTTAATAATGTTCATAGGAATTTGTGGATGCTTAGAGAAAGATTGACCAAATATCTCTTTGATACTTTTACTTCATATATTTTCCAAGCCTACTTTATTTTCTCCTTTATTAAATAAAATAACAGAATTTTAAAATTTTGAGGTTATAGCTGTAGCTTTTATCATAAACTATTAGTTCTGCTCCCAAAAAGTTACTTGGCCCACTTCCTTCAGTATTTTATTGACTTGAATGGTTTTGGCTGAATCATACTCAGCTAAATTTATCAATTGTTATAGTTGGCCCAGAAAGCCAATTGATCAAATAAAAGTAGACTGAGCATGGTGTCCTGAGATTGGGGTTCATGCTCCAGCTCCAAGACTCTTAGCTAAGTAATTTTCCCCTGTGGGCCTCAGTTTCACCTTTCAAATGGAGGATGAATATATTGAATCTATCCACTCAGGTTGCTTTGTATAGCACTAAAAATGTAAAAGCAACACAAAATTCTATAATGCTATACAATTAATGGGAAATATTAATATTTTATATTTCATTCCCCCTATGGTCATCAACACATTAAGTGAATTTCTCTTCATTTCCACATCTATCCCACTTTCCAACTACTTTTTTTCTCTCAGCAGTCTAACACTATTTCTCCAGCTATATAGGCTGGAGATTTTGTGAATCCAATCTATTTTTATGTTTCTTTTTCTAGTGTTCTCCAGTTTTTCATCAAGCATCATTATTTCGCCGTTCATGTTACAATGGTATAGCTCAGGTTAGTTTCACTGTCATTGCATCTAGGTCAAACAACTCTCTCTGTTTCTCTCTCTCTCTCTCTCTCTCCCCCCCATCTGTCTCTCTCTCCCACATACACCCCCATCCCCTCTCCAAGGTCCTAAACATGCTAGGCAAGCAATCCACCATTGAGCTAAATCCTCAGCTGAACCCTTTTTTTAATTGTAATAATTCGGGAGACAAGTGAGAACCACCTTCACTTTATTCCCACTTGAGAGTCTTACCTCATAAAAGAGTCCTTAACTAGCCACATTTTGACTTAAACTCCCCCATTAGGAAGCAGGATTTGTCTACCAAATTACATTTTAGTGCAGACACATTGGGGACATGTGAACTTGCATAGAAAAACACTATATCCCCATGGTATGGCTAGTGATTATATAGACAGAAGAAATAAAAGAAATGAGTTGGTGCTTATTCATAGTTGGTGGAGATGTCATCCAACTAGCTGAGATTAATTATCCCACTTATGAACAGAGCACAAGGTTAGAGAGTCTATTAATGAGTGATATTTGGAAAGCTAGAATCAGGAAGGAGAGGCTCAGCTAGTAGATAAGAGTCTAGATCTTGAAAGAGGAACTGCTAAGACCTGGTAGTTTTTCCAACCAAAGATGAGGAACTAAGCAGAGAAGAATTTACTAGATGTTCAGAGCTAACCATGTAAGTGTTTACCAGGGGATAAGGTTGTTGAAGCAAACAAGAAGTCAAATTATCAGAACTGGGGAAAACAATCCAATGTCTTTAAAGCAAAGTGAATGATGCTGACCCACAAGTTTGAGTAAAGCTCATCAGATCATTTTTAACCATAGCCACGTTTATCCTTAGGTTTGAGATGTTACTGAGACTAATTCAGCTGTAGATAAAGAAATTCCTCAGAGTCTTAGAATGAGGCAAGGTTGGCTGATAGATAAATTCTAATGGAAAGAAAACTGGCTTTGACATCAGTGTAACCTAGTGTTACGCTGCCTAGGGACTATGAGCAAGTTACTGACTTTTCTGAGAATGAGTTTACTCATCTAAAAAGTGAGAATGATAAGGTTATTTTAAGGGTTAATTAAAGTGGCATATAGTTGTGAGAACTATGATGATATCTATTAATATTCTCAATGATTTCCAATGTAGTATTTGTACTACATTCATGTGTGGAGGAAGACAGTGTACATTCAATGAACATAGTAAATATTTTAAAATATGCTAAGTGCTATGGAAAAAATCAGGTAGGAAAAATAGAAACTTGCCATATTAAATGATATAGTTACGGTAGCCCTCAATGGAAAAGTGATTTTTAAAATAAGGTCTTGAGTGAGTGAGTGAGGTATGTGACTATGAAGCAGAAGAGTGCTCCAGGCAGATGCAACAGCCTATGCAAAGACCTGGAAGTGGGAATGTGTCTGCCTTGTTTTAGGTATTAAAAAGTTCATTGGCTAAATCTGACCTACCAGTTTATTTTTTCTTAGTGGAGGGGATTGAATTCAGGGTCTCATGAATTCTAGGCAAATATTCTGCAACAGAGTTGTTCCCTTAATCCCCTATGAACTTTATTTACCAATTTAAATTTTATAGTTACAAAGCTATGCTCATGTTTCCTTACTTGTTGCCTTATTTTGTATGGTTTCTTTTCTGCTACAACAACAGTGTTTAATAGTTGCAGTAACAACTCATCTTCATAATAACTGAGCTATAAAAATAACTTGTGTCTGTTGATGGATGAATGGATCAGAAATTGTGGTATATATTCAATGGAATATTATTCAAACCCAAAAAAAGAAATCTTGCCATTTGTGACAACATGGATGATCCTGGAGGATATTATGTTAAATGAAATAAGATAGATAAAAGAAGTAAAATACTATATGATCTCATTTATGTATGTAATCTAAAAAATTAAAGTTAAATTCATAGAAGCAGAGAGTAGAATGATGGTTACTAGAAATGTAGGGATTGGGAATGAGAAGATATTGACCAAAGGGCCCAAAGATTGAGTTACATAGGATGACTAAATCCTAGTGCTCTACTCTACAACATTGGGACTATATAGTTAACAATTCTGCACTGTATACTTGAAATTTGTTAAGAGGGTAGATCTTGAGTTGTCACCAATGAAAGGTAAATATATGAAGAGATGGTTTCTTTCTTTTTCTTTTTCTTTCTTCTTTCTTTTTCTGTCAGTACTGGGGTTTAAACTCAGAACTTCGTGCTTGCTAGGCAGACTCTACAGCTTGAGTCATGCCTCCAACCTGTTTTGTTCTGATTATTTTGGAGATAGGGTCTTACTTTTTCCCCTGGGCTGGCCTGGGACCACAATCCTCCTGATCTTAGTCACCTGGGTATCTTGGAATAACATATGTGCATCCAGATATTGGATGAGATGGGGTCTTGTGAATTTTTTTGGACCTGGGCTGGCCTTGAACTATGATCCTCCCAATCTTGGCCTCCATAGTAGCTAGGATTACAGATGTGAGCTACTGGCCCTGCTAAGAAACGGATATGTTAATCAGTTTGACTATAGAGATCAGTCACTATGTATGTGCATATAAGATCACCACATTGTACACCTTGATACATACAACTTCAAGTGAAATAGACTTACAAACCTCCCACCAAAAAAGAAAGAAAATTGTTCACAAAAGGCCTTCAAAGTCTAAATTATTTACTCTTGAAAAGCATTACAAAAATGTTTGTCAATCCCTGATCTAGAGGTTAGCATTAATGGGATGAAAAATAATAAACTCCTAATTTTTCTTTGTGTGTGTGTGTGTGTGTGTATTAAAACAAAACTTTTAAATTTATGTTTTTCTTATGATAGAAGTTCCTTATCAGGTTACTTAGATGAGAAAAGCACATTATTAATATAGAGATCCATTCTTTTAACAGGCAAAATAAGGGACTTGACTGCCTTTTATCATCTTTATTTCTCCTAACAGTGGAAATCATGATTATATTTATTCTTTACATTGTTTTCTAGCCTTTTCCTATTTAAACAGTATTGAAAATCTAATGGGGAACAAAGTGTGATATCAGACTAAGCCCAACAGGTGGCTGTATTTCTCAAAGTTTCAAAACCAGCCTGATTGCCTGCTGCATGAAAATGATCATCTCAGGTTGCAGCCATCACACATTAGCTGTGTGAGTCTAGGATCATTAATTTTATGACAAAGGCCCCAATATGGGAAAAAGAAGAGAGGTCATATATATAATCACAGAGTAGTCATTGACTTTCCTAGATCAGCACTTCTACTGCTCATTTAACAGATTTGTGACCAATATTTCACAAATATTGGAACTCTGTGGTGTCTTCTGAAACTACATGGGGAAATCTACAAAAGAATCTGTAGGTTACATGTGCCATGTAGTAGCTGAGAAAATCTGCAGGTCATTTGTCCTTGGAATAATTTAATCAGTTAAAAGTAAGTTAATAATGATTCCTACTTCATCTTATTATGGAAGATTTGTACAGGATATTGGTAAGAGTCCTTAATTTATATTAACAGGCGTTATACTAAGTGTTACTATTATTATTCATTCTTTTTCTTCTTTTCCCAAATGTTTTCCACATTTTGTTCTATTGTATCAGAAAATATCAATGCATAGATCTCATCTTGCTAACTTTGAATGATTGCTACATGACTACATTGACCTCACTATTTATGACATTTTGAGTTCATTCTTATTTCCTAAGCATAGATATATGGACATCTCAAGTCATGTCATTCTCAGATTTTTCCCAAGTATTATCTCCTGAATGTTCTTGTACTTGTTTTTGCCTCCTACTATGTTGTTATCCAGCATGGAATCTAGTTATACTTCAAAGTACTATTTTAAAATATTTTGTTCATGATAGTATGGCTTTTGTTGATTCCTTTTCTCTCTTTTTTCTGTCCTTCTTGGTTTGTTGTTCTTTTTCCATGGTGCTCAGAATTGAGCTCATGGTCTTGTGCATTCTTGGAAAGTGCTCTACCACTGAGCTACAACACCAGCCCAGCCATTCAAATGCTCATAAAATGATATCCTTCATCTATTATTTTCTATATTATACACTTAGGAACACAGTTTTAAATTCAGAAATTTATATACCATTTATAAGATACTGTGCTAAAAGATTTAGTATATAAAATTCTAGCCTCAAAAACACTACAACAAAATATGATACATGAGAACTACAAATGAGAATAATAGTTTTTTCTTATTCCTTTTACTCTTACTAGATATTCACTTCTCATATCACTCTCTACAAAAAAGTAAAGAGCAATTGATGGAATTGAAAAAATATCATCAGCTTCTCATTCTACTTCAGGTACATGCCAATACTTTTGGATTAGCCACATCAGGTTACTGTACAAGTTCTCATGTCCCTCCATGAACTTGTGCCTTAAAGATCCACCCTAAAACACAATCCTATTATCCATCTTATAGGGAAAAGATGTTTACATTTTTTTAGAGTTCAGAAAAAGTAAAAGCATTCTGTTGTCTATTCTGCTATTTTACCTACTGCAGAATTTGAAAAACTACAAAGAGCTAAAATAATCAAGAGTCTGTATTTAGTTAGAGAAGGTCCATGGAAAAGATTATAAGTTCTCTCTGTTAAAATCCTGAGTTGGAATGTAAGTTTCTACATTCATAGCAATTTTGTTAAGAGCAAATAGGATGTCAAGTACTTACTAATATTTTTCATTAAAGCTTAGAAGATGTATGTCCATTTATTAATCCATTCATGCACTACTTTAGCAAACATTTATTTAATGCTTTTAATACCAAACACTGTGTTAGATGTCAGGGATATAGTGAGAAGCAAGACAGAATCTCTGTCTCCATGGAATGTACTATTTTAGTTTTCTACAGGTGCTATAATGGATTATCACAGATTTAGTGACATTAAATGACAGAAATTTATTGCTTGTAGTTATATAGGTGAAAAGACCATCACAAACTTCTCTGGGATAAAATCAAGGGATTTGAAAGGCTATATTCCTTTCTGGAGTCTTTAGGGAAGAATCCTTTTCCTTACCTTCTTCAGCATTCAGGGACATAGCTTGTGGCTCCTGCCCCCATCTTCAAAGCAAGCAACATGGTTTCTGTAATTTTTTGTTCTTCATTATGTCTTTCTGTGACTGTTGCTTACTAGGTAGGCACTCTAGTACTACTTGAGCCATACCTCTAGCCCTCTTGCTCTGGTTGTTCTGGAGATAGGTTCTTGTCTAAGATGTGGGGGTGGGGGCGGTTCTTACAAAGTTTTTGCCTGGGCTGGCCTGGAATCATGATCCTCCAAATCTCAGCTTCCCATATAGCTTGGGATGACAGACCTGTGCCACTAACCCAGCTATTAGTTGAGATGGTGGTATTGCTATGTTTTGGCCTGGGGCTGACTTCAAGCTGTGATCTTCCCAATCTCAACCACCCTAGTAGAATTCAGGAATGAGTCACATGTGCCCAGAAAGGTTTCCTTTTTTAAGAACTCACATGATCAGATTAGCTTACCAAATCCAACTAATCCTTCCATCTCAAGCTTTGCATCCTTAATTACATTTGTCATGTTCCTTTTGCCTTGTAAAGTAATATACACATAGTTTCTGGGTATCTTTGGGAGATATTATTACATGGAGCTTACAGATGAGAGTACAAGTACCAAACTCCAATACTAAAGGGCAGGCAGGTGACTTAAACAACTGAGACCAGATGGGTGAAGGCAGTATTAACAGGAGCATTCATGCTGATTGTTAGCACATGAATATATCTGGCTCCATATTACAAAAATTTCCACATTTCAAGAAAAACTAGAAATCTGGATCATGTGAAATTTACCAGTCTAAAATGTGAACATGTGTGTTAGGCTGTCTTCCCAGAAGCCAATGTCCTGATTGGACATTAGTGTACAAGTAATTTATTTTGCAAGTCCTCCTGGAACTCTAGATAAGGAATGGAAGAGTCAGTACCAGAAGGAGAAGCTCATAGATGGGACAATCTCAAGCAAAAGTGCCATGACCTGATCCCATAGAGGAACTCTGAAGCAACTTACATTTCATATTTACTCCATGTGAAGCTCAGGCTTTCATAATCGTGCACTGACCAGCTATTGCTTAAGAACTACCCCAAAAGCAAGTGAACACAACCTATGTCATGGATGATCACGAATGGTAGTGCCATGTTATTTTATTGTTTGCCCTGGTCTTCATGCCCCTACACATCAAAATAACAGTAATTCAATTTATCTGTGTGAATATCTTATGGGCCAGAAAAAGGCTTTATCATTTAGCCACTGAGCTCACAATTTATTGTTGTAGAGAGGATATGGGAAATAGAATAGGACAATTCTTTTTATTTAAAATTTTATATTTTTATTATTATTGTACTGGGAGTATATAGTGATATTTACAAAAGTTCTTACAATATATGGTAGGTAAATTTACCTCCTCCATCTTTCTTCTTTATCTTCCCTGCCCCGATTCCTGGAATAGTTAAAACAGGTCTCATTTTCCCATTTATATACATGTGTACACAATATTTCCACCATATTCACCCTCCTACATCCTTTCTCTAAATCTTCCTCCCTCCCATTGGTACCAACCCTCCAGATAGGACCTGTTTTGCCTTCCTGTTCTCTGTTTTTGAAAAAAAATGACATTTTTATTTGTTTAAGATAGCTATACAGGGTGTTTCATTGTGACATTTTCCTGTATATGTGTATTATAACCCAAATTAGTTCAACCTATTTTTCTGCTTTCTACAAAGCAGGACAATTTTGATGAGAATATTTGGGTCCTCTCTTTGATCCTTTCTTAAAAAATACCATCCATTGCCTGAGACTATCTAACACTTAATCTTTGCTACTCAAAAGCAGTGTCATTACTACTGTTTCTCAAAGTAATCTGGTTTCCTTTGAAATGGTAACTGTGCTCTCTGGTACTCACAACAAAAAGGTGCCTTTTGTTCACATATCTTCCAAAGCATTAGAAGTAACCAAATGTATTTAAAAGTTACCATATATTAATTAAGGCTGCAGATAAGTTCATCCCTTTTTCATAACAAGAAGAAATTAAGTCAGATGGTATTTTTAAAATAATCTAAGAATGAGTCTTTTATTGCCCTTTTCTGTGAGATTTTCAAAAGAATTTTGACTTTGAACAAATTTGGTGAACACTTTTAATTATAAACTAACCTACTCATTTTTGGCTGCCTTAAAGGGAATGGAAATGGCATTAGAAGGTATTAATGGGACAGCTGAAAATTTGAAAAGTCAATATTTTAATTTTATTTCGTTGTTCGCAGAGCTGAAAGAAATTGGAGAAAAGAGCAACTGACTTTATCATGCCCCAGGGAACATGTAGTACTAGTCTGGGGCTAATCTCATGAGTCTTACTGAAGAAAGATTATATGACTGCATTGAAATTCAGTTCTGATTGTCTGTTAGTCCAGTCATAATTATATTCCCCCAATATTATAGATGTTGCAACAACTCTCAGTTGCCCAACTAAACAATAGATTCCATGTGGACACATTCATCTAGTAGAGCTCATGTCACAATTTTTAATTTTTAAAAAATATTTCAAAGTGTTAATACTATGCAATAAAGGCTACTAGTACACTAATTTGAAGACCAGCTCAGAATAAATCAGAAATATCGTATGCTAATCTCTCAGAAGTTTACCAAAAGGTTAATAGCTTAGATTTATTTGTATAGAGTTTTGTAAAGCAGATCACATGCGTAATTTGCTAATATCTCTTACTTTATATTTCATCTTTGTATTCCAATGTTTTAGGTCTCAAATACTGTCAATTTTCTATCAAACAACCATGCTATATATAGTGGTGGTGACTTAGTCAAGAGCACATAGGGTGTAGGCTTTTTGTCCATAAATGATAGTGGGGTCAAAAGGTCACCAGTTTGGGAGTGGAGAGGCTTGGTTATGACTTTTACTATCGTGTGACAACAGGAGTGTGTTATTCTTTAAATATCTATTTTCTCATCTCCAAAATTAAGAGCTTAGATTTAGACAATTTTTTGAAGTTTTTTCCAACTCTGACATGTGCCTCATGCTCTGTTCCTCCATTCAGACAGACTGGAGACAGGTCAGGATAACGTCACTGTCTCCTCTGTTGCTCAACTGATTTATTTCACACTTGTCTGGCCATTTTTCTTCTAATCTTAGGAAATCCTAGCTGGTGTCCTGGAGTAGCTGGATCTTGTAAAGGAAGGCGTTGGGGTTTCTCTTATTCAGTCAATCTGTTTGTTCCTTCACCAATGCTACAAAATCATCTTTCTGTTTCCACTCCAGGATTTTTGTCTTGACTCTTAGTCAATAAAGAAAATTGCTGTCAAGAAACCAGCAAAGCTTCTTTTCTCTGGCCACTTTCAAGTGGTGTGGTCCTGGTAAGAACAGGATTTGACAAGTTGGTCTCTGGAGGACAAGGGCTGTATGGCTTTTATTTATTTATTTATTTATTTATTTTTACTCTCCAGCAACTGGACCTCACTGAAGAGACTCTGCAAAGACTCTCTACTGGGATTAGGGTGTAGACTATTTTCTTGCCTTTGAAAATATGGACATTCTTGTTTTTTAAATAAAAAACTCTTGCCTGGGCTTGTCTAAACAGTTCAACATTGTGCTCACAGTAGCTACATGTTCTATTCAGCATTTACCCCAATCTAAAATAATATGCAAGTTCTTTTAAAAGCCTGATATTCCTTCTTATGAAAGGATTTATGCATCTGATAGAGGAAGAGAAGGAAGGAGAGAAGAGAGGAAATGAGCCATTTTCACCTTGTTCATAGTCCTTTGCCTATATTAGATGTATAAATATTATATATACATATACACACAATTTGCATTATATAAATGAGTATATGAAACATTTGTAGTGGAATATGAAAAGTAATGCTTAGTTTTCTGTCAAAGCTGATGAAAACCCATATTTGTGTCCAAATAGTCACATATAGTTAGAGGAGACTTGGAGAGAATCCAGAGAATCCTGACTTTTATTTTTTGAGATTGTAAATCCCAAGAATGCAACACAATTGCTCAGTACCCAGCTGTTCATTGCCTACTGCTAAGTACTTACTAGACTCAAAAGATAATTACATGAAATAACATCATTTCAGTTTAGGATTATGTGGTAGGGACACTCACACTGAAACAAAGTAGAGAGGTGTAGAAGAAATTCAGAAGATCTCTCTCATATCTTATGATTTCTCAACCTAGGCACTCTTGACATTTTGTATTGGATAGTTCTTTGATGGTGTGTGATATGTCTGTGTGTGTGTGCACAAACATATGTGTGAGTTCATGCATGCACTTATCCTATGTATTGTAGGATATTTAGCAAATTCCCCTGGGCTTTATGCAATAGATGACAAGGGAACTTCCCACCCTCCTGTTTTAATAACCAAAAAGCCTCCAAATGTAGCCAAATGTCCACTAGGGGGTATGATCTTCTTTGGCTGAGACTACTGCCTTACCTTACCTCACCTCAGAGAACTCTTGGTTCTACACTAATCTATTGCATATGTGGAAGCAAGTTGGTCTACCCAAAATCAACTTGATTTAAGCCAATTACACCAAAAATTTATTTAAAGGATAAATTTCAAATAACCAACTCATCAAATTAATTTTATTTACTAAATTCATAAGATATTTTAAGAAAGGAAACTCAGTAGACACATTAAGAAAATGCATTTATTATGAAGGATAATAGTGTCATTTCTTTGTGGCAAAGAAAAGTGAAGATCACATTCATGTTTTATTCATGGATCTATCAAGCAAGCACATGAGTCAGAAGCATTTTTTAATTATCGTGGTTACCATACCTACTTTAAAGTGGGAACTTGTCCTTTAAATGGAAGTAACAGATAATATCTTACAGATGAAACCTTTCTTGCTTGGCCTCTTTCATTGACACAATCTTTATAATTTACCCGTATTAGTTTTAAGAGCAGCATGTATTTAGATCTGGGAAGGAAAAGCAAGGCTATGGTATAAATATTACATTCCAGTTAATGTATTAGTGTTTCATTTGGAAAAATAGTTGAAAATATGTAGGAAAGAAGAGAAATACTCTTAAGTCTTTTCTTGTCCAGATATACTGACTCATTTGGGTTACTTACTAAGACTGGGAAGAATAAGGGGAGAGAATCCTAGTCCATGAAAAGATAGAATCATTATTTATGAAGATCCAGGGATCTAAGGATGCCACTAAAAGGGAATTAGACGTTTAAGTTCAAGCAAGACTTAAGATGACCAGATTAAAGTAGCCCCCACGCCCCTTATACACAGTTAGTTTCTGCAGTTTCAGCTTTCTGTGGTAAACTATGGACTGAATATATTAAATAGAAATATATACAATAGACATAGACAATTCATAAGTTCTAATTACACACTGTTCTGAGTAGCATGATAAAACCTAGGTTATTAGATTCACTGTCATGGTATGGCAGAGCTTGTATTTAAGTAACTCTTGTTTTACTTATTAATAGCCTCAAAGCATAAGAATAGGATGCCAACAATTCAGATATGTCAAAGACAAGTTGTAAAGTGATTTTTAAAGTGAAAAGATGGAAGTATAGTAACGCTTAGAGAGAGAGAGAAATCACACATCTTTTATTATAGTATATTATTATAACTATTCTATTTTACTACTGTTAATATTTTATGACATCTAATTTATAAGTTATACTATATCATAGTTATGTATGTATAAGGAAAAACATAATATATAAATACTACCCATATGGCTTGGTATTATGCAGTTTGAGACATTAAGTGAATGCCTTGGGACACATTTTTCATGGATAAATGGGGACTACTGTACCTAGTTGTCATCTTAGAGAATACTTTCATAGAGATGATGATGAGGAGGAGGGGAACTCTAGATCCCATAAAGCCTAATCCCAATGATCTCTAGGTGAGTTACTGGAAGTCAGAATTGTCAGTCAGTAAACAGGGGTGGTAGAAGAGGAAGGGAGGAAATATTTCAAGAGAAAATATTATAAATAGATGCAGCTGAAATTGTTCCTCATGATTTTTACTTTTTACCATAAAACTGGTGTTACTCTAGTTGGTAAAACATAGGGCAGATGTTTTTGGATGCTTGGGAAAGTGTTGATTTCTTTACTTATAGGGTATTACAGGTTTAGAATGGACCCAGTAGAAATGCTATTGCTTTACTATCAATTCTGGACTTGACTAATTTTTTCTAATAAGCTTTGACTTCAAGAAATTTCTCCATTGTGGTACCAAATGACTGGAGTTGGCACATGAGATTACAAGGCTCATTTATCACCTGGTGATTGGTGACCAAGGCATATACCTACTATAACTGGTATGCTATCTTCTGAGAAATTTCTGTTTCATAGTATTAACAAAATTTTTGCCACAGCAAGTTCTTTTTCATTGTTAGTACAACATTTCAGCACATACATTCAGGAATACTTTGCTGGAGATTAATCAGCTTAGAAGCATTTCCCTGATGTAGCACATCATGTCATTTTCTCAGTATTTTAAAAAATGTTAAATATTTTATTTGAAAATGGAGAACATTAAGCACTCAATAAACTTGTTCATGTGATTTTTATCCAACTTCTCACATCATCACTGATGTACCATTGAGAAAGTACACTCTTGAATAACTCAGTTCTCATTTTAATGAAAGATTCTACTATTTTTTTCTTAGCGGAAGTTAAGTCCAGTCTGCCTCTAGTGGGAGGATGTAGAATCCAATGTGAAATGATTATTTTTATGCAGCTTTAGAGTGGGTCAACCAGAATACATTATTTCACTATATTTAGATTTTATGAATTTGGAAAATTATCCCCTATATTAGCTTCCATTACATTTAAATCTCTTTTTCAAAATAACATTTATAACTTTGATCAAAATAGATTTGTGCATTGTTTGTTATGTTATTCTATTCTTTTTCAACTGTCTTAGAATTTTTCCCCTTAAACATCAACTGCACTTACCTAGCTTTGTAATCTTTTTAAAAGATCAACATCTCTTTATTCTATACAAATATTCATTATATATACATACATATGAAAATTTTAAATATTTACAATTTCTGTGATTATGTAAAAATGGTATACTTATTAGGTTTATGTCTGCCACTACACCACTACCTGTTTGTTTGTTTGTTCAAGCAATATGGATTGAACTTCTAATGAGAACCATAACTGGGAAAGGAATAAGAAACCTAACATTGGGAGATTGTTACATTTTTCTTTTGTTAGTAGATGCAGAACAAACCTAAGTCCTCTTGCTTTAAAATAACAAAAGACTAATCATCATCTTTTAATTTAGGGACCATCAAGTTAGTTTTGTGTCTTCAATGTAAAACACCCAAATATTCTATTAGGGCTGGGTAATACTCCATTATCTAGGTCATATTCTTGGCCCAAATTAAGCTCATTGTCAATTAAAATCATTTACCATTTCATGAGAGCTGCTATTAAGCCATATTCCTTCTTTCCTAAATGTGCACAATGGATTTTGTTTTTAGCCCAAGTACTGTTTGTTTCATTCTCATAAAACTTCATGTCATATCTTCAAACCCAGAAAGAATGTTTTGAATTCCTGTGCTGTTGATGCAGATCTCCAAAATATTGGTCTTCTAAAGATTTTATAAGCATGCTTTTGTCTTCATACACATCACTAATAAGTGTGGAATAGGACTAGGCCAGAGACAAGCCTAGAGGCACATTATCTTTGCGGTCAGGCACAAATTCCCCCAATTCTAGCTTACATTTCTTTGCTTTATCTATAAGCTTCTTATGAAATCTTTTGTCAAATGCTTTAGGACATTCTCTTTATTTTTTTTTAATTTTATCATTTTTACATTTATTCACATGTATACATTGTTAAGGCCACCTCCTCACTGCTTCCAGACAAAACCTGTTCTGCCTTCTTGTTCTGTGATTTTGTTGAAAAGAAAACATAAGAGATAATGAGAAAGACATAGTGTTTTTTCTAGTTTAAGATAAAGATAGCTATACAGAGAGATTCCTAGCGTTGCTTCCATGCACATGTGTATTGTAACCCACATTGGTTAATCTCTACCAGACCTCTTCACTACTTCTTAGTCTTTTATTTAAAAATTTGTTCTCCAAAATTATAAATGAAACTTCAGCTTAGAAATGTGAATAGGCTATTCAGCTATTAAGATGGGGCACAACATGCTGGCCTCTCTGTAAGAAAGATAAAGTGGTCAGTGTACGTGAGGCCAGGTAAGAAGTGGAAAGACAGGAAAAGGGGACATAGGGGAGGAAGCCACTGGTGCATTTGAAGCAACAGAAAATGAAAGCCCTCAACTAAGGTGCAGGGAGTAAAAATGGAAAGAGTTCTTTTTCTTGGAGGGGAATCCAGGATGACTTAAAATGCAGAACTTTGGAGGGGAATATAATATTCTAATATAAACAGTTTTTGAAAAGAAATATTTTAGACAATTTCCATTGAGATTTAAAAACATTATATTTTATATAGCATTTAATATAGAACAAGAGACAATATCAATTTTAATTACCTTTTAAAATCAACTATAAAGCAATAGACTATTTTCATTTATTATGTATCACTTCATAACCTTCCCTTTAGTCTCTTTCCTTTCCCATCATTTCCCAGGCCTCCAAATGGCTAAATAACTGAGTCTAGTGATGAGGATATAACGCAGTGGTAGACAGATTGACTAGTCCTGAGTTAATTCCCAGCACTGCAACAATAAGCATAAAAACAAAAAAAAGTAAAACATGTGAGTCTACAATTGAAACTGCATGGTAATTGATGGCTGAGCAAGAGGTTGTGGTAAAAGATTTAGAGGATACTGGAATCACATAGGAAGGAAAACAGACTTGAAGGTCATCCTTATAGTTAAGATAGTAAAGGAAGAAGAGGATTGAAAGAAAGATTAATTGTTCAGTGAGGAAGGGAATAAAATATAATGTCAAGAAAGTCAAGACATTGATTTACTCAAAGAGAATTGTCAAACATGCAAAATGTGTTTGTTTGAAATGGTATACTGATAAGCTTATAGGTTGATTATAAAAGATTTGAAAAATTTGTGGAGAAAGCATACTAAAAGGAATGGTTTGCAAAAATGAAGTGTGTTAGAGATCTAGGTGAGTCAATGGACAGCTGTGTTGAACTGATTACATTTATAGGTGGGAGAAGCATGAGAATGTTTGAATTTCAGAAGGAAAGAACTGGTTTAGAGAGTGAACCAGACAATGCTAGAGTTTTCTTGCAGTTTTAACAGCAGGAAAAAGGCACTTGTGGAGATTTAAAAAGCTGAGACTGAAAGGGCAAGAGGGAAACTTATCTTTTTATTTATTTTTTTTTATTCATTCATTCACATGTGCATACATTGTTTGGGTCATTTCTCAACCCTGCTCCCCTCCCCCACCCAGGCCGGTCCTGTTCTACCCTTATCACTAATTTTGTTGAAGAAAAGACACAAGCATAATAGGGAAGACAAAGTGTTTTTGCTAGTTGAGTTAAGGATAGCTATACAGAAAGATTCCTAACATTGCTAGGAAAGCTTATCTTTAAGGTGAATAACAGAGGCCTTTTTCTCTGAAACTGGGTGAGAAAGATAAATATGAAATCAAGGGTAACTGAGCAAGATAAAGTCAGAGAAGGTACAGTTCTCACTCTTAGAACTTCTTGAGTAGTTCCACTGATTTGAAGTTTAACTGCAACTTGCTCATTTCCTTACTGGCTCCATTTATGACTTTATTAGTGCCTTCTCTCTGTGTGATGATCAATACCCTTAACAACAAATCTTGGAAAACCCCATTGCAAATAGGTATGACAGAGAAGCAAAGACAGGATTCCACTTGGGAGTATACATTTACTATAGGATCCTAAGCATGGAGTGAATTAAGGCACATTGGGAAGGCTTTCTAACTTTGAATTTTTGCTCTCCACCAGTATAAGAGAAAAATATTTTCACCTATAAAAATTTATCTTTTGCTTTACTGAGTGTCTTATAAACATACAAAAGTTCTTTGGGATTTTGAGCTTTTTAGGTTGGCTACATGCTGTTTTATTTTAATATAATTTATTTAGGATTGCATTTCTCTTATAATATTTTTCTATTCCTTAGTTCTTTTTCTTCCATCATCTATTTCTCTCTTCCTCCTTTTCTTTCTTCTTTCCTATCTTCCTTCTTCTGCAAATATTAAGCTTTATGATGTGGCAGGTACTATACCAAGCTGGGGATTTGAGAATGAATATGATTACTCAACCATGTCATAGTCTGAAGAAGTTCATGGGTTGATACTCCAGTGACAGCATAGGGAAATAAATATATGACTGAGGTGTGCTGGTTAGTGTACTCAAGCTCAGGAGTTTTACTGGGGGTAAGAAAGTAGTATAATGTCATTTGGAACAGGCAATATTAGTTAAATAAGGGAGGTTTGGGAAGGGGTCTTAGTAGATAACTGCAGTGGTCATAAGGTAGCTTTTATGAGGTAGGACACTGGAGCCACATACAGGATATCTAGGTTTGTCCTGAATACAGGAGTTTTGGGTATGAGGAAGGTAGGCCAAAAACACAATGACTAATTCTTGAGCTTCATTGTTTTTTGTTGCTAACCAATGAGCACTCACCACACAACACTATGTAAGTCCAACATACGGTTAGACTAAAATGCTTCCATAAATTATTTCTCTGCTTTCAAACAATAGTATCATAAATTTGTCAAGCTTATTTTGGAAGCCAGAGTAGCCCACATGAATCAGTTTTAACTGGGGAGGTTTAGATCTAATCTCAATTAATAATGAACTTCAAATGGGATGTTGTCTTTCCTCCAGCAGTTACCCAAATAAATATAGATTACTTATATTTTGACTCATCCCCAAGGCTCTCACTGTTAAGACACTGGAATTATTGTCAATGGCACAACAAAAAAGGGGAAAAGGAAGGAGGGGACTGGGAAAATAAATTTAAATCCAACTTTTTCATACTAAATACTTCCCTTCTGTTCAATTTTATTATTTTCACAGAGCTATTAAATGTCATGTTTGGAATAAATATCATTAAAATCCAGAGGCAAATGAGAAAAATAACATCTGAATTTAATAAGAAAATATCTGCTTAGAACTACACAAGTTGGTGGAAAGAAAATCCCCTATAGCTCTACTTCTTCCTTATGTTCCGAATTCATCTGCTCCCATCCTCCCTCTTAATTCTCCAACAATAAGTCTTATGACAGTGCATCTAACCAATGAAAGACAACCATCTCCTCTGGCCTAGAATTTTATTAGCTGTTCTAGTTATGATGAAAGAGTGCTTTGTCTTTCCAAAAATGTCTGCAAACCATCTCTTAAACTGGTGATTTGAGAATTTGCACATGATATTTAGCAGTTGCATTCTTTCTAAATGTCAGCCGTGTGCCAGCCAATACACAGATTACAGAACTGAAGTACTTTAATTTTAGAATTTTTAAGAGAAAATATTTGTCATAAACTCACATTAACAAATGGTAAGAAATTATTTTAGTTTGTTTTGAGGGGAATACTGCAATTGGTAAAAGTCAGGTTATGACATTTATTGTAGCTCTTTGGAAATATTGATTTGATTGTGCCACACAGTGTCATCAATTTAGAAATATCTATAATTCTTGTTTTCTGTTACATTATAGAGTCATCTAAAACTTCATTTTACAAATGATTCTACCTAATTGTTTTAATTCCTTCCTAGATCAAGGATTGTAATAAACCAATCTTTGGAGAAAAAAGGAAAGGGGACAAATATTTATCAGTAGTATCACCCATTGCACTTAAGATAGCCAATGTCACTTAAGATCCAGAGACAAATTGGAAAAATACCATCTGAGTTTATGGAGAAAACATCTGTTTAGAACTCTACAAACTGGTGGACAGAACTTCTACTATCACCTCCTCCATATTCTGCCCACTCTTCCCCACACCCTCTCCACTAACTTTCCCCTTAATTTTCCAACAGAATCTAGTGACAATGCACTTAACTAGTGAAAAACAACAGTCTCACTGGCTTTGTGAGTAAGTCTAATAATCAGGAGGAATGGAGGACTGATGTAAGAGGGTATGCATGTGGTTTGAAGCCCTAAACCCACAAGCAGCCCCTCAACTGAGAATCACTACTATATAGATATTTTACATAATATGATTTCCTAATTAATCATAGGCCTATATAAGTAGGGTCACATGAGAGAAACTTATGTACCTCCATAAAATTACTACTTAAAATAGTTGGTAATTTAGTGTTTGTAAACACTGTAATTTAGTGTTTAAGAATTATTGGGATACATTCTTCTTGGGTTTCAGTTCCAAGAAAATTTGTCTTTCCCAATTAAAAACTAACACAAAAATTAAGACTATTAGTAACAAAATAACTGAATACAACAGCATGAATAGTAGTGGAAAACTCATCTAAGATGAAGACCAATCATATCTATGTTTTTCTTTGTTTCTTGGCTGTTAGTAAGCTCTTGCTGCACTTACCTTTTTCTCACATTGCTGTTGAGAATGATCTATATTTCAATTGTTCCCATTATTGGCTGCTTTTCTTCCTAATTTAATGTTGATTCATATGTCTTTGATTTTAAATTGTCTCAAATAATTTTTATGTAAAAAAAACATAAATAGTGCAATTACAAATACACATATCTTCTATTTGTTCCATTTAAGATGAAATAAAATTCCTAAGTTCTTTTGATACTTTCTTTTCATTACTTATATGTAATTATTCAGACTCTTGATTTTTCTTTAAATATCTCTCTTTCCTCTTACCCTAACCATTTTCACTTACAACACTCTAGTCTCAACTTTCCTCATTACTGAATTATTGAAAGTTTCTCAACTGATACTCCTCTACCCAGGTGCTTCTTCTTCTTCTTTGCTTATTCTCCTATTCCTCCTACCCATAAATGATCATTGATCACCACTGTACTCTAACTGCTCTGTACTGATCATTTAATGACCATAATTATAGAAATGAAAGGCAGATATTAAATAAATAACACTATAAATATAATGAATGCTGCAACAGAAATGTACAGGGAAATACTCTAATTTAATGTGGGGTTTCTCAACTTCAGAAATACTGACATTTTGGGCCAGATCATTCTTTGTTGTGGGAGGCTGTCTCATGTACTGTACAATGTTTAGTAGCATCCCTGGCCTCAACTCACCCACTATATACTAGTAGTACTCCCCAGTTGTGTCAAACAAAAATGTCTCTAGACTTTGCCAAATATTCCCTGGGATACAACATTATCCTGCCACCTCTGAGAATCTCTGCTTAGGTCTCGTCCTGGTGAGTTGAGGTGTTTAGTGTGGAAACATTTACCTATGAATGGGCCATTTGTACTTAGAGCTGAAGGACAAATCAAATTTAGTAGGAATTTATGTTGTGAAAGGAATGGGATAGGAGTCTTTTGGAGATAGGAGGGGACTCAGTGTTCTGGGTAGAGAGTCTAATACCTGCAAGACCCTGATGTCTTGATATTCTAGGAGTGGAAAGAAGGCTCATATGGACTAATGTATATAGTGTACTCAGAGAATGGCTACTTCTAAGTTTAAGATGTGTGCCTATCCTGCTAGATTATGTAGACCATGCTTGGAACCAAGAACAATGGGGGAACATGAAAAAATTGAACCAACAATAGTATTTTCAGTGAATGAGGATGGAGGCTAGTAGGCTTGTTGATGACAGAAATGATGAATGTAGTGGAGGTATGGCTAACTGGCTAATGGCATGAGCTTTAGGACTAAGTTGTGTGTGTGTGTGTGTGTGTGTGTGAATTTATATGAATGTAGTAAGTAAATGGTCTTAGAAGACCTTTGAAGGATGACATCTGTTGCTCTCATCCCCTTCAACCTTGAAACCTTAGAGGAAGGGAGGTGAGAGTGAGGCAGAAGGACAGCCTTTCCTGACATGTCTCAGAGCCATCTTATAGGAGTCAAGGAAGGTAGGGGAGCAAAGATTAAAGAGGGTGAGGACATAAGGGAGTTTTCTCCTCAGGAAACTCTAGAGGATACTGTTGAAGGCATGGAAAAGAGGAGTGGAAGGGCTAGTGGGAAAAGAAACATGGATTATTACAGGATGACAGCCTGGTCCAATTTTGGTTTGTGGTAGGCTGTCCTGTTGGGCAAAGAACAGGGAAGAAAGCTGGGAATGTAACACCTAGTGGACTACTTTTGAGTTTCCTGTCTGGAAGTAGTGAACGTTTGTATCTAACAGATTTTGGTATCATGAACTAAATCTCCCTCCACCCTCACTTTTATAATGTCATCCTCTAACCTCTTTCTCCCTGTCCCATCCAGAAACCTGAGAAGCAAGCAGGACCTTCAACAGTGTTTTTCCTCATATCTTCCATTATATTTTTGCTCCATATCAGCTTTTCTCTGCATGACCTGATCTTACTGTTCTCATTCCTTGCCATAAATGCCTCAAATCTGCTGTTTCTTCTTCAAACCTTACGATTTTTAAGGCCTACCTCATATTCTTCCTACTCTATGGCAACTTTCTAGACCATTGTGCCCACAAGTATTGCCTTCTTTCAATCTACATTTAATTAAAAACTGCCTCAAGGTTTCTTTTGTACTGATGTCTTACATATTGCTAACTTTTCATGGAATTTATTGTTTCTAAAATTAAATTGCTTGAAAGCTACTGTCAGTAGCTGGGCCTCTTACTACACCTCAAAAGACTTAAAACAAGACCAGATACAAAAAAGTCACTTAACAATGTGTGAAGTCAGATATATATCACTTTTTCAGGACAGATGCAGAAGAGTATTAGGCTCAACATTATGTGGTGTTTGTACTAAGGTTGTGAATTTGCCTGTGCATTCACTATCTTACACTCCTTATACAGAAAACATCATCTTTGACAGATGACTATAGCATAGAAACAATTTGGCAACTCTAAGTCTTCAGCTTTAGCAACAGGATGGTAAGAGCATCTTTGTGCATGGGTCAAGTCATCAGGAATGCTGGGAATAACATGACCCAGCCAGACCATCTTCAGGAGACTATAAATACAGTGAGGACAGAGGAAAGAACATGAGGGTGAAGGATGTCAAAGGAGATGACTATTAATCAAAAATTTGCCACAAGATTGTGTTATACCATTTAAATTGTGAACTGCTGCAAGGAATATTTCAGAGTGTGAGTAGGGATGTGTTTCAAGTGTAGAGCACTTGCCTAGCAAATGCAAGGCCCTGAATACAAACCCCAGTAGCACTGAAAAAACAAAAGTCAGAGTGTGAACAAATTTCCAATTATCAGTGAATAGGCTTTTGCTTCTGAGGTCACAATGAGGTACTATATCCCTTTACCCCTCTCCCAAATTCACATTTCCAGATCTTTGATGGAAAGGAATGGATATGAGGTAGAGGATTTTTAGTCTCAGAAAAGAAAGGAAGAAGGGTGATGTGTGAATATTTGTCTGACCACTTCAAGCATTCTCAAACAAAAATGTAGTTTAACTATGTTTAGTGTAATAAAACAATCATTTCAACCATCTTCCCCATTCATATACAAGATGGTAAATCAGTTTTCCCACCCTGCCTTTGTTTGGTTGCTCTTTAGCTATTAACAGATTTTCTAGCCTCTTTAGGTTGGAGAGGGGCTGGAGAGCTATAACATAGGCAGAAGCAATACTCTTAACAAGGGTCTGATTAATGCCAAATGTGATGGGAGGGTAATTTCATCATCTTTCCATATCACCTTTCTTTTGTTCCAGTTCAGGTTTACTTTTACCTTTAAAAATTACATTGAGGGATCCAAGATGGCAACTATGGTATGGAAGCAGAGAGCCTGAGCTCTGACTCCCAAACCTCACTGAAATGCTGGAGCCATACTTGACTGAAATAAACCACTAAACAGAATTGACACCCTGAACTTCTAGCCTGTGGAAAGCTTCCCCACAACATGTTACACTGACAAAATTTGAGGGCTTCCACCAGCGCCGCAGCTGCTACCACTGGCTCCAAACCTGCCTGCGAGACATTCTACATACAAAACATGTTAGCACTACACAACACCCAAAATTCCCCCAGCCAGCACAGCCCCTGGGCAGACTGACCCCTCCACACACAAAAAAAACAGAACAACAAACCACGAACTGTATTCTAATACAACAGCAGAGGGGGGTGGGAATGCTGAAAGTGCATTGGAGAAAGGGGGAGGAGGAAGGAGCTAATCTCTGCATGAACTATCAGAAACAAACACTAGAAAGGCAGGAAGGCCGAGAGTGAGTGGGCGATAAACCACTCCCTGAAGCAGGGAGGTAGCACACAGAGCTCATCTACTGAGCCAGTGAGCAGCACCCAAAGTCAAACTGCCCCACAAAATTGGAAAACAAAGAGTGAACCATCATAACACACTGACAGCAGGGGGTGGGGGAGCTGGCAGAACTCTGACCCTGCCCTAGAGAAAGGGGACAGGACAAAGAAATAAGCCCTCAGCATGGAAATCCCAGTAAACAAGCACAGCAAAAAAAACCACCTCCCAAGAAGGACAACTAGTGGACTACAGAGCTTATCTCCTGAACCTGAGGGGGGATTTCAAACTGAATCTGCCACACATCACTGGGGGAGGAGCTGACAAAGCAGCTGCAGCTGAAAGATAACACAGTTATCGGCTGAGGAAATCAATATCCCAGACCACCCTGCATGATCTGGCAAAACTACTTCACCTCACAATTTCAATTCAACTGGTAGACAGAAGAACAAAACACCACTCACAAGCCAACCACCAGGTGAGACCACATCAGAGCTTCTGCTTATATGCCAATATCAGGTATCCTAATACCTGCCAGAGGAATAACTCCAGAACTTAAATTAAGACTGAAATTCTATTGTTCCTGAACCTTATGTTTTTCCTTTTTTTTGTTTGTTTGTTCATTTTTTACCATTGATATTTTTTGGTTTTTGTTTGTTTTGTTATTGTGGGTTTTTGATTTTTAATTTTATTCCTATTATCTTTTTTGTTTTCTTTCTCTTTTTATACTATCAACTTTAATATTATCATCTTCTCATCCCTAATCTCATCACCTTCACTCTCCCTCCTTCTGCTGTGCTAAAATCCATTTCTCCCCTCCCCAAGAACTCCTTCTGCCCCTTCTCACCCACTCTCTTCCCCCCAGCCCTCACATTCCCTTCCCATTCTCCCCCAACCTGTCACCAGACTACCCCTCCCTCGTACACAATATCACCCACTGACCAACCTACTATACCAAATTTACACAACCCTGAACCCCTGCAATCCCTAACACAAGCAACCTCCACTACAACAACAGAAATACACCCAAATATACATAAGGACTACAATAACCAACAGCCCTCACATTGCTTCCCCCACTCACTCCACTTCCCACCTCCCCCTTTAGTACCACCTTATATGACTCCCTAAATTTCTATAGCTGGACTTACAAATGTTAATCCCCCAACTCCCACTACTTATAGATATTACCACCAAGGGTTCTCCTACATAACATTTAAACTACTGGTTGGGTATTAAACCTGTGAATTAGTTATTATTAAATTACACCCAGACCAGGGACATAAATCATGCACTAACTTATCTAAAAACTCAAGAAAGCCATAAAACAAAAATTAAATCAAGGGAAAGAAAACCGGTGACTGAAAACACCAACTAGCCTATCAAGAACATAGTTGTATAGTGGAGCAATGAGAAGAAGAAAAAGGGATGAAACTATTCTCCTCCCAAAAATAATTTAATACAGGATCCAAAAGGATATGAAGAAAACAGATACCCAGTTCTGGACTCCAACAAATCAAAGATAAATGCTACCAAGGAATCCAATGATGTCCAGAAAAACACCTCAAAGAAGAAATCCTGCAAGTAATCACTGAGAATTTCATGTAGATTATGCTACACACAGTTAACCAAAACATACAAGATGCACTCAAGAAATTTCAAGACATCAAGAATAGATAGAAAAAGACACAGAAACAAATGAATGAACTCATAGGATTCTTAAATAAACACCAAAATAAAACAGAGAACACATAAATAGATAAAGGAATTAAAGATGAAAATAGACAATTTTAAAGAGGGAGTAACCTATGACATGGAAAACCTCAGAAAAAAGAATGAAACAGCATCACAAAACACAGTGGGAAGTCACTCCAGCAGACTAGAACAAGTGGAAGACAGAATCTCAGAACTCAAAGATAAAATAGAAATCAAAAGATAAACTTAAAACTGTTAGTCAAACAAGTCAAGATGTGTGAAAGGAACATGCAAGAACTCACCAACTCCATCAAAAGACCAAACCTGAGAATCATGGGCATTGAAGAAGAAAAGATCCAAGCAACAGGGATTCATAATATGTTCAATAAAATAATAACAGAAAATTTCCCAAATCTAGACAAAGTTACACCTATTCAGGTACAGGAAGCATCCAGGACATCAAACAGACTTGACCAAAATAGAACCTCCACACAACATATTATCATTAAAACAACAAGCACAGAGAACAGAGAGAGAATATTGAAGGCTGTAAGAAAGAAAAAACACGTAACATATAAAGGCAAACCCATCAAAATCTCAGCAGATTTCTCAATGGAAACCTTAAAAGCAAGAAGAGCGTGAGGTGAGGTATTCTAGGCACTGAATGAAAGTAACATCAACCATAGGATACTCTATCCAGAAAAACTATCATTCAAAATAGATGCAGCAATAAAAGTCATCCATGGTAAGCAGAAACTAAAGCAATATATGACCACCCCACCACTACAAAAAATTCTTCAAGGGATTTTGCACACAGAATATGAAAGAAAACAAACCAGGAGAGGACAGCAACATCAAACCATAGGAGAAGAAAAGACAAGGAATCAGACAATAACATTGATTTAGTTGCACACAGTCAAACCCTTAAACCACAAAAACAACTAAATGACAAAATCACCACATACCTGTCAATATTAACTCTGAATGTCAACACACTCAACTTCCCCAACAAAAGATACCATTTGGCAAACTGGATGAAAAAGGAAGATCCAACAATCTCTTGCTTACAGGAGACCCATCTCATTGACAGAAACAAGCACTGGCTTAGGGCAAAAGGCTGGAAGAAGATTTACCAAGACAATAGCACCCCAAAACAAGCAGGAGTAGCAGTACTTATCTCACAAAAAGTAGACTTCAAACTTACATTGATCAAATGAGATAAAGAAGGACACTTCATACTATTATAAGGAGAAATACACCAAAAGGAAATAACAATTGTCAACCTATATGCACCTAATCTTTGTGCACACAATTTCATCAAACATAATCTGAAGGACTTTAAAGCACATTTAGACTTCAACACAGTGGTAGTGGGAGACTTTAATACCCCCCATCACCAATAAATAGGTCATCCAAACAAAAACTCAATAAAGAAATTCTAAAACTAAATCACACCATAGATCAAATGGACATAGCTGATGTCTACAGAATATTTCATCCAACATCTGCACAATATACATTCTTCTCAGCAGCCCATGGAACTTTCTCCAAAGTAGATCATATCTTAGGGTACAAAGCAAGCCTCAGCAAGTATAAGAAAATAGAAATAATCACCTGAATTCTATCTGATCACAATACATTTAAACTGGAACTCAACAAAAAAAAACAGCAGCAGAAAATATGCAAACAATTGGAAGCTAAACACTGATCATGGCTTAATGATCAGTGGGTCATCAATGGAATAAAAGAGGAAATTAAAAGGTTCCTGGAGGTTAATGCAAATGACAACACAACCAACTGGAACTTATGGGACACAGCAAAGGCAGTCCTGAGAGGAAAGTTTATAGCCATGAGTGCATATATTAAAAGGACAGAAAGATCTCAAATCAGTGACCTAATGCTACATCTCAAACTCCTAAAAATCAAGAACAAGGAAAACCCAAATCAAGAAGCAGGAGAGAAATAATAAAAATAAATGGTGAAATTAATGAAATAGAGACAAAAATATACATTGAATCAACAAAACAAAAAGCTGGTTCTTTGAAGAAACAAACAAGTTTGACAGGTCCCTGGCAAATCTGAATAAATGAGGGGAGGAAAAAACCCATATCTGTATAACCAGAAATGCAAAAGGGGAGATAACAACATCCACCATGGAAATCCAAGGAATCATCAGAGACTACTTTGAGAACCTATATTCCAATAAATTTGAAAATCTTGAAGAAATGGACACATTTCTAGATACTTATGACCATCCAAAATTGAGCCAAGAAGATATTAACCATATTTTAAAAAAATGTTTATTCATATGTGCATACAATGTTTGAGTCATTTCTCCCCCCACCTCCCACCCCCTCCCTTTGCCCCTGCTCTATTCCTCTCCCCTTCTACACCCTTGCCTCCAGGAAGAAATGGTTCTGCCCTTATGTCTAATTTTGTTGAAGAGAGAGTATAAACAAAAATAAGGACAAAGGGTTTTTGCTAGTTGAGATAAGGATAGCTGTACAAGGAGATTCCTCGTATTGCTTTCAAGTACATATATATTACATTCTAAGCTGATTCTTCTCGAACTAACCTTTCTCTAGTTCCTGTTCACCTTCTCCTATTGGCCTCTGTTGCTTTAAATTTCTGCATTAGTGCCTTTGCATTGAGGATATCCCCAGGCCTCCATTGTGTGCTCTCACCTTATCATGTGATCAAAGTGCCATCCCTTTGTTGTATTTGCCCTGAATCTAAAGTCCACATATGAGGGAAAACATTTGATTATTGGTCTTCTGAGTCTGGCTAAACTCATTCAGGATAATGGTCTCCAGTTCCATCCATTTACTTGTGAATGATAAGATTTCATTCTTCTTTTCTTTTTTTTTTTATTATGCGCATACATTGTTTGGGTCATTTTTCCACCCTGCCCCCTCTCCCCTTCTCAGTTTCAGGCAGGTCCTGTTCTGCCCTTGTGACTGATATTGTTGAAGAAAAGACATAAGCATAATGAGAAAGACAAAGCGTTTTTGCTAGATGAGTTAAGAATAGCTATACAGAAAGATTCCTACTATTGCTATCATGTACCCATGTGTTACATCCCATGTTGATTCAACTCTAACTGATCTTTACATTGGTTCCTGATCCCCTGCTAGTGATAACCTATCATTTTAAGGTTTCTGTATTAGTTCCTCTGGAGTGGGGATATCAAACACTTTCATGTTTTGGGTTTTCTACCTATTCCTATATCTCCTGTATGTGCTCTCCCCTTTTCTTGTGATCCTAGTCCAACAAAATTGCTGCATTTGCCCTAGATCTAAAGTCCACACATGAGGGAGAACATACAATTTTTGGTCTTCTGAGCTTGGCTGACCTTGCTCAGAATGATGTTCTCCAGTTCCATCCATTTACCTGCAAATGATGAGATTTCATTTTTCTTCATGGCTGAGTAAAATTCCATTGTGTGTAAGTACCACATTTTCTTGATCCGTTCATCAGTAGTGGGGCATCTTGGTTATTTCCATAACTTGGCTATTGTGAATAGCACTGCAATAAACATGGGCATGCAGGTGCCACTGGAGTAACCTGTGTTGCATTCCTTTGGGTCTATCCCCAGGATTGGGATTGTTGGATCATATGGCAGGTCTATGTTTAGATTTTTAAGAAGACTCCAAATTTTTTTCCAGAGTGGTTGCACCAGCTTGCATTCCCACCAGCAGTGGATTAGGGTTCCTTTTTTCCAACATCCTTGCCAGCACTTGTTGTTGGTGGTGTTTTGGATGATGGCTATTCTAACAGGGGTGAGGTGGAATCTTAGTGTGGTTTTGATTTGCATTTCCTTTATGGTCAGAGATGGTGAGCATTTTTTCATGGGCTTTTGGCCATTTGAATTTCTTCTTTTGAACAAGTTCTGTTTAGTTCAGTTGCCCATTTCTTAATTGGCTCATTGATTTTAGGAGAGTTTAGTTTCTTACGTTCCCTGTATATTCTGCTTATCAGTCCCTTGTATGATACATAGCTGGCAAATATTTCCTCCCACTCTGTGGGTGGGCTTTTCAGTTTAGAGACCATTTCTTTTGTTGTGCAGAAGCTTTTTAATTTTATGAAGTCCCATTTATTCATCCTTTCTCTTAGTTGCTGGGCTGCTGGGGTTCTATTGAGGAAGTCTTTGCCTATACCTATTTGTTCCAGAGTTTTTCCTGCTCCTTCCTGTAGTAACTTCAGAGTTGCAGGTCTGATATTTAGGTCCTTGATCCATTTTGAGTTGATACTAGAACGGGGTGATAGACATGGATCTAGTCTCATTTCTTGCAGACGGGTAACCACTTTTCCCAGCGACATGTGTTGAAGAGGCTGTCTTTTCTCCATTGTATATTTTTGGCACCTTTGTCAAAAATGAGGTGGGTGTAGTTGTGTGGGTTCATATCTGGGTCCTCCATTCTGTTCCACTGTTCTTCATGTCTGTTTTTGTGTCAGTACCATGAGTTTTTATTGCTATTGCTTTGTAATATAGTTTGAAGTCAGGTATTGTGATACCTCCACCATTGCTCTTTTTGCTGAGTATTGCTATGGCTATCATGGTCTCTTGTGTTTCCAAATGAACTTTAGGGTAGATTTTTAAATCTCTGTGATGAAAGTCATTGGGATTTTGATGAGAATTACATTAAACATGTAGATTGCTTTTGGTAGTATAGCCATTTTTACTATGATGATTCTACTGATACATGAGCGTGGGAGGTCTTTCCATCTTCTGTAGTCTTCCTCAATCACTTTCTTCAGGAGTTTGTAGTTTTCCTTGTAGAGGTCATTCACATCCTTTGTTAAATTTACTCCTAGGTCTTTGATTTTTTTTTTTTTTTGAGGCTATTGCTTATGGATTGTTTCCATATATTCCTTCTCAGTTTGTTCATTACTGGTGTATAGAAAAGCTAAAGATTTCTGTAAGTTGATTTTGTATCCCTGCCACCTTGCTGTAGCTGTTTATGGTGTCTAAGAGTTTTTTCGTAGAGTATTTTGGGTCTTTAAGGTGTAGGATCATATCGTCTACAAATAAGGATATTTTGACAGTTTCTTTACCTATTTGTATTTCTTTTATTTCTTCTTCTTACCTAATTGCTCTGGCTAGAAATTCCAGTACTGTGTTGAATAGGAGTGGGGATAGTGGGCACCCTTGTCTCATTCCTGATTTTAGGGGGAATGGTTTCAGTTTTCACCATTAAGTATGATGTTGGCTGTAGGTTTATCATATATAGCCTTTACAATGTTGAGGTACATTCCTTCTATTCCTAGTTTACTTAGAGCTTTTATCATGAAGTGGTGTTGAATCTTGTCGAAGGCTTTTTCTGCATCTATTGAGATGATCAAGTGGTTTTTGTCTTTGTTTCTATTGATTGCTATATTACATTTATAGATTTGCATATATTGAACCACCCCTGCTTTCCTGAGATGAAGCTAACTTGGTCATGGTGAATGATTTTTCTGATGTGTTGTTGGATTCGGTTTGCCATTATTTTATTGAGGATTCTTGAATTGACATTCATTAGGGAAATTGGCCTGTAGTTCTCCTTTTTGGAGGTGTCTTTGTCTGGTTATGGGATGAGAGAAATATTGGCTTCATAAAATGAGTTAGGCAGTGTCCCTTCCTATTCTGTTTCATGGAACAGTTTAAGGAAGGTTGGCATTAGTTCTTCTTTAAATGTCTGATAGAATTCAGCCGTGAGTCCATAAGGTCCTGGACTTTTTTTGTGGGGGAAAGGCTCTTGATGGCAGCTTCAATTTCTTTTTGTGTTATAGATCTATTCAGGTGATTAATATCCTCTTGGTTCAGTTTTGGGTGGTTGTAAGTTTCTAGAAATCTGCCCATTTCTTTGAGATTTTTTAATGTATTAGAGTATAGGCTCTCAAAGTAGTCTCTGATGATTTCCTGGATTTCCATGGTGCTTGTTGTTATGTCTCCTTTTGAATTTCTGATTTTACTGATTTGGGTTTTTTCTCTCCTCATTTTAGTTAGGTTTTCCAGGGGTCTGTCAATCTTATTTATTTTTTCAAAAAAACAGCTTTTTGTTTCATTTTGTTTCTGTTTCATTGATTTCAGCCCTTATCTTAATTATTTCTTTCCTTCTGCTTGTTTTGGGATTTGTTTGTTCTTGTTTTTCTAGGAGTTCAGCTGTAGTGTTAGGTCATTGATTTGGGATCTTTCTGTCCATTTGATATATGCACTAATGGCTATACACTTTCCTCTTAGGACACCTTTGCTGTGTCCCATCGGTTCTGGTAGGTCTTGTTTTCATTTTCGTGAACTTCCAAGAACCTTTTAATTTTCTCTTTTATTTCATTAGTGACCCATTCATCATTGAGTAACGTGTTGTTCAGCTTCCAATTGTATGTGTTTTTTACTGCTGTTTTTGTTGTTGAGTTCTAGTTTTAATGCATTGTGGCCCAACAGATTATTTTTATTTTCTTATATTTGCTGAGGCTTGCTTTGTGCCCTAAGATATGATCAATTTTGGAAAAGGTTCCATGGACTGCTGAGAACAATGTACATTTTTCAGAAGTTGGATGAAATATTCTGTAGACATCAGCTAGGTTCATTTGGTCTATGGTGTGATTTAGTTCTAGGAAATCTTTGCTGATTTTTTGTTTGGATGACCTATCTAATGGTCTAATGGGTGGTATTAAAGTCTCCCTCTACCACTGTGTTGGGGTGTATACATGCTTTTAGGTCCTTCAGAGTATGATTGGTGAAATTGGGTGCATTGACATTCTGTGCATATAGGTTGATAATTGTTATTTCCTTTTGGTGTATTTCTCCTTTTATTAGTATGGAGTGTCCTTCTTTATCTCGTTTGATCAAAGTAGGTTTCATGTCTACTTTATCTCAGATAAGTATTGCTATCCCTGCCTGTTTGGGGGGCCATTGGCTTGGTAAATATTCTTCTAGCCTTTCACTCTCAGCCAGTGCTTATTTCTGTCGATGAGGTGGGTCTCCTGTAGGCAGCAGATTGTTGGATCTTCCTTTTTTAATCCAGTTTGCCAATCAGCGTCTTTTGATGGGGGAATTTAGTCAAATAATATTCAGTGTTAGAATTGATAAATACATGGTGATCCCTGTCATGTAGTTGTTTTTGTTGATTAAGGGTTTGATTGTGTGCAGCTTAATCAGTGCTACTCTTTACTTC
Source organism: Castor canadensis (assembly GCF_047511655.1). NCBI lineage: Eukaryota > Metazoa > Chordata > Mammalia > Rodentia > Castoridae > Castor > Castor canadensis. The sequence goes on from NC_133390.1 coordinate 48,214,119, forward strand.
CTTGCCTTTTCTTCTCCTGTGGTTTGGTATTGCCTGCCCTTTCATGGTTTTGTTTGTTTTCATTTTTTGTGTGAAGAATTCCTTGGAGAATCTTTTGTAGTGGTGACTTGGTGGTCATATATTGTTTTAGTTTTTGCTTATCATGGAAGACTTTTATTGTTCATCTATTTTGTTTTTGGTTTTGTTTTTTTTATTCATATATGCATACAATGTTTGGGTCATTTCTCCCCCCTTCCCCTACCTCTGCCTCCTCCTTCTCCCACCCAAACCCCCTCAACACCTGGCAGAAACTATTTTGCCCATATTTCTAATTTTGTTGAAGAGAAAGTATAAACAATAATAGGAAGGACCAAGGGTTTTTGCTAGTTGAGATAAGGATAGCTATACAGGAAGTTGACTCGCATTGATTTCCTGTGCAGGTGTGTTACCTTCTAGGTTAATTCTTCTTGATCTAACCTTTTCTCTAGTTCCTGGTCCCCTTCTCCTATTGGCCTCAGTTGCTTTAAAGTATCTGCTTTAGTCTCTCTGCATTGAGGGCAACAAATGGTATCTAGTTTTTTAGGTGTCTTACTTATCTTTATACCTCACTTGTGTGCTCTCCCTTTATCATGTGGTCAAAGTCCAATCCCCTTGTTGTGTTTGCCCTTAATCTAATGTAAACATATGAGGGAGAACATATGATTTTTGTTCTTTTGGGCCAGGCTAACCACACTCAGAATGATGTTCTCCAATTCCATCCATTTACCAGCGAACAATAACATTTCATTCTTCTTTATGGCTGCATAAAATTCCGTTATGTATAGATACCACATTTTCTTAATCCATTCATCAGTAGTGGGGCATCTTGACTATTTCCATAACTTGACTATTGTTAATAGTGCTGCAATAAACATGGGTGTGCAGGTGCCTCTAGAACAACCTGTGTTGCAGTCTTTTGGGAATATCCCCAACAGTGGGATTGCTAGATCATATGGTCGATCAATGTTTAGTTTTTAAAGTATTCTCCAAATTTTTTTCCAGAGTGGTTGTACTAGTTTAAATTCCCACCAACAGTGTAAGAGGGTTCCTTTTTCCCCGCATCCTCTCCAACACCTGTTGTTAGTGGTGTTGCTGATGATGGCTATTCTAACAGGGGTGAGGTGGAATCTTAGTGTGGTTTTAATTTGCATTTCCTTTATTGCTAGAGATTGTGAGCATTTTTTCATGTGTTTTTTGGCCATTTGAATTTCTTCTTTTGAGAAAGTTCTGTTTAGTTCACTTGCCCATTTCTTTTTTGGTTCATTAATTTTGGGATAATTTAATTTTTTAAGTTTCCTATATATTCTAGTTATCAGTCCTTTGTCTGATGTGTAGCTGGCAAATATTTTCTCCCACTCTGTGGGTGTTCTCTTCAGTTTACAGACCATTTCTTTTGTTGAGCATAAGCTTTTTAGTTTTATGAAGTCCCATTTATCTATGCTATCTCTTAGTTGCTGTGCTGCGGGGTTCCACTGAGAAAGTTCTTACCTATACCTATTAATTCCAGAGTATTTCCTACTCTTTCTTGTATCAACTTTAGAGTTTGGTGTCTGATATTAAGATCTTTGATCCATTTTGAGTTAATATTGGTATAGGGTGATATAATTGGATCTAGTTTCAGTTTTTTGCAGACTGCTAACCAGTTTTCCCAGCAGCTTTTATTGAAGAGGCTGTCTTTTCTCCATGGTATATTTTTAGCGCCTTTTTCAAAAACAAGTTGGTTATAGTTGTGTGGCTTCATATCTGGGTCCTCTATTCTGTTCCACTGGTCTTCATGTCTGTTTTTGTGCCAGTACCATGCTGTTTTTATTGTTATTGCTTTGTAATATAGTTTGAAGTCAGGGATCGTGATACTTTCAGCATTGTTCTTTTGACTGAGAATTGCCTTGGCTATTCATGGCCTCTTGTGTTTCCATATAAATTTAATGGTAGATTTTTCAATCTCTTTCATGAATGTCATTGGAATTTTGATGGGAGTTGCATTAAACATGTAGATTACTTTTGGGATTATAGACATTTTTGCTATGTTGATTCTACCAATCCATGAGCATGGGAGATCTCTCCACTTTCTATAGTCTTCCTCAATCTCTTTCTTCAGAAGTTTATAGTTTTCCTTGTAGAGCTTGTTCACATCCTTTGTTAGGTTTACACCTTGGTATTTGATTTTTTTTGAGGTTATTGTAAATGGAATTGTTTTCATGTATTTTTTCTCAATTTGTTCATTATTAGTGTATAGAAATGCTAATGATTTTTCTATGTTGATTTTATATCCTGTTTCCTTGCTGTAGCTATTGATGGTGTCTACAAGCTTCTGAGTAGAGTTTTTTGGGTCTTTAAGGTATAGGATCATGTTGTATGGTATAATTTCTGTTTTCTTATATTTGCTGAGGCTTGGTTTTTGCCCTAGGGCATGATCTATTTTGGAGAGGTTCCATGGGCTGCTGAGAAAACAACAAATAGGTCCATTTGATCTATTGTATATTTTAGATCTAGGATTTCTTTATGATTTTTTGTTTGGATGACCTATCTATTGATGATAATGGGCTGTTAAAGTCTCCCACAACCACTGTGTTGGAGTTAATATATGCTTTTAGGTCCTTCAAGGTATGTTTGATGAAATTGGGTGTGTTGACATTGGGTGCATATAGGTTGATAATTGTTATTTCCTTTTGGTCTATTTTCCCTTTTATTAGTATGGAATGTACTTCTTTATCTCGTTTGATCAATGTAGGTTTGAAGTCTACTTTGTCAGAGATAAGTATTGCTACTCCTGCCTGTTTTTGGGACCATTGGCTTGGTAGATCTTCTTCCAACCTTTCATCCTAAGCCTATTCTTATTTCTGTTTGTGAGATGGGTCTCCTGTAAGCAACAAATTGTTGCATCTTCCTTTTTAATCCATTTTGTCAAATGGTGCCTTTTGATGGGGGAATTAAGTCCATTAACATTAATTGTTAGTACTGATAGGTATGTGGTGATTCCTGTCATTTAGTTGTCTTAGTTGTTTGAAGGTTTGATTGTGTGTACCTAAGTTGAGTTTACTCTCTACTGTCTTGCTTTTTCTTTTCTGTAGTTTGGTGCTGCTTGTCCTTTCATGGTTATGTTGGGTTTCATTTTCTGTGTGCAGAATCCCTTGAAGAATTTTTTGTAGTGGTGGCTTTGTGGTCACATATTGTTTTAGTTTCTGCTTATCATGGAAGACTTTTATTGCTCCATCTATTTTGAATGATAGTTTTGCTGGTTTGAAGTTATTTTCATTCAGTGCCCGGAAGATCTCACCCCACACTCTTCTTGCTTTTAATGTTTCTGTTGAGAAGTCTGCTGTGATTTTGATTGGTTTACCTTTGTATGTTATTTATTTTTTCTCTCTTACAGCCTTCCATATTCTTTCTCTAGTTTCTGTACTTGTTGTTTTAATGATGATATGTTGTGGGGTAGTTCTATTTTGATCTGTTCTGTTTGGTGTTCTGGAGGTCTCTTGCGTCTGTATGGGAATAGATTTCTGTAGATTTGGGAAATTTTCTGTAATTTTTTTGTTGAATACATTATGCATTCCTTTTGCTTGCACCTCTTCACCTTCTTCAATGCCCATGATTCTCAGGTTTGGTGTTTTGATGGAGTCAGTGAGTTCATGCATTTTGTTTTCACAACTCTTGAGTTGTTTAACTAATAGTTCTTCATTTTTTCCTATAATTACCATTTCATCTTCAAGTTCTGAGATTCCATCTTCTGTTTGTTCTATTCTGCTGGAATGACTTTCCATTTTGTTTTGTATTTCTGTTTCATTCTTTTTTCTGAGGTTTTCCATACCATGGTTTACTTCCTCTTTAATATTGTCAATTTTTGACCTTAATTCATTTATTTCTCTGTTTGTGGTAGTCTCAATGTCAGTTTGTTGTTTATGTAGGGCTTCTGTGATTACATTTATTTGTTTTTGTGTTTTTTCATATTCTTTATTTTTGTCCTCTTGGAATTTCTTGAGTGCTTCCTGTACATTTTGGTTGACCATGTCTAGTAACATCTCTATGAAATTCTCATTAATTACTTGTAATATTTCTTCTTTAAGGGTGTTCTTGTGTGCTTCATTGGGTTCCTTGGTATAGTTTATCTTTGTTTTGTTGGGGTCTGGGTCTGGGTATCTGTTTTCTTCATTTTGTTCTAAATCCTGTAGTACTTAATTTTCTGGGAGTAATACTTTCCTTCCCTTTTTGTTCTTCCCATATTTACACTAGGTAATGTTTCTATCCCTGAACTATGTGTAATTTAGTATTAGTTGGGTAGCAATATTAATACTAACAAAAGCAAGAGAGAAGGATAAAAAAGAGAGAGAGATGGAAAGATAAAAGGAATAGAGAGTAAAAGAGAAAAGAAAATGGTAGAGATGGTTGATGATCAAACAGTAAATCAGGCAACAAATCCCTTAAAGAAGGGAAAAAAGTAAAAATTAAAAATTAAAAAAAAATTCACCAGTTCTAGAGTAGTCAAATTGCAGTCTTAGTTATTCTGATGTTAGTTCTTTAGCATCCAGACCTGTCTGTGTGTGTCTCTTAGGTAGGTTTGGAGCCTTCCTGTGGCAAGTGGATGGTGGGAGGAGTCCCACAGGCCTTCAGGTGGAGGCCTTTAGTTGAGGTGAAGTAGTGGCTTTTGAGCATGGGCTTGGCATGCCTGAAGGGCACAGGCCAGTGGAATGGAGATACTGCATGTCTATGGATCCTTGGCTTGACAGGCTTGGGGGGTGCGGTCAAGCAGAATGGAGATAGTCTGTGTGTTGGTCCCTGGCTTGGCAGACCTTAGGGGCACAGCCTTGCAGAATGAATATTGTGCAGCGCTGGGCAGGCTTTGGGGGCGTAGTGGGCAGAGCAGAGATTGTGCAGGGCTTGGGAGCACAGCCCAGTGAGACAGAGCTCCTGTAGGGCTGTGCCAGCCTTGGGGGGGCATGGCCTGGTGGAGATCGTAGGTGTCTGTGGATCCCTGGCCTTAAAGGCTTGTCCCACGGAGATCCTGTGAGTCTGAGGGTTGGGAGTTTGGGGTAGCACAGCCCTAGTGGGGCAAAGGAGCAGGGGTGGAGGATTGGATATCACATGGGGTATGGAGCAGTGGCTCCATGGGCCTATGGGGTGGGGCTTGGCATGCAGCGCCTGCTATTCTTTTAGTATATGGTGGGGTGGGGAAGCCTCCCATGAGCTAGGGGTTCAGAGTGCTGATGTTTCAGCTCTCCCTGGTGTTTTACCTCATTCAAGCAAGTCTGCAGCTTCCTGTCAAAGTCCCTGGATCATGGAGAACAGAAGGTTTGTGGCTGTTTTCTGGTTGCTATCTTGGGTCCCCTCCCCCCATTGTGTATAAATACAACATTTTCTTAATCCATTTATCAGTAGTAGCATCATGGCTGTTTCCACAACTTTGCTATTGTGCATAGTGCTCCAAAAGACATGGGTGTGGAAGTGCCTCTGGAGTAACCTGTGTCACTCCTTTGTAACTTGTGTCAAACTCCTTTGGGTATATACACCCAGGAGTGGGATTGCTGTACCATATGGCACATCTATGTTTAGATTTTTAAGAAGCCTCCAAATGTTTTTTCCAGAGTGGTTGTACTAGTTTCCATTCCCACCAGCAGTGTATGAAGGTTCTTTTTTCCCCACATCCTCACCAACACCTGTTGTTTGTGGTGTTTCTAATGATGGCTATTCTAACAGGGGTGAGGTGGTTTTGACTTGCATTTCCTTTATTGCTACAGATGGTGAGCATTTTTTCATGTTTTTTGGCCATTTAAATTTTGTCTTTTGAGAAAGTTCTGTTTAGTTCACTTGCCCATTTCTTTATTGGTTCATTACTTTTGGGAGAATTTAGTTTTTTAAGTTCCCTATATATTCTGGTTATCAGTCCTTTGTCTGATGTATAGCTGGCAAATGTTTTCTCCCATTCTGTGGGTGGTATCAACAGTTTAGAGACCATTTCTTTTGTTGAGCAGAAGCTTTTTATTTTATGAAGCCCCATTTATCTATACTTTCCCTTAGTTGCTGACCTGCTGGGGTTCTATTGAGGAAGTCCTTGCCTATACCTATAACTTCCAAAGTGTTTCCTACTCTTTCCTGTAACAACTTTAGAGTTTTGGATCTGATATTAAGGTCCTTGATCCATTTTAGGTTGATACGGGTGATAAACATGGATCTACTTTCATTTTTTTGCAGACTGCTAACCACTTTTCCCAACAGCTTTTGTTGAAGAGGCTGTCTTTTCTCCATCATATATTTTTGGCACCTTTGTCAAAAATAAGTTGGGTATAGTGTGGATTCATATCCAGGTCCTCTATTCTGTTCCACTGGTCTTCATGTCTGTTTTTGTGACACTACCATGCTGTTTTTATTGCTATTGCTTTGTAATATAGTTTGAAGTTGGGTATTGTGATACCTCCCAGTGTTGTTGTTTTTACTAAGTATTGCCTTGGCTAGTTGTGGCCTCTTGTGTTTCCATATATATTTAACGGTAGATTTTTCAATCTCTTTGATGAATGTCATTGGGATTTTGATGGGAATTGCATAAAGCATGTAGATTACTTTTGGTAGTATAGACATTTTTACTATGTTGATTCTACCAATCCATGAGCATGGGAGATCTCTCCACCTTCTGAACTCTTCCTCAGTCTCTTTCTTCAGGGGTTTATAGTTTTCCTTGTAGAGGTCATTCGCATCCTTTGTTAAGTTTACTCCTAGATATTTGATTTTTTTTTGAGGTTATTGTAAATGGAATTGTTTTCATATATTCTTTCTCAATTTGTTCATTATTAGTGTATATAAAAGCTAATGATTTTTGTATGTTTATTTTATATCCTCCTACCTTGCTATAGCTGTTGATGTTGTCTAGGAGTTTTTGGGTAGAGTTTTTTGGGTCTTTAAGGTATAGGATCAGATCATCTTGAAATAGGGATGTTGTGACTGTTTCTTTACCTATTTGTATTTCTTTTATTCCCTCTTCTTGCCTAATTGCTCTGGCTAGGAATTCTAGTACTATGTTGAATAGGAGTGGGGATAGTTGGCATCCTTGTCTCATTCCTGATGTTAGGGGATGTGATTTCAGTTTTTTACCATTAAGTATGATGTTGGCTGTAGGTTTGTCATGTATAGCTTTTATAATGTTGAGGTACTTTCCTTCTATTCCTAGATTTCTTAGAGCTTTTATCATGAAATTGTGTTGGATCTTGTTGAAGGCTTTATTCTGCATCTATTGAGATGATCAAGTGGTTTTTGTCTTTGCTTCTATTAATGTGCTGTATTACATTAATTGAGTTGTGTATGTTCAACCACCCCTGCTTTCCTGGGATGAAGCTGACTTGGTCATGGTGGATGATCTTTTTGATGTGTTGTTGAATTCAGTTTGCCATCATTTTATTGAGGAGTTTTACATCAATTTTCATTAAGGAGATTGGCCTGTAGTTCTCCTTCTTGGTGGTGTCTTTGCCTAGTTTTTGGATGAGTGTAATACTGGCTTCACAGAATGAGTTAGATTGTTTTCCCTCCCTTTCTATTTCATGAAACAGTTTAACTGGAGTTGGTATTAGTTCCTCTTTAAATGTCTGATAGAATTCAGCAGAGAATCCATCAGGTCCTCGACATTTCTGTTTTGGGAGATGATTGCTGCTTCAATTTCATTTTGTGTTATAGATCTATTCAGGTGATTAATGTCCTCTTGGTTCAATTTTGGATGATCATAAGTATCTAGAAATCTGTCCATTTCTTCAAGATTTTCAAATTTATTAGAATATAGGTTCTCAAAGTAGTCTCTGATGATTTCTTGGATTTCTGTGGAGATTTTTTTATCTCCCCTTTGGCATTTCTGATTTTACTGATTTGGGTTATTTCTCTCCTCATTTTAGTCAGGTTTGCCAGGGGTCTGTTGATTTTGATTATTTTTTCAAAAAAGCAGCTTTTTGTTTCATTAGTTCTTTGTATGTGTTTTTTGTTTCTATTTCATTGATTTCAGCACTTATTTTTATTATTTCTCTCCTGTTTGTTTTGAGATTTGCTTGTTCTTATTTTTCTAGGAGTTTGAGATGTAGTATTAGGTAATTGATTTGAGATCTTTCTGTCCTTTTAATATATGCACACATTGTTCTAAACTTTCCTCTTAGGGCTGCCTTTGCTGTGTCCCATAGGTTGTGGTAGGTTGTGTTTTCATTTTCATTATCTTACAGGAACCTTTTAATTTCCTCTTTTATTTTATCAATGACCCATTGATCATTGAGCAATGTGTTGTTTAGTTTCCAACTGTTTGCATGTTTTTTGCTATTATTTTTGTTGTTGAGTTCTAGTCTTAATGCATTGTGATCAGTAGAATGCATGGTATTAATTCTATTTTCTTATATTTGCTGAGGCTTGCTTTGTCCTCTAGGATATGTTCAATTTTGGAGAAGGTTCCAATGGGCTGCTGAGATGAAGGTATTTTATGATGTTTTGTTTGGATGACCTTTCTATTGGTGATAGGGGGGTATTTAAGTCTCCCACTACCACTGTGTTGGAGTTTGTATATGTTTTTAGGTCCTTCAGAGTATGTTTGATGAAATTGGGTGTGTTGATGTTGGGTGCATATAGGTTGATAATTGTTATTTCCTTTTAGTGTATTTCCCCTTTTATTAGTATGGAATGTCCTTCTTTATCTTGTTTGATCAATGTAGGTTTGAAGTCTACTTTGTCCAAGACAAGTATTGCTACTCCTCCCTGATTTTGGGGACCAGTGGCTTGGTAAATCTTCTTCCAGCCTTTCACCCTAAGCCTATGCTTGTTTCTGTTGATGAGATGCATCTTCTGTAAGCAGTAAATTGTGAGATCTTCCTTTTTAATCCAGTTTGTCAAATGGTGTCTTTTGACAGGAGAATTAAGACCATTAAATTTCAATATTACCATTGATAGGTATGTGGTGATTCCTGTCATTTAGTTGTTTAGTTGTTTAAGAGTTTGATTGTGTGCAGCTAAATCAATGTTACTCTCTATTTTCTTTCCTTTTCTTCTCCTGTGGTTTGGTACTGGCTGTCCTTTCATGGTTTTGTTTGCTTTACTTTCTGTGTGCAGAATTCCTTGAAGAATCTTCTATATTGGTTTCTTTGTGGTCATACATTGTTTTAGTTTCTGTTTATCATGGAAGACTTTTATTGATCCATCTATTTTGAATGATAGTTTTGCTGGGTAGAGTATCCTAGGGTTCAAGTTATTTTCATTCAGTGCTGGGAAGATCTTGCACCATGCTCTTCTTACTTTTAAGGTTCCTGTTGAGACATCTGCTGTGATTTTGATGGGCTTATCTTTTTATGTTATTTGTTTTTCTCTCTTACAGCCTTCAATATTCTTTCTCTAATCTCTCTGCTTGTTGTTTTAATGATAATATGTCTTGGGGTATTTCTATTTTGGTCAAGTCTATTTGGTGTCCTGGAAGCTTCCTGTACCTGAATGGGCATAGTTTTCTCTAGATTTGGGAAATTTTCTGTTATTATTTTGTTGAATATATTATGCATTCCTCTTGCTTGGACCTCTTCTTCAATGCCCATGATTCTCACGTTTGGTCTTTTCATGGAGTCGGTGAATTCTTCCATATTCTTTTCACAGGTCTTAAGTTGTCTGACTAGTAGTTCTTGAGCTTTTCCTTTAATTACCATTTCATCTTCGAGTTCTGAGATTCTGTCTTCCTCTTATTCTAGTCTGCTGGAGTGGCCTTCCATTTTGTTTTGTATTTCTCTTTTGTTCTTTTTTCTGAGGTCTTCCATAACATAAGTCACTTCCTCTTTAATATTGTCAATTTTCACCCGGAGTTCATTTATCTCTCTGTTTATGGTGTTCTTTGTTTCACGTTGGTGTTTATATAGGGCTTCTATAGTTTCTTTTATTTGTTCTTGTGCTTTCTCATACTCTTTGTTTTTGTTGTCTTGGAATTTCTTGAGTGTCTCCTGTACATTTTGGTTGACCATATGTAGTATCGTCTCTGTGAAATTCTCATTGATTACTTGCAGGATTTCTTCTTTCAGATTATTGTTGTGGGTTTCGTTGGGTTCCTTGGTATAGTTTCTCTTTGTTTTGTTGGAGTCTGAATGTGGGTATCTATTTTCTTCATTGCCCTATGGTTCCTATACTAATTTGTTATTGGGGAGAAAATGGTTTCCATCCTTTTTCTGTTTTTCATCATTCCACTTGGTGTTTTTACTGTCTCTCTACTTTGTGTAATTTAGTAATATCTAGTTTGTAATAGTAAAAATAATGATATCTAGAATGGAAGGGTAAGAGGAAAAAGAAAGCAAAGAAAGAAAAGGAAAAATAAAAAATAGAGAACCAAAGAAATTAATAGGGAGAGATACTGTACTAATAACTAGTAAACTAAACAAGCATTAGAGAGACAGAGAAAAATGAAAAAAGAAGAGAGAAAAAGAAAAAAGAAAAAAAATCCTACTTTCAGATGCAATAAATTTTCAGTCTTAATAGTTCTTGTGTTACTCCTTTAGCATCCAGTCCTGGTTTTGGTGTTTGAGTAGTAGCTCTATCGTTGTCTCACTAAAGGAAAAAAATATATAATAATAATAAAAAGAAGAAAAAATTTAAAAATAGAAAAGATATATAAAACTATAGAAGAATAAAAATTTCTGGTCCAGAAAACATGACATTTCAGTCTTAGTAGTTCTGTTGCTCCTTCAGCATGCAGTATTGGTGTTGGTATTTAATCAGTAGCACTGTGGCTGTGTTGCCAGGTGGTTGGGTCAGGAGACAGCTTTGTGAACTCTGTCTGGTCTGTTGCAGGCTGCAGCTCACCTGCCACCTACTGCCAAACAGCTGCTACTGCAGGCTTTATTTATTGAAGTTCACTGGAGGGAGCCATCACACCCACCTACTCTGGCAGGCTTTGTTTATTTAGAGTTCTGCAGAGCACCTGCCCCTCCCCTCTTCTCCAGTGGACAGTCCTACAAGCCAGCTGCAGTGGCAGGCTTCATTTTCAAAGTTTGCATGGGGAACCACCCTTCCCCAATTCTCTGGTGGAGTGTTCAGCACGTTAGCCACTGTTGCAACCTTTGTTCATTTAAAGTTCACTGGGGAGAGCCACCACACCACCTTCTCCCACAGGCTTTGTTTGTTTAGAGTTTGTGTGGTAGCCTGCCCCTCCCCTTTTCTATGATTTATAGTAGTACAAGCCTGCTACAGTTGCAGTCCTTGTTTGTTTAGAGTTCACGCAGCGAACTTCCCTTCCCCCATCCTCCAGTGGAGCGTCCCACATGTCAGCCACTGTTGCAAGCCTTGTCCATCCAAAGCTCTCTGGCAGGAGCCTCCAAACCCACCTTCTCTGGCAGACTTCTTTATTTAAAATTCGCATGGGCGACTGACCCTCACCCTTTCTCTGGAGCACTCAGGCACTCTACCCTCTTTGCTATGTGTCCTTTTCAGTTCCATTTTTTTTAATTCAGTTTTTTTTTTCCCTAGGGCGGGGATCAGACTGTCCAGGGGGCTATGCTGGTTTATCCCAGGGGTGGCTGTGGGCATACTGCATGATGCTGATTTGCTCACCTGTTGGTCTGCACCTCCCAAGCAGGTTAAGATCCTGTGCCTGGTGGTGCGGGAGCCCTCCTGGTTTCTCTGTATAAAGTGGTGTGGACAAGGGAGGTATGAGGACAGGTAAGACACCCAAAAAACAAGATAGCATTTGTTGCCCTCAATGCAGAGAAACTAATGCAGATACTTTAAAGTGACAGAGGCCAATAGGAGAAGGGGACCAGGAACTAGAGAAAAGGTTAGTTCAGGAAGAATTAATTTAGAATGTAACACATATGTACAGAAAAGCAATGCAAGTAAACTCCCTGTATAACTGTCTTTATCTCAACTAGCAAAAACCCTTGGTCCTTCTTATTACTGCTTATACTCTCTCTTCAACAAAACTAGAGATAAGGGCAAAATAGTTTCTGTCTGGTAGCGAGGGGGCAGGGAGGGAGAGGGAGGTGGTGGGGAGAAAGGGGAAGGGGTGGGGGGAAGGGGGGAGAAATGACCCAAACATTGTATGCACATATGAATAAAAGAAATTAAAAAATAAAGTGGTGTGGAGAAGCTATATGTGGGATGGGGGTTTGGGAGTGTTGGAATTTTGCTTCTTCTTGGTGGTTTTTCCTGCCAAGTGTGTCTCCAGAATCTCAGCAAGATTTCTGCTTTATGGAACTCACGCTATCTGCTTCCTCCCTCTAGTTGCCATCTTGGAACCTCTCTCGATATTAACAAAATGAAATTGAAGCAGCAATAAAGAGTCTCCCAAAAAAGAAAAGTCCTGGACCTGATAGATTCTCTGCTGGTTTCTATCAGACCTTTAAAGAAGAACTAATACTAACTCTCCTTAAACTTTTCCACAAAAAAGAAAGGGAAGAAACACTGTCTAACTACCATCAAAATCCCAAATGGCATTAATCACAGAGATTGAAAAATCTACTTAAAGTTCATTGGGAAACCCAAGATAGCCAAGGCAATACTCAGTAAAATGAACAATGCTGGAGGCATCACAATGCCTGACTTCAAACTATAGTACAGAACCATAGCAAAAAAACAGCATGGTTCTGACACAAAAACAGATATAAAGACCAGTGGAACAGAATGGAGGACCTGGATATGAATCTACACACAGCTTTGACCACCTTATTTTTGATGAAGGTGCCAAAAACACACAATGGAAAATTGACAGCCTCTTCAACAAATGTTGCTGGGATTAGTGGTTATCTGCTGGCAGAAAACTGAAACTAGATCCATTTTTATCACCCTGCACTAATGTCAACTCAAATTGGATCAAGGACCTTAATATCAGACCTGAAACTCTGAAGCTAGTACAGAAAAGAGCAGGGCATACTCTAGAAGGAATAGGTATAAGCAAGGACTTCCTCAATAGAACCCCAGCAGCTCAGCAACTAAGAGATAGAATGGACAAGTGGGACTATGTGAAATTAAAAAGCTTCTGTACAACAAAAGAAATGGTCTCTAAACTGAAGCGACCACCCACAGAGTGGGAGAAAACATTAAAGGACTGATAACAAGAATATACAGGGAGCTCAAATAACTAAACTCTCCCAAAACAATGAACCAATAAATAAATGGGCAACTGAACTAAACTGAACTTTTTCAAAAGAAGAAAGCCAATGGCCAAAAAATACATGAAAAAATGCTCACCATCCCTGGCCATAAAGGAAATGCAAATCAAAACCACACTAAGATTCCACCTCACCCCTGTTAGAATAGCCATCATCAAAAACACCATCAACAACAAATGTTGGTGAGGATGTGGGGAAAAAGGAACCTTCATACACTGCTGATGGGAATGCAAGCTAGTACAACCACTCTGGAAAACACTGTGAAGGCTTCTTAAAAAATTAAAAACAGATGTGCCATACGATCCAGCAATCCCACTTCTGGGGATATACCGAAAGGAATGCGACTCAGGTTACTCCATTGGCACCTGCACACCCTTGTTTACTGTGGCACTATTCACAATAGCCATGCTATGGAAACAGCCAAGATGCTCCACTACTGACAAATGGATTAAGAAAATATGGTATTTATACACAAAGGAATTTTACTCAGCCATGAAGAAGAGCATGTAAATGGATGGAACTGAGGAACATCATCTTAGGCAAAGTTAGCCAGGCTCAGAAAACCAAAAATTGTATGTTCTTCCTCGTATGCAGACTTTAAACCTAAAAAAATGCATTAATATTATTGGACATGTATCACACACTAAGGTGAGAACACATACAGAAGGAATAGGGAAAAGTAGGAAACCCCAAACTTAAAAGTGTTTGATGTGTCCACTGTAGAGGAGTTAATATAGTAACATTAAAATGACAGACGACACAATGGGAAGGTGACCGGGAAGTAATGAAGAGGTCTGGTAGAGATGAACCAATTCAGGTTGTAATACACATGTGCATACATGTGCATGGAAGCAATGCTAGGAATCTCTCTATATAGCTATCCTTATCTCAACTAGCAAAAACGCTTTGTCTTTCTTATTATTGCTTATGTCTTCTTTTCAACAAAATTGGAGAAAAGGGCAAAACAGGTTCTACCTGGCAGCGAGAGGGATGAGGAGGAGTGAGAGGGTGCAGGGGAGGGGAAGGGGGCAAGGAGGAGAAATGGCACAATGTATGCACATATGAATAAATAAATATAAAAATAAAATATGTGCTGAGTTTCAGTTTAGTTTTTCAGGTTGCAATGCCTCCTTTGTGTTCTGAAGTCATCATCCACATCTAAATCTATGGTCAGTTCAGAAATAAATGTACTAAATTTGTAACAGGCTAATGCATTAACTGTGCCTTTTACTCTCTGATGCTGTGACTTCTTGGGGTCTTGTTGATGTTGGAGGAATTGCACTCAGAGGTAGTAAACAACTCTCCTTCCAGCACATTTTCCATATGTACACCAAACTCTGTTAGTCAGCCTTCTCATTGCTGTGACAAATGTAGAGAGAAACTGTTTGAAAGAAGGAAAGATTTATTTTGGCTCACAGTTTCATTGGTTTCAGTCGATGAATCTATTGCTCCATTGTTAAGGAGTTGTGGTGAGGCAGAATGTCATGGCTTTAGGAAAATGTGGTGGCGAAAGCTGCTTACCTCTTGGCAGCCAGGAAGCAGAGTAAGCAAACAGAAAGGGGCCAGAGATAAGGTATATCTTTCCAGGACATGTCTACAGTGACCAGATTCTCCTAACAAGTTCCCATCTTTCATAGTTTCACATCTCCCAATAGTCTATTCAGAATCTGAATCCATCAGCAGATCAATCCTTTGATAAAGGCAAAGCCCTCAGGGTTCAATCACTTCCCCAAATCCTCAGCTTTGAACATTGCTTGCATTGGGGACCAAACTTTCAATAGATGAGCTTTTTGGGGGTATACTTCATTTCCAAGCCATAATACAAACAATCCAGATGCCAAAGTCCAACTACTTCCTTTTTCCAGGCCACTATCTATTTTCCCTAATTATCCCAGGAATAGGTAACAAACAATTCAGGAAATCCTCTGTACTCCAGAGCCTGCTGAAATTATTCCACTAGCTTATCTTAAACCTGTTTACCTTGTCTCATCTGTCCCTGTCCCTTTCTGCGGAAAACACAATAGAGACTTTTGCTCATATTTTCCCATCATTCCTCTTCCTCTTGACCTGTGTGGTCCCCCATGTCTGGCATTCCACTTTCTCTTGGGATCTGAGAGTAGTTCTTTTTTTCATTGACATCCATCCCCTGATCTTTTGTCCTCACCATACTTAAATGGTAATAAATCTCTATTTTTAAAACACTAAGATTTCATCTCACCCTAGTTAGATTGGCTATCACCAAGAACAAAAGAACAACAAATGTTGGTGAGAATGTGGTGAAATAGGAACCCTTATACACTGTTGATGGGAATATGAATTAGAACAATCATTACAAAAAACAGTATGGGGATTCCTTAAAAAACTATAAATAGCAGTGCCATAAGATCCAGTGATATCACTTCTGGGTATATACTCAAAGGAATGTAAGTCAGAATACAATAGAGACACTTGCACACCAATGTTTATTACAGCACTGGTCACAATAGTTCAAGCTATAGAAACAACCCAGATGCCCTACAAATAATGAATGGATTAAGAAATTGTAGAATTTTATTCAGCCATAAGGAAGAATTGATACCACATGTTTTGAAGGCAAATGGATGTAATTGGAGGACATGGTGTTAAGTGAAGTAAGCCAGGTTCAGAAAGAAAAAGGTCACTTGCTTTCTCTCATATGTGGAAGGCAGATACAAAAATAAACGCATACACAAAAACAAACATGATCATATACAATCTTATATGTAAAACCTATTTGTAATGGTGGAACTACTCTATGGAACTTGAGGAAGGAGGGAAAGGAAAAGAGAATGATAGAATATCAACGATATTGAAATACATCTGTGCAAGTAGAGGATACAGTGATATGTATTGAAAGCTGTTGAATTTCAGGATGGGAGGGAAGTGGTAAAGGTGAGTAATGGAAAGGGTTGAACTGACTGAAATAAAGTATACTCACAGTGAAGATGCAGTGAGAAATCCCTTTGAAATTTGACTATGGAATTAATAACAAAAAACAGGACTATAAAATAGGTATAGTGTGGGGAGGGTATTTATGTGAAGGGGAAGGGTGAATGGAAGAGCTGAAGATGCAGGAATATGGTTGATGTGCTTCATACACAAAATAGAATGATGAAATCTTTTTCAATTACTTTAAGTGTGGTAGGGAGGGAGTTCAGAGGGGAGACGGTGGGGAAAATCTAACCAATGAACAATGTAAGCCTATTCCGAATTGTCACAATGAATTCCTCTGTACAATGAGTATATCCTAAATAAAAAACAGCTGCAATATTGATCCAGCCTTTGCCACAAACTTATAAAAATATTTCCATCAATATTGCTATTGTGCAAAAGTCTCAGTCTGCCTGCCCCATGATGGAAGGCAATCCGTTGAGAGGCAAGGAGATGGCAGAGGAGAAATTTATTGTGATGAACTAACAAGGAGGTCCATTTCATCCTAAAGAAAGGCTGATTTAGGGTGGTCTGTACAGGCAACTGGTGGAATGCCTTCTCACAGGTGGAGCCTTCTTACCAAATATTACATATTGGTATTAATGGCCTATAATCTTAATCACCTATTTAGGAGATATTTCTCAGCTCTCTAAATCTCAAGAACAAAGATCATTACTTCCTTTGTCTCTTCTTGTTACTGAGTAATTTTCCTCACATTTTACATCATGGACAGGCTAGAGGAGTAGCTGCTGCAAGGTCTTTTGCTGATATCAAACTCACAATAATGAAAAAAAACATACTTCACCTAAATACTGTGAAAGAAAAAGGTGAAGTGCAGTCAAATAGGAAGTTGGGCATGCAGCCTGGTCTCAGTGCATGGCTTAAATATTGACTGATTTCATTGTCTGTGGATTATTTTTTCTTGGACCACAAACATTCATATTTCCAAACCAGCACTGTGTAAGAAAATCATTTAGAACCTGGATGAATGTTTATAATTCACACCAAGTTTAGCATGCTGTATAGATCACTTTACATATTATAAGGTGTTGGGGGGGGTAATAGGTATGCATTTGTTTATTTTTCCATGCCAAAAAATAATGATAACTACTTTGGAATTTCTGGTAAGGGAGCGAGGGTAGCATACACTTTTGGTCAAATAGTACTTCTCACCTTGTACCTGAAAAACCTATTTACAATTGATGGGAAGCTTTGGAAGAAAAACAGGGAAAGTGAAGTCATAGAAAACAGAGATACTTGTTTATTCAGTGAGAGAAACTAGTTCAACTCTGTGGTCACTTAGGTCACCTTTAAGACCATCTCTTACCCTTATGATATATTAGTCATCATGGTAGCAAACTTTCAGTCCATTGAGGTAAGCCTCCTTTTGAATGTCTTCCCTATGTTCTGGTCTCCTTTGTGACTAAAAAGTGAGGTCAAATTAATTTAATACATGCTCCTATAAGAAAGTTGCATAACTGTTTCAAGTGTACCTAAAGTATTTTTAGGGATCCCTAATGATAGCTCCCACCAAACCAATATATCAGCTATAGTTAACATGTTGTCAGGGCATATCATTATTTTCCTCCTGCTGACTTCCAACAGTTAATGTCTATTATCTACAAAATTCCACAGTGAAGCTTTTCTGTTGGCTAATAGAGCTCTTGATCAGAACTCCCATGGGATTGCCAGCAGTTACATCTCTGCATACTCCCATGGCTACCAGCTCTGCAATGGCAGAGATAGATTCTACTGAGAAGCAGAAACTGTCAGTTCCTCCCTGCTTGTCTATAACATTTTCACAGGGCTCAAAGTTTCAGAGTCTCTTATAAATACTTTGGCTTTGGGGCTTCATCATTCTAACCACCAATGTTCATAACTCAGGTTCAAGAAGCCAGATGGTAATAAATACCATGCTGCCTCCTCCTCCATCCTTCTTCCACCCAGCCTCAGCCCATCTCTCTTCCTACCAAGCATCCTAATTTACTCCAGATGCAACACTGTCTCCCACAATTAGTTTTTAAGGCATTGGAGTCATGATCTGTCCACAAATTTCTACTACATCAGGGAATCTTTGCTTTACCTCTCTATGAGGACTCTTGGGATGGTTTCCCAAAGGTGAATTCAAGCAACTACTATTTGCAAAGGGAGCACAGTTCTTGCTATGAAATTATAGTTTTCCTTCTATTTCCTCCATCAATTAATCAGAGATCTTAGAGCTAATTTAAAGCTCAAGATCAAAATGATTTTCTCAAGATCTGTAGAGATGGGGCTCAGGCATTCATATTTTTTTTACATCTCCTGCTTTTATTTTATCATCTACTTACATGTGTATACATTGTTTGTGTCACCTCCCCACCGCCGCAGCTTCCAGGCAAAACCTGTTCCACCCTCTTGTTCTCTGATTTTGTTGAAGAAAAAGAATAGGAGATAATAAGAAAAACATAGTGTTTTTGCTAGTTTGAGATAAAGATAACTATACAGAGAGATTGCTAGCATTGCTTCCATGTACTTGTGTATTGCAACCCACATTGGTCCTTCTCTGTCAGACCTCTTCACTACTTCACTACTTCCTGGTCCCCTTCCCATAGTGGCCTCTGCCAGTTTAAGATTACTTGGTTCACTCCTCTACTCTGAGCATATCAACCATAATCAAGTTTTAGGTTTCTTCTCCTTTCCCTGTTCCTCCTATGTGTGTTCTCTCCTTAGCGTGTGACCCATGTCCAATAATATTACTGCATTTGTTTTAGGTCTATAATCCATATATGAGGGAGAACATGTGATTTTTGGCCTTCTGAGTCATAAATATTTTTAAGGATCCTCAGATAATTAGAATACCCAACTAGGATTAGGAGCTATTGTTGTAAGCACCTGACTATGGAATGGGAAACTGATTTGTTACTGATAAGGGCACATGTATTCATCCTCCTTTAAGTGAATTTAGGAATCACTCTTTTTCCTTGTTTGACAGGTAAGGGTTAACTTAACATAGTCATTGCTGATTGCTGTTCCTTGTGATGTATGCTGATTCATGAAAGGTTTATGCTAGACAGGCCAACATGCTAGAGATTATCTTCTGCTAGGAATATTGCTACTATTAGATGACATTGTCCCAAGGTGGGCTTCCAGTTGAAACACCTTGTCTTCTCATAGGTATGATTAATAAAGGGACAAACACATTTGTTTTCTTTTGAATCCTCCTGAAAATAGTATTTTTTTGAGTTGGGCAAGTATGTAGATTCAAATAAATTGTATGCAATATTAGAACAAGTGTTAACAAATTTTGAAACAGAAACCTAGGTACGTATTGATACTGTATGCATTAACTCTGATGTATAGTTAAAGATTTGTTAACGTGCTTATGTTTTTTTTCACATATGCACATTTGTCTTACTCAAAGTGGCTTATGTATCAATCTCAGATGTTTTTCAAATTTTGAGTGCTCTAATACAGGTCAAAATTTCTGAAGTCTTATCCAGGCTTTAATTCTCCTAACAACCAAGTAATACTTTCATAGAAAAGGCATTTATTTGGCTTTTCAGTTTCTTAGCACTTTGTCCATATCTGATTTCAGTTGAGAAAGCAGAAACCACAGAGCAAAGTTTTATAGCTTTTGACCTTGGTAAAACTAGTCATTGTTTCCCCTGTCATGGAAAGCAGTCTTAATTTGAGTACCTCTTCCAGTTCTTACTCCCTCTCATCTGGTATTTGCTGTGCATTTGTGTGTGTTGGCACTGTTGTCAATAGGATCTAACCCAAGGCTGCAGATATATCTGCTTTCTACTTAAAGCCTTCATTACAAAAGTCTTGGTTAAACCAGGTTACCATAATTAAACACATGCTCTAAGTCTTTAGCACTATAATTCAACTATAAAATGGTTTCTCAAAGACCAACAGAAATTATTTTTTAAACAAAAACATGGCGTATCATAATAGAATTCCATATATAAAAAGTTATTTTCTAAGAATATCATAATTTTCACATTATTTTGATCTACTTGAAATATTTAATAATTAACTCATTGATATAACCTAGAAATTAATTAGATGTTCATAAAGTTAATTTAAGTGACAAAAAACATGCCAGGAATTTTCCATATTATTATATCATTCAGGACTTGTAAACATTCATAGTGGTAATGGAATATTGTTTAGTGTGTGCAGAAGAGAAGTGTATCTTTCAACAAATACAAAATATAAAAAGGCATCATTGAAACTATACATGCAGTGAAATGAGTATAAGTTTTAAAACAAGGAATTTTTTATATTTACATTTTTATTAACATATACTAGTTATACAGGATGGTTTATTTGAGACATTTATATATATATGCTTACAATTTACCTTAATAATATTCACCTCATCCATCATTCTCCCTCATCCCCCCTTCTTAAAATAATTTCAATAGGTTTCATTGTTTTATTTTCATACAAGCATATAAAGGACATTGACCATATTCACTCTCCTTTATCCTCTCTGTTCACCTTCCACCTCAAGTTTTACTTTCCTGCCTTTCATTTTTTAAAGATAATATTAATTAAAACAAGGAATTTATGCTACCTGTTATATTTTCATGTAGTTAACTAAAGAATACTTTTACTTTGTGAATTTCTGTTACACTCATTAACATATGGTGATTTATTTACATATTACAAAAGTAGAAATGGAACAAAAGCCATGAATACATAGTACATAAAATACACTACTCATTTTCTCTTTACTATTGTGCTGGGTGGGGAGTACATTGTGGCATTTACAAAGGTTCTTATAATGTATCAAATATATTTGATTTCATCTTTCTGATTCCGTTGTCTGAGGTATTGATTTGCATTCAAAAGGTCACATAGGTTACATGGTCGGTGTAATTAAGCTAAAAATACAGTTTTGAAATTATTTTAAATTAATAAGTTGTCAAAAAAGTACTCTTCCAACAATTCTAGGGTGTGACTTACCTTAAACTTGTACCAACAGGAATAACCTCTATACTGCCACAAAGTCCCTATCAGTCTTCTGTACAACCTCATCCCTGTTTACTTCATGTATTTTAGGCAAAAATCTATACATCTTTCTTAGAATTGTTTCTGAGGTTATATTCCATGCACATGTGGATGTTCTATAGAGATAAAGATGACTGAAAGATAATCCTGTAACACATGTAGATTATATTTTAGGGTGAGGATTGAGACAAGTCTGCTTTTAACTGTAATCTTAGTGAAAATATGTCAAATACCATAACCAAAACTCAAGTAAAGCCCACAGTTGATTAAAGGAAGAAGAAATATCAGATTTGAGAACTAAAGCAAATCTAATAGAAGTGATACCTCATTCATGCATTCAGTCACATAAAAACTCTAGGTGAGCATAAGATTTTAGGATCTGGGAAGGGAAGGACAGATTTTCAACAAGATGAGGGGAAACCTTCCAAGAAAAGTAAATGATTTAAAGAAGTATTCCTGAAGGATCATTCATTGAAATGCTATATAATTTTCTATGAATTAGGAATTTGAAATAAATACTAACCATATTTTTGAGGTCTGATTTAGGGAAGTTTTGGACTTCAGAACCAAGAGCTTAAATTTTATTCAGAAGCTTACAAAAACCCATTGTAGATTATTGTATAAGAGAGATATTTGTTTTGAAAAATTGATAATGTAATGTTTATAGGTTATTTTGAAAGGTGAGAATAGATTAAAATCAGGGAGAATGAGACTATTTCAGTAGTAAGGCAAAAAGCTGAACAATGTTGAGAATAAGAGCAGAGTAGAGAGCAGATATGAGAGGCATTCAGATGATGAAATTGTCTTTCATAGGTTATACATAAGGGCCATCGTACTTATTTCATAGTCACACTTCTATGGATATTCATATAAATATAATGTGTGATATCACCTCCCCAATGTGACCGTGTTAAGGAATAAAATGTTAAATATCAGTGTATTTTTTATAACAAAGTGCTGTAGGCTTAGTGAAAATGTGACTATTTTTAACAAACATTATATAAAATGCATTTCACACTTCATATCTTAGGTTTTTAAATAGTTTCTTTATGGTTCACAGCCATCAACACATTTTTACTGTGACTACTTTTTGAAGTAGTTATTAATATATAACTTACATGCAATAAAATTCATGTTTAAAGTTTGTAACTTGAGAAATTTTGACAAATGTATACAGTCATGAAACGATCATCACAATCAAGATTTCGAACATTTGCATCAACTCCAGCAGTTCCTTACACACATCTGTGCTCAATTTCTTTCCTTATTCTCTCTGCCCAAAGCAGAGTATGTATTCAATTTGGCAAGAAATGGAGAGAAGTATTTTCAAAAGTGGGTGTATCATTTTAATTTTCACCAGTAATGTGTAAGAGTTTTTTTTTTTTTATATGGAATGCCTCATGAGTTTGCGTGTCATCGTTGTATAGAGGTCATGCTAATTTTCTTTGTCTTACTCAATATTTAGTGTTTATGCTCTGAAGTGAGCATTTTATAAGAATTTTTGTAGCTTCATCTTCAACAGCAGTTTGTATTATTTGTCTGTGAGTTTAGTCATTTTAGTAAGTGTAGAGTGGTATCTCATGGCTTTGATTTGTATGTCTCTAAAAACTGCATTATACTGAGCAACTTTTTATTACTCACTGGCCATCCGTATAACTTTTTTGGTGAAGTGTCTTAAAATAATTTTTATGTTCTTTATTGTAAGATATTTTTATGTATATATTCTTGATACACATATTCTTGATGTGTGATTTGAAAATATTTTGAGACTGTGACTTTTAGTTTCTATAACAGTAAAATCTACTTTGTTTTTATTCATGTATTCATATGTGCATACATTGTTTGGGTCATTTCTCCGCCCTGACCTCTTGCCCCCTGCCTCTCTGCCAACCCCCTTCCTCTCCCTCCACCCCCTCGCTTCCAGGCAGAAACTGTTCTGCCCTTTTCTCCAATTTTCTTGAAGAAAGCACATAAGCAATAATAAGGAAGACAAAGCATTTTTGCTAGTTGAGATAAGCATAGCTATACAGAGAGAGTCCTAGCATTGCTTCCATGCACAAGTTTATTACAACCAGAATTGATTCATCTCTACCAGACCTGTTCATTACTTCCCAGTCACCTTCCCGTATTGACCTCTGTTGCTTTAAGGTTACTGTATCAGCTCCTCTGCAGTGGGGACATCAAACACTTTCAAGTTTTGGGTTTCCTACCTATCCTCATTCCTCCCATATGTGCTCTCCCCTTAGCATGTGACCCAAGTTCAACAATATTACTGCTTTTGCCCTAGATCTAAAGTCCACATATGAGGGAGAACATACGATGTTTGGTCTTCTGAGCCTGGCTAACATCTCTCAGGATAATGTTCTCCAGTTCCTTACATTTACTTGTGAATAAGATTTCATTCTTCTTCATGGCTGAGTAAAACTCCATTGTGTATAAATACCACATTTTCTCTTTCTTTCATTTCTTTTATTCATATGTGTATACAATGTTTGGGTCATTTCTCACCCCTTCCTCTGCCCCCGCTCCCTCCCTCTCCCCCCTACCCCCTTGATACCAGGCAGAAACTATTTTGCCCTTATCTCTAATTTTGTTGAAGAGAGAGTATAAGCAATAATAGGAAGGAACAAGGGTTTTTGCTAGTTGAGATAAGGATAGCTATACAGGGAGTTTACTCGTATTGCTTTCCTGTATATATGTGTTATATTCTAAATTAATTCTTCTCGAACAAAACTTTTCTCTAGTTCCTGGTCCTCTTCTCCTATTGGCCTCTGTTGCTTTCAAGTTTCTGCATTAGTTCCTTTGCACTGAGGACATCAAATGCTATCTTGGTTTTTTTTGTGGGTTTCTTGCCTATCCTCATACCTCCCTGATGTGCTCTCGCCTCATCATGTGATCAAAGTCCAATGCCCTTGTTGTGTTTGCCCTTGATCTAAAGTCTGTATATGAGGGAGCACATACGATTTTTGGTCTTCTGGGCTTGGCTAACCTCACTCAGGATGATGTTCTCCAGTTCCATCCATTTATCTGCAAATGATAAGATTTCATTCTTCTTCGTGGCTGAGTAGTATTCCATTGTGTATAAATACCACATTTTCTTAATCCATTCATCAGTAGTGGGGCATCTTGGCTGTTTCCATAACTTGGCTGTTGTGAATAGTGCTGCAATAAACATGGGTGTGCAGGTGCCTTGGAGTAACCTGAGTCTCATGCCTTTGGGTATATCCCTAGGAGTGGGGTTGCTGGATCATATGGCAGATCTATGTTTAGTTTTTTAAGAAACCTCTATATTGTTTTCCAAGTGGTTGAATGAGCTTGCATTCCCACGAGCAGTGTATGAAGGTTCCTTTTCCCCCACATCCTTGTCAATACCTGTTTTTGGTGGTGTTTTTGATGATAGCTATTCTAACAGGGGTGAGGTGCAATCTTAGTGTGGTTTTGATTTGCATTTCCTTTATGGCCAGGGATGGTGAGCATTTTTTCATGTGTTTTTTGACCATTTGGGTTTCTTCTTTTGAAGAAGTTCTGTTTAGTTCAGTTGCCCATTTCTTAATTGGTTCATTGATTTTGGAAGGGTTTAGTTTTTTGAGCTCCCTGTATATTCTGGTTATCAGTCCTTTGTCTGTTGTATAGCTGGCAAATGTTTTCTCCCACTTTGTGGGTGGTCTCTTCAGCTTAGAGACTATTTCTTCTGTTGTGCAGAAGCTTTTTAATTTTATGAAGTCCCATTTGTCCATCCTATCTCTTAATTACTGAGCTGCTGAGGTTTTATTGAAGAAGTCCTTGCCAATACCTATGGCTTCCAGAGTATTCCCTGCTCTTTCCTGTACTAACTTCAGATTTTCGGGTCTGATACTAAGGTCCTTGACCATTTTGAGTTGATAATAGTACAGGGTGATAAGCATGAATCTACTTTCAGTTTTTTTGCAGGCAGATAACCACTTTTCCCAGCAAAATTTGTTGAAGAGGCTATATTTTCTCCATTGTATGTCTTTAGTGACTTTGTCAAAAATAAAGTGGGTATAGTTGTGTGGATTCATATCTGGGTCCTCTATCCTGTTCCACTGGTCTTCATATCTGTTTTTGTGCCAGCTGTTTTTATTGCTATTGCTTTGTAATATAGTTTGAAGTCGGGTATTGTGATACCTCCAGCATTGCTCATTTTGCTGAGTATTGCCTTGGCTACTTGCAGTCTTTTGTGTTTCCAAATGAACTTTAGGGTAGATTTTTCAATCTCTGTGATGAAAGTCATTGGGATTTTGATGGGAATTGCATTAAACATGTAGATTGCTTTTGGTAGTAGAGCCATTTTTACAATGTTGATTCTACCAATCCATGAGCATGGGAGATCTTTCTATCTTCTGTAGTCTTCCTCGATCTCTTTCTTCAGGGATTTGTAGTTCTCTTTGGAGAGGTCATTCACACCCTTTGTTAAGTTTACTCTGAGATATTTGATATTTTTGAGGCTACTATAAATAGATTTGTTTCCACATACTCTTTCTTAATTTGTTTGTTGTTGATGTATAGAAAAGCTAATGATTTTTGTAAGTTGATTTTGTATCCTGCCACATTGCTGTAGCTATTTATGGTGTCTAGGAGTTTTGGGTAGAGTTTTTTGGGTCTTTATGATAAAGAATCACAAAATGAGTTAGGCAGTGTTCCTTCCCTTTCTGTTTTATGTAAAAGTTTAAGGAGAATTGGTATTCTTCTTTCAAGGTCTGATAGAATTCAGCTGAGAATACATCAGGACCTGGACTTTTCTTTTTGAGGAGATGTTTTATTGCTGCTTCAATTTCATTTTGTGTTATAGATCTATTCAGGTGATTAATATCCTCTTGGTTCAATTTTTGGTGGTCATAAATATCTAGAAATTTGTCCATTTCTTCAAGATTTTCAAATTTATTGGAAAATAGGTTCTTAAAGTAGTCTCTGATGATTCCCAGGATTTCCATGGTGTTTGTTCTTATCTCCCATTTTGCAATTCTGATTTTACTGTTTTGGGTTTTTTCTGTCTTTATGTTAGTGAGATTTCCCAGGGGTCTGTCAATGTTATTTATTTTTTCAAAGAACCAACTTTTGTTTCTTTGATGCTTTTCATGGATTTTTTTTGTTTCTATTTCATTAATTTTGACCCATATTTTTATTATTTCTTTCCTTCTGCTTGTTTTTGGTTTTGCTTGTTCTTGTTTTTCTAGGAGTTTGAGATGTAGCCTTAGGTAATTGATTTGAGATTTTCCTGTCCTTTTAATATATGCAGTCATGGCTATAAATTTTCCCATCAGTTAGGTTATGTTTTCATTTTTATTAACTTCCAGGCACCTTTTAATTTCTTCTTTTATCTCATCAATGACACCCTGATCATTGAGCAAATTGTTTAGCTTCCAATTGTTTGCATGTTTTCCACTGTTGTTTTTGTTATTGAGTTCTAGTTTTAATGTATTGTGATCAGACAGAATGCATGGGATTATTTCTATTTTCTTATATTTGCTGAGGCTTGCTTTGTACCCTAAGATATGATCAATTTTAGAGAAAGTTCCATGGGCTGCTGAGAAGAATGTATATTGTGCAGAAGTTGGATGAAATAATCTGTAGACATCAGCTAGGTCCCTTTGATCTATGGTATGATTTAGTTCTAGAATTTCTTTATTGATCATTTGTTTGAATGACCTATCTATTGGTGATGGGGGTTATTAAAGTCTTGCACTACCACTGTGTTGGAGTCTATATGTGCTTTTAGGTCCTTCAGAGAATTTTTGATGAAATTGGGTGCACTGATGTTGAGTGTATATAAGTTGACAATTGTTATTTAATTTAGGTGTATTTTCCCTTTTATTTGTATGGCGTGTCCTTCTTTATGTCATTTAATCAATGTGAATTTGAAGTCTACTTTGTCTGAGATAAGTATTGGTACTCCTGCCTGCTTTTGGGGGCCATTGGCTTGGTAAATCTTCTTCCAGCCTTTCACCCTCAGCATCTTGTTTCTGTCAATGACATGGGTCTCCTGTAAACAACAGATTGTTCAATCTTCCTTTTTAATCCAGTTTGCCAGATGATGTCTTTTGATGGGGGAGTTAAGTCCTTTAACATTCAGTGTTAGTATTGATAGGTATGTGGTGATTCCTGTCATTTAGTTGTTTTTGTTGTTTGAGGTTTGATTGTGTGCAGCTGAATTAATGTTACTCTTTGATTCCTTGTCTTTTCTTCTCCTGTGGTTTGGTGTTGTCTGTCCTCTCCTGAGTTTTTTTGCTTTCATTTTCTGTGTGCAGAATTCCTTGAAGAATCTTTTATAGTGGTGGCTTGGTAGTCATATATTTTTTAGTTTCAGTTTATCATGGAAAACTTTTATTGCTCCATCTATTTTGAATGATAGTTTTGCTGGGTACAGTGTCTAAGGTTGAAGTTGTTTCATTCAGTGCCTGGAATACCTCACTCCATCCCCTTCTTGCTTTTAAGGTTTCCATTGAGAAGTCTGCTGTGATTTTGATGGGCTTACCTTTGCATGTTATTTGTTTTTTCTCTCTTACAGCCTTCAATATTCTTTCTCTAATTTCTCTGATTGTTGTTTAAATGATAATATGTTGTGGAGAATTTCTATTTTGGCCAAGTCTGTTTGGTGTCTTGGATGTTTCCTGTACCTGAATGGTCATAGCTTTCTCTAGGTTTGGGAAATTTTCTGTGATTATTTTGTTGAATATATTATGAATCCCTTTTGTTTGCACCTCTTCTTCTTCTTCAATGCCCATGAATCTCTGGTTTGGTCTTTTGATGGAGTCAGTGAGTTCTTGCATATTCCTTTCATAGGTCTTGTGTTGATTGACTAATAGTTCTTCAGTTTTTCCTTGAATTTCCATTTTATCTTCAAGTTCTGAGATTCTGTCTTCTGCTTGCTCTAGTCTGCTGGAGTGTCCTTCCATTGTGTTTTGTATTTCTGTTTCATTCTTTTTTCTGAGGTTTTTCATATCATGGGTCACTTCCTCTTTGTCTATTTTTGGCTTTAATTCATTTATCTCTCTATTTATAGTGTTCTCTGTTCACTTTTGTGTTTATTTAGGGCTCCTATGAGTTCATTTATTTGTTTCTGTCTCTTCTCGCATTCTTTATTGAAATTTCTGAGTGCCTCTTGTACATTTTGGTTAACCATGTCTAGTAACATCTCCATGAAATTCTCGGTGATTACTTGCAGAATTTCTTCTTTGAGTATGTTCTTGTGTGCATCATTGGGTTGCTTGGTGTCATTTGTCTTTGTTTTATTGGAGTCTGAAACTGGGTATCCATTTTCTTCAGAATCCTGTATGAAATTACTGTTGGGGGGAGAATTCTTTCCATCATTTTTTCATCTTGCCATCGCTCCACTTGGTATTGTGCAACTATTTTCTTGATAGGCTAGTTGGTGGTTTCATTCTCCTGTCTTCTTTTCCTTGGTTTAATTTTATTTTGTGTCTGTTTTGGGTTTGTAGCTAAGTGTGTGTGTGTGTGTGAGTGTGTGTGTGTGTGTGTGTGTGTGTGTGTGTGTGTTATTTCTGTCCCTGGTCCGGTTGTTATTTAGTATTTGCTAATTCACAATAGTAAAACAACCAAAAAAAAAAAAAAGAAAAAACAAAGCCCAAGGAAATGAACATGGAGAGATGAACAAACATATGTAAACAAATGACAAACAAACAGATAAACAAATGAACAGATAAACAAACAAACAAAAATTCCAGCCTTAGGTAGAATAGAATTTCAGTTATATTTTAAGTTTTGATGTTACTCCTCCAGCATCCAATCCTGGTGTTGGTATTTAAGCAGAAGCTCTGTCATAGCCTTGCCAGGTGGTTGGGTAGTGTTTTCTTGTTGTTTTTTTTCTTTTATGTTTCAGAGGCAGTTGCTTGGTCAGCTCCTCCCTCAGTGGGGTTGTGGCAGTTTAAGTTTGTATGTTGTCCTCAGGTTCTGGAATCAGCTCAGTAGCCCACCAGCTGTTCTGCTTTGGAGTTGGGTTTGTTTCTTTGGGGCTTGTTTCTTTGCCTTGTCCCCTTTTGTGATGTTTTGCTTATTATTTTCAATTTTGCAGTGTCATTTTGACTTTGGATGTTGCTCACTGCCTCAGGAGATAAGCTTTGTAGACTGCTACCTGCCCTATTTCAGGCAGCACCTCCTCATCCACCCACTGTCAGTCCTTCTGCCTTTCCAACACTTGTTTACTGAAAGTTCATGCAGAGATCAGCTCCTTGTTCTTCCCCCCTTCTCTGGTGCACTTTCAGCAACTCCACCCCTCTTCTGTGTGTTAGTTTTCAGTTCCTTGTTTATTGTTCAGTTTTTTTAGTTTAGTTTTTTTTTTTGAGGGGGTGTTAGTCTGCCTAGGGGGCTATGCTGGTTTCTCTTAGGGGTGGCTGGGGGAATACCACGTAATGCTTGGTGCTCTCCTGTTGATCTGCTGAATCTCTCTCAAGCAGGTTTGGAGCCAGTGTTTAGTGGCATGGCTCTCCTCCTGTTTTCTCAGTGTAACGTGGTGTGGAGAAGCTTTCCATGGGCTAGGGGTTCTGGGTGTCAAAGTTTTTGATTCTCCTTGCTGCTTTATTTCTGCCAAGTGTGGCTCCAGAATCTCAGTTAGGTTTTGGACTCACAGCTCACGCTGTCTGCTTCTGCGCCCTAGTTGCCATTTTGGATCTCTAAAGCATCTACTTTTTAAAATAAATGAGTACACAACCAAATGTCAGCATTTAGTGAGTGACATATAAGTAAAACAATTTGATGTGATAGGAAATAAGTGACTACATTGTACTGGTTAGTTAAAAGATACTCTAAGGAAATGATGTTTAAAATTAGACTTGACTCGGGAAAGAATATTCTCGGTAATGGTAAGAGAATTCCCTAAGATGGTGTAATGGTTAATATTAAGTATTACTAGATTCATGAATGTCTAGATAACTAGTAAAAGATTCTTTCTATGTGTGTCTATAAGAATGGTTCAGGAGCATATTGGCATGGGAATCATTCCACTGATTAGGGAAGCACTGATTTTAGTATGGACAGGTACCATCCAATTGGCTGGGGCCTCAGACAGAACAAAAAGTTGGAGAAAGGCAAATTCACTCTCAGTCTCAGAGCTGGGACACTGCTTCTTCTGCCTTTGGATCAGAACTCCAGTTTCTCTTGCCTTCAAGATCCTGGGACTGCATCAGTGCCTCTCCACAAACCCATTCTCTGTGTTCTGTGGCCTTTGGCCTTGGAGTGAGAGTTAAACCATTGGCATTATTCCTGGTTCTGAGACTTTAGGGCTTAAATAAAGATATGTCACTACCTTTTCTGGCTCCACAGCTTTCAGATGTCCTATCATATGACTTTTTAGCCTCAATAATCATGTGAGCCAACTCTCCTTTAACCTGACTTCTGTCTGTCTGTCTATATATCTATCTACCTACTTATCATCTATCTATATCTATATCTATATCTATTTCTCTATCATCTATCATCTTTTTATCTACCAACCATCTTTCTATCCAGCCATCCATCTTATTTGTTCTGTATCTCTGGAGAACTCTTACTGATGTAGATTTGTGTAAGCTTAATGTATTTGAGGTACAGAATGATGATAACTTAAGCATAGTTGAAGCAAAGTTGTTAAGGAGAGAATGGTAGAAAAAAGTGTTCAAAGAGAACTTGGGGGCCTGATCTTATAGGACTTGTAGACCACAAAAGGGTTTTAAGTTCTTTTGTTATGATAAAAAATGTATAGTTTTAAGCTAGGATTTACATGATCTGATATATAACTTAAGAAACATGGTAATTTATGGGTAAAATATGGATCTTAGTAATCCAAGAATAGAAGGTAGAAATTCAGTGTGGTGGAGTCTGACAAACAAACAACTCTAAAAATGTCTTAACATTTTATTTGAAAAGTAAAAGATGATATGATGTTTATTCTCCCCTCTTAAGCATGAGAGTGAATGGTTTCCTAAAGTTTGCTGCAGAATCTCATATGAACTGGCCCTCCAAAGTGTAAAATCACCAATTTTCTTCCTTTGGCTGGATAATTCACAATGAAATATATTCACTTTTAGGGTAAAAAGGAACTTCTGAACTTTCCAGACCTCTCCAGGGGTTTGGCTGAAATAATAGTCTGTCTCACAAAAGAAAGCTATTTTCCTCATTTGAGGAGAATTTAAATTTCATTAAAAAATAGGTCCTTCCTAAACAGTCTCATGGTCTGAGTTTTTGCTTGTGGTACATTATGGTCTTAAAAGTGGCTGTTTTATTATATGTAAAAACAATCTTCCAAAGAAAATAATAAATATATTTCTAGTTTTGTACTTGTAGAATCATTCCATTGGAAAAAAATTATGCAAAACACTGGGACAGGTATCCAAAAACCAGCTGGAAATCCAGAGCACTGCAGATGGCACTCATCCTAAATGTTTTGTCTACAGAATCTGACCTTCTTTAATTTTGTTCCTTCTAAATTTTGTCAGAAACAGCTCTGTTTTCTCCAACCTGGAGTTGGTTCTGAATTTTTGTATGCCTGCTCTAGAAAGTCTTGTGTTATTGATATAAAAAAATGTTGGGGATAAGAGGTGGGGAAATGATAAAGGGGGTTGAATATGGTGCAAATAAATAACTGTGTACACATGTATGCGAATGGAAAAATGATATCTTTTGAAACTATTCTGGGAAGAAGGTGAGGGGAGATGAAGGAGAATAGTGGAGGGTGTGCATTTAAATACAATGTATTTAATATATTACAAGATGCCACAAGGTACCCCCACCCAGCACAACAGTAAAAAAAAGTTTTCTAGTCCACACACACCAAAAAAACAAAATGAGATGGGGAAAAATGCTTTTTACTAGATATTTGCCTAATACTTTACTCCAGTTGCTTTTAATCTTTATGTAGCTATAGATTTCTGTGAAAATATGAAGAACCTGTTATCTGTATCTTTTGGATTTTTTTCATTACATGTTATTTGAAGGACATTGAGAGAAACTAATTAAGTTTCTATTTCTTCATGGATGGCAAAGTTGAAAAATGGCTTAGGTCTCTGTAGTACCCTTGTGGTTTTGTATCAGCAGCCCTTTTTCTCATGAGATTCTCTAGATGTACTGGTTATCAATTTATTATTTCTCAGCTCCAAATCATCCTTTTTCATCTTTCTTTATCTTTTGATGGCTGGACTTCACAGAATTTCTCCTGCTGACTAGCTCAATGTTAAGCTTTATTGATGGAGGGGCCAGTAGGGACACTTCAAGATATAACAGAAAAGAGGGCTTCTCTTTAGTTTCTGCTATACAGTACACTTTCTTTCCAAGTATGGTTGACATTGGTGTTTGGGAAGTCCAGAGACATTCATTCTGCAGGGAATTTTTCTGTCCAGAAAAACTAGAGTTTTTTTCTGTCCAGTTTTTCTGCTTCCAGCAGACCAGCTCCAGCCTGCTGGCATCCCAACAAACTTCTAGTCCCAACTGCAGACCACCGCTACAGTGTCCATCAAGTTCTGCTGCATAGCATGTTGGATGGTGTTCTGTAGGTTGTTACTACTCTCTCTGACTAAGAAATAGTAGCTTTTTTGCATTTGTTCTTCCCACAATCTTTAGAATCCTTTTCACCCATTTTGGTAGTTAACTACCTTTTTTTAGTTAAATAAGCTTTTCTGTGTTCAAATTACTGATAGGATGTCCATCTTCTAACTGAACCCTGGCATTGAATTTTAATTTCAATGGCATTTCCATTTTCAAACAATACCATTTAAGTTATTAGTATCACAAAATCTCCATCTCTTCCTTTTTAAAATAAACTTTGATAGTAGTTCATGACAGACACTGATATCTAATTCCGCCTCACATCAGGGTACTTGGAGTGATTCCTTTAGAGTTAAGCATATGACCCAAATAATGCATACCATTTCCCCAAGGAAAAAGTCAATGACTAGTGCTCAACTCTCCGATTAATTCTCCAACCACCTATTTTTTTTATTCATTTGATTGCTAACCAATCTCTGCTAAATTAATTACTAATATCTAAGGAATAGACTTATAATTGCCAAAGCAGGTCCTAAGGACTAAGAAATATTAGACAAAGTAATAAGAAACGCTAGACAAGGAAAAGGCTAATTGATTAGTGTCACATTAAACAGGCTTCTCTCCCCTCCACTTTATGCCCTCCATCCTTGCCACAGAGTTTCTTCATGTGTTTAATAGACTACTATGTAGCCTGAGAAGGGAGGGAGCATCTCCCAGATTTTACAACCAGGGTGTCCATAGTCGAAAGTGGAAAGTAAGTTGGAAGTGAAACTCCATCCGTCAATTGAATGCTAGAAATGCCATGTGCCCTTTCCACTTACATGCTCACCTTCTAAGGAATCCTTCCAGGTTTGAGAGAAGGAAATTGGATTATCAGTGAACAATAGCAATGCTTGCCACAGACTTATCAAATTTATTAAAACAACAATAACAATAACAACAGTAGTAGCAGCAAACAAAACATGAAGTTTTTTGGATATGCTGGTAGCCTAAATTTTAACAACAGAAAAGTCATGGATACTTTTATTGTATCTGTTAAATAGTTTGTGTTATTTATATGTAAGAATGTCCCAGCAGACATGCATTACTATAGTCATTATGTCAGGAGCACATAAAGAGTTAAATGCTTTATCTAAGAAAGTTGTCTCTGAGAGAAATTCAATCTTTATGTTAATGGTTCTATGAGGCTAGTATATATTACTGTTATTTAGCTGCTGAACAATTTCTGAAAACATTAAACATTAATGAAATGATACCTAGGGGTTTTGGATATTTTATGTCAGACCTAATGTTTAGAACAGTCTTTGATTTTTAAGGTTTGTTCTATTTTTTTTGGAATACCTACCCTTTACATTTATGTCTTTGCATTAGGGCTATGGTTTGCACTAATAATAAGTACCTGGAATATGTGCCATTTTTTCCTCAGGCTCTGAAATATTAGGACAATTGAAGGAGTATTGAAACTAGGATTCTAATTCAACCAGTAAAAGTGTAAATTTAGTCAAATTCTTTAGCCTTTTGGGGCCTTATTTTTCACTTGGAAAAGTGGTGAATTTGAAGTAGGTGATCTTTACAACTCTAGAATTAAAAAATAATTATTAGGATATATTCATTATATGGGGGGGATTCATAGTGACAATTCCAATTAGGCTTATATTGTACATTAGTTCCATCACCCCCATCGTCTCTCCCTACCTACCCCACTCCACTCAACTTAGAGCAATTGCAAGAGGTTTCTTTGTTCTATTTCATATAGGTATATAAAGTCCATCTACCATATACTCTCATTTTAATGTCCTTCATTCCCCCTCCCCTCCCAATAGTACCCCCCCCAACACTGTACCTATTTTACAGTCCTGTGTTTCACTCAAAGGGGTTTCTCAATGTATCCCTGCTATGGATATATATTACTTTGGTCTGTTCAACCCCTTCCATTGTTCTCCCTTACCCCTTTACCTCCACCCTCCATTATTCAACAGCTTTCAATTAGATCAAAGACCTTAGTATAAGACCTGAAACTTTGAAACAACTCCAGGAAGTAGTACAAAATACATTGTAACATATAAGTATAGGGAACAACTTCCTAAGTAGAATTTTAACAAATATAATTTATAATTTTTATTCCATATCATTTGTGGGAATGATCTTGTAATCAATGTGATAGTTCAAATTTTATTGGACTTATTTATTTGTTCCTCAAATATTTAGTAATTACCATGCTGCTCTGCCAACTACAGGGCTCTGGAGATGAAGCAGCTAAGTTAAATCAAGATACATGGCATCAGTAAGCCATAGTCTAGTACAAAGCTTCAAGAGACTTTAAAAATTAAATAGGTTTAGTAGAACAGATCATAATTATATCAAAAGACCCTTATTTTCTATTGAGATGTGATAGAAATTGGCTACATATTCATAAAAATTTGAGGAGATTCCACTAAGATTCCTGGAATGATTTGGAGCTTTTGCTCTCAACAACTTGGATGAGGCTGCTATTGATAGGATATATGAACAAAGAGAAATGAAATTGTCTTTAAATTGGCAGCAACTTGCCAGAAGAAATTGTCAACTCCTTTCAGTCAATCAAAGTAATTTGTCAAAATTCATAATTAAACATTTGCTATCAGGGACCTGGAGTTAAGAAATTTACGATGGTGATGAGATAGCTCTTGTTTGTTGATGACTGCTAATAAAAGGAAATATTCACATTTTAATTTTAGTATAGTCAATAATCTCAATGATATGATTGACAGATGATGAGAAGGAAAAAAAATCTACTCACTGAAGTATGTGGATTTTGGAGTTGGAGGAGGAGACTTTGCCAAGGAAGTAATTGTTAAATGTTCTTATGAATGAATGTGGAGGGAGCTGCTGCTCTCTTGTGGCTAAGGAGACTTCATATGTGCAGAGAGTTGATTCATGTCATATGTTTCATGTCAAATCTGTTTCGCTCTTATCCTTCTGTGCAAGGTGATAGGCCTTTACAAAGCACTGCCTACAAAAGAAGACTCACCTACCCCACTCCTGTGTTTCCTTCCTCCTGGAAAAGATAACAGGAGACTCTAGAGAAGGATTGCAAGTGATTACTTGTTTCATAATTTTCATTTAAAAATGAGACTCTTCAAAGCTTAAAACCAGTATATAGTAGTTAATATGGATCATGGCTCAGGTAGACACAAAGTTCCCACACATGAGACAAGGTTGCCCCGCAACTGTGTAGGAAGAACAATTCTCTTTAGCCATATTTACATTGTTAGCCTTCTTCCTCTACTTCTACTAACTCATCATAGGTTATTGTCTAGCTGTGTATATTAAAGATCCTATGAAAATGATGCATATGCTGCACATGTAGTATGTAGAGGAAAACAGAGAATTACTCCTAACCCCATTCCACATTTACTAAATCATCCAAAAGTCTAGTATGTACTAGAAAGCATGCTATGCTTAAAGGATGTCATACTGAAAGGAGTATGACATCTCCTTTCCATTACTAAAGGAAAAACAAACAAAAAGACAATGGTGAGGGAGTTAAAACCAAATACAATAAATAGATAAATAATAACAAATTTAGATATGATGGATGAATGAAATAAATAAGATTAGCAGATTAAAAAAACAAGAAAGGATGTTTTAGGTAGCAATAGCAGGAAAGGCTTGTCTGTAGAGGTGAAATTTAAAGCAATATTTTAGCCACATTCCAGGGATTTAATGAGATAACCATGTAAACATTGAAGAGTGGGTCAGAGGGAGAGAAGGGCATATTAAAAGGTATCTCTCAAGGTAAGAAATATCTGGAGCTAAAAACAAGCCATATAACTGAAGCAGTATAAGCAACAGGAAAGAGTGGCAGAGAGAAGTGAAGCTGGGCCCATTAGGGTTGTCACATGAGGCTTGCCAGTCCTTCCCTTACATTTTATTTATGGTTGAAATATTTTCTATACATATATGAATATGAAACATTGAAACCTGTTGAAGTCATTTTAAGAAGGTAGGAAAGAAGAGGATGAATAATGAAGGGGATGTACTAAACCAGTGTACACTGTATGCATATATGCAAATGTCACAATAAAGCTCCCTGTACAACTATTATATAATAATAAAAATGTTTAAAAAATGAAAGAGAAGCCACTGAGGGTTCTTTCTTTTGACAGTACTGGGGTTTGAACTCAGGGTCTCACACTTGCTAGATAGGCATTGCACCACTTGTGGCACTCCACTAGCCTGTTGGTTTTAAATGGAAATTTAACATAATTCATTTTCTGTTTTAAAATCAATTTTGTTTCTATGTAGAGAATGGACTAGAAAGAGAAAAGAATGAAGGAATATACAACTAAAAGAAACTGTTGGGTCATCCAGATCAAAGAAGATGTTGGCCTAGAGTAAGAAGGAGGAAGTAGAGACAGACAGAAGTAGATAGATATTTGTTAGCCAAAAATACTATGTTACACATAAGAAAAGTGTCATGAATACTGTACCGTGAAGTATGTTTTATAACTTTGGCATGTCGAACAATAATAAAGATAACATTTTGATCTTGTGATCCATGGTCATTATAAACTCAAAGAGGAAAGCTATAGTCAGTGGGACAATCAGTATGAAAACTTCTGATTTCCTGTTTGGTGCTTTTTCCCTTATAACACATTGTGAAATACAATAATAAAATTATTGTATATTCACCCATTTTTCATTGGGTATGTTTTCGTATTCTAAAAATAAACATGGCTACAACAACAGATGAAATGTTTGTCCTGAACATTATTTTATAAACAAAAGGTCAAGATTTTAAATTAACTAATTTTTTTTAGATAAGGGATCAGCCATAGAAGTATTGAGATGGTTTAGAACAGGTAGTGTATCCTCAGCATAATTTCTGGGATGTCAAGAAAAGAATATTTAATGGACTGAAATATGTATATCTTCAGACTTTTTACAATGTAGCAATATGTACGAATAGGCAGAGAGAAATGTGAGGCAATTATAAAAGACTGCCTTCCTTACTGGAATTATACCTCTCTTTGGCTTCTCCATCCTCCTTATAACTAAAGCTAGACCAGAGTAATTAGCTATCAATAAACTGGGGAAGGAGATGAGGTGGGAATTATGGGTGTAGTGAGTACTTTGTGGAATCTTGGAGGCAAGGCTGTCTTTCTTCATGGTCTATGTGGTTTTTGTAGATTGTTCTCATTCAACCATCTACTGCCACTAACTGTAAACCTTAAAATTTCAAAGCCCCAAATTTTTCTTTTTGAATAATCTACTAATGTAGATTGGTCCATACCAATACAGTATCCTACCTTCCATAAATGCCTGAAATAATTGAATCCCTTCTTTTAACTCAGAATGTGAGTAGAGTCAGTAAATTAAAATTCATCCTCATTCTTAAAAACGGTAAATTTGACAAATGATAAACTCTGAAAATGAGAAGGAAAACAAACAAAAATCAAACCCTGAATCATCTATTATTTCATAACTTGGCTGTTACCTTTGTTATCAATAGACTCTCTTTGGTAATCACCCTGTTCTTAACTTTTAGAAATTGTAGATCCATACTTAGTTGCTTTTTATTCAATTTTAGGAAAAACATATGTCACAACTATAAAGAAAACTGGATACTAAAGTTGAAAAACTCAAATTCCTAGGTAACTTGCATTTTAAGTACTCCTGTTTTCCTTTCTTAAGCCATCCCCTTCAAATTATTTCTTACATAAGTAGAAATTGATTAAAAATATTTGCAGAGATATGTTAGGTAAAGGAAAAATAGATAGAAAAGAATCCTATTCCATTTGTTGTCTTCAAAAGATTCATATAAATCCACTACCATATTTCCTGTCTTTTAGGACTTTCAGGTTTGATATAGTGGATACCTCTTGATTAAATAAATTAAATGCATCAATTGATCTCTTTTCATATTAAGTTCAAGCCAAGATAATTCTAATTTTTACTATTTGTTTAAAATATTTTGTTAATTTTTTAAGGTTGGAATTGTTGTCAATGCCCCCCCCCTTTTAAAATTACAGATACCTAATATGAAGACAGGAAATCACATAATATCTGGATTCTTTAAAATAATTTAGCATTAATAAAAAGTAAAAGGATAAATAAAATAATTGAGGCATAATCTTTACATATGTTGAATACAAATGGTAAGTTATTGTGCATATAAGCTAAATCAGAGAGAATACATTATCTTAAAGCTGCTGAGGCAAGGATGCATAGGTCAACACAGAAGGAATTAATGCTAGATTAATAAAAGAAGTTAACATATTATTTCAGTCATTCTGGATTTCTAAAAGTTTCTACTTAGTTTATTTATATCATATGTTCAGAAAGTTCAATTGGTCCATATTTAAAGAGCAGATAAAAGTATGAAGAAGTGAGACTCTTGGAAAATTCCAGCTTTTTGCTTGTACATGCCCCATTGATTTATTTTATAATTACTTAATCATTGCTTACATCATCTCTCCAACCCTCCATCACCTACCTACTCCTTCCAAATGAAGACTTTGACCATGAAGATCACCTTAAAGCTATTTTCTAAGGGTAAAACTCAGTAAGAGCAGCAGTATTCGGGGGGTTAAATGAGGAACATTCTGAAAAGTGTATCTGAAATCCCAGGAATATGGAGATGTTATCAGCAGGATAGAATCCTGGGACTAGTCACCATTTACCACATCAACATCTATGGTTAGTAGGTAGTTTAAATTTACTTATCAGAGATCATACAAATAACCATTCTTTTTCATTTATGTGTTATTTCCTTGTTTCCTCTTGTAAATATAATTGACATAAGAAGTCACTGTAATATGTTGTTAAATTAGTTCCTGGAATTTTTGTTAAGAAAATATTTGCACATAAAATGAAAAGACCCTGTTGTTTAGAAATTAGCACACATCGTTTATCCTGACTCAAAGGCCGGATAAATTCTTTATTGTGTTTCCTAATTTTTCCTAAGTCCTGTATATTTTGGACCTGACAGCACTGCGTTGTATCCGGTGTTTCTGTTTTGGTTAAACAGACTATATTCAGGATTCAGGACTTTTAGTGCCCATCCTAATGCATGTTAAATCAATTATGAAAGCACAGGGTAGAAGTAAAGCATTTCTACCCAAAAGCCCTGCTAAAACTGTTAGATTCAATTCAATTCAAATTCTGTCTTCAGGTTTAGAGTTTTACACTCCAACTCAAAGCTCAACTTCCTTTGTTCTTCCTTATACTCACACGTGTATTCTGCCACTGAGGCTATATGTCCCCGCTATGCTGGCTAGCCCTAAAAAGACACAGTGATTTTCAGCCCTCCTTCTGAGAAGCTTATTACATTCACTGGTTGCATTTGGAAGAATTTTGATTACTTTGGGGGGGGGTGTATTTTTTGTTGGTCACTACAGAGGGATTTGGGTTTTGGGTTTTATTTTCATAGTAGGGTTGGGTTGCTGAGCCGGAAATCAAATTAAAACTGGCACGACTCTGTGGTTTCATTTGCTTTTCTTCCCGCCATGGGACAAGCTGGCACCAAAATCTTGTTTTGAAACCCTGAAATTCAAACCTTAGAAAGTCAGTGCCAATAGTGTGAGTTAAAAACGCTTGGCCTGAATTTCCATAGGATTGTCAGGACCCAAAAAGAAAAGTTAAATTAGAGTTTGTTTCACCCACCACTATCTTCATGCAGGTTTGTTAAGGGATTTAGATATTGTCTTATGGAATGTTTAAAGGTTAAACTTGAATCAGCCCTTTCTCCATTGTGTGAAGCACCCTGTTCATGGGAGAAATACATGTATGAAGGCCAAAAAAGAAAAAAGAAAGCTGTGTGGTTGTTCTTTGAAGAAGAAAGGGATATTTGTACAATGTGGGATGCTGGGAGAAAAAAAATGGGTGAAGAGTTTTAAAGGAATTTTTTCTGTGTATTATGAGTAGAATTCTTCCCAAAAATTCTTTGAGAAATAAGTAAAGGTTTCAATTGTTTTGAAATCCCTGTTCAAAAAAAGTTAGGCTCCTTTAATGAAGGCATGTTCAAGCAGTCCATGGATTAAAATCTGACATCAGATTGGATTTGTCCTTTTACTAAGTAGCACAATCCACCTAACATCCTAGCTTCATATTCAGAAAGATTTAAATATTCTTTTTCATTAGTTTTTCTTTAATATTAGATTTTGACATTGGAAATATCTTCAGTCCCTGTCAACATAGTATGAAATTTAATTATCCCTCTTCATTATTTTTATCCAATATTAGATTTTATAATTAGAATTATTTCCAAATTCAGTCAGTATAATATGTTGTGAAATCACAACATTTCAAGCTCATTGTAATTGCATCCTAGTAGACTACTTATATGCAGAAATGAAGACAGGTAAGAGATAGAGTGTGGACCCTTGCAACCATATAATTCCCTGTACCTGTTTTGTTTTTCTTTCTTGGCAATACTATATATTTAAAAGTAGTCATGTATATCAGTTTTTCAATGTAGGAAGAAAAATTAAAACAAGGGGAATAGTACTGCATCTATCATGTGGAAATGATAATTAATTAGATTGTACAATACACCTAGGTCAAATTGACTTGAAGAATGAAATGTAAAATAGTCAATGTGCATTTAAAGATTCCTTTCCAGAATACTAGGTTCAGTATTTCCATTTTGGTTCAGGTATGAATTTGGAGAGAGGAAATTTGATTTGGGTATTTTCTGTGGATTTAATAGAGTCTTGGACAGATTTATTTAGTCTCTACAGAAGCACAGACATTGCAATTTAGAAGTATGATAAAAGCTCATTTTTTTCCTCAATCTCCCACCTCAGCTTATTTACTAACAATAAAATCAGATTGCAGGCATTTTATGAAAGGTGGTCTGATATGAAGTATGAAGGTTATAGTGTTATTCAGCCTATATACTTTTATGTTGATCTCTTGTGACATATATTTGAAGACACATAAGCCAATAAGGACAACTACAGGAGTATAAGCTTCAGACCAATTATACTACACATGATATAACAACAAGTGATGCCAGGAACATCTCTCAAATTAGGGAAGATGAAAGAAACATACCATAAAGCCCCAGGTCTGAGAAGCAGGGACATTAGTAATCACACATCTGCCATCTGCACCTAATTTCATTCAATTTCCTTGATTATTCAAGTCTGATTCAGTGTACATTCTACTTCTACACCCATGCAAAGCATAGAGCTCATTCCAGACTGGCTGTTTTGTTAGTAGCTTTTGGAAGAAAATAGCTTAACCAAGAATTGGAGAATGTTATTTCATTTGGGAAGTGAAAGGCATCACTTTAACTATGATTAAAATATGCTTTTAATCAATATATTATAAAAACTGTGATGTTTAACAGTGGAATGAAGGCAGAAAGTTTCTGTTTACTTAGGCTTTAATGTAGGCTTGCTTTCCACATCAGTCCTCAGAGAGGAAGTGGGAAAGGAGTGCAAGTCACATTAATCATGCCTAGAATGAGAGGCCCTGGCTGGGCACAATTTAAAATTTTCATTTGACAGATAACAATATGGCCAAACTAGCACTTTTAGGTGAATTCAGAATTTAACAAATTTCAGAATCAAGAGATTTCTGAGAATTTTTAAGTCTGAAAATAAGACAATGTTATTGAACTGAAGAAAATAAAGCCAAAGAATCCTAACTTCCAAGAATGGAAGGGGTCTTCAAGAATAAGAAAGTTTTTCCTCCAAATTCTGTAAAAGACTATGTCTCAACTATTATCTATAAGTGAATATCTACCCAAGTCTAAGAAAGTCTTTTGAGGAAAAAAATACTATTTTATTCTATAAAAGTTTTTCCTTTCAAACCCTTAATCCCTCCTACTTCAGCAGAATTCATCCATCCTGGGTAGTTTTGAGACAAAACATAAATAAGAACATAGAACTTCTGGATATTATATGTGAACTTGTGAAACTGAATTGAGAAAAACATTTTCCCTTTATCTCCTAAGCAATACATTATTTCCCTTTATCTCCTAAGCAATATAGTATTGAAAAAGTGTTAGAAATAGAAGAAACAACCCATTCATTAATTGTCTTTGCCATCATGTCTGAGAAGAACTAGCTGAGGTTCAAACAAGCCATTAGATGAAAAGGTGCTTGAGAGCCCCAAAGTTCTATTTGAAATAAGGGATTATTTTAGTGACTCTGCTCCTGATGAGCTGTTTCATTTTAGGGCAGTGGCTTCATGAGAAAATGGAGGTTGGATTACATGATCCTGAAGGCTGATTTTTGTTCTAATGTTCTATGATTTCAAGATGCTGGCTTTTTTAGCTAATTCGTGTCTGATCTTAAAAAAAAAAAAACTATCATCCCAAAGGTAGTTATTCCTAAAAACTGTGTCTTAAAGCCATGGATTTGAGATATTATTTTTTCTCTTTATTCAGTAGGTCTTTCTTTAAAAAAAAATAATTCCTGTATTCTTTTAACCTGGGATCTTCAGAGTAAACCTCAGGAGCTTGTATGCCTTCATACTACAAGAAAGGGCTAAACTTTTCTGGTGAAGAAATCCTAATTATACACTAACCATAATCAGAAGGATCTGGCACAATATATTGCCCACAGTGTTCAGAATTTTCACAT
Source organism: Castor canadensis (assembly GCF_047511655.1). Lineage (NCBI taxonomy): Eukaryota > Metazoa > Chordata > Mammalia > Rodentia > Castoridae > Castor > Castor canadensis. The sequence continues at coordinate 48,257,239 of NC_133390.1, forward strand.
TCTGTGCTGGTTTGGGAGATTGCATTATACTAAGTATTTTCCAACATCTCATTGCTCTTAATTGAGCCCCAAAGGCTTTTCTTGGCACCTAATTTCTGTCTTCACTAAATCTGGGAAGGCCCTGAATGTGGGCAGAAGCCATGTGCTCTTAGGATCCTTTATTTCAGGTTACCTCTGATTTTTCCCTCAAGGCTCTGCTTGGGCAAAATGAGACCATCTCCTGCTGTTTGACTGATGTTCAAGCAGAATTTTCCAAGATAGGGATTGCTGGTGCATGAGGTTTAAAACAAACCTTACAATGTCTGCCAGGGAATGTGGTTTTGGGACTAAGGTTATGCATTCACATCACACTATTCCTCTTGGATTCACTCTCTAGAGTGTGAAAGGAATTGGCTAATAGAATTAAAGTAATGATTGATAGTATTTTTCCTCTTTTGAAATTCATTAGTATTTCTCAAGATTTGCAAATAGATGGTTTGAAAGATCTTCAATGACATAAATGATGAACAAGTTTTGTGCTTTTCTCTCATGAGGCCAGAAGTAACTTTCTAAAAAATAAAATTTATGAAGATGAATATAATTTGCTCTATGTATTTGCCTACATAGTCATGGTACTAAAGAATTCAGATTTTGTTACTGGCTAAATATTAAGAGATAGCCTAGGATACTAATAAAGGAGAAATATCTCATAAATTTTTACTGACATGAGTAGTGTGTGATATTTACTTGTGAATTAGTAATTAGTTATGCTCTTCAGAGAAACAGAACCAACAAGATATATATACTTATATGTATTATACACATGCATATATGAAAATAATATACATATATATATATACACCATATGCTATGAAGTATTGGTTCCTATATATCTCATATGCATATATATGTGTGTATGTGTTATGTTTTCATATATATATTATATATATTAATATGTATATATAGTCATATGTATACCCCTAATTGGTTCTATTTCTCTGGAGAACTTAACTATCAATTATTATAAGGTATTAACTCATGATTATGGAAGCTGAGAAGTCCTACAATCTTCCATATGCAGCCTAGAGACTTGGAAAGATATTGGCGTAGTTAGGAGAATAGAGAGCCAGGGAGCCAATGATACAGATTCCAGTCTGAGTCTGTAGGCCTAAGAACTAGAATTGCTAAGGTGAAGAGAAGATAGATGTCTTAGCTCATGCAGCTGGGCAGTGAATTCTTCCTCATTCCAGCTTTGTGTTCTCTTCAGGTCCTCAACAGATTGGATGATGTTTATCCACACCGAGGAGGGAAATCTTCTGCATTCTGTCTACTGCTTCAAATGCTTATATCCTTCAGAAATGTTCTCACAGACACACTTGGAGATACCATTTAATCAGATATCAGCATTCAATTATCCAGTCATGATGATGCATAAAATTAACTTTCATATTGCTAAAATGTCATTAAGAGTCTTGCCACTAACACATGATAAAGTGTCAACAAAGTGAAAGATGCTCTATTGGACTTCTTTGGGTTCTCTATTGTAATTAGGTTGGTCTTCATTCCCCTAGGTGATACAACTATGAGCATGTTATCAGCTTCTAGTATGTGCAGTTTATGGACATATATAGCATGGTCTTCTTGACCTCTGTTACCCAGTGCTGGATATAATGTCAGTTAGTTTAAACATTGGGGAAAAATCCTCAAAAGTATAGGTGATCATTTGTTTTATATTTTATTTTTATAAAAATAACACACTCATAAAAATTGGAAATTAGAAGATCAGGAGAGAAAAATCACATAGTTCTATCACCTACTGACAACCAATACTAATAGTTTTTGTATTCTTAGCCAACCTCTTTTCCTATGAACTTTAAATCATGACTGTTTTCATATTATATGTAAAATTTTATTTTTACTTTTCTCAGTTGACATCAGAATTAAAAAATTTGTCCCATGTTGCATAATGTCTTCACAGCCATAATTGAAATTTTAAATCATGGCTACTTATATGCATAATATGTTTATATTGTAATTTATTAAATATTTAATTTTTGATATTTTAGTTGTTACTGAATTATCACTATTACAAATCGCATTGCAATACACAAACTTTGTATATAAATATATTTCCTAATAATGTTCTCTCATTCTTTCTTTTAGGAGAGAAACCCAAAATTATACATTCTTTTTTAAAAACATGTAGAGATAATTTTTCTATAATTTTTTACTTTAATCAATATTTGATTATTGTATACAATAGTGGATTTTATTATGGCATTTTCATACATGCATATAACATACTTTGATCATATTCACCCTTCAGTGTCCTTATCCCCCCATTATCATCCCCCAAATATGCTTTCTTTTCCCCAATAGTCTCCCATGTATTTTTATGATATTTTTCAAGATTTCACATATGAGAGGAATATGTGATATTTGTCCTTCTGAGTCTGATTTATTTTGCTTAACATAATGTTCTCTAGTTCCATTCATTTTCCTGCAAAGGAAATAACTTCATTATTTATGGCTCAGTAAAACTTCATTTATATATACATACACATACTCACACACACACACACACACACACACACACATATATACACATATATATGTATATACCATACATTTTTATCTATTCATCTTCTGGTGGACATGTAAGCTGATTCCATATTTTGGTTATTATGAATAGTGCCCTAATAAACACGGGTGTACAGATATGTCTATCGTATCATATTCTTTCAGGGGTAGATTCCAGGTGATAGCTGGATCATATGGCAGCCTATTTTTAGGTGTTCTTTTTTTCTTTTTGAGGAAACTCCATACTGATTTCTATAGTGGCTGGACTAATTTACATTTCCACCAATAGTATACAAAGATTCCTTTTTTACAGACTTATTGAACTTTTAATTTCCAAAATTTCTATATCATTTTTTCAGAATTGCTATGTCTTTATTGAATCCCTTTTTCATATCCTGCACTGTGTTTCTTATTTCATTCAGCAATTTTTTGCATTGTCTTTGTTTTCACTTAGCTATTTATTCATATTTTCTATGAGTTCATTGATGGTTCTTATAACCATTATTTGATTTCTTTGGGATTTCATACATTTTGCTCTCATTGGAATTGGCTACTGTGGAGTTGCTGAGATTTGGAGGAGTTGCATTGTCCTCTTTTACATACATCTTGTGTTTTCACATTGAGATTTGTACATCTGGGGCCATGTCATCAGTTGGAAGTTTAATCTCCCATATTCTTTCAGTGAAGTATTCATCAAGGTTCAGATGGAGCTATGTCATGGAGTTGAAGAATACTTTCTCACAGCCAGGCTTGGTTTAGCTCAGTAATTACTCATTTACTGAATATGCTTAAGGCACTGGTTAAATCTCCAGAACCACTCAGAAAGAAGAAAACTAACTTTAGAAGAAACCACAACATACAAACAAACCTGCTGTGGAAAAAAACTATAATAACCAGGGACAAACAATTATCACCAAAACTCCAATCATATTAGAGGATAAAGGAGCAATGATAATATTGAGTGAAGTAAGAAGATATTTATTAATAAAATTGAACAAAAATAATACTAAAATAGAAAAGGATATAAAGAGAAGAGAAAAAGAAGAAAAATGAAAGAAGATCCTATTAAAGATTGAAAACAGCATAAAGGAAACCAAAGCCACTGTTTATTCTGGGTCTGTGATGAGGCAGCATATCAAAGCAGCAGGATTGTGTGACAGAGGAATCTGTTCACTTCATCATGTGGAGAGAGGGAAACAAGTGGCAAGGGAAAAAATATACCCAAAGACCTGCTCCTAGTAACTTACTTTCTCCAAATAGACCCCACATCCTGAAGTTTCCAGAATCTCTCAAAATTACACCACCAGCTTGAGACCTAAGCTTTAAAATATTATTAAGTGAGGGACATTTAATATTCAAACCAAAACAAATGTGAAGAATAAACTGGTCACCTTGCAGCTGTGACTATGCTTATAAAGTTTCCCATATGCTATGTGAAACCAAAGTCATCTTTCCCATGTTAAGTATCCAGATAATAATGATGTGAGAATCATGTCTAATGCCTCTGGACAGTTTAAAAATGATAAAACAAGTACTAATAATTTAACTGGAAATTAAAAAGAAACTATGGACATAAGCACTATATATATTATATATGTACTTTAATTTTCATAATAATCTTCCAATATTATCTTAATCTTAAAAACACTAACATTCTACACTAACAATTTCTACTTTAAAAAGTTCCTATCTTCAAACTTTTAAAATCTTCTATCCTACCTTTAAGAAATTGACAATCTAATTATGCCTAGGAGTTCTTTTGATTCTTCATTATAGAAAAGACTAGAAAATTTTTTACTTGTGTGTTTTAACAATTGTCATTCTTCTTATCCTCATGTATCTCCTCCCTTGAAAAATAAGCATAGATAAAGACAGGGGAACAACTTGCTAGAAATTAGTAGTTTTGGAGTCAAAATATTTCTCAGCTCATATTTTTTTTGGGAGGTATGGCAGTTTGAATTCAGTGACTTTTACTTGCTAGGCAGGCACTATACTATTTTAGTCATACTCCTAGTCCTTTTTTGCTTTAGATATTTTTCCTAGGTTTTTGTGCTTTTGCAAAGGTCTGGCCTAGGGCTGTGATCCTCTTATCTATGGCTTCCAATGTATCTTAGACTACAGGCACATGCATGAGTTATTTGTTGAGGTGGAGTCTTGCCAACATTTTACCTGGGATGGATTCAAACCACAATTCTCCCAATCTCTTACCCTCAAGTAGCTGGGATTAGTGACCAGAGCCACTGTGCTTGTCTCAGCCCATATTATTTTGTTGCATAATCAAATGAGCTGAGGAAAATCTTAAAGGTTTTCCAAGGTGTTTCTATGACCTTAGAGTATGAATTTAAAGATAAGAATCAATTCATTTTGTCCAAGATGGACAATTTCTGACAGGTACCACTTCCCCTACCTCTACAAACCTAAATTAAAACCTCAGATACATTGCTGCAAGGAGAGGTGGACGAATTTTTATTTCTAAATAGAGGATATTAGTAAAAGGACAGATAGTAGCAAGAGACACTAATTAATTTCTTACTAAATTTCTAAAAGCTTCATCCCATGCTCCTCCCAACCTGAGATTTTTTTTCCTTGTCTGGACCTGAACTGATTCCCATAAAAGCCTATCACAGGGCCATCCTGTGAACAGAATAACTGCATGGAGGGTTAAGAGTGGATCTGTTAATAGCAGATCTGTCATTTTCCCAGGCTAGTAGACAGAAGTCTACTAGCTCAGAAAATCCAACATGGAAACCAACCAAGTGGCAAACCAGTTTGGGTTGTGAAGGGTACTACACAGATCATCTCAGTGTGCAGGAGAAAATATATCAAAAGCCTGAGAAACCATTGGCTAAGAAGACTGAATAAAGGGTCCCAGACCAGCCCTGATAGGGCTAGGGATTGTGTCTAAAGGGAGCATGGGGAGCAAATGGGCTAGTTGTCTAGAACTCAACTTCCAGGTCTCTATCCCAACACAAGGAGGCCACTGAAGTAAATTGGTCTGATAGCTTGAGCCTTTAACCTATTGTCCAAACTAGCAGTATTCCCATATAAACAATTAACAGGAGCTATTCTCTTCCCATTGCTCAAATGAAACAAATTGGAGACTTAGATGGAAAAGGGGGAAAACAACTCATCTTGACATGCCAGAACAGCCATTGGACTTCCTTAACTGGGAAAAGTGCAGGCTCCGAAACAGACAGAGTGCTTTCTAACCTACTAGCTTTGCTCAGAGACTCCATCATCCACCTCAACTGCTACTTCACATTCCCGGAACTGCCCCACCTCACTCCAGCAGCTACCCTCATCCAGAACCCCACACCCCAGGTTACACATGGTCAATCCAGGGCCCTGAAGGGACACATGAGTAAACATAACAAAACTGTAGACAAAAATCTGAGGACAATAGATTGGAGAAGAGAATATTGTGTACTGATAGAGCACAGAAGATATTCACTCTTCTCTTTAATAAGAAACACTGATTTTTAAATTTTTTAAAGGTTTAATTTATCTTTTTATATTGACATTTTTCTCTTTACTTTTTCATTTCATTTATTTTTTCTTCATTTTTCCTGTCTCTTATTTACAAATCATTCTATTGGTTGTTTATTATACCTCCTTTTTTTATTACTCTCCATCTATCTATCCCTTTGCAACCCCTGACAAAAACACCCTTATCTACAACAATTGAACTGTATCTCTAGACACTAGTATTTTGTTTAACCTGAAGACCACATACTTTACTCTTTTCATACCCATCTTTCTTCCTTATTTCCTCCCTCATCCTCATTTTTATTACATAAGTTTTAACTCCTTTGCAAATAAGTTTTATTTTTCTAACCTCCTACTATACTATACAAAAATTTTTCTTATATAATATGATTGGTTGTATAGCTAATCCTGCCAATGTTAATATATGGTTTGGTATAGAACTGGTGAATTTTTTATTGCTGAGTTATACCCCTAGACCAGTGATAGGAAAGAGCATATCAACCTAGCCATTAACTAATCCTGCCAGAACATGGAAAATAATTCAACAGAAATACTTAAGGTGACTAAAAGCTCTAACCAAATAATTGAAGACAGATGAATAAATCTGAAAATTAAACCTTAAGAAAAATGAAAATTTAAGAGAGTATTATCAAAAGGTCAACAATCAAACAACAAAGGAGCTGATTGATAGTGAAGGGGATGAAATCTCAGTTTTCAAGCTCAGAAGAAAGAGGATAATATTAATGAGATTAGAGAAGACATGAACAAACAACTCAGTGAAATCAAAGATTATACAAATAAACAGCTTAATGAATTCAATGAGAATACAAAGAAACAACTACATTAACTGAAAGAGGATGCAAATGAATATCTAAATGAAATAATGAAGACAATGAAAAACATGAAAGGGGAATTCAGTAAAGATACAGAAAGCCTGAAATCAAATCAAATCAAAGCACTGGAAATGAAACACTCCTTAAACCAAATAAAAACATCAGTTAAAAATCCTCTCCAGCAACTGAATCAAGTGGATGACATACTATCAGGGCTTGAAGGCAAAGTAGATATAATAGAAAAATCAGTTGAAAATATAGAAAAAGGAATGAAGAAATATGAATGGAATATGCAAGAACTCTGAAACTCCATTAAAAGACCAAACTTATGAATCATGGGCATTGAAGAAGAAGAGGTACAAGCATAAGAAACATATTCAACAAAATAATAGCCAAAAACTTCCCAAATTTTGAGAAAAAGGTGCTCATACAGGTACAGGAGGCCTTGAGAACTTGAAAAGACTTGGCCAAAATAAAAGATTTCCATGGCATATCATAGCTAAAACATTTACCTACAGACAATAAGGAAAGAATATTGAGAGGTACAAGGGAGACATGGCAAGTTGCCTATAAAGGCTAATCCTCCTGAATAATAGTAGTTTTCTCAACAGAAACCTTAAAAAAAGGGGAGCATTGAATGAGGTATTTTAAATGCTGCAATAAAATAACTGCAAACCTACACTATCCAGCAAAACTATCATTTACAATTGACGGAGAAATCAAAATCTTTCATGATAAACAAAAACTAAAGCATTTTTTACCACTTAACTAACACCCCCAGAGGATACTCAAAGGAATCCTACACACAGCTGATGAAAATGAACATAACCATGAAAGTATGGGAATAAATAAGTTTCATCAGGTCAATAATTTCACTAGAACACATAAGCAAATGACAAGTAGGAAAAAATCAAACACTAAAAGAAGGGCAACAAAGAAGGGTATGTGGCAAGAATTATCACATACCTTTCAATATTAACACTGAATGTTAATGGTCTCTATTATTCAGTCAAAAAAGATAGAATGGAAAGTTGGATTAAAAAGCAAGACTCCATGACCACAAGAAACACATCTTTCTGACACAAACATTGGCTTAGGGTTAAAGGGCGGAAAATGACTTTCCAAGAAAGTTGACCTGAAAACAGGAAGTATCTATACCCATATCTGATGACATAGATCTCAAATTATAATCAATTAGTAGAGAGAAAGAGAGTAATTTAATATTAATAAAAGGAGTAATACATCAAGAGGAAATAATAATTATCAACATATATGCACCTAATGTCAGTGTGTTCAACTTTATTAAACAAACACTACTGGAATTAAAAGCACAGATAGAGAGACTTCAAAACCCCACCAACATAAGTAGATAGATCATCAAGACAAAAAAATCAACAAATGAAGCTCAGAGTTAAGTGACAATGTAGGTTCAAATAGACAACAACACAACCAACTGGATGAAACAGACATCTATAGAGTATTTCATCTAGCAGTAGCACAATACATGTTCTTTTCAGCAGTCCATGGAACTTTCTCCAAAATAGATTATATTTTAGAACATAAAGTATTAGCACATATAAGAAAGTTGAAATAACTCCCTGTATTCCCTCAGACCACAATGAAATAAAACTAGAACTCAACAAGGAAAGAAACTACAGAAAATATTCAACACATACTGACTGGACAACACATTTTGAATGAGAAGTGGGTCAGTGAAGAAATAAGGAAGAATCAAAAATTTCCTTGAAACTAATGAAAATAAAAACCCTACCTACCAGAACTTATGGGGTACAGAAAATGCAGTACTGAGACAAAAGTTTATAGGTATAATCTCCTACATTAAAAAAAAAACAGAGACATCAAATAAATAGTCTAACAATGCAATTCAAGCTCCTGGAAAAACAAGAATAAATCAACCCCAAAAATAGCAGATGAAAAGAAGTAGTAAAGATCAGGGCAGAAATTAATGTATATTGATACAAAGAATCAGTGAAAGGAAAAGTTGATTCTTTTTCAAAATTATAAATAAGATTGATAAACACTTAGCAAATCTGACTAGAATGAAGAAGGAAAAAACCCAAATTACTAAAATTAGAAATGAAAAGGGGGGAGTCAGGTGATCATGAGGGAACACTTTGAAAACCAATGTTTAGATAACCTGGAAAATCTTGAAAAAGCAGACAAATTTTTAGATGTATTTGACCAACAAAAATCATACCAAGAGATATAAACCACTTAAGCAGATCTTCTACATGTAATAAGATTGAAGCAGTAATAAAGAGTGTCCTAACAAAGAAAACCCAACAAAAACTATATGGTACTGGCACAAAACATGTATGAAGACCAATAGAACAGAAGACCCAAACATAAATCCATGTATGTATATCCATTTAATTTTATTTATTTTTATTTTTTATTATGCTGAGTGAGGATACATTGTGACATTTACAAAAGTTCTTATATCAAAGGTATCATACTTGAATTCACCCCCTTCACCATTCTCCTTTCTCTCTCTCTCCCCCATTCCTGGAACAGTTTGAACACATATCATTTTTCCATTTACATACTTGTGTACATGATATTTGCTCTATATTCATCTTCCCATGTCTTTTTCCCACCTCCTCCCTGCTCCCTCTGGTACCAATCCACCAGGCAGGACATGTTCTCTCATTTTATAAAAGAAAAAATGACGTTGTTTAAGATAGTTACACAGAGAGTTTCCTTGTAACATTTTGATGTATGTATGATGTATTATAACTTGAATTGGTTCATCTCCTCCATTTTTCTTCTTTCTGCCTTAAGTCCCCTTCTTATGGTGGTTTCAACAGGTGTAAAAATTCTGTATTCATTCTTTACAGAGAGTACATCAACAAATCCACATTCTTAATTTCCCTCTTTTACTCTCTCTGTCTTGTGTGTGACCTCCTCTTAGTGTGACCTGTTTTTCATATTGCTATATTTGTATTAGTTCTATATTCCACCTAAGAGAAAACATGCAGATTTTGGCTGTTTGAACCTGGCTAACTTCACTTAAGATGATGTTCTCCATTTACCTACAAATGACAAAATTTCATTAATGTTCATGACTGAAGTAAACTCCATTGTATATAAATACTACATTTTCAAAATCCACTCATCAGTAGTAGAGCATCTTGGCTTAGAAATGGTGAACTTACATTTCTTCAGGTATATCCCTAGGAGTGGAATTGATGTATCATATGGCAGTTCTATTTTTAGTTTTTTTGAGGCGCTTCCACACTGTTTTCCATAGTAATTGAACTACTTTACATTCGCACCAGCAGTGTATGAGGGTTCCTTTTTTCCCCACATCCTTGCCAACATTTGTTGTTGTTTGTGTCTGTGATGAATGTCATTGGAATTTTGGTAGGAATTGCATTGAACATGTTGACTGCTTTTGGTAATATAGCTATTTTAACATTTCTACCAAGCCATGAACATGGGAGATCTCTATCTTCTGTAGTCATATTTTTCTTCAATGGTTTGTCATTTTACCTGTAGAGGTCTTTCACATTCTTTGTTAAGTTTATGTCTACGCATTTTTTTTGAGGTTATTGCAAATGGAATTATTTTCCTATATTCTTTCTCAGTCTTTTCATTATTGGTATATAGAAAGCTTTTGATTTTTGGAAATTGATTTTGTATCTTGCTACTTTGCTGAAGCTGTTAATGGTGTCTAGGAGTTTTTTTTGTTTTTGGTGGAGTTTTGGGTCTTTTAGACATAATATCATGTCATGCAAATAGGGATAGTTTGACTATTTCCTTTCCAATTTGTATTCCTTTTTCTCTTCTTTCCATATAATTGCTCTGGTTAGGAATTCCAAGACAATGTTGTATAAGAGTGGAGAGAGTGGACATCCTTGTTTCATTCCTGACTTTAGAGGAAATGGTTTTGGTTTTTTCCCATTTAATGTGATGTTTTCTATAGCTTGTCATATATAGTGTTTATTAATTTGAGGTACATTTCTTCTATTCTTAGTGTCATCAGAGCTTTTATCATGAAAGGATGTTGAATTTTTTCAAAGACTTTTTCTGTATCTATTAAGATGATCTTGAGGTATTTGTCTTTGCTAATATGCTGTATTACATTTAATGATTTGCACATGTCAAATCATCCCTGTATCCCTGGGATGAAACCCACTTGATCATGGCATGTGATCTTTTTGATATGCTATTGAATTCAGTTTGCCAATATTTTATTTGGGATTTTTGCATCTATGTGCATCAAAGAGATTGGCCTGTAGTTCCTTTTTTTTGTTGTTGTGTCCTTGTCCGGTTTTGGGCTGAGTGTTATACTGGCTTCACAGAATGAGTTCTGCAGTGCTCCTTCCCTTTCTATTTCATGGAAAAGTTTGAGGAATATTGCTATTACTTCTTCTTTAATGGTTTGGTAGAATTCAGCAGTGAATCAATCAGGTCCTGGACTTTTCTTTTTGCGAGAGTCTATTGCTGCTTCAATTTCATTGCTTGTTATAGATCTGTTTAAGTGATTAATATCTTCTTGGTTCAATTTTCGATGGTTGTATATGTCTAGAAATTTGTCCTTTTCTTCAAGATTTTCCAATTTATTTGAAAATAGTTTTCCAAAGTAGCTCCTAGTAATTCCCTAGATTTCCTTGGTGTTTGTTTTCATCTCCCCTTTTTCCTTTCTAATTTTAATTTGGGTCTTTTCCTTCCTCACTCCAGTCAGATTTGTCAGGGGTCTGTCAATCTTGTGAAGAAACAGCTTTTTGTTTCATTGATTCTTTGTATTTTTTTTTGGCCTCTGTTTTGTTTATTTCAACCTTTATTTTTGTTATTTCTCTCCTTCTGTTAGTTTTGAGTTTAGCTTGTTCCTGCTTTTCTAAGAATTTGAGATGCATCTTTAGGTCATGTATTTGCAGTCATTCTGTATCTTTAATATATGCACTCATGGCTGTAAACTTTCATCTTAGGACTGCCTTTGCTGTGTCCCACAGGTTCTGATAGGTTGTGCTTTCATCCTGGTTAAATTCCAGGAACTTTCTGACTGCCTCCCTTATTTCTTAGATGACCCACTGATCATGAGGCAATGTGTTGTTCAGTCTCCAGGTATTTAATTATTTTCTACTGTTTCTTTTGTTGTTGAGTTTTAGTTTTATTGCATTGTGGTCCGATAGTATGCAAGGAGTCATTTTAATCTTCTTATATTTTTTAACATATGCTTTGTGATCTAAAATGCAGTCTATTTTGAAGAAAGTTCCATGGGTTTTTGAGAAGAATGTATATTGTGCTTTTGAAGGATTGAATACTCTGTAGACGTATGTCAGATCCATTTCATCTATGGTGTCATTCAATTCTGGAGTTTCCATGTTGATTTTTTTGTGTGGATAACCTATCTATTGGTGATGAAGGAATATTGATGCTTCCCATCACCACTGGGATGTATCTGTGTTTTTAAGTCTAGTAGTGTATGTTTAATGAAGTTGGGTACACCAACACTGGGTACAAAGAAGTTAACAGTTGTTATATCCTCTTGATGTATTGCTCCTTTTATTAGTATGAAGTGAACTTCTTTGTCTCTTCTGACCAGTTTCGGTTTATCTAATATAAGTATTGCTACTCCTGCCTGTTTTGGGGGGCCATTATCTTGGTAAATCTTCTTCTACACTTTTACCCTAAGATAATGTTTGTTTCTGTCTGTAATGTGGATTTCTTGTAAACAGCCTATTGTGAGTCCTCCCTTTAAATCCCATTTGCTAGTAGGTGTCTTTTGATGGGGAGTTGAGGCCATTAACATCCATTAACATTGAGAAATATGTGGTGATTCCTTCCATTTAGTTGTTTTTGTTGTGTATGGATTTGTGTGTGTGTGCAACTAATTCTATGATACTTTCTGATTACTTGTCTGCTCTTTTCTTGATCTTTAATAATTCCCATCCTTTTATGGCTGTTTGTTTTCATCTTCTGTGTGTAGGATTCCTTTAAGAATCTTTTGTATGGTAGTTTAGTGGTCATGCATCATTTTAGTTTCTATTTATTGTGGAAGATACTTATTCCTCCTTCAATTCTGAATGACAGCTTTGCTGAGTAGAACATCCTAGAACTGAATTTTTTCCTTTCAGTGCTCAAAATACATAACTCCATGCCCTTCTTGCTTTTAAGGTTTCTGTTGAAAAATCGGTTGTTATTTTGATGAGTTTACCTTTATATGTTATTTGATTTTTCTCTCTTACAGCCTTCAATACTTTTTCCTATTTTGGTCATGTCTGTTTGGAGTCCTGGAGGCTTCCTGTACCTGATGGGCACCTCTTTCTAGAGGTTTGGGAAATTTTCTGCTACTATTTTGTTGAATGTATTACCTGTACCTTTGACTTGCACTTGTTCACCTTCTTCAATGCCTTTTATTCACAAGTTTGGTCTTTTGATGGAGTTGCATAGCTCTTGCATATTACTTTCACAGCTCTTGAGTCTTTTGTCAAAGAATTCTTCTGGGTTTTGCTGTCTTCAAGCCCTGAAATTCTGTCTTCCACTTGTTCCAGTCTGCTGAAATGGCTTTCAACTGCATTTGTAATTTGACTTAAGGAACTTTTTATTTTCAATATTTCTATTTGATTCTTTTTTCTGAGACTTTCAATAGCTTTGTTAAACTCCTCTTTCATATCTTGTGTTGTCTGCTTTTCTAGTTTTCTCTTTTTTTTAAATCTCCTTAGTTTCTTTTTGTGTTTGTTGAAATTCTCTTTAAGTTCATGTAGTTCTTTCTGCTTCTCAAGTTTTTAATCTGTTCTCTTGGGATTTTTTTTTTTTTTTTTGGCAGTACTGGGGTTTCAACTCAGAGTCGCACACATGCTATGCAGGCATTCTACCACTTGATCCATTCCACCAGTCCCTCTCTTGATATTCATTGAGTTGTTTTTGTATGCCCTCTTTAAGCTCATTGAACATTCTGATCATCATTCTCTTTTGTTAGCAACTAAGGATTTGTCCCCTGCTCTTTCCACCAAATCCTTTATTATGTATTGTTAGTGTTTTGAGAAGTTATATTCCTCTGCCTTCTTTTTCTCCCCATGTTTCTATTTTGTGCTTTGTTTGTGTGTTGTTGATTAGTTAGTTGGGGCTTTTAATCACCTGTTATATTTCCCTTGACTTAATTTGTATGCTCTGACTAGTTTAGTTGTTAGCTAGGATGTTGTAATATTTCTGCTCCCTGACCTAGAGGTATAATTTGCAATAACAAATTCACATATTCAATGCTAAACCAATTATTTACATTATAAAAGTCTTGGCAATATTATCTTAAAACAGCAGGTATTGAAGAGATAACAGTTGTCATAGAGATTGATATTTTGGTAATTTAAAAGATGGTGACAGGAGAGGTGGCAGGGAGAGAAAGAATGGGGTGATGGGGAGAAGAAGTATGAGGTGTGGGGACTATAGGCTAATAAGTCCCTAACTTGTGTAAAGGTGTTATTTAATCATTGTAAGATGGGTGCTATTGTCAGGGATTACAGAGGAATGGGAAGGATGGGGATAATGTGTAAAAGTGGTATAATAAGTGGTGAGTGTGGAAGAGGTAGGGAAAGTGGGGGAAAGGGAGGGGAAAGAAAGGAAGATAAAGAGAAGAAAGGGAGAGATTAAAGCAGAAAACAGAAGAAAAAAGGAGGAAGAGAAAGGAAAGTGAAACAAGAGAGGGCTAAGCAAATTGATAGAATGAAAGAGGGAGATAGGCAACAACACATTTAAATAATAAATAAATAAATAAATGCTAATATATATATATATATATGTATGTATTTATTTCCAAATTTCTTTCTTATTGTCAAGAAGAATGGGTTCCCTCTCAGTTCAATGAATGTTCTTGGCTCTTTCCTCTGATATTTAATTCAGATGCTGACACTTTTGACAGGGGCTTTCTGTGTCTTTGCCACTTTTTAAGGTTGGTATGCTGGGTTGTGTGGCAATGGATGTTGCTTCTTCCTATTGGACAGCATTAGGGGGGATCTGCTCAGGATGTTTGTGTCAAGGCTGTCCTTGTTGGGATGGGCCACCTGGTGTATGTGAGTTATCTGAAGTGGTCCTGCAAGGAGCTGATATGTGAGCAGTTGCCAGCCCCTACTGCCTACAAGGCAAGCCTGGGAACTAGAATGGAGCTTTTTGGTCAACTGCTTTTCTCTTGGAAGTCTGTCAGTTTCAGCTCACTACCACTTTCTCCAAGGTGGTGGAATTTCTTGTTTTCACCAGATTACGGCTGGTCCACTCCACCACCACACAAGCTGGATCAGTTCAGCATTCTGCCCCACATCCACTAGGCAGAGGTGAAATTATTCCTTCATTTATTTGGGGGGAATGCAATCTGCCCACTGGCAATGCTGGATTATGTGTTTCCCTCCAGAGCAGATAATGTGACCTGGTGGGGTTGCAGCTTCACTCAGCTCTGGGATGGCAGGATGGCGCAGACAAATGTTGCAGGCAGATTTCTTG
Source organism: Castor canadensis (assembly GCF_047511655.1). NCBI lineage: Eukaryota > Metazoa > Chordata > Mammalia > Rodentia > Castoridae > Castor > Castor canadensis. The sequence goes on from NC_133390.1 coordinate 48,272,574, forward strand.
TCCATGAATTATGGCAGCTCTAGAACATCCCAGATGCTCACAGAACTCTTTCTTTATTTTCTGTGTTTCCTTTTTGCAAGAGAGGAGAAAAATGCTAAAAAAGAAAGAAAAAAAACAGCTTTCCAGCAGGAGGGCTGGCAGCTGCAGGTCCATAATGCGTGGGCTTTCAGAGCTGTTATGTGCTATAAAAAGCTAATTCAATGGTCACTTGTTGTACTTTATGTTCATCCTATGTATTGGTGATACCTTAATTGGCAAAAAACAAAATGACAATGGCAAAAAAAAAAAAAACAGGTTACCTGATCCTTGCTGCCACAAATCAAAAGAATTTTTCTGGAATTGTGGAGCTCAGGGTTTCAGGGTCCTTTGGCTATCAGCTATCTTGGTCTTCTTCCCCAGGTATTTAATTTTCAACAAAGGAGCCCAAAACATATTTTGGAGAAAAGACTGTCACTACAACAAATGATGCAAAGAAAACTGGATATCCAGACGTAGAAGACTGAAACTAGATCCCTATTTCTTTCCTTATACTAATATTAATTCAAAGTCTGTCAAAAATCTCAATGTAAGACCTGAAACTTTAAAACTAGTATAGGAAATAATATGGAAAACACCAAAACATGTAAATATAGTCAGTAACTTCCTGAATAGAACTCCAATAGCTAAGTGAATAAGAGAAAGAATAGACAAATGGGACTGTATGAAACTTAAAAGCCTCTGCCTAGCAAAGGATATAGTCACCTGACTAAATAGAAAAACCAAAAGAATGGGATAAAATTTTTGCCAGCTGTATATTTGACAAAGGATTAAGAAATAGAATTTATAGGGAGCTCAAAAACTAAACTCTCAAGGAATTAGCAACCCAATGAACAAATGGGCAAGTGAACTGAGCAGATAGTTTTCAAAAGAAAAAGTACAAATGTCCAATAATCACATGAAGAAATTCTTAACATCCCTGGCCAGAAAAGAAATGAAAATAAAAACTACTTTGAGATTTCATTTAACTCTTGCCAGAATGGTTATCATTAAGAACACCAACAATAACAAATGTTGGTGAGGATGTGGGGGGAAAATGAACTGCTGAACACTGTTGTTGGGAATGTAAAGTAGTACAACCACTGTGGAAAGCAGTATGGAGTTTCCTCCAAAAACTAAAAATAGACCTACCATATAATCCAATACATCTGAATGAATATAATAGAGAGGATACAACAGATCCTCTTGCACACCCATGTTTATTGCAGCATTATTCACAATGGCCAAGTTACGGAAACAGCCCCCATGCCCTACATCTGGATGAATGAATGCAGAAAATATGGTATATTTACACAATGGAGTACTCTTCAACCTCTAAGAAGTAGGAAATTATGCCATTTGAAGGTAAATAAATGGACCAGAAATCATAATGTAAAGTGAAGTAAGCCAGATTCAGAAAGACAAAGGTCTCATTTTTTTCTTTCATATGTAGAAGGCAAATCCAAAGATAAATTTATACACAAATGCAAACATGATCACACACACAAACACACACACACACACACACAAACACACACAATTATTTAAGGGGGTTAGTGGGAGAAGAGAGAGGAAAAATAATGATAGTGAATAATATTGAAATACATTGCATCTGTGTAGGAAAATGGCATAATGAAACATACTGAAATCTGTTCAAATGTAGGGGACAGAGGGAATCTGTTCAAAGGTAAGGGAGAGTAATAGAAGGTGTGAGACAGTAAGGGAGAGTAATAGAAAGCAGTAGTCTGATTAAAATACAATATATTTATGGGTGAAATACCATGGACAAACAATTAATATAAACTCAAAAAATGAAGGACAGGAACATAAAATAGGTCTTGGTAGGGGGTGGGTGGGGCAAGGTTGAATAGACAGAGCAAAGGAAGGTGAATATGGTCAATGTACTTGTATTCTTGTATGAAAATGATGGAGAAGGATGGATGGGTGAATCTAAACATGGTACATTATAAGCATATATAGAAATGTCAAGTCAATACTCTCCTCTCCCACATGACTAATATATGTTAATGAAAGTGTAAAGGAATTAATTCACCTTAAGCTGATACCATGTTCTGATTTTAAGAATTTTTTTCCTGAAGAACTATACTGGTTTATTGGTCTACATTTTAAGGTTTTGGACTTCTTTCTTCCCAAATATTCATGAAGAGTAAGGGGGTATTATTGACTGAAACCATATATTCATAAAAACAACTAAATTTTCAAGTTGGTTTGTTTGTTGTCAGGTTATTACCTTGATGGTGTAGTACCATGGGTCATCTTTAGTATCTCTCACTAGAAATTGTTTTTATGTTCTAAAGGCACAAAAATTATTAAGATATGTCATTTGTTTGATAGATAATCTCATGGCCTTAACCACCACACATCAACTCATGAGTACAAACACTGTTTTAAAGAAGAATCTCTCAGCTATCAAATCAAACATGTCATACTGGACCAATCTGTTTAACTACCAAGTATCTTATTGTTACTATAAACTAACACATTTCACATTTTCCCTGATAGTTCTGATTTGTCTATTTTTGTTAACCCATCACCTTCTTCTCATTTCTCAAGCAAGGCATTATGGAATCATCCTTAGTTTCTTCATTTCCCTTTTTCTAAATGCAGCCATTTAATTTTGTTACTTCATTGTATTTCAGAAATATCTTTCATTTGTATCTTTCCCTCTCCAAGACTTTATCTCAGTCCTAAATTGACATGTGTATTGGTAGCATTGTAAATGTATTCTAAATCACCTCATTGACTCATTTATTTTTGGCTATAAAGTGTGCTCCACTCATGGCCCTCACATATCTGATCAGGGTATGTCTGCTTTTAAAATCCATTCCATTATTACCCAGAGATTAAATCCAAAGTCTGTAGCAAGTATACAAGACTTTCTAATTCATAGCTTCAGTTTAACAAGCTGCCTCATTTCCTGATACATTTGAGCTATACATTGTATTCTATCCCCATTTTCCATATGAAAATATACATTAATTCTCATCTGTGGATCAGTTTCATTAACTGGCACTGCTCATCCTTACCTAATCTGCCTCAGGAATTTATACTCATTTTTAAGGCCCAACTTTTCATCACCTATCACAAGCATTTCCTTTAAGCGTAATCAATCATTTCTTTTCAATGTATATTTCACTCATGCCTTCAACCATTAAATTACCCATTTGCTGATATGTCCATAAGTTCATCCATCCACATATTTATTGATTGTCAACCATGTGGTCTAGTAACTAATAATATAGCAGATATAGTCTAATGATATTCTAATTATATATTCTAGTATGAAACAACTAATAAAAATAAATGTTGAAATAATATGATTTCAGTAGTGATTAATGCCATGAACAAATGGAAAGCAGTTTAAAAGGCTATAAGTAACAGAGGTTGGGGAATTTCTTAGACCACTGGTGATACTATTACCAAATAACAATGCTTGTAATTTATAAAGTACAAAATTTATTTCCCCCAGTTCTGGAGACTAGGAAGTCCAAGATGTAAGTGCTGGCAGGGTTGGTCATCTGCTGAGGGCTGTTCTCTGTTTCCTACACAGTGCTTTGTTCGCATGTCTTCCAGAGGGAAAAGAACGTGATGCCTTCACATGACAGAAGGTATATGAGCAAGCTAGTCTAATACTACCAGAAGTCTGTTTTAAAGAGCTCTACTCTCATTTGTGATGGAGGAGCACTCATGCCCAATCACCTCTTAAAAGTGCTACCTCTTTATACTATCATATTGGAAACACCTGAAATTTGGAGGAGCTATATTCAAACCACAGCAGGGAGAAAGGCTATATTTAATCAAGAGGTAAGAAAGGTTTTTCTAAGGAAATGACAATTGAGAAGAGATCTGAATTAGCTGCAATATCCAGGTTGGTCTTCCTTAGCTTGATTGGATGTTGACTTTGAGGGAAAGATGTGTCAAGGTTAAAACATGGGTATTTGGGTGAAATTTGGCACCATTTCCTGGGATGAAAAAGATTAACAGGACATTAGAGAATACATTTATTACATGGTTTTTCATTTACACTTTTGTGCCTCTCAGTTTTTTTTTTTTTACTTTATTTTTTATTATTTATTTATTTATTTTTAATTTTATTATTCATATGCGCATACAAGGCTTGGGTCATTTCTCCCCGGTGCCCCCACCCCTTCCCTTACCACCCACAAAGCCCCCTCCCTCTCCCCTCAACCCCCTCAATACCCAGCAGAAACTATTTTGCCCTTATTTCTAATTTTGTTGTAGAGACAGTATAAGCAATAATAGGAAGGAACAAGGGTTTTTGCTGGTTGAGATAAGGATAGCTATACAGGGCATTGACTCACATTGATTTCCTGTGCGTGTGTGTTACCTTCTAGGTTAATTCTTTTTGATCTAACCTTTTCTCTAGTTCCTGGTCCCCTTTTCCTATTGGCCTCAGTTGCTTTTAAGGTATCTGCTTTAGTTTCTCTGCATTAAGAGCAATAAATGCTAGCTAGTTTTTTAGGTGTCTTACCTATCCTCACCCCTCCCTTGTGTGCTCTTGCTTTTATCATGTGCTCAAAGTCCAATCCCATTGTTGTGTTTGCCCTTGATCTAATGTCCACATATGAGGGAGGACATACGATTTTTGGTCTTTTGGGCCAGGCTAACCTCACTCAGAATGATGTTCTCCAATTCCATCCATTTACCAGCGAATGATAACATTTCGTTCTTCTTCATGGCTGCATAAAATTCCATTGTGTATAGATACCACATTTTCTAAATCCATTCGTCAGTGGTGGGGCATCTTGGCTGTTTCCATAACTTGGCTATTGTGAATAGTGCCGCAATAAACATGGGTGTGCAGGTGCCTCTGGAGTAACCTGTGTCACAGACTTTTGGGCAATACCCCAAGAGTGGTATTGCTGGATCAAATGGTAGATCAATGTTTAGCTTTTTAAGTAGCCTCCAAATTTTTTTCCAGAGTGGTTGTACTAGTTTACATTCCCACCAACAGTGTAAGAGGATTCCTTTTTCCCTGCATCCTCGCCAACACCTGTCGGTGGTGGTGTTGCTAATGATGGCTATTCTAACGGGGCGGGGGGGGGGGAGGTGGAATCTTAGCGTGGTTTTAATTTGCATTTCCTTTATTGCTGGAGATGGTGAGCATTTTTTCATGTGTTTTTTGGCCATTTGAATTTCTTCTTTCGAGAAAGTTCTGTTTAGTTCACTTGCCCATTTCTTTTTTGGTTCATTAGTTTTGGGAGAATTTAGTTTTTCAAGTTCCCTATATGTTCTGGTTATCAGTCCTTTGTCTAATGTATAGTTAGCAAATATTTTCTCCCACTCTGTGGGTGTTCTCTTCAGTTTAGAGACCATTTCTTTTGATAAACAGAAGCTTTTTAGTTTTATGAGGTCCCATTTATTTATGCTATCTCTTAGTTGCTGTGCTGCTGGGGTTTCATTGAGAAAGTTCTTACCTATACCTACTAACTCCAGAGTATTTCCTACTCTTTCCTGTATCAACTTTAGAGTTTGTGGTCTGATATTAAGATCCTTGATCCATTTTGAGTTAATATTGGTATAGGGTGATACACATGGATCTAGTTTCAGTTTTTTGCAGACTGCTAACCAGTTTTCCCAGCAGTTTTTGTTGAAGAGGCTGCTATTTCTCCATCATATATTTTTAGCTCCTTTGTCAAAGATAAGTTGGTTATAGTTGTGTGGCTTCATATCTGGGTCCTCTATTCTGTTCCACTGGTCTTCATGTCTGTTTTTGTGCCAGTACCATGCTGTTTTTATTGTTATTTCTTTGTAACATAGTTTGAAGTCAGGTATTGTGATACCTCCTGCATTGTTCTTTTGACTGAGTATTACCTTGGCTATTCGTGGCCTCTTGTGTTTCCATATAAATTTAACAGTTGATTTTTCAATCTCTTTAATGAATGTCATTGGAATTTTGATGGGAATTGCATTAAACATGTAGATTAGTTTTGGGAGTATAGACATTTTTACTATGTTGATTCTACCAATCCATGAGCATGGGAGATCTCTCCACTTTCTATAGTCTTCCTCAATCTCTTTCTTCAGAAGTGTATAGTTTTCCTTGTAGAGGTCTTTCACATTTTTTGTTAGGTTTATACCTAGGCATTTGATTTTTTTGAGGCTATTGCAAATGGAATTGTTTTCATACATTCTTTTTCCGTTTGCTCATTGTTAGTGTATAGAAATGCTAATGATTTTTCTATGTTGATTTTATATCCTGCTACCTTGCTATAGCTATTGATGATGTCTAGAAGCTTTTGAGTAGAGTTTTTTGGGTCTTTAAGGTATAGGATCATGTCATCTGCAAATAGGGATATTTTGACAGTTTCTTTACCTATTTGTATTCCTTTTATTCCTTCTTCTTGCCTAATTGCTCTGGCTAGGAATTCCAGTACTATGTTGAATAGGAGTGGAGATAGTGGGCATCCTTGTCTGGTTCCTGATTTTAGAGGTAATGGTTTCAGTTTTTCTCTGTTAGCTGGCTGTAGGTTTGTCATATATAGCTTTTATAATGTTGAGGAACTTTCCTTCTATTCCTAGTTTTCTTAGAGCTTTTATCATGAAATGATGTTGGATCTTATCAAAGGCTTTTTCTGCATCTATTGAGATGATCAAGTGGTTTTTGTCTTTGCTTCTGTTAATGTGGTTTATTACATTTATTGATTTTTGTATGTTGAACCACCCCTGCATCCCTGGGATGAAGCCTACTTGGTCATGGTGAATAATCTTTTTGATGTGTTGCTGAATTCGGTTTGCCATTATTTTGTTGAAGAATTTTTGCATCAATGTTCATTAAGGAGATTGGCCTATAGTTCTCCTTTTTGGAGGTGTCTTTGCCTGGTTTTGGGATAAGTGTCATACTGGCTTCATAAAATGTGTTTGGCAGTTTTCCTTCCCTTTCTATTTTGTGGAACAGTTTAAGGAGGGTTGGTATCAGTTCTTCTTTAAAGGTCTGATAGAATTCAGCAAAGAATCCATCAGGTCCTGGACTTTTCTTTTTGGGGAGACTCTTGATTGCTGCTTCAATTTCATTTTGTGTTATAGGTCTATTCAGATGATTAATTTCCTCTTGGTTCAGTTTTGGATGATCATATGTATCTAGAAATCTGTCCATTTCTTTAAGATTTTCAAATTTATTTGAATATAGGTTCTCAAAGTAGTCTCTGATGATTTCCTGGACTTTCATGGTGTTTGTTGTTATCTCCCCTTTTGCATTCCTGATTCTAGTAATTTGGTTTTTTTCTCTCCTCATATTAGTCAGGTTTGCCAGGGGTCTATCGATCTTGTTTATTTTTTCAAAGAACCAACTTTTTGTTTCATTAATTCATTGTATGGTTTTTTTGGTTTCTATTTTGTTGATTTCAGCTCTTATTTTTATTATTTCTCTCCTTGTATTTGTTTTGGGACTTGCTTGTTCTTGTTTTTCTAGGAGTTTGAGATGTATCATTAGGTCATTGATTTGGGATCTTTCAGTCTTTTTAATATATGCACTCATGGCTATAAACTTTCCTCTCAGGACTGCCTTTGCTGTGTCCCATAGGTTCCAGTAGGTTATGTTTTCATTTTCATTGACTTCCAGGAACTTTTTAATTTCTTCCTTTATTTCATTGATGATCCATTCTTCATTAAGTAATGAGTTATTTAGTTTCCAGCTGTTTGCATGTTTTTTGTCTTTACTTTTGTTGTTGCGTTCTACTTTTACTGCATTGTGATCAGATAGTATGCACAGTATAATTTCTATTTTCTTATACTTGCTGAGACTTGCTTTGTGCTGTAGGATATGATCTATTTTGGAGAAGGTTCCATGGGCTGCTGAGAAGAATGTATATTGTGTAGAGGTTGGATGAAATGTTCTGTAGACATCTACTAGGTCCACTTGATCTATTGCATATTTTAGATGTTGGATTTCTTTATTGAGTTTTTGTTTGGATGACCTATCTATTGATGATAAAGGGGTGTTGAAGTCTCTCACAACCACTGTGTTGGTGTTTATATATGCTTTTAGGTCTTTCAGGGTATGTTTGATGAAATTGGGTGCGTTGACATTGGGTGAGAACAGATTGATGATTATTATTTCCTTTTGGTCTATTTCCCCTTTTATTAGTATGGAATGTCCTTTATCTCGTTTGATCAATGTAGGTTTGAAGTCTACTTTGTCAGAGATAAGTACTGCTACTCCTGCTTGTTTTCGGGTGCCATTGGCTTGGTAAATCTTCCAGCCTTTCATTCTAAGCCTATGCTTATTTCTGTCGGTGAGATGGGTCTCCTGTAAGCAACAAATTCTTGGATCTTCCTTTTTAATCCATTTCATCAAGCGGTGCCTTTTGATGGTTGAATTAAGTCCGTTAACATTAAGCGTTAGTACTGATAGGTATGTGGTAATTCCTGTCATTTAGTTGTCTTAGTTATTTGAAGGTTTGATTGTGTGTACCTAAGTTGAGGTTACCCTCTACTATCTTGCTTTTTCTTTTCCTGTGGTTTGGTGCTGCCTGTCTTTTCATGGTTAAGTCGGATTTCACTTTCTGTGTGCAGAATCCCTTGCAGAATCTTTTGTATTGGTGGCTTTGTGGTCACATATTGTTTTAGTTTCTGCTTATCATGGAAGACTTTTATTGCTCCATCTATTTTGAATGATAGTTTTGCTGGGTAGATTATCCTGGGGTTGAAGATATTTTCATTCAGTGCCCAGAAGATCTCACCCCACACTATTCTTGCTTTTAATGTTTCTGTTGAGAAGTCTGCTGTGATTTCGATGGGTTTGCCTTTGTATGTTACTTGGTTTTTCTCTCTTACAGCCTTCAATATTCTTTCCTTAGTTTCTGAACTTGTTGTTTTAATGATGATATGTCGTGGAGTAGTTCTATTTTGATCTGGTCTGTTTGGTGTCCTGGAGGCCTCTTGCATTTGTATGGGAATATCTTTCTCTAGATTTGGGAAATTTTCCATTATTATTTTGTTGAATAACAAAATAATACGCATTCCCTTCATTTGCACCTCTTCTCCTTCTTTGATGCCCATGATTCTCAAGTTTGGTCTTTTGATGGAGTCAGTGAGTTCTGGCATTTTCTTTTCACAGGTCTTGAGGTGTTTAATTCATAGTTCTTCAGTTTTTCCTTTAATTACCATTTCATCTTCAAGTTCTGAGATTCTGTCTTCTGTTTGTTCTATTCTGCTGGATTGGCCTTCCATTTTGTTTTGCAGTTCTGTTTTGTTCTTTTTTCTGAGGTTTTCCATATCCTGGCTGGTTTCCTCTTTAGTGTTGTCTATTTTTGTCCTGAGTTCATTTATCCATTTATTCATTGTGTTCTCTCTTTTACTTTGGTGTTTATACAATGCTTCTATGGTTTCCTTTATTTCTTCTTTTGCTTTTTCAAATTCTCTATTTTTGTTGTCTTGGAATTTCTTGAGTGTCTCCTGTACATTTTGGTTGACCCTATCCAGTATCATCTCTATAAAATTCTCATTGAATACTTGTAGTATGTCTTCTTTTAAATTATTCTTGTGGGCTTCATTGGGTCCTTTGGCATAGTTTATTTTCATTTTGTTGGAGTCTGGATCTGAATTTCTGTTTTCTTCATTCCCCTCTGGTTCCTGTACTAGTTTTTTGCTGTGGAGAAACTGGTTTCCCTGTTTTTTCTCTCTTCCCATTATTGTCTTTGGTGTTGTTACCGTCCCTGTACTGTGTGCAATTAAGTATTTTCTAGCTTGTAATCATAACTATGGGAATATTTGGAATGGAAGAGTGAGCTGAGATGGAATGCAAGAAGTTAAAGAAAAGCAGAAAACAAATACACGGACAAGAGGTGAGTTGGAATGCAAGAAGTTAAAGAAAGGCGGAAAACAAATACACAGACAAGAGGGAGAAAGCAGAATTAGGTTTCAGACAAGAAAGTTTCAAAGGTATAAACAGGGAGCGTTAGTGTACTAATTGACAGTAAACTGAACAGACAGAGAGACAGAGAGTGGATTGAAAATCAAAAATAAAAAAAAATAAAGGTAAGAATAAAAATAAAATTAAGTAAATGAAAGAAGTATCTCTATATAAATATGAATTAAAATAAAATGGAAAATAGAAAAATTAAAAAAACAAAAAACCAAAAAACCTCCAAGTTCAAATGCAATGGAGTTTCAGTGTTCGTAATTTGGGTGTCCGTCTCAGTCTCCAATCCTGGAGATGGTGCCTCAGATGTTGTTCTGTCGTTGTGTCATCAAAGGGGATGCATAAAGTTAAAGTTGAACAAAACTACACACACACACACACACACACATACACACACACACACACACACAAAGCCACCAAGTGTCCCAAGTTCAAATGCAATACAGTTTCAGTAAGTTTTTCCACTTGCAGGTGTAATTCGGATGTTCTCTCATCAAAGATAGGGAGAAAAAGAAAAAAAAGAGTCTGGAGACAGTTCTGAGAATGGTATCTGCAGCTGTGGCTTGCCTGCCCCCTGCTGTCAGCCTGCTGTTGCTGGAGGCATTGTTTATGCAGATCTCTGGGGTGAGCTTAGCACTCACCTGGCCCTGCAGGCTTTGTTTGTTCAGAGTTCTCCTGTGCAGGAGCCTCTGCTACAGGCTTTCCCCTTTCCAAGCACTGGGAAAGGTGACACTGCACCCAGGTTGTCAGGCCTGCGTGTTTATTTACAGTTCATGTGGGAGCTGGGTCTTCCCCCTCTCCTGTGAAGTTTTCCTCCCACTGCCACTTTCACAAGCTTTCCTGCTCCTGATTACTGGGCAGTGCTGCTGCTCCTGCCAGCCACCATGTTTGTTTACAGTTCACGTGGGAAGTGGGTCTTCCCTACTCTCCTGTGGAGTTTTCCTCCCTCCACCACTCTCACAAGCTTCCCCGCTCCTGGTTGCTGGGTGCGCACCCCGCCCCCACTCCCGCCAGAGCCTCTCTGGCCCACCTGGCTTGTTTATTTACAGTCCCAGGAAGGGTTCCCTTCCTCCAATCTTCAGCGCTCAGGGCACCCCACCCTCTTTCCCACGTGTCTTTATTGCTCTTATTGCTTATTACTCAGTTTCTCTTTTTTTTCCCCAGGTGGAGGTCAGTCTGTGCAGGGGGCTATGCTGCTCTGGCCCAGGCTTGTCTGTGGGAGTACTACGGTACCGTGAAGCTCGCCTGGTCCATGTCTTCCCAAGCCGTCTGGGCGCTGGCGACTGGTGGCCTGGGGGCCCTCCTGGTTTCTCTGTTTAATGTGAATTGGAGATGCTCTGCGCTGGCTGGAGGTGTGGAGGGGTCAAAGTTATGCCTCTTCTCAGTGATTATGCCTGCAAAGTGTGTCTCTGGTGTCTCTCCAAGATTTCACTATAGGAGGCTTGCTTTCTGCTTCCTCCCTCTGGCTGCCATCTTGGAATCCCTCTAAATTGGCAAAATATTTAAAATGAAAAGGAAGACCATGCTCATAAAAAGGCCACTGGGTAGTGAAAAATATTAGGGACCTAACAACATTATTTCTGGAATCAACTCTAGCACCAAAATTTTTTAAGTTGACTCATAATAATTATGCATATTTATGGCATATACTGTGATAATTTGATAAATGAGTGTAAAATATATTGATCAAATCAAAGCAAGGAACATTACCATGTTTATAAACATTTATTATTTCTTTGTGTTGACATCCTCAAAATTTCTTTTTATAATTCTTTGTAAATATATAATAAATTATTAAACTATAGTAACCTTATTGTGCAATAGAATATGGTAATTTGTTCCTCCTATTGAAATATATTTTATTATCCAACTTCCTTCTATTTTCCCCTCTCCTCTGTCTTTCCTAGCTTGTAGTGATCACTATTCTATTCTCTAATTTTGTGAAATCTACCTTTTAGGCTTTCAAATACAATTGAGTACATGTGGTATTTGTCTTTCTCTTCCTGGCTTATTTCACTTAACATAATGTTAGTGTTAAAATTTGAAGATGGGCAGTTTCCCAGTAGCTAAAAATCAAACACTGATTACCAATAGATATTCATAATGATATCCCCTATATACAGAACAAATTACCATGATCTTAGAAGTTTTCACCTTAAAATACTATGTGCAATATGATTCAGAAGAATAAATTAGAAATAAAGGCAATAAATTGGCAATAAAACTTCAGTTAAGATATGGTTACTAATAAAGACTTTCTAAAGTGATACTTGAAGCACAATTCCATTTTATTTATTTATTATTGTTGTTGTGCCAGATGGGGGTACATTGTAGCATTTACAAAGGTTCTTACATCATCTCTCTCTTTTCTAAACACTTATAAGACATTTAATTTATCATAAGGAGTCAGCAAACGGTCATAGGAATGACAGAGGGACCTGGGAAGATAGGCCCAGCTCTGCTTTTGTCACTTAGTACATTCAGAAATGAATTTAAGGTTTCCAAACCTCACTTTCATTGATTGTGAAATGAGGAAATATAGGCCCTCCCCATCTCATAGCATTATGGTTCCTTTTGCCAAGTAGCTTCATGAACTTAAAAGTTTTTCAAAAATTGTAAACTTTTATTCATAGACAAGGTGGTCCCTTTTGTTTATAAAATACTCGCCATTTTTCAGGCACTACAAGGATCTCAAAGATCAATAAGATACCATCAGTATTCCCAAGAACTTTGCCTATACAGGGGAGATATTAGTATACCCAGAGAATTCTAAATTAAGACCTAACTGAGATGCACAGCAAGATGCATGATGTGCTACTATTAATGTCATTCTGCATTGTAGTGATTGGTGTACTCATTTATTTCCCAAAGAGACTATAAATTCCTGAATGGTAGAAACCATGTCTTGTATAATATTCTCATATTCCCACTAGTGGCAGAAGTTATAAGCTCAATAAAAATTAGTTATATGAATCAACCCAAATAAGGAAGTGTGCTGAGGAACTGTATCACTCCATATATAAACACTCTATAAATCTCCTAGTCCATATATTTGGTTCCCTTACTCCCCCATGTCTCCCTACTTTTAGAATTTTGGAATGTCCACTTTATGAAACTAATTAGTTTTTTTGGGCTGCACTCCTTATCCCTGGTGTCATTCTTACCCTCCCATAAATATTTCCAAAGACATTCCTGAAAGATATGTACAGCTCAATTTTTCTAAGGAAAGTATACTTGTTATAAATGTCTTGGCAAAGTTAGTTCCACTTCTTTAAATTCATGGAGATGATGGTTTAGATTTATAGTTCTTATTCCCTTACCTTAGATGTCTTACAATAGCTTATTCTTGGCAAAGTTAGTTCCACTTCTTTAAATTCATGGAGATGATGGTTTAGATTTATAGTTCTTATTCCCTTACCTTAGATGTCTTACAATAGCTTATTCTTATTTTAGTAATTGATTGTATCCAAATTCCCAGGGACTGTAGCAGATTCACCAAGAGGTATGTTCCCAGGTTATTTCCTGACACCTCCAGACTAATCTGATTAGCTGAGATGAGGATGTTACAGATTTAGGTAACAGCTACAAAATGACACAGTTTGCCTAGGAACTTTGTTTCTATGGTTTAAGCTAAACTTGCTTTCTCTTCTGAATACATGCTTTTGTGCAATGATGTCTTTTCCAAGTATGTTCCAAATACATTGGGCCAATTTTTATGTATGACTCAGCATGAGTATTGAGATCAAATAATTTCACAGAACACCTGGCCTAGACTCAAGATGTTATAAAATACATAAGGTGCTATTTGCGCATTCATATGTCATGATCTTTTCCTGCCCCTTTAAGGGTATGGTATCAGTGGATTCACCACCAAATATGGTTTAATAGCTGGGTATTTTCAATCCTTGTAAGCCTTATTGTTGGGTCATATTGATCTGTACATGAGAAAGAGCAAGTTCTTCTCTCAGAAATCAGGAAGACAGGATTCTGGTTGGCCACAAATTCTAAAATCTTGGAAAAATTATTTTTTCCTTTGAAATTCATTATCCTTAGCAGTTAATGAAGAGAATTGGACTGGGTTTGTGATTTATGATTTTTTTCCAGAACATTCTTTAGTACTACTTGGCATAATTAGCATAAAGTTGATTAATTATTTAGTTTTCAGAAGTCAGTATTAGAAGGGGATCAGGAACTAGTGAAAAGGTCAGGTAGAGATGAATCAACTTGGGTTGTAATACATTCGTACATAGAAGCGATGCTAGGAATCTCTCTGTATAGCTATCCTATCTCAACTAGCAAAAACGCCATGTCTTTCTTATTACTGCTTATGTCTTCCCTTCAACAAAATCGGAGATAAGGGCAGAATAGGTTCTGCCTGGAAGCGAGAGGGTGGGGGAAGAGAGAGGGGGTAGGGGAGATGGGGTAGAAATGGCCCAAACAATGTATGCACATAATGAATAAACAAATTAAAAAAACAGAAAAAAAGAAAGATAAGGTATGTTGAGAAAGTTTTGAATGGCAGAAAGCAGATTACTTGGTTACCTAAGTAAAGAGCATTTTTAATCCATCTAAAACTAGAATTCTGATATAGATAACAATTCCAATTAATTGTCAAGTGAGACTTTTCTGTTGTTCCAGAATTGTATCCAAGGATCTGGAGTTTGAACCAAAAGCACACTTCACTTAGAATGCCCATGTGTGGAAACACTTCCTTCCTCAAATGAAGGGATTCAAAGGAATTACTCCTAGAGACACAGTGGGATCCTGACATCTCTTTATCTGTGGGACTTACATCCAGGCATAGGACTTGCTGAATTGCCTTCTGTGTTAAACTGAGCAGTGTCTAAGAACTGGAAAGGTAAAGCAAGACTGAGGAAAAGGGCAGAAAGGAAATGGGAATGCACTTCTGTTCTTTGTCACAGTAGTATGCATACCTATGGCTTAAATTTCTTCTAGGAAAGGGCAGCAGGGAAGCAAGAGGCTGAGGGGCATATCATATGGGAAGGAACTTATGGGGATTGAAAATGTTAAGCTTAAACAAATTTCTTGTGACAGAAACTGTGGTGTCAGAAGACCACAATAGTCCTCTAAAAAACCCACTTGTGTGCCCACTGGAGAGCCATCAATAGAGAGCATATCACGGGAAGATCATCTTGCTGTGTTAAGAAATAAGTAGGAAACATTTGCCTACAATCTTCCATTTCTCCTCTCTGTTCCCAAAGAGAAAGAGACTCAGACAAAGGACAGAAGGAATTAATGGAGCACTCTATGCCCTTGCTTATTACATGTTTTTTAAGCCAAAGCTATCTTGGTCAGGGAAAGGGCAAATAAAAGTAGAAAGTTTAAAATAATAAATTTATCCAGTTACTAATGGGATGTTTTGGTAACTGAACATGACTGTAAAGCCATGGAAATTTGCTGAGATTTCAGTAAGTAGAGATTCCTTCTGGCATAATGAGAGCTGTGTTAAAAATTAAAAACCAGAGCTGGGGATGTAGGCTATTGGTAGAGCACTTCCAAGTGCTGTGCAAGGCCTAGATTCAATCAGCACCACAATAAAACAAAAAACAAATAAGCAAAATAATTAAAACTACTTTATTTTATTTACTTTTTGAGACAAGGTCTTGCTATATAGCCCAGGCTGGCTGTGAACTGATAAGCCTCCTCCTTTAACCTTCTGAGTGCTGGGATTACTGGTAAGCATCAGGATACTTGACAAAAAACCTTTTAAATATATGTTTGTATATCCAGGATGTTCTATAATTTGGCAACAAAATAAGAGAATATTCTAATGCCTTGATCTGGAATTTTAATTGTGAAAACTCCAGATGAAATTGTAGCTGTCACTATTGAGTGAATATCTACCTACTTCTAGCTCAGCTTCTATAGTTTGTGGAAATCTGTGAAATGTTCCTTCCATAGAAAAGGAAGAATTCTGGTCTACTACTCCAAATTATCTACAGAAAATAGCAGTATATGTAATTGGTAAGTAATTCTCCATGAATATTTGCATACTTTTGCAGAGTTCAATCTTTATGATTGAGTAGCAAACATGCTCTGGAAGATAAAAATTGCTCACTGCTCCAGAGGCATTTAGAGATTTATCTGCTTAAAGCCATCTGCTTATATTCTAAGTTGCACCGTCCTCCTTCATGCCCCAAAGAAAATTTGGTGATATTCCACATTTCCAGGTGAATTTCTCTCTCTCTCTCTGTCTCTCTCAGAAGGGGCAGATGTTCCAGCTACCCTATATACATTCGGAGTCATAATTTCACTCATCTCCTGTGAAGCAGACTGCAATCCCCAGGTGAACAATAGGCTTGCATCCCAGTGATCTATTGGATAATTGGAGCCAAAGTATTCTACAACAACAATCTGGATATTTTCTGATCCAAATCTCATGTTTTCTGTCAATATATATATATCATATATATTACATGCATTTACATATGCATACATCTACATATGTGTCTATATGTATATTTATGGCCATATACCATATGTGTCCATAGTATATAACTATTTTAATAAATGCTAATAATATAAAATCATTTTCAATTTATTTTTTGTTATTGTTCTACTAGGGGTACATTGTGACATTTACAAAAATTTGTTTTTTTCATTTACATTGACTTGGTTTTATTGCATTGTATATCCTCACATTACACAATTATTGCTCTTTATTTATACTTAGTAAGGTCCATGGCAAGCAAAGGCATTTAACCTGGCAATTTTGTTTAAGATGAAGTTAATGAATTTAATAATTCTGAACCTAATGACCACAGATAATTAAGCTCACTAATGTTTAGAAAAACTTTCATATGCAGTTCTCCAGTTCTGCTATTTTTTAATTGTTTATTTATTTATTCATATATGCATACATTGTTTGGGCCATCTCTTCCCCTGCCCCGCCTCCCTCCAACCCCCTCACTTGCAGGCAGAATGTTTTCTGCCCTTTTCTTTTCCAATTTTGTTGAAAAGAAGACATAAGCAATAATAAGAAAAACATAGCATTTTTCTTATTCTGAGATAAAGATAGCAATACAGAGAGGTTCCTAATATTGCTTCCATGCACATGTGTATTACAACCCAAATTGGTTCATCTCTACCAGACCTCTTCACTACTTCCTGGTCACCTTCCCATAGTGGCCTCTGCCAGTTTAAGATTACTTTATTAGTTCCTCTGCAGTGGGGACATCAAACACTTTCAAGTTTTAGATTTCCTTCCCTTTCCCTATTCCTCCTGTATGTGTTGTCCCCTTAGCATGTGACCCATGTCCAATAATATTACTTCAATTGTTTTAGGTCTAAAGTCTACTTATGAAAGAGGACATATGATTTTTGGCCTTCTGAGCATGGCTAACTTCACTTAAGAAGATGTTCTCCAGTTCCATTCATTAACTTGTGAATGACAAAATTTCATTCTTTTTTGTGGCTGAGTACATTCCATTGTGTATAAATACATTTATTTAATCCATTCATTGTTAGTGGGTCATCTTTGCTGTTTCCATAGTTTGGCTATTGTGAATAGTGCTTCAATAAACATAGGTGTGCAGGTGCCTTTGGAATAACCTGAGTCGAATTCCTTTGTGTATAGCCTTAAGAGTTGTATTGCTGGGTCATATGGCAGATCTATGTTTAGTTTTTTAAGAAGCCTCCATATTGTTTTCCAAAGTGGCTGTACTAGCTTACATTCCCACTGGTGGTGTAAGAGGGTTCCTTTTTCCCCACATCCTCATCAACATTTGTTGTTGTTGGTATTCTTGATGATGCCTATTCTAAAAGGAGTGAGATGGAATCTTAGTGTGGTTTTGATTTACATTTCCTTTATGACTAGGGATGGTGAGCATTTTATCATGTGTTTTTGGCCATTTGTATTTCTTCCTTTAAAAAGTTCTGTTTAGTTCAGTTGCCCATTTTGGTTCTTTGATTTTGGGGAAGTTTAGTTTTTGAGCTCCCTGTATATTCTGGTTATCAGTCTTGTCTGATGTATACCTGGCAAATATTTTCTCCCACTCTGTGGGTGGTCTCTTCAGTTTAGAGGCTATTTCTTTTGTTGTGCAGAAGCTTTTTAATTTTATGTAGTCCCATTTCTCCATCCTTTCTCTTAGTTGCTGGGCTGCTGGGGTTCTATTGAAGAAGTCCTTGCCTATACCTATTGCTTCCAGAGTATTCCCTGCTCTCTCCCTTACTAACGTCAGAGTTTCAGGTCTGATATTAAGGTCCTTAATCCACTTAATCACTGTATCACTAGTACAGGGTGACAGGCATGGATCTAGTTTCAGTTTTCTGCAGGCAGATAACCACTTTTCCCAGCAACATTTGTTGAAGAGGCTGTCTTTTCTCCAGTTTACATTTTTGGCAGCTTTGTCAAAAATAAGGTGAGCATAGCTGTGTGGATTCATATCTGGGTCCTCTATTTTGTTCCACTGGTCTTCATGTCTGTTTTTTGTGCCAGTACCATGCTGTTTTTATTGTTATTGCTTTGTAATATAGTTTGAAGTTGGGTGTTGTGATATCTTCAGCAATGCTGTTTTTGCTCAGCCTTAGCTATTTGTGGTCTCTTGTGTTTCCAAATGAACTTTAGGGTAGATTTTTTAATCCCTGTGATGAATGTCATTGGATTTTGATGGGAATTGAATTAAACATGTAGATTGCTTTAGGTAGTATAGCCATTTTTACAATGTTGATTCTACCAACCCATGAGCACGGAAGATCTTTTCACCTTCTGTAGTCTTCCTCAGTCTCTTTCTTCAGAGGTTTGTAATTCTCCTTGTAGAGGTCATTCATACCTTTTGTTAAGTTTACTCCTAGGTATTTGGTTTTTTTGAGGCTATTGTAAATGGAAGTGTTTTCATATATTCCTTCTCAATTTGCTCATTGTTAGTGTATAGAAAAGCTAATGATTTTTGTAAGTTGAATTTGTATCCTGCCATATTGCTGAAGCTGTTTATAGTGTCCAGGAGTCTTTGGGTACAGTTTTTTGGGTATCTGAGGTATAGAATCATATCATCTGCAAATAGGAATACTTTGACAGTTTCTTTACCTATTTGTATTCCTTCTATTTCTTCTTCTGGCCTTATTGTTCTGGCTAGGAATTCCAGAACTATGTTGAATAGGAGTGGGGAGAGAGGACACCCATGTCTTATTTCTCATTTTAGGGAAATGGTTTCAGTTTTTCTCCATTAAGTATGTTGGCTATAGCTTTGTCATACATAGCCTTTATAATGCTGAGGTACATTCTTTTTTTTTATTTTTATTTTATTATTCATATGTGCATACAAGGCTTGGTTCATTTCTCCCCCCTGCCCCCACCCCCTCCCTTACCACCCACTCCCCCCTCTCCCTCTCCCCACCCTTCAATACCCAGCAGAAACTATTTTGCCCTTATTTCTAATTTTGTTGTAGAGACAGTATAAGCAATAAAAGGAAGGAACAAGGGTTTTTGCTGGTTGAGATAAGGATAGCTATACAGGGCATTGACTCACATTGATTTCCTGTGCGTGGGTGTTACCTTCTAGGTTAATTCTTTTTGATCTAACCTTTTCTCTAGTACCTGTTCCCCTTTTCCTATTGGCCTCAGTTGCTTTAAGGTATCTGCTTTAGTTTCTCTGCATTAAGGGCAACAAATGCTAGCTAGTTTTTTAGTTGTCTTACCTATCCTCACCCCTTCCTTGTGTGCTCTCGCTTTTATCATGTGCTCATAGTCCAATCCCCTTGTTGTGTTTGCCCTTGATCTAATGTCCACATATGAGGGAGAACATACGATTTTTGGCCTTTTGGGCCAGGCTAACCTCACTCAGAATGATGTTCTCCAATTCCATCCATTTACCAGCGAAGGATAACATTTCGTTCTTCTTCATGGCTGCATAAAATTCCATTGTGTATAGATACCACATTTTCTTAATCCATTCGTCAGTGCTGGGGCATCTTGGCTGTTTCCATAACTTGGCTATTGTGAATAGTGCCGCAATAAACATGGATGTGCAGGTGCCTCTGGAGTAACAGTCTTTTGGGTATATCCCCAAGAGTGGTATTGCTGGATCAAATGGTAGATCGATGTCCAGCTTTTTAAGTAGCCTCCAAATTTTTTTCCAGAGTGGTTGTACTAGTTTACATTTCCACCAACAATGTAAGAAGGTTCCTTTTTCCCCTCATCCTCGCCAACACCTGTTGTTGGTGGTGTTGCTGATGATGGCTATTCTAACAGGGGTGAGGTGGAATCTTAGCGTGGTTTTAATTTGCATTTCCTTTATTGCTAGAGATGGTGAGCATTTTCGCATGTGTTTTCTGGCCATTTGAATTTCTTCTTTCGAGAAAGTTCTGTTTAGTTCACGTGCCCACTTCTTTATTGGTTCATTAGTTTTGGGAGAATTTAGTTTTTTAAGTTCCCTGTATATTCTGGTTATCAGTCCTTTGTCTGATGTATAGTTGGCAAATATTTTCTCCCACTCTGTGGATGTTCTCTTCAGTTTAGAGACCATTTCTTTTGATGAACAGAAGCTTTTTAGTTTTATGAGGTCCCATTTATCTATGCTTTCTCTTAGTTGCTGTGCTGCTGGGGTTTCATTGAGAAAGTTCTTACCTATACCTACTAACTCCAGAGTATTTCCTACTCTTTCCTGTATCAACTTTAGAGTTTGTGGTCTGATATTAAGATCCTTGATCCATTCTGAGTTAATATTGGTATAGGGTGATACACATGGATCTAGTTTCAGTTTTTTGCAGACTGCTAACCAGTTTTCCCAGCAGTTTTTGTTGAAGAGGCTGCTATTTCTCCATCGTATATTTTTAGCTCCTTTGTCAAAGATAAGTTGGTTATAGTTCTGTGGCTTCATATCTGTGTCCTCTATTCTGTTCCACTGGCCTTCATGTCTGTTTTTGTGCCAGTACCATGCTGTTTTTATTGTTATTGCTTTGTAATATAGTTTGAAGTCAGGTATTGTGATACTTCCAGCATTGTTCTTTTGACTGAGTATTGCCTTGGCTATTCGTGGCCTCTTGTGTTTCCATATAAATGTAACAGTAGATTTTTCAATCTCTTTAATGAATGTCATTGGAATTTTGATGGGAATTGCATTAAACATGTAGATTACTTTTGGGAGTATTGACATTTTTACTATGTTGATTCTACCAATCCATGAGCATGGGAGATCTCTCCACTTTCTATAGTCTTCCTCAGTCTCTTTCTTCAGAAGTGTATAGTTTTCCTTGTAGAGGTCTTTCACATCTTTTGTTAGGTTTACACCTAAGTATTTGATTTTGTTTGAGGCTATTGTAAATGGAATTGTTTTCATACATTCTTTTTCTGTTTGCTCATTGTTAGTGTATAGAAATGCTAATGATTTTTCTATGTTGATTTTATATCCTGCTACCTTGCTATAGCTATTGATGATGTCTAGAAGCTTTTGAGTAGAGTTTTTTGGGTCTTTAAGGTATAGGATCATGTTGTCTGCAAATAGGGATATTTTGACAGTTTCTTTACCTATTTGTATTCCTTTTATTCCTTCTTCTTGCCTAATTGCTCTGGCTAGGAATTCCAGTACTATGTTGAATAGGAGTGGAGATAGTGGGCATCCTTGTCTGGCTCCTGATTTTAGAGGGAATGGTTTCAGGTTTTCTCCGTTAAGTATAATGCTGGCTGTAGGTTTGTCATATATAGCTTTTATAATGTTGAGGAACTTTCCTTCTATTCCTAGTTTTCTTAGAGCTTTTATCATGAAATGATGTTGGATCTTATCAAAGGCTTTTTCTGCATCTATTGAGATGATCAAGTGGTTTTTGTCTTTGCTTCTGTTAATGTGGTTTATTACATTTATTGATTTTTGTATGTTGAACCACCCCTGCATCCCTGGGATGAAGCCTACTTGGTTGTGGTGAATAATCTTTTTGATGTGTTGCTGAATTCGGTTTGCCATTATTTTGTTGAGGATTTTTGCATCAATGTTCATTAAGGAGATTGGCCTATAGTTCTCCTTTTTGGAGGTGTCTTTGCCTGGTTTTGGGATAAGTGTCATACTGGCTTCATAAAATGTGTTTGGCAGTTTTCCTTCCCTTTCTATTTTGTGGAACAGTTTAAGGAGGATTGGTATCAGTTCTTCTTTAAAGGTCTGATAGAATTCAGCAGGGAATCCATCAGGTCCTGTACTTTTCTTTTTGGGGAGACTCTTGATTGCTGCTTCAATTTCATTTTGTGTTATAGGTCTATTCAGATGATTAATTTCCTCTTGGTTCAGTTTTGGATGATCATATGTATCTAGAAATCTGTCCATTTCTTTAAGATTTTCAAATTTATTTGAATATAGGTTCTCAAAGTAGTCTCTGATGACTTCCTGGACCTCCATGGTGTTTGTTGTTATCTCCCCTTTTGCATTCCTGATTCTAGTAATTTGGTTTTTTTCTCTCCTCATATTAGTCAGGTTTGCCAGGGGTCTATCGATCTTGTTTATTTTTTCAAAGAACCAACTTTTTGTTTCATTAATTCATTGTATGGTTTTTTTGGTTTCTATTTTGTTGATTTCAGCTCTTATTTTTATTATTTCTCTCCTTGTATTTGTTTTGGGACTTGCTTGTTCTTGTTTTTCTAGGAGTTTGAGATGTATCATTAGGTCATTGATTTGGGATCTTTCAGTCTTTTTAATATATGCACTCATGGCTATAAACTTTCCTCTCAAGACTGCCTTAGCTGTGTCCCATAGGTTCCGGTAGGTTGTGTTTTCATTTTCATTGACTTCCAGGAACTTTTTAATTTCCTCTTATTTCATTGATGATCCATTCTTCATTAAGTAATGAGTTATTTAGTTTCCAGCTGTTTGCATGTTTTTTGTCTTTACTTTTGTTGTTGAGTTCTACTTTTACTGCATTGTGGTCAGATAGTATGCACGGTATTATTTCTATTTTCTTATATTTGCTGAGGCTTGCTTTGTGCCCTAGGATATGATCTATTTTGGAGAAGGTTCCATGGGCTGCTGAGAAGAATGTATATTGTGTAGAGGTTGGATGAAATGTTCTGTAGACATCTACTAGGTCCACTTGATCTATTGCATATTTTAGATGTTGGATTTCTTTATTGAGTTTTTGTTTGGATGACCTATCTATTGATGATAATGGAGTGTTAAAGTCTCCCACAACCACTGTGTTGGCGTTTATATATGCTTTTAGGTCTTTCAGGGTATGTTTGATGAAATTGGGTGCATTGACATTGGGTGCGAACAGATTGATGATTATTATTTCCTTTTGGTCTATTTCCCCTTTTATTAGTATGGAATGTCCTTCTTTATCTCGTTTGATCAATGTAGGTTTGAAGTCTACTTTGTCAGAGATAAGTATTGCTACTTCTGCCTGCTTTCGGGGGCCATTGGCTTGGTAAATCTTCTTCCAGCCTTTCATCCTAAGCATATGCTTATTTCTGTCGGTGAGATGAGTCTCCTGTAAGCAACGAATTGTTGGATCTTCTTTTTTAATCCATTTTGTCAAATGGTGTCTTTTGATGGGTGAATTAAGTCCATTAACATTAAGCGTTAGTACTGATAGGTATGTGGTGATTCCTGCCATTTAGTTGTCTTAGTTGTTTGAAGGTTTGATTGTGTGTACCTAACTTGATGTTACTCTCTACTGTCTTGCTTTTTCTTATCCTGTGGTTTGTTGCTGCCTGCCTTTTCATGGTTAAGTTGGGTGTCACTTTGTGAGTGCAGGATCCCTTGCAGAATCTTTTGTAGTGGTGGCTTTGTGGTCACATATTGTTTTAGTTTCTGCTTATCATGGAAGACTTTTATTGCTCCATCTATTTTGAATGATAGCTTTGCTGGGTAGAGTATCCTGGGGTTGAAGTTATTTTTATTCAGTGCCCGGAAGATCTCACCCCACGCTCTTCTTGCTTTTAATGTTTCTGTTGAGAAGTCTGCTGTGATTTTGATGGGTTTACCTTTGTATGTTACTTGTTTTTTCTCTCTTACAGCCTTCAATATTCTTTCCTTAGTTTCTGAACTTGTTGTTTTAATGATGATATGTCGTGGAGTAGTTCTATTTTGATCTGGTCTGTTTGGTGTCCTGGAGGCCTCTTGCATTTGTATGGGAATATCTTTCTCTAGATTTGGGAAATTTTCCGTTATTATTTTGTTGAATATATTACACATTCCCTTCGCTTGCACCTCTTCTCCTTCTTCGATGCCCATGATTCTCAAGTTTGGTCTTTTGATGGAGTCAGTGAGTTCTGGCATTTTCTTTTCACAGGTCTTGAGGTGTTTAATTCATAGTTCTTCAGTTTTTCCTTTAATTACCATTTCATCTTCAAGTTCTGAGATTCTGTCTTCTGTTTGTTCTATTCTGCTGGATTGGCCTTCCGTTTTGTTTTGCAGTTCTGTTTCGTTCTTTTTTCTGAGGTTTTCCATATCCTGGCAGTTTTCTTCTTTATTGTTGTCTATTTTTGTCCTGAGTTCATTTATCCATTTATTCATTGTGTTCTCTCTTTTACTTTGGTGTTTATACAGTGCTTCTATGGTTTCCTTTATTTCTTCTTTTGCTTTTTCAAATTCTCTATTTTTATTGTCTTGGAATTTCTTGAGTGTCTCCTGTACATTTTGGTTGACCCTATCCAGTATCATCTCTATAAAATTCTCATTGAGTACTTGTAGTATGTCTTCTTTTAAATTATTCTTGTGGGCTTCATTGGGTCCTTTGGCATAGTTTATCTTCATTTTGTTGGAGTCTGGATCTGAGTTTCTGTTCTCTTCATTCCCCTCTGGTTCCTGTACTAATTTTTTGCTGTGGGGAAACTGGTTTCCCTGTTTTTTCTGTCTTCCCGTCATTGTCCTTGGTGTTGTTACTGTCCCTGTACTGTGTGTAATTAAGTATTTTCTAGCTTGTAATAATAACAATGGTAATATTTAGAATGGAAGAGTGAGCTGAGATGGAAAGCAAGAAGTTAAAGAAAAGGGGAAAACAAATATACAGACAAGAGGGAGAAAGCAGAACAAGGTATCAGACAAGAGAGTTTCAAAGGTATAAACAGGGAGTGTTAGTGTACTAATCGACAGTAAGCTGAACAGACATTAGAGAGACAGAGAGAGGATTGAAAATCAAAGATAAAAAAATAAAAAATAAGTAAATGAAAGTAATATCTATATATAAAAATGAATTAAAATAAAATGGAAAATAGAAAATAAAAAAAAAAAAACCAAAAAACTTCCAAGTTTATATGCAATGCAGTTTCAGTCTTAATAATTTTGGTGTCCGTCTCAATCTCCAGTCCTGGAGTTGGTGCCTCAGATGTTGTTCTGTAGTTGTCTCATCAAAGGGGATGCATAAAGTAGAACAAAACTACATACTCACACATACACACGCACACACACACACACACAAAAAAGAAAAAAGCCCCACCAAGTGTCCCCAGTTCAAATGCAATACAGTTTCAGTAAGTTTTTTGGCTTGCAGGTGTAATTCGGTTGTTCTCTCATCAAAGGTAGGGAGAAAAAGAAAAAAAAGCATCTGGAGACAGTTCTGAGAGTGGTATCTGCAACTGTGGCTTGCCTGCCTACTGCTCTCAGCCTGTAGCTGGCAGCATTATTTATGCAGATCTCTGGGGTGAGCTAGCACTCACCTGGTCACACAGGCTTTCTATTCTTAGTTTTCTTAGAGTTTTTATCATGAAATGGTGTTGAATCTTATCAAAGGATTTTTGTGCATCTATTGAGATGAACATGTGGTTTTTGTCTTTGCTTCTATTAATATAATGTATTACATTTATTGATTTGCATATGTTCATCCACCCTTGAAGCCAACCTGGGCATGGTGAATGATATTTCTGATATGTTGTTGGATTTGGATTTCCATTATTTTATTGAGGATTTTTGCATCAAAGTTCATTAAGGATTGGCCTATGGTTCTCCTTTTGGATGTGTCTTTGTATGGTTTTGGGATGAGTGTAATAGTGGTTTCATAGAAGTAGTTAGGCAGTGTTCCTTCCCTTTTTATTTCATGGAAAAGTTTACAGAGAGCTGGTCTTAGTTCTTCTTCAAAGGTCTGATAGAATTCTGCAGATAATCTGTCAGGTCCTGAACTTTTGTTTTTTGAAAGACTCTTTGTTGCTGCCTCAATTTCATTTCCTGTTATAGATCTGTGCAGGGTGGATAATATCCTCTTGGTTCAGCTTTGGATGGTCATATGAATCTTGAAATTTATCCATTTTTTCAAGATTTTGAAATTTCTTAGATTATAGGTTCTTGAAGTAATGTCTGATTTTCCCTGGATTTCAATGGGGTATGTTGTTATCTCCCCTTTTTTGTTTCTGATTTTACTGATTTGAGTCTTTTCCCTCCTCATTTTAGTAAGATTTGCCAGGGGTTTGTCAATCTTGAATATGTTTTTCAAAGAATCAGTTTTTTTGTTTCATTGGTTCTTTCTATGCCTCTTTTGGTCTCTATTTCATTAATTTTGGCCCTTATTATTATTATTTCTCTCCTTATGCCTGATTTGGGTTTTGCTTGTTCTTGTTTTTCCAGGAGTTTGCAATGTAGCATTAGGTTGTTTATTTGAGATCTGTCCTTTTAAAATATGCACTCATGGTTATAAACTTCTCTTTTATGGCTGCCTTTGCTGTGTCTTATACAGTCTGGTAGGTCATGTTTTCATTTTTATTAACTTCCAGGAACCTTTTAATTTTCTCTTTCATTTCATCAATGACCCACTGATCATTGAGCAATATGTTGCTCAGCTTCCAAGTTTTTGCATATTTTCTGCTACTGTTTTTATTGTTGAGTTCCAGTTTTAATGAATTGTGATCAGATAGAATGCATGGGATTAATTTCTATTTTCTTATATTTGCTGAGGCTTGCTTTGTGCCCTAAAATATGATCTATTTTGCAGGACATTCCATGGGCTGTGAGAAGAATGTATACTGTTCAGATGTTGGATGAAATATTCTGTAGACATCAACTAGGTCCATTTGATGTATGGTTTGATTTAGTTCTAGAATTTGCTTATTGATTTTTTTGTTTGGATGACCTATATATTGGTGATGGGGGGGGTATTAGAGTCTCCCACTACCACTGTGTTGGAGTCCATATGTGCTTTAAAGTCCTTTACAGTATGTTTGATGAAATTGGGTGCACTGACATTGGGAGCATATAGGTTGATAATTGTTATTTCCTTTTGGTGTATTTCCTCTTTTTTTAGTATGGAGTGTCCTTCTTTATCTCATTTGATCAATGTAAGTTTGAAGTCTACTTTGTCTGACATAAGTATTGCTATTCTCTGTTATTTTTGGGTGCCATTGACTTGGTAAATCTTCCAGCCTTTCACCCTAAGCCAGTGCTTATTTCTGTCAATGAGATGGGTTTCCTGTAAACAACAGATTGTTGGATCTTCCTTTTTAATCCAGTTTGCAAAACTGTCTTTTGATGGGGAAGTTGAGTGCATTGAAATTCAGTGTTAATATTGACAGTTACATGGTGATTCCTGCCTTTTAGCTGTTTTTGTTGTTAAAAGGTTTGATTTTGTGCAGCTGAATCAATGCTCCTCTCTGATTCCTTGTCTTTTCTTCTCCTGTGATTTGATACTGCCCGTCTTTTCATGGTTTTCTTTGCTTTCATCTTCTATGTGCAGAATTCCTTGGAGAATCTTTTGTAGTGGTGGCTCGATAGTCACATATTGTTTTTGTTTCTGCTTATCATGGAAGATTTTTATTGCTCCATCTATGTTGAGTGATAATTTTTCTGGGTACAGTATCCTAGGGTTGAAGTTATTTTCATTCAGTGCTCAAAATACCTCACTCCATGCTCTTCTTGCCTTTAAGGTTTCCATTGAGAAATGCTGTGATTTTGACGGGTTTATCTTTATATGTTATTTGTTTTTTCTCTCTTACAGCCTTCAATATTCTTTCTCTATTCTCTGTGCTTGTTATTTTAATGATATTATGTCATGGAGAGGTTATATTTTGGTTAAGTCTGTTTGGTGTCTTGGAAGCTTCCTATACCTGAATGGGCAAACTTTCTCAAGATTTGGGAAATTTTATATTATCATTTTACTGAATTTTGCTTGGACCTCTTCTCCTTCTTCAATGTCCATGATTCTCAGGCTTGGTCTTTTGAAGGAGTCAGTGAGTTCTTACATATTTCTTTCACACGTCTTGACTTGTTTGACTAACATTTCTTCAGTTTTTCATTTAATTTCTATTTTATCTTTGAGTTCTGAGATTTTGTCTTCCACTTGTTCTAATCTGCCTTCCACTGTGTTTTGTGTTTGTGTTTGATTCTTTTTTCTGAGGTTTTCCATATCTTGGGTCACTTCCTCTTTAATATTTTTTATTTACATCTTTAATTCATTTATCTCTGTACTTATGTGTTCTCTCTTTCACTTTGGTATTTATTTAAGATTCCTCTGAGTTCATTTATTTGATTCTGTGTCTTCAAATATTTTTTTATTTTTGTTGTCTTGGAATTTCCTGAGTCCACCATGTACATTTTAGTTAGCCACATCTAGTACCTTCTCCATGATTTCTTATAAAATCTCTTCTTTGAGGGTGTTTTCGTGGGCATTGCTGGGTTCCTTAGGCTCATTTGTCATTGTTTTGTTGGGGTCAGGAGCTGGGTATTGGTTTTCTTCATTTCCCACTCAATCCTGTATTAAATTATTTTTTTGAGGAGAATGATTTCTATCCCTGCCTCTTCTTCCCATTACTCTGCTTGCTACTGTGCAACTATTTTCTTAATAGGCTAGTTGGTGGGTTTAGTCACCTGTTTTCTTTCCCTTGGATTTAATTTTTGTGTTGTGTCTGTCTTAGTTGTTAGCTAGGTTGGTGTGCTATGTCTCTTCCTGGTCTGGAGGTATAATTTAGCAATAACTAATTTACAAGTTCAGTACCCAACCAGTTTATATATTATACAGAAGTCCCCTTGGAGGTGGTATCTATAAGTAGTGAGAGTTAGGGGGTTAACATTTGTTAGGCTAGCTATAGAAATTTGGGGAGTTGGTTAGGGTTGCACTAAAAGAGGACACAGGAAGTGGAGTGGGTGTTTGAGGGAAGCAGAATGGGGGTTGCTGGGTTTTGTGGCCATTGTGTGTGCTTGGGTGTATTTCTGTTGTTGTAGTGTAGGGTGCTTGTGTCAGGGATTGCAGGGGGTTGACGTTGTGTAAAGTTGGTATAGTAGTTTGGTCAGCAGGTGGTGAGTGTGTAGGAGGGGTGGTGGTCTGGTGACATGTTGGGGGAGAATAGGAGGGGAAGTTGGGGGCAGGAGGAGAGTGGATGAGAAGGGGCAGAAAGAAAGAGAGCAATGGATTTTAGCACAGAAGGAGGAAGAGTGGAAGGGTGAAAGTAGTGATGAGAAGATGGTGATGGTAAAGTTGGTAGTATAGAAAGAAAAGAAAATAGGAACAAAAATAAAAATTAAAAACCCACAACAATAAAACACACAAAACAACAGAAAAAAAATACACCAGGTTCAGGAACAATAGAATTTCAGTCTTAGTTAAAGTTCTGGAGTTACTCCTTCAGCATTCAGTCCTGGTACTGGCATATAAGCAGAAGCTCTGATGAGGTCTCACCAGGTAATTGGCTTGTGAGTAGTATTTTGTTCTTCTGTCTACCAGTTTAATTGAAATTGTGAGTTGCAGTAGGTTTTTCAGATCATGTAAGGTGGTCAGAACTATTGTTTTCCCCAGCTGATAGCTGTGTTATTCATCAGCTGCAGCTTTTTGGTCAGCTCCTCCCCTAGCAAGGTGGGGAAGTTTGGTTTCGAATGTTGCCCTCTGGTTCAAGAGATCAGTTCTGCAATCCATTACCTGCCTTGCTTTGGAGATGGCTTTTCGCTGTGTTTGTTTACTGAGAGTTCATTACTGGGGGTATATTTCTTTGCCCCTCCCTCTTTCTCTGGGGCAGGTTCAGTGTTCCACCCACCTCATCTGCTGTCCATGTTAGACTACAGTTTGTTGTTTATTTTTCAGTTTTGCAGGGGAGTTCAGTTTTGGATGCTCTTCCCTGGTTCAGGAGTTCAGCTCTGTAATCTACTACCTGCCCTGCTTTGGGGAGTGGCTTATCAACCACCCTCTCTCAGTCTTCACTGCCTTTCCTGTGTTTATTTACTGATAGCTCCTTGTTCCTCCTCCTTTCTCCAGTGCAGTTTCAGTGTTCCACTGCCCCTTCTGCTGTCCGTGTCTGACTACAGTTTGCTGTTTGTTATTCAGTTTTGTTGGGGAGGAATAAATCTGCCCAGGGGCTGTGCTGGATTCTGTTCCCAGGGGGTGGATAGGGGATTCGTGTGGTGTGTGGTGCTCACCTGTTTGTTCTGTCAATTGACATGCAGGCAGGTTTGGAGCTCTGCATAACATGGTGTGGGGAAGCTTTCTGTGGGCTTGGGGGTTCATGATGTCAAAAATTTGATTCTGGTTGATATCATATCACAGTTAAATTCAATCCTTCCATCATTCTCCTTTATTTTCCCCTCTTCCCATTCCTGGAATAGTTTCAACAAGTCTCATTCTTCCATTTTCATACCTGAGTACATAGTATTTCCACCACATTCATCCTCTTACACCCTTTCCTCACCTCCTTCTCCACACACACACTTATACATAATATATATTAACCCAAATTGCTTCATCTCCTCTATTTTTCTCTTTTTTACCTAAGTTCCTGTCTTCTGATAATTTCAACAAGTTTAAAAATTCTTTTATAGAAAGTACATAGGATAAAATTATTAAATATTATGATGTTTAGCAGTTTTATATCACTGTTTATATATACAACCAGCATTTACTGTTTCACTTAGTGCTCAGTAAATTTTGATCTCAGACTCTATTATAAACCATATTGTATTTTATTTCTACTATAGTATTATCTTAGAAGTTATTTTAGTGATACTGATTGTTTATTTTGTTTGCAGAGTAAAAATACTTGATTTTATATTTCTCAGGATGTTCTTAACACATTTGAATATTAATCCTTTTATGAAATACACTATAATGGTTCATTTTTTGAGGCAGAAATTTCTTAAGTATTGGGTGGAAGTTGTAGATTTCACAGTTAAAGCCTAAGCTTGTTTCACATTTTGAGTTTTGACCCAGCTGGATAGCTGTAGGGGCCAGTAGGAAAAATCATTTTAATGAAGGACTGCTGAGGTTCCCAACATCAACCTCAAGTTGATGGGATAGGTTGCTTGGTATCAAAGGCCACATCCCTTACTCTCTTGCTAACTTTTGTATGGGGAGAGAGAGTTGGAGTACTAATGGATATATATTAGTAAGGAAGGATGATTTTTTGAAGATAGAACATTTCAGGAACAATTTGCCTTCCTGCCTTGCCCCAGGAAACTTGACCCAAATCTTATAAGTGATAACACAAACTAGTGTGTTCTATGGCCAAGTTGAAGTTCATTCAGCAAACATTAAGCCTCTACTGGGTACTACTGTGTTAGACACTCAGACTCAAAAGATGAGTAAGATATAGACCAAAACCATAGGTGATAATGAAAACCTTAAAAAAGGATTTCGGTATGAAGTAACATGAAGAGGGATAAAAGAGCAAAGTCCCAGACATAGAAAACAGCATAGTGTACATGGAGAACCACTAACAGTTACTAATGCTAGAGAAGTGGTTCTCAAGCTTGACTGCATAGTAGAATCATCTCATGAACTTAAAAAGGGTCCATTTCAGATTAAGAAAATGTGATATTTATACACAATGGAATTTTATGCAGCCATGAAGAAGAATGAAATGTTATCATTTGCTGGTAAATGGATGGAATTGGAGAACATCATTCTGAGTGAGGTTAGCCTGGCCCAAAAGACCAAAAATTGTATGTTCTCCCTCATATGCAGACATTAGATCAAGGGCAAACACAAGAAGGGGATTAGACTTTGATCACATGAGAAAGCTATAGCACACTAGGGAGATATGAGGATAGATAAGACAACTAAAAAACTAGATAGCATTTGTTGCCCTCAATGCAGAGAAACTAAAGCAGATACTTTAAACAACTGAGGGCAATAGGAGAAGGGGACCAGGAACTAGAGAAAAGATTAGATCAAGAAGAATTAACATAGAAGGTAACACACATGCACAGGAAATCAATGCAAGTCAACTCCTTGTACAACTATCCTTATCTCAACTAGCAAAAATCCTTGTTCCTTCCTATTATTGCCTATACTCTCTCTTCAACAAAATTAGAGATAAGGGCAAAATAGTTTCTGCTGGGTAGCAAGGGGGTGGGGGGGAGAGGGAGGGGATGGGGGGATAAGGGAGGGGGTGGGGGAAGGAGGGAGAAATGACCCAAACATTGTATGCAAATATGAATTTAAAAAAAAGGGTCCATTCCAAGACTCCACCCAAAATGAAGAAATTATGAATTTCTGAAGGTGGGTTCCAGACACTACAATATTTTTTAAAGCTTCCCTGCTGAATCTCATTGCATTAGAGTTGAAATACATTCTAATGGTCATTGAGGACTGAATGAGAGATGATGAAGTTTGCCTACCTGTAAAACAATGTTAATAACACAACACCTACCTTGTCTAACTCATCAGGTTACATTTGAATGTAATAATTCATTTGAAATGCTTTGTAAAGTATCAGGTCCATAAAGATACACAATAATAATCACTATGCCAGACTGAGTGTCCTTTGTACATAAAGACTCTGTGTTATTTATCTATGTATCATCATACTTTCCAGCACAGGATTTGTCACACAGTAGATGTCCAATATACTTTTGTAAAAAGGGTAAATTGGATGTATAAATGAATAATGCAAATAAACAAATTAAAATAGTACAGAAAAAGAGATAAAGTGAGTTTATCCTTATAGCTTATCTTTAAAAAGAAAGTTTATAGGAGAATGTAAGATTATGGAGTGATTCAAATTAAGTTGGTTTATTGCAACTTTCAAACAAAATGGGAATAAACCTTAAAAATAAATACAGAAACATGTCCCTAATATTGAGTGTATCACTTGAGAAACAGCTTAGTGTGTAGACAGTTTAAACAACAGGAGATTAACAAAAAGGGGCAATATTTAAAGTCAGAAAACAGTGGAATTCTTGGAAAGTAATCACATTTTCTTTGGAGTCTCTCATTTTTGTTTTTTTAGAAAGTCTGACTTTGAATATTGTGTGTGTGTGTGTGTGTGTGTGTGTGTGTGTGTGTGTTGTTTGTAAATGTATAATTGATGGGTTGATTCAGACATTACAGAAATATTCAGATAAAAATAAATTTATAATCCAAAAGTAGTAAAACTACCTTTAGATTTAAGGAGGAAGTGTTGCCTGCTAATTCAATGGATGATAAAATGAAAAGAATTATAAAAGCACATTGCATTTGCAGTCTGATCTTTGCCATTTTGAAGAACTAGCATAAGAAAATATGCCCTCACTGTTGGTATCAAGAAAAGTGAACTTTCTTGTGCTTTTGCAATTTGACTTCTTAACCAACTCATATTCATTTTTCCTCTGATACATTCCCCATTTATCATTTCCCAGAAAGGATTAA
This sequence comes from Castor canadensis, assembly GCF_047511655.1. Lineage (NCBI taxonomy): Eukaryota > Metazoa > Chordata > Mammalia > Rodentia > Castoridae > Castor > Castor canadensis. Next base: position 48,305,968 of record NC_133390.1, read on the forward strand.
TGTTTATCTCTATCCAATGCAAGAGGACTACATGGACAAGGAAGAGAGACAATGCTAAGGAGAAAAGAAGTAGAAATAGCAGCCCCTAGAGAGATGTTTATTAAAACAATGTTACTGTTTCACTATTCAAAATCAAATGGCTATTGAGATCCAATTAGAGCTCTGTCCTAGGAGCACTGGATATTCCAGGTGTAGCTTCGGGAGATCAATACCAAGATGATAATATTATCTGAGTGATCATGTGAATCCATATTTCATGATAAATCTTTTTCAATATATCTGTCTATGTATCCGGTTAGTTCTCTTTCTTTGGAGAACCCTCTAGTGAGCTGTGCAGAGATTATGGCATGTGCTGTACTTTATGTCCCACATAAGGTGATAAGGTACCATTCATTGAATATTAACTATATGCAAAGACCTGGGATCTTCATTTCACATCCAACGCTTCTATTTGTTCTGTAAAGTCCCTCCAAATTCTCTACCATCCCCATATTGCAGGAGAGGAAAAACAGAGTTTTGTATGCAGTATAATTAGTGAAGCAATAAGTTATACCAGTTTTATCTGACTCAAGTCTATCTTCTTAACCATATACAAATTCTGTAGCATAGAAAGAGGAAGTAAATTGGAATAATTAGGCACTTGGGTTCTGGAATATAAATTAAAATCTGACTTAGCCTCTTAAAAAATCTCAAACATTTCACAAGTTAATCAAGTTGTATATATCAATATCTTTCTTTACTTTAAAAGAACAATGTTAATAGTACTTTCTATATTTGGAGTGAATAATAAATGAGAAATAATGTTCTGTAGCTCTCCAAGACATTCTCCAGATCACTTTCCATAATGTTGTAATGCTCTGCCAATAGCAATTTGGTATTTGGAAAGATATTTTCTGAACTCATTTATAATAAAGAATTAATAATATTAACTTACTACATTATTTAAGTAGAAGACTTCTGAATTCTGTGATGCTTTAGTGTGTTTCTTAAGCAATAGAAATTTATATTTCCAAAGAAATTTCAAATAAGGGCCAATATATAATTCAGATGGAAGTAGATGTGTAGCTAGGATGCCTTTTAGGCCTTGGTGTCTGGCTAGGGTTACTGATGGCATTGCCTGGACCTTGGGTAAGTGGGAAGATCAGTGGTGTCCCTTATGATGGGAAGACCAGCCTGGATATGCTGGGCATGAGGTGTTTAGAGAGCATCACTCTAAGAGGTAGCAAATAGGCTTAGAGGGTAGCTTGAACTCAGGACAAATTGAAGCTCTTAAGACACAGATATGGGAGTGAATCATCAGTTTTGGGTGGCTGTGAAAACCAGATATTTGGAAAGAGTATGTGGCATGGAGAAAGGACTAGAGACAGAATCGTGGTAGAACAACTGTCATGAAAGGATGAACAGAAGAGGAGGCTGTGGAGGGAGTTGACAATAATAGAGAAGGGACCACAAAATTTATTCAGAAATTGCAAATCCAGTTTTCCCTGCCACTATGTTTAGAACATGCTTAGCTGCCAACCATAATTCAACCCAGCTTCCTCAAAATTCTCAAAATTCATACAAACTTTAGAACTGACTGGAGACCAGGACTTGACACAAGATGCAAACTGGGTTAAACAGGTTCCTTCTACCTGATAGGTATAACTATAATGGGGAATTTTAATATTTTTACAGGCCTTTTGAACTGGAGGTCATGTAAGTCCACAGTCACAACAGCCATGCAGTACAGAAGTAGAGCAAGTCAGTCTCCAGTAAAACAACCTGAGTTGAGAAGTAATAAGTAATTCAGTTTGCTTAGGGTGCTTAATAAAGGAACTTAGGTTGTAGTTTGTCACTTTTAGTTCCAGTCCCTCAGACATCCAGAGAGGTCCTACCTCTGGGTTTTATCACTTAAGCTGCCTTGAGTGACTTGTGTTCTCAGCAGCCAGTGATCTTATATTGAGTAGGAAATCAAGGGAAAGGCATTTTCAAGAGGTTATAATCAATAGTATCTAGCAAGATTGTGGATACACACTGAAAAACACCCATCCTTTTGGTATAGAAATGAGGGTGTATATGATGAATTGGTAGTGAATAAGATTTCTGTGGTATTTGGAAGAATGAAATTGAGGTAATCTGGCTCTTCAGAAGAGAAGAGAAGAATAGGACAGTGCCACTGTACAGTTTTTAAAAAATTAAAAATCAAGGGAAATTTGCTGGGAGCAAAGAGCTGGAGAAATGGAATCTTTCCTAAAATAATTACTTACAAAGTAGAGGGTAGGGGGTGCTCTATACAAAAATGATTCACTAAAAAAGAAGAATGTTTTGTTTATATTTTTCTCATTTTAAATAATATCCTAATTTACATTTATAATGCATATAATATGTTATAAAAACAGTAAAATTGTGTAATTGATAGATACATTGAGATATATTGTGGATAGGTGTTCAATAATTTTCTTGATTAGGGTATACAGTCAAAAAATTTGAGGTCACAGGACTAAAAAATTTCAAAGAAGCAAGATGTTTATTATTCTAAAACCCAATATTGAAAGAGGCAAGAGGCACTATGAGTCAGGCACATGACAGCAAATATTTTAGCAAAGTAAAAATAGAACAGTGGAAACAGGTGTGCACAACTGTGAAAGGTGTTTTACTTTTTTCTCCTATTATCTTTGTGCTCTCTTAAAACCTTTACTTCTTTCTTAATGAAATGAGCTTTAAGAAACTGGGAACTGAGTGGAACTTAAGTATTTTTTTTATTTGATTACTTTTCCAGACCAATGAATCTTAGTCATCAATGAATGACCATAACATATCAGAAACATCAGGTGGAAATAAAACATTTATATAAAGCAAGTGTCTGAAGAGTCTGATTTGATTTTTTATTAATTAGGTGGTCTTTGGATATTCTAATGTCTCATTTTTAAGCAGCCATAGGAAAAAGGAAGCATAAGGTATCCTGATTGCCAAGATTAAGGCAATTACTCTGTCCTCTTTTTTTCATATTTGAAGTAGAAAAACAATACAGAACACAGAAAACATCTTGTTTCAAACATCAAGGAACTCTTGGTATTGCTATAACTTAATGACAATATTAGTATCAATCAATTGAACAGCAACAGATTTATCTTCATATATTGTCTATCTTTAAGTCCTTAGAAAACAAAATTTATAGCTCATGTAAAAGTTAGAGTTCTCTCTTTTGTTTTCCAATTGGAGTGAGAGTGGAAGTATTCAATAAAAAAGGAAGGAGGTAGATATTTTTGTCATGATCTTATGTGGAAGAAGTGTAACTTACTAGATTAGGGAAAGGTCTATCATCTAAATGCTCATCTATGAAGCCCAAATCATGATCCTGGAAAGAGGGTAAGATGGGCAGAAGTGATCAGGAAAACTGGGCTGAGAATGGAAAGCATTTGCAGTGAATTCTTTGTGAATTAAGGGTTAGTTATTGGGAAAGGTTTAAAAATGTTCTGCATTTGCATCATCTTTTGGAATCTCTCTGTGTGTACAACTGCATACCATGAATTTCTTTCTGGTCAGAAATGTCCTAGAGGTTATAACTAAGGGATTATATAAAAAAGAACTACCAAATTGCCATCAAGTTGGCATATTTATCAACTATTACTTTTCAGATTTGTAGATTCTTCTCACCAGGGATGTCATCTTTTACTCTGGAAATATTACTATATCCAGAAACTTCTCATTCAAACTATAACCTTTCCAGAGGAGAGGTTAATCAAATCTACTCTAAAAATCTGTAATTGTAGTTGTATGGAGTGTCAATGTAGTTTCCACATTGCACTCAGTTTTTATTTAATCTCTCCATTATTAAAATTTTACTTACAATTTTGATTTAGGTTCCAAGTAACTTTGCCCTGTTTTGACAGATTTATAGGCCTAAGTTTAACCTATTTTTTCTAAGAAAAACCTAGATAAGGAATAAATACCAACTAGAAGTATGATGTTGAAATGATTTATTGTGAGTCCATAGTCATACTTTATAACTTTGTAGGTTTGTAAGTGTCCATGACATACCCTGAGTATATTTAAGTGATAAAAATGTGATTTATGCATAAGATAGTTATATATGCTCATTCATTGCAAGGATAATGGCTGATGCTCTTATAACAAAAGAGAGATTAATAAGAGAAAGCATGAAACATTTATTTAACCAAAGTTTTAGGTAGTAAAGGAGCTGTCAAAAATGAAGACTTAAAAGATTCAGAGAAGGCTATGTATTTTTATGCTAAGTCTAATTAAAGAAGTGAATAATTTTGGAAAAACATGAATGGGCGAAAGAGATATGATCTAAAGGTAATAAACTGGGAGGGGGAATCAGCAAGCCCTGTTCGTTCACATCCTTATTTGTGCATTTTTTGACATTCCTTCCTCCCCAGGTATGGGACAGGACACCTGTCATGTGAATATCCTATGACCAACTATTCTTAGGGATGATTAGTCAGAGAATTCTTTCTTTTATGGGCAATTCTCAAGCAGAAAGCTAGGAAAAGGACTAAGAATGAAGTCCAAGGTGCCATATATTAAGGTAAGGTGTCCTGCACCTTGTCAGTTAATTTTATGTGTCTACTTGGCTAGTTCATGGTGCCCATTTGTTTGGTCAAACAGCAGTTTAAATGTTAGTGGAAGATATATCTAGATAATTTCAATCAGTAAGCTACACTTGGAGAAGTAGATTAACTCCATAATGTAAATGAGCCCTATCCAATCAGTTCAACCAAGGTCTTAAGAAAAAAACCAAACAAACAGAAATCACCCAAAAAGGAAGGAATTCTGTGCTTCTACACTGCATCTGAATCAAGACTGCAACTTCAATTTCTGCTGGAATATCTAGAATGCTGGTCTGCCCTATAGATTTTAGAATTTCTAAAATCTCTTCTGCTTATGTTGGTGTGTGGGTGGGTGTGTGTGCGCTATGCACATTCTATATCTTTGGAAAACACAAATACAGATAAATTGAGATTTATTTCTCAGAGTAATTGAATAAATTAAATTGGACATTATTTTGAGAACAACAAAACCTCGTATTTACATAACAAATATTTTTAACCGAGGAAAAGAAACATGGATAGAAATGTATTTGTTCAGAGACTATTCATGTCACTAGACACACAAACAGTAATAGAGGAACTTTGTTGGCTTCATATTTAAATGTCTTCTGGATCATTACCAACTTGGTTCTGTTGTTAGTTAAAATACCTGCCAGTGAAGAGAAGTACTGCCAGGTCTGAGGTGAAGTCCTGACAGCACTAGCCTTACTTCACCCGAAACATCTTTTGTGGAAGTGCAATCCAAGCATTTCCATAGCTGTGGTTAGTCTACCACTAACACTTATATGAAGATTGAAGATTATTAGAAATTTTCCAGATACTGTGTTTAAATATGCATTCTATTTGAAAATTAATCTGCTTAGGTATACTAAAGTTTACCCAGTAATATCCAATGTTTTGTTTTGGTTGCCACCCAATGTAAGCAACTCTAAGACATTTCCTGTCATATTCTTCCATAGGCTGACATTTAATAAGTTAGAAATATCTGTTTCTCAGCCAACAGATTTTTATGCCTCATCTTTTAGCTCTAACACATCTATATAGTTAGACTGGAATTATGAGATACCAAAGGTTGAGTAAGCTGAAGTGCTTCATTATCTTCAGTCCGTAGATTGTGCCTGAATTGCAAAATCAACTCATAGTACAGTTTTCTTTCTTGGGACTGTGCTTTCCCCTTGCTTTGAAAGACTGAAGTAGTCTATCTGTTCTGATTCCCAGAGGGGGGCATATTGATCCACTATATTGAAATAATTATACCTTTATATTTTTTAATTCTTTTGTAGTTATATAAGCAGCTGGGGAAAAACTCAGTTTGATTTTTGAGTTCATTTTTGTCTTATTTAATTCTGGAATAAATAAACTAGAGTTTAAAAGAAACTCATGCAGGTAACAGTGGGATTAGCCATGGAAATCTTCAGTTCAATTGCAGGCATTTCTTTCTCTATTATCAAGGACCATAGCAAGAATTCTGGGATTTGAGTGCACTGGGACAGTAGAATAAAAGGTATTAATATGATGCATATTTCATCCCAGACATGGCTGATGCAGTGTGTATTTTGATTGAAATGCCTATCTTCCTAAAAGGCAAAATTGTCTTCCCAAGCTCAGCTGTGCTAGGTTTCTTAGAACTTCCTTTCATATTCATATCAGAAAGGAGCCTTACTTTTTTTCAAGGTCAAAAAAGAAAAGTCTAATAGTTCATTTTGTCAGAACCAAACTGAACCAACAAACCTGGGAGGGTGAGTTTAAGTTGTCAAAAGAAAGAGACACAGATAAAAAATACCTCAGACTAAACATTTACACATTGTCTATCTGGACTTGACTTTAACCAGTCTGTTTTTCAATCTCTGGCAATATGTGGAAGACAGCACAGTCACTGGTTCTGAAGACTGTTGGCTTCCCATCCAAAAACTGAGGTGGCCACAGGCATCTGATTCTCATTGTCAGGACTCAGAGAGTCTGAATAAACGTCAACATTTTCATAAGGAAGTTGAAGAATTCCAGATGCACCAATCTGGGGTAAGAAAGGCTCTGGAAAGGAAGTGGAGGCAGACACTCCCACATCTCTTGGACAGACATTCACATTTCCTACTTAGGGCATCCACTTGCCCCCAAATGTGAGAACTGAACAAACATCACTTTCACAGCCCAGCCCAGCAAAGATATATTTTGATTCCAGATATTTAGTATGCTGATCAAAGGAGTCTACCTCTGAAAATTCCTGGCTACTTTCCCCAGTCTGAGACAAGAATGTCAAGGGATACTTTTCCCTCAAGAAAGAGAACACTGTTGAGATGGAAGCTCTTCATTTGAGGCAGGTACAGTCAGCTAAAAAAATGTGTGCGGCAAAGTCAAACAGAGAAATGCTATGAAAGTTTTAGAATATTGTTGTATGTTTTAAGGAGAAAGAAGTATATTTTTAACATAGAATAGAGGCCAAATATTTCAAGTATGTTATTTCTTCTAGATTAACTATTGTTCCTTTCCAAACTCATTAAGTGAAGAACCAAGGAGAATTTGACTCAAAATTGCAAATAGTGGAAATGGAAATTATTCTTGCTCTTTTGCTGGTTCTCAGGTGGATTTCAGAACCTGATTTCTACTTGTTCTGTTTCCAAAGAAGCAGGATGTGTCTGTGTGGAGGGAGCATTCCACACTGTTGTTTATTACTTCAACAAGTACCAGGGTCCACTCACCATCCCTGAAAAGCATTCCTAAAAAAAGTGACAACACATGCTTTTTTTTTTTAGTGTGAAATATTCAAATGTTTACATTTAAGGTGAAATTCAATAAAACTGAATAGTTTTAGCAAATAAATTGCAAGTCATTTAGGTGTCAAGTATTTCTCTCAGAGGTGTCAATAATTTACCATTTATTGAGTTGCCAAGCATGCTCATGTGTGTTTTAAGTCTTTATTCCTTACTTGTGGAAAGAAAAGATTTTCTTCTTTAAGGAATTTAAGGCATATGAAAGTAGATATAAGAATGAGAAAGCAGATATAGGCCCAATCTTGAAGAATAGCAAACTGAACCACAACCTCAAATTAATGTTTTCCTTGGTAGGCATATAGGAGAAAAGGTGCTGATAAAGTAGGTAATTGTTACTGAAAATTTATCTTTTTCATTCAAATGGATCAGATTTTACACATGATAGAACTGCTAATTTGATTACATTCTAGCCTCAATAGCCATGCAGGATTTGCTTTTCCTTTTTCCTTTGATGTCTGTATTTTGTGAGGTTATCAGTTAATCCCTTAACAGTGTAATTGAAGCACAGACTTGCAGCAGAAGAGCAATTAGAATAAAAGAGTTTAGTAAAACTCTAGGAATGCTCCTTATGAGACAAAGTTTATACCTAGGCATTGAGTAATTTAGCCTAGAGTCACCTGAAAAATTAAATTAGAAGCAGTTTATGAGTTCAATAGAATTTAGCTCTTGGTTTTTCTTGTTCTTCTCCACATTGAGAGGAGTATGACCTATTAGCTTCAGGGGAATTCTTTTTTTAAACAAATTTTTTATTGTTGTCCTGGGTTTAGGGGAATTCTTGCTAGCATTGCACCAGAGGATTGAGCCAGCCATTATATTGAAATTGGGGCCCTTATACTCTTGGATGGAATGAATTCAGGACTACCAATCATTGCCAGTAGCTACATTGCAGATATCTTGGCACTCAGGGATTAAAAATATGCTTTGACTAATACCAAAAGAATTGCTTTAATTTTAGAGTACTTTGAAAACACACTGAGTCATAGAGCAAGGCCAAATGTGTGCTTGGCACTATTTTATCTATTATATTCATTTATATATTTTAATGTAATCTATAAGTATGTCTAAGCTCTTCTACAGAAATGATTAGAAGAAAATCAATTTCCTTTATACATAGTGACTATGATAATGAAATTCATGAAGGGACCAGGGATTAGCCAAATTTGCAGAATTATGGAATGATTTGCACACTGTTTATCTTCTATGCTATATATGTAAGCATTATCCATTTCTAAACTAGTCAGTAGGAAGGCATGGATGTCTGCTCCATTTTTCATAGAATGTGTGTGTGTGTCTGTTAGAGTCTTTCCTGTGATGGCAGTGTAGTGCCGTGTGAAGAAGCAAAACTACAAATCAGGGAAAATTGGTCTAGCCCAAGTCTACAAACTCATTGCATAATCATGGAAAGGTATAATCAATGTAGGTGTCATATCCTTATTTGAAAATCAAAGGAATTTGCTTCTGTTGAAGATATATTCTGCTCTGCAATTTTTAATCTGAAGGGGTTTGTAAGTGGAAAGTGGAAGAAGGTTTTGCTTTTTCAAATGCCATGTCTGTGAAGCCTTTTTCATTGGTTCTAGCAGCTCTCTTTGTTCAAGCTCAGCATTTCCATAGCCATGTCAGGAACTAAACTATACATAAGAAAGCTTTTGACACAAGCAAGATCCAGGGAAAGAAATAGTGACTCAATCCAAGAACTTCCATATCTTTTCAGTCTCTGTAGCACAAGATCTCTGGCTTGGACCAGTTTATAACTACACAGGTCACTGATTCTTTCTTGCTCTCAGTTCTGTATTTGTAAGATGAGGTGGTGTCTGAATCATTTACTATTCTGATATTCTATGGGTCATTAAAAAAGAGGGGATAGAACAAATTAACATTTCTAAATGTATTCTCTCTAAATGTAAGCTAAACACATGAATTAAGTTTTATTAACATATAGAATAAGCTGACAGTGTTTTCCACTTATATTAAATTAATCAGCTCAACTTCTTTGGATTCCTCCCATTTCTTCTAAGCCAGCTCACTTGATTAAGGCAATTCTTTGTCCATTGCTTTCTTCCCAAATTTATTAGGCCTCACTTAACCCTCCCATCCTAAATAATCTGTTCTTTATTCTTTTAATTCTTCTGATGACATCAAATAATATTCTTTTAAAGAAAAGATAAAGTTTTCCATAGTAAGTAACAATGCTAGTCAGAACAGGATATTGCTCAATAAAGTCAATCTGCATTAGTTTGCAAAAGCTGCCATAACCAATTTAAAACACCATTAAATTAGGTGTTTTAGACAATGGAAATTTATTGTCTTAATGTTTTGGAAGATAGAAGCCTGAAATCAAGGCACCATCTGGGTTGGTTCCTTTGAGGACTTTGAAAGAAAGTCTCTTTCATGCCATTTGTCTAGCTTCTGGTAGCTTGTTGGCAATCTGTCATCCCTTGGATTGTAGAAGTAGCACCCTGATTGTCATCACATGGTATTCTCCATGTGTGTATGTGTGTGTCTAAATTTCCCTTTTTATAGGGACACTTGTCATATTGGATTAGGGATTACCTTACTACAGTATGACTTCATCTCACCTTCGTTAATTATATCCACAATGATCCTATTTCTAAATAAGTTAACATTCTGAGATACTTGGTATTAGGTTGTAACATAGGAATTTTGAGGGGACACAGTTCAACCCATAATATTGGTTTCCAATATTCTTAGTGTGAAGAGAGCCTATTAATGCTATTGAGTTTGCATCTTCTACCAGGGCTTAGTTGCATTAATAAAGAACTCCAATGAAGGCCCTTGGTTACATTAGAAGTTAAGTTTGCCATTGTATGCACATATAAATAAAAGAAAAAAAAGAAGTAAGTTTGCTCTCTTGTTATCTCGATAACTCCTTCTAGGTCCTTTTGTCCTTGGTCTTATTAAATTTCTGCCATGGTTTCTGCTACCTTAGGGAACATATCTAATTTCTTTCTCTTTTACTAATTTTTAACTTTTCATTAGCATATTTTAATTGTACAAAAGGGTTTCACTGAGATATTTCAATACATGCATATAATGTACTTCAATCATATTAACCACTTCTGTTACTTTTTCTTTTTTTATTCATTTATGCACATGTGAATAAGTGAATGTGCAATGAATGCAATGTATTCACATGTACATACATTGTTTGGGCCATTCCTCCCCTTTGCCCTCCCATCCCTCCCTCTCCCCCCAACCCTCCCTTGCTTCCAAGCAGAAACTGTTCCGCCCTTATCTCTAATTTTGTTGAAGAGAAGACATAAGCATAGTAAGGAAGACAAAGAGTTTTTGCTGGTTGTGATAAGGATAGCTGTACAGAGAGATTCCTAGCATTGCTTGCATGTACAAATGTGTTACAACCCAAGTTGTTTCATTTCTAACTGACCTTTTCACTAGTTCCTGATCCCCTTCCCATATTGACCTCTGTCACTTGCTTTAAGGTTTTTGTATTAGTTCCTCTGCAGTGGAGACATCAGACACTTTCATGTTTTGGGTTTTCTACCTATCCCCATATATCCCATATGTGCTCTCCCCTTAGCATGTGACCCAAGTCCTACAACATTGCTGTATTTTTTTCTTATCCTCTCCATTATTTTTTACAATTCTCAATGGGTTTTATTATTCTCATTTCATACCTGCACATAATTCACCCCCCATCGCACTTTCCTTTTGCCCTCCTCCCTCCTGCTACATCTCTGACTTCTCTTGCTTATCATTACAGAATGGTCCTTTTAGCTCCTCAGCTGGCAGTTTTACATGACATGCTTACAGAATAATAAAAGATGAGATTTAAAAATTCCTTTCTTTGTTTTCACTTTAAGCTAGATTCTTTACTTTCTTCAACAGAGAAGCATTCTAGCAAGATTCCCATTTTTTTTTCTGGTCCCTGGAAACCTTAGAGGCCTTGTTAAATCTTCTGTCCTTTTATGTCCAACATCCCATGTGTCATCAATCACTATATAATTTGTTCCTTCATCTTGTCTCTATTCTTAGCCATTCCTACAAGTAGGAATGTTAAAATATTCTTGTATTTGCCCATTAAGAGAAATATCTGGGACCTATTCTTTTTGATGGAGGCAAGGCAAGCAGTGGGGCCAAAGATTTATCAGTAATCAGGCTTTTTGCTGGACACTCTACATAGGCTATTCTATTTGGCTCTTATGATAACTCTGCATAAATTTATGAACAAAATAAGACAGGTGAAAGATGTATGTGGCGTGTGTGTGTGTCTGTGTGATCATGAACTAATAACCAAGGACAGCAGATCTCTAGTGCTTACCTTTCACATTTCAGGAACAACTGCTGAACTTTAATAGCATATCTAATGATAATAATAATGATGATTTAATACTTGCTGACCACTCACTAAATACTATAAACCTACCAAAAATGACTTTGTCAACTCTATATCATCGTATCCTTACATCAGTCCTCTGGGAAAGGTGCAAACCATATTTTATAAGATGAAAAAGTTGAGGCTTAGAGAGGTAAAATAGCTCAACCAAAGTTTTATAAGTAGGGGTTAGTAAAACCTGTATTGGAACTAAGTCACCCTGAGTTCAAATCTTTTACTTTAACAACAACCTATATTTGAAGGTGAAATTGTCACAGATTATTTTTTAATCAGCATTTTTTTCCAAAACACAATCTCTAGCACTCTTTGTTAAATTGGCACATATAAATACTATTCATCTTCCCAAATTATCTAACCATGTGCTGGGACAAAGTTTATGCTCAATGCACACTTTTAAGTAATTTTCTCCATAACTAAAAGTTGTTATTTATTTATTTGGATGTATTTGTTGTGACAATTCCAAATAGGTTGGTATTGTACATTGGTTAGATCACCCCCATTTTTCTCCCCCTAGACTCCCTCTTGCCCCACTTAAAGCAATTTCAAGAGATTTCATGGTTCTATTTTGCGTATGAAGTCTGTCAGCCATATTCTCTCATCTTAATCTCCTTCATTCACCCTGCCCCTCCCATGAGTATCTCCCTGCTGTACCTATTTTACAGTCTAGTCTTTTGTTATTAATTTCTAAGTTAATGTTCAAAGGGATTTCTTGATGCATCCCTGCTGCGAATATACTTTGCTTTGATCTGTTCAGCCCCTTCCATTACTCTCCCTTACTCTTTCTCTCCCATTCCCCATTGTTCAAGAGCTTTCAAAAAAAATGCTTACTTGTAAGCCACATGTATGTATTTCTTAGAATAAATGCAACAAAGATAGTCATCACTAAATTCTTGGTTGAGAACAACATTGGATACAGAGTTAAGATACCTATGTTCTTGTCTCTTGTAACTAAAACCTGTGATACTCAATAAACCTGTAAATTTAAAGGCTTGGTTTTAAAATTATTTTAATGTTTGGATTTAAAATGTTTTTAGAATACACACCCCACATTTTGTAGCTCCAATCAAGCTTTAATTATTCTGGAAAATGTTTTCACTTCTAGTTGACAGCAAATAATAGCCATTTTATTCCATGGTATTTAGGAATACAAACAGAGCATACTCGAGTTTTGGCTGACCGACATATTTGGGAGGGTATGCATGTGTGTTTAGTATTAGTGGTCAGACCTAATCTAAACTCTACAGTCCCTTAGAAATACACATATGACATTGTTCAGCCTTACAAAATTGTTTGGTATACATGCTATCTTCATTTATATCTACTGTCATTCTCCTAATATTTTATTTTCCACCCTTAAGTTACATTCTTTAAAAAGATAACAGCTAAGGGCTGTGGACATGGCACAGTGGTAGAGCACCTAGCTTCCCTTAGATCTGGTTTGATATTTATACATAAATTGTATTCAGTGCTTAGCATTTTTTCAGACTGTGTAAGGAAGATATTTGCCTGTATCATCTCCTTTAATCCTTATAATAATTTCGTGAGGAAGGTGATGTTAACCGTATCATTTCACAGTCAAGGAAGGTGGAGCAGAAAGGTCATGCAACTTGTTCGAAGGCATACAGCAATCCCAGTATTTGAAAACAGAGAGTCTGATCCCAAAGCAAATCCATTCTTTCTCTCAAAGAGAAATTTGAACAACTTTCTACTCAAAAATTTTTTTATTAAAATTGTCGTACTTTGACAATAAGAGATAATTAAGTACTGAGAGTTAGTTTGCTAAAGCAAAGTTTTTGTGAGTTACTCTCCTAATCCTTAGCTTTTATCAACCTCCACTTAATTTTCAGATTTTGTTTACCCCCTTAGAACACTTTCTTTGTAAACAATCTAATCTAGTTTAGAATGTTTCTAGATCCAGTACTTTCCTATCTTCTTCAGGTATATAAATCTTATACAATTTTTCTACACTCAAAGATTTTAATGTTGACAGGGGATGTGATTAAATTGTAAGATCCATAGTAGACAACTGAAAAAACAATCTTTTTGATTTTTTTTCCTGCTCTTAACTGCTGCTAATGTGGAGGGGTGAGTAAAGAAACTCATTTTAGTGAGTTCTACAGAAATTAAGTTATTAACTCACTAAGCAAATGAATTTTCTTAGTGCTAACTGGAAGTTAAATCAGCATTAGTATATATTAATTCCAAGGATGACTCTAAATGAAAACTCAGTGGGTAGATCATACCATGGTTCCATCCTTTGCAGAAATACTCAAATTATTGATGTAAAACGATGGGGTTTAAGCTAACAATAGAAGATCAATAATACCTCCAGTATACTCTCCATAATCAAGTAAACGGCAAAAAATTCCATAAAATGTCTCATTTTTCATTTTCGAATATTAGTTCTTCCATTCAGATTTGCTCTTCTGTGGATTATTTGTACACAGCCGTATTCTTCTCGGGGGTAGTTTATATTTGTCTTAATAACTTACAAGCATTCTCTATATATCTTAGATGCAAAATCACTATTGGTTCTAGCCAATAAAGTGTTTTATCCCAAGCCATGTTTTGGCATTTCTCTTTATGGTGTCATCAAATAAAAGAATTAAACTTAATATCATATGCATCAATAATTATCTTCATGTTTTTGCTCTATGAATCTTGATTAAGTAATCCTTTATTACTGGGTGTTGCAAAGATATTTATCCAAGATTGGTGCTGGTGGCTCATGTCTGTAATTCTATCTACTTGACATATTCATTTTCCCTAGCTATCAGTTCTTTCACTTTCCTCTTTATTTATTAGAGGCTCACTTTTATTAGAGTGGCAACATACCCAGGACTACATCATGATAGAGCATACCTATAAAACTCCTTTTCATTGACTTTATATATGAAGAATTTTGATGGATAAGGAATCCAATTTTGGCAAACAAGGTATATGTGTAAGAAATGCTAAGATTCCCCATGAAAAGGGAAGTGAATCAAGATGTAGTGTTGCATGCTTGTAATCTCAGCACTCATTGGCTAAGGTATGAAAATTGAAAGTTTGAGGTGAGCCTGGGTTAAATAGGGAAATCTTGCTTCAAAAAACCAAGAGTTGGTGAGAGAGAGAGAGATAAAAGAGAGAGAGAGAGAGAAAGAAAGAGAGAGAGAGAGAGAGAGAGAGAAAGAGAGAGAAAGAGAGAGAGAAGAAGAAGGGATCCTTATTCCTATCTTGAATGCCAGTGTATAAAAAAATAATATTTTGAAATGTAGCAGTAATCTTATGATTGTCAGCCTAAGGAAAAATAAATGAATGAATAAATAGAAACAAACAAGAGCCATAAAAATGTGCTAAAACTGGCAGAACATCTATGTCCTTAATGATACTGGTAAACGTAATTCTACTTGAAATTTCTTAGAGTGAAAATAAATCTTTGTATCTGCTAAGCTATTATGTCAATTATCTATTGCTGAGTAACAAGTCACCCTAAAATTTCATGGCTTAAAAGAAATCCTCACTACTTGGGAGGCTAAGATCAGGAGGATCATGATTTGATGACAGACCAAGCAAAATAAGCTGGTGAGATCCAGATCCCATTTCAACAAATAGCTGGGCACAGTGATGTACATCTGCAATCCCAGCAATGGCAGGAAAAATAAAATAAGAGGATCATGGTTTGAAGCCAGCCCAAGCAAAAAGTGAGCTCCTATCTCCAAAACAACAGAGCAAAAAGGACTAGAAGTTTGGCTCAATAAATAGAGTGCCTTCCTAGAAGTGCAAAGTATTGAGTTCAAACTCCTGTACCACTAAAAAAAAGAAAAGAAAAAGAAAAAATTCCCCATGTTTTCTTCAAAAAAGTTAAAATTTGGCTTTGTATTTAGGTTACAAATCCTTTGCCTATTTATTTTTCATTTTTATACGTGGTTTTTAGTAAGCTTCCCATCACTATTGCAAATACATGAGATAATCACATTTTAAAGAGAAAAGGTTTACTTTGATTCACAGTTTTAGAGGTTTTAGTTCATGATTGGTCAGCCCCATTGTTTTGGCTTAGACACCACATTATGGTGAGGTAAGCAAAACAGCTTACCTCATGGTCTAGAATCAAAAGACAGAAGGAGAGGCAGGCCAACAATTCCCTTCAAGGGTACACCCCCAAGGTCCCAATAGGCCACACCTCCTATAGGTCACCATCTCCCAATAGTGCCACCCTGACAACCAAGCCTTTAACATGCAGGCCTTTGTGGGACATCCCAGATCCAAACAATAGCATGGTATTATGCAGGGTAGAAAGTAAACCTTATTTTTTTACTATTTGGCTAGTCAATCGTGTCACACTTTATATAAGATAGCACATTCTTTCTCTAATATCTAGTAATGCCTCTGTCATTTTCCAGGCCCCCATGTCTACATGCTACATTATTGTTCTTTTTTTTTCAATCATTTCTTGCATTCACGTCATATTGTTTTACAATGAATCTCGATGGTAAGTTACCTCTTATTTTTCAAAATTTTCTTTTTTTGTACTTTATTCTTTTTTGTTTCATATATACATTTTTATGATCAGCTTCTCACATTAAAAGATTTATCTGGAATTTGATTAGAATTACTTGAAAATTTAAACATATACATATGTATATATAATATATATAGAATATAAGTATGCATCTGTATAGGCATTTTGTGTGTGTGTGTGTGTGTGTGTGTGTGCACATTCTGGGAACATTGTATTCTTGTGATATGGAGTTTTTTTTCTTGGTAGAACTACAGTTTGAACTCAGGACTTCAAGCTTATAAAGAAGGCCCTCTACTACTTGAGCCACACCTCCATTTCATTTTGCTCTGGTTATTTTGGAGATGGGGGTCTTATGAAATGTTTGCCTGGGCTGACCTTAAACCACGATCCTCCTAATCTCATCCTCTCAAGCAGCTAGAATTACAGGCATGAACCACAAGCACCTAGCTGATATTGTCTCTTTCCATCCAGTTAAGATAGCTCTCAATTTATTTAATCCTTTTATGATTTGTGGTAGAATTTTATATTTTTCTCCATAAAATTTTTGTATATTTTTACTATTTATGGGTATCATATTTGTTGAAAATGTGTTTTTTTAAAAAATAACATTTTGTAAATATGCTTTTCTGCTTATTAAGAACAGTTAAATTTAATATAATTTTATGTATTAATTTTATATCCAGTATGACCATGCTGAATTTCCTTATTGATTTTAATAGTTTGACTATTGTCAAATCCCAAGAATATTTTACATAGATAACAAAATCATTTGCAATTCTCCATTGCATGAAAGTGATAACATTATTCATTTTGGACTTGAAATTCTGTAATGATTAAGTAAGTTACCATTAATTTTTATCATGAATTAGGTTTTTTGTTAGCTACCTTATATCATAAGCTCTGTTTCTTATAGTCAGTGAGTTTCTGAAGATCAAGAGACTATCACACTCAACTGGAGAACCTATTAAAAGAGAGTGTCCGGCCCTATCTCCAGAATTGCTGATTCAGTCCTTCTGGAAAAAGCCCCAAATTTGCACTTCTAACAAGTTCCTATTGATACCGATGCTGCTAAGAAGGGGATCACACTTTGAGTACCACTGCCACTATTGCGTGCTACTCTTAAATTTTGCTTTTATAGTTGAATCCTACACTTACATGAGCTGGTTTTTATTGTTCCTAAACTTGTTTATAAGAATTTCATTTGATTTCTGTTTCTCTATTCTATTTTCCTATTCAAGGAGATAATCATGGTGAATGTGAGGTTCCCCTTATGCCTTCTCTCAAAATATTGTGACCACTTCTTTAGGGCTGTCTAATGCTGGTAGATGGTTTTATGAATACCATATTTGCCCAAATTTTACAGCTGCTATCCTGTAGCTAATTCTTTTTTATTGTACCTATTCTTATTTAGACACATTTCTTCCAATATTTTATTAGAAAAAATTTTCAAGCTTATAAGAATTGGAAGAATTTTATCGTGAACATCTGTCTACACTTTACCTATTATAAACATCTTACTATATTTGATGTATACATATCTGTCCATACCTACCTATTTGTCAATATCTACCTATTTATCAGTAAGTTTTATTTTTTCATTCATTTGTATCCTTTTTCTTTGTATCTACAAGTCTTTTTTCTCTTTAATCACCTTAAGCATGTTTAGTTCAGAATCCGATTGTTCTATTTTCTGACATTTTTGGGACTAGAAACCTGTTTGCTGTGGGTGCTGTCTATTCATGTTACATAGTTTCCTTTTATTTTATAATTGCATTGTAAATACTTTTTTATTCTTATGGGAATCCTGTGCAGCCTAGATGGAAACTTATTAGGGAATTTTTGTGTTTTCTTATTCCATGAATCTCAGGAGTGTAACTGTTACAAGAGCAATTTTTATGGTAATTTCTCTTCCAAATCAGACAATGTTTGTTATCAACCCAACACAGATTTTTTTAAAGCCTTTCAAAATCCAGGCTCAAACTTCCTTGCATTTTCCATATGCCAGTGGGCTTTCTTTTCTCTTTTTAACCTTTTTATTTAGCACAGGCCTTTGTGGTCTTAACCTTACATTGGCGTCTCCATTCTAGCTTCATCCTTGTCTGAGACCCATTCTCTGCTCCTGATTCAAAACCCAAAATTAACACATCCCCAAGAGCAGATGTAGCCTGAACTCACATGCTTGTTAATGCTCCTCTCTTTTTTCCTTACAGATGTTTCAGGCTTCTCAGTGCATCTAAATAATGTCTTTTATAAAACTCTTAGGTGTTCTCTGTTCCTATATACTTGGCAAGCAGAAGTCTATCTCTGTTTTATGCAATTAGAATTTATTTTGTGCATATTCTGAGAAGGTGCCAATTTGTTTCTTACTGTCTTTTTACCTATACCAACTAGTCTTAATTTTGTTATTTTATATTTTATATTTTTCTAAGGAAATTATATTTACTTAAAATTTACTAATGGGATTTTTGCTCTACGACAAATTTGTTTTAAACTTACTAATTAATTCTAATCTAAGAGAAATTGTGAATCAGTTTGAGTAAATGTACAGGAAAACTTCTTTGCTCACCTGCTGAACTAGTGGGTTCTCTATTTTCCTACTGTAAATCATAGTAACTAATACTCATGCACATCAAATATCATGAGCAGGGGGATATTTTATTCTCCAGCAAAGACAAGCATTTCTTCTCACATCAGCCATAGCATAAATTTATGGAGTCAGTTTTATTGTTGCTTAATATTGTTATTTTAACATTTTATTGTTACCTTAAATTATTTTAAATTATTTAATTTATTGAAACATTATGTAACTTAATGAAATGTGAGTATAACATAAAATTATTTCTATCAAAATTAAACTCAGTTTCCTGATAAGACATAATAAAATTTGTCTTATTATTATTATTTTATTTTATTATTATTTTATTTAGAAAATATTCTCTTTAAATGACGTGTAGATAAGAAAACTATAAAGGATTGGGAAAATATCCTCAAAATCTTAAGAATTATACATAAATATCAACTTGTAAATATGTTTGAATTCTCACTTTTAAGAAGCCAATTTGGGAATTTTATATATTATATTAGGGATAATTGTCTTTATACAACACAGACTCTTGTAGGACACTCCAGTAAAACATATTTACCTATTATAAGTTAAATATGATCTTTAAACAATATATTATCTTAAAAAGATCCCTCACATTAAATAACTTTTGATTAAATAACTAATTACTGGTCCTGATTATATAAGACAAGAGAATGTCTACTTTACTCGATTTCATTATTTTTACTAATCACGTCTTCTCACTGGCTGAAGTGCTACTAAAGTGCTACATTTATAGGAAAATTGTTCAGTAGGAATAGTAGGAAGCAATAAATTAAACTGCTCAAAAAAATGAAGTAATAATAGTCAGAAGTTCGTAGTTAGTAGGCCTACTTTCTCTCCTTCAAGGATACAGTCACAGACCTTCAGAAAGCTGATTAGATCAGGGTTGGGTTGGAGAACATGACCCAAAAATAGGCAGTAGGCTTATAAAGGTGGCTAAGTGTCCCAGCAAGCCTGTACTACACACTAGCATGCTCAAATTAAGCCTCAAAAGTAAAATAGATGAGGAAAATAAAAGAACAAAGCCTAAAAAGATAATAACAATCAGCTGCAATCAATAAAAGATATGAGCCTAAGAATAGTCGTGTAAGGAAATACCCAGAGAAAGATGCAAGGAGGGAATGCTAGCATTCTGGGCATTGGAGATGAGCATTCTCCATTCCAAGAAATGCCCACTGCCTGCTAGTGCTTTTGTTAATTTTGAACTAAAATGATGTGTATAGGACATACATTGAGGAGAAGTAAGACCATGTTTGGTCCTGCGGTTTATAGTTGTATCCAACTATAAACCTGACTCCTCAGGTGAAACCTGAGCACATGTACTCCATGCATGCTGTAAGAGCCTTACTAATACAAGTGGAAAAGAAATTAGAGGGCTCTCACTTTTAACAGCTAAGATTCTTAAAGACAGAGACCAAATGCCTACCACATTTTCAAATACTAATAAGGAAATCGAATAAAACAGCTTAAGTGAGTTTATCTTCACAACTTTGCTTATTTACAACCATATCTTAGCAGAGAGGCATTCCAAAATGCTAGTATAACTTATCTCATATGTTTTCATGGGATATTTTTTGAATTTCAGGCAGTAAAAAATATTGGCTGGAGAGCCAGAAAACCTAGATCATAATCAGAATTGAAACACTGCAAGGAGGTGGTGACTGGAAACATCATCCAAAATCTCTCAGCTCCAGTTTCTTTCTCTGTGGGGCTCATGAACTCTCAGAATGAAAAGAGACTTTGCAGTGTTTCAGATCCAGATTTACCTGATGATATATTATAACTGACAGGAAGGGTTGTTTGTATATTTTGGCATTATTTTCAATGCTTTTTATCTTCTGTAAATTTTACCTGTTTTCCCACTTTCATACTTGTTTGCTTTATTTATTTTATTTCACTTTATTTTATCATTTTTACATATACTCACATGTGTATACATTGTTCAGGACACCTCCTCCCCTGCCCCCCATCCCCAGGTCCCCCTTTACCCCCTTTCCCAGCAGCATTTGTTGAAAAAGCTGTCTTTCCTCCATCATATGGTCTTGACATCTTTGTCAAAAATAAGGTGGGTGTAGCTGTGTGGACTCATATCTTGCTATTCCATTCTGTTCCAGTGGTCTTCTTATCCATTTTTGTGCCAGTACCATGCTATTTTTATTGCTATGGCTGTGCAGTATAGTTTGAAGTTGGGTATTGTGATACCTCTAATTGCCCAGTATTGCCTTGGCTATTCACAGTCTTTTGTGTTTCCAAATGAACTTTAGGGTAGATTTTTCAATCTCTGTGAAGAATGCCATTGGAATTTTGATAGGAATTGCATTGAACATGTAGATTGCTTTTGGAAATATAGCTATTTTTACTATGTTGATTCTGCCAATCCATGAGCATGGGAGATCTTTCTACCTTCTGTAGTCTTCTTTGACCTCCTTCCTCAGTGGTTTATAGTTCTCCTTGTAGAGGTCATTTACATCCTTTTTAAAGTTCATTCCTAGGTATCTGATTTTTTTTGAGGCTATTGGAAATGAAATTGTTTTCCTATATTCTTTCTCAATTTGTTCATTGTTGGTGTATAAAAAGGATTTTTGTAAGTTGATTTTGTATCCTGCTACATTGCTGAAGCTGTTTATGGTGTCTAGAAGGTTTTGGGTGGAGTTTTTTGGGTCTTTGAGGTATAGGATCATGTCATCTGTAAATAGGGAGACTTTGACTATTTCTTTACCTATTTGTATTTCATTTACTTCTTCTTCTTGCCTTATTGCTCTGACTGGGAATTCCAGGGCTATGATGAATAGGAGTGGGGAGAGTGAGCATCCTTGTCTCATTCCTGACTTTAGGGGAAATGGTTTCAGTTTTTCCCCATTAAGTATGATATTGGCTGTAGGTTTGTCATATATAGCCTTAATAATGTTGAGATACATTCCTTCTATTCCTAGTTTCTTAGTGCTTTTATCATGAAATGGTATTGAAACTTATCAAAGGCTTTTTCTGCATCTATTGAGGAGATCAAGTGGTTTTTGTACTTAATTATATTAATGTGCTGTATTACATTTATTGATTTATGTATGTTGAACCATCCCTGCATCCCTGCAATAAAGCCAACGTGGTCATGGTGAATGATCTTTCTGATACATTGTTGGATTTGCTTTACCATTATTTTATTGAGGATTTTTGCACCAAGTTTCATTAAAGAGATTGGCCTGTAGTTCCCCTTTTCTGGAGATGTCTTTGTCTGGTGTTGGGATGAATGTAATCCTGGCTTCATAGAATGAGTTAGGCAGTGTTCCTTTCCTATCTATTTCATGGAAAACTTTATGGAGTGTTGGTATTAGTTTTTCTTTAAAGGTCTGGTAGAATTCAGCAGAATCTTTATTGCTGCCTCAATTTCATTACATGTTACACATCTGTTTAGGTGGTTAACATCCTCTTGGTCGTAAGTATCTAGAAATTTTTCCATTTCTTCAAGATTTTCAAATTTATTGGAATATAGATTCTCAAAGTAGTCTCTGATGACTCCCTGGATTTCCTTGGTGTCTGTTGTTATTTTCCCTTTTGCATTTCTGATTTTGCTGATTTGGGTTTTTTCTCTCCTCAATTCAGTCAGATTTGCCTGGTCCTTGTCAATCTTGTTTATTTTTTCAAAGAACCAGCTTTTTGTTTTGTTGATTCTTTGTATTTTTTTTTGGGTCTCTATTTCATTAATTTTGGCCCTTATTTTTTATTATTTCTCTTCTTCTGCTTGTTTTGGGTTTTGCTTGTTTTTGTTTTTCTAAGAGTTTGAGACATAGCATTTGATCATTGATTTGAGATCTTTCTGTCCTTTTAGTATATGCACATATGGCTATAAACTTTATTCTTAGGACTGCCTTTGCTGTGTCCCATAGGTCCTGGTAGGTGGTGTTTTCATTTTCATTAACTTCCAGGAAACTTTTGATTTCTTCTCTTATTTCTTCTATGACCCATTGATCATTGAGCAATGTGTTACTCAGCCTGCAATTATTTGTGTGTTTCTGCTGTTGTTTTTGTTGTTGAATTCTAATTTTATTGCATCATGGTCAGATAAAATTCAGGGGTTATTTCTATTTTTTTATATTTGCTGAGGCTTGCTTTTGGCTTTAAGATATGCTCTATTTTGGGGAAAGTTCCATGGGCTACTGAGAAGAATGTATATTGTGCTGATATTGGGTGAAATATCCTATAGACATAAGTAAGGTCCACTTGATCTATGGTGTCATTTAGTTCTAGGATTTCTTTGTTGATTTTTTGTTTGGATGACCTAGCTATTGGTGATAGAGGAGTATTAGTCTCCCACTTCCTCTGTGTTGGAATGTATATGTGCTTTTAAGTCCTTTACTGTATATTTGATGAAATTCAGTGCACTGACATTGGGAGCATACAGGTTGATAATTGTCATTTTCTTTTGATGTATTGCCCCTTTTATTAGCATGAAGTGTCATTCTTTATCTGAAGTCACCAATGTAAGTTTGAAGTGTACTTTGTCTGATATTAGCATTGCTACTCCTGCCTGTTTTCAGGGGCCATTGGCTTGGTAAATCTTCCTCCAGTTTTTTACCCTAAGCCAGTGTTTTATTTCTATCTCAGTTTGTCAGATCTTCCTTTTTAATTCAGTTTCCCAAATGGTGTCTTTTGATAGGAGGAATTGAGTCCATTAACATTCAGTGTTAAAATTGATAGGTATGTGGTGATTCCTGCCATTTAGTTGTTTTTGTTGTTTTAAGGATTTGATTGTGTGCAGTCAAATCAATGCTACTCTCTACTTACCTTTTCATCTCCCTGGTTTGACACTTCCCATCCTCTCATGGTTTTGTTTGCTTTCATCTTCTGTGTGTGCAAAATTCCTTATAGAATCTTCTGTAGTGGTGGGTTGGTGGTCATATATTATTTTAGTTTCTTTTTATAGTGGAAGATTTTTATTGCTCTGTCAATTTTGAATAATAGTTTTGCTGTGTAGAGTATCATAGGGCTGAAATTATTTTCATTCAGTGCCCAAAGTACCACAGTCCATGTACTTCTTGCTTTTAAGGTTTCCATTGAGAAATCTGCTGATATTTTGATTTGTGCTTTTTCTCCTTTACAGCCTTAAATATTCTTTCTCTTTTCTCTGTGCTTGTTCTTTTAATGATAATATGCCCAGGAGAGGTTATATTTTATTCAAGTCCTGGAGGCTTCCTGTACTTGAATGGGAAAAACTTTCTCAAGATTTGGGAAATTTTCTGTTATTATTTTATTGAATACATTATGTATCCCTTTATCTTTTACTTCTTCTCCTTCTTCAATGCCCATGATTCTCAGGTTTGGTCTTTTGATGGAGTTGCTGAATTCTTGCATATTCCTTTCACAGATCTTTTTTTTTTTTTCATTTTTCTTTTATTATTCATATGTGCATACAAGGCTTGGTTCATTTCTCCCCCCTGCCCCCACCCCCTCCCTTACCACCCACTCCACCCCCTCCCGCTCCCCCCCTCAATACCCAGCAGAAACTATTTTGCCCTTATCTCTAATTTTGTTGTAGAGAGAGTATAAGCAATAATAGGAAGGAACAAGGGGTTTTGCTGGTTGAGATAAGGATAGCTATACAGGGCATTGACTCACATTGATTTCCTGTGCGTGGGTGTTACCTTCTAGGTTAATTCTTTTTGATCTAACCTTTTCTCTAGTTCCTGGTCCCCTTTTCCTATTGGCCTCAGTTGCTTTAAGGTATCTGCTTTAGTTTCTCTGCATTAAGGGCAACAAATGCTAGCTAGTTTTTTAGGTGTCTTACCTATCCTCACCCCTCCCTTGTGTGCTCTCGCTTTTATCATGTGCTCATAGTCCAATCCCCTTGTTGTGTTTGCCCTTGATCTAATGTCCACATATGAGGGAGAACATACGATTTTTGGTCTTTTGAGCCAGGCTAACCTCACTCAGAATGATGTTCTCCAATTCCATCCATTTACCAGCGAATGATAACATTTCGTTCTTCTTCATGGCTGCATAAAATTCCATTGTGTATAGATACCACATTTTCTTAATCCATTCGTCAGTGCTGGGACATCTTGGCTGTTTCCATAACTTGGCTATTGTGAATAGTGCCGCAATAAACATGGATGTGCAGGTGCCTCTGGAGTAACAGTCTTTTGGGTATATCCCCAAGAGTGGTATTGCTGGATCAAATGGTAGATCGATGTCCATCTTTTTAAGTAGCCTCCAAATTTTTTTCCAGAGTGGTTGTACTAGTTTACATTCCCACCAACAGTGTAAGAGGGTTCCTTTTTCCCCGCATCCTCGCCAACACCTGTTGTTGGTGGTGTTGCTGATGATGGCTATTCTAACAGGGGTGAGGTGGAATCTTAGTGTGGTTTTAATTTGCATTTCCTTTATTGCTAGAGATGGTGAGCATTTTTTCATGTGTTTTCTGGCCATTTGAATTTCTTCTTTTGAGAAAGTTCTGTTTAGTTCACATGCCCATTTCTTTATTGGTTCATTAGTTTTGGGAGAATTTAGTTTTTTAAGTTCCCTGTATATTCTGGTTATCATTCCTTTGTCTGATGTATAATTGGCAAATATTTTCTCCCACTCTGTGGGTGTTCTCTTCAGTTTAGAGACCATTTCTTTTGATGAACAGAAGCTTTTTAGTTTTATGAGGTCCCATTTATCTATGCTATCTCTTAGTTGCTGTGCTGCTGGGGTTTCATTGAGAAAGTTTTTACCTATACCTACTAACTCCAGAGTATTTCCTACTCTTTCTTGTATCAACTTAAGAGTTTGGGGTCTGATATTAAGATCCTTGATCCATTTTGAGTTAATCTTGGTATAGGGTGATATACATGGATCTAGTTTCAGTTTTTTGCAGACTGCTAACCAGTTTTCCCAGCAGTTTTTGTTGAAGAGGCTGCTATTTCTCCATCGTATATTTTTAGCTCCTTTGTCAAAGATAAGTTGCTCATAGTTGTGTGGCTTCATATCTGGATCCTCTATTCTGTTCCACTGGTCTTCATGTCTGTTTTTGTGCCAGTACCATGCTGTTTTTATTGTTATTGCTTTGTAATATAGTTTGAAGTCAGGTATTGTGATACCTCCTGCATTGTTCTTTTGACTGAGTATTGCCTTGGCTATTCGTGGCCTCTTGTGTTTCCATATAAATTTCACAGTAGATTTTTCAATCTCTTTAATGAATGTCATTGGAATTTTGATGGGAATTGCATTAAACATGTAGATTACTTTGGGGAGTATCGACATTTTTACTATGTTGATTCTACCAATCCATGAGCATGGGAGATCTCTCCACTTTCTATAGTCTTCCTCAATCTCTTTCTTCAGAAGTGTATAGTTTTCCTTGTAGAGGTCTTTCACATCTTTTGTTAGGTTTACACCTAGGTATTTGATTTTTTTTGAGGCTATTGTAAATGGAATTGTTTTCATACATTCTTTTTCCGTTTGCTCATTGTTAGTGTATAGAAATGCTAATGATTTTTCTATGTTGATTTTATATCCTGCTACTTTGCTATAGCTATTGATGATGTCTAGAAGCTTCTGAGTAGAGTTTTTTGGGTCTTTAAGGTATAGGATCATGTCGTCTGCAAATAGGGATATTTTGACAGTTTCTTTACCTATTTGTATTCCTTTTATTCCTTCTTCTTGCCTAATTGCTCTGGCTAGGAATTCCAGTACTATGTTGAATAGGAGTGGAGATAGTGGAACATTGATGCAAAAATCCTCAACAAAATAATGGCAAACCGAATTCAGCAACACATCAAAAAGATTATCCACCACGACCAGGTAGGCTTCATCCCAGGGATGCAGGGGTGGTTCAACATACGAAAATCAATAAACGTAATAAACCACATTAACAGAAGCAAAGACAAAAACCACTTGATCATCTCAATAGATGCAGAAAAAGCCTTTGATAAGATCCAACATCATTTCATGATAAAAGCTCTAAGAAAACTAGGAATAGAAGGAAAGTTCCTCAACATTATAAAAGCTATATATGACAAACCTACAGCCAGCATTATACTTAACGGAGAAAAATTAAAACCGTTCCCTCTAAAATCAGGAACCAGACAAGGATGTCCTTTCACAGATCTTAAGTTGTTCAATTAAGATTTCTTCTGATTTTTTCTTTAACTTCGATTTTATTTTTGAGCTCTGAGATTCTATCTTCCACTTGTTCCAGTCTGCTGGAGTGACCTTCCACTGTGTTTTTTGTCTGACTAAAGGGAATTTTTATTTCTAGGATGTCTGTTTGAATCTTTTTTCTGAGGTTTTCCATATCTTTGTTCAACTCCTCTTTTATATTTTATCTTGTCATCTTTAATTCTCATATCTCTTTTTTATAAGTGTCCCTTGTTTCACTTTGGTGTCTGGTGAAGTCCTCTGAGTTCATTTATTTGTTTTTGTGTCTTCTCGTGTTCTTTATTTTTGTTGTCTTAAAATTTCTTGAGTGCATTTTATGCATTCTGGTTAACCATGTCAAGTATCTTCTCCATGAGTTTCTCAGTGATTTCTTCCAAGATTTCCTCTTTGAGGGTTTTTATGTGGATGTCACTATGCTCCTTAGTGACATTTATAGTTGTTCTGTTGGGGTCAGGAGCTAGGTTTCCATTTTCTTCATTTCCCACTGAATCCTGTATTTAATTTTTTTTTAGGAGAGTGGTTTCCATCCCTTCTTCTTCCTATAACTCCACTTGGTGTTATGCAACTATGTTCTTGATAGGCTAGTTGGTGGTTTTAATTGCCTGTTTTCTTTGTCTTGATTTAATTTTTGTGTTGTGACTGACTTGGTTGTTAGCTAGGTTTATGTGTTCTTTCTTTCCCTGGCCTGGAAGTTTAATTTAGCAATAACAAATTCACATGTACAATGCCAGACCAGTTGTTTGTATATTATATAGAAAACTTCTTGATGATAATATCTATAAAAAGTTCTCAGTTGGGAGTTTAATTGTTATTAGGTTACATATAGAAATTGGGTAATTAATAAAGATAGTACTAAAAAGGGGGGGCTGGGAAAAAGCATGGGTGGGTGGGGGAAGTGGTATGGGGGCTGCTGTGTCCCCTGTGCATGTTTGGTGTATTTCTGTTGTTGTAGTGAAGCGTAATTGTGTCAGGGATTTCAGGTGGCTGGGGCTGTGTACAGTTGGTACAGTAGGCTAGTCAGAGGGTGGTGAGTGTGTAGGAGGGAGGGGTAGTGTGGTGACAGGTTGGGGGAGGTTAGGAGTGAGAGGTGAAGACAGCAGAAGAAAGTGATGAGAAGGAACAGAAAGAGTAGTTGGGAGGGAGAACAATGCATTGTAGCACAGGAAAAGGAAGGAAAATGAAGGGGGTAAGCATAGAGATAACAACATAGTGATGGTGAAGTTAATAACACAGAAAACGCACACACCCCCCAAAAAAAAAATCCACCAGGGACAGGAACACCAAAAAGTTCAGTCTTTTGGTAAAAGTTCTGGAGTTATTCCATAAGTGTCCAATCCTGGTATTGGTGTACAAGTGGGATCTCCAATGTGGTCTCACCAGGTGACTGGCTTGTGAGTAGTATTTGATTCCTTCTGTCCACAGGGTTAGTTGCAATTGGGAGATGAGGTAAGTTTGCAAGTTTGTGCAGGGTGGTCAGAGCTGTTGTTATTTTCACCATGCAGCAGCTGTGTTGCCCTTCAGGTACAACTCTGGTCAGCTTCTCCCCAGCAGGTTGGGGAAATTCAGTTTTGGTTACTGCCCTCTGTTTCATGAGATCAGCTCCAGAATCCACCACCTGCCCCACTTTGGGAGGTTGGCTTGTCACCCATCCCCAACTCTCAGCTTTTGTGCCTCTCCTGACCTCTGTTCTGTTTTAGCAGCTCCTCTGGGAGATTGGCTTGTCACCCCATGCCTGCTCTCAGCCTTTGTTGCTTTACCCACATTCATTCACAAAGAGTTTGGCTCCTTGCCCCACCCTGTTCTCCAGGGAAGGTTCAGTGTTCCCCTCCCCACCTCTGCTGTTGTTGTTAGATTACAGTTTGCTACTTATGCTTTTCAGTTTTGTTGGAGGTGGGGGTTCAGTCTACCCAGGGGCTGCACTGGATTATGTTCCCAGGTAGTAGATAGAGGAGTCGTGCATGATGTGTGATGTTCACCTATTCATTCTGCGGATTTACACAAGCAACTTTGAAACCCACTAGCAGGGAGAAATGGCCTGCATAGGGAAGCTTTCCATGGGTTAGGGATCCAGGATGTTGTTGAGTTCGATTTTGATTGATGCTTTGTCTTCTGCTTGTTGGGGGACAAAAAAGAGAGAGAAACAGCCAGGGGACTTTTTCCCAGGGCTGGACATATCTTGCTGGCTGTGATTTTTGTGGCTGTTAGGTGCAATTAATTAAAGGCTGATTTAAGGGTCAGTTTTTGAATTTTATGTGCACCTAATGTGATAGCAGTTATTATTTTGGCTAAAAGCCATCAGAATTGCCCAATTGTAGCTCTGATGTCTCAGAGTGGTTTCTGGGGTCACAAAGCTTAGGATTTCTGATTCTCTACCCTAACCACCATCTTGGATCCTCCCTGTTTAATTTAAAAGTAGATAATACCACATGTTGGTGTTTCACGCCTGTAATCCCAGCTACTTGTGAGGATGAGATTGGGAGGATCATGGTTTGAGGCCAGCCCAGGCAAAAAGTTCTTAAGATTCTATCTCAATGGAGAAAAATGTTAACAATGTCTCTTAAGATCTCACATGTGAGGCTCATAAGTAGTCTGAGAAGTAGAATGTGTGTACATGTTTGTTTGTGTGTGTGTGTGTGTGTGTGTGTGTGTGTGTGTGTGTGTGTGTGTGTGAGACTATCTTAGGGAAAAAGTCTAAAATATGAAGATTACTGTCCAGGCCAGCCAGGGCAAAAAGTGAGACCTGATCTTCAAAATAACCAGAACAAAGAGGGCTGAAAGTGTGGCTTAAATGGTAGAATGCTTTCCTAGTAAGTGTGAAGCCCAGAGTTCCAACCTCAGTGACCCAACCAGCAAAGAAAATGAAAAAGTCAATAATATTTTAGCATATCTTGTTCAAATGAATTTTCTATTACTCCTGAAATAACATTTGAAACAAAGGCTAGGTTAAGTTTTTTATTTTTCTCACATTAATTAAGTGCAAAGAAAGAGGGGAAGGAGTCACTCCCAAGCTTCATAAATACAAAGTTGTTAACAGAAAAAGTAGGAATCATTGAATTTACTATTAGACTTTTTGTATCAAATTTCACTTGTTCCAGACAAATTCATAAGGTGGTAGAGTTCAGCCAGCATTCCCCCCTCCCTCCTGATCACATTCTCAACAAATAGGGTTTCCACCCTTCTATTCTTTGTGGCAGCAATTCACCTTGTCTTATCTTCCTATCTTTAAAACACATGTGCTCTTTGAGTACTGCCTAAAACAACCAGTTTTAATAGAGAAGAAAATGTCTATGAAGAGCAGTATATATACCTCATTCAGAATAACATTTACATATTAAAAGCTGCTTCCAATAGTGGAAAGCAATTTCTAGAAGAAGGAATTTCTAGCCAGTTGTGCAATAAAATCCCTTTATAGTTCACCATGGAAGGCTCATAGGTGTGTGTGTGTGTGTGTGTGTGTGTGTGTGTATTCTGGGGAAAAAAACAGCAAGAAATTGATTTTTTCTATCTCATCTGTAAAATAATCTATGAATGGAATTGCTTTCCAAAGTGATTGAATCTGCTTTATTTGAGGGACACTGTTGGCCAATAGGGGTCAGAGAATGATTTTTCTTATCTTTGACAGACTCTTTATTGATTCAGCCTGCAATGACCAAGTTGGAGAAACACTGTTTATGCATGATTATAATGCATGCTGGTATCGTGTTAGGCACAGATGTTCATATTCCTAGATATAATCCTCACACCAGAGCCAAAATCAACAATATGATGGAAGACAAATTCCACAAATTCAGCCTTTATTGTTTCTATTCCACTGGGAAAATGTGCATCTTCCAGCCTTCAACACTCTTCACATTACAAAGTGAGATGTTTAAAAACAGTCAATTAGAATGGGAATGTATTTAGAGCAATGTGTTTAGATCAAAAAGATTTTAGGATTAAAGCAAGACTAAAGAGGTCTATAAGAATTTTAGCGACATAAATTCCTATCCCTTGCTGAATCATGAGGGTAAGACAAACAATTTCAGACAAATAAGCATAAACAAACCCTCTCATTCACAGTAAGCTCCCATTGTTATAATAAAAACTTCTCAAAGACATAAAACATTTAAAGACATCTTCATAAGTGGAGCAAATAAAAACTACCAATGGAAGCAGAGTCTGCTTTCAAGGATAGCCTCATCTCTCAAAGTTTCAACAATATAAATTGTGAGAACCCTAAAGGTACACAGGAGAGCCCACCAGCATTACATAGAGTTCCATAAATATGGTAGAGAAACTAATCTTCAGAGATGGAAATTTGCTTAATAGATTCATTGCTCATGGGAAATTATTCCCAACAAAAATTATATCACTTTTAATTTCGTTTAAACCCATTTTATTATGTTTGGTGTATTTCAGAGTTTGAAAGCAGCTGATGACCACTCACTGAATAGAGCTTATTTGTACATTCAAAGATACATGAAATGACTCTTGAGTTTTCTTCTTCTCAAGTTGTATAGTTCTACCTCTAATGTCAGTTTAGCTTCCAGTTCTTTCATCATCTTCAGGATCATCTCTAAAGTAATCCTCTCTCTTTCATGAGTCAGTCTACTTCAATGAGCCCTTCAACTGCTAAAAGATACATCAAGATTTGTGTTTAGTTGTCTTGCCATTTTAGGTCTCTTGATCTATGTTTGTTTATAGACTCTGGGCAAAGCAAAGCAAAGATGAAGCTCTCACAGGTATAGCTTTGCTTTTTTTTGGTTTACGTATTTTATATGGTAATATAATAGTATTGCCAGTGAGCCAGAGATTCCTTTTCTAAAGGCACCGTCTAATTTAACTAGAAGTAAAAATAAAACTTTAGTTCGATTTAATTCCAGAAATTCTACATAGCCAGGTTTTCACTCAGCTGAGTTTTCTTTTTAACATCTTACCTTTATTAATTGCCATTTGAATGAAAAGCTTTCAAAATGGATCTCATTTTTCCTTCTTTCTTACATATTCCATACTGAATATATTTTGGGCTTTTTGCTTAATGGTATAATTTCATTCAATATATTGAGAACTTACAAAAAACAAGAAAATGATACAAGAGATGGTGACAAAGTACACCTGATCTTTGCTAAAGAGGCTGGAATGTAGAAGCAGCTATAAATAAAATTGAAATGATTCTCAGGCAGATCACTAATGTATTTTACTATAAATGATCACAGATACTGTTAAGGAAGGAGTGGAATTTCATAAGGAAACGTTCTTAAGCATTCATTAAGGTATAATAAATGCTTTCACTGCATAAGCAACAGATTGATCTAGTATCTAAAACAGTGCAGTAAGAAAACAGCTAGAAATTCAGTTTGGTACCAAATTCTAATGGAGAGGGGAATCAGTGTGTATAAATTTTACCAGACTAAGTCATGATTTGAAATGTAGTAGTGAAATTATAAATTTTTGAAGACTGGCAGAAACCATTATCATTTTTTCAGATAAGGTGTAGATGAACAGAACTAATTTTCAGTAAGATCAACTTGGTGCTCATGAATGAAATTAACTCAAAATAGAAAATTACATGTAAAAAAGAAATAATTTAGAAGAAAATAACAATTTAGGAGAAATGGGGAAGGAGACTGTTTAGGAGAGATGATACAGATTGGCAACTAAGAATGGTGAAGAGAAGAGTCAAAGATGACTCTAAAGGAAGTGCAGGTAGCAGGAAGAAAGATGTCAAGATCCTTAATGAAGTAGATATATTTTTCATAAAATTGACAAAAATTAGAAAGATATAGAAAGTTGTCAGTTTGAGAAGATGGAATTAAAAATGATTTTAAACTATGATTTTGTTTGTTGGAAATTCAATCCTACTCTAATATGTGATCTCAATAAGCAATAAAATGGGGACTACAACCAAGAAAATAAAGAAAAAAAATAAGACAACAGATATGAGCTACAGATGTCTGAAAAAAATTGAAGTCATACTTAATGACTTTAAAAATAGCTATTATAAGTATGTCCAAGACAAAAGCAGGTGAGCAAATGGAAATTTTCAATAAACATGTGGAAACTGTGAAATAGAACTAAACAATTTTAGAATTAAAAAAGCATAATATAAGAAATAAAAATAAATGTGATTAATGTCAAAATAAACACTACATGAAAAGAATTAGTGAAAAAAGAGGTATCAATGAACTTAAAGATATGGAGTGGACATTATCCAAAATAATTTATCTGAAAATAAAGAGGAAAAAATTATTGACAAAAACCTGAAGAGAACATCAATGATCTGTGAGAGAATATCAAATAGTTTAATATATGTATATTTAAAGATCAACAAGTACAAGAAAGAGAAAAAGGATCACAAAAAGATTTAAAAGATAATGGCCATTAAGAAATATGATAAATGTACATGTGCATAAATGAATTAAAAAAAAGAAATTAAGTTTTCCAAATATCAAATGAAATACCACAATAAATAAATAGCAATAAAGTTTTTCAAAAGATTTTAAAAAAGAAATATGATAAATGTACTCCCTCAAATCAAAGAAGCTGAGTAAATCTTAAGAAGGTTGAATAAACAAAAAACAAACAAACTTAAGCATGCTATAAGCAAAGTGAGAAACCAAAAACAGACAGAAAATTCTAATAGCAAAGGAAAAAAGTCATATGGTATGAGGACAACCATAATAAATATAGTGACTCACTTCTCAAAAGAAACAATGTGACCCAGAATCAAAGGACTGATATTTTTGCAGTACTAAGGGGTAATAAATCAATTTAGAATCCTATATTTGGCAAGAAATAGATCCTTCAGAAATGAAGGTAAAATAAAAGCATTTCAGGAAGGACAGAAGAATGCTAGAAATGGTCAAGAATGGTTTACTTAAAGGTATTTTGAACTCAGGGCTTTGTACTTGCAAAGCAGGCACTCTACTGCTAAGTCACTCCTCCAGTCAATTTTGTTGTGTTTATTTTTGGAGACTTGGTCTCTTGAAATATTTGCATGGACTGGCCTCAAACCCCAATCTTCCCAATCTCAGTCACACAAGTATCTGGAAGACAGGCATGAGCCATTGGTGTCTAACTTATAAGGAAATTTTTCTTTTAATTTCCCCCATTTTTTGAAAGACATTTTACTGAAGAAAATCAACATCAGTGTATTGTGAAATACATAATATATATAGTGAAATATTTTAAAACATAAAGTACTTACCAACAGTAGCAAGTAAGATATTAGGGAGAATATATGGACTTTGTGTATTTATAAACTTCCTGCATTTTGCATGAAATGGTATAATTAAATATTAATTCAAATTAGACTACTAAAGTTAAGGATCATTTTGTAGTTTCAAACACAATGAAAAGATAATTCAAAGAGTTATATGTAAAAATACAGTGAAGATGATCAAACAGAAGAATAAAAGTGCTCAAGCCAAAGAAAGGAACAGAGAACAGAAGGGACAAAAAAAAGATACATAAGAAATAAACAGACAAAAAAAACCATAATATTAGCTTTATTGAATATAAATGGAATAATAAAAGGCAGAGATAATCAGAATTGTTTAAAAATCTTTTTTTTTTACAAAAGAAATAAAAAGATGCATCAAAGTCGAAAAGATAGGCAAGATATACAGGTATCAACATACTATTTCATTCAGTTTTTCATTGTTGTGACTATTACCTGAGAGAAACACCTTTGAAAAAGAAAGATTTATTTTAGCTCACAGTTTCAGAGACTTCAATCCATAATCCTGTAACTCTGATGCTTTGGGCCTCGGGCAAGGCAGGCATCGTGGTGGCAGCAGTGTGTGGCAGAGAATGCTCACCTTTTGATGCCAGAAAATAGAGAATCAGAGAGAGATTCAGGAAATGAGATGGCTCAAAAGATACACCCCAGTGACCTAGTTTCTCTAAAACTTCCTATCACTTCCCAATAATGTCATAAAGTTATCAATCTATCAGTGGATAATTCCATCAATTAGTTCAGAACTCCCATGACTTAATTATTAAATCTACCAACTTGGGACAAAGCCTTTAATACATCACCCTTTTGGGGAGCACTTCATCTCCAAACCATAATATAAGAAATCTATGATTATATTACTATGTGAAAATAGAGTTCCTGATGATGAATACTTTTATAGGCATAGAAGGACATACCAAAATTACAAAGGGTTAATTTATCATTAAGACAAAACAATATTAATTGTTTACATACTTAAAAATAGAGGTCAGAGTGTTAGAATCACCTAAGCAAGTACAGCACAATGGTGGTCAAGCTTCAGGGATGGAGAGATACAGGGTCTGTAGCTCCCTGAGCAGGATGTACACTGGTAATGGTTCTGCTCTCAAAATGGTGCCCTACAAGAGCAGCCTGACAGGAAATTAATGTGAGTTGACTCCCTGTATAGCTATCCTTATCTCAACTAGCAAAACCCTTGGTCCTTCCTATTATTGTTTATACTATCTCTTCAACAAAATTAGAGATAAGGGGGTGGGGGGGAGAGGGAGGGAGCGGAGTGAGTGGTAAGGGAGGGGGTGGGGGCAGAGGGGAGAAATAACCCAAGCATTGTATGCACATATGAATAATAAAAAAAAAATTAAAAAAAAAAGCAGCCTGAGACATGGGGGTAAGAATGCAACAACTTAGACTTAGCTCAGGGACTATGACAATGCAGGATTCTCCAGGAGCAAAGATTGCACATGTCTGTGATTTTATTAGAAACCTCTTGGTGCCTTTACTTACCATTTTGCCTTCAGGAGAAATCTTTGTTCTGAGCTTTTCTTTTTTTCTTTTCTTATTTATTTTATTTTATTTTTATTACTATTGTTGTTCTGGATGGGGGTACATTGTAGCATTTACAAAGGTTCTTGTCATGTATCAAATGTATAATACTTGAATTCACTACCTCCACTGCCCTTTCATCCCCTGCCTCCTAATTCTTGGAATGGTTTCATCAGGTATTATTTTTGCATTTGCATACATGTGTATAATTTATTTGCACCATAGTCATCCTCCTAACCCTTTCCCCACCACCCCTCCCCCTTCCCCCCTCACAGAACCTGTTCCACCCTCCCATTCTCCAATTTTGCAGAAGAAAAAACATGAAACATAATAGAGAAACATGGCAATTTTGGTAGTTTAAAATAAAGATAGCTACACAGGGAGATTCCATGTGTTGTTTCCAGGCATATATGTATAACCAAGCATATATGTATTACAATCACAATTGGTTTATCTCTACCAGTCCTCTTAACTCTTCCCTAGTCTCCTTCCAATGGTGGCCCCACCTAGCCACTTTAAGATTTCTATATTCAGTCCTGAACAATAAGCACATCAACCACATTCAAGTTTTTGGTTTCCTTCCCTGTCTGTATCTCTCCTGTGCATGGCCTCCCCTTAGTGTGAACCATGTCCCATAATATTGCTGCATTTGTTTTAGGTCTAAAATGTGCATATAAGGAAGAACATGCGGCTTTTGGCCATCTTACCCTGACTACCTTCACTTAAGATGATGTTCTCCAGTTCCATCCATTTACTTGCGAATGACAAAATTTCATTCTTCTTTGTGGCTGAGTAACATTCCATTGTGTATAAATACCACATTTTCTTAATCCATACATCTGTAGTGGGGCATCTTGGGATGTTTCCATAGCTTAACTATTGTGAATAATGCTGCAATAAACATGGATGTACAAGTGCCTGGTATATCCCTAGGAGTGGTATTGCTGGATCATATGGCAGATCTATTTTTAGTTTTTTAAGGAGTCTCCTATTGTTTTCCATAGTGGTTGTAATAGTTTACATTCCCACCAGCAGGGTATGAGTGTTCCTTTTTCCTCACATCCTCACCAACATTTGTTGTTGTCTCTGTTCTTGATTGCAGCTATTCTAATAGGAGTGAGGTGAAACCTTAGTGTGGTTTTGATTTGCATTTCCTTTTTGGCCAGGGATGTTGAGCAATATTTCGTGTGTTTTTAGCCATTTGGACTTATTCTTTTGAGAAGCCTCTGTTCAATTCATTTGTCCATTTTTTCACTGGGTCTTTGATTTTTTGGAGTTTAGTGTTTTGAACGCCCTGTATATTCTAGTTTTCAGTCCCTTGTCTGATGTATGGCTAGCAAAGATTTTCTCCTATTCTGTGAGTGGCCTCTTCAATTTAGAGAACAGTTCTTTTGTTGTGCAGTAGCTTTTTAATTTCTTGTACTTCCATTTGTCCATCTTTTCTCTTAGTTGCTGAGCTGCTTGAGTTGTGCTGTGGAAGTCCTTGCCTGTGCCTGTTGCTTCCAGTGTATTCCCTGCTCTTTCCTGTACTAGCTTCAAGATATCAGGTTTGATATTAAGGTCTTTAACCAACTTTGAGTTGATACTTGCACAGGGTGACAACCATTGATTTATTTTCACTTTTCTGTAGGCAGATATCCAGTTTTCCCAGCAATATTTATTGAAGAGGCTGTCTTTTGTCCATTGTATGTTTTTGGCACCTTTGTCAAAAATAAGGTGGGCATAACTGTGAAGATACATATCCAGGTCTTCTGTTCTGTTTCACTGGTCTTCATGTCTGTTTTTGTGCCAGTGCCATGATGTTTTTATTGCTATTGCTTTGTAGTATAGTTTGAACTCAGGTATTGTGATACCTCCAGTATTGCCTTGGCTATTCATGGTCTTTTGTGTTTCCAAAGGTACTTCATGGTTGATTTTTCAATGTCTGTGATGAATGTCATTGGGATTTTGATGGGAATTGCATTGAACATGTAGATTGCTTTTGGTAGTATAGCCATTTTTTACTATGTAGATTCAGCCAATGCATGAGCATGGGAGAGCTTTCCACCTTCTGTAGTCTTCTTCAATTTTTGTTTTCAGTGGTTTGTAGTTCTCCTTGTAGAGGTCATTCATATTCTTTGTTAAATTTATTCCTAGGCATTTGATTTTTTGAAGCTATTTTAAATGGAATTGTTTTCCTATATTCTTTTTCATTCTGTTTATAGTTGGTGCATAGAAAGGCTACTGATTTTTGTAAGTTGATTTTATATCTTGCTACTTTGCTGAAGCTGTTTATGTTTCTAACTGTTTTGAGGTAGAGTTTTTCAAGTCTTTTCAGTATAAGATCATGTCATCTCCAATAGGGATATTTTGTCTACTTCTTTACCTATTTGCATCCCTTCTATTTCTTCTTCCTGCCTTATTGCTCTGGCTAGGAATTCTAAGACTACATGGAATAAAAGTGAGGAGAGTGGGCACCCTTGTCTTGTTCCTGACTTTAAGGGAAATGGTTTCAGTTTTTTACCACTAAGTATGATATTGGCTATAGATTTGTCATATATAGCCATTGTTATGTTGAGGTACATTCCTTTTATTCCTAGTTTCATCAGATCTTTTATCATGAAATAGTGTTGAATCTTATTGCAGGTTTTCTACATCTGTTGAAACGATCAAGTGGTCTTTTGTCTTTGCTTCTGTTAATGTGCTGTACTATATTTAATGATTTGCATATGTTGAACCATCCATGCATCCCTGGAGTAAAGCCAACTTGGTCATGGTGTATGATCTTTTTGATATGTTGTTGAATTCAGTTTGCCATTATTTTATTGAGAATTTTTGCATCTATGTTCATTAAGGAGATTGGCCTGTAGTTTTTCTTTTTGAATATGTCCTTGTAAAGTTTGGGGATGAGTGTAATACTGACTTCACATAATGAGTTCAGCAGCATTCCTTCCCTTTCTATTTCATGGAAAAGTTTAAGGAGTGTTGGTATTTGTTCTTTAAAAGTCTGGTAGAATTGAGTGGAGAATCCATCAGGTCCTGGACTTTTCTCTTTTTGGGAGACTATATTTGTTTCAATTACATGGCATGTTATGCATCTGCTTAGATGATTAATATCCTCTTGGTTCAGTTTTGGATGGTCATATATATCTAGAAATTTGTCCATTTCTTCTAGATTTTCTAATTTGTTTGAAGATAGGTTCTCAAGTAGTCCCTGATGATTCCCTGGATTTCCTCAGTGTTTGTTATCTTCCCTTTTTCATTTCTCATTTTACTAATTTGTGTCTTTTCCCTCCTCCTTTTAGTCAGATTTGCCAGGGGTTTGACAAGCTTGTTTGTTTTTTCAAGGAAACAGCTTTTTGTTTTGTTGACTCTTTGTACAGTTTTTTGGTCTCTATTTCGGTGATTTTGGTCCTTATTTTTATTATTTCTGTCCTGCTTGTTTTGGGTTTATCATGTATTTGTTTTTCTAGGAGTTTGAGATGCAGCGTTAGGTCATTTATTTGAGCTCTTTCTGTGCTTTTAATATATGTACTCATGGCTATAAACTTTCCTCTTAGGACTGTCTTTGCTGTGTCCCATAGGTTCTGATAGGTTGTATTTTCATTTTCATTGAATTCTAGGACCTTTTTAATTTCCTCCCTTATTTCTTCTATGACCCATTCATTCTTAAGCAATGTGTTGTTCAACCTCCAATTGTTTGCATATTTTCTGCTGCTGCTTTTGTTGTTGAGTTCCAGTTCTATTTCATTGTGATCAGATAGTATGTAGGTGGTTATTTTAGTTTTCTTATATTTGTTGAGACTTGCTTTGTGCCCTAAGGTGTGATCTGTTTTGGAGAAAGTTTCATGAGTTGCTGAAAAGAATGAATATTGTGCTGTTGCAGGGTGGAATATTCTATAGACATCTGTAAGGTCCATTTGATCTATGGTATCATTTAGTTCTAGGATCTCTTTGTTGATTTTTTTATCTGAATGATGTATCTATTAGTGATAGAGTGGTATTAAAGTCTTCCACTACCACTGTGTTGGGATCTATATGTGATTTTAAGTCCTTTAGTGTTTGTTTAATGAAGCTGGGTTCACTGACATTGGGTGCATATAAGTTGATAATTGTTTCCTC
Source organism: Castor canadensis (assembly GCF_047511655.1). Classification (NCBI taxonomy): domain Eukaryota; kingdom Metazoa; phylum Chordata; class Mammalia; order Rodentia; family Castoridae; genus Castor; species Castor canadensis. Next base: position 48,345,759 of record NC_133390.1, read on the forward strand.
TTGATGTATTGCTCCTTTTATTAGCATGTAATGACCTTCTTTGTCTCTTTTGATGAATGTAAGTTTGAAGTCCACTTTGACTGATGTAAGTATTGCTACTCCTGCCTATTTTCAGGGGCCATTAGCCTGGTAAATCTTCTTCCAGCCTTTCACCCTCAGCCAGTGTTTATTTCTGTCAATAAGGTAGGTCTCTTGTAAGCAAAAGATTGTCAGATTTTCCTTTTGAATCCAGTTTACCAAACAGTGTGCTTTGATGTGGGAGTTGAGTCCACTAACATTCAGTGTTAATAGTGATAGTTCTGTGGTGATCCCTGCCATTTAGTTGTTTTTATTTGTTTAAGGGTTTTATTGTGTGCAGCTGATTTGGAGCTACTCTCTGATTACTTGTCTTTTCTTCTCTTGTGGTTTAATACTTCCCATCCTTTCATGTTTTTGTTTGTTTTCATATTCTGAATTGCCCGCAGAATTTTTTGTAGTAGTGGCTTCATGGTCATATATTGTTTTAGTTTCTGTTTATTGTGGAAGAATTTTATTCCTCCATCAATTTTGCACAATAGTTTTGCTGGGTAGAGTATCTTAGGGTTAAAATTGTTTCTTTTCAGTGCTCAAAATACCTCATTCCATGCCCTTCTTTATTTTAAGTTTTCTGTTAAGAAATCTGCTGTTCTTTTTATACTTTTGGCTGTCATTTTTTTTCTCTCTTACAGCCTTCAATATTCTTTCTCTATTTCTCTGTGCTAGTTGTTTTAATGATAATACGGCAAGGAGAGGCTCTATTTTAGTCAAGTCTGTTTGTTGCCCTGGAGGCTTCCTGAACCTGAATGGGCAACTTTTTCTCAAGATTTGGGAAATTTTCTGCTATTATTTTTTTGTGTTGAATATGTTAAATATCCCTTTGGTTTGCACCTCGTCTCCTTCTTTGATGCCCATGATGCTGTTCTGAGCTGTTTCTGACTGAGAAGATGGGGCAACAGTGGAGGGGATTTTGTGTCCTCTTCTATGTAGCTATTCTGAGTCTTAATCCTCCATAGTTGTCTACTACTTTGTGCTGCACTGCAGCATCACCCAGAGTCTCTACTTCAAATAGAATTGTTTTTTCATTCTTTTAACTTTCATTTATGGGGGAAATAGGCTGCTCTTGCAAGACATCCTGCTCTGATCTCCAGGAAGTTGTGGTTTTCATATTGCTTAGGAGAAGAATACAGATGATAATCCTTTTTTACTTTCTCAAAAAAATATAAAGCTAATCATGTTTTAAAACTTTGAGGGAAAACCACGAAAACAAGTTCCAAATTAACAGAAGTCAGAGACAAGAAAATCTTTATACAAGAAGTCAGGAAGACAGGACTGGGAGTGTGACTCAAGTGATAAGAATACCTGATTTGCAAACATGAAGTCCTGAGTTCAAAACCCAGTTACACACACACACAAGAAGTCAGGAAAACAGATTTGAAACATAATTATTTTTAAAGAAAAATTACAGAGTCGCAGACCTTGTGAGCTCCTGACCCAGGGACCCTGCCGATAAGCTGGAGACACACCTGACTGAGGTAAAACACCAGGGACAGCCAAAAACATGGCACTCTAAACACTTAGATCATGGAAGGCTTCTCCATGCCACTATCTAATAAAAGAACAGTCAGCCTGCCAAATCCCCACCCCATAGGTCTGCATAGCCACTGCTCCATTCTGCCAGCCACTCCTCCCCTCGGGCTGCACCAGGCCAGAGCCCCGTGCCAGACCCACACCCAGTGGGACACCTGACCCTCAGCCACGCAGGCCTCCAGCTGCTGGACACACACCACACCAGAATACCTGCCCCTCAGCCATGCCCACTGGGATCCCAGCCACCAGTCCACGCCGGACCCCATCCAGGAGCTAGTCCCACAGCTCACTGGCATACCAGCCTCCTTCCCCAGCCCACTGCCCAAAGGCCCTGCAGGGCTCCAGCTCCATGTGGAACGACTGGAGCCCTTCCCCGCTGGGACAGGCACCAGCCTGCCAGGAACACTGCCCTTCAGGTGGAGCCAGACCAAGTTTTACAGACTTCCCAGATAACCACTCCACCAGGCTCCCACTCAGGCTGCAACTAGAGGGCTCCAAGCGTGCCTATCAGACACACATGGACTGGACACTAGTGTACTAAAAACAACTAAGCCTGAAATCCTACTGTTCCAGAACTGGTGATTTATTTTCTCCCTTCTTTAAGGGTTTGGCAGCATGGTTTGCTGTTTGATCACCCACCATCTCTCCCATATTTTTTCTTTCTTTCTTTCTTTCTTTTTTTCCCTCTCTTCTCTCTTCTTTTTATCTTTCCTTCTCTTTCTTTTTTTATCCTTCTCTCATGATTTTGTTACTATTAATATTGTAACCTAGCTAATACCAAATTACACATAGTTCAGTGATAGAAATGTTACCTAGTGGAAATATGGGAAGAAGAAAAAGGGAAGGAAACTACCCCCCCCCAAAATAAAGTACTACAGGATTTAGAATGAAATGAAGAAAATGGATACCCAGATCCAGACTCCAACAAAACAAAGATAAACTATACCAAGGAACCCAACAAAGCCCACAAGAACACTCTGAAAGAAGAAATCCTACAAGTAATTAATGAGAATTTCATAGGGATATTACTAGACATGGTCAACCAAAATGTACAGGAGGCACTCAAGAAATTCCAAGAGGACAAAAATAAAGAATATGAGAAAACACAAAAACAAATAAATGAAATCATAGAAGCCCTAAATAAATGCCAAACTGAAACTGAGAACACCATAAACAGAGGGATAAATGAATTAAGGTCAAAAATTGACAATATTAAAGAGGAAGTAAACCATGATATGGAAAACCTCAGAAAAAAGAATGAAACAGAAATACAAAACAAAATGGAAGGTCATTTCAGCAGAATAGAACAAACAGAAGACAGAATCTCAGAACTTGAAGATGAAATGGCAATTAAAGGAAAAACTGAAGAACTATTACTTAAACAACTCAAGACTTGTGAAAAGAAAATGCAAGAACTCACTGACTCTATCAAAAGACGAAACCTGAGAATCATGGGCATTGAAGAAGGAGAAGAGGTGCAAGCAAAAGGAATGTATAATATATTCAACAAGATAATAACAGAAAACTTCCCAAATCTAGAGAAAACTATGCCCATTCAGGTACAGGAAGCCTCCAGAGCACTGAACAGACCTGACCAAAATAGAACTACCCCACGACATATTATCATTAAAACAACAAGTACAGAGACTAGAGAAAGAATATTGAAGGCTGTAAGAGAGAAAAAACAATTAACATACAAAGGTAAACCCATCAAAATCACAGCAGATTTCTCAACAGAAACATTAAAAGCAAGAAGAGCATGGGGTCAGGCCTTCCAAGCACTGAATGAAAATAACTTCAATCCTAGGATACTTTACTCAGCAAAACTATCATTCAAAATAGATAGAACAATAAAAGTCTTCCACGATAAGCAGAAATTAAAACAATATATGACCACCAAGCCAACACTACAAAAGATTCTTCAAGGAATTCTGCACACAGATAATGAAAGCAAACAAAACCATGAAAGGGCAGGCAATACCAAGCCACAGGAGAAGAAAAGGCAAGAAAGTAAAGAGTAAAATTGATTCAGCTACACATAATCAAACTCTTAATCAGCAAAGACAACTACATGACAGGGATCACCAAGTATTTATCAATACTAACACTGAATGTTAATGGACTAATTTCCCCCATCAAAAGACACCAACTGGCAAACTGGATTAAAAAGAAGATCCAACAATCTGCTCCTTACAGGGGACCCAACTCATCAACAGAAATAAGCACTGGCTGAAAGTAAAAGGCTGGAGGAAGATTTACCAAGCCAAACATACTCTGAAGGACCTAAAAACATATATAAACTCCAACACAGTGATAGTTGGAGACCTTAATACTCCCCTACCACCAATAGATAGGTCATCCAAACAAAAAATCAATAAAAAAAAATACGAGAACTAAATCACACCATAGATCAAATGGACCTAGCTGATGGCTGCAGAATATTTCATCCAACTTCTGCATAATACACATTCTTCTCAGCAGCCCATGAAACCTTCTCCAAAATTGGTCATATCTTAGGGCACAAAGCAAGCCTCAGCAAATATAAGAAAATAGAAATAATCCCATGCATTCTATCTGATCACATTGCATTAAAACTAGAATTAGGAGTTCAATAAATAAATACAAAAGTAAAATTTAGAACCATTAGATTTCATGCAATATTTTATCAATTAATAGTTATTATTTTTAAAAGTATGTATTATATGATGTTGGCTGTAGGTTTATAATATATAGCACTTACAATGTTGAGGTACATTCCTTCTATTCCTAGTTTTCTTAGAGCTTTTATTATGAAGTGGTGTTGGATTTTGTCAAAGGCTTTTTCTGCATGTATTGAGATGATCAAGTGGTTTTGTCTTTGCTTCTATTAATGTGCTGTATTACATTTCTAGATTTGCATATGTTGAACCACCCCTGCATCCCTGGGATGAAACCAACTTGGTCATGTGTATGATCTTTCTGATGTGTTGTTGGATTTGATTTGCCATTATTTTATTGAGGATTTTTGCATCAATATTCATTAAGGAAATGGAGGCTTCTTAAAAATCTAATCATAGACCTGCCATATGATCCAGCAATCCCACTCCTGAGGATATACCCAAAGAAATGCAACACAGGTTACTCCAGAGGCACACCCATGTTTATTGCAGTGCTATTCACAATAACCAAGTTATGGAAACAACCAAGATACCCACTATTGCTGAATGGATCAAGAAAATGTGGTACTTGTACACAATGGAATTTTACTCAGCCATGAAGAAGAATGAAATCTTATCAATTGCAGGTAAATGGATGGAACTAGAGATCATCATTCTGAGCAAGGTCAGCCAAGCTCAGAAGACCAAAAATTGTATGTTCTCCCTCATATGTGGACTTTAGATCTAGGGCAAATGCAGCAATGTAGTTAGACTGGGACCACCTGACAAGGGGAGAGCACATTTGGGTGATATAGAAATAGGTAGAAAACCCAAAACATGAAAGCATTTGATGTCCCCCTCCAGAGGAACTGATACAGAAACCTTAAAGCAAGAGAGGTTATCATGAGAAGGGGATCACTAACCAGGGTAAAGATCAATTAGAGATGAATCAACATAGGTCATAACACGTGTACATGAAAGCAATGCTAGAAATATTTCTGTATAGCTATCCTCAACTCAACTAGCAAAAAGACTTTGTCTTCCTTATTAGGCTTGTCTTTTTTCTTCAACAAAACTAGTAATAAAGGCAGAACAGGACCTGCCTGGTACTGAGGGGGGAAGGGGTGAGAAGGTTAGGGAGGGGGGCAGAGGGGAGAAATGACCCAAACAATGTATGCACATGTGAATAAAAGAATAATAAAAAAAATTTAAAAAATAGAAGAAAAATTACAAAAAATAAATAAAATCACAGTAATAATTAAAATGTGCAAATAATTACATCATATTTTCACTGATTTAGTAAACCCTGTAAATTACAGTGACTATAAGACCTTATAAAGCTATAATAGCCACAGTTTACAAAAGTCACATGTAAAACAAAAGAGAAAATATAGATTTAAATGTAGACGACTTGTATTTATAAATTAGGAAAACATTAAAGAAAAGTTGTTGTTAAAGATGTCTGCATATTCCCTCCCTTCCAATTAATTTAAATATGTTTGCAATAGCAGTTTTCTTAAATTATACAAAGGTCCCTTTTTCCCCTTTTTGGGAATGGAAACTGTATGGTAAATCACCATGTTAAGTCAAATAAACTGTTCAAATCTGGTTAAGACAAAGCAACTCAGCCACGGAAGCCCTTACTACAGTTTTATTATTTATAGCAACGTGTGCGGATAATCATTACTAAATAAATATTGTCATTGTGACTAGAAAACAGGATTTTCTAGACTTAAGGAATAAATTTATACATTTTGATGTTTGGGTTTATCCCAATAATTCAAAAACAGCATAGCTTCAAAAATATCCAGTTGATTCATATCAATAGATTGGAGAAAGACATAATTTCAATAGATGCAGAAACATTTAATTTGCAATATTAAAAATCTTAGAAAAGAAGGAATTAAAAAGAATGTCTTTACATTGATAAAATACACATACCAAAAACCTTTCTCAAACATCACATTTAATGATAGAAATCTTTATTAGAAATATATTCAAAAAACATAAAAATAAGCAATAAGCCTATTCTTATTTACTGCAGAACTGTAATAGATATCTATAGCCAATTAATTGAGATAGAGGAAGATGTTTAAAATTGTAAAAGATCAGGTAAGTTGTTATTATTTTTAGTTTAGAGTCTTGGAGAATTGAAAAACTAGGAAAAGACTTTTCGGAACAGCTGATACACAATCAATATACCCAAATCAATTTATTGTTATATCTTAGTTTAGAAATATCTAGAAAATGTAGAAATAATCTAATACAATAATTAATAGAAATAAAATGTAGAGTTATGATTAATATATCTAACAAATATTTACAGACTGTTATGGAGAAAATTGAAGGATGTAAAAGGAAACCTGCATAAATAGAGGGAAATATTGTTTATATATTGGCTTTAAATAATATACTAAATATTAGAAAATTTAAAAGAACAATGAAATTATTTCATCCAAATAATGTATAGGTTAGAATACTTCCAGCATAATTTTAACAATTCATGAACTAATAATTTTTTGTTCTTGCTGAAGAACAAAGAGTACATAAAACATGTCATCTCTGTAAGTGTTTGCCCTGATATTAATTCTAGCAATAAAGTTGTTTATTATATGTTAAGAGTCAATACTACTGATTTGGTCTTATGTATCTTGAAGGATGCTCTCCTCTATCCAAGGATATGAATGAAATTCATTAAAAAGAAAATTATATTCCTAAAATAAAACTCCACCTGGACAGTTTAACATAAGGAAAAGATTTGATAGAAAATAGGTGATCAATTTCACAAAGTGATGCTCACGTAAATAATACATGATAGATAGTTTTCAATTTAATTCACTAGATGGCTAAAATCTTGGTAATGAAAGAAGAACAGCTGGGTGTGTTAAGGAATATCCCTTTGTACACTTCAAACGAATTTATCTTATGTTGTGAAGCATAGGAAATATATCTGTTTTCTCTTGAGAAGCTGATTCTAATAAAAGTTAAAGGGAATTTCAATCTCTGATCTAAACACATGGTTGGAACTATCTCACATCTAGTTCTTGGGGCTTAATAAAAAGCTGAGGCAATTGGAAACATGATAAGAGATTAAAGGAATTTGGATTTTTAGTTTGGAGAAAACAATTGGGAATTGACAGACTACAAGTCTTTGAACATAACTATTATTTGGAGGATGTTGAACAGCTGTTCTTTAGCTGTAATATGTTCTGTATGTAAGACAATTATTTAAAATAGCAACAAGAGAAATGGACTAGCACAAATGAACTTACAAAGTCCAGTATGTAAATATTGACATCTAGAAGAAGGGACTATACAAATGGCTATTATAAATATTCAATAGTTGAGTTGAGCTCACATCCAGTCACATGAATCCCATAACATACTGATTGCACAAACATTCTTGGTAACATGTTCATGACATTCATTCATTTGGATTAAAAACTGTCTATTATTATGGTTAAATAAATTACAAAATGATTTTTATGTCTCTCTAAAGCAAAAAAAAATGGTTGCCAGAGTGTCTACTTTTCTTTTTAAATCATTGCACTCTTCTCCCAAATTAGGTTAAAAATGGAATCTTGGCACTATATGCTGTAATTCTTTGATTCCATGGTCATAACAGAAAGTCATTTGATAGAGTGGAGGAAAATCCACTTTAGTTCTCTCCTGATGTTCTTACATTTTTCTTAGTGACTATTACTAGCTTAAATAGCCATGAGTGAATGACGTCTGTGTGGTTGAGAAGTGTCTTTGCTCCACTGACCAGAAGAGACTGGACTAGTTTGAAACATGTAGGAAAACAAAATCAGTCCATCAATAAAAGTCTAGCATTATAATAGAAAGGGAAGTTTCAGATCAGGACCAAAATAGAGAACATAATTTGGCTGTATTTTTTTTATACAAATCGTTTCAACTTTTTAGCATGCAAATATAATTAAGAATAGAAATGGTCAGTCCTTATGTGTGAATATAAGTTTTGAAAAGGTCATACAAATCACTTCCAAGTCAACTTCAATGAGTTATAATTTATATGTGATAAAATGCACACTCCAATGAGCTTTGACAAGCACATATACCTATGTAGTCACAACCAAAATGAACATATATTAGAATGTTTCCATCATCCCAACAGGTTCTCTTGTTCCTTTCCCAGAAAATCTCTATCATTCTCTAGCCTCAGACAATAAATGATCTACTTGCTATAGTAGAAATCACATTATAAATAAATGCAATTATGCAGTATGAATTCTTTTGTGTATACCTCCCTTTGCTCAACTTAATGCTTTTTGAGATTCTTCCACATTGTCTTTCAAGTACCAGTAAGATCATTTGCTTGTCGGTGCTCTATTGATAGACATTTGGGTCATGTCCATTTCACATTTGTAATAAATAAAATTGCTATAATTCCATTTCTATATGTACATATGTGCACATGAATTTTCAATTTGGGAGTCAATACCTATGGCTAGAGTTACTAGTCCCATAGTAAATGTTTCACCATTAAGGAAACAGTTGAACTATTTTTATGAAACATTTATGCCATTTTATATTCCTATCAATAATGAATTAAAGTTCCAGTTGCTTCATGTACTTGGTATCACTTGCTTTTGTCAATCTTATTGTAGCTATTGTCAAGTCTATTAGGGAATGTTATTGTGCATTAATTTTCATTTTCATGATTGCTAGTTATGATAAATATATTTTCATGTATTTATTGATGATTTGTATGTTTTCTTTTGTGAAGTGTCTACATAAAATTTTTTGCTTATTCTTTGTCCTGTTGTCTTTCTCACCAATCTTTAGTGAGAAAGAATTCAGTTCTTCACCATTAAGTACACACTTATGAACCAGGCACCAGTGTATCATGCCTGTAATACTAGCTACTCAGGAGATTGAGATGGGGAGGATTGCAGTTTGAGGGCAGCCTGGGAAAATAGTTTGTGAGACTCCATCTCCAAAATAACCAGGGCAAAATGGACTGGCAGATGACTCAAGCAGTGAAGTGTTTGCTTTGTAAGCACAAAGTTCTGAATTCAAACCCCAATCCCATCAAAAACAAAGAAAGCAAAACCAAAAACAATAACAAAAAAGTATGCAAGTATGATGCTAGCTGTGTGTATGTATAAATGTTTTTTGTTAGGTTGAGACAATCTCATTTGCTGAAAACTTTTATCAGGTAAGTGTGTTGACTTGCTCAGTTGCTTTTTGATGAGAACTATTTGCCCAAATAAACATTATATGTGTGTGTAATATACATATATGTCACTTGAACATACTTGTATCAAGAAAATTACCAAGGGAATATATTCTAAATATCAAAAGGTTTTTAATTTTGAAGAAGCCCTATTTATCAGGTCCTCCTTTTATCAAAGTTTGTGTTCTATGAGTCCTAATTTAGAAATCTTTGCTCTCCTCTACATGATGAAACTTTTCGGCTTAACCTAAAAGTTGTATAGATGTACTTCTACAATGAACATTGACATGAACTATAACACTTCCATAGTTTATTGTGAGTTAATTTTACAGACAGTGTCAGATAAAGAGTGAAGTTCAACGTTTTCCACTTTGCTATCTAAGTGTTCCAGCAGAATTTGTTGAACAACTACCCTTTCACCATTAATTACCTTTTTTAAAGAAATAAATAAGTATACATATATTTGGACATTCTAACTTATTCCATTGATTTGTATTCTTAATTCTATGCCAATACCACATTGCCTTGAATACTGTAGCTTCATAGCTCTAAAATAGTTATAACTCTACAAATCCCTTTTAATTTTCATGTAAGATTTTAGGAGTGCTCTATGATGTCAATAAGGTTATTTCGTTTGACAATGTTGTTCAAGTACACTACACACTTTTTGACCTTTTGTCTACTTGTTACTGAGAGAGGAGTGTTGAAATCTTCAAGTATAATTGTGGATTTGTCTGTTTCTTCCTTTAGTATTATTAACTTTTCTTCACACTTTTTGAAGGTCCATCAAAGGGTTCACATACATTATACCTTTTTGATGATTTTATCCTTTTTTTTGTTATTCTTTAAACATATTTTCCAATATTTTTACTTATAATGCCTCTCTGTTTCTCTGCATTTAAGGAAGGATTTTTTTGTATGAAGCATACTTGTAAGATATGACATGGCTTTCAATTGACTTTGTGCCACTTATATTTAATTTATTTATTAATATGGTTATGTTTAAGTATTGTATTTTTCTTTTTACCCTATCTTCTCTGTCTTCTATGTTCCCTTTCCCTCATTTACATAAAACTTTTTGTTCTTAGTAATTCCCTTTGTCTTTATCATTGTCTTATTCATCATACCTACTCTTTATTATTTAGTGGCTGCCCTAGGGTTTATAATATATGACTTGTAGTTACCATAGCCTACCTTGAAATAGCATTATTATTTTATTTATAATGCAAGAAACTTACAAAAGATTACATCTATTTCTCTACTTCTGTCCTTCATGCTATTTTTATCATATATTTTAATGTACACATATTATAAATTTCATTACCTTTATTATTTCTGTTTTAAACAGTTGATTATATATTAAGGAAATTTTAAATGAAAGGTATTATTTCATATTTATCTATATACTTGTAATTTCTAATGCCTTTAATTTCTTTGTGTGCATTTGAATTTTCATCTGGTATCATTTTACTTGTACTTCATATAGTGAAAGTCTGTTGAAGGTAAATGCTCTCATTTTTCTTCATTTAAGCAACCTTTATTTTATCTTCATTGTTGAAGGATATTTTTACTGGGTAATGAATTCTAGTTTGAAATTTTTCAGTACCTTTAATGTATGATCCCATTGTTTTCTGGGTTATAATTTCTGACAAGAAGTCTCATAAGGTTTATCTATTTCTCTACAGAAAATATGTTGATATTTTTCTTCTAACTCCTTGGTAGGTTGCTTTATCACTGGTATCAGCAATTTGATTGTGATTTGCCTTGGGGTGTGTGTGTGTGTGTGTGTGTGTGCGTGTGTGTGCTCATATTGCTTAGAGTTCATTGAGCTTCTTTGCCTATGGATCTATAAGTTTCATAATCATTAAAATACTCATCACTTATTTTGTTATTTTTCTATCCTCTCACACTTTTTTTGTGGTTTGAGGGTTTTTTTATTTATTATTCATATGTGCATACAGTGCTTGGGTCCTCTCATTCTTTTAATCCTTATATGTCAGTTACTTATATGTAACACTGCTTGATACTATCTCATGTTTCTGAAGGTCTGTTTTTCAACCTTAATTCTCTTCTTGCACCATTCTTAAGAGATTATATTTTTTGACTTCACATTTAGTGATCATTTCTTCTCCAGTATTGAAACTTCTGTTAAGACCATTAAAGAAATTTTCATTTCCTATACTGTATTTTTCATTTTTGGATGTTCCGTAGTGCCATTTGTTTTCTATAATCTACTTCTCTCCTTATTTTGTTCATGTTTTCTTTTAAACAGTTGAATATGACACATACAGTAGCTTTCCTTAACACACTTACTGCTAATTCTTTTTGTTCTTCCATTTTTGTATTTGTGTTTATACAGATTAACTTTTCTCTTTGGTTTGGGCCACAATTACCTGGTTCTTGGCATATCTAATAATTTTTGATTGAGTGCTGTATAGCATGTACATCATGTGACTGAGTATAAAGATCTTATTGTATTCCTTGAAGAGCAGGGGGTTTGTTTTGGCAGGTAGTTAAATTAGTTGTTGATAAGTTGAACTTGTTATGAGTCTATTTGTAAGTTTTTCTGGAAAAGGGGTAGAGTAGCCTTCACTCACGACTCCATGGCTAGTTCAAGTCTATCTCTGAAGTATTACATCTCTGGGTTCTTCACCTGGCTTATATCTAAGAAATTTTAATTCTGATGTCAAAACTCAACTTCTTGTATGAACTCTGAGAATTGTTCATCTTTATTTCCCAGTTGTATCTTTACCTGGATTTTTGGAATTCCACTAATTCAAGAATTGGAATGCACATTTCTGGAGTGCTTTTTATACATACTTCTGCCCTTTTGACACTGATACATACTTTTCAACTATCTCTATCTTCCTTAACTGTGATTTTCATCTCCTCAGTTCATCAAGGCCACTGTGTTCTGCTCCCCATATCTGCAGTCAGGAATGCTAGAAAATAGCTGCTTATTTCCCAAAATTTGAAAAGAGTTGTTTCATACATTTTGTCAGTATATAATTGCTTATAACCTAAAGTTAAGTCCAGTGTTTGTCACTCCATCATTATTCAAAACATAACTGATTTTTACATTTAAAAATTAAGCAACAGTTCAAGAATACAAAAATTAATAGGAATATGTACTCATTTTAATCAGATTAAAAACTGTCTTGCTATAATGGCCCAGTTTATTTATCTTTAAATAAGTGAAATATTACTGATGAAATTTCATTTGACTCCATTTCCTTTCCTCCCTTATTAGAAACAATTATTGGAGTATATTTTCCCAGTTATGTTTTAATGTTTTTATTATCTGTTTGTCTATCTACAATATGCAACATGGTGTTATTCTAACCACAGAAGTTGCTCTCTACTAAATATCTAAGAGTCATTTTCTGAAACCACCACATTGACTCCTGCCTCTTTCTTGTATAGCCTTCACTGCTTTCACGCCTTAGTACCGTAAGTTTCTGCTGCATTAGCAGAGCTAGTCTTCCTCCTCAGTTAAGAGAGTGCTGACTTCAATCAGGCAAACCGATTTCCACTACAGTTGTGAAAGTTCCCCCAGTAAGGAAGGTAGGGTAGATGTAAAAAATTTCCTAGCCTCTTTTTCTCAAGAATCACACCCCTGCACTCTCTGTTATCCATACTAGAAGCAATTGCAATCTTATTTCCTTCAGTTTTATAGCAGTTCACATTAGAAGAGCAAGTCTGAAACACAATTATGGCTAAAAGCAGAAGTTTCTAATGCACTTCAAAAGTGCCATACATGATTGCATTTGTGACAATAGCATGTGATACATTCTCAGAACTTCCTCTAACCCAAAACTTCACTACTTCTAAAAAGAAAATTCAGATATACCAGTCTCTCATCCAAAGTTTTCTTCCTTCTTCTTAAACAAAATCAATTAGTTTTAGCATTCCTCTGGCTCATTAGACCCTGTATTTTTTTCAGTATTTAAAAACTACCTCTGTGCCATATTTCCTTTCCATCCTGATAATTTCCGTGATCTCTTACAACCCCTCTTTTGACAATGTACTGAACTCCCTTCTTATACATCATCATAGTCAGTCATTCCTTTTTTTGATTTTAAAATCTGAAGGATATTCTTCTTTTCCCTTTTGCAACTTACCTTTTCGCATAATTCTTAAAATGCACTCTTCCTTCAGTTTCTAATTTGCCTTTTCTCCTTACTAATAGTTCAATAATCTTTACTGTTGTTTTTCTACTACATATTCCTTGAATGTTGTATTTAGATTCTCTGCCTCTTCTTCTTCTTTTTTTTTTTTTTTTGTGGCACTGGGGTTTGAACTCATGGCCTTCAGCCTGAGCCACTCCACCAGCTCTTTTTTTGAGATTGGTTTTTTTGAGATAGGGTCTTGCAAAGCTATTTGCCCGGGCTGGATTCAAACTGCGATTCTCTCAATCTCTGCCTCCTGAGTAGCTATGATTACAGGCTGAGCCACCAGCACCCAGCATTCTCTGCTTCTTTTATTTCACACACTGTCCTTGGGAAATCACATCCATTATGACAAAAAGGGAAATCACATTTATTTGCAAGGGTGAACATGACAAAGGATGACAAGGCAAAGAGATCATACAAAAAGTCAAAGAACAAAATAAAAATTTAATCTCACATAACAGTCTAGGTAAATATTTTAGACTGGTGGGAGTTTTGATTCAATGACCAGGTTTCCTGCAAATCATTGTTTCACCATTCTGTGCAGTTTTAATGTAGTCCCCATAGCCAATGCTGGTTTGTTCTACATTCCAGCTATCCATCAACAGGGAAGAACAAAAACCATGAAGAAAATATCTGAGCTTCCTTTGTACCACTTCAGGAAACTATCACCTGTATTTCTACTAATTATCATTCCCACACAACCATCTACCATTTCCATCTTTGGTACCTTTTCCACATAGCTTCCATTATGATCTTTTTAAAACACAACTCTGTTCATGTCACTTAAAAGAAAAGTAGTGATTAAAATATAAAGTCCAGGCTGCTTAACTTGGCTTAAATTTCTCTACAATCTAGTCCTTACTTATTCTCAATTCACTCTTTCACATTTTTAACTCTGTTATCCAGCATTGGTAAATTAATTTCAAATTATTAACATAATATATTCCATATTATTTTCTAAATATAATTTTGTTCCTCTTTGCTTGGTCCCTTTCCATCTTTTACTTATTTTTCAGGTTTCAACTTTAATTTCATTTAGCCACTGACTGTGCAAGAAACTTTAATGTAGGTAATCAGGAAAATACTCAAAATGGAAGGTATAAAATAAATGAAAAATCTTAATAAAATCCCTAACTTAGTTCTTATGCATGCTTACATTGTACAATTTTAGTACAAGTTCTGTAGTATGTGGTCAGCACATTGAACCACAAACTCAGAAATATTAACTAAGATTCAGTAAAATTAGATATCATCCTGTTACAAATACATTATAATTGTATCCGTGAAACTGAATATGGTTATGTAGAAGAAGCATGTGGGCATCTATTTAGGCATTTTCCCCTTGTTTGGTTGTCATAGTTTTGGGTGACCTCAAGTATATTTTTCATAACAGTACATACATAGCAAATGAAGTCTTCTGTAATGTCAGTTCAATTAACATTAACAATGAAATTTACTGTACTTACTCATTGTTCCCACATGGAAATAAATACTTTAGTCCAGATATCTTAACACAAATTCTACACTTATTTTTTAAATTTAACTCATCTCCAATTCAACTAAAAAAAAACTCCCTGTCATGGACATTGACAAAGACATTTCATCCAAGTCTGCTCTTGATCAGATTTCCAAGAAAGGTAGGAAAGAACTCTGATTTTTGTTAGGTGGTCCCAGTCATTTCAAACTTGGGAGAATTTCAAACCTGGTGAATTTTTTCATTTATACCAATACCCATATTAAAATGCTGTCAATATAAAAAAATTTAATCCTAATATGTCCCATCAGCTATTTTGGCATTCACCATACAAATTTTTATCTAGAACTTCTTTATATATTTATTTTGTCTTATGTAATATTGAATCTGTGTATAATTTTCATATTATTTAGAATTGATCCTTCATTTTTAATCTTTCATCTATTTATTATTTGATGTAGAAAGCTGCGTATTTTATATAATACTGAGGACACTGCATATTATATAGTAATATCTCACTAAATAATTAAAACTGCGCAGTCTTACAGACACCAATGAAGTGACCGAGAGAGACACTTCCTCAACTACTTGAGGAACTATGTGACAATATAAAAAACCACCATATTTTCTAAATTATATTTTAATTTTTCCCAAAAGAGTCATTCCTTTAACATCTAATAGTCTGTCATTTTAAGTAAATGCTAACAAAATAATTTACATGAAAGTGAAAAAAGACAAATATTAAATGTTACTTATAATTGTTTTTGTAAAAGAAGTTATCCATGAACCTTTTTAATGGGGTAATGGCAGGCTAAATAATATGCTACTTGCTCTTTGCTATGCCAAATAAGTTCCCTGAATTTGATGAAATAAGGGACAACAATCTGAAGAAAAGTGCATAGTGAAATATTGACAATGTAGGAAATAAGTATATATTCTTTCAGGATATACAACAGTAATAGTAGGAAGTAGGTATGAGAAAGTAACAAAAGGGTGAAATTAGGAGACTCATAAAATTGGAAAATGTCAGGTTAATGACAAAAGAAATGTCACTAGGGAAAGTAAGGCTGGAGATGGTGATGTTGAGTGGGGTTATTAAATTCTGTGAAACAATCTAACTCTGTCTCCACCCAATCAAAAAACTCTCTAACTCTGTCTCCATCCAATCAAGTATATGCCTGTTTGACACCAAATTACAGCATAGGGGAGAAGAGGTCATTTACATCCCATCACATTCCTAGTGACTTTTTAAAAAGTAGTTCAAAAGTATGTAACAGTTCGAAAGTATTTAACATTCTATTTCCTCCATATGTGAAAACAAGGATAGAACTTACTCATCCTATAATATATAATTAGGCATTTTGACCCAAACATCTGAAAGTCTACAAAAGAAAACATGACTTGGCAGTGACTGTAGGTGATATGAGGTTTCATCAGTAATAGGAATCATATGAGAGATGGGCTGTCACAAGTGTAACATTGTTGGCATGTCATTTTCTGTGTAAATAAGTGTCTCAAGTGCTTTCGTAAAAGACTGGAATTATATAAGATACAGATAAAGAGGATGATATTCCTTTGTTATTTATGAGTTTATTTACCCAGAATTCTCTCAATATCACAACTCTGTGGTTCAAAGTTCACAGGCATGTTTTAAGGCAAGCTGGCATTGACATAAATGCATTTTTAAGTCTTGGCATAAATATCAAAATAGTTTAAGAGATGAGTATTAGGATATTGAAAGGGAAGATCTATATTGGCTTTCCGTAAGAATGTACTGTTTCAGAAATCACTGGGTTATTATACTTTTTAAAAACATATAAAATTACAAACAGTAGACATATTTTGTTTTAAAAGATCTTTATACTAATTGAAGACCTAGAATAGATATTTGGACTATCAGACAGGCTCTGAAACTCCACACATAACTCAGCAATTATAAGATTCCTTTTATGCTGCACCCAAGATACTAAGGAAAAGCTTAAGAAAAGTCTTACAGAAAAACTGTCTTTGCCAAAAATATCTTGTTTCCAGTTCTTAAATTACTATGAAAGTAGACACACACTGACTGTAAATGTCACCAGCCTATTGGAATCTTACAGTGACCCTAGCTAATTGTATGAATTTCATATGGTTTGACCTACATTTTTTGCTCTTTTTTGTTTTTCCTTTTTTTTTTTTCTTGTGGTACTGAGGCATGAACTCAAGGCCTATACCTTGAGCCACTCCACCAGCCCTTTTTCATGATGGGTTTCTGAAGATAGGGTCTCATGGAACTATTTGCCTAGGCTGGATTTGAACCACAATCCTCCTGATCTCTGCCTCCTGAGTAGCTAGTATTACAGTTGTGAGCTTCTGGCACCCACCTTGTGTTTTCTTTAAGTCAAGGAGTTTGGGTGAAATTACTATTAGTTAGGTAGTGGAAATGTTTTAAACTTCATGTTTTTTCAGTGTAGTGTTATTTGCAAACTAAATGGAGTTTACCAATAGAGTCTACTATATAACCTTTTATAAAATATTATTTGTATTAAACATACCGAGATAAAGCTATAAGATACCAATAATTATCTCAATAATGAAATTAGAGAATTTTTAAATGTGCACACACAGGTACATACTCACATCTCTTGAACTAAAAGGAAGGAATCTTTAATAGGAGACTTACACTTCGCCATATTGTTTAAAAATGGTTTTATGCTTAACTTTGAGTGTGCTGATGGCCAGAGCAATGAGGGAAAGACGCTAAGATACTGTTTTTAGGAGAAAGAAAAACAATTCTGCAGAGGAGTTAGACTACCATGGTTTCCTTATAACACAGACTCTCATAATCAGGTTTGAGACAACCACCTATCCTTATAAGACATCAGACTTCAAGAATCAGGTCTAGGGGGCTTTGGAAAAACTGAGCCTGGAAATTTCAAAGAAAGCTAAGAAATAAGCAGTCATCTAAATTTCCTACAATGTTGTCTGGAAACCTCATTAGGAAAACAGAACAGGAAAATATATCTTTCCTTCTATGTTGAAATAGTATCTGATCTATGTAAATTGAAAATTTTGCAGTTGCAGTTTTACCACTGGATGATGCTCTTGCATTTTCAGTAAGCAAAACAAAGTTTAAATTATAGTTTGCTGACTCCACATTCTGGCCAGATTTTGACAAATTATGGGATTGCAGTAGCAAATTTTGAAATAAATGTAGGTATCTTTTAAAAAGAAATATTGGAAGAATTAGGTGGCAGCATGTGAAGTAGAGAAGAATGGACTATCTCTATTTGATTCTGGTGTCTAAGTTCGGTGGGTGGGAGGATATTTTGATTTAGCAATCATGTGTGTTTTGACTGCTGTTGTTTCAAATAATTTATTTATGGTCTCTGTCACTCTTAACATGCAAAATATGCCATGAGACTGATTGCTCCAAAGGAATGTTTCAGCACAATCAGAAGTTGAAATTCACAGTCTTAGCTTTTTAATTGCAAAAGTCAAGGTCATAAGAAAGAGGCCAAAAGACAAAGATAGAGATTAGTCTAAGGTCCCCTTTTTTCCTTTCCCTAAGGAGCTATATTGAGTGGTATAGTAGGAGAAGAAGGAGGGATGGAAGAACCCACAGAGTGTTGGGTACCTGTATGTCTCTGAGAAGGAGCTATGTTCCCATTGGAGGCTATAATGGAAATATATACCTTAGAAACTTGCCCATTTTTCCTAAAATAATACAAATACTCAAATAAGTACTACAGCTATACTAGACTAATGCAGCAAGAAAGGGAAAGAAAAAACAGCAAGAACAACAAAAAGGAGCCAAAAGGAAGGGATGAAGTGAAAGAGGTATTTTAAGGAATTGGCTTACTTGTGGAATCTGGAAAATCCCAAATCTGCAAGATATGCCAGCAGGCTGGAAAAATGAGGAAGGGTTGGTGTTGCAACTTGAGTTCAAAGACAGTCTGGAGGCAGAATTCTCCTTTCCTCAGGGAAGATCAGCTTTTTTCTCTTTAGATCTTGAAATGATTGACTATTACTCCCATGTCATGGGGAATACTCTGCTTTACTCAAAATTCACTTATTTAAATGTCAATCTTATTAAAAAATGCCTTCACAACATTGAGACTAGTGCTTGAGTAACTATTTGGGTACCAGGGCTAAGCTAAGATGACACATAAAATTAACAATTATGGATATCAATGTTAAAATTTTTAGCTAAAGACTGGAGAATAAAGTCTTGAAGATCTAGACTGCAAACAGAAGAAAAACAGATATATAAAAGACAATAAAGACTGTAAGTGTTCAGATCACAAAATAGCACAGTTAATCAAAAATAAGACTGGTATCTAAAAAATTCTTCTGAAATTTCAGAACACTAAAATAGAGAAAATATTTGAAAGAAATTTCACTCAGGAGACCAGTTATTTTCAAAGGAATATGAATCATATTGGCATCAGAGATATCATTAGCAATCACTGGATGTGGATGACAGAAGATTGTAAATCCTTCAAATTTGAGAAGAAATGTGTTATTCAACCTCAAATTCTATACCAAAGCAAACTATCAATCAAATGAGAAGTCAAAAGAAGGAGTTTTCAGACTCCTTCTTTTCACTTCCTTTAAGTGAAAACTTAAAAAGTTTTTTTCCACTTAACTCTTGATCAGAGAATTACTAAAAGATTCTACTCCAACAAATAAAGAGGATGAAAAAGTACCAAAGAAAAAGAACATTCTTTTTAGAATTTGGATCTTGAATATCCTTCAGAGGCTAGTATGTCCCCCTAGGCTCAATTCCCAGGATGCTGCTAAAGGGAAGTAGTAGAACCTTTCAGAGATGTGGCCTGGTGAGAGGCCATTAGGTCACTGAGGGCATGCCCTTGAAAGGGATTATGGACCCTGTCCTCTTCCTGTCCCTCTTTTGCTCTTTAGCCTGTGATTTTACCCTGCCATGTACTCCCATTATGATGTACTGCCTCACCAAAACCCAAAGCAATGAGGCCCACCAATCATGAACTGAAATCTCCAAAACTATCAGTCAAAATAAGACCTTTATGTCTATAAATTGATATTATCTCAGTTATTTTGTTATGGAGATGGAAAGCTGATGAAGACTAACAAAGAAGTTAAATTTATTACTTGCTAAGGAGAGGGAAATTGTAGATATAGGATGCAGACTCTGGATGAAGCAAAGAGAGGATTTTTAGATAGACCTTTCATTATAGGCTTTAGGTACTAGCTGATGTCAGAAGCTAAGGAGATAATACGAAGTATCTCCTTATTAGCTGACAAGCAAAGACCAGAATACTTACATGAAGCTACCATTGATTGCCAGGGATAGGTTTTGAGATGTCTTCTTTATGATTTGGGTTTTGGGCAAAATAACCAATTAGTAGTTGGGTCAAAGTAACAGTCAGTATTTTCTTTTCTTGATCTTAGAGGGGGCAGAAACTTTATTCTTCAAATAAAGAGGGTGGAAAGGAGCCCAGGAAAGGAAAACTCAAGCAAGAGGAAAGAGAAATTTCAGCTGGAAGTGACTCAAAAGATCCAGAAGACTATGTAGTTCTATTCACTCTAGAACCTGACTAGCTGTGTCTAGTCAGATCTGGAGCCTGACTGCCACATCTTCATTGTGTGACCTTGAGCATGTTACTGCACCTCTTTCTGCACCTCTTTTCTCATCTTTGAAGTGACCATAATAATCATATCTATCTTATAGAGATGTTGTGAGGATCATACAAAGTGCATCATTGCCTACTGCTCTATTGCAAAACTTAGTGGCTTAAAACAATGATAAGCTTGTATTATCTTTCATAGCTCTTGTGGATCAAGAATACAGGAAAGGCTTTGCAATCTATTCTGACTCAAAGATGCTTATCGTGCTGCAATCAGGATGTCGTTGCTGCACTGGCTCACTCACTGGCTTGCAAATTGCTCAGCAAAAATGCTGACTGTTGACAAGAGAGAGAGATCTCAGCTCCTGTTTATGGGGACCTCTCCCAAAGATGTTTAAATTTCCTTACAATACAGTGGCTAGCTTTCCCCATGGCAAATGATCTGAGAGAGGAAAGGTCTGACAGAGGCTATGTTTTTCATAACCTAGTCTCACATGAGAAAATTACCCTATTTTACTCAATAGACTGAATCATTCAGTCTGGCCCAGATTTGAAGAACAGGAAATGAAAATGGAGGAAATTTTGATGAATTTATGGCTTTCAAAAAATTGTGACATACATAAAATATATAGAAAAATCCTTGATACAAAATAAGTAATATGTGAGTTTACATTATATCTTTATAAAAAGTATAAACTTAGATTGCTTGACTAATTGCTTGTAGTGTATAAGAATATGTGTCTCACTTTTGCATATAGTCATTCCTTAGTATCTAGGGAAGCTTGGTTCCAGATTCCTAGTAGATACAAAATGCTACAGGTGCTCATGTCCCTTATATAAAATGGTGCAGTATTTGCACATAACCTATTCATATTCTCTCATATACTTTATTTTATTTTTTCTTTAATGTTTCTGTGAAGTTTTTTTTATTGTTTTATTATTCATATGTGCATACAACGCTTGGGTCATTTCTCCCCCCTGCCCTAACCCCCTCCCTGACCACCCACTCCACCCCCTCTCTCTCCCCCCGACCCCCTCTATACCTGGCAGAAACTATTTTGCCCTTATCGCTAATTTTGTTGAAGAGAGAGTATAAATAATAATAGGAAGGAACAAGTGTTTTTGCTGGTTGAGATAAGGATAGCTATACAGGGAGTTGACTCGCATTAATTTCTTATGTGTGTGTGTGTTACCTTCTAGGTTAATTCTTCGTGATCTAACCTTTTCTCTAGTTCCTGGTCCCCTTTCCTATTGGCCTCAGTTGCTTTTAAGGTATCCGCTTTAGTTTCTCTGTGTTAAGGGCAACAAATGCTAGCTAATTTTTTAGGTGTCTTACCTATCCTCACCCCTCCATTGTGTGCTAAAGCTTTTATCATGTGCTCAAAGTCCAATCCCTTTGTGTTTGCCCTTGATCTAATGTCCACATATGAGGGAGAACATGCGATTTTTGGTCTTTTGGGCCAGGCTAACCTCACTCAGAATGATGTTCTCCAATTCCATCCATTTACCAGCGAATGATAACATTTCGTTCTTCTTCATTGCTGCATAAAATTCCATTGTGTATAGATACCACATTTTCTTAATCCATTCGTCAGTGGTGGGGCATCTTGGCCGTTTCCATAACTTGGCTATTGTGAATAGTGCTGCAATAAACATCTCATATACTTTAAATTACCTCTAGATTACTTACTTGTAATACCTAATACAATGTAAATGCTACATAAGTGCTTGTTACACTGTACTGTTTAGGAAATAATGACAAGAGAAAAAGGCTGTACATGTTCAGTACAAATGTAATATTTAAAAATATTTTCTAGTTGTGGTTAGTTATATCCATGTATGAGGAAATTATGGATATGGATGGATGACTGTATTTATTTTTTATCCAGCATTTTGAAAAACTATCTTGCCAACTGTAATAATTTGTTCATGGACTCTTTGGGGCTTTCTATAAATTTAATCACAATAAGTGTACTAAAGAATGTTGTATTTCTTACTTTTTTATATTTAAGTATTCTAAGTCTCTCTCTAGTGTTGTTATGCTGGTTAGGACCTCCAGGACAATACTGAAAGAGAGGTAATAATAGGTATTCTTAGTTTGTATCTATATTAAAGGAATTGGTTTCAACTTTTCAGTTGTGGTATTGACAGAAGTGTTTTTTTGCACATATTATTATGAATGTTTTCTTCTGGACCTAGTTTGCTAAGAGTTTTTCTTAAGAATGAATATTGAATTTTAATTTTTATTGAAACTGTTGAAATATACATATGATTTTCTTCTTTTACCATACAGATATGATCAATTATAACTTCATATATCGTTTTTATCATTGGATCTTCTCAGAGGGAAAAGTATGGTACCAACCTAAGGTTTCTGAGACATAGATCTGAATACAAATTGATTTTTACTTTTTTATTTTTGGCTATTCATGGTTTTTTTCCCCCAGAATACCCTGTTGTAAATGGCAAGTCTTAATAAATAAATCAAGATTTGCATTTATTGTAATTTTTCTTTTCTATAGCCTTTTTTCTACTTTATGTTTATTAAAAAATTCTCTGAGTTTTGGCAGGAAGAGCTACCATAATAACCCTTTTAGGGTATATCTTCTATACAATGAAACAGCTAAGTTTGCTCTTTGAAAATTACTGAAAAGGAATTAGTATGGAAAAATTACACTTTCTTTTTTAACTTATTTGAAATAATGTGGTCAAACGCACAACCCAGAAAATCTGCCCTCCAAAGACAAAGGAAGAATAAAGAACTTCACAGACAAACAAAAGCTGGAGAGCTTATCATCACTAGAACTTTCTTAAAAGAAATGCTAATAAAGTTCCCAAAAGTGAAATGATAGGACACTAGCTAACAACATGAACATATAAACCTCACTGTAAAAGTAAAACTATAAATAAATTCATGATATTCAAGTACTGTAATGGTGGTGTGCTAGTCACTATTTACTCTAGTATAAAAGTTAAAATATAATAGTATTCAAAATACTTATAGTTACAGTAGCTTGCTAATGGATTCTCAAAACAAAAATATGTAAATGGAAATATCAGTAAAATAAAATATGGCAGAAAGAGGAAAAAAAACACACTGTATACACCCAAGTAGTGACTGAGTTTAAGTATAGAAATAGATTGCCTTTCTAAATTTAATTTACAGTTGGTTTATTTCATTATTATTACTTGTTTTTGGCTTAAGTAAGAAGGTGCACCCACAGAGACATGAGTTCTGCTTTCCCTCACAGCTCCTGTGAACAAAACAGAATGTCACAGAGCTGGAGCCAGTTAGTACATTAGCCTGCATTTAATGAAGCAGTAACAAAGCTGTGTTTTGTAAGTTTCCTTTTAAAATAATAAAAAGAAAGAAAGAAATCTTACTTTTCTCTTTCCCTTGGAACTGATCCCTGTTGACCTTAAAGATTTTACCTTTCTGCCTGTTCAACACTCTAGCAGGTAAGAATTACTGGTGACTAGCCAGCTGGAAAAGTGGATAGGCTCCTTGAAACTCACTTTTCTTTTTAAACATGCTGGAAATAGCTCATTTTCAGTCAGCAGTCAGTATGCTTCAAACATCAGGACTCCTGTCACATGGAGTTACAGGTGTCAAATCCTACAAGTGTCAAACATGTTGTTGATTTCACCTACTTTGCTTCCTGTGTCTCTCTTAGGAGAGTGAGGGCTGGTATAATGAAGGGTGTATGTGAAAAGCTGGCAAAGTCTTTGTGCATGTTGGCAAGGCATAAAGAAAGTCAAAGTTGGCAAGAGACAGAAAAATAATTACTACCATTCTTGGAGTGCCTAGGATGTACCAGGCATTTATAAACAATTTTGTTTATTCTTTTACCATTCCAGGGAATAAGCATTATTATCTCCTGTTTACATATGAGAAGTTGATGTTCAGAGATAGTCAATAAATTTCACTTCAGTTAGTGGTAGAGCTAGACATGAAACCAATTC
The DNA here is from genome assembly GCF_047511655.1 of Castor canadensis. NCBI lineage: Eukaryota > Metazoa > Chordata > Mammalia > Rodentia > Castoridae > Castor > Castor canadensis. The sequence goes on from NC_133390.1 coordinate 48,370,391, forward strand.
TTTCCAATTCTAATGCCTTCACTGATGTTTGCCTTAGTCATCCTAGAGAATACATTTTCATTTGTACTTCCAGTCATGTTAATACATTGCTGATGGTACATGTTTAAAAACACAAGGGAGGCGAGGCACTGGTGACTCATGCCTGTAATTCCAGCTGTTCAGGAGGCAGAAATCAGGAGGATCGTGGTTCAAAGCTAGCCTACACAAATAGCTCCCAAGACCCTATCTCAAAAATACCTAACACAAAAAGAGCTGGTGGAGTGACTCAAGGTGTAAGCTCTGAGTTCAAGCCCTGGTACTACAAAAAAGAAAAAAAAAAGCACAAGAGAGTTTTGAAAGTCAAATATAATGCCTAATAAACTAGAATAATCAACTATATTTGCTTTTGATGATTCTGCATTTAGGACTATACCAACAAGATGCTTCCCTATTTGTAATGCCACAGGTAAGACAGTGCCCTGTCAAGTGTCCCAAATTCAGTAGGTTATGGGTTTTAATAAATGTTCCCTTTAAGCAAGGAAGTGGCATAAAATACTTTTTATGAATCATTAAAAAGAGAGCTTTCAGATTTCATAACTTTGATTGGTTGACACTGGCTTATAATCACAAACAAATTACTATTTAATAATAAGTACACCAGTTGCAACAATTTTAGTGACTTCAAATTATACCACCTGCATTGAAACTGCTGGCTCAGAAATAACAGACATCCATTCAATAGGTACTTGGACAACTAGGTGTTACATTTTCAAATTTGTGATTTTGAAAAAAAATTCTTCCTTTATTTCTGTAAGCAATACTTTTTCCATGAATAGATGTAATACAGGGCTTTGGGAATTAAAAAAGTACAGCTTTTACAAAAGTGGAATACCTGGATAAAATTCAGTAGCTTAACTTTATAGACTTTCGACTTTGTCCTAGGGAAGTTATGAGAAGGAAGGAGAAACTGGTTGTATCCAGAGAGATTCTTCCATAATAACATAAGGATGAAGATGAGCAGAGTGTTACTACTTTATTAAGGAGGTAACAATTATGAGTTAAACTGACCTTCAATTTAGAATAGCTATATAAGTAATCAATGAAAGAAGAAAACTATGATTTTATTTATTATAGCTTTTCCATTTTTATTTATTTTATTCATTTATTTATTATGTACTCAACAAATATTATCAACAATTAAAATTTTCCAGGATCAATTCTTGGATATTTTTTTGTTTTGCAGTATTTATACTCAGGAAAGAGATGTGTATAATATGTAGAACATCTAAGAACAATAAAACAATGTCCTCTAAGGGAGCTATCTAAGTCTTCTACCAATTTTGGTTATAGGAATCCATGTTTTCAATTTTTGTGGATTCATCAACTGCACATAGTAAATACTGAGAAAGCACACAAATAATTAAAAAATATATAAAGTAAAAAGTGAGTGTCTTGTGATTTTCTCCAACTCCGACAATTTTTTATTTTTTAACACATTGCCATACCTTTGTGTATCTCCTTTTTAAATTTGTATTTTGATAGGCATTTCTATGCTCATAAATATACACAAATTCACAAAGATTTTACGAAAATAGCATAATGATTTTTTCTTGCTTTGTTGTTATTATTCACCATGTTCCTCTCCTTTTCATTTCATTTCCAGTTCATTTACATCCACTTTTCATTAACCAATGAAGAGTGGCTTAGTCTTAGATATGGTAAAAGAAGTTGAAATAGCAACATCCAGATAATAGGAAATTAAAATAAGAAAAAAAATTGAGTAATAAAAATATTTTCCAAAATAAGGGTAGAGAAGCAAATTCAGGTTAAAAATTGATGTCATGTTTATTTCCTTTTTCAACTGTGGTATCACTGCCTTCTGCTTAAGGTTGTATGCCAAGTCATAGTCATCGAAATCCAGACAAAGGATGGCATGTGGCAGGCATACCCCTCACAAATGGGTACAATGTCAGTGACACTATTATCAGAGTCCATAACAATGCAGTAGTACAACTAATGGTATCCATGGATCATACAACCTTCATATAATATACACAGAGGTTCTACTGAAGATCTCAAACACAGCCTGTAGTATCTCCTCCTGTGGATCATGGAGTTTAAGGGAGTCTCAGAAAGGATCGTTGTAGAAGGTGGATGCCAGATTTTCTCCATGCCATCCTACTTAGTGATGACATCATCAGTTATTCATGGATAAAGATTCACCTCTTTGTTTTAGTGTAATCACCCACTATACTTCTCCTTAGTCCCATGCCTTTCATGGTTTATGAAGCACCAGCAAAAGAGAAAACCATGGTTCCTGCATCTCTGTTTGCTTGACCATGAGCTGATAGATGGATTCCCCATTAAGATCCTGACAATAAGACACTCAGCTTCATTACTACAGCTGAGTGGGATATGTATATGACTTCAAGGGAAGCTTATATAAAGAACAGAGAGATATCATATCCAGAAAGATAGTTTGCCATCATCAAGGCTGAGTGCAAAAATTTCTTTCTCTGTTTAACCTATCTGAAATGATAACTGCATTGACTAAGGAGAACATGGGCAGAGAGCATTTGAGAGCATAAGAATCTCAGATTAAATGTTAACGATTGCAATTTTGAAATGTTTCAAACACAGGACCATTTCATTAAAGATATATTATTGTAGTAAATAATAAATATCACCTACTTTAAATCTACTTGACTAATGTGAATTTGTTGTGTATCCTCTGCCCACAGCCCAAGTTATATTGTAATATCCTCAACATATGGTGAATGATTAAAATATCTGTTAATTTATTGATAAATTAGTCTTTGTCATAATGAATAATTGTTTACAAATAGACTGGCTATCTAAAAGTGTCATTAAACAGTGCTTTTTCCAAATTGATTATTATTAAAATATGTCGATTAAAAATGAGAATATCATGGAAAAATTCGCAAACCACTTATGCTTAGTGTTTGATAGATTTTAAATAATTAATGACCAAAGTATTTGCTCATGGCAAGTACTCTGGTATTAAGCAATTAACCCAAACATTAGCATATGTGGACCTTAGAAATCTACCAAATACAAAGCTGCTAAAACAAATTAGATTTCTTTGTTGTTTCATTACTTTTTCAGCTTTAAATAGCAAATAACCACAACTAACACAACTGAGGGATAGTTTTTAATTGTAAGCTACAAACAAGATGTTAACAGCTGACAAGTTGTATGCATAGGTGTGCCTTTATTTTTCAAGGCTGTAATCCAGACACAAAAATAAGCCTTAGTCTATGTGCCCAGAATTGAAAGAGATCAGATCACCAGATCTAAAGGAAATTTGGTACATGGAATGTATTAAGTGTTACTCTTTTTTGTATAAATTTTTAGGTATTTGTGTTTAAAGGAGAACTTTCAGTACATTAAGGGGAAAAGCTTGCATTTTATTAGTTTAGAACAAACAAGCACAAGAAAGAAGAAGGAAGTGAGTGGAAAGACAATCAGAAAATATGCTAAGATTTGTTATAACCAAATTCACATACACATTTACGACTGTCTAAGTCACCACCATCTCTGCCCGCTCCACTATATAGACTCTTAGCTTTTTTTCCCAACTTTTGCTCTTCTCACTTATAAAAATAGGCAAAATCATATTTTTAAAAGGTATATCAAATCACATTCTCACTCATTAGACGCTTCTGGTGGCTTCCTCTAGTCCAGAGAATAAAAGTCTTATGTCAGACCACAACCTACAAGACTATAGTCCCTGCAGCCCTGTCCCTGCTTACATGTTCTGCTTCAAGTGTTATGTCCCCACCATATTCCATCTACAAGTTCTCCTGGCCTGTAAGAGGGCAAACCATATTTTTCTGCTATTAAGTTTCACCATTGCTACTTCCTATGCCAAGAAAACTCTATCAACAAATCTTTCCATGGTTGACTTCTAGGTTTTTAGGTTTCATTTTAAAAGATTCATTCTTAGAACTTTCCTGATTACATAAGATAATGCATCTGCTGCTCCATCTCCTTCTATTTTTTCACTGAACTGTGTGTTTTCTACAGCAATAATCACTTTCCAAAATTATCTTGTTCACATCTTTCTTTGCTTCTACCCTTTAGTCTACTGAAATACAAGTACCACTAGGCTAAGACTTAGGTCAACGCTGGGCATGTAGTAAGTGCTCTATGATATTGAGTACAGGTATGATGAATACTTCTGGAGGATTTAAAAAGCTTGTGTAGTGTTCATATTTAAATCTCTGAATGCGTTTTCTCAAAGTAAAGTTTCCTTTTCTTCTGTACTTTGTTGTTTTAAAGTATTTGGAGGATGTGAATACTTTCTGACTTATTTCATTCTACCTATAATCTTTAAAGAGTAGTATTGTAATAGAATCTAGAGTTGAATAATCAGATACTAAATTACATGAGTGTGTAAAGTCTATACTTTCAGGCAATCCACAGGGGTACCTTGTGGGAAAGTGAGTAGGACCCACTTATAAAGTTACCTTTCCACCTAATATGGTTCATTGCTTTAAAGTCTGACGATGCTTTAACATTATGGCTGCTCATTTCTAAGAGTTAAACAAAATAAAACTTAGTTTATTCAATATTATTATGTTCCAGACACTATACAAGGCTGTATAGTTATTGCTCAGTATCCATGGGAGATTAGTTCTAAGATCCCTCTACCCCTCCCCCACAGACATCAAAATCTGTGGATACTCAGTCACTTATTTCAAATGGTATAATATTTCTATATACCTTATGTACATCTTCCCACATAATTTAATTCATCTCACTAGATTACTCATAATATCAAATACAGTATAAATTCTATACAAATGGTTATTACATAGCATTAGAGAATGATGATTAAAATGTTCGTGCGTGTTCCATACATACACATTTTTTTCCAAATATTTTTCACCCTTGTTGTTTGACAAATGTGGAATCTGAACATCTAGAGGGAGGGACAACTGTATCTTGATAGAGATAAAGAAGAACTGAATCCCAACATCTAAAATTTCAGAGTCTATTGAGATCTATAACACATGTTTTCCTGCAAAACATAGCAGGAAAAGTACTACAAACAAAGTACAAAATTTTGTTAATTCTAATTTTGGGATTTAAAAGGCTTCATGGAGAAGGTAAAATTTGAATAAACACTTAAGAAATGACATATTCTTGACAGAGAAAGTAGGGGTCTGTGAAACTGGCTCATGGCAAAACCTGTATGAAAGTTTCATTTAAAGGAAGGTCAAAGAATAGTGATCATGAGGGGACATTAAGAAAAATAGATCAAAGAGATAAGAGAAAAACAGATGAGTGGAGTCACAAAGGCCAAGAAAAGAAAATTTAAGGACAAGAGATGTAGAGTCAATAACTATAACTATATGATCAGAGAATTAAAAGTAAGAAGGATGTTTTCAACAATGTATTAAAATATTTTATTAGATTAGTGAGAGGATCAGAACTCAGGAAAATGTTGAGGACTAATTAAAAGGCATAAATTATAAGAAGGGAATACAGACTTAGCTTTTTAAATTGTTTTTTAATTAGGATATATTTGTTGTACAGGAAGGATTCATTGTGACAATTCCAAATAGGAGTATATTGTACATTGGTTAGATCACCCCCAGCTTTTTAAATTGTGGTAGGAAGGAAATGGAAGAACATGAGAGAAAAATAAAGTGGAGGGGTTGTTTTGGCATATATTATTTTTAGGGTAAGGAAGATTTGGTCATTCCTATAGAACTAAAGGAAGTAGCTAAAGAAGAATTTGGAAACGAAATGGCTGATCGCATAACAGCATAGGAAAAACAGGCAGAGATGACATAGTTCACTGGCAAAATGATTAGCCTTGCAGTGAAAGACTAGATGATAAGAACAGATGGGCCAGACACAAATTAAGATATACTGACCCTTAACTAGCAAAAATGCTTTGTCTTTCTTATTATGCTTATGTTTTTTCTTCAACAAAATCAGTGATAAAGGCAGACCAGTACCTGCCTGAAACTGAGGGGGAGGAAAAGTGGGGGAGGGGGTAGGGTGGAGAAATGACCCAAACAATGTATGCACATGTGAATAAATTAACAAAATAAATAAATAAATAAATATAGACTGACCTGTATTTTTTAAAGTTATTATAAACATTTTTAAATTAAAGTATCATAGTTTGGATAGAAAAGCTCTTGTTGAAAGCTTGGTGCTATTGAGAAGTGATTGGATAATGAGAGATTAATCCATCCATGGGTTCATAGCTGAAGAGGCTATTAGGAAATGAGTTCCAGTCCAGGAAGTAGGTCAGTAAGGGTGTATGCCTTTGAAGAGTATATCTTATCATGAGCCCCTTGTGATCTTTCTCTCTCTCTCTCTTTCTCTCTCTTTCTTTCTCTCCTAGCAGCTTTCTTCCACCATGCTCTTCCTCCATGATGTTCTGTCTCACCACAAGTCCAGAAAAACAGACAAGAAAACGTGGACTAAAACCTCCGAAACTGTGAGCAAAAATAAATCTTTCTTCCTTCGAGGTGTTTTCCTAGAGTATCTTATCAGATCTATAGAAAAGCTGAGTAACACGTGAAGTAAAATTTTTGTAACATAAAATTCACTTTTAAAACATTTTACTCGATTCAGTGACATTAGTACATCACATGTAAAACCATCACCACTATCTCATTCTAGACCATTTTCATCACCCCCAAAAGAAACTCATGCACATTAAGCATTCTCTCCCTTGACCACCTCTTTTTTTAACTTCTGTAAACTATTTTTTACAGAATATTTTTAATTTATTATATTAAAAAATATTTAACAATATTAAGTGCCATAGGAGAAAAAACATGCTCTGGTGACAGTGGTCATGTAAGATTGAATCACCTTTTTTTGAGGGTAATTTCCAATTATTTCATTGGAGTCAGCAAACACATAATAGAAAGATAATTCAAAGAAATAATTTAAAATGCAGAAAAATCTGGATGCCCAAAGATGTTTGTCATAGTATTATTTATATTAACCTAAACCTATAATGCTTAAGAATCATTAAACTAAATAAAAAAATAGAACATTAATGTACTGTCATCCCACCGTTATAAGCTGTAGTCATGATGATTATGTTTTACATTATATATGGATATCTATACTATATAACATATATTTATATTTAACTTACACTCTGGCTTTGAGATACAGAGAAAATATATCCTTAGTTTGTAATTTATTTTGTCCACCATTCATTGATTCTTTTTTTTTTTTTGCAATCCTTGAGATGGAACCCAGAACATTGTACATAAAAGGAAGGGACTCTATCTCTGATCTATTCTCCCAGACCCCATTAATTGATTAAATGGGGAAAAATAACTTTTTTCAGTTCTATCCAGTTTGAGATTTAGTCCAATTTGATAACTTAATAATAGTAATTGTAATAATCCCTTTAAGTTTTATTTAGACTTTCTTGCTCAGCCTGTATCTCTTTGGAAGGAGATATACAGGGGTGTGTGTGTCAGCATTAAGTAGAGAGAATGGGGCTGGACCTTAACTGGCTTCACTTTGGCATCCCCTGGTCTCTGGAGTGTCCCACTTTGTATTCATAATTATCTTTACTGCTCTTACAAAATATGGATTTGTCTCTGATTTCGTGCATTAGGACTCCCTGGATAATTCAGCCCTAACCTGTAGCTCACCACTGAAGAACTCTGAGGCCCCATCTATAAACTATTAATTTGCTTTTTACTTTGTGGATTTGCCTATTTCAGACATAGTTGAATCACTTAGCATAAGGTTTTCAAGATTCATCCATGTTGTAGCATACATAAGCAATTTGCTCCTTTTTATGGATGAGTAATAGTTCATCAATGGATATACCATGCTGTGTTTATCCATTTGTCAGTTAGTGAACATTTATGTTGCTTCCATTTTTGGCTACCATGAATAATTCTACTATGAGTAATTACATACAGGCTTTTATTTGAACATTTGTGCTCTGTTTTTTTTGGACTCCTCCCAAGTGGAGTTGTCGGATCAAAAGGTAATTCTGTGTTACTACTTTTTAAAAACTTCACACTGCATTTATGTATATTTATTTATTTAAATAGTATATATTAATTGTACAAAGGGATTTCATTGTGATGTTTCCATACATGGATGTAATGTACCTTTGATCAAATTCACTCTCTATATTGCACTTTCTTATCCTAAACCCCCTTTTAAACAATTTTAATATGTTTCATTATTTTATTTTCATACATGAATATAAGGAGGCATTTTTTATGGTGCCTGCATCATTTATCATTTTTCGTTCTCAAAAGCAATGTATCAGTGTTCTAGTTTCTCTACATTCTCCCCAGCACTTGCTATCTTCATACTACTGCTACTATTGCTACCATCTTTCTAGTGTCTGTGAAGTTGCATCCCAATTGTGGTTTTGATTTGCATTTCCCCAATGACTAACGACCCTGAGCATCTTTTTATGTAATTATTGACCATTTATATAATTCTTTGGTAAAATATCTGTTTAAGACCTTTGCCCAATTTTAATTGGGTTGTTTATTGTTTTTGTTATGGAGGTGTAAGGGTCTGGATACTAGACCCTTATTGCATATATGATTTTAAAATGTTTCAATGACTCTGTGGATTATATTTCTAGTTTATTGACAATCTCCTTTGATGCATAAGCTTCTAATTTTAATGAATTCCAATTTATCTATTTGTTGTCATTTGTACTTTAGGTACAAATTTAAAACTCAACTGTTAAATCAGATGTTGTGAAGATTTACTCCAATGTATTCTCCTAAAATTTTTATAAGTTTGGATCTGACACATTTAGGTCTTTGATCTACTTTGTGTTAAATTTTATATATGATGTGAGTTAAAAATCCAAGATCACTCTTTTGCATATGATTACTCTGCTTTCTAGCACTTGATGAATAAAACTACTCTTTCCCTATTGAATGTCCTTTGAAGCCTTGTGAAAAGTTAATTGACCAGATATGTCTGAGTTTACTTCTGGACTCTTGATTATCCCTCTGGTTAATATGCCTATCCTATGTCAGTATTCTACTCTTTTGAACATCACGATTCTGTAGTAAATTCTGAAATCAGGAAGTGTTAGTCCTCCAAGTCTGTTCTTTTCTTTCATAATTGTTTCGGCTATTTGGGATCTCTTAAAACACAATTTAAAAACTTATGATTACTTATCCATTCAGCAAAAAAGAACTGTAATTTGGTAGGGATTACATATAATCTATATATTAATTTGACAAGCATTGCCATCTTAGCATATTGTGTCTTTCCATCCATAACACCAATTCCATTCCATTTATTTAGGCTTTCTTTAAATTTTTTCTCACATAAATGATCTCATTCCTTAGTCTTTTCTGCCAAGCATTTGAGTTTATTATTTACCCTGTTATATTCCTCTCAGGCATTTACTAATAGATTTGCCTTAAGTGTTTTGACAAATGCCTTTTAGGTAATCACCTCAACCCTGAATTGTACTTTTTTATTATTAGCATATAATAGTTGTACAAGGGGGATACATTGTGATATTTACATATGTGCATATAATATATCTTAACTAAATTTATCCCCTTCATCATTCTCTCAACACTCCCCTTCAATGTCAACAGAGTTTGTTGTTCCATTTTCATACACAAATACAAAATACCTCCTCTACAGTATTCACCCTCATTCACCTTCTCCCTTTACCCTCCCCCCTCCCACTGGTACTCACCACCAGACAGGATATGTTTTATCTCCCTGTCTTTCATTTTTTAAGTGTGTATTGATGTTAAAGTAGGTTTTGCCTTGGTATTTCCAGCTTGACTATATTGTGGTTTAATCAGGTGAATGCCCTCTATTACTTTCTCTTTCTCTATCATCATGCTTCCCTATTATTCAACAGCTTACAATGCATATTTTTATATTATCTTCATATATAGGTGCAATGGATTTCAATATTTTTCTCTCTCTAACATTCTCTTTCCCTCTCCCACCTCTACATAGTCCTCTCAGACAGATCCTCTCTCTCCCATATATATATATATGTATATATATATATACATATATATGATATGATCATATATAACCATATATGTATTTATATGTACATTTATCTTATAGGTCTATCTTCTACATATGAGAGAAAAACATGTGAACTCTGACCTCTTGAGCCAGGATTACTTCACTTAACATGATCTTCTACAGTTCCATGCATTTACCTGCAAACAACATAATTTTGTTATTATTTATGGCTGAATAATACACATTGTATATCACATTGTCTTAATCCATTAATTAGTTGTGGGGCATCTGGGATATTTCCAAAGCTTGGCTATCATGAACAATGCTGCAATAGACATGGGTGTGCAAGTGGTTCTGTTGTATTCTGGAGCATATTCCTTTGGGTATATGCTCAGGAATGGTATCTCTGAATCATATGGCAGGTCTATTTTTAGTTTTTTGAGGAACCTCTTTAGTTGTTGCACTAATTTACATTTGCACTAACAGTATATAAGTGTTCCTTTTTCCATCATTCTGGCCAGCATTTGTTGTTCTTTGTGTTATTGGTGATAGCCATTCTGACTAGAGTCAGGTGAAATCTCAATGTCATTTTGATTTTGCATTTCCTTTATGATCAAGGATGTTGAGCATTTCTTCATGTATTTATTGGTGAATTCTTCTTTTGAGAATTGTCTGTTTAGTTCATTTGACCATTTATTAAGAGGGTGTTGATTCTTTGCAGGGTTAGTTTCTTGAGCTCCTTGTATATTCTGGTGATTAATCCTGTGTCAGATGCATAAGTGGCATATTTTCTCCCATTCGGCTATCTCTTTTGCTTAGTGACTGTTTTCTTTGCTATGCAAAAGCTTTTTAGTTTGATGCAGTCCCGTTTGTTAATACTTTCTACTAATTGCTAATCTATTGGTGTTCTATTTATAAAGTCATTACCAATTCCTACATGTTCCAGTGCATTCTTTATTTATTCCTGGAGTAATTTTAGTTTCAGATTTTACATTAAGATCTTTGAGCCACCTTGAATTGATACTAGTACAAAGTGAGAGACTGATTTCTAGTTTCAGTCTTCTACATGTGGCTATCTAGTTTCCCCTACACCCTTTGTTGAAGAGGTGTCTTTTCAATATTGCATGTTTGGGGCTCCTTTATCCAAAATTGAATGATTGTAGCTATGTGAGTTTGTGTATGGGTCTTCTATTCTGTTCCATTGGCCTTTGTGTCTTTTTTTGTTCTAGTGTCATGCTGTTTTTTATTACTATTGCTCTGTAGCATAGTTTGAAGTCAGGTATTGTGATACCTTCATCATGGCTCTTTTTGTTCAGGATTGCATTTGCTATTTGAGGGGTTTTGTCTTTCCATATAAACTTTAGGATTTACTTTTCTCTCTTGGTGAGGAATGTCACTGGAATTTTGATAGGGATTTCATTGAATATATAGATTATTGTTGGTAGTTAGTCATTTTTATCAATATTGATCATGCCAATCCATGAACATGGGATGTCCTTCCATCTTTTAATGTATTCATTGATTTGTTTCTTTAGTGATTTATAATTTTCAATGTATAGGTTTTTCACCTCCATTAAATTTATTCCTAGGTAGTTTAATTTCTTGAAGCTATTGTGAAAAGTATTGTTTTCCTGATTTCCTTTTCAGATTGCTCATTGTTTTTGTATAATAATGCTACTTATTTTTGTGTACTGATTTTGTATTCTGCTACTTTGCTGAACATTTTTATAAGATCTAAGAGTTTCTGGTAGAAACTCTTTTAGGGTCTTCAAGTATAAGTCTATATCATCTGCAAATAGGGACAACTTGACTTCTTCCTTTTTGAATCTTTGTATTTCTTTACCTGTCTTATTGCTCTGACTAGGAATTCCAGTATAATGTTTGATAAAAGTAGGGAGAGTAGAAAACCTTGCCTCATTCCTGCTTTTGGAGGAAATGGTTTCGGTTTTTCATTTGTTTGTTTCTCTTTTTTTACTTTATTTTTTAATTGTGCTGGGGGTACATTGTGGCATTTACAAAAGTTCTTACAATATATCAAATATATTGTAGTTGAATTCACCTTCTCCATCATTGTTCTTTATCCTCACTCCCCCATTCCTGGAATAGTTTCAGCAGGTATCATTTTTAATTTACATACATGTGTACACAGTATTTATTCTATATTCATCCTACTACACCCTCACCACATCCTCCCCTCTCCCACTGGTATCAACACCCCAGACAGGGCCTGTTCCACCCTCCTGTTCTACACTTTTGTAAAAAAAATGACATTGTTATTTGTTTAAAATATGTGTACATTGGTTTCCTTGTTACTTTTCCATGTATATATGTATTATAACCAAGCTAGCTGATCTCCTCTATTTTGTCCTTTCTACCTCATTCCCCTACTTAGGATGATTTCAACAGGTTTAAAAATTCTATATTCAGTTTTTGGTATTATATTATTTATAGGTTTGTCATATATAACCTTTATAATGTTGAGAAATGTACTTTTTATTCTTAGTTTCTTCAAGGCTTTTGTCATGAAAGGATGTTGAACTTTGTCAAAGACTTTTTCTGCATCTATGGAGATAGTAATGTGGTTTTATCTTGGATTCTGTTTTTGTTTATTGATTTGAATGTGTTGTGCCATCCTAACATCCCTGGAATGAAACCTTGATCGTGATGCATGATCTTTTTAATGTGTTCTTTTATACTGTTAGCAAATATTTTATTTTTTTTGCATCTATGTTCATCAGGGATATTAGCCTATGATTTTGCTTTTTTGATACTTCTTTTTTATACTGAAAGTAAGTATGTTAGATACATAACAATATAGAGCAATATGCACATAATTATATGGAATAGAACTAAGATTATGTTGAATAGTTGACTAGGATGGTGGGGTCAAGGTTGAACTTGGACACAGGAAGGACTCCCCTAGGAACTAACAGTTCTGGAAACATTGTAGAAGTGATTGTTATATGCAGAAGGAATATATTGGCCAGGTGAGGGTAAAACCAAAATCAAAGCCTAGAGAACATAAAAAGATTGCTGCTTCTTCTTACCATATCATTTTCATACCCTTGATATGACCTACATAATAGTATTAAGAAGGGAACTATGTAGTATGCTATAATGCCATCAGCCATGTCCACTTATCTCAAAATCTCATCCTTAACACCCTCTCATAATTAAGGCTGCAAATAAGATAGAGGCAAATGAAAGAGTGGCTGTCTTCATAAAAGGCTTGAAAAGGCTCTATAGGAAATTTCTATTACCTCTAATAAAGATGTTTGAAAAAGAAGTTGATACCTGACAAGTGCAAAGCCCTGAGTTCATACCCCAGTACCACTGAAGTAAAGAAGAAGAAGGAAGAGAGAAGAAGAAGGAGGAGGAGGAGGAGAAGGAGAAGAAGGAGATACCTATTTGTCTTGAAAGGTTAACATTGAATTCCATAGATTGGCTAAGCTTATTAATTCATGAAAGTGTTACTCGGTCTTACTGAGTATAAAAACTACATTAGTTATGCATATGGAGCTGAATAATTAGGGAACATTGTCTTTATGGACCTTACACTGAAACAAAAGATAAGGAAATTGTTATAGACTTCTAAAACTGTAGAGTTTGTAATCAGGGCCACAAAAATGCAGAAAAAAATACCAGGAGTTTCAGGTCAATCAATGTTCATCTTAGTTGCATTGGTTATCAAAGGTTTAATGAAAAAGTTAAAAACAAATTGGGATTCTAAAATGGTAAGTTTTTTTATTACACTGAAAAGAAGTATTGTTCCAGGTGGAAGAAATGGCATGAATGCATATGAAGGATTATGAGGTATATTTTGGAAACAGTGTACTAGCTTAGCCAGAGAAGAGATTACCACCCAAACATAAGAGAGAGAGATGAGAACATTCACAGGATTTGGGCTACATAGAGCTCTGAATGCTAGAGTATGGAAAATGTAGTTTGTTTGAGAGAGGAAGACTATCAAGGATTTAGAATGCTTTCAGAAAATAAGCAAAGCAATGCTTGAGGAAAATATCACTATGATCACTATGTGGAGTAGCCTAGACTGGGAGGAGGGTAGGAGGCAAGATATATCGTGGCAGAAGGAGTGAAAGAAGAATCTACATGTGAGCAAAGGGACTTGGCAGATGATTGGGTACTGTAGGGGAGGAGCTAAATTTGACTTTCATGGTTTGAGCATTGGGAGTAGGAGCTCTTAATGATGTCACTAATACAAACAAAGGAATGAAAAATATGAACGATCAGGAAAGAGAAAGTACTGGTCTCTAACCCTAGATACATTGTGCAAGTCAACTCAACTCTCTGAGTCGCCTTAATTTTTGGAAATTAAGATTTGAATTATTAAATTGTTGTTCATGACCTATATCACTTCTATGAGTTGAATTTTTGGATGAGTTCATTTTGGAGTATCTTTTTTTTCCCTTGATTGTTGTGCTAGGTTGAGGTAAATTGTGGCATTTATACAGTTTCTTACAATATATCATACTTGAATTCACCTCCTCTACCGTTCTCCCCCTCCCCACTCCCCTGATTCCTGTAGTAGTCATAACAGGTATCATTTTTGCATTTACATACATGTGTACATATTTTTTTGCACCATATTCACCCTCCTACCCCCTTTCTCCACCACTTACTCCCCTCCCACTGGTCCCAGCCTACCCTCCTGGGCAGGGCCTATTTCACTCCCATGTTTTCCAATTTTGTTGAAGAAAAAAAAAAGAAAAAGATGAAAAGAAGCTACACTGGGAGTTTCTTTGTGATATTGCCATGTATATATGTATTATAACCCCAATTGTTTTATCTCCTCTAATTTTCTTCATTATACCTCAGTCCATTTCTTATGGCAATTTCAGTAGTTTTAAGATTTCTATATTCATTCTTGTATAGAAAGTATATCAGCCATATTAGTTTCCCTACCTTCAGTGTGACTAGTGTTTCATAACATCGCTGCATTTGTATTGGGTCTATATTACACATATGAGAGAGAACATATGGTTTTTGGCCTTCTGAGTCTGACTTACCTCATGTAAGATGATTTTCTCCAGTTCCATCCATTTACCTACAAATGACAAAATTTCATTCTTCTTTATGGCTGAGTAAAACTCCATTGTATATAAATACCACATTTTCTTAATCCATCAGTAGTGGAGCATCTTGGCTGTTTCCCTAACTTAGCTATTGTGAATAGTGCTGCAATAACCACGGGTGTGCAGGTGCTTTTGTGGTAAGCTGGCTCACATTTCTTTTGGTATATGCCCAGGAGTGGTATTGCTGGATCGTTTGGAAGATCTATTTTTTAGTTTTTTAAGAAACCTCCACACTGTTTTCCATAGTGGTTGTACTAGCTTACATTCCCACCAGCAGTGTATGAGGGTTCCTTTTTCTCACATATCCTTGCCAACATTTGTTGTTGTTTGGGTTCTAATAGGTGTGAGGTGGGATCTTAATGTGGTTTTGATTTACATTTCCTTTATGGCCAAGAATGGTGAGCATGTTTTCATGTGTTTCTTAGCCATTTGGACTTCTTCCTTTGAAAAGGCTCTGTTCAGTTCATTTTCCCATTTCTTCACTGGGCCATTGATTTGGGGGAGTTTAATTTTTTGAGCTCTCTGTATTAGACAAGGGATTTTTAGTCCCTTGTCCATTATATAGCTGGCAAAGATTTTCTCCCATTCTGTGGGCGGTCTCTTCAATTTAGAGAACGCTTCTTTTGTGTGAAGAAGCTTTTTAATTTCATACAGTCCCATTTGTTGCTGAGCCACTTGAGTTCTACTGAGGAAGTCATTGCTTACACTTATTGCTTCCAGTGTATTCCCTGCTCTTTCCTGTAATAGCTTCAAGATTTCAGGTATTTTATTTATGTCTTTAATCCATTTTAAGTTGATACTTGTTCAGGGTGACAAACATGGATCAGATATCGAGTTTTCCCAGCAACATTTTTTGAAGAGCCTGTCTCTTTTCTCCATCATATGTTTTTGGCACCTTTGTCAAAAGCTGTGTGGATTCATATCTGGGTCTTCTATTCTGTTCCAGTAGTCTTCTTATTTGTGTTTGTGCCAAGACCATGCTTTTTTTATTGCTATGGCTCTGTAGTATAGTTTGAAGTCAGGTATTGTGATACCTCCAGTATTGCTCTTTTTTTTTCCCAGTATTGCCTTGGCTAGTCACAGTCTTTTGTGCTTCTAAATGAACTTCAGGGTTGATTTTTCAATGTCTGTGATAAATGTGTTGAGATTTTGATGGGAATTGCATTGAACATATCTACATGTTCAATAGTCATGTAGTCTATTGAACACAGTCATTTTTACTGTGTTGATTCTGCCATACATGAGTATGGGAGTCTTTCCATCTACTGTAGTCTTCTTTAATTTCTTGAAGAAATTTCTTCAATGGTTTGTAGCTTTCCTTGTAGAGGTCATTCACATCCTTTGTTAAGCTTATTCCTTGATACTCGATTTTTTTGAAGCTATTGTAAATGGAATTGTTTTCCTATATTATTTCTCAATCTGTTCATTATTGGTATATAGAAAGGCTACTGATTTTTGTAAATTGATTTGTAGCCTGCTTTTTTGCTGAAGCTGTTTATGGTGTCTAGGAGTTTTTTGGGTCTTTTAGGTATAAGGTCATGTTATCATGAATAGGGATAGTTTGACTTCTTCACCTATTTGTATTCATTTTGGAGTATCTTGAGTTTGAGATAGTTATATAGTATCTACTGACTGTGTCCAGCATTCAAGTAAAACCTTGAGTTTGGAATGAGAAAATATGGAGGTAAAGACTACTTAAAATATTGTGGGAAATTATCTTCTGGCAAAAATTATGTACATCTGGGTGATATCCAAGAATGTATTTCTTTTGGAGAAAAATGATGCAAATTTGTTAAACTATGTTTGAGTTAAAAGCAGGAAAAAAGTATCATTTGTTCTTGTTAAAGGATCTAAAATTACTTTTGGTGCATTGCTTATGGTAAGAGTTAAAAAGCTGAAACTTCACTGGTGTCAAGTTATCACTGAGGAATTTATTACTACTAATCAAGTCATTGTTACCATTGAAAACAATCTTGTTCAGAAGACAAGGTCATTTTCATAAAACTGCCTCAAATGGAACAATAGAAGCTCAATTTCTTTGAACTTTACTGAGGTGAATGGACCAGCAGACAAGGAAGGGCTAATGAATAAGGTAATATGATAAAATGGAGAAAATATATTTTCCTTCTTCTATCCGTCTATACTTATTAAAGAGGATATTAGAGGCAACTGAAAATTGCCTAGAGTTTAGGTTCCAGACATAAACACTGAGGCCAAGAACTGTGGAAAATAAAGTTTCTTTTACTCTACGGTACATGTGGGCTTTTTAGAAAATGGTATGAAACATAAGAAACACAGTCCAGAACTTTTTTATTTCTCTGTATTCACATTTAGTAGTGTAATTCATTTGGATATAAACATGTGAAAACATGGATTTAATGTGAAAAATTCTGCCATTTCACAGATGATGTGCTAGAGATGCCAGAACTACTCCAAGTCAACAGTGGCATATTTTCTGGAGGAAACTTGGTCCATCCAGATGGAGAGTTGTAGAGAAACTTAAAAAAATCTGTTTGTGTCTTAATATGATGAGTTACAATGCCATTCAGATTTTACTTCAACCTCTTTGCAGCACGTAGGCAAACTCTAAGATGATCCCCAGTGATCTTGCCTTCTAATACTCATGACCTTGTATAATCCTCTCTACTTGGGTATGACTCAACTACTACATCTAACAAATGGCTATCATCAAAGTGATGAAAATTTATGTTACAAAAGACTGATTTCAGTTTTGGCTGTGCACTGTACACTCTCCCCAAGGTTGTCTATTGTCATATTGCACACATGGACAGGCCCAGATGGTAAGGAACTTATGTCTCCACCAGTGAGGAGGACCTGATGAATGCCAACACCAGTGTTAGTGAGACTGGAAATAGATCCTCCCGCAGTGGAACCATGAAATGACAGCAGCCACTGCCAAAACTTTGATTACAGCCCTGTGAAACCCTGACTCTGTCTTAAGCTGGAATCACTCAGTTCAACCATGCTTGAGGTCCTGACATAGTGTGATATAACAAATATGTTTTGTGTTTAACAGCTAACTTTGAATACTTTTTGGTGGTACTGGGTTTTGAATTCAGGGTCTTGTGCTTGCTAGGCAAGCACTCTGCCACTTGTACCATGCCTCCATCCCTTTTTGCTTTTAGCTTATTTTCCAGATAGAGTCTCACTTTTGCCTGGGTCAGATTTGGAATATGATCCTCCTACCTCCACCTCACACATAGCTTGGGTTACAGTTATGTACTTCCATGCCCAGCTTGGCTTTTGAGGTAAACTCTCTTTTTGCCTGGGGTTAGCCTCCAACTATGACTTTTTTCCCTCTCTGCCTTCCATATACCTGGGATTATAGTCATGTACCACCACAACTAACCCAGGGACTTCTTTACAAAATAGAAATAAAAAACAATTATATTTTATCATTTCTAGACCAGTGAGATGACCAACAGTGAGTTAGAAATAGATTTCTCTAAGTAACACATGCTTCTGGAGGACCATATGATTTATACTAGAAAAGCAAAGGTTTGTAAAGATTCTGTCTCAAAAGAGAAACAAATTTAGTTTCTTATTTATAGGGAAGATATTAACTCTTCTGATATTGAGATTTGATGACATCAGTTTTGGCCCCGAGATATACATCAAGAGAAATCTTGTAGAATCAATAGGAATGGTATATACCATGTCATTTTTTACTCCATTCCTTCCTTGCTGTTTAAAATTCCAACTGGGTATACAAATATGACACAATGAACAGTTTGATGTTATTGTATGTACTATTTGTATGTACCTGAATTCTCTTTGCTAATATAAGAAACTGTTAATACTACTCATTTGGTATACTATACTAATTTATTATGTTCTATGCAAGCATGCCTCTTCTACTCATACCATGATCCTGGCCTCAGTCATTAATTCATAACACTGAATGCTCAAGACTTTGTGAATTTCATTTTTACATTGAAATTTTTGGTATCATATTTATACCTTAAATCCGTGTCTTCAAGTAATTTTCTCCATACTGCATAGGCAGTCTCACCTATGAGTCTGAGGATTACCATAGTGATGGATCAAGAAGTCAATATCACTCAGGCCTCATATTTTTTAAGTCAGCTGAACTTCAGACTTTTATGCAATTTTCAAATGGTTACAAAAACACTCATCATTGAATGTTGAGCCTTTGCTCATTACTGTAGCATACAATGAATAAACATTTCTTATAAATGGTATCACTTTCTGATGTGTTTTGTAATTCACATTGTATACTACTTTTATATTAGTCTTTTAAGTTAAAAGACTAGTTTTACTAAACATTTAAGCATTTCACAATTTTGGGAACATTATTGAAGCATTTTAAAACTTCTGATATATTGGCAATACACAAATGGTAATAGCCTGGGCTCCTTTGTGTCTGGAAATCTGTGGATAGGCCACAGTTCCCTAGATGTGATGCAGTATGCTGCCTCTTTTTGTTCTCCTTTGCCAATTTTAACAGACAAGGTAGGGAATGACTTTGGTGGAAAAAAGGGGTAAATAAGAGGGTACTTACTAAGTGTGTACAAACTTTCAAAACTCTTAAGAAGATTTTCTTGTTTTCCTTGGATAAAACTTGCTGAAGTCTTCTGCATTTTCTTGATATCTCTGTGCTAGTCCTTCTATATTGCACTGTAGTTTTAGATGATTACATATTACTTTTCACCCCCTCTTCCATTTATCATTACTCCATATTAGACTCTAAGCTCATCAAGGCAGAACATGTGTCATCTTTGCTTATATCCCAGCTGTTAGGTAAATCACAGTGCCTGGCACAGAAGAAGCACTCTTGGCACATATCACTGAACAAATACATTAAAAATGAATAAATGTAGAGAAATTTTTCCTTTTCATTTTATCATTGTATTCACAAAATCAGATTTTATGTGAATTGATTTTATTTACTTATTTATTTTTATTTTATCATTTCTACATTTACTCAAATGTGCAAACATTGTTTGGGACACCTTCCTCCCTCCCCCACCATCCCGCCCCAGATGCTTCTGGGCAGAACCTGTTCCATCCTCTTGTTTTCTGATTTTGTTGAAAACATAAGATATAATAAGAAAGACATAGTGTTTTTTTCTAGTTTGAGGTAAAGATAGCTATACAGAAAGATTCCTAGCATTGCATCCATGCACATGTGTATTACAACCCACATTGGTTCATCTCTACCAGACCTCTTCACTACTTCCTAGTACCCTTCCCATAGTGGTCTCTGCTAGCTTAAGATTACTAGGAGTGGATATAATTAAGATTAATATAATTAATAATTATAATAATATAATATTATTTTATTTTATTAGGATTTTTGCATCAATGTTCATTAAGGAGACTGGCCTGTAGTTCCCCTTTTTGGATGTGCCCTTGTCTGGTTGTGGTATGAGTGTAATACTGGCTTCATAGAATGAGTTAGGCAGTATTCTTTCCCTTTCCATTTTATGAAAGAGTTTAAGCAGTGTCGATAATAATTCTTTAACAGTCTGGTAGAATTCAGCAAAGAATCCATCAAGTCCTGGACTTTTATTTTTTTGGGAGACTTTTATTGCTGGTTCAATTTCATTTTGTGTTATAGAGCTGATTAGCTGGTTAATATCCTCTAGGTTCAGTTTGGGATGGTCATAAGTATCTACAAATTTTTCTATTTCTTCAAGCTTTTCCAATTTGTTGGAATATAGGCTCTTAAAGTAGTCTCTGATGATTCCCTGTATTGCCTTGGTATTTGTTGTTATCTCCACTTTTTTGTTTCTGATTGTACTAATTTGGGTTTTTTTCCTCCTCATTTTTGTCAGATTTGCTAGGGGCTTGTGAATCTTGTTTACTTTTTTAAAGTACCAGCTTTTTGTTTTGTTGATGCTTTGTGTTGTTTTTATTTATTTATTTATTTTTGGGTCTTTGTTTCATCAATTTTGGCCATTATTTTTATTATTTCTCTTCTTCTGCTTGATTTGGGTTTTGCTTGTTCTTGTTTTTCCTAGGATTTTAGCATTAGATCATTTATTTGAGAACTTTCTGTCCTTTTGATTTATGTACTCATGGCTATAACCTTTCCCTTTCCTCTTAGGACTCCTTTGCTGTTTCCCACAGGTTCTGGTATGTGGTGTTTTCATTTTCATTTACTTCCAGGAACTTTTTAATTTCTTGTATTATTTCTTCTATGACCAACTGATCATTGATCCATCTTTTATTCAGCCTCCAATTATTTTCGTATTTTCTGCTGTTGTTTTTGTTGTTTACTTGTAGTTTTATTGAATTGTGATCAGATAGAATGCAGGGAATTATTTCTATTTTCTTCTATTTGCTGAGGCTTGCGTTGTGCCTTAAGATATGATCTATTTTGGAGGAAGTTCCATGGGCTGCTGAGAAGAATGTATATTGTGCTCTTGTCCGATGAAATATTTGTAGACATCAGTTAGGTCCATTTGATCTGTGGTATAACTTACTTCTAGGATGTCTTTGTTGATTATTCATTTGGATGATCTATCTATTGGTGACAGAGTTGTATTAAAGTCTTCCACTACCTCTGTGTTGGAGACTACATGTGCTTTTAAGCCCTTTAGTGTATGTTTGGTGAAATTTGGTGCACTGACATATAGGTTGATAATTGTTATTTCCTTTTGATTTATTGCCCCTTTTATTAGTATGAAGTGTCCTTTTTTGTCTCATTTGAAGTATACTTTGTGTGATATAGTATTGCTATTCCTGCCTGTTTTCAGGGGCTTCTTCAAGCCTTTCACCCTAAGCCAGTGTTTATTTCTGTCAATAAGATGGGTCTCTTATAAACAACAGATTGTTAGATCTTCCTTTTAATCTAGTTTCCCCAACAGTGGCTTTTGATGGTGAAGTTGAGTCCATTGACATTCAGTGTTAAAATTTATAGGTATGTGGTCATTCCTGCCATTTAGTTGTTTTTGTTGTTTTAAGGATTTGATTGTGTGCAGCCAAATCAATGTTATTCTCTGATTACTTGTCTTTTCTTCTGCTGTGTTTTGATACATCCCATCCTCTCATGATGTTTTTGTTTCATCTTCTATGTGCAGAATTCCTTGTAGAATCTTCTGTAGTAGTGTCTTGGTGATGATATATTAGTTTCTGTTTATCATGGAAGATTTTTATTGCTGTCAGTTTTTAATGATAGTTTTGCTGCATAGAGTATCCTAGGGCTGAAATTATTTTCATTCAGTGCCCCAAATACCTTACTCCATGCCCTTCTTGTTTTAAGCTTTCCATTGGGAAATCTGCTGATATTTTGATGGGTTTACCTTTGTATGTTTTTTTGTTTTTTTATCTCTTAGAGCCTTCAGTATTCTTTCTGGGTTCCCAGTGCTTGTTGTTTTAATGATAACATGCTGTGGGAACACTCTATTTTGGTCAGGTCTGTTTACTTTCCTGGAGGCTTCTTGTATCTGAACAGACAAAATTTTCTCAAGATTTGGGGAATTTTCTGTTATTATTTTATTGAATATGTTACATGTGACTTTGGTTTTCACCTGTTCTTCTTCTTCAATGCTCATGATTCTCAGGTTTAGTTTTTTGATAGAATTGCTGAGTTCTTGCATATTCCTTTCACAGCTCTTGAGTCATTTGACTAAGATTTCTTCTGTTTTTTCCTTAATTTCTATTTTATTTTTGAGCTTTGAGATTCTGTCTTCCACTTGTTCTAGTCTGTTGGAGTGGCCCTCCACTGTTTTGTTTTTGTTTGTTTGTTTGACTAAAGGGATTTTTATTTCCAGGATTTGTGTTTGATTCTTTTTTCTGAGGTTTTCCATATCTTTGTTCAACTCCTCTTTTATATTTTGTGTTGTCATCTTTAATTAATATGTCTTTTTTTATAGTGTCCTTTGTTTCACTTTGGTGTTTGATGAAGTCCTCTCTGACTTCATTTATTTATTTCTGTATCATCATATTCTTTATTTTTGGTGTCTTGAAATTTCTTGAGTGCATCTTGTACATTCTGGTGACCATGTCAAGTGTCTTCTCTATGAATTTCTCAGTGATTTCTTCCAAGATTTCCTCTTTGAGGGTTTTTTTTTCTGGGTATCACTGGGCTCCTTAGTGACATTTATCATTGTTTTGTTGGGGTCAGGAACTGGGTATCCATTTTCTTCATTTCCCACTGAATCCTATATTGAATTGTTTTTTTGAGGAGAATGGTTTCCATCCCTTCTTCTTCTCATTGTGCAACTTGGTGCTGTGCAACTATGTTCTTGATAGGCTAGTTGATGGTTTTAACTGCCTATTTTCTTTGCCTTGATTTAATTTTTTGTTGTGACTGACTTGGTTGTTAGTAGGTTGATGTGCTTTTTCTGTCCCTGGACTGGAGGTATAATTTAGCAATAACAAAGTCACAGATTCAATGCCAGACCAGTTGTTTACATGTTAAATAGAAAACCCCTTGGTGATAATATCTATAAACAGTGGAAGTTGTTGGGGGGTGGGATAACAGTTATTAGGTTAAATAGAGAAATTTGGGTAATTGCTAAAGGTGGCACTAAAAAGAGGGAGCAGGAAATGTTGCATGTGAGTGGAAGAAGAGGAATGTTGGTTGCTGGGTTTGTGTCCCTTGTGTGTGTTGGATGTATTTCTGTTATTGTAGTGAAGGGTAATTGTGTCAGGGATTGCAGGGGACTGGGATTGTGTACAGTTGGTACAGTAGGCTAGTCAGCAGGTGGTGAGTGTGTAGGAAGGAGGGGTAGTGTGGTGACAGGTTGGGGGAGGTTAGGAGTGGTAGGTGAAGACAGTGGGAGAGAGTAGATGAGAAGGGACAGAAAGAGTAGTTGGGAGGGAGAACAATGGATGATAGCACAGGAAAAGGAGGGAAAGTGAAGAAGGGTAAGAATATGAATAAGAAAATATTGATGGTGAAGTTAATAATACAGAAAAACAAAAAATAAAGAAAATCACAACAAAAATACCAGGTCCAGGAACAACAAAATGTTCAGACTCTTGGTAAAAGTTCTGGAGTTATTCCTTAGGCATCTATCCTAGTACTGGAGCCTAAGTGGGAGCTCTGATGTGGTCTCACCAGGTGATTGGCTTGTGAGTGGTATTTTGTTCTTTCTGTCCATAGGGCTAATTGCAATTGGGAGGTGAGTTAAGTCTGCCAGTTCATACAGGTGGGTCAGAGCTTTTGTTCTTTTCACCAGGCAACAGCTGCATTGCTCTTCAGCTGTAACTGTTTTGTTTGCTCCTCCCCCAGCAAGGTGGGGCACTTCAATTCAATTTTGAAATCTTCCCTCTGTATACCACAAGATCAGCTCTGGGATCCACCACCTGTCCCACTTTGGGAGGTTGGCTTGTTGCCCCACCCCCACTCTCAGCCTTTGTTGCTTTACCCATGTTCATTCACTGAGAGTTTGGCACTGAGAGTTTGGCTCTTTCCCCCACCCCAGTTCTCTGGGGCAGGTTCAGTGTTCTACCTCCACCTCCACTGTTTGTGTTAGATTACAGTTCGCTGTTTATGCTTTTCAGTTTTGTTGGGGAGTGGTTCAGTCTGCCCAGGGGCTCTACTGGATTATGTTCCAGGGGATGGGTAGGGGAGTCACACATGTTGTGCAATACTCACCTATTTGTTCTGCAGATTCATGCCAGTGGCTTTGAAAATGGCTGGTAGGGAGAAATGGTACAGAATAGGGAGGCTTTCCATGGGTTGGGGGTTCAGCATGTTGCAGGGTTCAATTCTGATTGATGCTCTGTTTTCTGCTTGTTGGGAGAAATAGAAAAAAAAAAGGAGAGAGAGAGAGAGAGAAATGGCCAGGAGCTTTTTTCCATGGCCGAACATGCCTTGTTGGCTGTGCCATAAGGGACTTTTGTGGCTGTTAGGTGCAATTAAAGGCTGATTTAAGGGTCAGTCTTTGAATTTTATGTGCATTTGTTGTGATGGCAGTTATTGTTTTGGCTAGAAGCAATCAGAATTGCCCAAGTATAGCTTCAACTTCTCAAAGTGGTTTCTGGAGTCACAGAGCTTAAGATTTCTGATTCCCTACCCTAGCTGTCATCTTGGATCCTCTGTGCATTGATTTTAATCCACCTACTACATCATCCACACCAGGGGATATTTGTTGAGCCTCTAGTATTGTCCAACATTGTTATAGGAAATCTAAGAGTACAGAAAAATAGAAGGTAAATGCCCAACTTATAAGGATCTTGCCATATAGCTAGTAACTTTCACATTATAATTGAAAACAAGGTTTCTATTTGTTAGGCTATGGTATATACACTTTTTGCTGTCCATTAGTAAAAGAGGTCTCCGCTACAATTTTTAACCAAAAAGTTGCAGTGAATTTGCCATATGTGCTTCTTTCATTTTCTCTTGATATAAAATTCCAATAAATATACAAAACCCCTTTGAAGAAATAAAATTTATGTAGAAATTTATTTAATCCTAAGTGATGGGAGACAAGAAACTCTTTCACCCATTCAAACCACATAAAGGACTTTCAAAAACATTTGAGCATTCCTGGGCTCTGTTCCCTCCACATATCCTACTAGCCAGACAAGGAAGTACCTCTTCCCCTATGTGAAATCTCTTGTGTTGGACAATTAGTTCCATGTCTTGGGATATCATTTCCTAAGGTCCTGCCAGTGACCTTCTCTAAAAAAATCATTAATTTTTACAAGATTCAGGCCAGGTGAAGTTTGGTCTGGCTCCTGGACAAGGGTGATCCTAGGCAGTCTTATGAAGCCTAAAGCACTATTACACACATCGCCTTGGAGTTAGGACATTTTTGGCTTTCTGATGACTGGCTCAGAAAGGTAAAATGACTGGATGAAGTCTCACTGTGTAAGTCATAACTCAATAATCACATTTGTGTATTTTTTTCATTTAAAAAAAAGGATTTGGCTTTGGGATGGCAGGCAGGAGTGGTAAGTCCTTCCAGGGAGCTCTCATGGCTCATTCCAGAGTTATTTATACTCAATGAATTGCTGCTTTGAGCTGTGCCAAATGACTGTTCCCCACCACCCAAGCTCCATCTAAAATGAAATCAAGCCATACACACCTATGTCTTTGCTTTCTATCCCTGAACAGTCAGAGTTTTATAAGGTTGTCTGGAACTCTTCTGGCTTTTTCCTTAGAACAGATTGACACTATTGACTAAAGCTGGTACTTTGCTCCAAGGAAAAGAAAAGGTCAAGAGAAATGATGATTATTTTCTTTTTTACTATTATTTAAGAGTGCCTATAGGCCTTTATTTAAGACATATTACCTTCTAAAATGTCTGTCTGTCTGAAGAGAGGAGAACATGCATGCTAAAAAATGTACATTGGTCATGTCCTTCATTGGTGGAATGAGAATTTAAAGGGAAGAAATAAGGAAACAAGACAGGGAGCAAAGAGAATAAATGAATTAAAGAATAAATATTGACTTGAAGGAGAATCATGCATCTCTTATTATTTCATTTCTGATGGAAGAGAGCATTTTGTGGCTACTTTACATATACATACCAAAGTAACAATTTCACTTTTGCAGACACTATATCCCATTTACTTAAGCATTCAACTAGTGTTTTCTGAGTATAATCCATGCTCCTGAGAAACATTAGAGGACTGGGTTATCCCTTGCTTGCCTTTGAAATTTATGTCCTTTCTGTGGTTGAATAATTCCAGATCCTTCTCAGTTGCTTCTGGAATCACTGTAAGAATAAGGTGGTTTCCTGAGTAGTCTCTGAATACTGCTGGTCTGGAGTGGAACTCCTAGCCTACCCTGGATGAGACTTGTGCCTGCAAAAAGTTCAAGAGTTTCTGTAGCCCTAATGTTCTCATCACCATGCTGTTCTCACCATCTCTGTTTATTTTAGGTCTTAGTAGATGAAAGGATTCTGGGAAATTGCATTTAAATGTCTTGCTGAAAATCTTTCAATGATTAATTTCCAAAGAGAAAACACTTACTACTCCTTGACTTAGGGGGAAACTATTACTGCTGCTGCTAATACCTTCTACTGAGTTATCATTAACTGGGATAATTAATCTTCTCATCTGTTTGAATACATGGCAAAAGTGAAGCTCTAAGGAAATAAATAACTTTCCAAAAATATTACCTAATTAGTAAGAGAAAGAACTCAAATTTGAACACTTCTCTTTCCCTGATGAAAATAGATGTTAGAATTTTTCTTACTCTAAAGTCATAAATTATTTGATATAGGAATTATTAACCACTTAACAGAGTTTGCTTAACTATAAACCCATTTAGAATTATAAAATTCATCTTTGGTTATAAAGTATCATAAATATACATCTTATATAATTAATTATAATTCAATTAATCAGGTATTTTTTGAATGTCAGGGTTTTCCCAAGGGATGTCAGGATATATTTTAACATTGCAATTAGAGCAAAACAAAAAATTTCAGTTTCTGATCACATAGAATATAGTGTTTTCATAGTTGTTTTTGTTCTGTGTGCGTGTGTGTGTGTGTGTGCGTGTGTGTGTGTGTGTTGTCTCTTAGTGAAGGGAGACAGGAAGTAAAAAATAGCTATACATAGGTAATAATAAATTCAATGAAAAACATGAAGAGGGGGAATAAATAAAAAAATAAGGGGTTTTCTGCTACTTTTCAATAGGGTGAATAGGACTACCTCATTAATAAGGTTGCATTTGGAAAAAGACTAGAAGGAAATGAAAGAGTGAGCCACATGGGAAGGCATTTCATTTCATGGTACTCCACATGCAAAGTAAAAAGAACCTCAATGTGGATCCATCTTGATGTGTTCCAAAAATCACAAGAAAGCAAGTCTACCTGGAGTAGAGGGAAAGGAGCTTGAGAGTTAGGAGGGACAGTGAGTACATGTTCAGTGTCTGTGGATGGTGACAACAGCAAAACTTCACCCACTCAAAAAGAATCAAACTCTAGTGGATGGACAAGGACTTAAAGTGCAGTGAAAATAAGTAACATATACATACAGTAGGGGTGGAGGGAGGACGCCTCATTGGTTACAGGGGTGAAAGGCCAACGTCTCATTGGTTACAGCTCTTAACTGAGAGACTAGTGATTGTAAGTTTTTCAAGGAGAGTAAATATTAGTTTTCTATTTTGCTTTAAGAAAGACATTTTTTAAAAAATCACTCTGGTACTCTGTCAGGCAAGTGTGGACAGTAAATAAGGAACCAGTACCACATTTGTAATGATGAAGATTTGAACTAGTGTTGGAGAATAGATGGGAAGCATTGGTAGAATTTGCTGATGAATTGAAAAGTAAAATAAGGAGGGCTGTTAGGTTGCCCTTAGCAAACTGAAGAATAGAGTGGTACTGTAAGGAAGTTATATGTTTTGACAGATTTGGGAACATTTATTAAGGGATATCACAAGTTCTGTTTAGAACCTGACAAGTTTTGAATCTTGTATTAGCCACACAGGTAGTCTGTTGAAGAGTTAGTTGGATATTAGAATCTAGAACTCAGATGAAACATCAGAAAAGAAGATATAAATTTAGGAAGTATTGATGTATTCAAAACCACAAATCTACAGGGTATTACTTGGGGGGGTGGATCAAATAGAGAAAGCATAGCATTCAAGAACTAAGCCTTTAATTTCACATATTCCTTTTTGATGATCCTTTCTCTTAGTTGCTGTACTGCTTCATGTCTACTGAAGAAGTCCTTGCTTGTGCCTATTGCTTCTAGTGTATCCCCTGCTCTTACCTGTACTAGTTTCAAGGTTTCAGGTTGGATATTAAGGTCTTTAATCCACTTTGAGTTGATACTTGTACAGGGTGACAAACACGGATCTAGTTGCAGTTTTTTCCTGGCAGATATTAATTTTCCCGGCAACATTTGTTGAAGAGCCTGTCTTTTCTCCATTGTATGTTTTTGGCAACTTTGTCAAAAATTAGGTGGACATAGCTGTATAGATTCATATCCAGGTCTTCTATTCTGTTCCACTGGTTTTCATATCTGTTTTTGTGCCAGTACCTTGCTGGTTTTATTGCTGTGGTTCTGTAGTATAGTTTGAAGTTGGATAATTGTGATACCTCCACCATTGCTCTGCACAACAAAAGAAATGGTCTCTAACTTGAAGAGGCCATCTACAGAATGGGAGAAAATCTTTGCTAGCTATACATCAGATAAGGGACTGATAACCAGAATACACAGAGAGTTCAAAAACTAAGTTTCCCCCAAAATCAATGACCCAATAAAGAAATGGGCAACTGAACTGGACAGAACTTTTTCAAAGGAAAAAGTACAAATGGCTAAAAAGCACATGAAAAAAATGCTCACCATTCCTGGCCTTAAAAGAAATGAAATTCAAAACCATGTTAAGCTTCCACCTGTTAAAATAGCTACCATCAAGAACACCGCCAACAACAAATGTTGACAAGGATGCAGGGGGACAAGAACATCATACGTTGCTGGTGGGAATGTAAGCTAGTACAACCACTATGGAAAACAGTATGGAGTCTCCTTAAAAAATTAATGCCATAAGATCCAGCAATACCACTCCTAGGGATATATCCAAAGGAATGTGAGTCAGGTTACTACAAAACCACCTGCATACCCATGTTTATTGCAGCACTATTCACAATAGCTCAGCTATGGAAACAGCCAAGATGCCCTACCACTGACAAATGGATTAAGAAAATGTGGTATTTTACACAGTAGAATTTTACTCAGCTACAAAGAAGGATAAAATTTTGTCACTTGCAGGTAAATGGATGGAACTGGAGAACATTATCTTAAGTGAAGTTAGGCTCAGAATGCTCAGGTGGCAAGGAAATGGGGTAGAAGGATGAATATGCTGCAAATAATATATACACATGTATGTAAATGCAAAAATGATACCTGTTGAAACTGTCCCAGGAATCAGGGATAAGGGGATGAAGGAGAGCAGTGGAGGGGGTGAATTCAAGTATGACATACTTGATACATTGTAAGAACCTTTTTAAATGCTATAATGTACCCGCCCAGCACAAAAAAATAATAAGAATAAATTTTAAAATAGAACTGAGCCTTGATTGGTTTAAGTGATAATGGCCAGGAGGATGGAGAGGACCTGGCAAGGGAGAATGAACTCCAAAAAAGGAGATGCCAGTAAAGAAAGAAGAGCAGAGAATGGTTGTCCTGATGTTCCAGGATGGAGAATATTAGGAAATAAGGAAGAAACAACTGTATCAAAGAGGATATTTAAAAATGTCCTTTGGGCAATTGAGTGATACAGTGTTTGGTAGCACTACCACAAAATGAGCAGAACATGTTTTAGAAGAATTGCAATAAGCAGTCCATTACTGAAAATTACTCACTAGAAGTTATGAAATTTATGTTTTTGAATATATCTAAATATACACCCAGAAATCTGAACAAAACAATTCTTCTTATGATACTTTCCAGAATGTGTACCCTGTGAACTGCCTTTTGAAATACTGGAAATAGTCCTGAGCCTTCAAACAAAGGAAAATATCTCTTATCTACTAAGTGTGAATATCTCTCTCATACAGTGTATAGTACACATAGCTGAAGACATTTGACTTTTTGAAATATTATAATTATATTACTCTTTTGATAACCTTGTCATCAATACAGTAAAACAGAAGGTTTGATCCTTAAGTTGGTCTTTAGTCTTGACATGTCACCTGACAAGTTTCACTATAGGAGAAAATATAGTGGACAATCTTCCCCAGCTTCTTTATCTTGCCTTCATAAATCTATGAATACTATTTACTCTGTTCTTTACTTTTTCCTCAATATGTATGATTTTAGGCAATATTCCTGGATGATTATTCTACTTAAAATTAGGTCATAACTGATTAACCTTGAAACAAAAATAAGCAGAGATCATATTCTGAAAAGGAAATACTGAATGGGAATATACAGAATTCCCCTTAAAAGTAATGGTTGTTGGTTAGGGGTGAGTGCTGGCTCTTCATCTTGCTTTTGAGTAAACCCAGCTCTTTCTTTATTCCAGTATGCAAATAAAATCCAACTAAAAATTGGTGTGGGAAAGAAAAAAAGCAAGGAACTGCAATAAGTAGTTAAACAAATTTTAACTATCAAAGACTGGGAACATTCAGGGCCATTTATATTTTCTGACCTTATCATTTGGCCCAATTTCTGTGGAGATAAGATATATAATTATCTTTGGGTATAGTCATCCCCAAACTGGCCTTTTCCTCTCATTAAAATTTTATTTTTATTTTTGAATTATCATACATTAATAATGTAAGATTTCATTGTAATAATCCCACACATGTATACAGTGTACCTTGAACAAGTTCATCTCCTGCATTGTGTTTCCACTCCCTTTTTTCTTCTCCCCCACTTTTTCAAACAGTGTTTGGTGGGCTTTATTATGCTATCTTCATATCAATAGGAGATTTACTTAGTTTGCTTTTTGTGGTGCTAGGAATAGAACCCAAGGACCTGTGCATGTTAGGCAAGTATTCTACCAACTGAGCTACATCCCTACCCGCCCCCCCTCCTATTTCTTGATAGAATAAAGTGATAACGTTGTTACTAAATTTTAAGTTCCCAAGGGTTCTTTTTTAGAATTTTGTCCTTTTGAACTTTGGAGTCAGTCATAAATAGCATCATCAAGCCTCACAGACAGGGTTTCACTAGCATCTAATGAGTGCACTTGCTTAACAAGGACCACCATGGAGTTGAGCGAAATACTTGTTATTTCTTTAAATTAAAAACAGGCATTTCACAGCACCCAGTTCTGTAACATTTCTTACAAAGAATATTTATAGAAGCTCAGGCCAAATACAGAAGTGTTGCTTATGACTCATTCCAAAGGTCTTTCAAGAGTGTGAAATATAGTAATGGTATTTTTTTGTGTGTATGTTTTTTCTCTCAAGATTAGGACATAATAAGTATGTTTATTTCCAGGGCCAATATTGGATTGTAATGGGAAGTTTATTTTTGATGATTCTCTTTTTGTTCTGACTTTAGGTACACATTTGTTCAAACTCCTCACGTTTCTCTTTTTGCCTATGCTCTCAACACTTACCTCCATACGTGCATTTTTCACACATGCAAAATGATATTTACTACATTTTTGTCTGCTCTACATGATTCATTTGTTCATTCATCCATTCAGTCACTCATCAATATTTAGCAAGTATTTCTTGAGAAATCCCTGTGTGCTTAGCAATGTGACCACATTGGATATACAGTGGATAAATATATCTGTTTTTATGGATACTACATATGTTTCTGTTTTAATGGATACTAGTGGTAAAAGTTGAAAAGTAAGAGAAAAAAGAATACCAGAGAGTGATAAGCGATGCTAAGAGAATTAGATAAAGTTATATTCTATAACTGATTGAGTGCTCCATTAGAACACAGATTTCCATACTTAGTTCACCACTCTTAGTCTTTACTCTGGGGTTTTCAAAGTATCAACTAATTTGAAAAATTAATCTATGTTTCTTGGTTAACAACTTCCCTTTCTTTCTGTCTGCCTTTTAATCAATGTAATTTTTAATGTTTGCACCCTGGAGATATCATCACCCAAATGAATGACTAATAGTAGACATTTTAAATACCAAAGCAATGGAGTGAGATATTTGGGAGCAGTCCATGGTTTATCACCCAGGCTGCCTCCATGTTTGGCTCTGCTGGGGACTTCTTTATTTCTTTTACAGAGTTCTCGATGTAAATCTGTCTCCTGGGCTCGTGGTGCCTCTGGCCTTTTCCACTGTACTGCACAGCAAAGGACATTTAACCACTCCCTAGAGACTTGTTTCTCTTTTGTCTTTTTGGCCCTGTCCTCATTCACTCTTGTCTCCCTCTCAACAGTTGTTGCGTGCCATTACCTCTTGCTTGTACCATTCTACCCCTGCCCTGGATCAAATTGTCTGATTTTTGCCCCACTGAAGGCATTTCTTCCAATACTCAGATCTCTTTTGGGGTTTTGATTTTTTATTGGAGAATGACAAGTTGTCTAGCATTTTAAGGAATGAATACCTTAATAAAGGCATTTTCTTGTGTCTTAAAAATAATCTTTGGCTCCATGCAACATTGGGTTTGCCCCTTTTCCAAAGAAAATGAAAGACCTAGATCATTAGTTTACAAAGTTTATGAGACTCTTAATTTCTTATGGGCTATTTTTCATGCCTTGGACTCCAAACCCTTATTGCAGGATTGGGGCAGTGCTGGCTGCTGGTGGAGCAGACAGAAAACAAACATAGCCCAAAAGGTCATATTATTTTTCTTTCAAGGAACCCTTAGGGATACTTTTAGTCAGAACAGAAAGATAGGAAGGAGGACCACCTCTATACCCTTCAAGTGTACAAACTCTGTGCTGGAAGAAAGAGGGAAAGTAACAAAATGGTTCTATAGATGGGAAGATAAAAGTGAGGGAAAACTATAGTACATGAGACAGGTATAAGTGTTGCCTGGCCAGATGATGCCCTTAGGGTAATGTGAAAGAGTTCATTATGACTCTGGGCTCAGTCTTGTGAGTTCTTCTGATCCCCAGGAATACACAGCAGTGATAAGATTTGCTTATGTCTTTTCAACTGGAAAATAGATTCAAATGCAATGGAAATTCTCATTTGGAAAATGTTTAGATAAGAATATTCTGATTTTAAGATTGTTGTTTTTGTAGTTGATATTTAATATATGTCAATTAACAAAGTAACATAATAATGGATACACCCTCCCCATCCTCAAATCCTCTTCATATAAGAAGTTGCTATTGAAAAACTCTTTTTTCCTCACTTATTGCTAATATGTAAACTTTTTCTTGAAGGGTCTATTGAATTTACTTGTTCAAAAAAGGAAACTCTCCTTAGTAGCATGTTACCAACTGTACTCTTACCTAAGGCCAACTTTGGGATATATGCATTTTGGCACAAGTATTTAGCTTGTCTTTAACTAAATAACATTGAGTGAGAGTACCAATATGAAAATTCTAAATTAGCCTGGATAAATATTAACAAAATTAAATTTATTTTTCTTTTTTAGATTAAAAAAGTAATGAGTATCTAATGTTTTCTTTCCTACTGCAATGGATTGGGTTGTATGTTCCTTTGCACAACATATACTATTTACCCATGCTGTCACCTGAATTCATATACTCGCCTTATTAAAGTTACCACCAGAAAAAAACATCTACATTTTTACCAATTCCCTTGTTACCAGGCTTCCTCTGGGGTTCTACATACAGTGGCAAAGACACAGATTAGAATGCAAGAATAGAAGAAAAATGTATTGTTTTTCTCTTGATTTCCTATTTAACATTGTTTAACAGTAGCAATTCATCAAGGTAAAGCAGTTCAGTCCAGAAATCAGAATTCATTACAATTTTAGTTTCTTTCAATGCTTCTAGTCAGCCTCATTACATCCATTAGAATTTCTAGCAGGAATTTGGTGGTACTTCTTTCTGAAGGATCTGAACACTGAATTTTCAAGGGATTCCTATGAGTTTCTAAGATCAGGTAGCCCAACTTTTCCCTTCTTTTCTGCAGGCTTAGTAAAGTTGCTTCCTTAAGCTACTTTTTAATATTACATTTTTGCATTACTGGGGCTTGAATTCAGGGCCTTGAGCCACTATTCCAGCCCTTTTTGTGATGGGTATTTTTAAGATAGGGTCTTGTGAACTATTTGCCCAGAATGGCTTTGAACGGCAATCCTCCTGATCTCTGTCTCCTGAGTAACTAGAATTACAGGCATGATCCACTGTCCCCAGGCTAGATTACATTTATTTCTTGAAATACCTGACATAGTTTTGTTTTCTTTTTTTCTGGCTGGACCTTTACTGATTCAATAAAAAAAACCTTGAAAGTCCTTACCTCATTAATGACAGTAAGAAAACAAAGATGACTGGATATATTAACAATCTAAATGTGAGAGGTAAAAGTATAATTTTAAAGAAATCTTAGGGTTATATCATTATGAGTGCATGGGAAAGAATTAGGAAATAATTTTTAAAGGGAAAATAAAAATTGTGTCATAAAATAAACAATTGGTAGATTTTACTACATGCAAGTATAAAATGCCAGTGTCATAAAAGATACCATATCTAGAAAACAAGTAATAAGCAATACACTAGAAGAAGATAGTGTTAGTGTATGTAACTATTTTTAGTGTTACCTTAAAATCCAGGACATTAAATAACTTTAAAAAGCAACAAGAAATACAATCCAATGGGGAAAAATGAATACATGAGTTTGACTTAAATTATTAAAGAAGGAAACCTCAAGGGCTAACATATTAAAGGTTTCTCAATTTCACTTGTAAACATGGAAATGCAAATGAAAGCAACAAGAAGACAACATTTCAATGTGAAGCAAATTTAAAAGTGTGAAAAATGCCAAGTGATGACAACATTGCAAAGGGTATCCATGCATTCCACTGCAGTATAAAGTTTCTGAATTTTTCAGATTGTAAATTGTTTCAAGCTCTTTGGAGAACAATTTGAAATACCTAATACAGATGAAGATCTGCATATCCTAGGTACACAACCCAACAATTCCAGTTACACAATGTATATAAGGAGAAATGAGCAGGATCATTGGTGCAATATAGTAATAGCAAGAAACTTAAAATAGTGTACATGTTCATTAATGCGGAAATGGATAAATATTCATTCTATGGAACTATTCAAAAATTAAAGTAATTTTTAAAAATCTGCATTTCCCCACATGGAGAAAACCAGGTGCTTTTTGCTAAAAGTGATGAAAATATGATCAATGTAGCATGTAAAGAAAAAATTAATTTGTTCATATAAAACAGGCCTGAGGTAGTATGGTATGAAAATTTGTTAATACAGACTTTCTCTATTTTGCCCAGGTTTTTGTTCTTTCTGCCATCCCTATTATGTGAACTTTTCTTCAAGCAATTTCCTCAAAGCTATATGATGCTGATACTCTTCTAGGTCTCCCATTCAGATATGATAGCTTCTAGCAGAAGATGAAGCCATTTCTTTGTGTGATTTCAAGAATATGAAATTTCTTCCAAAAGTCTCCTGGCAGGATTCTGTTCCTTTCATTAGGCAGAATTGTGTCACATGGCCCTGAGTAGTCCACTCACTGGAAAAGAATAAAATTAGTATGATTCTTTAGATAAATTAGTCTTTACCCTTGACATGCAGATAAGTTCTCCTCTCTGAAGGAATGGAAACCTCAACAAAATTGGGGCTTTGTTAATAACAAATAGAGAGGAAATAATTCATGTGCAGTCAGCCATGAACTCTGCTTTAATCTGTAATAGAAATAGTGTAAGATACAAAAAGATACTATTTTGTATACTGGTAAGCTTCGAAAAAGATTGATACTGTGTAAGGATGCAAATACATATAATGCATGGTCAAATTCAAAAGGGGATACTTTATCTACTGGTTATTAGACTATCTCATAGCACAACAGAACTATTGCAGTGCATAGCTTGTATCCCTTATCAGTGTACCCAACTCTGTGGCCTTGGGGTTTTCTTTAGGAAAAGAAGATGGGGAGCAAGATATGGAGGGAAGCAAAAAAAAAAAAACAGCTTTCTTTACATTTTATTTCTTTAACAAAGGAGCAAGTAAGACAATGAATTAATATTTGTTACCTCTGGAAGGTAAATGAAATCCATCACTTTAAACATTAAATAGTTTTGGAGGCGAAGCCCAGGGTACACTTTGTTGTGTTCAAATTCCTGTGTTGATTATCTGGCTTTTTAAAAAGGAAAACAGTATTTCAAAGTACAAAATTGGTACCTTTTAACCCAAAGCAAATATATTTACTTTGGCGAAGCTGGTGGAGATTTATGAATGATGATTAAAATGATCAAAATGTTACCATTTCATTGTTACAATTCCAAAAAAGCCATTCCCCAACATGAATTCCCAGACAAATGTGAATGTGGTTTTTGGCTTTTTTTTAATTGTCGGTTTGTTTTGTGTTACTCATTCATGTAAATCACTAGGGAACAGGTAAGCTTCTGTTTCCTTCCTAAGTTAACCCCATTTATGTACACACCCTAAAAGGTTATAGGTGAGCAGGATCCATGCTTCAGCCATGGGAAACATATTCTAGCTGATTATAAACACATTTGCTGTATTCCTTTCCTTTTTTTTTTTTTTTTGGCTTTTTGCTTTGTTTTTGGTAATTTGTACTAGACTATATTTTCCATGAAAAACTGTCAGGGAAGTCACCCTGACATCTTTCCCACTTTCTCTCTCTCCCTCTCATTTTTTTTGTTTGTGTGCTGGGGGTTCAACTCAGGGCCTCAAGCATGCTAAACACACACTTGTTACTCTTAGTCCCCTTCCATCCTCACTCCTACAGTGCAAACAGCTTGTATACAAATTAGGAAAAGTAGAGGTTCACATAACCTCTTGCTAATGAACCTCAGTGATCCTTCATTTTGCCAGGTATGGATGAACAAGAAAAATATATCTTTTATTTTTGGCCATTAAAGCTTCTCACTGTTTGGAAAGTGGTGCACACTTTAATAAAGGCCCTCAAGCTAATTATTTCTTGTCATTGATATTCAAAAAGTTCAACCAAAAATATTTCCAAGGAGCTGCAGGCTAGGTTGGTTACCTCCTCATTTTACATTCCAGAGCACTGGTGTCCAGGTGCCCCTTAACCATTAGAAGCACTGTGGTTTGGAGAAAATTGGATCAGATCCCAGAGCCATGGCCTCCCTGGGGCTTCTTATTCCCCTTTTGGCTCATCAATCCATTGGCCAGACATAGATGTTGCATTGAATACTGTATTGGAAGTCCAGAGTTTAGTGTGGTCTGAAATGAGAGTGGTTCCTTCTACTCTCTCTCATCATCTCCATCTCTGTTTCCTAAAGAATAAGAAGTTTTTCAGTATACTCCTTCCAAGACTATAGGTAGACAAACCTCATCACAAAAAGTGCTGGCACCATCACGAATGTCTAAATGCTGGATGAAAGGGAAAGTCAGTTATGAGTCATAGTATAGCACACTTTCTCAGCTGTTCTTCCTAAAAAAATGAAGGGGCACCCTTTGTTGCTTGTGCTCCATGTACTTAAAATAATATTGTAACTATTACTTTCCCCTATTGACTTAAACTTATCTTTCTCTTTCTGAAGCTATTTGTCTATGCATGTTATGTTATGGGTTTGCATCATTAATCTTTAGACAAGACTGCAGTTTAGTAGTTTTTAACAACAATATAATGGTGGGTATAGTTTGAATGATGCAGAAGAATGGTATTAGAGGTTGTTCTGGAGACAAATATAATAGCACTATTTTTCATTTAGTTCAAAAGGGATCTTTGCAGAATATTTCTACTGTTGACTCACCTTACATGAACCTTTTAGCCACAGTCTCAGTTTTCACTGTAGTTAGCACAAAATTTTTTATGCCTACCTGTGATAACAGCATTTTAGAGAGTACATATAGCAATGTTTCTCTAATTTCATTGAATCTGATAGACTTCTAACCAGAACTGGCTTCAGGTTCCCTAAAAAGGACCATATGTGATTTTAATGTAATTTTTACTTACAGTAATAATTAGTGTGAATATTCTTTAGATTTTGTCTACAGCTTTCCCTCTAAAAGCTCAAAGCACTTTTACATGTAAAATTTTATTTATCTTTATCCAACTCTTGTAATATAAGTCAAGGTCAGGTTTTAATTATTTCCTCATGTTCCATGCAAATGATACGCTATTATTTTATGGTAAGTGAAGACTTCGAAGATATTGTCTCAAAGTAAAATAAAGGAAATCACTGTTTCTTTTCCTGAATACACGCATTGCCATCAAGCTTTGGCAGGCCTGTGTCTGACCTTTTGTTCTTTCTATTATCTAAATACTTATTTGGCTTTAAGAACTCAGTCATGTATGTCTGGAATTATTACTAAATGTAGCCATCAGATTCTAATACCAATTTACAACTAAGAAAAGGAAAGTCTTGGTGATATTGCTGTTTTGAAAATTGTCTTCTTAGTGGGTGTTTCTCCCTAAAGAATCATGTCAATTTCTACCCTTCCATTAATGATTTGGCTAATTCTAGACTCTGCTACCAAGTATTCCATGTCATGAGTCTATCAGAGAGAGAAACCAAAACCAGAGCAAAAAGAAAGGTACTTTGTACCACAATTCTATTGTTTGTCTTTTTGCTATTTAGTACAGTTGTTCCCAACTGGAAAAAGTCTAGATTATTAGCAGTTCTCACAGATAAGAACAAAAATCCAGTTATTTCTAACAAATTTTGAAGCCATACATGAAACACATGTTTTCACATCCTTGTTTTAGTTTGCAAGAATGCCAGCGTAGTATAGTAACACTTTCATCTCAAAATGAATAACAGCTTCGGCTGGCTATTTGGGTCTTTAAGAAAAAAAGCAAACAAATTAATACATGTGGTGAGGTTGATGGCATGCAAATATCTTTGTATTGGGATCTGTAGTGGAAACTGAAACTGTGGTAATAGAAAAGCTAACTAATCCTATCATTAGTTTAGTGTCATCAAGACCCCAGTATGCAGAGCCTCCACTTCATAGAGTTCCCACCTAATTTGTCTTGATCCCCCTTCTAAAAGCCTAGAGATCCCAGAACTTCTGACTACCAAGTTCTATGAGCCCAAAGAAGGTTTATTAAAAGAAATAATCAGAAATGGGCAAGCTCCTATTGAACAGTGACCACTAGGCACCAGGTTCTGTGCTAGGCAGAGTTTTTTTTTAATCAGATAATCACACATAAACACTAGTTAAATTTTCATTGTGTGAAGCTATGTCAAACAGAGGTACACCAGTGTTTGCTCAAGAATTTGAACTAGTTAGGGAATTAGGAAAAGCTTGCCCTAAGAAAATAAACTTGAGCTGAAACTGGTAGTTAAGTAACAACTAACTAATCAAGAATGGGAGAAAAAGCATTCTAACCAAAATAAAAACCATTAATATAAATTCTGTGTCAATAAGCACTATGCTAAGTGTTGAGGCCTGAAAGAAGTCCTGTTTGGTGGTGAGAGTAAAAACAATGTGGGAGAGTCAGGGGAAAGTGAGGCTAAAAACACAAGAGTTAAGGGTCCTACCATGGAGGACCTGTGAGGCATGTTACTCACCTTAAAATGGGAATACTTCAAAAAAGGGAGAGGTGTGTGACACATGAATACATTTGTGTGCTGTTGAATTTTTAAGAATCATTTTGACTTCAAGTGAACAGACTGAAGGTGAACATAAAAGATCATTCAGGATTCTACTGCTATAGCTCAAATTTCATGGTTTGAACTCTTACAGAGTTGGGGAAAGTAGAAGTAGATGACAAAATCAAGAGATATTTAGGAATATCCCTTGACTCTTTGGAAACCCCAGATGTTCCTGTCTTTATATGTTTTGCATACATGTCAGGTCAAGAGATTTCCTTGGCTTCTCAGACTCTACAAAGAATACCTCCTCAGACTCATGGTTGGATCCAATCTTACTAGATATGTCTGCTTTTGTTTATAGTTTGTGCTTCATGGTCACTGGTGTAGGCTGTTTGCCCAGCTCCTTAATTTTTAAGTAGGTCTAGAATACTGCTTTTCTAGGGATAGCCCACAGTCTGCTACCTGGACATGATGCATATAGCTTTAACAATAGAGATAATATCCACTTACATACCAAGCTGGTCCCTAGGTAACACCAGACTCATAAAACATCAGGGCTCCACACTGACCATCTGACTGCCAGGATTACTTTCTAATGCTCTCTTTTGTGCCTTTCCTTAAAGAAACCCTACTGTTTGGAGGAAAAAAAAAGCTGAAAGAGTACTATCATAAGTACAGTTCTATCTGATATAAAATTCCACCTTGGACTCCCTAATTTAGTACTTGAAGAGCAGGAAAATGAAAGTCAATTGCAGCATCCAGGTCATGGAGACTGACAGAACAAATACCTACGAGCTCTTACTTCTCACTTCTAGCAGAGCCACTAGGTAAGCAGTGGCCATTGAGGGCATGCAATTGAGTGGCCTTCGTCTCCTATTCCTTCTGTATATTCTGTGCAATGAGTGTGGAGTACGTGTCTATGGCATGAGTGAGCAAATAAATGAGTCAAACAAAGGTCTATTCTTCTTACCCATTTAGAATTAAAAGGAAATGGAATTTAAAAGATTGTCATATTTTTAAATGTAACCAAAAACTCAGCAAGAGAGGAAAAGGAAAGAAATCTGGTTGAAACCAGAAACATGACAGGACCAGAAAGAAACTGAAAAAAAGGAGGTTTTAGTTGAGGAGATAGCATGGGAAGAATGAGTTGATTCTTACTCTGGCAGGAGAGAGGAAAAGCTGGAAATGGTGTTCATGACTAGGTATGCCCCAGCTGGGCTTGCTCCATCTCCTCAGGCTGCTGTAACTGCCTCAAGTTTCTTGAAGTTTGAGCTTCTGGGTTGAAAATCAGTCTAGACATTTTATTCTCAGATTTTCCAGAAGAAAGTCAGATGGTAACTCTAACAGCATGTCAAATTTAAAACCTACATTGTTCTCACCTCATGACAGTCATTTAAGCAACATCCAAAGATAATTCAAAGGAATAAGGGAGCTAATTCTACTTTGTAAGAAAATAAATATTTCCTTAAAGTCCATTATAGGAGTTGGTGAAAAAAGAAAGATAAAACAATGCAGACTTTTAAACTGTTTGTTTAACTGCAAACGTAAAAAAAAACAGGGAATGTAAGAATTTTTACTCCTTTTTATTTTTTCACTTCTTACCATATATAGACATTCTCATATTAAAGCCAAAATCCCAAATTCTGGAGAAAAACATGGAGAAGTAAACAGAACAGAGGGCTTTGAATGAAAATAAGCAGGTTTGAGTTTTACTTGTACTTAAGTGATCGGGGCAAGCTGTTTTATCTGGGTGCTCATTCCTTCATTGCAAAAGGAACAGTGTTGTATAATGATCTAGAGGAACTTTCTGTGTAGAATACTCACTGATTCTATTTACAATTGAATGTGCAATCTTTTTTTTAACATAATAGATCCTGTAATGACTATTAATCACTTTAAAATAAAGAAGCAAGATAATTGAGGACTCAATTTGGATTTTGAGAAGGATTATAACCCAACATACAAATTATACTTCAACCAAATATCTCCATTTTATCTGGAGAGATAATACAAAGTAAATATAACAACATCACAAGGATACTCATGCATTGATAGTAAGCACATGAATTATTGTGGTCTAGTCAATTTGGAGGGAAATTTAGCCATAGTTAGTAAAGTTTAATATGCCATATTTGCTTTCTATTTCTACTATAAATTACTGCAAACTTTGTGTCTTAAAACAACATAAATTTGTTAGTTACAGTTGTAGTTCGTCATGACTCTCAGTGAGTTAATATCCACAGGGATGTGTTATGTTCTGGAGTTGAAGAGAATCTTTTTTCTATGCATTTTTCAAGCTTATAAGGGCCATTCACAGTCCTTGGCTGAAGGCTCCCTTCTTCTATCTTCAAGTCTAGCAACAACTAGTAGTGTTCAGATACTATCTCTCTGTTCCTCTATTCTCCCTCTACTTCCAGTTTCAAGAACTCATATAATTAGATTGGTCTCTCTTGAATAGACCAAGATAACATCCCTTTGGAAGATCATAAACTTTAATCACATTTCCAAAGTCTGTCTTGCCATGTAAAGTACATATTCACAAGTTCCAAGGACATCTTTGGAGGTGCTGTTTTTCTCCCTTCCATATGTTTATATATATGCAGTCTTTGAACTACTACTTCTATGGTTCACAGATACTATTGCAATTGTGCTTTAAGAGATAGAAATATGTTCATTGGAACCATTGTGTATATTATGAAAGGTTACATTTGATATACTGGCTATCTCTGGGAAACAGGACAGGGAAGGAAAAGGAAAAAAGACACATATGCAAGTCATAATATTTATACTTTTTAAAATTAGATATGTACATGTGTTTTCCTTAACATATTCGCTATACTTCTTATATTCTTTGAATATTTTACAGTAAGAATTGATAGGCTTTGAGGTTAGGATATTGAACTGATTAATGG
Source organism: Castor canadensis (assembly GCF_047511655.1). Classification (NCBI taxonomy): domain Eukaryota; kingdom Metazoa; phylum Chordata; class Mammalia; order Rodentia; family Castoridae; genus Castor; species Castor canadensis. Next base: position 48,413,388 of record NC_133390.1, read on the forward strand.
CATCCTATGGCAGGAACAAAAGCAGAACAGAGAAAAATACAAAATTAGGAGAATATTATTTGGGATTGTTGAAAAGGCTCTAGAATGAAAACCAGAAGATCTGATTTTTGATTTTGGCTCTATAACTGCCTGTCTCCATAACTTGGGCTATCACATCTCTGTTCCCCATCTTAGAAATGAGCAAGTTAAATCAGAGCATCAATAGGTCCTAATATAATCTATTTGTAATCCTAATATATTCTATCTGGTGGCCTTTATGCACATTATGATATAAAATATGGGTGGTTTGACAAAGTGCATCTTAAGATTGGCAAATACATCCAAGGAACTTGCACACATACACACACACACACACACACACACACACACACACACACACACATTACTCTACCTATATAAGCCCTGATTTTTACTTAAAACCACCCAGTCTTTTGGGGTTAAATGTTTGCTCCAGTGTTTGGACTTGGGAAAGTAACTACCAAAAGCAATCTGGAATAAAGTTTTGAAGTGAGATTGAGTTTGAAGCTCAGCTTTTTGTGGCCATCACAGGACCAAGTTTGGTTTCTCATCCACATGATATCCTTGGAGAACAGTCTCAGTGGTGACTGTTACAGTTCACCTCCAGAACATTTATCCTGCCCCCAAGAAGTCTATTTAATACCATAGAATTATCGTAACTGCCTGTCCTAATTTATGAACAGACAGCATTAGACTATGGGATAAATATTTCCTGGCAAAAAAAGATATGGCCATGCAAAATCCCAGCACTGATGAGTGATCTCCCTGCCTCTGCCAAAGTAGTCCCTTGGTCTACAGAATTCTGAAAGAATTCGCTTCACAGATGCTGTGGAACCTCACAAATGCTTCTTTTGTACTATGTGCAAAAGTAAACTCTAAGGACAGCACAGGTTTCTTACCTTGATTCATTTCTTTAGACACTACTTGGCATGTCATTGGGAGAGATGTCTTCTTCAATAAGAAGAAACCAGTTACTTCTGATGACATGAATTTTTGAGTACTACTCTGACTAGGACATGCATTGCCTAAGGCAGCAGGCTGGGTTCCTTGGCCCTTTTTTGAGCAGCCCTACTTTCATGTCTCAGTTACTCAACTTTGAGAACAGCCAAAAATTATCTCAAGCCAAGTTCTTCAGAAGCAAAAAGACAAAACAAAACAAAACAAAAACCACTGAGCAAGTCTCCCTTGCTTCAAGCTAGTAAAAGACTCTAGCCAGATATTGTATCTATCAAGTAATTTTAATAATTAAAAGGTGGACATATTAGATTGTTGTTCTCATTCTCTCTAATGTTAATGGCACATTCATACTGACCAGACCTATGTGGATTTATACTATATTTGCTTTTCTGTTCTGTATATATAACAATATTTCAGAATGTAGTTTGCGATCATGTATGTACTCCCAAAGACCTTTTGAAGTAGCTCCTTCATATATATATCATGATTATGTACTGTAGGAGAGAATATGGCAGATGTTGTATAATCCTCTCTTCATTCTTGTCCCTGCATTCTACCCATCTCCTAATTTATGTCCTCATATTCTTTGAGATGATAATGCTAACTCATTGAATGTTCATGTGGACAATTTGCACAAACCTTAGACCTCTGAGTTCTGTTATTTTTCTATTTTTATTCAACAACTCCATCTGTCACATTCTGGAATATCCCATCACACAAATTTCCATGAATTCTCAAAAACTTAAGTTTCTCACTCCCATCATGATCTGTAGCCTTTCTATCATACTTACTCTTAAACATTATTTTACCCTTTGGGGTTCTCTAATTCATTGTCTTTCTGATTTCCTTTTATTACTTTTGTTTGACATTTGCAGGTGAGGTTACACGATCCAATAATTGCTTAGGTAAAACTGTAACATATCTTGCCTCTTTTTCTCAGAAAACTCTAACCCTGTGTCAATTCAATTATCTGCTTTGAAAAGCATCTCACTATTAATTTATGATAAGGTAATCGAAAAACTTGTCTGTCTTTAGTCAACTTGCTCTCTCATGGTCTTCAAAGATTATTTCTAACTTTGTTTTCTATCCTTGCTGTGGTCTGAAAGGGTCCCTGTCTTCTAAATTCATAGGTTAAACCTAATTCCCAAGATTGTGGTATTAACAGGTGGGGCTTTTTGAAGTAGTTAGATCAAGGGGTTGCTATGAATGAATTCCCACCATTACAAAAAAGGCCCAAGGGAACATGTTTGCCCCTTCCATCAAGTGAGACCTGGCTGGACAGCATCTATGAGAAAGCAGTTCTTCATCAGACATTAGACCTGCTGGCATCTTGATGTTAGAATTTTCACCCTCTAGAACTGTGAGCAATAAATTTCTCTTGTTTATAAATTACTCAGATTGTGGTCTTTTTGCTTTAGTAGACCAAATGAACCAACGCAATCCTCAGGCATCTCAACTTCATACTATGACTATTTATTTTTAATAGATGATGCTTCACAGAGAAAAATAAAATTCACCTGAAAATGAATTAACTGAAGTCCTGACTGTCCAACCTAGAAACCTACCAGAACCTGCACATGTATTCTCTGGTCAGCTCCTCTAGCAGAGGGACCTCTCCTACCTAAAGTATCCCTTCCTTCCTTCACTTAGCCTCTGGGCTCCCACTCCTTGTGCTTTCTCCAGAAACTTTCATTACACTCTTTTTCCCTGGATTATCGATCTCCTACCTTATATTAGACCTTTCCCATCTTTGTCACCTAGTTTTCCAACCTTTATAACTATTTGTCATTTCAGTAAGACCAAACTTCTATGTTTGCTAGCCATTTGGGTTTCTCTTTCTACGAAGTTTCTAGTCATGTGCTTTACCCACATCTTTTTCTTACTGACGTATGGAATTTATTTGTTGATTCTAGATATAAATGGTCAGCTTATAAAATAAATATAGATATAAATAGTAGCTTTCATTGTAAATTTGTTTATGAGATCTTTTGTCATACAGGAATTTTCATTTTACTATAACCAAATTTAAAAGGTTTTTCTTTCATGTTTTTTGCTATTTTGTATCTTTTAAAAGATGCCTTGTCCTCTGATATAATGAAGATATACTTCAATGTTTTCTTTTGGAAAATTCAAAGTGCTACTTTTTTTACTTGGTTTTTAGTTCACATAGATTTTTCTACTTAAAGCTAAGAATCTAATTGCATTTCCTTCTTACAGCTAAACATCCAAGAAACATTTATTGAGTTGCCTGATTTATACTCAAAGATTTGCAAAAGAAACTTAGTCACCTACCAGATCTCAATATTTATGTAACTATAATGCTACACTTGATTTTTTTGGTTGATTTCCTACTCATATTCATTGTGCCATGGTACAATGGTTTTTGTATTTTTTTATATCTGCTAGGATGAGTTCCTGAACTAAATCCTTCTTCCTCACACTCTTTTTGACTTATGGTCTGATTATACTTTCATTTGAATTATTAGGTATCAATTTGTCAGGTTATGAAACATTTATTAGATTTTTAAAAAGAATTATACTGGATTTATAGACTAATTTTATGTTATTAATATTACTTTTGATCAATCATATTTTTATACATTTGTAGGATAAATTGTGATGTTTTGATATATGTAAACAATGTAGAATGATTCAATCAAGTTAATTAGGATATTTAGCACTTCACTGAACTATGGTCTCCCATGGGAAGATTTGAAATTACTCTCTTAGTTACTTTTAAATATGCAATACATTATTATTGACTATGGTCACACTGTGACCACACTGTGGATCTCAGGACACATTCTTCTTGACTATCTGAAACTTTGTACTCTTTGATCAATAACTTCCATTCCCTCCATTGCACCCTCTCCAGCCTCCAATAACCATCATTCTATTCTCTACTTCTACAAGCTCAGCTTTTCTAGGCTCCATGTGTAAGTGAGACACTGAAATATTTATCTCTCTGTACCTGGTTTATTTCATTTAGCATAATGTCCTCCATGTTGGTCCATGATATCACAAATGACAAGATCTTCCCCCTTGCCTCACTCTAAGGCTGAAAGTATTCCGTTAATACGTGCTACATTTCTTCATCCATTTATTTCTTGACGAATGCTTATGTTGCCTCCATATCTTAGCTGTGGTGGATAATGTTGCAATGAACATAGAAGTGCAAATATCCCTTCTATATATTGCTCTAATTTTCTTTGGATACATACCTAGAAGTTACATCATTAGGACATATTGTAGTTCTATATTTTTTTGCCATTTTCCATAATGAATGTACTTTCATTCCAAACAACAATGTGTGGGAATTCCCTTTTCTTTGCATTCTTGGCAGTACTTGTGATCTTTCATCTTTTTGGTAAAAACAATTTAACAGGTGTGAGGTTTTATTTCATTGTGGTTTTAATTTTTATTTCTCTAATGATTAGTGATGCTGAGCATTTTTCATATATCTGTTGTCATCCGTATGTCTTCTTTTGAGGACTATTTATTCACATCATTTACACACTTTTTAATTGGGATAAGTATTTGTGCTATTGACTTGCTTGAGTTCCTTATATTAACCCTTTATCAGATGTACAGTTTGCAAATATTTTCTTCCATTCAGTGGATTGTCTCTTCACTTGGCTGGTTGTTTGTTTTTGCAGAAAGTTTTGGTTTGATGTAACCTTACTTATCTCTTTTACTTTTGTTGCATGTGCTTTAAAAAATGTTGCCTATTCCAATGTCACAGGAATTTCTCCCTACATTTCCTTATAGTAATCTCACATGTTCAAGTCTTATTTTTAAGTCTTTAATATATCTTAAATTTATTTTTGTATATGGTGTGAGAAGAAGAGCTGATTTCATTCTTCTGCATGTGAGTAGTTTTCTCAACACCATTTGTTGAAAAATGTTCTTTTCTCATTGTGTGTTCTTGGTACCTTTGTCAAAATTCAGTTGAGTTCAAATGTGTAGATTTACTTCTGGGTTTTCTATCATGTTGCATTGATGGATGTATCTGTTTTTATGCTGTTTTAATTATATTTGCTTTATAATATGTCTTGAAATCAGGGTATGTAATGTCACCATCTTTGTTCTTTTGCTCAAAATTGATTTAGCTATTCAAGGACTTTTATGGTTCAATACAAATTTGAGTACTTTTTCTGTATCTAAGAAAATGGCATTGCAGTTTTGTTAGGGATTGCAATGAATCTGTAGATAATTTTGGCTAGTCTGTATATTTCACAGTGTTAATTTTTGTAAAATGTGACTATAGAACTATTTAGTTGTGCTGGGCACTGGTGGCTCACACCTGTAATCCTAGCTACTCAGGAGGCAGAAATCAGGAGGACTGTGGTTCGAAGCCAGCCCAGCAAATAGTTCATGAGATCCTATCCCTAAAAACCCTTCACAAAAATAGGACTGGTGGAGTGACTCAAGGTGAAGACCCTGAGTTCAAGCCCCAGTTAAAAAAAAAAAAAGAATTATTTAGCTGTAGAAATCATTTAACACATTTAATGTGTTGCTGAATTTGTTTGCTAATTTTTTCTTGAGGTTTTTTGCATTATAGATTAATTCTGAATAAATTGACACATTTATGATACTTCTGGTTCCTAGCTATAAATATGGTTTGCTGTCTTCATTTATTTAAGCCTTCTGTTTTGTATTTCAAGAATATATTATATTTTTATCTATGAAGTTACTGTGTATCTTTTAAATTTTGATTTAAATTGTTTAATTGTAAAAACTAAGAATGTATCTAATATCTTTGTAAATTATTTTAATACCACTCACAATTTGGTTGTTTATTTTCTTAGGTGTTCCATATATATGATTATTTATGAACAATGACATTTTTGTTTTCTTTGTTCATATGCCTCTTTTATCTTCCTTCCATTTGGCTAATTTTAAATTTATGTTAAATAAAAAGAACAGCTAGCTAGGTTATGGTGGGTCATACCTGTAATCCTAGCTACTCAACAGGCAGATACCAAAAGGATTGAGGTTCCAGGCCAGCATGGACAAAAGTTTAAAAACTTTATCAACCAATAAAGAGCAGGGCATGGTGGTGTGTGCCTGTAATTCAACCTACACAGAAGCATAAATAAAAGGATCTGTCCAGGACTGCACCAGAAATAAATGCAAGATCCTAGTCAAAAAATAACTAAAGCTAAAAAAGGCAAGGGGCACTCAAGTTGTAGAGCACCTGCAAAGCAAGCACAGACCCTGAGTTCAAACCCCAGTATTCCCAGAAATAAAAGGAATAACAATAAAGAGAATCCTTATCTGATTCCTAACTACTGTTAATTTTGTGGAGTATTGTCAAAAATATCAAGTTCAGGAAATTTTCCTTTTCAATTTGCTAGGATTTTTCACCTTTGAATGGATTGCAACTTTTATTCATATTTCATTTTTCATCTGTTGAGATGATATTATGGTTTCTATTTTTATTTTGTAATGAGTAAATCATAGTATTAAATTTTCTGATGCTAGATAATACTTGCACTGTGGGATAAGCTCTATATGTTAGAGTTATTTTAGTAGGTTGCTTGATTGGATTTGGTTTTATGTATTTTATGTTACAAACATTTTATGCTTCCAAATTTTGTTGTGCTCTTTTGTTTTTGTTGATACTGGGATCTGAACTCAGAGCTTCATGCTTGCTAGGCAGGCATGCTACCACTTGAGCCACTCCTCTAGCTGTACACTTCCACATTTTATATTTTCAATTGTTCTTGATATGCCCAACATGCATTACCAGTCTTTCTGACTTTAGCAATTATCATGGTATTAAATGGTATTCCATGTACTAGTGCAGTATAGTTTTGATGTACTTATCGCCCATTCACATTTTTCCCTTCTCAAGTGCCTATTCAAGATTTTTTATGTTGTTGTTTGCCTTATTTTATTAGCATATGATAACAGTATGGGGGGGCATATTATGAAATTTACATATGTGCTTAGAATATATCTTAATTAGATTCACCTCTTCCATGGTTCTCCCTCATCCCCTCTCCCCCTTCTTAGAAGAATTTCAACAGGTGTCATTATTCTATTTTCATTTTTTATTACAAAATACATCTACCATATTTGCCCTCCTTCACTCTTTTTTTTATGTCCTCTCTCCTCCCAATGGCATCCACCCCCAGAAAGAACTATTTTATAATTCCTGTCCTTCATTTTTAAGAGTATATTGATAGTTTCGTCTTCACATTATAGGTAGATAGTGCTTTAATCAAATTAGCCTCCCTATTATTTACTTTTGCTGTCACCCTGCTCCCCCATTATTCAACAGTTTATATTACAGTATCTTGAGATATATATATATATAATCTTTCCTTTTCTTGCTTCCCTTAGCCTCTCAGACAGACCCACTACTAATATAGTCATGTTCTCTTTCTCTATACAATATATATTTATATATGTATATATTGATATATATATAAGATCATATATGTATTTATAGGTACATTAATCTTACAGGTCTAGGGCTTCCACATGTGACCTTTGACCTTTGAGCCTGGCTCACTTTGCTCAAGATGATGTTCTCTGGTTCCATCCATTTACCTGCAAATAGCATAATTTCATTCTTCTTTATCACTGAATAATACTCCATGATATGTATATACCACATTTTTCTTAATCCATTCATCAGTTGTTGGGGCATCTGGGTTGTATCCAAAGATTGGCTAGTGTGACTAGTGCTGCAATAAACATGGTTGCACAAGTGGCTCTACTGTATCCTGGAGCACATTCTTTCTGGTATATGCCCAGGAGTAATATAGTTGGATTTTACAGTGGTTTTATTTTTAATTTTTTGAGGAACCTCCATACTGCTTTTCATAGCAGTTGTACTAATTTACATTCCCACTGACAGTGCATAAGAGTTCCTTGACAGCATTTGTTGTTGTGTTTTAAATGATAGCCATTCTCACTAGAATGAGGTGAAATCTCAGTGTCATTTTGATTTGCATTTTGTTTATGGCCAAAAATGTCAAGCATTTTCTCATGTGTTTATTGCCCATTTTTACTTCTTCTTTAGAAAATTGTCAGTTTGCTTCATGTGACCATTAATTCAGTGGGTTGTTGATAGTTTGTGGGATTAGTTTTTTTGAGTTCCCTATATATTCTGGTTATTAATTCCTTGTCAGATGTATAGCTGGCAAAGATTTTCTCCCACTCTATATGCTGTTTCTTCAGTCTAGTGACCATTTCCTTTGATGTGCAGAAGCTTTCTCATTTCATGCAGTCCCATTTGTCAATCCTTTTTCTTAATTGCAGGGCTAATGGAGTTCTATTCGTAAAGTTATTACCTATGCCTATGTGAACCAGTGTATTCTGTATTTGTTCCTGAAGTAGTTTCACCGTATCTTATCTTACATTAAGATCTTTGATCACTTTGAATTGATATCAGTCTGAGGTTAGAGTCTGAGATCTAGTTTTAGTCTTCTGTATAGAATGGACACCTTTGCCTCATTCCTGATTTTAAAGAAGATGGCTTCAGTTTTTGCACATTTAGTATGATGTTGGCTATAGGTTTGTCATGTATAGCATTTATAATGCTGAGGCATGTGTTTTCTATTCCTAGTTTCTTCAGAGCTTTTATCATGGAAGGATGTTGGATTTTGTCAAAGGCTTTTTCTGTATCTATTGAGATGATAATGTGGTTTTTGTCCTTGATTCTGCTTACGTGTTGTATTACATTTGTTGATTTGCATATGTTGTGCCATCATATAATCCCTGGATGGAACCTATTGATCATGATGTATGATCTTTTTATGTGTTGTTTCATTCTGTTAGTAAGTGTTTTATTGAGGATTTTTGCATCTATGTTCATTAGGGAGATTAGCTTATAACCTTTTTGTAGTGCATTCTTTTCTGGTAATATGGGCTTCATAGAATGAGTTTAGTAGTACTCTTTCCTTTTGCATTTCATGAAATAGTTTGAGAAGCACTGGTGTGCTTTAAAGTTCTGATAGAATTTACTAGTGAATCTATTAGGACCTGGTCTTTTCTTTGTTGGGAGGTTTTTATAAATATCTCGATCTCATCACTTGTTATAGTTGTTTGAGTTGTTAATGTCTTCTTGGTTCAATTTTGGTATGTCATATGTGCCAAGATATTTATCTGTTTCTTCTTCATTTTCCAGTTTTCTCAAGTATAGGTTTTCACAATATTCCCATTCAATCTGAATTTCATTGGTGTCTGTTGTAAAGCTCCTTTTCCTTCTCTGATTAATTTGGGTTTTATCCTTTCTTCTTTTGGTTAATTTGGCTAAAGATTTGTTGATCTTTTTTTTTTTTTCAAAGAACCAACTTTTTGTTTCATTGATTTATAGTATTATTCTTTTGGTCTCTAATTCATTGATTAATGCCCTAATTTTTATAATCTCTTCCATGGATTACTTTTTGGTTTGGTTTTCTCTTGTTTTTCTAAGTGTTTGAGGTGCATCAACAGATTATTTATTTGAGATGTCTCTAATTTTCTGATGTGAGCAATCATGGCTATAAAATTCCCTCTTAAGACTGCCTTTCCTGTGTCCCACAGGTTCTGGTAAATTGTGTCCTCTTTTTCATTTGAATCCTGGAATTTGTTAACTTCTTTCCTAATTTCTTCAATGACCCATTTATTACTCAAAACTGTGTTGTTCGCTCTCCATGAGTTTGAATGGATTTTGTGGTTTTTCCATGCTAACTACTGATTTCTAATTTTATTCCAATTTTGTCTGTTAGGATACAGGGGATTATTTTGATTTTTTTGTATTTATTGGCATTTGCATTATGACCAAGGATGCAATCTATTAGAATAATCTCAGACCTTTCAGCAAAAACCCTAAAAGTCAAGAAATCATGGAGCAAGATAATTTAAGCCCTGAGGAAGAATACCTACCAACAAGAATACTATGTCCAACAAAGTTATCCTTCAAACTCAACAGAGAAATAAGGATCTTTCAAGACAAGGAGAAGCTAAAGCACTTCATGTCCACCAAGCCCACATTACAAAGGATACTCAAGGGAATAATTCACGTGGAAGAGAATTAAAAATAATCACAAATACAAGAGACCAGTAAATAAAACTCAAAAGGGAAACTGACAACCCATGAGCAAGCATGATCATCTCAGTAAAACAGCAAAACCCAAAGATGAACAAAGCCAAAAGTGTATTCTATCCAAAAGATTACACATTTTTCTCAGAATCCAATAAAACTTGTTGCTTGCCTTTTTATTTGAGATTTGGAGAAGTTCTCTCTGTATGTATCCTATATGAGCTCCAGAAGCTATGACATTTCATCTATGTCTGAAAATGAGAGTATTTTCTATCCTATTCCTGGAAGATGTGTTTTGCTTCTCCCCTAAAACAAGGATCTTTTCCCTGGCTAGAAAAGAGTATCATTTTCTGCTCCTTGTTCAGTATTAAGGATTTTGTTTCATATGGAAACAATGGGTATCAAGTCACAGTTAGAAAGGAGTGAGAACCTCTTGTGTTTTAATATACACTGTACATTTAAAAGAGCTAAAAGATCTTTAACTTATTCTTGCAACCTAATCTTAAGATAATTTTTAAATAAAATTTAAAACTACAAAAAAAGAGCCAAAAGGATGTTGAAAGTTTTTATTATATAAATGTAATGTGTTTGAAGACATAAATACAATTAACCACCAAGAAATGCCCTCCCTACGTTTTTGCCATGCCCAAATCTTCTTGCAAGGATCAATTTGGTAAAGATCTAATATAGAAAAAAATTAAAGAGCTTTTAGGTTACTAAATTTTGAACTGATGAAATTCTAAATTGATGTACTGGGCCATGATTAGCTTCATTGAATTAATTGAAATTTTAATTGTTTACTTCTCACCTGTCTTCTCTTGCTTGAATAGTTTGTGCATGTCCATCTGTCTTGGAAGCATATGTTAACATTTGGAACTCTGCTCCAATGTTGCTTTGCAATCTCAGCTCTGTGATAGATCTAAGGAAAGTTAAGATTTTCCATTGTTGGCGTGGGAGCAAGTTATCTTCTGCTTTCTACATATTAAGCATAAGTGGAACACCTTCTAATAGTTTTAAGTGACATTGTATTATATCTGCATTTCAATCTCAAGAAAATGAACATTTTAATAATATTGAACATTCTAGTTCGTAAGTATGATATATCTGTATATTTACTTAGGTCACAGTTAATTTCTCTCTGTAATGTACTTTACAGTTTTTACTATAGAAGTTTGAAACTTCTTTTTGTTATGTTTTTCTCTGGATGTTTTGTTTTTGAATGTTATTTAGGTAACATGTCTTAAAGTTTAATTTCCAAATTGTTCATTATTGGCATATAAAAACTAATTTGATTAAATTGCTCATGAACTTGTGAACTTTTAAAAATTGTTTCTTTTTTTATTTGTTTATTCACATATGCATACATTATTTGAGCCATTGCCCCCCCCCACCTCACTTCCAGGCAGAACCTGTTCTACCCTTATCTCTCATTTTGTTGACGAGAAGAGATAAGAAATAATAAGAAAGACAAAGCATTTTGCTAGTTGAGATAAGGTATAGCTATACAGAGAGATTCCTAGCAATGCTTCCATGTACAAATGTGTTACAACCCAAGTTGATTCATCTCTACCTGACCTTTTCACTAGTTCCTGATCCCCTTCCCATATTGACCTCTGTCACTTTAAAGTTTCTGTATTAGCTCCTCTGCAGTGAGGACATAATACATTTTCATGTTTTGGGTTTCCTGCCTATCCCCATACCTCCTGTATGTGCTCTCCCCTTAGCATGTGATCAAAGTCCAACAACATTGCTGTATTTGCCCTAGATCTAAAGTCCATATATGAGGGAGAACATATGATTTTTGGTCTTCTGAGCCTGGCTAACCTTGCTCGGAATGATGTTCTACAGTTCCATCCATTTACTTGCAAATGATAAGATTTCATTCTTCTTCAGGGCTCACTAAAATTCCATTGTGTATCAATACTACATTTTCTAAATCCACTTGTCAGTAGCGGAGCATCTTAGCTATTTCCATAATTTGGCTATTGTGCATAGTGCTTCAGTAAACATGGGTTTGCAGGTGCCTCTGGAGTGACCTGTGTTGCATTCCTTTGGGTATATCCCCAGGGTTGGGATTACTGGATCATATGGCAGATCTATGTTTAAATTTTTAAGAAGCTTCCATATTTTTTTCTAGAGTGGTTGCACCAGCTTGCATTCCCACCAGCAGTGTACGAGGGTTCTTTTTTCCCAACATCCTCAGCAGCGCTTGTTATTGGTGGTGTTTTTGTTGATGGCTATTCTAACAGAGGTGAGGTGGAATCTTAGTGTGATTTTGATTTGCATTTCCTTTATGGCTAGAGATGGTGAGCATTTTTTCTTGTGGTTTTTGGCCATTTGAATTTCTTCTTTTGAGAAAGTTCTGTTCAGTTCAGTTGCCCATTTCTTTATTGGTTCATTGGCTTTGGGAGAGTTTAGTTTTTTGAGTTCCCTGTATATTCTGGTTATCAGTCCTTTGTCTGATGTATAGCCGACAAATATTTTCTCCCACTCTGTGTGTGGTCTCTGCAGTTTAGAAACCATTTCTTTTGTTGTGCATAAGCTTTTTAGTTTTATGAAGTCCCATTTGTCCATCCTTTCTCTTAGTTGCTGAGCTGCTGAGGTTCTATTGAGAAAATCCTTGCCTATACCTATTATTTCCAGAGTATTTCCTGCTCTTTCATGTACTAACTTCAAAGTTTCAGGTCTGATATTAAGGTCCTTGATTCATTTTGAGTTGATACTAGTACAGGGTGGTAAACACGGATCTAGTTTCATTTTTTTACAGACGGATAACCACTTCTCCCAGCAACATTTGTTGAAGAGGCTATCTTTTCTCCATTGTATATTTTTAGCACCTTTGTCAAAAACAAGGTGGAAATAGCTATGTGGATTCATCTCTGGGTCCTATATTCTGTTCCACTGGTCTTCAAGTCTGTTTTTGTGCTAGTGCCATGCTGTTTTTATTGCTGTTGCTTTGTAATATAGTTTGAAGTCAGGTATTGTGGTTCCTCCAGCATTGCTCTTTTTGCTGAGTATTGCCTTGGCTATTTGCAGTCTCTTGTGTTTCCAACTGAACTTTAGGGTAGAGTTTTCAATCTCTGTGATGAATGTCATTGGGTTTTTGATGGGAATTGCATTAAACATGTAGATTGTTTTTTGTAGTAGAGCCATTTTTACTATATTGATTCTGCCAATCCATGAGCATGGGAGATCTCTCCACTTCCTGTAGTCTTCCTCAATCTCTTTCTTCATGGGTTTATAGTTGTCCTTGCAGAGGTCATTCACATCCTTTGTTAAGTTTACTCCTAGGTATTTAATTTTTTTGAGACTATTGTAAATGGAATTGTTTTCATATATTCTTCCTCAGTTTGTTCATTATTGGTATATAGAAAAGCTAATGATTTATGTAAGTTGAGTTTGTATCCTGCCACCTTGCTGTAGCTGCTTATGGTGTCTAGGATTTTTTGGGTAGAGTTTTTGGGTCTTTAAGGTATAAGATCATATTGTCTGCAATTAGGGATATTTTGACAGTTTCTTTACCTATTTTGTATTCCTTTTATTTCTCCATCTTGCCTAATTGCTGCTTCAATTTCATTTTCTGTTATAGATCAATTCAGGTGATTAATATCTTCTTGGTCAATTTTGGATGGTCATAAATATCTAAAAATTTGTCCATTTCTTTAAGATTTTCAAATTTATTAGAATATAGGTACTCAAAGTAGTCTTTGATGATTTCCTGGATTTCTGTGGTGTTTGTGGTAATCTCCCCTTTTGCATTTCTGATTTTACTGATTTGGGTTTTTTCTCTCATCATTTTAGTCAGGGTTCCCAGGGGTCTGTCAATCTTATTTTTTTTTCAAAGAAACAGCTTTTTCTTTCATTGATTCTTTGTGTGGCTTTTTGGTTTCTATTTCATTGATTTCGGCCCTTATTTTTATTATTTCTCTCCTTCTATTTGTTTTGGGATTTGCTTGTTCTTGTTTTTCTAGGAGTTTGAGATGTAGCATGAAGTCATTTGTTTGAGATCTTTCTGTCCTTTTAATATATGCACTCATGGCTATAAACTTTCCTCTTAGGACTGCCTTTGCTCTGTCCCATAGGTTCTGGTAGGTCATGCTTTCATTTTCATTAACTTCCAGGAACATTTTAATTTCCTCTTTTATTTCATCAATGTCCCATTAATCCTTGAGCAATGTGTTGTTCAGCTTCCAATTGTTTGTATATTTTCTGCTGTTGTTTTTGTTGTTGATTTTTAGTTTTAATGTGTTGTGATCAGATAGAATGCATGGAATTATTTCTATTTTCTTATATTTTCTGAGGCTTGCTTTGTGCCCTAAGATATAATCAATTTTGGAGAAGGTTCCATGGGCTGCTGAGAAGAATGTATATTGTGTGGATGTTGGATGAAATATTCTGTAGACATCAGCTATGTCCATTTGATCTATGGTGTGATTTAGTTCTCAAGTTTCTTTATTGATTTTCTGTTTGGATGACCTATCTATAGGTGATAGGGGGATATCAGTGTCTCCCACTAGCACTGTGTTGGTGTCTATATATGTTTTTAAGTCCTTCAGAGTATGTTTAATGAAATCGGGTGCATTGATGTTGGGTGCATATAGGTTGATAATTGCTATTTCCTTTTGGTGTAGTTCTGATTTTATTAGTATAGAGTGTCCTTCTTTATCTCATTTGATCAATGTAAGTTTGAAGTATACTTTGTCTGAGATAAGTATTGCTACTCCTGCCTGTTTCTGGGGGCTGATGGCTTGGTAAATCTTCCAGCCTTTCACCCTAAGTCAGTGCATGTTTCTGTCAATGAGATGGGTCTCTTTTAAGCAACAGATTGTTGGATCTTCCTTTTTAATCCAGTTTGCCAAATGGTGCATTTGATGGGGAAATTAAGTTCATTAACATTCAGTGTTAGTATTGATAGGTATGTTGTGATTCCTGTCATTTAGTTGTTTTTGTTGTTTATGGGTTTGATTGTGTGTAACTGAATCAATGTTACTCTACTTTCTTGCCTTTTCTTCTTCTGTGGTTTGGTACTGCCTGTCCTTTCATGGTTTTGTTTGCTTTCATTTTCTGTGTGCAGAATTCCTTGAATTATCTTTTGCAGTGATGGCTTTGTAGTCATATATTGTTTTAATTTCTGCTTATCATGAAAGACTTTTATTGCTCCATCTATTTTGAATGATAGTTTTGCTGGTTTGAAGTTATTTTCATTCAGTGCCCAGAAGACCTCACTCCATTCTCTTCTTGCTTTTAATGTTTCTGTTGAGAAATCTGCTGTGATTTTGATGGATTTACCTTTGTATATTATTTTCTTTTTCTCTTACAGCCTTCAGTATTCTTTCTCTATTCTCTGTGCTTGTTGTTTTAATGATAATATGTCATGAGGTAGTTCTATTTTGGTCAAGTCTGTTTGGTGTCCTGGAGGTTTCCTGTACCTAAATGGGTGTAGTTTTCTCTAGATTTGGGAAATTTTCTGTTATTATGTTGTTGAATATATTATGAATTCCTTTTGCTTGCACTTTTTCTCCTTCTTCAATACCCATAATTCTCAGTTTGGTCTTTTGATGGAGTCAGTGAGTTCTTGCCTATTCCTTTCACAGGTCTTGAGTTGTTTGATTAATAGCTCTTCAAATTTTCCTTTAATTTCCATTTTTTCTTCAAGTTCTGAGATTCTGTCTTTCATTTGTTCTAGTCTGCTGGAGTGGCTTTTCATTGTGTTTTTGTTTCTGTTTTGTTCTTTTTTCAAAGGTTTTCCATGTCATTGGTCATCTCTTTATTATTATCTATTTTTGTCATTAATTCATTTATCTCCCTATTTATAGTGTTTCTTGTTTCACTTTGGTGTTTATTTAGGGCTCCTATTATTTCCTTTATTTGTTCCTGTGTGTTCTCATATTCTTTATTTTTGGTGTCTTGAAATTTTTTGAGTGTCTCTTATACATTTTGGTTAACAGTGTCTAGTATCATCTTCATGAAATTCTCAGTGATTACTTGCATGATATCTTTTTGAAGGGTGTTCTTGTGGACATTGTTTTGTTCCTTGGCATCATTTATCTTTTTTTTGTTGGAGTCTGGAACTAGGTATCCATTTTCTTCATTTCCCTCTGAATCCTGTATTGAATTTTTTTTTGGGGGGGGAGAATGGTTTCCATCCCTTTTTCTTCTTCCCATTGTTCCTGTTGGTATTATATTATTGTTCTTGATAGGATACTTAGTGGTTTCAGTCACCTGTTTTCTTTCCCTTGGTTTATTTTGTTTTGTGGCTGTATTAGGTTTTTAGCTAATTGTGTGTGTGCTGTTTCTGTCCCTGGTTTGAGTGTAATTTAGTATTAACTAAATCACAGTGATAAAAACAAACAAAATAAATAAAAAACCCAAAGAAATCAATGGCAAGAGATAAGCAAACAGACAAGAAACAAACAAGCAAACAAAAACTCCAGGTTCAGGATTAATAGAATTTCAGTCTTAGTTTGAGTTCTGGTGTTACTCCTCCAGTATTCAGTCCTGGTGTTGGTATTTAAGCAGAAGCTCTGTCTTAGTCTTCCCAGGTGGTTGGCCTGTGGGTAAGTTTTTTTTTTTTTTTTTTCCCTTCTGTCTTTCAGCAGCTGCTTATTGGTCAGCTTCTCCTCCAGTGAGCTGAGGCAGCTCTGCAGTGTATTAGTTGTCCTGCTTTGGAATTGGCTTATCTCTGTGCTTGCTTAGGAGGGACTTGTGTCCTTGCCTCGCCCCCTTTCTCTGGGGCAATGGCAAGGCCAGTGACCCATCAGCTGGCTGCCTCTGTCAGCATGTTGTGATGGTTCACTCTTTGTTCCTCAACACTGCAGAGCTGCCTGCAGTGCTCAGGGACTGGGCCCTGTAGTCTGCCACCTTCACTCCTTCCCACTTCAGGCAGTGGCTTATCACCTGCCTGCTGTTGGTCCTCCTGCCATTTGTTTACTGATGGTTCATGCACAAGTTCAGCTCCTTGCTCCTCCCCCCTTCTCCAGTGCTCTTTCAGCACCCCCTGCCCCCTCTGCTGTGCACTAGTTTTCAGTTCCATTGTTTATTCAGCTTTTTTTGTTTTGTTTTGTTTTGTTTTGTTTTGTTTGCAGGGGAGGATCAGTCTGTCTCCGGGGGGAAAGGGGGTTTTATGCTGGTTTATCCCAGGGGTGGCTGAGGGATACTGCATGATGCTTGGCTCTCCCCTGTTTGGTCTGCCAAAGGTCTCCCAAGCACGTTTGGAGCTGGTGGCAGCAGTGTGGGAGTGGTGTCCCATCTGTTCTCTCAGTGTATTGAGGCTTGGAGAAGCCTTCCACAGGCTAGGGGTTCAGAGTGCCAAAGTTTCAACTCTCCCTGATGCTTCACCTCCACCAAGCATAGCTCCAGCATCTCAGCAAGGTCCCTGATTTCATGGAGCTCATGCTCTCTGCATCTGTGCTCCAGTCACCATTTTGGATCTAAAAATTGCTTCTTGCTTCTACTACTTTGGGGGAGATAAGTTGAGATTTTCAGTGAAAGATTCATGTTACTTGCAATAATTTTACTTCAACTTTTTCATTTATGTGGGCTCCATCATCCTCCAGCTTTTCATGCCTGTGGCACTGGCTATAATTTCTAGTACAATGCTGAATAGAAATGGTGAGAGTGCATAGGGAGAAAGTGTACAATAATTATATTTCATCATTAAGTATGTTATTGGAGTAGATCTTTTAATTGATTACTCATCAGATTAAGAAGGTTCCCTTCTAGTCCTAGTTGCTGCAAATTTCTACATGATTGAGGGTTATATTTTTTCAAGTGTTTTTGTCATCTACTTAAATGATCATAGGATTTTCTTCTTTATTGTGGTAATATGATTTGTTTTTAATGTTAATCTAATCTTTCATTCCTGGTAAAGCTCTAGTTGTTCACAATATATTAGGTTAAACTCACTAATATTTTGTTAAAGATTCATGTCTATGTTCATAAGAGATACTCATTTTATTTTCTTGCTATAGCTTTGTCAAATTTGGAAGCAGGATAATGCTAATCTTATAAAACTAGCTGATTGAGTTTTTAAGTTCTTTCAGGTATAAGATCATATCTGCAAATAGGGACAATTTGACTTCTTCCTTCCTTGTTTGAATCCCTTGTATTCTTTCTCTTATTTCTCTGGCTAGGAATTCTAACAGTATTCTGAATAAGAATGGGAAAAGTGGACAACCTTGCTTATTCCTCATTTTAGAGGAAATGGCTTCAGTTTTTTTGTGATGTCAGCTATAGGTTTGTCATATATAGCCTTTGTAATGTTGAGAAGCACACTTTCTCTTCCTATGTTCTTCAGAGCTTTTATCATGAAAGGATGTTGAATTTTGTCAAAGGCTTTTTCTGTATCTATTGAGCTGCTGATGTGCTTTTGTCCTTGATTCTATTTATGTGTTTCATTATACCTGGAACGAAACCTACATGATCATGGTGTATGACCTTTTTAATGTGTTGTATTCTGTTAGCAAGTATTTTATTGAGGATTTTTGCATCTATGTTCATCAGGGATATTAGCCTATAAACTTTTTTTGATGTGTCTTTACCTGGCTTTGGTATTGGGGTAATACTGGTTTCATTGAATGAGTTTGGTAGTATTCCTTTCTTTTGTACTTTATAGAATAATTTGTGGAACACTGATGTTAGTTTTTCTTTAAACCTCTGGTTGAATTAGGCAGTGAATCCACCCAGACCTGGGCTTCAGAGAGAGCAAGATTATATCAGTAGTTCTATCTGAGGGTATTACAGGAGACAAGAGAGGGAAAGAAAACATTACAGTATAACAAATGTTGAAAAATCCATTCTACATATGAATATAGTATAACATAATGCATTGTACACTGTTAAGTAATAAGGGAACATGGTAATATAGAAAGAGTAAGTAATAAGGATTATTATTATTAAGAACAATGTATAAAAGTCTGAAATGCCAAGGTAAAACCCCCTTTATTTTCAATATACACTTTAAAAAAAGATGGACAGGAAAGCAGGTCTTTTCAGGGGGTGGGTACCAGGGAGGAGAAAGGACATAAGGAAAGGGTGAGTGAGGGTGTATGTGGTGGATGCATTTTGTATTCATATATGAAAATAGAAGAATGAAATCTGTTGAAATTGTACTAGGCAGGGAGGGAGGAGGAAGGAGAAAGATGGAGAGAGTTAATCTAGCTAAGATGTATTGTAAGCACATATCACAATGTATTCTCTTGTACTATTATATGTTAATAAAAAAGTAAAATTTAAAACCATCTGAGATGTAATCTGTTATTCTCTGTTTTCTAAAATAGTATTAAAATGTTTGTATTTTTTTCTTAAACATATAATCAAATTTATTTGTGAAACTAATAAGAGCAGGTAATGGAAAACATCTTATGAAAAAGCTTTTTTATTACAAATTCAAATTCTAATAGATATTCAAGTTTTTCTTTTTTCATCAGTTATTTTGGGTAGGTAGGTATTTTCAAGGAATGTTTCTATTTCATACAAGTTGTCATAGTTTTGGCATAACATTTTCATATCCCTTTATTGTTTTCTTAACATCTGTATGATCAGTAATGATGATACCTCCTTTAGTGTCAATGTTGAAAATTTGTGTTTTCTCTTTTGGTCACACTAGAGATTTATACATCTTATTAAACTTTTCAAAGAAGCAATTTTATTTTTCACTTATTTTTACTCTTTAGGGGTTTTATTTCACTGACATTACCTAAGTTTTAATAATTCCTTTCTTCTTACTTAGAGTTTCATTTGCTTCTATTTTCTAGATTTTCAGGTAAAAGTGTTGCTAATGTTTAGGGTGCTACAGATGTTCTTTGGTTCTGGGGTACAATATCCAAGGTTAGGATGATCCCCCAGGTACAACAAAAGAATCATGAAGAGTAGGAAGAAAGTAAAGATTGATTAATTAAGAAAGCACAATTATTCCTCAAGAGGTGAGGCGGGAAGTTAAATAAGAATCAATTGTATGGAAGCTGTTGGGGCTTGGGATTTTTTCCAGTACACTATAGTTACTGGGTGGTGTGAAATTAGGGCCCTCCTCAAATGGTTTATCCATTCCACAGAAGATGCTCAGATATGGGAAGGTGTGCACCTGGGCATTTGATCCGTTTAGTCCTTTGAGTTAACCTTGATTTGGAGAGTGATCTCCATAAGTATATAAGTATAAGTACATTATCTTAATCATTGTCCTAGGGTTTAGGCCATCTAAGGTTTTAGGATGGAATCTTATAGCACAGGGAATTCCCTCATTCTTGTTAATGGCCTACCTATCTGTCTATGCTAACAAATCTTGAATAAACTAGGAATAGAAGAAACATACTTCAATATTATAAAGGTTGTATATGATAAACCTATAGCCAACTTAGAACTAAATGGAGAAAAACTGAAACCATCGCCTCTAAAGTCATGAATGAGACAAGGTTGTCTACTCTCCTTAATCATTTAATGTAGCACTTGATTTCTTAGAGCTATCCTCAGCAAAAAGAGCAATGATGGAGTTATCACAATAACTGATTTCAAATTATACTACAAAGCCATAGCAACAAGAATAGCATGGTACTGGCACAAAAACAGACATGTAGACCAATGGACTAGAAGATCCAGAAATAAGCCCACATAGCTACAGTAATTTGATTGCTGATAATGACAAAAATAGACAGTCTTTTCAATAAATGGTATTGGGAAAATGGGACATCCATATGTAGAAGACTAATCCCTCACCCTAAAAAATTAATTCAAATTAGATCAATTATGTAAATGTAAAGCTTAAAACTCTGAAACTACTAGAAGAAGACATGAGGGAGACCTTTGGAAATATAGGCGTAGGTAATGCCTTTGTGAACAGCACTTCAATTGATCAAGAAACAAGTGCATGAAATGAAATGGGATTTATCTGCTAAAAACTTTCTCACAGCAAAGGAAAGTATTGTCAAAATCAAGAGACAGCTTACAGACTAGGAGAAAATCTATGACAGTTACTCATCAGATAAAGTATTAATATTTGAAAATATAAAGAGCTCAAAAATTTAAACACAAAAGGATGAACAATCCAGGTAATAAATGGTCAAATACCTGAACAGAGTGTTCTCAAAAGTACTACAAATGATTAATAAATGCATGAAGAAAAGGTCAACATCCTTAACTATAAAGGAAACACAATCAAAACTATGCTGAGAGTCCATCTCTCCCCAGTCAGAATGCTATCATCAAGAAAACAAATAACAATAAATGTTAGTTATGATTCAGAGGAAAAGAAATGCTTACACATTATTGGTGGAAATGTAAATTAGTGAAGCCACTGTGGAAATCTGTATGGAGTTCCCTCATATAACTAAAAATAGAATTGCCATATGATCTTACCATATCACACTGAAACATGTAAGTCTGCACAGAATAGAGGTAACTGCACACCCATGTTTATTGTGGCACTATTCATAATAGCCAAACTATGCAATCAGCCTAGGTGTCCATCAACTGATGAATGGGTAAAGAAAATGTGATATATGTATGCATGTAAATATGTATTTTATATATATATGTATGTATGTAAATATGTATTATATATATATATATATATATAATTCATCCATAGAGAAGAATGAAATTATATCATTTACAGGAAAAGAGACAGAACTGGAATTATCATGTTAAGTCAAATTAGCCAGTCTGAGAAATACAAATGTGGCATGTTCTCTCTCATATATGGATTCTAGACCTAAAAAGAAAAAAATATGAATGACAGGAGTATAAAGTCAGAGGGACTATTGGGGAGGGGGAACTTGCAGAAGTGAGGAGGGTTAAAGGAGGAGTGCTGACTATGATATAAGTACTTCTTATTCATGCACAAAAATAGAGTAATAAAACCCACTAAAACTGTCTAATAGGGAGAGGGTTAAAATATTAGTTATTCTATAGTTACTCTGTCCCAATGTGATATCCCATGAAGCTATTTAAATTTAAATAAATTAAAGTTAAATAACATTAAGATTTAGTCCCACAGCAACAATAGCCATTTTTGAAATGCTCAATGACCACCTTTAGGTGGGAATCACATTTAGATAATGTAGTTAAGAGTATATTTCTGTCACTGTAGTATATTCAAGTGGACAGTACTATCCTAGAGAGTACAATATGCAGTTTTAACTTGTCACAGGCTACTTCAACTCATATAATCGTACTTTAAATACCATAAGAATATGACAAAAGGAAAGCTTCTGTTTTATGCTTCATTAACCTATTGTTATAACATTTTTATAGATACAACTACCACCAGAATACATTATAATTGTTACTATCTTTGCACTAAATAAATATAAATTTAATTAAGTATTATAAATAAAATTATTATAAATAAATATTTATAATTTTATTTGTTTCTGTCCATATATGAAACAGAATATCCCCAAAATGTCTACTCTCTAGTATGTAAAACCTGTGAATGTATTACATTGCATTTGCAATGAAAAGATGACTTTGCAAAAGCAATTAATGTCATGACCCTTAAAATAGGGTAGCCATCCTGAATTATTGATGTGGATACAATGAAATCAATTGAGCTTTCAAAAATGGGGATGTTCTTTGACTAGAAGCAGAAGACAGATACAGCAGAGGAGGAGGAAGGGAAGTGGTAGAAGGGGCATTCAAAGATGTCAAGTGTGAGAAATATTTGATGCATTATAACTGCTCCTAACAGGCATAATCAAAATGCAAAGCCAGAGAAGACTCTTGGAGCTAAGAATAGCCCACAAGATACTTGATTATGAGGATTATTCCCAGAGCCTGACTCTCAATGACAGCTTAGATGAATGGCATCTTGATTTGTGCCTTATGAAACTCAGAACAGAGAAGTCAGATGAGATGAGGAACCATGAGATAATAAGTTCTATTTAAGCCACCAAGTTTTCAATAATTTATTATGACAGAAATAGAAAAATTTTGTTACATATATGCATATACATGCATGCGTGTATGTGTGTATATATAGTCTCTTATCTTTACCCATAAAATTTTTAGTTTTTGCTTTATTAGATCTTGGTTTCCTTATGGTATCACATAAGGATATTCCAAATATTTTATTCTTTAGTGCAGTTCATCCAGAGACAAATTTCTCACCTTTTGTTCTTCATCTGAAAAGTTTTTATTTTAATTTTTCTCCATTCTGAAGCATCTTTTCATTAAAGATAGACTTCGAGTTTGATGGATTTTCTTTCAGGATTGTAGAGATATTTTACTAGCAACAAGCCACCATTTCTGTTGTTTCAGTATGTGTGAGTTGTTAGGATTGTTTTTCTTTATTTACTGGTAACCAGTATTCTACTCTCAACTTCTATGAGAACACCATTTTTAGATTCCACATATGAGTGAGATCATGCAGCATTTGTATTTTTATGCCTGGCCTACTTCACCTGAAATAATCATCTACAGTCTTATCTATGTTGTTGCAAATGACCTAATTTTATTTTTCCTATGGTATAATAGCATTCCATTGTATATACATATATATGTATATATATGCCATATTTTCTTCATCCATTCAGTTGATAGATCCTTAGGTTGATTTCATTTCTAAACTATTGTAAATTGTGCTGTAGTATGTGTGCAGATGTCTCTTCAGTCCTTTGATTATATTTCCAGTAGTGGGATTATTGGACCATATGTTAATTTTTTTTTAATTTTTAAGGCACTTCCATGTTATTATCCATAATGGCTAAATTGATTTACATTCCCACCTAAAGTGTGCAAGGTTTTCTTTTCTTCACATCTTCATCAACATCTTCCATCCTTTGTCTTTAGAAAATAGCTGTTATAACTTAACTGATGTGATAGCTCATGTGATTTTGATTTGCATTTCTCTTACTAATAGTGATGCTGAACATTTTTCACATACATGGTAGCCATTTGTATGGTTTTTTGATAAATGCCTGTTCGGATAATTTTAATTGAATTATTTGCTTTTTTGCTAATTAGTTGAGATTTTATAAATTTTAGATAGCTACCTTTTGTCCATGTCTAGTTTGCAAATATGTTTTCTCATTCTGTAGGTTTTCTCTTCACTCTATTGTTTCCTTTACTGTGTGGAAGCATTTTAGTCTGATATCAAATTCCATTTGTCTATTTTTACTTTTCTGTTTTGAGGTTTTTAACCCAAAAAGTCCTTGATTATTGTGGTTTCCTGAAGCATTTCCCCTATGTTTTCTTCCATTACTTTATAGTTTTAGATCTTACATTTAAGTCTTCAGTTTATTTTGTGTTGACATACATTCAAAGATAGGGATACAGATTGATTCTTCAGCATGTGGAAATGCAATTTTACTAGCACCATTTATTGAAGAGACTGTCTTTTCTTCAATGCATGTATTCAGCAGATTTGTCAAAGATAAATTAGCTGTACATGCTTGGGTTTGTTTCTTGGCTCTAAATTCTGTGTGTCTGGGTTTTGCCCAGAGCATGCTGTTTTGGTGGCTATAGCTTTGTAGTATGCTTTAAAGTCAAGTAGTGCAATGCCTCGTGCATTGTTCTTTTTTGCTCAAGATTGTTTTGGCTATTTGAGAGATTTTTTTTTAATTACTCATCCAATATCTTTCCTTGTTATTGATCTGGTTAGGTTTTTCATTTCTTGGTGCTTTGATCTTGGTAAGATAAATGTGTCTCAGAATTTATTCATTTCTTTTAGATTATCCAATTTGTTGGTGTACAGTTGTTCAAAAATAATCTGTGATGATTCTTTGTATTTCTGGGGCTATCAGCTGTAATGTTTCCCTTTTCACCACTGATTTTATTTATTTGAAGTCTTCTGTCTTTCCTAGATAGTTTAAATAAGGGTTGGGCAATTTTGTTTATCTTTTTGAGGAACCAGATTTTTATTTTATTGATCTTACATAGATTTTAGTTTCAATTTCACTTATTTTTACTCTGATATTTATTATTTCCTTCCTTCTACAAATGTTTGGTTTGTTTTTTTCACTAGCTCCTTGTGATCAATAATAAGTTGCTTACTGCAGCTCTTTCTGCTTTTTTTTAAGGTAGGCACTGACTGCTATAAACTCCCCACTTAGTACTGCTTTGCCTATATGCCATAGGTTTTGGCATGTTGTAGCTCCATATTTATGTTTCAAGAAAATTGTTAATTGCTTGCTTGATTCTTGTTTGATCAATTTGTTATTTAAAAGTAAATTGTTTAATTTCCATGAATTTGTATATTTTCGAAACTTTTTCTTGTTAGTGATTTCCAGTTTTATTGCATTGTGGTTAGAAAAGATACTTGAGATAATTTCAATTCTTTAAAATTTGTTGAGACTTATTTTGTGGGTTATCATATGATCCATGCTGGAGAATATTTCATGTGCTAATGAGAAGAATGTGCATTATGCAGCTGTTGGATAGATTATTCTATATAGATATCTGTTAGACTGATTTGGACTAGAGTGTGCTTTAACGCTACAATTTCCATATAGATTTTCCATTAGGGTGACCAGTCCATTGCCGAAGGTGTGGTGTTAATGTTCCCTACTATTTTTAGAGTCCATCTCTCCCTTTGGGTCTATTAACATTTTCTTTATATATTTAGATGTTTCAATATTGGGTGTATCTATTTATAATTATTTCCTCTTGCTGAGTTAACTCTTTTATTATTATATAATAACTTCTTTGTCTCTTTATACTGCTCTTGATTTAAAGTCTATTTTATGTGACATAAAGATGGATACTGTTGAGTTAATTGATGGTCAACTGTTAGAGAAAATGTTTGCAAACACCAAACATCACATCTTGTAACCCTTCTCACAAAGCATTTCCTTAAAATTAAATTAACTCATTGTTTGCATACATCTGCTCCCCTCTACATTGGGGGCATTGATGTGTCAGAACCCCTGTATTCCATTGTGTAGTGCCTTTGATGATCAATTATTTTTTTAAAATACCAGCTAAATAAAATCAAATTATCTAGGATGTTCACAATTTCCTGTCTTATACTTAATTCCATTTTATAACCAGTACCTGGAATACTTGAATGATTGCTGTGAAGAAAGATAGAGATCAAAACTTAAACCAAACAGTAATTTTGAAAGTTCCCCTAAGCTGATAACTGCGTTTATCTATTTCAAAAAAGTTTCTTAGTAAGAAGACCATGTAAGAATGTCACTGGACACTCCTTTTATGACTCAAAACTCTGTTTTAGAGGTTTCAGTTGAGAATTTTCCTCCAGTAAGTTGTGTAGAACCTGATAGCCATTCAGAGTATACTATTTATCAATATTTTATTATTTTTATCTTATTTTATTAGCAGTTATTAATTATACAAAAGGGTTTCTTTATACTATTTCCATACATTCATACAATATATTTTGATCTAACTCACACCTATAAAACAACATTTTGTTTTTTTAATTTCAGTTTTTGTTTTGGTAGTATTGGGATTTGAACTTGGGGCCTCACACTTGCTAGGCAGGTGCTCTACCACTTGAGCCACTCCACCAGCCCAAAACACATTTTAAAAAGTAGATAGTTTTGCATCTATTTCCAATTACATCCACATTGCATCAAGAATTATTTTCTCCATATTTACTGTTACTTACATTCTTTGTCAAATACAAGATTGCTGTAAGCCACTAATAACCATATCAGAAAGGTTAGGTTGCTTATGTTTTGAATTTAAAACAATTAAATTACCATTGGATCCATATAGTGGGAGCTAAAGATGAATAAGACATGAACTCAAGAGAGAATTATTTGAACTATTCATATGTAATAATCTCTTTTTATGATGGAATATTTATTACTAAAACCTGAAGTCTTCTTCAGTTATCAGGCTCATGATTCTTTTCAGCAAAATTCAATTAGTCATTTAACAAACCTTTTTGAGTTTTCAACCTTCTGTCCAATTTGAAGTGCCAAGATCCAACAAATTGCCAGTCTTATTCTTCTTTCCCATGCATAACTGATCTCACTAAATTATCTTGGTACATTTTCATTTTGGCCTTGGATAGGTCTGTATAACCTTTCAAACAGCTTAAGATATTTCTTTCATTTGATTAGAGTTGCCATACAAGATGAAATCCATTTGCCATTCCTGGTTTAGATTAAAGATATGTAGTAATCATGTTGTCACAAATAAGAACTTTGAGTAGTGTCTGAGGAACTTCTGAACCTTATTTTAACTCACTTGAGGACAACTGAAGAACTATCTGTAAAAATGGAGACATTATAAAATGAAAATGAAAATTTGGGGCATGAGTTGTAGAGAGAAGGGAAACAATGCTAACAAGTATGTGAGGAATAGCAACTCCTGCTGAATCTTGTTATCCTAAGACATGATACTGTGATTCGCTGTTTTCCAAACATGTTAATACATGACAAATAGCACCATGTTTTCCCCTTGAAAATCACACTTTTACTACATTTTAATACATTTCTGTTTTCAGAATATCTTAACAGATTTCAAAAGAAATTTGCCTATATCATTTATGAAAGCAAACTTTAATGAGTTGTGATTACCTGTGCTTATGTGAATTTAGCCATACAGAGAATGTTAATTTTATAAGAGTTAGTCCTTTGAATTGGCATTATCCTGCAAAGCTTTCTTTTCACCCAAATTTGGATTTTTAAACTCCACTTAAAATACTTTAAGATATATTAAATATCTGAGTATATAAAATATATTAAAGTTTGTATAATCTATCATATAATTTAATTACATTATAAGCACATAATGGAGGATCTTACAATTCTCAGTGCTTCAACTGAGGACAAACAGAAAATCAAGGTAAAATTTAAAATAACCATTTGAAAGTTTCAAGGGGCTATGGGAACAAAAATATAAGACTAAGACACTACATAGGAAAGAACTATGGTAACGTGAATGGACAAGCAACAGTTTTTTTCCTGGGGATAATATGTCAAGGTGCTTTCCTTTCCTTTTCTTTCTTTCTTTCTTTCTTTCTTTCTTTCTTTCTTTCTTTCTTTCTTTCTTTCTTTCTTTCTTTCTTTCTTTCTTTCTTTCTTTCTTTCTTCTTTCTTTCTTTCTTTCTTTCTTTCTTTCTTTCTTTCTTTCTTTCTTTCTTTCTTTCTTTCTTTCTTTCTTTCTTTCTTTCTTCTCTCCCTCTCTCTCTTCATTCCTTCCTTTCTCTCTCTCAAGGACTCAAGCTTGCTAGGTAAGTACTCTACTTTTTTTTAATGTTTTCACAGATTTTTTTTTATTCACTTATTCACATGTGAATACATTGTTTGGGCATTTTTTTCCCCCTGCTACCTGCCCCACCCACTCCTCCCTCCCCTCCTTGCTTCTAGGCAGAACCTGTTCTGCCCTTATCTCTAATTTTGTAGAAGAGAAGACATAAGCATAATAAGGAAGACAAAGCATTTTTACTAGTTGAGTTAAGGATAGATATACAGAGAGATTCCTAGTATTGCTTCCATGTACAACTGTGTTACAACCCAAATTGATTCGTCTCTAACTGATCTTTACACTGTTTCCTGATAAGCACTCTACTTCTTGAGCCACACTCCTAGTGGTTTTTGCTTTTAGTTTGTTTTTCAGATAAGGTCTCAGGCTAACTTTTTCCCATCCTCATTCCCAATCCCACCCCCATGGACCCAGACCACAATTCTCCTGTCTCTATCTCCAGCATTGCTGGACTTACAGGCTTCGTCACTATACCTGGTCAGAAAGGTAATTTAGAGAAAAGAAACTTGCAGAGACTTTAGAGTCTCACAGGCAAGAATGACATGTAAGCACTTGCAGTATATTTTGCATGCAGTTTTCTCTTCAAGACTTTTGCTGAATTCTGAAGCTTCATGAACAAGAAGGTATAAAAGTTAAATTTTAAAAAGTGAAAAGGTATAGCAGAGACACTGGCAAACTCATGGTTTCAAAGAGACAATAATTTGTACTAAGTCCTATTGTGAAAGGAAATATTGAGGACATGCTATGATGAAAACATGAGATAGTTGTGCCTAATTAACAGGGTATAATTAATTGCCTACATCAAATTAACAGTTACATAGTTTTACCAAAAATATATCCAGAATCTACCAAATAAGTGTGGTTTAATGAAAGCGGCAGTCCTTACTCTCTCTGACTAGCAGAAGAAATAAGATTTCTGAAGGAAAATAACATCATGTGAAACCTGCATGATACGGCATATGTATGGTATCAAATTAAAAACAATGTTAGAGACTAGATGTAACTCAGTGGTTCAGTGCTTGCCTAGTATGCATGAGGCCCTGAGTTTGATTCCCAGCACCAAAAATGAAAAAGACAAAAAAAAAAGTTAGGAATGTAGACACAGAGCCATATAACCAAAACCTAAGAAAAGAAATAAATAACTGAAAGAGAAACAGGTGATCCAGACCTCAGAGTTTAGTGACAGGACTAATAAATTTAAGAACATAGAATACAAGATAGAGAGCACAAATCAAAATATGGAGAATTTCAACAGAGAGGTAGACTATTTAAGAAAATACAGAAATTCTAGAAATAAAAAGTTTACAATATCTAAAGTTAAGAATTTAATAGATGAAATTTATACCAAGTTAGACAACACAAAAGAAGTATTTAGTCATTGGAAAACAGGTCAAGAAAAAAATGAAAATTAAATGCAGAGAGAAAGAAGAATGAAAAATAAAAAGAAGCATGTGGAAATAATGAAAACATACAGCATAATCTGTATTAAATTTTTAGAAGGAAAAGGTGTGACAGAGGTGATATTTAAAGCACTGATAACTAAAAATTTTCTCAAATTGGACTGAGATTACAGCTCTAGTAGTAGAGCATATGCCTAGTAAGTGTAAGGCCCTGAGTTCAAACCACAATACTGCCCGAACTGATGAAATTAATTAATCCACATGTTGCACAGATTCAGTGAACTCTAAGAATCCAAGGTAAACCAGATTTTAGTGCATTCAAGTAGAAATGCTGAGTAAGAAACAAACAATTCTTAAAAATAACCAGAGAAAAGCATATGTAATGTGACTAGTCATCCAACTTCTAGCCAGAGTAACTCCACCTTGCACCAAGTTGCCATTTAGTTGTCCTATGTGCCAGATTACAGTACAGGAAACCCTCCTTCTCACAGTGGGAGAAAAGTCTGCCAAGGCCAATGAGACTCCTGATAAGAGCAAGGATAGAGTTTATGAAATTACATTAAACATGTAATTTTCCCAGGGTTGTGACTTATGGGTTGTGAGCCTATAGGTTACTTCTAATGTATTTGACTTTAGATGATGACTAAGTCAGATTTCTGCTATAACTTAGAACCATATGAAAGAGGAGTTTAGCAGGCAGGGTTTGGCTTAGAGGGTTTTAGGTGTTCAGGAGACTCCAGATGACAGCTCTTCAGGAGATGTGGACCTGGCTAGGTAAATATAATCCCACATAACCATTCATTGCTCTGCAAGTAAACCCTGTTAACCCTCATTTTTACTTACTCAAGCTTAACTCATTTGAGTTATTCATTGATCTATTGGCATAATCACAGTTTAGAGACACACAGCTCTTCAACCTCCCAACAAAATTCATGTGCCAGCACATAATCATAAAAGTAAACATAATATGACTAAAGAAGCTTCTCAGTGGAAATGAAATAAGGCCAGAAGACAACAACTACTGCCGCAAAAGAGTTAAAAGAAAATAACCTACAACTTGGAATTCTATTTTCAAATAACACTGAAAAATGAAGGCAAATGATGTGTTCTGCTTAGGTTGAGGATGTACAAATCTGAAGGAATCATCTTGTATCTCAGTTGAAGAAAAACCCAAGAAGTCCACGATATCATAAATTACTGTTTTAGCTGGAGGAGTGGCTCAAGTGGTAGAGTGCCTGCTTAGAAATCTTGAGGCCCTGAATTCAAACTCCAGTATCACCACAAAATTATTATTTCCCATTAGAAGGATGAGGGCATCAGGTAGCTAAGTAAACTGATCCCAAGAATAAAATATCCCTAGAGATGGGACACACAAACTGTTTCTGTTTTGGTATAGAATAGGAGAAAAAGGTATTGTCATAAAGGTGGACAGAGAACAAAAAACCTAAAATGTTACCAAATTATAAAAATACAGAGATGACTATGCTGGTATGACAGTTTAGAAACTCTGCTATTCCAGAAACAAGAGGTTTCTACAAATGTGTGTGTGTATGTTTTATTTATGGGCCTCCAATGGATGCTAAAAAAAGAAATATCTCTCTCTAACATCTAACTTCATCCTGTTTTAAAATGAAAGAAAGATTATTGGGTTTTGGCCAAGGGGAAAGAAAGTAAGTAAGTCTTTTATTAACCCCATTTCACAAAAGGTCAGCTACTACTGTGGGAAGGTGAGAAAATTTGCCCCAGTAAAGCTCTTCATTGCCAATAAATAAAATAGATCTGTTTTTGGTGGAGGGCAGGGTACCCACCCTGCTCAATATCTTGTTCTGATACATAGACATATTGCCACCATGCAGGAAAGAACAGAGACTCCATGTATAACCCAAGAGCTCATCAATAAAAGGCAGTGTTTCACCAGTAGAAAAGAAGAAAAACTTGCCTGTACACAAGCCATCACAACACATAAGAGACAGAGGCTGTCCACCATTGATGGAAGAGCACAAAGACACAAAGTGTCTGCCTAAGACTAAAGCTAGAATAGAAAATCAGGAAAACATTTCACTACTGACAAATGTATTAAGAAAATGTGGTATTTATAAACAAAGGAATTTTACTCAGCCAAAAAGAATGAAAATTTGTCATTTGCAGGTAAATGGATATAACTGGAGAAAATCGTCTTAAGTGAAGTTAGCCAGGATCAGAAGGCCAAAAGCCCGATGTTCTCTCTCATATGTGGAATATAGACCTAATACAAATGCAGCAGTATTATGAAATATTGCTTGTCACACTAAGTGGAGATCACATAGGAAAGGGGTAGGGTAAAAGATGGAAACTAAGAAGATGAATATGGTTGATATACTCTATACAAGAATGAATATAGAATTCTTAAACCAGCTGAAACCACCATAAGAAAGGGACTAAGGTAGAATGAAGAAAAATAGAGGAGATGAACCAGTTGGGATTATAGTACATACATACATGGAAATGTCATAAGGAAACTCCTTATATAGCTACCTTTATCTCCAATAAGCAAAAATATCATTTCAATTTTTTTCTCTCTTCTTTTTTCTTCTACAAAATCAGAGAACAGGTCTTGCCTGAGGTGGGGTTGGTATCCGTGGGAGGGAAGAGGGGAGGGGGGTAGGAGGGTAAATATGATGCGAATACTGTGTACACATATATGTAAAAGCAAAAATAATACCTGCTGAAACTATTCCAGGAATGGGAGGAGAAAGAGATAAAGGAGAACTACGGAGGAGGGTGAATCCAAGTGTGATATATTAGATATATTATAAGAACTTTTGTAATGCCACAATGTACTCCCACCCAGCACAACAAAGTAGAAACAGAAAAAAAAAGAAAACACCTCAAAAATTTCACACCAAACACCATGCAACATAAGCATGAAGAGAGACCCTCTATCACACAGAGCTTCAGGGCTTGCAGAAAGTTGAGGATGTAGGAGGAACTCTGAGAAATCCTTCAGCACTCCAGCCTCACTAAGCATAAAAGGAATTTGAAGATTGGTACATTGAAAGCAATCACAGCAAAAAACCCAACTGAATTCCTTTTTAGATAGACTCAACTCCAACACTAAGGGCTTAGCAGAACAGATACATTTCTACTTCCTGGTTTAATATTATTTGCCTCGTGTTGTATTCTTTTTACTTTTACAATATCCAGCAGTCAATGAAAAGCATGAGCTACATAAGCAAACAAGGAAATTATGTTCTATTTTTAAAAAATATAATGACTCACAGGTGAAACATACAGATGATCTGGACATTGGAACTAACAGACAAGGACTTTCAATATGTTAAAAAAATATACTGAAAAATGCAGACAATATGCATATGGAGAATTTTTAGTAGAGAAATAGAAACTAACAAAAGTCAAACAGAAACTATAAAAATGAAAAGACAATATCAGATATGAATAATTTTTGATAGACCAATGAGTAGGATGAACATACTGCAAAAAAGAGCCAATGAATTTGAAGACAAAAAGAAATCATCCAAACTGAATAACACAAAGGGAAAGAGTGATAAGAGAGGATAAAACATCAAAGAGGAGTAGGGCAGTATCAAAACTTCTAACTTC
The DNA here is from genome assembly GCF_047511655.1 of Castor canadensis. Taxonomy (NCBI): domain Eukaryota; kingdom Metazoa; phylum Chordata; class Mammalia; order Rodentia; family Castoridae; genus Castor; species Castor canadensis. The sequence goes on from NC_133390.1 coordinate 48,446,568, forward strand.
ATAACTATAGTTCCAGCAAAAAGGGGGGGGGGACAAAACAGAAAAGATATTCCAAGATAAAATGATCAAGAATATTCCAAAAAAAAAAAAAACCCAAATCATAAATTATCTCAGAGATCTTCAAGCACAATGATGCAAAGAAAAATGTACCTGTGCACATCATTGTTGGGCTGGTAGAAAACTTTATGATGAAAGATTTACAATGTTATTTAAGAGGAATTAAAGAAGTGAAGAGAGAGGAATAAGGGAGAATGATGGAGGGGGTAAATCTAAGACATATTGTAAGTGCATCTGTAAATATCATAACATGTCTCTGTGCAAACTAACACATGCTAATAAAAATTTTAATGAAAAATAAATAAATAAAATATTAATTTATAAAAAAATAAAGAAGTGAAGACATAGTCTATTATCATGCATCAGAAGATTTGAGTTGCTTAATGTCACTTCTTCCCAAATTATCTTATAACAATGCCATTCCTGTCAAAAATCATGTATTTTAGAAATTGAGAAGACTTTTGTGATTATGCCTAATTGCAAAAGACATAAACAAAATGATTTTTAAAAAGAATTCCTTTTACTTCAATACTTACTATAAATTTCTAATAAAGAAAGCAATATGATATTAGCTTAATGGAAGTAATGGAATAGAATGCAGTCCAGAAATAAATCCACACACATATTTAGACAAAGACACATACATTTATGAAGGTAACTCAATAGTAAGAGGATAGGCTTTTAAACTAATGGCTCTGGAGCAACTGGATATCTGTATGAAAAACAAAAGCTTGAATCCTTAATCATAACATAAAAAAGAATTTCTTTAAAATGGATCGTAGGTCTAAATGAAATAGTGATCAAATTTCTAGGAGACAAGGTAATAAGAAAATCATTGTGACCTTATATTGTACAATTTCATATCTCAGATAATATGAATTAAAAAGAAAATGAATGAAATATTGAATATCATTGAAAGTAAAATGTCTGTTCTTCAAAAGGCACTATGAAGGAAATGAAAAAGTAAACCACACATTTGCAAAACACATATTCAATAAATGACGACATGGAACTTAATATTGAGAAAATAAACTATCCAACAAAATGGGTAAGTTATTTTTAAAAGATTTTTTTTACCAAAAGTATTTTAGCATTATTGGGGTAATGATAAAATCAGTATTTTTTATTAGACTATAATGATTCAGAGGTAAATCTTGTATTCTTGAGTTTCCACAAAAGATATATTTATGTATATGTGCTTATATATGTGTGTGTGTATTTATATATGTGTGCATGCATAATTTTGCAAGTCAATAAAAAGAAAATAATGTGATATAAGCATTCATTATTCATAATAATTCAGGAAAGGAAAGCATCCTAAATATTTTAGACAAACAAAATCAAATGTGCTACTTAAATATAAGTTAAATAAAATGCTCTATTAAAAGGTTAAAATTCTCAGACTGAATAAAGGCACAAATACAATTATATTCTGCTTACATGATATAATTAAATAAATCAAAGGATAAATAGAGATATCATGAAAGTACGAACTGAGAAAAATAGCAAAGTGAACTTTAAAACAAGGAGCATTGTTAGAAAAAAGAGGAATGTTTTCTGATGACAAAATTGTCAGTTCAAAAGGATAATAAAAACAATTACAAGTTTGAATGTATTTAATAATATATGTTCAAAATATATAAAGCAAATTGATGAAATAAAAGAAGAAAAGATAAATTCAAAACAATAATGGGAAATTTATTTCCTCATTAAATAATAGACTAAGTAAGCAAAAAATGAGAAGGATGTTTTATGCTTCATGATTTGTTGGTAATGAAACTCTTAACTAACCCAGAAATAAAGTTTAATGAATTTGGGAAATTTTAAATAATTTATAACATCTTATTTTGTATTTTCACAATAAATAATAAGAGTATTGCTACTCCAAAATGCTTGGAACCAGAAGTCTTTTGGGTGTCATACTTTTTGGTATTCTGGAATATTTATAAATACATAATGAGAGATTTTGAGGATGGGATCCAAATCTAACCGTAAAATTCATTTGTGTTTCACATATACCTAATACACATATCACAAAGGCAATATTTATAGTATGCTTACTTTTTGACTATTACCCATCCATGAGGGCAAGTATGGAATTTTGCACTTATAGTATAATTTCAGTGCTTAAAAATGTGGATTTGGGAGCATTTCAGATATACTTTTAAATTGAGGATGCTCAACATACAGCATATCAAAGACTATGATGAAGTTCTACCTTACCAAAATGCCTGTGTTCTCTAAATTTTTTTTCATGGAAACATTTTCAGTGTAGCCATTATTTTATTATTTTATTATTTCATCTTAGAGTATGTACTTTGTAGAATACACTTTGGAAATATTGCTTTGGTTTTGCTTTTTACAGAAACATTATGTCTGATTTCTTAGAGAAGTCCAGGTATACAAAAATGACTGCTATGTTAGGTATTCAAATAATAGAACTTATAAATTTCATTCCTTTAAATTAACTTGTTACCAATTGAATTTTAAGGTAATTTAATTTATAAAAGCACTTATTTTCAGAAACAAATAGTTTCAGAAATAAATCTAATACTGTAAAATGTGATTATTCTGTAATTTGAAGATTTCTGAGCGAGAATTCAGATTCTGTACTTCAGGCAACAAAAGTTCTCTAAAATTATCTAGTTATTACTATTATTGAGAATATCTTTGAAATTTAATTTGGGGTTGCAAATTCAAGTAATTAAATATTAAATAAAACTACATAAAAACACTTTTCATCACTTAAATTTTGATCAAACTTGCTTATTTTCTGAAGATGTTTAGTAGGTAGACCATGTGTGAAAAGTTGTTGCTACAAATTCTACAAACACTTATAGAAACTTTTTAGTTTATAAAATTATTTTGTTCATTTCTTACAATAGATGTTTTAATCTGGTATTAATATTCCCATTTTGTATATCAGAAAATTGAAGTTTTCAAAATCCTGTACCACTTCATCTTATTCTACACAATACTTGATCCCTAATACAGTCTTTTGGTAATATATGGCATCATTAAGTATATCCTGTTTCCAAAAATTTGCTTCAAAACATCAATGAATTTAATAATATACAAATGAGGATTTTTTTCAATGTTGAGTTTATTAGTAGCATTAAGAAACATGTGACTAATGAGACCAGCATAAGATTAGTATTTAGGATATATAAAAAACATCAATAAGTCAATGAGAAAAATATATGAATACCAAGGGGAAACAATGAAAATAGAATATTAACAGATAATTTTTGGAAGAGAAAATATAAAACATTGACATTTATACAAAGAAGTACTCCAATTCATTAGTAGTAGAAGAATTACAAGAATTCTCTCCATCTCCAAATTCTCCCATAGGTCCCAAATGAATATGGACCTTGATATTCTTTGCAATATTATTTGGAGTAATAGAAAACTAGAAGCAATCAACATGACCTTGGAGTTACCCAATAAGGCTAACAATGGGTTATGTGTATATATCATCATTATTGACTTTCAAAATGAAATCTGAAAATACATTCTTCACTTTTTGCTGGAACATAAAGATGCAAACATATACTTAGGCAGTTTGGATGACTGCCTGTAATGAGAAGGAAAAGGGAAGTTGACTGGATAAAGAGAAACGATGAGGAGAAAATCTATGTACTTCTCTCCATCACCAGACATTTAAACCTCCTTCACCTCAATCACACTCTGTTTTTCCTCCATCTTCCTTATTTTGTCCTTTCCATTTTTTCCACCTCAGACACAGTGACTTTTAAAAATCCAAGGGTCATCAATTTACTCCTTTTTATAAAAATCATTGGAAGTTAAGAAGGTGAATATGGTTGATGTAGTTCCTATACAAGAATGAATATAGAATTTTTAAACCTGTTGAAATTACCATAAGAAGGGGACTGAGGTAGAAAGGAGAAAAATAGAGGGGATGATCCAATTCAAGTTATAATACATATATACGTGGAAATGTCACTATGAAACATCCCACATAGCAATCTTAAACAAAACAAAAATGTCTTTTTTTTTTTTACAAAAATGGAAAACTGGAAGGCAAAACAGGTCTTGTCTGGGGTGTAGGTACCAGTGAGGGGAGGATATAAGGAAAGGGTGTAAGAGGGAGAATATGGTAGAAATATTATGTATGCATGTATGTAAATAGAAAAATGAGGCCTGTTGAAACTCCCAAGACTGGGGGAAGAGGAAATCAAAGAGCATGATGGAGGGGATGAATTCAAGTATGATATATTCTAAGAACTTTCGTAAATGTCACACTATATCCCAGAGCAATGATAACAAAAATAAATTTAAAAACATTAAAAAGTAAAAGTCTTTGGAAATTTTTTTTAGCTTTCTAAAGATCTTAGCACAACCATAGATTATCTGACTGCTACCAACTTTTCCAGCTTAATATTGGTTATTCTGTTCCTCAAAAATGTTTTCTTCAAGTTACTGCCTCTATATAAAATGTTCTTCCTTTCTCAGCTAACTTGAATTCATTTTTCAGATCTCTACGCAACACCCTCTAACAACTGACTAGATCAATCCCCTCTGCTATGCTTTCAAAAGCACCCTGAAAATATTCTTATTAAAATGTCTAATTGTTATTTCAATAATTTATATTTCTACCCCCACTTTAGCAACTTGAGAGTAGGGGCTTTATTCTTTTTCTTTACTATTATAGTCAAAGCACTTGACAGACTGCCAGACACATAGCTAGGGCACCTGCTTTCATAATTTAAAAATGAGAAATTTGTTGAAGGAAGGAAGTTTAGAATAATAGCAATAATATAAAAAGCTATGAGTCAGAGAAAGAAAAGCTGTTCAAAAGTCGAAAACATACAAAGTAGAAAACATATTTTACTTCTAGGTTTAATTATTAAGTGATTATTACAGATGTGTCAGGAAGATGAGTGTAACGTATTTTATATTTCTCTGTTCAAAATCTTTATATAAGTCTATCACCGTTGAAAACAGTGACAGCCTTTAAACAATAATGTTTTTCTGAAACACTGCCAAGAGATTTTACATCACAGATGTCTATGTCCCCAAAGATTTATTGTACAGAAACTAACTCCAAAATATTCCCCTGCAAAATGTGCTTACGCATTTCCTTATGTAAACAAAAGTGAAGACTGTCTGACATAGAGAGGAATGAAAATATTGCTGCATTTTTTTCAAGCATATAACATCTGTGGCATTAAGATAAATGCATCTTTTTTTAAATTCTGTGGCAATTCCAACTTGCCTAAAGAAATCCCCAGGGAGAAAACTAGAAATGACACACATTTAATATGACTCTCCCATACATGGAAACTGTAACTTTGGGAAGGAAGTCAATGTTTCTCATTCAAACAATTCTCACCATAGTAGGAAGCCTCAGAAAAGGGACATTTGCTGTTCAGAAGCTAATGTCAACCAGCCTGGATGAATTTTCAAAGCAAAACAAAATGTAATCGGGCTTTTTTTTTTTTTTTTGGCCAGGTGCTTCACAAATAATATGTCTCTAAAACCCTGTGAAGTATATATAAAATGTCAACATTTACAAAAGAAGAAACTAAGACTTAGTTTCTGGAATAGAAGTTAGGGAAAAGTGGGTGGGACCTGAACTCAGGTATAATTCCAAAGTCCTCATGTTTTCCACCCAGGCATGCTTTAAAGCATTCCTTCTCTATCTTTTAAATTTATATTTCTCATTCTGTGACTATTCCTTTCTCTAGACTCCTTCTCAAGATTTTATTTTTCCCACCAATTTCCCTCCACCAACTTTCATTATAATTACTATTATGCACATTGGAAACTTGTACATTTATTTATTTTATTTTTTGTTGTCAGTATTTTTTTATTTTACCCATTTTTTTCTCATTTATTCATATGTGCATACAATGTTTGGGCCATTTCTCCTCCCTACCTCCCCCCGCCCCCTCCCTCCTGTCCCATCCCCCCCACACACACACACACCCACTTTCAGGCAGAATCTGTTCTGCCCTTATCTCTAATTTTGTTGAAGAGAGAGTATAAACAATAATAAGAAAGACAAAGCATTTTTGCTAGTTAAGGATAGCTATTCAGGGAGATTCCAAGCATTGCTTCCATGTACATATGTGTTACATTCTAAGTTGATATATCTCTAACTAACCTTTTCTATAGTTCCTGATCCCCTCCTCTTATTGACCCCTGTAGCTTTAGGGGTGAGGATAAGTAAGACACCTAAAAAATTAGCTAGCATTTGTTGCCCTTAACGCAGAGAAACTAAAGCAGATACCTTAAAAGCAACTGAGGCCAAAAGGAAAAGGGGACCAGGAACTAGAGAAAAGGTTACATCAAAAAGAATTAACCTAGAAGGTAACACCCACGCACAGGAAATCAATGTGAGTCAACTCCCTGTATAGCTATCCTTATCTCAACCAGAAAAAACACTTGTTCCTTCCTATTATTGCTTATTCTCTCTCTTCAACAAAATTAGAGATAAGGGCAAAATAGTTTCTGCCAGGTATTGGGGGGGAGGGAGAGGGAGAGGACAGAGTGGGTTGTAAGGGAGAGGGTGGGGGCAGGGGGGAGAAATGACCCAAGCCTTGTATGCACATATGAATAATAAAACAATAAGAAATAAGAAAAAAAAGTTTCTGTATTAGTTTCTCTGCAGTGGAGACATCAAATACTATCATGTTTTTTGGGTTTCTTACCTATCCCCATACCTCCGGTGTGTGCACTTACCTTATCATGTGATCCAAGTCCAATCACATTGCTGTATTTGCCCTAGATCTAAAGTCCACATATGAGGGAGAACATATGATTTTTGGTCTTCTGAGCCTGGCTAACCTCACTCAGAATGATGTTCTCCAGTTCCGTCCATTTACTTGCAAATGATACGATTTCATTCTTCTTCATGGCTGAGTAGAATTCCATTGTGTATAAATACCACATTTTCTTAATCCATTTGTCAGTAGTGGGGCATCTTGCCTAGGAAACGTGTACATTTAAAGAGTAAGTTGAGCTTAAATTCTGTTCTCTTGATTTTTTTCTCCTTTGTTATCTATGTTCATGCAGTAACTTAAGCAAACATTTACTTAGGAATACTAAAATCAAAACTGTGAGTATCTGAACAAATAGTATAATGAATCATTCCTTATAATTTCCAAATTTCTATTGTACATATTAAATTATTTAAGGGTCCCTTCTAGCTCAATTTGATTTTAATTTTTAAATGAAATTAAGCCACCAAGAAATACCCCTGATAAAAAAAATGCCAAATTAATTAAAGACCATAATGAAGGGATTAATACCAAATATACCTCTCCTATTTGATACATATGTGCATTATTTACTTACTGAATGAAACTGAAGAAGAGATTTCCCCTTCAAAGATCAAGTCTCTCAGATGCTTAGACTTTCCTCATCTGCACCTTCTTGAGATTAGAATTCAAATTTGTTATACAATCCAAACTATATATATTATAATATGGGTTCACCCATAAAAAGGGTTATAGTAAGAGAGGGGGCAGAGGGAAAGGGTGAGAAATGACCCAAACGTTGTATGCACATATGAATAAAAGGAAAAAAAAGGTTATAGTAATACATAATTAGATCTCTGCAAGGATTAAGTTAGATAATATATTTAAAGCAGACATGAAATAGGTAAAGGTATTGAGCATTATTAGTTTCTTTTGCTCCCCTTACTTTTAACTTTCTATTGTACTCTAAGTTTTTTCAGCTTTTGTTCTATTTTTCTAGTTCTGTTTTCTTATTGTTTATTTAGTCATTAATACATTATAATCTTGATTTACTGATTCTGAGTCAATTTCTCTTGAGCCTTGAAGTTTTTCCTAACTTAAGTCTCTAATAATACCAAATTTCTTCTCTTTATTTTAGAAACTCTGTAGCTTGGCAGCCTTTAAATCAAAGATTAAATATCTGAAATGGTTAGGTTGTAGGTAAGTAACTCATCTGGAACTTGAGCATGTCAAAAAGCCTTCATTAAATGTTCATATGTTCTCCAGCAAAAGGATAGACCATAGTTACTTCACTTTCAACATTTCCATAGACAAACAGCATTTTTGTATTTAATTAAAGACCAATGCTCATTTCTCTATTCAAGCTGAAGATATTTTCAGATCCACCATGACTGTTTAAAAGATGAGGTGGCTTACTAAAGGATTTAATTCCCATCATCTTATATTTGTGTATATGCTCTATAATTATAATACCAAGTAGATCTAGGAGAAGAATTAAGAGAATTGCAGTATTTAAGTACTAAGTAATAAATTATTGTGTTATAGGCAATAGGATAAAATGGCCTGATGCTTAGGTTTAATGGGGGTAATCAGTAACATTGCATGACTTTGGAACATGATCCCAAAATTCTTTTGACATTTTTTCCATCAACAAGTCTATGTCTCTTACCCTTAAAAATCTAGATTTTGGGATGTATGTCACAGAACATGTCAGCAATGATCATGTACAATTTTTTAAGCCTAGCAACAAAAAAAATGATAATTATCATTTCTTGTACATTTGCTCTTATATCCCATGCACAATGCTAAGAGGAAATCAGCTCCTGGAAATGTCCACAAGGAGATGGATCTGTGGCTCTGCCCACAAGGAGATAAACCAGAGGTCCAAGCCTAAAATCACATGAACTTTCCAGTCACAACAGTGGGTCATTTTGACCCTGGATCCTCCAGTCTGTAATAGATGCTTTCTGAATAAAAGTTGAGTTGTCCCCATTAAATCCTGCAAAATTCTGAATTTGTCAGCAAAATGAATTATTGACAGTATTTGAGCTATTAAGTCTGGAGATTGTTAGTTATCAGTAGGTAACTGGAATAGTCAATATTCAAAAGGGTATATCTATGCTGCTTGACTCAGTTTGAGGAAGTAAATATGGTAGAAGGGAAGTGGTTTGGGTTTTATATGCCCCCTACATCAAAGTAGGCTCCAAACATTCCAACCTAACATCCATATGTCCTCTGCATAAATTTTATATGCATATAGAAGTTAAACATAAACCCACAATAAAGCAAATTATGTATTGATCAGTTGATGCAAATATTGTGGCAAAAACCTCATAGGAATCTAATGCTGTATGATTTTCCCTAGGAAATCATTGCTAGATATCATACCTAATTTGATGTTCATAGAGACTGTATAAACCATAAACGTTACAAATAACAAGAATCAAATAACTGTGTATATTCCCAAATAGCAAATTTATATTTCTGCCTAACTCCCATAAATGTATGTACACACAGAAAGAGAAAAACAATAATATAGTACTGGAAATCACCAACATAAACCATAAAGCATTATCTCTGTTTCTATTTGTTCTACCTTCATCAAAATTTTTTAAAAATCATGCACAAGGCCATTTTATGGACAACCCTATCAATAACACGTTCAAGTAATCTGTTGACCATCCATCCACACTGCACACAGGTTATTTTACTCACACTTTATCTGTTAAGGTATCACTTTCCAGATAGGAAGCAATTTAAAAACTCGTGATTTTCCACACAAAATGTTAATTTAATGAAAACTGTATTCCATTGGAATATATATGATCAGATAAATACAAGGCAAAGATAGTTGGAGTTGATTAAATTCGAGTACTGAAAACAGACTGATTAATATCCCAAAATCTTGGGTGTGAATAAAGTTTTTTTCCCTACCACTCATTTGCTCATTTCTTCTCTTACTGATAATTTTCATAGATTCACAGTCAGAAGTAGAACTTCTCTGAGTAACTGGTGATTATACAATAGAAAATCTACAGACCCCAGTGTTAATTTGTATTTCACTCCTTGAATCTAAACTCAAAAACAGCATCCTTTCTTTTTCTAAGTTATAGTTGGTTCATGATAGCTGAAGAGCTGGGCACAGAAGAATACCTAAATCTAATATTTCCTGTATGAGCTACAAGTAATCATTTACTTTCTCCTTCCTCTGCTAGATGTTCTTAAGCACCTCACTTTTATCTTACACATATCCAAACCTTCTGATATATGACATGCTGGAGAGAACATACTTCGGTCAGTCAAGGAAACAGAGCTAGACGTGGAAAAGGGAGCCATATTCTAATTTCAAGGAAAGAAACTTAGTAGCATCTTGGGTTTTCTACACTTCCCATTGTGTTAGGAAAAAATAAACAGAAAGTTGTTCTAGCTATACTTTTTCTTAATGGCCAATCTCAATGAAAGAAAATGCAAGTTTTAAATTGAATGGGCATTTGGATTTATTTTGTAAGTATTACCTTTACAAAATAAGGAAACTAAGTATCAGAGAGATAAAATGATTTGGGCAAGTCATATTACTGCTTTATGGTTACAGAACTTGAAATGGAACATCAGTCTTTATGCTCTTATTTTAATGTAGTTAACTCAAACCATAGCAGAGAACACCCAGAAAGAAACACTAGCAGTATATCAACATTCTTATTTCTTGGCTTTTAATATTACTAGATTAGATGTAAATCACAGAAGACTTTTGAGCTATATCTCAAGAGTGAATAAACTCTGTTTTTATACATGTAAAATGTATTTGCTAACACAGTGCTATTATTTCTTTTATTGATACACCATTCACATGACTGTTTTAGAATTTCTTATTTTAAAGACATGGAATGTTTTTCTTTTTAAAAATGTTACTGGCAACAGTAGAGAATGCTTTCTTCTTTCTCCATTATAGCTGTGAAATTCCATCTAGTAAAACTGTCCTAGACAGTTGGGAGAATTACACTGCCTTCATCTAGTAAAAGGAGCAGTATAACCTCTGGTGAGGAATTAAAACAATTGCAGACAAGACTCAGTGAGGCTATGATCCTAATCCAAGTACAACAGAGAAATGCAAATGAACATGACCCCACTTGCATTTCAAATGGTCCCTGGAGTCATATAAGCACAAAAGGACGGATACTTATGCAAGTTCATATAATTCTATGGACGGAGAAACAAGGGAAAATGAGTCTAGGAATCTGCTTGGGATTTAACTATTGTGTTAACGGAAAACCTGATATTTCTTGGTCATTTCAAAATTGTCTGATCTGAAGCAAATGCTATGGTCTACTGACTGTGGTTTGCTTGTTGAAGTTGTATAATCCACTTGAAATGTTTTATCATACCAAATTGGTTAGCTAATTTGAATAAGGAATAAGTTATGTTATATCTTCCCCTGATTTCTCTCAATAAAAGTTTGTTTTCTTTCTTTCTTCTTACTCAAAACACAACTATTAAAATGGGTACATCTTACTAATATTGGGAAACTCTGGAGAACACCTTCCAAGTATAAAATATGGGTAGGATTTAGTGTATGACTCATGATTGAAGTATGTTTTCAGTGTTCATAGCTTCTGCATGGAACAACTCCAGGGTCACCACTTATAATATTTTTGTACAAGCAAAGCCAGACTATTAGTCTGGTTCAAAGAAGAAAGCAAATCTGAGATATGGGGTAAAGAAGTACTATATGTCAAGAAAGCATGAACTATGTGAAAACTCTAACCTAGATGAGAATAATATAAAGAGAAGTATGTTAATGAAAAAAATGAGAGCTGTAAAAGAAAAATCCAAGTTTGGGAAAATGTCAAACATTGCTTAGTCAAGTAGGGAAGACATACATCACATTCATACCTAAGATCATGAAAATGGCAATTGAGTCATAGCAGTGAGTAGGACCTCAGCTGCCTGCTCTTGAAATCTCCCATAGTTCCTTTACTGGGATTTTTATTTCTGTCTTTCTCAATCATATCTAAATCTATTTTTCATTCAAAATTCAGAGTTATCTTTGAAAAATATAATCAGATCATACTGCCACCTGGACTAAAACCATGTCGGGTCTTCCTTATTAGATTTAATGTGTCTACCACAGGTCATGAGTTGACCTCTGCCCTCCTCTCCATCTCCTGACCATTCTTGCACCTCATTTCCCTCATTTCTTACTACTCCTTCCTTTATTCCAAAGTTCAGCTCTTTCTCCTTCCTAGATTAGGCCAAGAATGTTCACACTGTAGAATAGTACACTCACGGTTTCTCAGTGTGGAATATACTACACTAGGCATATTCGTATGCCTAGTTCCCTGCTAGCATTTAGATATCATCTTAATTGCTACTTCCTTAGTGGAGCCTTTCCTGAGAATCTATTTTAAATTAGTACTACCCTGGCAGATAACCTTCTGCCATACTATGTTTTTTATTTTATTTATAGAACTTATCATTAGTTAAAATTATTTTGACTGTTTTGTTTGCTATCATCTCTCCTATCTCTTCTCTGTCCTGCTTTCTGTCATTTCTCCTGTCTTATCCTTTCTACCAAGAACTTTACTTGACACATAGTAGATCTTCATTATATATTTAATTAGGAAATTAGTATTATCTAATTAACTCTGATATTGCCCTACTAACAACTGCAGCTCTCAATCAGTTCAGAAGTAACCAAAATTTAATTTTGTGCAACAAAGACAAACTGATTATATCAATGGAAGTGATAGTAGCTTTGGAGAATGTGAACAATGTTTTTGGAATTAATAATAAAGCTGTGGGAAGGAATGCTGGAGGATAACCAGACATCTACCCTGGATTTCAGGAAAGTGGATGTCAAAAAGTATAAGACAAATTAGAAATGACCACATGCCCAGAGAATACTGCTTCAGAGAGATGGAAAAATAACAATGATATCCTGATAATAGAGTCACTGATTACATTTTTAAAAACAAAAATGGAGCCCTAGGTACTGTCTGGGATTAGATCATATTTTAAAAAGACAAGTACAAAGGACAGAATAAACAGTGTATAACAAAAAATGAAAACAAGGGTGTCATAAATCTGTAAGAACCATGAGTCAAGTTCAAAAAGGGCTGTGCAAGAAAAATAAAAAAATTAAAAAGAAAGACGGAACTTAAATGACTTATTAAAAGGATTAAGATTACCTCTGTTCAGGGTGAAAAGAACATGAAGAACTAAATTTGGGTGAAACAGTATAATATTAGCAAAAGACTAAACACTTAATTATTGCTTTGCTTCCAGCTTTTGTATTTAAAAGAAAGATTTTCATAATGAAAATAGAAGAAACATGGAGAAATGGAAAATGAGGGATAGCATAGAATAAGAATATGAATTAGTGAGATTAATATAGCTCAAAGTATTAAAACAACTTGTAATAATACAATCTTTAAGGAATCCTGCTGAACAAAATGGAAGCAAACAAACAAAAATGTCTTAACTTAAAGCTCACAAAGAATAAAATAAATTTTCAAAACTACTTTCTTATTAATGGTAAAGTTTTAAACATATTATTGGAGTTATAGGAGAGTATATCATAAAGTATATTCTGTGAACTAAGACCACAGCAGTATATTAAAATAACAAACCAAAATAACCACCAAACAGATTTCTTTAAACAAATAAGCATCAAAAATGTTGGGTTAATTGAAGTTAAGAAAGACTTCTGATTACTGCAGGACTCATCAGCTTACCATGTGTAATCAGCAGAGCTTTCTGAGAAAAGACACCTGATACATGGGTTTTTAGCATCTCATGGAACCAGTGTCTTAAATTATATATTTTGGGAAACACTAGGCTGACATATTTCAGGGTTTTATACTTTCATCTCTTGCATTTGACTCTTTTACTAATGACTTAAATAAAGACAGGAGTTTGCTTATCACAACTGCAGCCAACATAAAGCTAGGAGACACAGTTAATATGATGGATGGCTAAATCCCTTTCAAAAAATATTATGACAGGTTGGAATATTGGACTGAAACAAACTAGATAATATCAGGCTCCAAAATCATCTTACATGTGCAGTATAGGAGACATCTGGCTTAATAGCAATTTTTATGAACAAAAGCTAGATGGTTTACTTAACCATAAACTCAATATAAGCCAATAGTGTGTTGCTCTTGCAAAGAAAAACAATGCAGTAAAATTGTTATGCTGGGATGTTTTCACAGAAAAAAAAAGGGCCTAGGGGAATTTCTAGCTCCATATCCTTAGTAGTGGTCAGACTTCATTTGAAAGATGGGATTAGGGTGATGGTAATGTGTCATTTGAAGACCACAAGAAGGTGAACTTGTCTGGATGCTATGTCATAATAGAAACCCAAATTGGAAGAATACTTGGACTAGACTACACATAAGGAAACATTTTCTGATCATTCAGTTTCCTAGGGGGGAAATAGATCTTCTGATTTACAGATGGAAAGCTCCATTTTGCTACATATGGTCAAACCAGACTAGGTTAACATCTGTCCAGGATGTTGCAGGTAGAATTCCTACACTGACTTCTACTTTCCTAGTCTACACTGAATCTAGAAGTCTACTATTTCGTGTATTTTGGCATCATTTCCTAGCCATTAGAATCTTGTAAGTTTTTCATCTACAGCACTGTAGAATATTAGATCTGGAAAAATCTTTAGAGACAATCTATATAAGACCTTCTTCTTCAGAAGTGAAGAACCCAGACCTAGAAAGTTACAAACAATTTATTTACCAAGTGTTTCTTGGTGTCTGACATGTGGATAGCACTGAATTGTATGCTGTAGGGAATACCAACAAGAACTAGCAGATCACCAATTTATAATCTAATGTATAAGAGTGACAAACAGCCAATACACAGATCAGGAAAGAGATACAAAACATACACATCTGAGGAATAAACAATTCATTTAGATTGGCAATTTGGGAAAGGTGGAAGTTTGGAAGGTATTTAGACAGAGATAATATTAGGGGGAGGATAGGGTTTGAGAAGTGGCTTCTATGTAATTGGAATCATGAAAGTGGTCTCATATAGGACCAACACAAGGCAGTAGGCCACTTCACTTCTTGAAAGTGGGCTCGGGCCCATTTGGACCAAGAATTCTGAGGTCTGGTTTCCAGCTAAATTGAATGAAATTTCAAAGAGGGTCACAGGTTCCAAGTGGGCATATACTTTTAGGCCCCAAACTCATTTCCCCTGAGAGGAGTGTAGACAAAGAAGGACCAAAGTAAGGCCTTCTAAATCTTGTGGTTTGTGGCTTTAGTGCAAGACTTTTTATTTTATTCCGAGGCCATTTAGAAGCCATTTGAATTTTCTGCAGAAGAAAGTGGCACTATTTGCCTAGGTCATGCAGCTGAGCATGGAGTCTAGCCAAATATGTTCTTCATTACTCCAGACTGCACCTATAAATTAAGATCTGTGTTCCAGATTCAGTGAACTCTAAATTAACCTCAACAGGCACCTATAATAAGAATGCCTTCTAGACATGGAGCTAAGAGAGCACATAAAGGATTTTCGAAAGGAATATAACAATGCCTATTAAAAACTGATTCTATTCAAGGGGGAAAGAAAGCATGAAGACTATAACAGAAGTCACTGTCAGCCTTAAAATGTTGCTACTATTTGCTGATTACCTCACATGTATATATAGCGCTTCTGGTGCTTAGAAAAAAATCATCAAGGTAGATAATATTAATCCCTATCCATAGATGAAGAACTAGAGTTGTCAATATAAGGTCAGCCAGTAAGTCATTGAACCATATTATTCTGTCTCAAATGATCATGCCTTCATAGCATAGTCTACTGGGGGAAGGAAGGCAGGTCATTCATATCATTTTTTGTGTGTGCTAATAACTATTCTATAATTTAAAAAATCACAGGATGTAAAATGACCCTGCTTTATATTTTCCTTACCCACTCCCACTCCAATCAGGATAGCAATAGCATATAGCAAGTTAATTCAATTTAAAAATTATTGCTTCATCTGGAAAATACTTATGAAAAGTCAATTATGTGCCAGGCTTAAAGTCCTCATGAAGCTTATTTTATAATGGGAGGAATTACACAGCCAAAAGAAGCAAACTAAAAGTGTGTTTATTCTTTACCGTTAAATAAAATTATTTAAAATTGTCCATTAAATGATTGTTTGTACGGCTATGCATTCTGTTGCTGTGTAACAGCTGTTTAACAGTTGACCACAGTGTTTAAAACATTATTGTCTTCACAGTTTCCATGGATCAACAGTCCAATACCACAGAGCTGTTTCTGTCCTCAGTCTCAAATGGCTAAAATCAATGTGTTTGCTTGGGCTGCTGATTCACCAGAAACTTAGGTTTCTCTTCCAGGTTCATTGAGATTGTTGCCAGAATTCAGTTCCTGTGATTTTAACACTGAAGTCCCTGCGTTCTACCTGTGCCTAGGAGGCCCTTCACAATGAATGTGAAGGAGCTCCTAGAGGATGTCTGCCATTTCTCCAGACATAGCCTCCACTGAACATCCAGGTACTCATTCAAGGCCAAAAAGAGAAGATCCTGTATTCATGAAACCCAAATTCAGCTGATCAGTAACTTTAAGAACAGCTACAAAATCTTCAGTAATTAAAATAAAAATCTGTAATAATTAAAATCTATCATTCAAATTAATAATCTTAATTATATCTGCAGATATCTTTTATATGTGCAAGATGGTGTGATAGTGTGTGACTGTAATTCCAACGATATGAGAGGCTTAGACAGGAGGATCATGGTCCCAAGCCAGCCCTGGAAAAAATCATGAGAACCTATCAAAAAATAACTAAAGCAAAAAAGGGTTAAGAATGTGACTCAAACAGTGAACACTACCTGCCTAGCAAGTGTGAGACCCTGAGTTCAACTCTAGTACTGAAAAAGAGAGAGAGAGAGAGAGAGAGAGAAATAGGGAAGGAAGGGAAGGGGAGGGGAGGGAGGAGAGGGGAGGGGAGGGGAGGGGAGGGAAGGGAACTTGTTTTTGCTATATAACATAACAGTCACAGAAGTGGGATCTCATCATATTCTCATTCATCCAATCTTAAGAAGATGTTGTAGAAATTTGAGTCATTGGAGATCATCTTAGCATTCTGCCTATTACATGATGTAAAGATTTCTTCTGATCTTTTGTTTTATATTTTGCATTAATTAATTCACTCAATATATATTTATCAAGTACTATTATATGTATATTCTGTAGGGCTAAGTAAGACAGTCCCTACCTTCAATGGTCTAAAATTGATTTTCAATAAATGACAGCAATGATAAAATAATATTACAACTGCAATAAAAAGAAGTATGTAAACATGTGGAGTTGGCACAGAGGATCAGTCATCTGGAGAGGTCAGAGAGCATTGTGAAAATTATTCAACACCTACTTATTAGTAAGTGGATTCAAACCCTATGAATAAATAGCTTTTATTTTGAGAGTTTCATAGAATGAGTTACCCTGGGACACATCCTCTGTTACTAATATTAGCCCATTACTATTCAACACCTATGAATGCTGAGTTTTCCCACTTCTACATTTTCCATTTTGTAGACTAGTCGATCTCCAGTTTAGTCTATAAAGTGAAACTGATAAGTCTATGGAAAGACCTTTCTTCTTCCATGAATGGGATCAGAAAGGTCCCAGTTTCTATAAGCAGTAACAGGAACTACTGGCTTTTTACTTTCATCCATATGCAAGTTGGAAGTATAGGCTAAGTCATACCACTAGTAAATCTGTAGCAAGATCCCGCAGGGCAATATAAAACAGTGAACACATTCATTTCTTGGCTTATGTAGGAGGGAAAGTACACGAATGCCTGGGTTCCAAAGGAATGATCTTGTACAGTTCTGTTTGTAGTTACACATGGTCTGTATAAACAGATGAAGGGTCCTTGGCTTTCTTTAGATCAGGCAGGGTAATGAGATTCCAGCAGCCAAAAGCAAAGCGCTAATTATAGGCTACAAACAAGTTTGATCAATGGTCTGAGAGGCTTAACTCGCCATTCGATTTCCTTAACAAGCTCTTCATCATGTGCCAGCCACTGCTGTATACCCTGTTTGATTTTAGGGACTAGCTATTCATCATCCTTTGGTTTTCTCACCAACACAGGGTGCCAGTACGGCTGCTTGTTGCCTCAAGATAGCAGGTGGCTATCTTGGCAGTTAAAGTCAGCACAACGTCAATCTTACTTTTACTGCTCTGTTCCAGCAAAACATAGAACTGTATGAGAGCCCATTTCACCACCTGCCAAGTTTTTCAGCTATTAGATTATATGGTAAAAAGAAAGAAAACTTAGCATCATAGAAACTCAATACAGTTCAAGGACCTTAACTGGTATTTATTTCAAAAATAGATAAATGAATTCTAAATAGAAAAAAGGATACCTAAGACATCAGGGGGAGATTTCTGCATAAAATGAAATGGAAAATTGACTTTTTAATAGATTTTGAAGAGTTGACCCCTTTATGCCACCTCTAGAATTTCATATCATCTCAGGATAAAATGATACATGATGAGAACACCATTGTTTCTCTCAGAAACATTTTGTTTTCTTTCCATGGTCCCACACCTTAGCTACTCTGAGTTGTCCTCCCAAGGATTTATTTTCACATTCTACTTTAGGTGGCTATGCCACCTACCTGTGAAAAGAACTGGAAAATATCACCCTCAGCATAGCTCATAGATTACAACACATAGCTCAGTGATGTAATTTCTGTTCTAGACCCCCCTAGAGATTGGCTAAGGTTGGGAATGCCCTTGCCTACACCATCATCAAGTTCTCTTGGAAGAACTTTCTTAACAAATTACCTATACAGGCATATAAGTATTTCTGAAGAAATCTCTCTGGCTATGATATGGAGAAGAGAAGGTTGTCTAAGACTAAAGAAGGGTGAGGTTGGCCTCTCAAATAATAAGCATATCACAGTTTCTTAGCTAGAAACACCTCGGGAGAACATGGAGTCCAATAAAAAAATCAAAACAAAAAATCTTTCTAATTATCCATTACAGGTAATTCAGTTTCAAACTGAAGATCTCAATGAATAAGTAAGATGTGGGGGTATACCCCTATAATCCTAGCTATGTGGGAGGCCATAGGAAGGTGGATCGCAGTCCAGGCAAAAATGTGTTATCTAAAAAATAAACTAAAAAACAAAAACCGCTGAAGACATGACTAAAGTGGCAGGTCACTTTAGCCATGTGCAAGGACCTGAATTCAACCCTCAGTATTACACACCCAGAAAAAGAATAGAATCTACAGAGTATTCCTTTCCTGTAAGGCAACTGCTAAGTTTTATGCTAATATCTTACTTACATGGTTGACAGTTTTAGGATAAAATTCTCTAAGAATATAAGTCAAGGAAATAAAATCTCAAGGCTTATAATTACAATTATCCATGTACTGCAAGCTTTTAATATCCCAAAGTAGACAGATGCCACATGACTGAAATATGCAAAGAACTTTTGTGTGCTAGCAAGAAGTTATTTTCTGAGAAAAATTAATAACTTCTTGACTTCTCAAGAAGTTACTTTCATCTATTTTTAATCTTGTCCACTTCTCTTCATAGATTACTCAGCAACTAATGAGTTAATAAAAAGGATTTAGAAAATGCTAATAGGCATTGAACTATTTGAAGATTTAGACATCTTAACTTACACCACTCTACATTTGATAATACTTTTCTTTGGTTGCATACAAGTACCATTTCTAATTTAAGCAACCTTATTTATACACAAACTCTCTGAAGAAAACGTGTATCATTTCTAATTTATGGCCTCAAATTATTTTTAATAATCTGTCCTACCAAATTTTTATTTAAATCTTCTCCTAGATTTTGTCACCTTCTGAAACAGAAAACAATGTTCTAAATCTCAAGAACTTAGTTGAAGTCCATAAATTATATTAAGATTGGATGACCATGAGGAAGTCATAGATTTTGTTAGGCCTATTCTTTGTCTTTTGATTTTGAAAAGAGATTTTAAAGAAAATGATATTTGAACTCATTCTCAAATACAAGATTCTACAATTAAAATGGATTCTTTCACTACTAGTTCTATGTACTTCTTGTTTTAAAAGTATTTATTTTTTAAAAATTAAAATGATGAAACAAGTGCATACAATTTCAATTACTGAAAGGAATGTATAGAAAAAAATTAAACCATCTCACGCATATTAACTTCACAATCCCTCTTATATAAGTTATGAGAATGTAAGAAGATATGGGGTAAGAGTAGGGAAGACATTTTTCCTTCATCCTGCAATTTTCTACTAAAATCCAATAGGCTCAATGACATTCCTTCATAAGATTTTAGAAGAAAGTGGAGGCTCTCTCTTCCTTCTGAATTTCCCCTGGTACTGGGTTTGCATCCTGGTTTGAGTGAGAAATTAGCTTTTTGTCAAATTGTGAGTTAAACTGTGTGATTTCAACCAATAGAGAAGACAACTGCCAGGCTGCTGGCATACCCACATAGTAGGCAAAGTTTGTTGTGTTTGCAACAACAGCACCAACAAGTCTCTAGAGAACACATCTGGAAAACATGTGGTGTTTTTTCTTCCCTTACAGACACCAACCCTAATGGAACTCGGCAATAGACTTTTTATTTGAGGTGTGTCTATGTAAGGACAGAATAAGCAAGCATAAACTCGAAGGAAAAGGTATTTAGGATTGGATGACCCACACTGATTCAGCCCCCTTTATTATTCTTTTTCTTTCTTAACATCCTAAGAATAAATACCAGCATATTACTTCTTTATTGGGCATCTATTTTTTAAAATATATCTTTTATTCATATGTGTATACAATGTTTGGGTCATTTCTCCCCCTTTCACGCCGTCCCCTCCCTTCCCCCCCACCCTCTCCCTCTCTCCCCCACCCCCTCGCTACGCAGCAGAGACTGTTCTGCCCTTATCTCTAATTTTGTTGAAGAGAAAGTATAAGCAATAATAAGGACAAAGGGTTTTTGCTAATTGAGATAAGGATAGCTATACAGAGAGATTCCTCGAATTGCTTTCATGTACAAATGTGTTACATTCTAAGTTGATTCTTCTCAAATTGACCTTTTCTCTAGTTCCTGGTCCCCTTCTCCTATTGGCATCTGTTGCTTTAAAGTTTCTGCATTAGTTCCTTTGCATTGAGGACATCAAATACTATCATTTTTGGAGGATTTCTTACCTATCATACCTTGCTTGTGTGCTCTCACCTTATCATGTGACCAAAGAACAGTCCCCTTACTGTATTTGGGCATCCATTTTTTAGAGTGACCACTGAGATTCTGTTAATGCAGGACAAGCAAAGATGGATATTACAATCATTGTCTTTGAAGATATGATCTAATTGAAGAGATGCACATCAAAGCCAATATGGCACACATACAGAAATTAAGATATGTATTAACTGCAGTGATAATACAAAATCTCTGAGGCAATAATGCTTGCACACACAAAAGCATGAAAAGCCATGGTCTTCCAGTCAATTGTAGAAAGTACTTTGGATTTTAAGGCTTGAGGGACATCTAAATAAATTGAAAAAGTAGACTATAACTGATTTCAAGAAAGTTCATTTTATATATATATATAGTTATTGGATGTCACTGGCAGATACTGAATACAAACCAAGAAGACATTTTTACACTCTCTAAATGTGTGTCAACTGTCTTGCCTGATGTTCAACCAAAGTATAAATAACCTATTCCAATGTTAGAGAAAAAAATGAACTGCACTAGACTACTTGGGAGATGCTAACTTGATCCCCAATATATACCTTCTCAAGAGACTTAGGATAATTTTGATTTTATACAAATTTCATTCTCTGCATCTGGCTTTGAATCCTAAGTCAGGTAAAAGATGTAACTTAACTTCCTCAAGTTGCATTTATGTATTTTTTTTAAATTCCAGTAAGTAAAATTATAGCTCTGAGAAAAGAGATGTTTGCGAATATACAATTTTATTGAAATAAAGCCTCATGTAACATTTATGAATATTTGTGATGCTGAAGCAACTCTTTCTAAAAAAGTGTCATCACTGTTGATCATCATTAGCAGACAGGCATCTTTTAAGAGGAAAACAATAGAATAATATAAAAATATGGTAAGCTGTGTCCTTTATGTCCTTCTGACTGTAGTCTAATCTATGCTTTCATCCATATTTCTCATCAGCTCAGAAAATGCGTCAAAATTTTTAAAGAAAGCCTTCATAGTTTATCCAGACACATGATACTCTGTTGGGAGGAGAAAAACAATTCCACAGTCTTTATTTTTTAAAGATGATGGGATGGTTTTGGTAAATATTTTCAAAAATTTTATAGTGATAAGTTCTTATATACAAGTCTGTCACAGTTGAGAAAAACCGTTGGGTATCAAGCATACTGTCATTACCAAATCATCACTTGATGGGATTTTGGCTCAGCATCTACTCAATGTTTCATGAAGAAGACAAAGTCCGGGTGTGGTATAACATGGTATGGAGAAGTCTGAAGAATGGAATTTGGGAAGGACATTTATTGGGATCTGTGAACAGATCACATCTAATTTGGAAATGGTAAAACTGCACTTTGTCCAAGGATACAAGTTTCTCTAGAACAGGAATGTTGGCTGTTGCTCTATTGTGGCTCATCTGGGCTGTAGCTTCTTATACTGCAAAATACCAGTGATGTGGGAAAGAAGCTAAATATTGATATTTGAATCTTCTGTCTATTGAGCACCTTGTAGTGATAGATAATAGATGGAATAAATTCCATTACCACACAGCTTCCTTATTTCATCTTACAAATGTCTAAACCAAGCATGGATTTTTTTTCTTTTCCAACATAGTTAGACATAGTACCACATGACTTACAAGGGAAGAATAAATTGGGAAAATTGTGAACAATCAAGAGTTCCTTCAGCATATAAACAAGTGAAAGCCTGAGGAAAAAATCCCTAAGATTTTTCATTTTTCTTCATGACTGCTCCTGGCTGCTCTTTAAGACAGGTAAGTATGTGGGAAAGCTAAAAGTTTGAAGATGGAGTAGAATTTTATCATAGACAAAAAAATGAGTTCTTTAGGCAGGGGAACCAGTATGGTAAAAAACAAGAGGAGAGACTTCATTTGGAGGTAAACAGGTAGACTGACGTGACAGAATGAATAGAGGTTATGTTGAAGACAAGAAGGAGAATTAGGAGCTCAATAAATAAATACAAAAGTAAAATTTAGAACAATTAGATTTCATGTAATATTTTATGAATTAATAGTTATTATTTTTTAAAAGCAAATATTATATGGTGTTGGCTATAGGTTTGTCATATATAGCCTTTACAATGTTGAGGTACATTCCTTCTATTCCTAGTTGTCTTAAGAGCTTTTATCATGAAGTGGTGTTGGATCTTGTCAAAGGCTTTTTCTGCATCTATTGAGATGATCAAGTGGTTTTGTCTTTGCTTCTATTAAAGTGCTATATTACAATTATAGAATTGTGTATGTTGACCCACCCCTGCATCCCTGGGATGAAGCCGACTTAGTCGTGGTGTATGATCTTTCTGAAGTGTTGTTGGATTCGGTTTGCCATTATTTTATTGAGGATTTTTGCATCAATATTCATTAAGGAAATGGAGGCTTCTTAAAAATCTAAACATAGACCTGCCATATGATCCAGCAATCCCACTCCTGGAGATATACTCAAAGGAATGCAACTCAGGTTACTCAAAAGATACCTGCACACCCATGTTTATTGCAGCACTATTCACAATAGCCAAGTTATGAAAACAACCAAGATGTCCCGCTACTGATGAATGAATCAAGAAAATGTGGTATTTATACACAATGGAATTTTACTTAGCCATGAAGAAGAATGAAATCTTATCATTTGCAAGTAAACGGATGGATCCAGAGAACATCATTCTGAGCAAGATTAGCCAAAAATCAGAATGTTTGGTCTCAGAAGACCAAAAATCGAATGTTCTCTCTCATGTGCAGACTTTAGGTCTAGAACTAATATAGAAACCTTAAAATGACAGAGGTCAACATGAGAAAGGGATCGGGAACCAGTGTAAAGATCAGTTAGAGATGAATCAACTTGGGTTGTAACACATTTGTACATGAAACCAATGCTAGGAATCTCTCTGTATAGCTATCCTTAACTCAACTAGGAAAAACACTTTGTCTTCCTTATTATGCTATGTCTTCTCTTCAATAAAATTAGAGATAAGGGCAGAACAGGTTCTGCCAGGAAGCAAGGGGGAAAAGGGGGGAGATGGTGGGGGAAGGGGGCAGGGGGGAGAAATGACCCAAACAATGTATGCACATGTGAATAAATGAATAATAAAAAAAAACAAGTATTATAAAACATAAACTGATATATTTGATCAAAAAAATTTAAAATTTCTATATGATGAAAAATTAAGTTATTAAATCATACTACCCATTATGGAAGACAGTTTGGAAGCTTCTTAAAATACTAAACATACTCTTGCTAAAAACCCCACTGTTACCAGGCAGGTGCCCATGGCTCACACCTGTAATCCTAGCTACTCAGGAGGCAAAGATCAGGAGAATCATGTTTTGAAGCCAACCGGGGAAACAGTTTGCGAAACCCTATCTTGAAAAAACTCTTCACAAAAAAGGGCAAGTAGAGTGGCTCAAGGTGTAGGCTCAAGGTGAATGCAAGCCCCAGTACTGCAAAATCATACAAACAAAAAAAAAACCATTCTTTCCAATGATATGACATCCTAGAAAGACAAAACTATTAAAAACAGTAAAAAGACTAATAAAAGCAGCACATAGAAAAGGATATATAGAAGCACAGAGAATTTTAGGGCAGTGAAACTGTTCTGCATTGTTCTGTAATAGTAGATACATATCATCTAGTTCTCAAAATCCATAGAATATAAAACATAATGAGTAGTCCCTAGTGTAAACTATGGGCTTTAATTAATAATAATGGGTTGATATTGGTTCATCAGGCATAACAAATGTCTCACACTAATGCCAGGTTTTAATGTTAAAGGAAACAGTGTGGAGGAAATGAGGGGGTTTATGAGAATTACGTGCTTTCCGTTTATTTTTCTCCAAGACTAAACTGCTCTAAAAATGAAATCTACTCATTAAATATATAACAATAAGATAAGCATGTTTGCAACATATACAGGAAGATGTTAGTATCTGGAATATATAAAGAACCTCCCAAATCAATAAGAAAAAGCCAACGCAGTAGAAAGCTGAGTGAATGAAATACACAAATAATATATATAAAATAAATTTGAATAGCAAGTAAAGATGCAAGATGCTCAATTTTGCTAGTACATTTTTCTGCATTCTACAAGATACTTATTGAGTCTCTACCATGAGCCAGGTACTTTTTTTTGGTGGCACTGAGGTTTGAACTCAGGCCCTGTGCTTGCTAGACAGGCTCTATACTACTTCAGTCATGCCTCCAGCTGAGCCAGGCACTGTTTTAGGTGCTTGATGTACAAGAGTGAACTAAATATGGAGGATTTTGTGTATGGAGGTAAAAATTTGGGGGACTATGATAACTTTTTTGCGTTCTTCATACTGGCAGAAATATCTGATCTTAGCAACTTTTGACAAATATTTAAAAGAACAGAAAATTTCATACCTTCATGGTAGGAGTAAAAGATGGCTCAAAAATATGGAAAAAATATTTTGATAGTCATGTATTAGTAAATATATATATATATATATATATATATAAAATTAACCAGGAACTTCCACTTCAGCTTTTAAAAGTTCTTACACATGTATACAATGGAACATAAGTATAATGTTTATCATAGCATTGTTGTGATATTTTCTTTGCTTTTGTTTTTATTTTTGATACAGGGTCTCATAGCCCAAGCTGGTTGTATAGCTCGGGCTGCCTCAAACTTGAGATCCTCCAGCCGCTACTTCCAAGTGCTAAGATCACAGGCATGCACCACTAGGCCCAGATGAGAGTTTTCAAACTGGAAACGATCAAGGGGTTGATTAATATGGAATATACACAAAAGAAAGAATATTAAGATCAGATAAAATAAGTTAAACTGATCTCAATATAACCACAGCAATACATGACTAGGTCTCAAATCACAAATTTGAGGGAGAAGACACAACTGACAGAATATGGAGTGTGCAATAAATTATGCTAATAAAAATTATATGTTGTTATTCCATGTCTATGTATGCATGTGGTTATACAAGATATTGTAAAATAGAACAATTTCCACTAAAGGCATAATGTTAATTGCCAATGAGGACAGCATAGGAGAATGAGAATAGGCATGAGGAAAAAGAACAAGTTCAACTTCATCCATAATGTTTTATTTAATTCATAGAAAATTGATAAACATGGCAAAAATCATAATAAATATGTTTCAAATGATATTTATAACTGTTTAGAATTGTGCATTTTTCTTTATTTTAAAATATAACTTTAAATAGAAACAGGATTATAAAAAGTAAAAGTTGGAATGTTGCAACTCTGCTCTAAGATAAAGAACTGTTTTATATACCTACCAGAACCTCTGCTATGTAACTAATAAGCCATAGCATAGCCACTTCCAGTGCTTTCTAAAGATTAAGGATGTAGGCACAAGCAAGGTAAATATTCTCAGCAACAGTGAAAATCTGGACAATATTTCCTCTAGTTTTTAGACTAAAGGAATTGAAGGAGAAATTTCAGTATGTGGACTGCTTAAAGGAGTGCAACTAGAAAAAAAGCGAATATATTCACCAGAGAGTAATTTAAAAATCTGTTGATCCCCTCCATGTAGTCTATTCATTGCCCCAGAGAAAGAATAAAATACCTTACAAGACAGAACACTTGGAAGCCTCTCCTCACTTTAATGCTAGTTTTTGGCATGGGCAAATATTGGTTCTCTTTATACCTGCAGACATCAATCCTTCTTGGTCTTCATTTCATCTTTTGGGAGGACACCTTGACTGAGAAGTAGGAATACACAAGAAGAACTAAGCCTTCTTCTGTGTAAAGGATTCACCACAAATAGACCCTTATTACATACACTCTCAGTGTACATGTGAATCATCTGGGATTCATACTGTAGGTTTCCAGGAATTCCTCTTTTTTTAACACTGGAGATTGTGATACAGGGAGTCTGGGATTAGGTTCAAGGCTTTGCCTTCTGATATTGCCTTGCTCATGACTTAACTTGGAAAATCACAATGTCCACTAGACTCTGGTAAAAAAAAAGATCTCTTAACAATGCAAATTGGAATAGTATTATTTTCCCTTTTTAAAATGTACTCTATTTAGCCATACATTATATGTTGAGAAAAGTCCAAAGTTGAACTCATACCCTGTCTCCAACGTACATCTGAGAGGTGGTTTTAACAACACCCAAGTAGAGAAAATGCAGAGTCAAAGCCAATCCACTTACCCAGTCTGTTGACAAACACTAAGGATATATTTTTTCTTGTTTAAAAAGAAAGATCCAGGAACAATTGTTACAACACTGGTGAAAGGATACATTTACCTAGATAATGAAGAGAAGAAAAACTAAATAAAACTTTAAAAACAGCATACTGCAGAAATTGACAGAAAATTTTGTACCATATTTGACACTCTTCTCTAAAATATAGAGAAGATTTTCTTTTTAGCAGATGCAGAAATTCATAAGAGAAAAACAGATGGCTTGATGGGAAGATAAGATAAGATAAAAAGAAGGCAAGAGGGAAGGGAAAGTGAAAGAAAGTTAAAAGAGTGTTATAAATATGAAGGAATAAAAAAGGGCAGAAAATAAATCAATAATTACCTAACAATCTTTTTTATACAAAAAAATGCTCTATTTGATTATCAAAAGACATTACAGATTTTTCATTGCTTTGGAGTTACCACTAATAGCATTATACATAAACTTACCTGAATAATAAAGTAACACAGTTACATTGTACAGCAAAATAGCCATCAGTTACATATACCTCTTAAGCACATGAAATGTCTGCAGCTAGAGGTTCTATAATACAAGTTACATACTAGATTATAAAGACAGTGTTAAAAAGGTAATATCTCATTAAATTTTAAGATATTGAATACATATTGAAATAAATATTGATTACAAAGTTAAAAGTTTAAAATTACTAGGTTAAATAAAATATGTTAAACTTCATTTCACTTTTTTTTTTTTACCTTTTACACTAAAATAAAAATGCCATATGCGCTTGCATTATATTTCTTTTGGACAGTACTGCTCTAGAGAAACATAAGTTCCCCAGATAAAGCAACATTATCTTTCTTAGCAGGTACTGTCCCAGTATCTATGCATCAAGGAATAAGAGTTTCACTTGTCTTCCAGACCAAGTGATCTATTTGCTGGACTTTAAGCACCCTTCCTGTTTTTATCTTTTCCTTGCTGGAAAGACCAATGGCCCATCACAAGTGAGTCACCTAATTACTTCTTTTTTAATTTCTTTCTGGAAATTATTTTGCCATAGAAAACTTCAGGTTTATATTTCATCCATTATTTGGAAGAGGTTAATAAGCGTTGCATCATTAAACCAATGACTACCTCATCCTCACTTCTGTCTAATTACTAAAAGGTAAACATCTCACTGTTGAAGCTTCACATATATTCTTTTCAATAACTTTTTCTTTTCTATTTGCAATATGCTTAAAATTATAGTTCATGAGGACAACATTGATGCAGATTGATCACTTTGAGAAATCATCCCTGAACGTAGGCTGTTGTGCTTTTTATGCAGAAAATCTAGATAAAGAACAATAAACTCTCAGGTTAACAGATAGAAGGTTGCCAATAACCCAAACTTCATTCCCAAAAGGATGAGGTTTCACCCTAATTTGAGAGACGAGGCTTTCTATATGCGTTTTATTTTTACTATAAGTTTACTTGTTGCTGGGTAACATTCCCAACAACTAAGAAATCTCTTCCCTTTTCAACAGTTCTGGGATCGTGTATCCATTGCACATACAGGTCATTTATCCATTGGGTCATTTATTGAGGGGTGATTAAAAAATGTGCCAAACAGAACAACCAGTGTATGTGAAGTCCCCAAAGTCTTTGAAAGTACGTACCTATGAATAACTGAAAGAAAACATGTATAATTGGGTTGCAGAGTATGAAGTGGACGGTGGTTTGGAGAGGTAAGCAGGGATTACCTCTGGTACAGTCCTGCAAGTATGAATTTATTCTATGATGTATCAAGCTGGAGAATGACATGAGCAGATTTGTGTGTTTGACAGAGACTTCTAGTTACCTAAAAAATCTTGATCTCTCCTCAGGTGTACGCTGAATTCCAATCTACTCAAGTTGGGTTGTGTTTGCTGAATAACTTCTGCAGCCCAGGAGCAAGGTCGCCCTTGCAATCTTTTCTCTTTCCTTTTTGATTTCCACTCCTTTGCCAAGTCCAGGTACCATGTATATTATCAAATGGCTATCCCAGAGTTTATTTGGAATTTTACATTTTTCTCATAGCAAAATACAATGTTTCTCCTGTTTTATTTAGCACTTTCAAAAAGTATATAAACTATTCACATGAGGTACTCAGCAAGTAGAAATTTTCCTCACCCAACTCTAGAATGTAGAGCAAACAGAGCAATACTATGCCAATTTCATTGCCAAGTATCTTGAGAAAGTATTTTGACATGCTCAAAACTCACACCAAATGAGTAATTTTGTTTAATTAAACAGACCAATAAGTCACCCAAGGACAAGTGTTAACTATCACCAGAAGTCAGATCTATCATCTTCCATCCAGGACTTATGAATGATCACTTATTTACTTTTAAATTAATTAATTTATTTTGCTAATTGACAAGCAAAATTATAGTGTTTTGATATATGTATATATTATGTTATAGTGAATTAAACTTCAACATATGTATTATTTCACTTTTTTGTAGTGATATCTCCTAACAAATTCAAATGTGCTGTATATTAACTGTAGTCACAATGTACAATAGAACTCTTAAACTTATTCCTCTTATCTAAAATTTTGTGCTCTTTCAACAATATCTATCTCCCCAAAACTCCTATCCTTCAACCTCTAGCAACCAGTATTTTATTTTCTGACTTCAAATTTGACTAGTTTTATACTCCAAAATTAAGTGAAATCATGCAGTATTTGTCTTTCTGTGCTTAACTTATTTCACTCAACATGTTTTCCAATTCCACCAATTTTTCTACAAGTGACAGGATTTCATGTTTTTAAATTAACTCCTTGATTACTTTATGGTGATCTTCTTGATCTTTTCTTACAATATTTGTCTTAAAACATATTTTAACAGTTACAAATACACCCACTCCTGCTTGCTTTGGGTTTTCATTTGTGTGAAATATTTTTCCTGTCCTGTCACTTTCACTCTCTGTTTCTTTACTTGTAAAGTGAGTTTCCTATAGGCAGTGTATTTTGAAGCCTTGTTTTTAATCCATTCAGCCAATATTTCAACAGGAGAATTTAGTCAATTCACACTCAAGGTTATTATTAGAAGCAAAGACTTACTCCTGACACTTAGTTAATTTCCTTCTATATGTTTTGAATATCCTTCTTTTTATCCTTCCTTTCATTTATTATCAGGTTTTGATGGTTAAGTATATTAATGAAGTGCAATTCTTTTCTATTTCTCTTTTGTGTATGCTCTTCTAGTGGATTTTGTACTTTCACATATCTTCATGATAGTAGCTATCTTTTTTCACTTCTAGAGATTGGACTCCCTTAAGCATCATTTGTAAGTCTAATCTAGTAGTTTTAATTTCCCTTGGTTTTTATTTGTCTTGGAAGTCTTTATTTATCCTTTATTTCTGAAGGATAGCTTTGCTGGGATAGTATTCTTGGTTAGCAGGGCTTTTTTTCCCCAGGACTTGAAATATGTCATCATTTCCTTGCTGGACTATTCGGATTTTGCTGAAAAATCTGCTGTTAGCCTAATGGGGATACTCTTAAACATGAGTTGGCACTTTTATCTTGCAATTTTAAGAATTTTTTTCTTGTATTTTTGAAAATTTAAAAATAATATTCCATGTTGAAGATCTTTTCTGGTCATTCCTAGGTGGTGCTCTCCTATAACTTGGATAGTTATAGATATCCAAAGATATCCATATCTTTCCCAACTTTGGGAAGTTTTCATTTCATTAAAAGATTTTTTTCAGCCTTTTCCTTTTTCTTACCCTTCAGAAACTCCCAAAAGGAGACATTTAACAATGTCTCAAAAGTCTTGATAGCTCTCTTCATTCTTTTTCCTTTTTTGTCTGACTGGGATATTTTTAGAGACCTATTTCAAGTTCAGATATTACTTCTGATTGATCTTTCCACTCTACTTTTTTGAGGCTTTCAACTGATTTTTCCTTTTAGGATTTCAACTGTATTATTTATTTGACTTATTGAGTTCCCCATTTCCATGATTTTTGTTTGATTCTTTTTTCATGATCTCTCTTTGATGAATTTCTCATCCACATAATGAACTGTTTCCCTAAGGTCAATGAATGTCCTGTCTGTGTTCTCTTGAATTTCATTTACTTTCCTTATAAACAGTCTTTGAAATTATTTGTCAGTTCATCAATACCCATTTTTGAGGTACTTGGCAAGAGAGTTATTTTGTTCCTTTGAAATCATCATATTACATTGTTTTCTCATATTTTTTGTGACCCTATCCTGGGATTTGTGCATCTGGTTAGCAGTTGTCTCTACTACATTCATAAGGTGGCTTTCATGGTAAATAACTCTCTCCTAAGGATGTGTCTTGTGGTACCAACTGGGTATCTATGCTTTGGTTCCCATGGGTGCTTTATATTAGTCTCCTTATACATTTTTTAGCTGTGATTAGAGGGTTTGGGTGTGTTATATGTGATGGCAGTTTCAAAGAGGTCTTCTGTTTTCAGAGAGAAGAAATTTAATTCATACTCAGGTGGGTGTGTTACACAGAACAGTAAGGGTAGTGTACCTACTGTGCAGTTACTCTGGCAACAGAAGTGGTAGTAGCAGAAATGTAGAGTACTGTAGAGTCTGAGGCAGCCTGTCCTCAGACCAAGTAGTGGGTCAGGTGGTTAGAGTTTGGAGAGAAGGGTGATGCATAGAATCTGTCCCCAGGCTGATTATGTGGCACATAATACAGCATAGCTCTATCCCCAGAGTGCTGAGTAGGGTGGTAGGTCACCAACTATATGACCTGAGTGGAATATGGCAGTAGCAACTGTGGTCAAGTATTTTGGGTGATTAGGGCGGCAACTCTGCTGACCACTTAACTTGGCAGCACGAAGGACCAAAGCATAGGTATATCCCTAAAATGTTGCCCATGCTATAATAGCCTGGAATCTGGAGATGGAGGGAGAGACAACACAAGTGATCCCTTAAGACCCAGGCCTGATCTTTCTGTTTCTGGGGTCTTCCCTTGCCAGATTCCCTTACCAGCAAAGTTTCAAGCATCCATAAAAATGGGGCCCATTGAGACTTTCCCTTCAGCCTGTTCCCTGTGTTGAGGAGTAACCTTATGGGAAACAAATTAGAAATTTTAGTGAGTGTTATTCTGTTCTCTATGCCACTATCCCAAGTCCCTGTGTCTTACAGAGTTTCCCTTTCCCTCTTGCTGGATTCCAGTGCATCAAAATGCATCTATTTGTTATTCTGGTTCTTTGTAAAGGAGGAGGTAAGCACTTGGTACTTCTATTTGTCCGTCTTGCCTAGTTCAATCCCCAGCATGAAAGAAAGAAACAGAGAGAGAGAGAGAGAGAGAGAGAGAGACAGAGACAGAGAGAGGAAGAGAGGAAGGGAGGGAGGAAGGGAGGAGGATATGTATCAGGGAAATCCTTAACTATTTGGAATTTATATGTGACATTTATAAATATTAACTTAAAGAATAAATCACAAAGGAAATTAAAAGTTATTCTTAACTTCATGCAAATGAAGACACACATACTAAAATGAGTGGCTTACAGTTAGTAGAGCACTTTAAGGTTAATTTATAGCATTAAATTTTAGTATATACTATTATTAAGTTATTGTTAGCATTAGATATTATTTTTACTTTATTTTTTGTAGTGCTAGATATCAAACCCAGGGCTTCATTCATGTTAGGCAAGCTCGCTAACACTAAACTATTTCCCCAACCTACCTATATTATCTTTAAATGTAAAAATCAGTAACCTACCTCAAAATAAGGAAAAGAAAGAAATTAATCTGTGTAGCTCATATTAACAGAACAAGGAGAAAGTCATATAATTATTTCAATAGACACAGAAAATATAGTTAATAAAATTCATTAGTGACTCATAATTTTAAAAAGTTAACAAAATAACAATAAAAATAGCTCATCTTTTGTTTATAAACCAAAACTAAAATACTCATAGCTTGAGTATGTCCATGCTCAAGACATATTTTTAGTTAGGACTTGAATAGCAAAGGCACTTTGCTTACTACCTAATATTAGCAGTCACTCTGGAGGAATAAATCAATAAGTAATTCAATGAAAGCATTTTGGGGAACTGCTAAGAGATGCTATCTGAAAATTTGCCTTCTTTCTATTTTAGAAAAAAACACTCAGGAGTAGATACCAAGTTTCCCATTTCTTTGTATACAAAAGATGAACAAAATAGGTTATGAAAATGATGATCAGGATGATTTTAATGTAAACTTAAGAAATATCCAACTGATGCTTGTGATGAAAAAAATCTCAGCAAAGAGGACACCCACTATAAACCTTTGTTTGCTCGGTTTCTGGAGTGATCAAGTAGTTTGCAACATTGCTAAGGGAAAAATAGACATATACATTCTCTTTCCATGGTTCTAAGACTGGGTGAATGGATAAAATGAAGACAAAAATCTAACATATTGTATTATTTGGGAATGTGTTTTGTACCATATATTATACTGTTATTAGGGATACTTGGTTAGAGATGTACTGAAAAAATAGTCCAAGAACAAATACCAGTGTTAAGGCTCATCACAAGTGCTTTTAATTAAGTGTTAGCTTAAAAATGTTAGCTAAATATTCCCACAACATTCTTGTCTTGATCTAAACCCAATGTATCTTCAGGGGTGCAATAATTCTTCCAATTATCAAAGGGATCATAATATTATATCTCCCTAGATACTACATTTAGCATCCAGAAAGGCCACATGTCCCTGTGCTGCCAGAAAGCTCTGGCTTGCACATGGTTTCTTAGATATGTCCAAAAGAGCACTGATTAAGTTTGGCTTATTTTTAAGTCATTCCCATACTAAAGCCTCCAAGCACTGAGGGCCAATTTCATTGCCTCTGACCATATTTGTGTTAAGGTAATAGGTGAGTCCTCAAAACATCAGCCTTGTGTTTCTCCCTTCCATATAATATTGTCAAGTGTATCAAGTATTCTCAACTAAATCAAATGACTTCCACAGATGTCTATAAGGAATGTGAAGTAGCAACATAGTAAGGTAGAAACCTGTTTTTCCAATGCCTGTACCTTCCAACATATGCCCAGAACAATGCCTAGCATGTCTATTTCATAAATAAGTGAATCAGTTACCTGAAAATGGCTAATTGATAGTTCTTTATTATAATTTTTATTTCATCACTCAGTAGTGTATGCTGTTTTAACATGTAACAACCAGATAAATTTGAAAAAAAATTATTAGTGTACATTGGTTGAACAAAAACGAGTTTTATGACAATGTCATACATATATTCAATGTACTTCCATCATATTCACCCCTCCATCACCATCTTTTACCCCCTACCTCTGGTCCCCTTCCCACATAAAGTCCCCCTTGTACTTTCATGAGAGAAAACACATGATTCTTATCTTTCTGTTACTGACTTACTTTGCTTAATATTATGATCTCTGGTTCCATTTATTTTCCTGCAAATAATTTTGGCTTTTTTCTGGTGGAATATATATCACATTGTCTTTGTCCATTCATCTGTTGATGGGCACCTAGGCCGATTCTAAAACTTGACTATTGTTAATTGTGCCACAATAAATATCAGTGTTTAGAGCATGCAGGTATGTCTAGTATATGCTAACTGATTCCTTTGGGTATGTTCACAGTCGTGGTATAATTGGATCATATGGTAGTTCTAGCTTTAATTTTTTTGAGAAACCTCCATAATTAATTTCATACTGGCTTCAGTAATTTACATGCCCACCAACAGTATATAATTTGAAAGTTTAAAGCTAAACTATCCATATTTCTTGGTTTTTTAGTCAACCATTACTCTATGACTAGGGTAAAATTATTAATAAAAAGGATACACAATTACTTTCTATGTCTTTCACTAAATAAGGAACAGAAAACTAGAAGGGAGAATATATTTTTCCATTTTAATATTTAACAGCCCATAAAGTCACTTATTTCATTCATGAAAAATCTTTTCTCTTTGTTTTCATAAGGCCTAAGAAATCAAAGGGAATTTCCCCTAACTCATTGAAACAGAATTACCTTTAGACCGGTCTGTGCTGTGTGTGCCATTCCCCTAAGATTGAGTATTGAGAAGGATTGCCTGAAGGAAAAACATAATAGTTTTAAGAATTGCTTTAATTCCAAATCCCATGTGAACTTATGCTGTTCCATATTTAGAGCTATTTTTATTGGCATATAATACATTGTGACATTTACATATGTGTTTACAATATATCTTAAGTAGGTTCAATACCAACAGCATGCAGACTTCCAGGAGCTATGCTGTCACACTAATGATTCAGTTGGAGGAAGACCCCCACCTAACTCTGGTACTAGGTCTCACCTCTGTCAACATCAATATTGTGGAATGTTATTTTGGAGGGCTATTTGTCTTTGAATATCCTGTAACTCTATACACAAGAAATAGATACCACCATGACTTGACCAGACTACTCTACCGCCACTATCCCAAAGTCAGTTGTCTTTTAGCTACTTCCCTCCTGTATGGTGTAGTTGCTGAGGGCAAGTGGTGCCTTTACACTGTAGTTTGAAGAAAATGCTGGTCAAAGAGGCTAATAAAGAGTATGGTAGAAACAATTACAGCTCCATAAATATATTTCAACCAAGAAGAAAAAGTAAATGTGTTAAAACTGATGAGAAAAATGTAACTGATCAATTTGCTTATGGGTGCCCACTTTGTTTCCTATTCTGTATATATAGGAGGAAGTGAAGATTGTGTGTGTATGTATATGTGTGTGTGTATGTGTATGCACTCACGCATGCATGCACAATGGAACTTTAAGACCTAGTCAATCTTTTCCACTTACTTGTAATCTAATGAAAACCAAAATCAGTCACTTAAAAAGCAATAGACTAATTAATTCATATATTTATAACAAGTGCAACACATGTTTAAAAAGAGGATAGACTGTGTTAGGATGTCAGTGTTTTATTTTCCTCTCAGTGACATTCAACAGTTATCCCTGTTGACCCATTTACTTACAAATCATCTTACTTGCTCAAACTGTTAAAACTGAACCCTCTCCAGTATGCCTAAATATGAAGCTATTGCCTAACAAAAGTAATATAGAAGAATATAGAAGCTTAACTTTCAAATTCTGCAGTCAGGCTGCCTGCACTCATGTTTTGACTTTATTCAATTTGAGACCTTGGGTAAGTTACTTTACTTTTATGTACCTCAATTTCCTTACTTATAAAATGGAATATTTCTAGAATGTTTCTAGGATTTCACTGAGGATTAAATAAGTTAATATCATTTTTGTGCAGTATCAATTGGTAAGAAACATACTATTCACTATTACTTCTGGTACAGTGCTTGTTGCTAAGCATTATGTAAGAATTTGCTACCATTTTTGGTGCAGCTGGCCTTCCTCAAGATGTAACAAACCTATAACCATCATACTAAATGGGGAAAAACTGAAACCATTTCAACCTAGTTTTGGTATTGCTAGCCAGAGAAACAGAACAGAAAGAAGAAATACTAGGAATTCAAATAGGAAAGGAGAAGCCAAGTTATCCCCATTTACAGATGACATGATCTCAGGCCTAAGAGACCCAAAACTACACATCATAAACATTCTCATTAAAGTAGCAGTATATAAAATCAATATACAAAAATCAGTAGCTTTTCTATATACCAACAATGAGCACACTGAAAAAGAATTTAAGAACACAACTTCATTTACAATAGCTTCAAAAAAAAATACCTAGGGATAAACTGAACCAAGGAAGTGAAAAATCTCTGCAATGAAAGCTATAAACTATTAAAGTAAGAATTGAAGAAGACATCAAAAGAGGGAAATATCTTCTATACTCACAGATTGGCAGAATTAATATCATGAAAATGGCTATACTATCAAAAGCAATCTATATGTTCAATGCACTCTCCACCAAATTTCCAATGACATTCCTCACAGAGATTGAAAAAATCAACCCTAAAGTTCATATGAAAGCACAGAAGACCTCCAATAGCCAAGACAATACTTAGCAAAAAAGAATGTTTTAAATAGTTTAAAGTAAGGTATTGTGATACCTGACTATAAATACATAACCATATAAAACTATATGGTTTAAACTATAATACATAACCAGAACAATAAAACCAGCATAGTATTGGCACAAAAACAGACAAAAAGACCAATGGAACAGAATAGAAGCAACCCACGTAATGGGAGAAAATCTTTGCCATTATACATCTGACAAGGGATTAATAACCAGAATATACAGGGAGCTCAAAAAACTAAGCTTCCAAAGAATCAACAACCCAATGAAAAAAATAGAAAAATGAACTGAACAGAGCTTTTTCAATGGAAGAAGTCCAAATGGCCAAAACACATTTAGAAATGCTCAACATCCCTGGCTATAAAAAATGCAAATTAAAACCATATTAAGATTCCACCTCATTCCTGTTAGAATGGCTATCACCAAGAACACAACAAATATTGGTGAGGATATAGAGGAAAAGGGAACCCTCATACACTGATGGTGGGAATGGAAAATACTATAACCACTATGAAAAATAATATGGAGGCTCCTCAAAAAACTAAAGATAAAACTACCACATAACCCAGAAATACTGCTCCTAGACATATATCCAAAGGAATATAAGTCAGGTTACAATAAAGACACTTACACACTCATGTTTATTGCAGCATTATTCATAATAACCAAGCTATTGAAACAGCCTACATGCCCTACAACTGATGAATGGATTACGAAAATGTACTATTTATATACAATAAAATTTTATTCAGCAATAAAGAAGAATGAAATTTTTCCTTCACAGGTATATAGATGGACCTGCAGAGCATTATCTTAAGTGAATTTAGTCAGGTTCAAAAGGACAAAGGTTGCATGTCTTCATTCATATGTGAAAGATAGATCCCATACAAATACATGCATTATCATAACATATAAATATATGCAGGACATATTTCCAAAAGTGAGACTGTTGGGGGAGACTAAGACAGGAGGAAAAGAAGAAAATAATGATAGTGAACAATAACAAAATACACCACATCTGATGTGATCTGATTCAATGTGAAGACACATTAAAAACTGCTAAACAATACAGAGTAAGGAGGAAAGGAAGAGGAAGAGCAGTGGAGGGGTTTAGATTGATTTAAGTACAATACATTTACAGATAAAATACCAAAGCAAAACTACTGAACAACGAACAGGCACTGAATGAAGGACAGGAATGTAAAATAGGTCATGTTAAGGGGAGGTTACTAGTGGAAGGGGGAGGGTAAGTGAAGAGTTAAAGGAGTATGAATATGTTAATGTACTTTCTATAGAGGTATGAATATGGAACATTGAAATCTGTTGAACTTAGTTTAAGAAGGGGAATGATGTAGGATGGAAAATATGGTGGGAATGAACCAAATCAGGGTATAATATTGTATATATGGAAATGTCACAACCAAACCACCTATATGACTATCATATACTGGTAAAATGTTTTTAAAAGGATGTAATGCAACTTAGGAGTAATGCATGAGCCAAATACCCTGCAATCAAAAGTCTATGGTTGCTGAATGGTAGAGTCTAATCCAATCAGTGTACAGGTAGTTTGAGTGTGCCCAAAAAAACACTAGAATATGTGATTTGAAAAAATTTGTCTTGTCCTCTTATTTCTTGGAGAGAAAGAACATGTTTATCTTAGAGAGCTGAGAAACCTTCATATACAGAGACTGACAACCTAGATCAAAAGATTGAAACTATGTCCCAGTGTGCTATGTCCATGGTTGGCTGAAGTCTCAACCAGCCAGGGGATGCCAGTATACATTACCATTTCTCTCCCTGCATTTGTCATGCAGATTAATTTACTCAATATCCTGAAATTTCAGAGATAATCATCATTGCAGTACTTCCCAGAAGCAGTAGGAAATTAGACAAAAGAGATATGTTGCTTTAAATTACTTGGCTGTGAATTTCCACTTTTATGCATAGGGAAATTTTGTACTCCCTTTTCTCCAAATAAAAATTTAGAAAGTTCACCATACTTCTGCAGCTGAAAGAGGAGTGACAAGTTAAACCTGGGATAGTCTTAAAGATAATAGTCTCACACGGTGTCACATTTTCCATGTTTTGCAATGTTTTCCCTGTCACTTTTACATATACTTCTTTTATGCATCTTCACAACATCTTTTTTAAGGTAGAGAAAGCAGTTGTCTTTATCCTCACTTTTTAATGAGAAAATTATGGCTTAAAGTAAAAAATGTTTTATCCAATTACCTTTCACAGCAAAAATGGGATTAATCCTGGTATGACTGATCTTAATTCCCATTCTCTTTATGATCTTCTTACTGAAAGTCTGAAATTTTTCATAACTACTAATAAAAATGCAAAATAGAAGTTTGAGCTATTTGGAGAAAAGACTTCAACCTGATTCTCATTGATTTATTTTATCCAGTTATTTTTGAGTCTAAAAGAAATGCATTATGTACTTTGCCTTTCTCCCAAACCCTATAGGTCCTTTCCCATAGGAGGAATTCCTGGGTTCAATAAATGGAAAACTTCAAACTTCATATTATCTGGTTTTATGAACATCCTTTCATCATTTCTCAAAATCTTTAAACTAGTTCTACACAGTTGATAACTGCTGTTTCTTCATGACCATCCCTTTCCATCCTCCAGAAAAGGAAAACAAAATCCTCCTAATCAAGGAATGAAAAAGAGCAAGTGACAAGTGTTTTTCTGAATAGTAAAAAATAATTACATTCTGTTCTCTTATTTGCTAATTCATTCATGCATTTTTTCATTCACAAAATATTTATTAAGAACCCATGGAATAAGTACTTGGAAAACAGATTTTAAAAATAATTATAAAATAAAATAAGCCCTTATCTGAAAGAGCTTCTGTCCCATGGAAGAGCTCAATTGTCATGCTATATTATAATGCTATGTGTTTAAGACTCTAAGATATCTAGGAAAGTCTTCCTGGGTAAATGATATAATGTACCAAAGACCCAGATCTTGGCAATACTAAACGTACAGGAAAAGAGAACATCTGTTTCCACTGAAATGCCATCAGGATCGCTGCAAGGGTATGGGGACAAAGTAGAAAATGAAGGTATGAGAAGAGTTGAACTCCACTGTCTCTATCCAAAGATGTTTTAGTATAGATGATATCCACATTAAGATAGCTTGAAAGGGAAAGCACACAGAGGCAACCTTGAGGTAGTGGATGGGAAGGGTGAGCCCCATCATCTTCCACCATGGTTCTGAGGGGAAAAGTGTCTGAGGTGAGTCTGGACCCTCCTGTCACTACTGCCTTTAGCCCTTGGAAGGTTTTTTAGATTTATCAGAAAGGTAGGAAAAAAAAAATCCTGGGAGACATGTTCTAGATATCATTGAATATGACAGGATGCCTAGCTAATGATCAATAAGCCTGACATTCAGGTGTTCCTTGGACACATTTCACTTCATGGAATGTGTGTGTGTGTGTGTGTGTGTGTGTGTGTGTGTGTTTAAATTTAGGAGTAACATTCAAAACACCAACCTTCTAAGACACCTGGTCACAGATAGCACAGTTTGCCATGCTCAGACAGTGGCAAACGCTGAATTTCTTTTGCTTCACTTCTAGAGGAGCCTATGTGTGACAACATGGCTTTGATTTTCTTTTATGTTCTTCTGTTTACACATGCCTGTTAAAAACTAGAAAATGCCCATATCCTGATCAGAATTATGCCTGCTATTTCTATCTAGGAATTTACTTTGGTGGAAAAAGAAAATAGTATCATATACTACAAGTATGGAACATGAATTTTGATTGCTTGCCCCCAGACCATGAGACATGTGTCTTCACATAATAACTAGGTACTTTTGAAGATGGAGAAGGTGGAACTGACACAGTTTTAACATGCGCAGTATTTGAACTCTGGTAGTAAAATTTGGAGTCATGTAGTTAATTTCTCACACTCCAGCAAATTTATAAATCGTGTCCCAATTTTCAGAAGGTATAAATATATTTAGGTTTCTCACTAAATGTAAAAATGACTTTCTGCTTTAATATGTGCTAATAGTTCTAAAAATGCTTTGCCAAAGAATAGAGCCAGGAGCAGAGAAAGAAGTAAACAGTCCTTTATTGGATTCATCCATTCATTCAAGTATTGAGCATTCACTACATGCTAGACAAAGTACCACACACTGAGGATACAGAAATGAAGAGAGCAACTAAAGCCCCTACCTTAAGGGAGCTCAAATTCTAAAACCATGAACAGAACAGATCAGTAAATAGGCAAATATATGACATAATGTCATGACATATAAATGCTGGAAAACATAAAGTGGAAGAAGGAGCTATAATGCAGGTGCTTCTTAAATGTGTTGTCAGAGGAAACTTTCCTGGTCTATTGTGTGTGTAGTGGGGGAGAATTTAAATAATCTAATAATGGTTAAGAACAAAGAGTATGGTTTTCTCTCATTAGACAATACATTATAACTTTTAAAAACATAAAAATATG
Source organism: Castor canadensis (assembly GCF_047511655.1). Classification (NCBI taxonomy): domain Eukaryota; kingdom Metazoa; phylum Chordata; class Mammalia; order Rodentia; family Castoridae; genus Castor; species Castor canadensis. The sequence goes on from NC_133390.1 coordinate 48,488,162, forward strand.
TGACATTCTCTAAATTCACAACCATAATTTTTGGCACATTTTCTTCACAATAATTCTGTGAAGTAGATAAAAAGTATCAACGTTACCCTTTCCTTCTTTTGCAGATGACAAATCTGTGAAATAATATGAAATTCACAGTTTGTAAAAGGTGGTCACAAAACCACAGACACATACCTCCTAACTCCAAGTTCAGCATATACCCAAATGACAATAGTTATTGTCTGTAAACCAAGCCTATGTGTTGAGTTTTGTGGAGGAGCTCTTTTATTATGAAATGGACCTGCCTAATATTTCCTGCACAATTTATGGCTCTAGAGCAGAAAATACATTTGTGTCTTCTGTCCATGACCTTTTTTCCTCAAAGATGGTTCCAACCAGAATGGAGCCCTTACCCAAAAGGGAGAGGCATCTAAAGACTTGGCTAAGCAATCTACATTGCATTTAGTAAGAACCTGCTCTTAAACAGGACAAGGTTCCGTCAAGAATGAAGCTCATAGTGCAAAGAACTCTAATGAGGTCTCTGAACAGGAGAGAGGAACAAAGATAATTCATTGGGAGAGAGGGAAGAAAAGAGAGAAATAGACAAAGAAGTGATAAGCTATCTTTGAGAAACCAAGACAACTATATTTTCCCCCATAGAAAATAAGAAATTGCCTGAGATTCTCTTTCAAATCCTCAACCAAAGTATACACCAATCCTGGAAACCAGAGCACTGGTAGTTGGACTGGGTAGATTTTTATTTTATTAATACCTTTAGGGATAAAAATCTCTACATTTGAATTTTGAATGATTATTATTGGCAAAGATGAAATAGGAACCAAACAGCTTTCCTCACTTGTTTACTGACAGAAACAAAAACTGCCTATCATCTATAAATCTCAGTTTGGCTGTGTTTTCAACATCTCCACCCACTGTAAAGAGCTATAACATTCCAAATCTGGAAGAGAACTGAAAGATCATTGAATACAAGTAGGTCAAAATAATTTAATTTCGTTTCACCACAATGTCCCTGTATGATTGGAAGGTCAGAGGTTAGAGCTAATGCACCAACAGGCTTCCCCCAGATCAAGGGACTTATGTATGGCAGTGAACCCCTGGCTTCTAGTCATGTATCTTTTCCAGCAACAATTACATAACAGAACATACTTTATTCTCCTATAACTGTCCCTAGAGATACTCTGTCAGTGTATAAAACAACAACAACCTACAAGAAAACAAACAAAAACAGGGCTTAACACCTTCACTTCAGAATAACTTCAGGCAATTAGGTCCACACCACAGAAAGATCTTGAACAAATAATAATAAAATTAAAAGCTGGTACTGACAGGAAGAGATTATTCTGGAGACTCATGACTCACACAACCTGATGTATTCACCAAACTTCTGAGTTTATTTCTTTGTCCTATCCTTGTTTATTGGGGTAAATTGTTCAAATCACACAATTACTCCAAGCCCAACTTTCATCTGCCAGATAGAAGTAACACTTCTGATAATTAGGATGTTGTGATAAATACAAATGAACAAAATTAAAGGGATATAGGGTCATACAGGCATGAAGAGCTATTAAATTGTGGATTTTTTTCAATGTTGAGGATCAAAAAATTATGAATGAATAGAGTTGAAAAGAGGCTTTGACAGGTAATCTAGCTTCAAAAACATATGTGGTGTTGCATTACATCTGAGGCACCAGCTTTAGCTTGTAGGCAGTATTCTCACCTCACAAAATTCTCTGCCAGATGCAATGTTTCCAAAAGACACTGATGGTGGAAATGTCAGATACACACCAGACCAACAAAGCCTGGTACATATAACTTCAAAAGACAGAGAGGGCAATGATCCAGGTGAGACAGGGCGAGTGTGTACATATCTGAACAGAATCAAAACCTGACACTGGCCCTGGTCTACCTGTCCTCTGACCAGCTGCTGAACCTGAGTATCAATCAACAGACATGTGCACAGAAGGAAAGCTCATGTTTGGGCAGCCACCATGTAGTTAGAGAAGAGCAACAAGCTGTCACCAATATGGTTTGCTGCTTCCTTGTCTCAAAGACAATTGTTTCACAAAGAGTCGAATGAAGCCTCATGCATGCACATGACCTCAGATTAAAAAACTGCCAAGTATTTACAGATTTCTCCATTGATATTCAGAAAGTTGCCTGTTTATCTCAATTTAGTTGAGGTGGCATGTCTTCAATTCTCACAGCACTTGTTATGAATAAACCAGACTGGCCTTGTTACCATCTGAAATTCTATAACAAGTATTTTTCATCCTTGGCCAGCATTCTAAAGAGAAAAGTATAATTCTCACTACTGCAAAGTCCAAGGAAATCAGAATATGAACCCACCGTTGATATATATTTTCTTTTGACATACACAATTTTACTAAAACTGCTGACTTAGACAGTGAAATCCAAAGATGTTTTATCTGAAAATTCTACAGAGACTTAAGGCTTCAAGAAAGTTCATTGTGCCTCTTTGGCAGTAATACCCTATTGCCTACTGGTTTGAATTCACTATGTTCTTGCTTCTAGATGCTTGAATCTTTCAAAAAGATTCAAGCTATAATTCCAAATATAAGTTCCCTTTTATTTTTCATTTCATAATTATGCTCTGATGCCCAATTTGAAAGATGCTTCATCTAGCACTACGAAATAGTATATCTGTTTTCAGGTTTCTGAGACATTTGCTAAGATTCATGTGTGAACAAAAATACCATGAACTCTTGTATAGATCTCCTTTTTCTAGGAAGATACATGAGATGGAAATTGGCAAATTGCAATTGCACTTTAGAGTGTCTGGTGAAATTATTTTGGATCTTTGATGTATGGGAAAGTGGTTTGAATGGCTGGCCAGACCAGACGTTGTGCATTCCTGTGCCAAGGAAGCCAAAGCAATACACTGGCCCATTCCAAGTCATTGAAGGAAAGCTACTTAATTAAGAAAGTTGCTGGTTCTGAAGACTGGGTGATTTAAATGCTTGGTGGGGAAAGTTATTGGTCAATTGATAGGTCAGCCATGGTCTGAAGACTTTTTCTCTTAACATAACAATTTGTCTTCAGACTTTTTAAAACCTCTGGTAGACTTAATGCTAGCCAAATATTTAGTGGTTTTATGAAGTTTTTTTGTATTCATGTCAACTGTAGTTCTTCGGAAACCCATTTAAAATGTTGTTTCTTTTCCATATGGCATTCTGAAAGGGAGAGGGGAATTACAAATTTAAGATTGTGACAAAAAAGAATGTTCTTTGTGACTATTTCTGTACTTTCTAAGCTTCTTAAGTGAATTTGATTAATATTGTGCTAAGACCAAATACCATGTTTATCATTAGCATTATGATTTAAAAGCAAAAACACAAACATATATTCTTTTAGCAACTGGAATCATTATGTGTACAATTTGTTGTAGGATTTGTTTTTCATCTTTTGCTATGTTTTAAAGTTTGATAGACTGACCACATAAATGAGACTCGAAAAAGGAAAAAAATAATCTCAGCTTCATTACACTTTCAAAGCATGTTTAGCTCAATTTTAAGCCTAGGACTTTGAACACTGCTGCAAAGTTGTTCTTATTCTACCTCGTTTTATTATATACACTGGGGACACCAGATTTTCTTGAATTTTCAAAACCTCTTTGGGCTTAAACTTCACCCATTTCTCAAGAGTTATGAGTCTACTAGACATGCCAAATAATGTGTCCTTCTAGGAAGCCTTGCAGTTCCTACCAAGCCCATGGCTCCCTTCAGCATGGTTCTCTACCCATAGATTGCTGCACTTTGCTGTGATCCTCACCACCACTACTACCACTCATTAACTCTGACTACAACTTTTCTAGCCAGAGAATTTGTGTCCAAATCAAATGCAGCCATCCGCAGAATGGGCAAGAGCCAGAAAGGAGTCCAGTTGGAGAACCCTATTCAACAAAATGATGGAATGACTGATCCCATCAGATATCTCACCTGGAACCTGACTGAGGAACATATATAAAGAAAGGTAGAAAGCACAGCCACAAAGCCCAAAAGCAACACATGCTGTAAGACTGCAGATTCAGTATTTAAGCATCATTATTAAATTGTGAGAAAGGGAATAGAAAGAGTTGTCATGAGAAGAATTGAATGAGGAAGCAGGTAGAGATCAGGCAGAGGGGAAAGTTAACCAGAGCCACAGACAATTGGAGATGCTGCTGCATTCTTACCAGTTCTCCAGTGCTTTGTTCAATTTACTATAGAATTACTGAGACTATTCCATGTTCTCCTTTCCTCCACTTGTAACACATAACCACTAATTAAGATACAAGTGTCTGGCATTTCCTAATTTCTGACAAATGATATTGTAACCACTGTTCTCAACAAGTTCACTGGCTTAAAAAGGCCAGATCACAAGTTGATGGTGGCAGGGAAGGGTTAAAACAGACAAGCTGTTTTCAAGTCCTGGCCCAAATATTGACTAGCTATATGATCCTGAGCTTGTTAGTTAACCTTTATTTGCCTAGGTTTCTTCATCTATGAAAGAGGGCTAACTCTAAAACCTTAAAGTCTTCTGACAAGGACTATACGAGGTAGAGTCTATGAAGAGTTCTGAATAACTGAGGTTGCCCAGGCCCCCCTCAGGTATCTTGAGTCCTTGTGAAAAGAAAGGAATTGGGTGGGTTAGAAGCAACTCTGTCTATGCCTATTCCTTATGAGAGGACAGTCTTTATGCCAAACCAGGCAGCATGGTTGAGATGACACCTAGATTCCAAGGCAACTGTCCACAGAATAGACACCACCCACTGCTATTGAGCCTTGGCACAGAAGGTCTCTTCTCTCTTCAGTCACGCACATGCCAGCAAAGGAATTTGGCACTCCTGCCTCCCCGCCTAGCTCTTGTCTGCCAGACATCTGCTGCATATGTTGCTCTAGTAGTGTCTGCTTCACCTTTCCCTACATGATCTTGTTTTCTTCCCTTCTCTTCCTTCCTCATACTTTCTTACAGGAAAGGACCAGGGGCAATTTTCTTTACAACATATGTAACCACACAAAACATACACTTCCCGCTTGGCTCTGGTGTGTTCATGAGTCGATCAAGACCATCTGTGCTTGCATATCCAATATCCCCCAGTCTACCCCACCTCCTAAATCTAATCCTTTCTGTGTAATTTAACAGTGTCTTTGTGCTACAAAGCCCTTAATAATTTTTAAACAAAATTGCTTAATACATAGCAATTGCTAAATGCAATACGGAAATATTTATTTCTCTTGCCAGCTATAGATTCCAGAGTATGCAGCTGCCTTGCACAACTTGCAAAACTCTATGTGATGCAAACCATAGAAGATGCATTTCTTAAAAGCCACTCCTTTGGAAAGTCTAGCAACAACACATCACATCCAATTGTACTAGAAGTAAACATTGCAAATTATCAGCAAGTTAATTGTCCAGAGAAAGAACACAAGCCAGTCCTATAATGTTTAATTTCCCATTGAACCTTCCATGGCTGACATCTGATATGCAATGCTGAATCTTTCCAAGGCATCTGATTTCCTATTGTTGACTTGTGCTATCATCACTACAAAACACTAGGACATAAATTCTACTGACAGAAGGGAATCCAGCTGGAAAATAACATTACCAGAGCATCTTGGAATATGTAATATGTATAACAATAGTCATGCGTAGGAACTGAAAATAAAAAATTATTTTTATCATTTTATACTTATAAAATTATTTAAATGTTCATGAATTTTCTAGTGAATTTTGAAATATGTACAAGGTCATTCTTTCATGGATTATTGATATATCATGAGTAAACCATTTGCTCTAATGGATCTTTGAATTTTTTTTAATTCTTCTGGCTCATTCAAAAATGTCAGTTGAACCCTTTGTTTTATGCACTACAATTGGATAGATTCTGTGGAGAATAGAACAATAGAACACAAACAGACTTAGTTATGGCCCCAAGAAACTTATAATCTAGTAGAAAAATAACACATAAATACATATGGTAGACTAATAGCCATTCAACTATATCCATGTCCCAATCTCTGGAACCAGTAAATAAGTTGCCTTCCACGGCAAAGAAGTTTGCAGATATGATTGAGGTTAAGAACCTTGTAATGAGAGAGATTATCCTGAATTATCAGAGTAGTCACAGCATAATAACATGATTCCTTAAAATAAGGGAACTTTTCCTTTCTATAGGCAAAGTTGTATATAAATGGAAAGAGAGATGCAATGTGTGTGGTTTTGAAGACAGAAGGGGCCAAAGAATGTGAATGGTTTCTAGAAGCTGGGAAAGGCATGGAAATAAATCTTCCCTTGGAGCCCTCAGAAAAGAAGTCAGATCTGCTGACACATTGGTCTTAGCTAAATAGCAATGTCAGAACTATGAAGTAAAAGATTTGCGTTGTTTTGAGCCACTGAGTTTGAAACAATTTATTATAATAGCAATAGAAAACTAACACAATGCAAAATTTGAATAAAAATTATAAAGTACCAATTCCTGTCAAAGAGATGTGAAATAAATATGATCTTAGGTAAAAGTTAGCAAGGCAAAATTGACTATATACTCTCTCATGCTTGTCTTTCTTTACTACAGATTTGTATTACCTTAAATTTATAACAAATAACATCCATATCCAAATAGCATTCTAAGTCCTTTGCATATTTCCAGGAGCTTTACAACACAAAAATAAGAGACTATGCAAACTGGGTGAGTGAGTCTAACAGATGGGAACTTGGCAAAACTGGCTTTCCCTGAATTGAACATAGACCAGACCCAAGAAATTTCCCAAACTGTGACTAATGGGGCCAAAAGCAAGTTTGTGGGATCACAATGATAGAGTGACAATAGAACCATAGTGTTGCCAAATGCTATTGCTGTCTAAGACCTTATTTCATTTAAAAATTATTCTTATAAGATATCTGGAGTCCGATGTCTACTTTAGAAAGGTAAGGAAATTAGATCAAAATATTAACTCCTGTGCTGTAGTCTACATGATGAGTCAAAAGATGGAGTAATAATTGGTAAAAATGTCTCTGGCTAAATGGAAAAGATAATAAAAATTGAAAAGAAAAAATAGAATCTGAGTGGGAGCAAATAGATGTACATTTGTACATGTAGAGCATAGTTATTTAAAGGATCACACTTAATATTTCTAGCAATGCTGTGAAGGTCTTGTTATCCTTGATTTAGTGATGATTTAATTGAGATACCAGAGGTTCAATGATATTGTAAGTAGTAGAGCCCAGACTTAAATCTGTGAATAATTGAAAACTCTTATCTTTTTCTCACTAGCACCATACAAAGAATGACACAGATTACAGACTCCTGGAAGGTAAAAGCTATGGCTGTTCCCAGCACTTAGTAGAACACCTGCAGGAAGGAAAGCCCCCAAAATGACTGTGATATGAAGATACACAGTCTGATACAGTCTGATCACATGCCAGTCTTCTTTGCATGCTCCAATACCAGGCAGCCCTAGATATTAAGACAGAACAACCTCCACATATGATTTTAGACAGAAATTTAAACTTACATGTGAACACTTTTGAAGCTTCAAAAAATTTAGACATCCTGGCCATACCCTAGACCTGCTATTGTAAATCCTAAATAAGACTCTCTGGGCTACAATTGATTAGGTATATTTTAATCCCATTGAAACCTGCTTTTGGGATATCACAAAGCAGAAGCCAAATGGCTTTTGTTGTTTATTCTTTTTCCTATTGAACAGGATATTAAGTAATAACAAATGGTATCTAAATCTTCCTAGCCTCCTAAAATAATGAGTATAGTACTGGACCCTGTCAAGCCTAGCTTCCCTAGTAACAGGTTACACCCAAAGGAGTTTTATTCATAGCAGATAACCAAACTCTTGGTGGAAGAAGAAGAATGAGCTATTAAAAAGCTTTCTGATGGGAGGTTCTATATACTTGTATATATAGCCAGTAATTGAACAGTCAGAGAATATTGTACCATAACATTCTCACTCCATTCTTTACTTTGAGGCAGCTGTTTTTCTCTGATCTATAATAGAAACCTAAAACAATAAGCTCTCATAATTCTAAAAAGAGTTGTAGTTTGAATGGGAACTACAAACATTACATGTTCTCCCTGTAACATCTAGTTAATATTCAACAAATGGGGCACAGAGATCTGGATAAGTTAAGAAAAATGATCACAGTTTATTGAACCCATACGATTCCTTTTAAAAAAGGAGAAATGGTGTGCAGGATTCTCTTTAAATGCATCCCAAGAGGATGGGCCAGACACAGACTTTTGAAAGAGATCCATTGATCATTTGAATGCACATCAGAATTAATGACCAATGTTACATAATCAAAACCCCAATTAACCATGTAGGTTAACCATGGAAAACCTTTCATAATCCATCATAAAATGGGTATGACTCTTGAATTCATTCTTAATGAAATTATTCTTCTTGTGCTCCTGTATAAAAATAAAAGAACTGGTGAAATTTAGGAAGGGTAATATGTTTTTTAAAAGCTTTTTGAGATTATAGCTAAAAACACTTAGAGGAATATCAAATTATTTTAAAATGTCTAATGGTAGAATCATTTCAAAGGAGAAAAATAACTGCTTAAGTAGCCCATTTGCAAGACAGTCCAAATGATGAGGTCAGTCAAAAGCAAAGTAGCATTTTTTTTTCCTTGGAATTCATTGAGGTATTCAGGTCATAATTGGCTGTGGCATTTGGGAAAACATGGGGGAAGAAATTTGGCTGTTGGAAAAGAAGGAAAAATTTGTCTCAATGCCCCAGAAGTTTTCTTTCAAATTCCAGATTTGCAGTGAGAAATTTAGTTGTAATTTCCAGCGAAGAACAGAACATATCAAAGCCAAGATTTTCAAACAAGGGAGACAGTCAAGGAGATGGTTTAAAAGGAAAAAGAAACTTTAAAATAAACAGTCTTGGACAGTTGAATAACAAATAATGTAGCACTCATAGGAAGAATGATATCATCTCTGAATGTTAAGTTTGGGGGGTGGATGTCTTGTACTTACAATTTGATTAAAAACTATTGAACAACTATACACTAAAAGAATGTAAGACTCATTTAAAAGCCCATTTATCAAGTTTCACACGATAATATCACATCCCCCTCTTAGAATTTGTCTTTCTTGCTTTTTATATTCTTTTCTCAGAAAGATCAAGGATTGTTAATATTCGCAGTCCATTACTTCATCATATATTTCAGGAGCACCCACTCTGACTTGGCATTGTACCTAGTACCATAAGTACCTCTGCTTGACCATTGAGCTTAAAATGTGTCCATTTGAGATTTGGGGCACAAGATGCATGGAAAAAGACTATGGTCAAATGCAATAAGCATGGCTTTTGTGATTGAGTCATGATTTTACCTAATAATGTATTGAGATAAGATAAAAGCTTAGATTTACTCATTTGAAAATGATTACTAACTTATTTCTACTCAAATATTGCTCCTCAGCTTTCTGCTCTTTTCCAAACTCCTTCAACTTATAGGCAAGGACCATTATTCCTCTCCCTGATGTTGGTCACCATCTGGAACTCTTAGATCCTTGATAGGCTGCTGCTTTTTCTCACCTCTAGAGAGTCATGTGGAGTAAAATGAAATTTACTGCCCAGGCCCTTTCATTTTCCACATCTCTTTCAGACAAGGCTGTATAGGCAAAACAGGCTTAAGTCAGCTTTTAAAACACTGACATTCAGATAATCAAATCAGAATCTTTAGAGGGTAGAACCCAGACATTATCATGTTTAAAAGCTTCATAATTGAAGTTGATTCTAATGTGAAGTCAGTGTTGGGAAATAAAGCTCTGAACAAATTATCTGGAAGAGTCTGCTGAACAGTGAAGATGGTCACTCCACAAGTTACACAAAACAATCTGCAAAAGAAACTTTTGCTCCTAAAAGTTTCACTATCCAAGGAGAGTGTGGGCCCTTTTTGCATATTTCTGTTTAAAAACTCTACATGTAGGTCTCAGACAAGCAAGTTACTTCCCTCAATTGGCCAAGAGTACCTAACAAATGCTTATTAGCAGATATTGTACAGTGTAAATGCATGAAAATAGTCAATAAATGTCATAACTGCCTCATAATCTCTCATAATTTAGTTGATATTTACACAATTATGGAGAGGTATATTAGCTCCTTATTTTCCTTTCATCTCTCTCATTCAAAAGTAAAAAAAAAAAAAAAAAAAGCTCAATGTTCCACTGCATCCATTTCCTGACACTCTGTTAGGCAAAGAGTAGTTAAAGTTTGAGGATTATTTCTCAAAAAAAAATTAGTGTTCAAATGCTTTCATGTCTGTATTGCTTGAGCAAGTGTGGTTATATTCTGAATAATATCAGTATATATTTAGCTAAGTGAGTTAGCCTTTCTAATGCTCAGTCTTTTCTTCTAGGAAAAGATAATATTAGCACCAAATTTCAGGATCATTAGGATAGTTGTGCCACATTTATGAAATAGTATGTATGAAACATAGTAAGTAGAATATGAGTATGTTTCAAAATTGATCAATAATGTTCCAAATTACAAGAGAATAGACTGGCTTCTCATTTTAAATAGGTAAAGGAAACAGAAAAAGGGGAAAGAGACCATGGAAAGAGAAGAGGATTGATATTATTTGAATGCCCCAAAATGAGTCAAACTCTTAAGTTCTTCACAAATATGCTGTTTCATTAATACCTACCCATACAATAGATACCAATGTGCTCATTTTTATGGTTGATAAAACTAAGACCTAGGGTGCAATTATCCCTTGTATTGAGTAATACAAGATTAATTTATTTTAGGTAAACTTTATTAGTGAGCTCTTCTTGGATTACTTCTTTTACCCACCCAATGTCTTTGCATGTGCATGTGTTTTATATATATTGTTCCAGAGGAGAAAATGTTTCATGTTGAGTTCTTTCTATTCTTCATTTCATGGTACATTGTCTCAACTGGTTCATGCAAAATTCATCTCAGCTTATTTTTTTAAATTCACATTTATCAAAATTCCCTACTTCTTGCTCTCCCATAGAATCTCATTGTAATGTATTTTCAGTTTATCCTTCATTTACTTGTGTTTCCATAATAGCTATATTACTTATGGATATGTGTGTCAGTGAATGTATAAATGTACTATGGTGAATACCATATGTTTCTAACTTTTTTCACTCCATATTAATGTTTTTAAATGTACTTATTTTTCCCTGTGCACATCAAGTATGTCTTCTGTTGCTGCATATACTCCATAGAATACAAACACCATCTAGAAAACACTAAGTTTAACTATAATGCTCCAGTGCCACAAACACTTTTCTCTTACAGACTTGTGTGAAGATTTTTTTCTGGGGTGTGTATTAGATTTATTGGCCATGTGATAAACTCACATTTGTTTTAACTAATTTCTGCTCACTAAAGTGGTCTACATGTAGTCCATTTGTATAAGATGTTTCCTACTATATAGACCCACAGAGCCCCTAGCACTTGCCATTGTTTTGGAATCACTTCTATTAACACTAGGATCTCAAAGGACTGAAGAAGGGGAATAAAATAGAAAGGAGAAAAATAGAGGGGATGAACCAATTCAGATTATAATACATATATATGTGGAAATGTCACAATGAAACACTGCATAGTTATCTTAAGCAAACAAAAATGTCTTTCTTTCAAAAACGGAGAGCAGGAAGGCAAAGCAGGTCCTGTCTGGGGGTTGGTACTGTGGGAGAAAGGAGGATGTAATGGAATGATGTGGAAGAGTGAATGTGATAGAAATATTATGTATGTAATATTATGTATGTAAATGAAAAAATGAGACCTGTTAAAACTATTCCAGGAATGGGGCAGGGGAATAAAGGATAACAATGGAGGGGGTGAATTTAACTATGATATATTATAAGAACTTTTCGTAAAAGTCACAATGTACCCCCAGTACAACAACAATATCATGAAAAAAGAAATAGAAAAAAAAACCATTTTGATGTAAAAAATAAACAAATAAAAGAAAATGAGAGGTACTCCAACAGAGAACGTTTTTTAAAATCAAATTCAGCTCTTAAGGCAGCATGGTTATAATCTCTTCATTACAAGAGATTTACAAAGGTGCACAGATGTAGTGGTTCTCTCCACTATGACAACATTTCATGCCTTCCATTTGGAGGGAGAGTCTGTATTTTAACTTAATTGGGACATTTGAAGCTTTTTTATATAACCAGTGTGAATTACAAAAATAATGAATTTTTATACATACATTTTTGTTGTTGTTTCTGGTACTGGAGATTGATTCAGTGTCTTGTGCTTGCTAGTGAAGCAGTCTACTACTTGAGTCATGTCCTCAGTCCCTTTTTGTTTTCATTTATTTTTCAGATAAAATCTCATGTTAACTTTGTCCAGGGTGGCCATAAACCAGAATCCTATGCCTTTTGAGCAGCTGATATTATGGTCTATCAGATCTGGTTTGTTTTAGAGATAAGGTCTCACTTACTTTCTCTCAGACTAGCCTTGAACCACAAACTTCCTCTCTCTGCTTCCCAAATAGCTTGGTTACAGGTATGTGCCACCACACCTGTTCCTTAAAATGGTTTTTAAACAAGACAGGTAGTTAGAGTACTAGTAGGGTACCTGGCAGGCTTGCCAATGACAATATGAGACATCAGGACATCACATCAAGACATGGACTAGAGAAGCCTGGTAGGATACAGTGGTAAGTGAAATACAGATTACAGAATAGTGGGGAAGACAGAAAGTAAACCATAACTTAAAATGCTTGTAAATCTGATATTTAAGTAGCATTACTGAAATGATCCTTTGAATCTTCTGTATGTTGGAACCAGATTATACCCAACCAAGAAGATTTTTCAGCCCAATTTCCACCCCGCCCCTCATATCTTCAAGAAAGATATTTGGTTGAGGCACTTTCTAACTCACAATATGTCCATGTTCTCACCCTTTTGTTATTTAAGCAAGATTGTCTTCATTTTAATATATTTGGCATGTTCAGACCCATCCTTCTGGCTGGAACATTATTCAAAGATTAATGGCCATGAGAGAATAATGCTCTTCACACCAGATTTCTGAGTTGTTGTTCAATCTCTTTCCTAATTCAGCAGCAAGAATAACAAGCTGGAACAAAAGTAATCATGACAGGAATTGTCCTCATCTATTATTTTTCCAACATCTCAAGAGGATCTGGTAGGCTTTTGAACCCTGGAGCTAAGTAGTTGGAAAGTATTTTGACTCCTGGCAACTGACCCAGTAGTCTGATAAATGTGACTTAGCTACCTTAGCTCTGGTTTATGGGAAACAGCCAAATTTTCTTTGGCTATTTTGTGCCCTATTATAAAGGAAAAGTTTTTTCCTTTACCTGTATGGGCTCTGTAGACATGATTATGAAGGAAAAAATATATAGTACCAATGAACCTGATTGATTCTTGAGATTTCAAGTATAACAAGCAGTGTCCACATTATCAATTTCATGGTGTTTAGAAGTAACCATTAGGTTTCCTTTTACCTTTATTAGGAAATATCAGTGTGTGACTTACTGTTGACATGACATATGTAATAAACTGCAACAAAATAGCTTCTTACTCCCTATGTGATATATGGATAAATAATTGAAAAAACATTGTGCATTTTATGTCACTTTATAAAGTGAAAATCTATAACTAGTAGTGTATTAAAATTAAGGGAATTCTAGCATTTTATTTTTATAGTCATTTTATGACTAATATTATGTGAATTTTGAACCTGAGAGAATCCTTTGACATCATTTGTTGTATACTTACTTCATTTTAAATACTGCATCACTTGTTCATTCATTGACACATCTAACAAATATTTATTGAGTACTTAATACATGACAGTCATTTTGCTAAATACTGAGGCTATAGTGGGAAGACTTGCACAATTCCTATACAACTTGGACAACAGAACTCAAACTGTTTAACAAACTAATAATCACAAGAAAATGTTTTGAATGTTGCAATAAAGACACAGACACTATTTCTGTGTTATAATAAAGAAACAAAGCACAGAAGAAGAAATAGACTAATAGTCATGAAGACAAAAAAAAATATGTTTAAACTGAGACCTAAAGAATGAGCAGGAGTTAAGCAGGAGAAAAGAGAGGCAAGAAGAGATTTACAGACAGTGGGAACAGCATTTGGGAAGATTACAAGCTGAAAGAAAGATTATAGCATATTCAGTGACCTGAAATGAATTCTGGTTTCCCTAAGTAGGTATGTGCAATGAGAGGAGATTGTAGGCAGTGACCGTAATGTAATAAACTTTGTAAAACACATTTTTGATTTTAGAATTTATTCTAAAACCACATGAGATAGGTAGAATTATGTTCATTTGTCAGATAAAAAAATTAGCTCAGAGAGGTTAAATATGTCCATGTTTACCCATCTAGTCAATGCTTGAGCCAGATTTTTAAACAAGGCCTGCCTGGTTTCAAAATCTATGACTTTTACCTTATAATTTATGGTCTGTTAATTTAACCCATCTAAAACCTCACCACTGGGTGGCCTTATCTTGACCAAGTGTTATATTCAGAGAAACGTGGATCCAACATTTAAACATAACTTTTTCTTTCAAAAGGTTAAGTATATACTACTTTTCCTCAAGGAAATTCCAAGATGGAAGGGGGTTTGATTCATGTTTCTAGAAAAGCTATATATCCCCTTTCCACCTCTTCTGGTCTCAGTAATTCCATACTTACATATTGTTTCCCAATTCTCTCCTCTTCCCACCCTCTAAACACAAAGCTCTTATCCTTATCCACATAGGCACTTATACCCATGTTATTTCTTTTATAAGAACTTCACTTTTTCCCAGTTAGTACTTCTCTATCCATCCCAATGTGAATTCAGCATCTGCAGATTATTTAGTTCTTGTCTCTCCTCTTCCTCTAAACAGCAGAAGCAGATTAAGCTATGTAGGACTCTCCCTGACAATTCTTCGTTAGATCACATAACTGCCAAAATAACCATCACTAAGATGAATTCAGATATCTTAAACCTTATGTCCTCATCAGAGAGGTGCACCAATGAAATGTTCCTAAGAGTCCAGAGACTTGGAAATAAGACTGCTTTTCTAAAAAAAAAAAAAAAACAAAAAAAAAACTGCTTCAAGTATCCTGGGGTAGGAATTATATGGGGTAAATGACCAGTTACTAAGGTGAATCTACTGAAACCCAAGAAAGAAATTTCAAGCCATTCATATTTTACTTACATATGGAATGACTTCCTGTGAAATGCCTCAAAGAGAAGTTTCAATTTGCCAAACTGATCACTGCCATCTACCTGGAGAAAAATGCCTTATGCCTTCAGTCATCGCATTACCACTACCTTTTGATATGAGAAGGGGACATAATTGCTTAGGCTATGACACTAGCATCAAATAATCAAATGGAAGAAAAACCAATGACAGAAACAGAAAGTAAATCTAACCAAATTCTAATAAAGGAGAAAATAGGAACATACACACACACACAGAGTGCTCCCATTAGGGAGAACTGAACATAGAATTTCTCTCCTCTCTCTCTCTCTCTCTCTCTCTCTCTCCAGTCCCTTACAACTGTATGTAAATCTACAGTTACCTCAATAAAAATCTCAATTAAAGAAAAAGGTAAACTGGTAAACTGCTGTGTAATGCTGTCTCCAGGATAGCCCCCATTGATTCTGCTGCCTGTTATTTAGCTCTTGCGTAGGTCATAAAAGGCATTGTGGTTTTCACTTCACTTTTCCTTGGATCACTCTCTTAGGGATAGTCAGACATCTAGCTAACACCAAATTTTTCATCTGCAGCAATGGAAAATAAAAGAGAAAGTTACAAAATTTATTGACTAATGAGAAAAAAAGTGCTATCATACATAGAAGATCCTTATGCCTTCCTAAGGAAGGAAGGATCCTTATGCCTTCCTAAGGAAGGAAGGAAAATGATATTTTTCATTTTCAGATCTCACAAAGATTCAGAATGTCACGCCATGTATTCTGTATTCTGACTGAAGCTTTCTCAGACTGAGAAAGTAGTCTGGTTAACCAATAAAAATTATAGGAACTCTCTAGACATGAAATGTGTATATGTATAAATATATATTTGGTGGTCCTAGAATTTGAATTCAGGGCCTCATGCTTGATACGCAGGCAATCTCTCACTTGAGCCACTCAGCCAACCCACAAAATATATTTTTAGAAGACATTGATGAGCAATTAATTTGGTAATATTCATACAAAATTCTGAAAATCTTTTTTTCTTTTTTCTTTGTTTATTTCTGTTGTTTTGTTTGCACTGCTGGAGATCAAATCCAAGGCATTATGCATGCTAGGCAAGCAGTCTATCATTGAGCTATATCCTCAACAAAATAAAGAGTTTTAATATAATTGAAATCTTTATATAGGGAATAGCAAGAATTAATATAAAAACAGATACTCTCTGAGGAAAAATATTAATAGGGTAGTGAAATACAAAGATATTTAATAAAACTTGGGTGGTATGAAAACAAGTGACAGATTTGTTTAGTCAGCAGAGTCAACCTCAATGTCTGGTATCTCTGAGGATGACGAGCAGAATGAGCCAAGTAAATATAGTGAGTAGAGATTGTAATATTATTTATCTTTTATTAGTATGTATTAATTGTACACAGTAATGGGTTTCTGATATTTCTATACGTCATGTGTTAGTCATCTTTTATTCTTCTTTTGTGCTTTGATTTTGTTTTCCTAAGGCCTTGAGATTAATCATTAGCTTATTTGAGACCTCTCATATTTTTATGTAGGCATTTATTGCTATAAACTTATCACTTAGTACTGCTTTTCCTGTATCCTACAAGTTCTTGTATGTTGTGTTTCCATTTTCATTTTATTCAAGGAATTTTTAATTTCTTCTGTGATTTCTTCAGCGACTCGCTGTTCATTTAATAGCATATTGTTCAATCTCCATGTGTTTATATAATTTCTCTTCCTGATGACTTCTAATTTCATTCCAGTATGAATCAGATAAAAAGCCAGAAATTATTTCAATATTTTTGAATTTGCTAAGTCTTCCTTGTGGCATAATATATGGTCTATTTTGGGAAGGTTCCATTATGCTAATGGAAATGCATACTCTGCAGATGTCAGATGAAGTATTCTGTAGAATTTTGTTAAGTCCATTTGATCTATAGTGTAATTTAACTCTGTTATTAACTTTTTTACCTGGATGAACTATCTTTTGGTGAGAGTGATATATGAAATCATTCACTATTACTGTATTGATGCTTATCTCTTTAATTATAGTAGTGTTTGTTTTATAAAATTGGGTGCATCTACTATAATCATATCTTCTTGATGAATTGTTCCCTTATACAATATACAGTGGTCTTCTTTGTTTCTTTTGATCTTGCTTTACAGCCTTTTGTCACATATATTATAAGTATAACTACTTCTACTTGCTTTGGGATTCTATTTGCTTGGAATATCATTTTCCTTGCTTTCACTTTCAGTCTGTATTTGTCTTTGCAGGTGAGGTGAATTTCCTCTAGGCAGCATCTTATTTCTTTAAATCCATTTAGACAGTCTGCATGTTTTAATTGGATCATTAAAGCCATTTGTCTTCAAGATAATTATTGAAAAGTATATTCATTCTCCTGTCATTTTGTTGTTTTTCTTCTGCTTCTTTTGAATACTCTGTTTATTTATTTCTCCCATATTCACCTTAGAGATTTTTATCATTTACTGTATTAATGTTTGATTCTTTACTAGTTTTCACTTGTGTTTCTACTATTCTAGTGGTATTTGTTCTTTCACACATTCTCATGTTTGTGTTTATCTGTCTTCCTCTTCTGGCTGCAAGATTCCATTAAGTATCTTTTGTAATGTTGAATTCCCTTAGTTTATGCTCATTGTAGAAGGTATTTGTCATTTGATTTTGAAGTATAACCTTGCTGGATATAGCAATCTTGGTTGTCAGTAATTTTTTTCAAGTTTTGAAATACATTATTCCACATCCCTGGCCTTTAAAGTTTCCACAAGAAATCTGCTGTTAGTCTAAAAGTTTTGCCTTTAAATGTGACTTGGCACTTCTCCCCTGTAGATTTTAATATTCTTTATTTGTCCTTATTTTTGGCACTTTAACTATAATATATCATGGAGAGGATCTTTTCTGCTCATAGTCTGTTTGAGGTTCTTAATGCCTCCTGTACTTGGATGTCCATGTCTTTTCCAAAATTTGGTAACATTTTGGCTGTTATTTCATTGGATAGGTTTTCTGTGACTTTAGCCTCTAGTTTTTCTCCCTTATCTATTACAACTATGCATATATTTGGTCTTTTAATGGTGTTCCAGAGGTCTTTTATGTCCTGCTCATCCTTTCTTATACATTATTCCTCACTCCCTGGCCTTTAGAGTTTCCACAAGAAATCTGCTCATGTTTTCCTTATTACTTTCTTTATTACTGAATGTGGTATTTCATTGGACTTATCTTCAAGTGCTGATGTTTTTGTTCTGCTTTATCTCATCTGTTGTTGAAGCTTTCAACTGGGTCTTTATTTGACTTCTTGAGCTTTTCATTCCCAATATTTCTGTTTGGTCTTTTCAAAACCTCTATCTCCTTATTGACTTTCAAATTGATATCCTGCATTGTCATTAATTCATTCAATTACTTATCTGTATTTTCTTGGAATTCATTGTAGTTTTTGGTTTTGGAGATAATTTCAGTGACTTCATTCATGAACACCAGTATGGTCATGACAATCCATATGTCTTTCAATGAGTATACTTTAGGATACATAAAAACATTACAATACTAATTAATTTAAAAAGGACAATTGAATAATGGGCAGAAACAATCTAAGGTATTAAACTAAGAAACCACACTCAAAAGCTTGCATATCTTGTAACATTCTAAAAAATGTAAAACAATATGAACTAAAATTTTATCAATGGTTGCCAAGATTAAAAATTGACTCTAAAAGAATCTGAGGGAACTTCATGAGAAGATGGAAGTTCTTTTGGTGGTGCTTTCACAGAACTGCAGTTAAAAAGCATGAATTTTGGACATCCAAGATAGTGACAAGGATGCAGAAGCAGACAGCATGAGCTTAAGACTCCAAAACCTCACCTAGATGCTTAAACTACACTTGGCAGAAATAAAGCAGCAAGGAGAATCAAAACTTCAACATCCTGAGCCCCTAGCCCATGGAAAGCTTCTCCATGCCACATTACACTGAGAAAACAGGAGGGCTCCCACCACCGCCAGACACTGGCTCCAAACCTGCTTGGGAGACATTCAGCAGGCCAACAGGTGAGCACTAAGCATCACATGGTTTTCCCCTAGCCAATCCTGGCATAAACCAGCATAGCCCTCTGGGCAGACTGACCCCTCCTCCCCTGCAAAAAAAACTGAGCAATAAACAAGGAACTGAAAACTAGCACACAGCAGAGGGACAGAGTTGCTGAAAGTGCACCAGAGAAAGGGGGAGGAGCAAGGAGCTGATTTTCATGTAAACCTTCAGTAAAAACAGGCTGGAAAGCCAGAAGGGTGGGTGGGTGATAAGCTGCTGCCTGAAATAAGGCAGGTAGCAGTCCACAAAACTCATCTCCTGAGCCAGTGAGCAAAATCCAACATCAAGCAACACTGCTAAATTGAAAAATAGTCAGCAAACCATCACAACACATTGACAGCAGGGAGCCAGCTGATGAATCACTGACCTTGTCCCAGAGAAAGTGGGCAGGGCAAAGAAAGAAGCTCCCAGTAATCTAGCACAGTGAAAACCCAACTTCAAAGCAAGACAGCTGGTGGGCTACAAAGCTGATTCTGGAACATGAGGACAACATACAATTTAAACTGCCACACCCCTCTGAGGGAGGAGCTGACCAAACAGCTGCCTCTGAAAGCCACAGAAGACACACACACAAAAAAAACAACTACCCAACCACCTGGCAAGACTACAACAGAGCTTCTGCTTAGATACCAATGCCAGGATTGGATGCTGAAGGAGTAACACCAGAACTCAAGCTAGGACTGAAATTCTGTTGTTCCTGAACCTGGAATTGTTTGTTTGTTTGTTTGTCTCTTTGTTCCATTTCTTATTTGTTTGTTTGTTTGTTCATCTCTTCATATTGATTTCTTTGGGTTTTTGTTGTTGTTAGTTTTACCATTGTGAATGAGCAAATACTAAATTACACCAAGACAAGGGACAGAAATAACACACACACACTTAGCTACAAACCCAATACAGCCACAAAACAAAATTAAACCAAGGGAAAGAAAACAGGTGACTGAAACCACCAACTAGCCTATCAAGAACATAGTTGCACAGTACCAAGTGGAGTGATGGGAAGGCAAAAAAATGATGGAAACAATTCATCCCCCCAAAATAATTTAATACAGGATTCAGAAGAAAATCAATAAAATGGATACCCACGTCCAGACTCCAAACACAGATATGAAGACCAGTGGAACAGAATAGAAGACCAGGATATGAATCCACACAGCTATGCCTACCTTATTTTTGACAAAGTCACCAAAAACATACAATGAAGAAAAGACAGCCTCTTCAACAAATTTTGCTGGGAAAAGTGGTATCTGCCTGCCAAAAGCTGAAACTAGATTCATGTTTATCACCCTATACTATTACCAACTCAAAATGGGTCAAGGACCTTAATATCAGACCCAAAACTCTGAAGTTAGTACAGGAAAGGGCAGGGAATACTCTGGAAGTGATAGGTATAGGCAAGGACTTCCTCAAAAGAGCCCCAGCAGCTCAGCAACTAAGAGAAAGGATGGACAAATGGGACTACATAAAAATAAAAAGCTGCTGCACAACAAAAGAAATGGTCTGTAAACTGAAAAGACCACCCACAGAGTGGGAGAAAACATTTGTCAGCTATACATCAGACAAAGGACTGATAACCAGAATATATAGGGAACTCAAAAAACTAAACTCTCTCAAAATCAATGAACCAATAAAGAAATGGGCAACTGAACTAAGCAGAACTTTCTCAAAAGAAGAAATTCAAATGGCAAAAAAACACATGAAAAAATGTACACGACCTCTGGCCATAAAGGAAATGCAAATTAAAACCACACTAAGATTCCACCTCACCCCTGTTCAAATAGCTATCATCAAAAGCACCACCAACAACAGGTGTTGGTGAGGATGTGGGGAAAAAGGAACCCTTGTACACTGCTGGTGGGAATGCAAGCTAGTCCAACCACTCTGGAAAAAACTATGGAGGCTTCTTTAAAAACCTAACATAGATCTGCCATATGATCCAGCAATCCCACTCCTGGGGATATATCCAAAGGAATGAAACTCAGGTTACTACAGAGGTACCTGCATACCCTTGTTTATTCCAGTGCTATTTACAATAGCCAAGTTATGGAAAGAGCCAAGATGCCCCACTACTGACGAATGGATTAAGAAAATGTGGTATTTATATACGATGGAATTTTACTCAGCAATAAAGAAGAATGAAATCTTATCATTCACAAGTAAATGAATGGAACTCAAGAACATCACCCTGTGCGAGGTCGGCCAGGCTCAGAAAACCAAAAATTGTATGTTCTCCCTCATGTGTGGACTTTAGATCTAGGGCAAAGGCAGTAATGTTGTTGGACTTGGGTCACACGCTAAAGGGAGAGCACATACAGGAGGAAAGGGGATAGGTAGGAAACCCAACACTTGAAAGTGTTTGATGTCCCACTGCAGAGGAGTAATACAGTAACCTTAAAGCACTTAGGTCAATATGGGAAGGTGACCTGGAAGCAGTGAAGAGGTCAGGCAGAGATGAGTCAATTGGGGTTGTAATGCACTTGTGTATGGAAGGAATGCTAGGAATCTTTCTGTATAGCTATCCTTATCTCAACTAGCAAAAACACTTTGTCTTTCTTATTATTGCTTATGTCTTCTCTTCAACAAAATTAGAGAAAAGGGCAGAACAGGTTCTGCCTGGAAGCAAGGGGAATAAGAGGGCAGAGGATGGGGGGAGAAATGACACAAACAATGTATGTACATATGAATATATGAATAAAGTGAAAAAATAAATAAATAAAAAGCATGAATTTCAACATATGTGAATTATTATCAATAAAAATTAACTGAGGGGCACTCTTGTCCATTACTGGGTGTTGAAATTGGCACAAAACAGTGGATAGTTTTAGACTGTCTACCAAATTTAAAAATATATTAATCCTTTGACTCAGCAAAAGACATTTACCTAAGAATTTATTCTGCAGTCATTTGCCTATATGTATGCATACTTTAGGTTATTTACTGCAGCCTTACAACCACAAAAATGGTTAGTTCAAGAAGAATTAACTTAGAAGGTAACACACATGCACAGAAAATCAATGTGGGTCAACTCCCTGTATAGCTATCCTTATCTCAACTAGCAAAAACCCTTGGTCCTTCCTATTATTGCTTATACTCTCTCTTCAACAAAATTAGAGATAAGGGCGAAATAGTTTATTCCAGGTAGCAAGGGGTATGGGGGGGTAAGGGAGGAAGCCTGGGGGTGTGGGGGGAAGGGGGGAGAAATGACCCAAACATTGTATGCACATATGAATAAAATAAAAATTTTTAAAAATAAATAAATAAATAAAAATATATAAAAAACCAAATACTGATCGGGTGAAATACTATAAAAATCAGCAATAAAGATGGGTTCTTTTTATGGAACGGTCAACATGCAGCAACTGTTTAACAATATGTATGATATGAATGATCTGCCTAAGAAAATAAGGCAATCAATTATACTACTTGATTTTTATATTCATAGACTCTAGACACACAAGAAACTAATAGCAATTATTATGGAAGAAGGACTGAGAATTGAGCAAATGAGGAGAAATGGATGTTTAATAATCAAAAGGTGAAAACCCTGTGGTTGTTTCTGATCCATGTACTATTTATTGTTGACTTGTTCAGGGAAGATAGAAAATACCACTATTTTATTTTGGTTGAAGGTGGGTGAAAAAAATGAAAACCTAGACACCAAGAACGAACCTAGAGCCAATAATGATGATCCAAAGCTGAGGAATGGTTGCAAAATAGACACCATTCCCTTCCAATTGCATTTATTATGGCAAAAGCAAAAATTCCATTGTGCAACCAGGGTCAAATCCCACTTACAGGCAGGTAAGAAAAAATTTTAAATAAATAAATAAAAAGGATATAAACACAATATATTAGTTATTTAATTAGGTTCTTGGCAAGAAATTTAGAAAACCAATTTGTGAGGATAAATTCCATTTGTTAGAGCAAAAACTGATTGCATATAATCCTGAAACTGAGAAATGCATTTGATTTTTGATAAAACTTGTGAATCCACAGCTTTCTGATCAGCATTGCATTGCTCTGTAGCCTTGTATTTCTTTTTCTCCATTATGAGGATATCAATTTTTTTAGGATTTGAACTTCTGAAGCTTCTCTTTGAAGAAGGCATCAGTTAAGTGTTTTGAGATTTTCACATTGCTGATACCAATTTTTGTGGAGTTAGAAATGACAAATTTCTTGTATGTTTTACACAAGTAGCAGACCACTGTTCAGCTGCTTCAGGTAAACTAATCACTTGCCTCTGTGACAGCAGGTGAGGATGGTTGAGATGGTCCTGTGAGCGATTCTAGCTTGTAGTTTTCTCACATGCTAACTAAAGGTTTTCTCAGGTTTTTTTGTTGCCATGCCTCAACAGCTTTCATACAACATCTTCAGTAAGGTAATACAGGGGTGGAAGGTAAAAAAGGGCAAGGGAGAGCAATGGAAAGGGTTGAATAAGCCAAAGTAAAGTAGACTCATGGGGACACATTGAGAAACTCCTTGGAACATCAAGTTAAATATTAATGATGAAGGACAGGACTGTAAAATAGGTATAGTGAGGGGAGGTTACTTATAGGAGGAGGAAGGATGAATGAAGATTAAGGTGAGGTTATATGGTGGATGGACTTCATATACTTATATGAAATAGGACAAAGAAACCTCTTGCAAATGCTTTAAGTGGGGCAGGGAGGTGGGGTACAATATAAGCATATTTGGAATTGTCACAATGAATCCCTCCTATACAATGAATATATATCTTAATAAAAAAGAAAGAAAAAGCTTAACTACTCAGGTACTAGCATTCCTTGTCATCATCCAACTGGTTTTGTGACAGTCATAAGAATCTTCTCCCTTTTCTTTTCAATCTTAGATTTAGCAGCTGAGTGCTTGCTCCTGTACAAGGCCTTTCTGGAATACATAGTAGATTGGGATTACCTGCCAATTACTCTAACCAGCACAGGGTTTGAACTATCAGAGAGATTCCCCTTCTTAGGCTTCTTATTATTAGGGTCACCATTTATACCTGTGCCAATGTTACCAGCCTTCTTGGGTCCAGGATTCTTCTCCTTAGTGTCTAGTTTCTCAGATCTCCTCATCATCATCTTGCAAGATGACAAAGAGATTGCTGAGCTTTTTAAAAATCATTCTTTTGAATTATTTATCTGGAATTTTATCCCCTTTGACATCTTTGGTATGTGATACTACAGAATCATGAATTTTAAGAGGTATCATATTGTCTTGTTTTTTCATATTTTTATGTTCCTATGCTAATATTTGCTCCAGTGTTGGGGCAAATATTTCTTCCACTTTTATGTGAGGACTGTCTTAATAAGCAACCTTCTCTTGATAATGTGTATCATTTTTTGTATAATGTTTAGTTAATTTCAATGGGGTTTTATAGTATAATCTCCATGTGGCTTTTTTGGCTATGATTAATGTGTGTAGTGTATCAGTACTCTGTAGGTCTCTGTAGTCTCACATCAACCCTCTGTTGATGTGGTGTATACCACAGAGTATGTGGTATATAACCACAGAGTATGTGGTGTATACCCTTTGTGGTTACTCTTAAAATGTGAGTGGAATTCCCTAGTAAGTAGTGGTAGTTCCTATATGTACTGTTGGTATTGGCTTTGCTACTTGAAAGTGATTTCTTTTTGTGCTGGTACTGGATATTGAACTCAGGGCTTCATGCTTCTTAGGCAAGTATTCTGCCATGTGAGCCACATCTCCAGTCCTTGAAAGTGATTCTGAATTGATTGTTTCAATCATTGTAAAGGACTTGAAGTTTCATCTCCTGTTTACACATCAGTGCTGTTACTGATATTTCATGTGGAGAAGTAAGGACTGGGATCAGAACTTCCCCTCTGTGACACTCAAATGTGTGATTTGACAGGGTGTGGAAGCAACTGATACTGATGACAGACAGAGGTGTGATGTCCACAACTGTTTCTGTGGGACTGGCTACCAAAAAGTAGGACAGCAGACCACCTTAGCTGTGCCCATTTGTGACTATGTCATCAGCTAAGAACTCCCCTTCTCCATCCTTCAAGTCAAAGTATCCACCAGGGTTTGTGCAGGACTAGGTTGTGACTGAAGCTAAATTAAATTCCTGGCAGCTGGCCTAGAAATATATCTCAGTATCTGCCCAATGTGTGTGAAGTCCTGGGCTTGATATCCAGCTGTTGCTTTGGTTCTATCTCATGTAGAAGTAGGCAAGTGCTAGGTGCCTCTAACCACTGTTTTGAATCCTTCTCCACATTATTTAATTTGGATTCACTCTGTGAAGGTCACTGTTTCAGCTACTTTTTTGTGTGTGTGTGCAGTGCTGTAGATCAAATCTTGGGCTTAGTACAAACTAGGAAAGTCACATAAGTTTTAAAGATAAGAAATCAATCACTGTAAAAATGAGATGTCTGGTTATACTTACAAATTAAGAAGGAGAGAAAAGGAATATTTGAAAATAGCAACTATGATCAAATTAGCTTATAAGGTTTAGGGTACTTGCTTTAAGCAACAAAGTAAAGCAGATAGATGTCTACTATGTTAATCTGACATCAAAATCCCATTATTTCCATTGTATTATTTGGTCTCTATCTGTAAAAGCCAGCAGGAGTATATTAAATATATTCCACACTAATAAACATCTCTCTTGTGTTTTCATCATTTCCAAAATCAGATAATAAAGCAAATCTTTTTTAAAACTTACCCTAGTAGTTTCATTTTGGCACTGCAAATATCAGAAATAAGTATCAATAGGGATAAAGGAAAAAGAAAGAAAAGGAAATTAAACTTTTTGGCAATAGTCATTCACAAAAGGAAAATATGTCAGATATGAAAAAAGTAATGTGATTCATATAATTACCACCCAGGAGATCAAGAGGAAAACACTTAGGATACTTGTAGTGTCCAGGAACCCACACATTCTATTCACTACATTTTTCTCACACCATTTTTACTTATATTACTAATATGAAGCAGTTCTAAAGAAATGATCTGTTTCTTAGAATATCATGTTTAAATGATATTTCCAACACTGGCTAGTAAGGAGCATTGACAAAAATGAACTTGGAGATCTGATGGCATGGAGAGTAAATTAAGTTTACAAAATAAAGCTGAGGGAAATTCTATTTTTTAATTAAAATTTTTTAAGTGCATTCCTCTTTTGGAAAAATGGTCTCTCTTTCAGGATGTTTCTAAATGTTCTATGGCACTATGTCCCTAATGGTGACAAGTGCTACAGATAAGATTTTGTGGAAGACATGGGACTTGAACCAGGAGAAGAGTACAACAGGCAGAAGCAACATTGTTAAATGTTACAACTAGAGATAAAGGCAACTGAGGGCCTTAATTGTTTCTGTCTTATAACATGTGTGGATACCACCTTGAAGTTTCTGAGAGAAAAATCTCATGAGATTTGGGCCTTTTTGTTTCAAAGTACTCAGAACATTTTAAGAAATGTTAAATTCTGAGTATAAATATAAAAGGATTAATACAGTTTAAGACACTAGGTAAAAGGAAATGATGAAAGACCTAATTCAGATGACTAGGCCAAATAATGACAAAGGAGAAATAAAAATCATCTGCAAATACTTGAGAGAAACATGGAGTAAGAAGAGGGAGGAATTTGTTTGAGTTATTCAAAGGAATATAAGTAAGAGAAACAGGATTAAATTGTGCAAAGAAAAGAGTAGGAAGAGTATAGAGAGAAAAATGACCACATAATGAGATTTGTCAGTCTGTAGAATAGTCATTTAGAGGAAGTGGTGGAAACCCCATCACTTGAATCACTTTGTCAAGTTGGAAAATTGCTCTATTAAGGAGACTATCCAACCATGGAAGATGGGAAACTTGATAATGAGAAATGTGCCTTTCCATCTTTAAGCTCTAAAAAAAGCAAAAAAAAAAAAAAAATAAGAGTAACCTAGTAGGATAATTTTAGAGATCACAGATAACAATAATGAGCAAAATGAACAAATGAGGGAGAAAAACCCACTAAAACTGGCCAATTCAAATAAATATCTAAAAACTTAAAGCAAGGATAAAGAGGGAATGACTTCAAAAAAAAACTTAGGTATTTATTTAAGGAGTTTTGTCTTTCTAGTCACAATAAAATATCAAACTATCTCAACATTCCTCTTAAACAGTTGAATGACTATTATGATTATCCAAGTTAGAATAACAGTTGTGTTCCTTTGGGATCCCAGCAAGCCTCTGTGCATCTAAAAGACCTGAATTCTCTGCTCTGCATAGGGACTGGACACCAGAAATACTGACTAGGAAAAAAGCTAGTTTGATCACAATTAAATAACAGATCATTAAATCATTAAATATCACATAAACATACTGAGCACTGACCATGGGCAAAGTACATTGTCAGATAATGCTGGGATTACAAAAGTGTACAAACCTTGGCTAATTTTCTCCATGAGCATTGAGTATATCGGGAAAGACAGACTGACAAGAAGCATAATAATCTTTAGTTGACTAAGCACCAAGTCTTTTCAGATAGAGATTTTTTTTCTTATTCCTATACAAAGTCTCAAGGACTAAGTGTTTTCTCTGAGTAGACATTTCTCTGAACTCCCTCATTCCACAAGCCTCAGCTTCCCCATTTCTTACTACCACAATGAAAAGGAATTAAATCCTTCTTAATTTTCAGATTTAGTCAGTACTAGGATACCAATAGGAACCCAAAATAATAGTGAATATTTATTATTATATATTCTATGCCAGGTTCTATTCTGTATCCTTAAAATGCATCATTTCTTTCAAACCATGTCAAAATCCTATGATTAAATAATATAGTTAAACACATTAAATAAATTATCAAACTAAGGTGTAGATGTGTTTGTAATTTGTCCATGTTCAAATAGGAAGAAAGCAATGACAAGAGTGCCTGCTGCTATGAACTGAATTTCATTCCCTCCCAAAAAAATTAATATGTTGAAGTCCTAACTCCTAATGTGACTGTATTTGGATAAAGGACCTTTACATAGGTAATTAAAGTTAAATGAGATTATTATGGTGAGGCCCTAATTGTATAGAGATTATAAAGCAGTGCCAAAATGTGTTCAAATTCTCTCTCTCTCTCTCTCTCTCTCTCTTTCTCCCTCTTTTTCCTGCATGTATACTGAACAAAAGCCATGGGCTATGTGAGGAAGATATAGTGAGAAGATGGGGACTAATCTTCATGGAAGAGAGGTCTCATTTGAAACCAATACTGACACTACCTTGACCTGAAAATTCTACCTTCTGGACTATTGTTTAACTCATTCAGCCTGCAGTTTTTGTTATGTAACCCAAGTAGATTAATATGCATGCTGTCTCAGCTTACAGCCTTTTCATTAAACCACTACTCTATTCCCTAAATTCTTGTTCACTAAATCTCCATAGATAGTGAAAATATGAAAACACAATGCAAATTTGTTGTATAAAGAAATTTCAAATCTCAAAAATGGTTTAGAATTATAAAGTAATAATCATATAATATGAATTATATGATTATGTAAAGTATATGAAAAAGATATTAGAGACTCACAGGCAACACTATTGAAAAATAGTAACCCAGTAGAGTTAGTTCAGTTTAAAATTGAAAATTAAAATAAAGACAAAGATGATGCCAGGATAAATCCTGTAAAATAAAATGGTTTTCAATAATGATTTTTCTAAGTGGGAAAAATTAGGCTGATTCTATAGCTCAGTGCTTGGCTGTCCTGTGCAGCATCTTGGGTTTGATCCCTAAGACCACAAAACAAATTGGGAAAAATTTATGGAGCTTCAGTATTATTTTTGCAAACATGATACTCCAAAAATTGTTTTATGAAATCAAATGTAAAATTAAAGATGTTATAACTTTACAGGAATCAGTCTGACTTCCTCACAAGAAGAGACTTTGATGTGCACTATTTCTTCCATAGTTACAGGTATAACCCTATTTCATTAAATAATCTAATTAGTGCCTTAATAAATATAATTACTATAATAAGTATAATTGTTCACTGTTAAATGTGAAATTATGGTCCCTACTGAAATAAGTTGACTTTAAATAGCTTGTTAACAGAATCAAGTTATAGAGGTTATATGACTGAGGTAATAATGGTACTCTTTTTATTTATAGTTATCTATTTATTTCTTAGTAAATGGAAGCCTCTTTGGTGTACTGCCCTCTACTGTTGTTTATAAGCAAAAGTGTCAACAATTCCCTTATCTCTTCTTCTGGTATTTGTCATTACAACAATGATAATAGAAAAAGGTGTATTATTTTGTGTTTAAGTCCTAAATTCGAGTGGCAGTTCTACAAGTTTATTTTGGTTGAGTCCTTTGATGAAAATCCAGGTTACAAAGTCGTGCTCTACATCCAGTGGGATGGTTTTTCAGGCTAAATATGAATCTAACAAGGAAAAAAGGAAACAGCACTAAGAACAAAGCAGAGTTCTTTTGGAGAATGAAGAGTCATCATAATAAGAAAGCATTTGTCATATCTATGCTTTTGGAGCAAACATGCATTGATGAGGACAAACAGGAGAATAAAAGTTAATGTCCTGGCAAGGTTCACAATTCAATTATCTATCATGAATTCTTAAAATCCCATCTAAGATTCCTCAAACTCACTTTTTCTGAGAAGGCATTGTCTTTCAACCTGCACTCTAAAGCAAGATGTGTAACAGCCGGAAATAACTTTTCCATTTTTGAAACCCTCAAACCTTTCCACACTAAGGGATTTATGACTATTTGTGATGTAATTGATCATTTCCCCTGTATTTTTCCTGGCACTATGTTGAAAGGGTGATTTAAACATTAAGATTTGTGTGCCATTTATGTAAAGACAGTCAGTTTATTCTCAAGAGGTGTGATCTGGCTGCCACCTGGCTAAAATAATGACTTCTTTCCTGTTCAGTGACAAGGAAAAAGGGAAAAACAGTCAAGATGACGAGAAATCAGTATTCCTGAATCAACTCTGAGCAACAGAATGAGATAGCAGAAAAGTTAGGAAACATTGGTTTTGCTACCAGAGAAACTTGAGTTCTAGTGCTGAATCTACTTACCTGATGTGTAAACCTAGATGGAGTGCATAACTACTCAGAGCCTCAGCTTCCTCATGGGTAAAAAAGGAAAATAATAGGGTATTGTAAACATTAAATAAGGAATACACAGGTAGTGGCAAATATAACACTGACTTATGGCAGGCAGGCATTATTATTATCATCAAAACACCTTATAAGAAATAAGTGAAAGCTGACTTTTTAAACTGCCTAACCACTAAATTTTTCTTAGTCAATGTGTAATGTGAGGAAAATGTGTGTCAAAATTGCAGTGTAGAATGAAGTTTAAAATGTTCATTTCTAGGAACAAAGAAAATGGTGGATTAGAGACACTGTCTCCATCAATCTGAAACAAAATATCAGGCCTGTAGCTGCAGAGGGAGTAAGTGACAAAGAAAGGCAAGGGAAGGCCACAGTAACAGATACTAGCAACAGCTAGAGATCAGATGAAATCCATAAATATTAATCTTTACATGTGTTTTAAAAAATAGATATCAATATAGAGTGTCCAAGAAGACTGCAAGCAAAACAGAAAGGAAAGTCTTGGTATAGCAACTGCAAAATATAGTATATGATGGGAGATCTGAATCCCACTCAGAAAACAGATGCCAGAGCTGGGATCCCCTGTATGTCCTAGCTTTCTTAGTTGTGCTGTGATGGGGAATAATCTTAGCTGATGATTACAGTAAGACGTTTCTGCCAGGGAGAGTAGAAAACCCTGAATTTTTATTTCTCTAAATCTCAAAGTCCTCTGCCTCTCCACTGATTAAACAATTAATCATCCTGAGAATCAATGTGACCTAGGTTGCTACTTAGACTCAGAAGTTAATACTGCAATACAGAGCAGAGCCGATGGTGGGTAATTATGTCAGGGGAGATGCAGCTTAAACCCTAGTACTAGGAGAGGGAACCAGCTGTGCGTGAATACAAGTGGCAATGCTAAGACAGAGAACTGCATGGCCAAGGCACTCAAAATCATTCAGCACTCTAGGTTCTCAAAGGGCCAAAGAGATTAGACAGAAACCCAAACTGCTCAGGAAATCCCATAGCAAACCTGCACTGGCAGAATGTCTCTGGTGTGAAGGGTTTTCCAACCAGAGAATCCTATAACTCAGGAGCAATTTGAAGGTGGCAACTACACTCTCTGTTGGCAGACCTGCATACAGAAAAATAATGACAGGAATTCAGCTTATCAACTGGCATTGTAGTGAACCCCTGCATAAAGGACAGGGCAGGGCTGATTGCCCTTTCTTATCTAACTCGTTTGGACTTCAGAGAGACAATGTCTCAATACCTCCAACCCCTTCCACCAAATAAACTGCAAAACAAGGAAGGGTAATTAATGAGCATCTCTATCCTCTTTCTTCTCAGCAAGGAAGAAATATTGACTGGGATACTGTTTTGTTTTGATGTTTTGGCTTTTTCTGTGTTCATTTTATTGTGTTTTCCCTGGTTATTATTTCTTACACATTCATCCTATATTATGTACTTTTCCTAGCTTTCCTACACTGCTTCTTCTCTCCTTTTTCATTTCCCCATCTCCCTTCTTTTCACTACTTAATTATTAATCTCTTTAGAGTTAATAATTTTTAAACTTCTAATTTATCTCATAAGTATGCTAATTTCTTTCTTCTCTAACCTCATTGAGGGTATAATTAAATCCTCCAATTTTTTTGTTACATTTAAATATTAGGTTTTTTAATTTTTTTCATTTTTATTAGGATATATTCTTTGTACAGGGGTAATCCATTGTGACAATTCCTAATAGGCTTCCATTGTACATTGATTAGATCACCCCTACCATCTCCTTTTGTTTTGTTACTGTCATCTGCTCTTTTTCCTCTGAGTGGTGGTGGGGATTTTGACCCCAAGAGAAGGCTGCCCACTAAGAAAATTCCTGTAAAAAACTGAAAGAGGTATCCATCCCAACAGATACATAAAATGTAAACTAGAAATATAGAATTATGAAAGAGAAAGACTATATGACTCCTGCAAAAGTTCATAACTCTTCAATAGCCAAATCCAAATATACTGAAATGGGTAAAATTCCAGACAAAGAATTCAAAACTTTATTGACTGACCTCAAAGAGGATTCAAGCAGAGATGAATGAAGTAAAGAAGTCGATTCAAGGCCTGAATGAGAAAGCCATATATATAGATGAGAAATTCATCAAGGAAATTGAGATTCTGGGGAAAAACTGGAATTGCTAGAAGTGACAAACTCAATAAATCAAGTACAAAAACCAGTGGAAAGCATCAACAATAGACTAGATCAAGCAGAATAAAGATTATCAGGGATTGAAGACAACGTTGAAGAATTATTATAGTTAGACAATAATAAAGAAAAATGAGCAATCATGACCACAACTTTCAAGAACTCTGAAACATGATCAAGAGACCAAACCTAATGATCTATGAGGTAGAAGAAGCCAAGATACAAACTAAAGTCTTAGAAAAGCTATTCAATGAAATTATAGCAGAAAATTTCCCAACTAGAGGGGAAAATGTTGAAATACAAGTACAGGAGGCATTCAGAATTTTAAATGTATATGACCAGAAAACATTTGTCTCTGCCACAATATAGTTAAAATGCCAAGCCTACAAATTATGAAAGCTATAGGAGAAAAATGTCAAGTTACTTACAATGGCAAACTTATCATAATTAAATCAGACCTGTCAGCAGAAACCATAAAAGCCAAGATAGCATTTCCTGATGTATTTCAACCTCTGAAAGCAAATAACTGCCAAGAAAGATTACTATATCCAGGAAAGTTATTGTTTAAAATTGATGGAGAAATAAACCCCTTCTAAGATAAGAGCAACCTAAATCAATTCATGACCACCAAGCCAGCAGTGCAGAAAATAATTAAAGGAATCCTACACTCAGATAAAGAAGAAAGATAGTCACAATCATGACAGTTGGCTGTTGACCAAGACAAAGTCAACAGGAAAGACAAAATAAATTGTTAAGTCCTCCAGTATAAAAGTGATCCAGTCTCATCAATCTATTCTTATCAGCTGGTTGCCCTTCTGCTATATTGGGGCCTCAGAGTTAGTTTCCCTGGCTGAATGTTGGATATTTAGAAGTGGGAATAACTAGATATACTTTATTAAGTGGAAATAGATAAGTTGGGCTCAGGCATAGTCTCTATTCTTGCTATCACATTTACTGAATTCATTAGCTATTATCCCAGCACTTTGTAGTGAATGACTTCAGCTGGCTTATTCAACTTTATGTTCTGTTCCACTGATTCAGCACTTCAGGAGCAAATCTCATAAAATATCTCCTGGCTTCTGCTAATATGCATTGACTAAGTCTTACTGATACTTTGGTGTATAGTTCTTTTCCTTTGTTAGCAGATTCTGAACTGACAAGGTTATGTTATAAATTGACCATAAGTACTGTCTTGCAGAGCAGAAGAGGAAAAACTAGCCTTTAACATAGATGTGTGGGACAATTCTGCAGGCTCAAATGGATCCGGAGATCTAGGGATTCAAGATTTTTGATTAATTTATTCAGATGGCCTTATCCCTATACCCAGGATTTCATAACCTCTTAATAGAATTGCTATTTGAAAATGAAATGTCCCTCACAATCTCATGTGTTTAATGCTTGATCCCCAGCTGGTGGTTCTATTTTGGAAGATGATGGAAATTTTAGGAAGTGGGGTATAGTTGGAGGAAGTAGGGGTGGCTGTGAAGGTTGTACCTTGTCCACAGTCCCCTCTTCACTTTCTGCTTCCTATTCAGCATAAGGTAAATAACATCTTCCTACACATGATCCAGATGCAATGATGTTCTGCCCTATCATGGTCCCAGAATTATGAAGCCAAATACTATAGACTGAAATCTGTGAAACCACATGCTAAATTAACCTTTCCTCCCTTATGTTGGTTATTCCAGGTATTTTGTCACAGTGATGCCAAAATAACTAATATAGGGCTTATGATCCTGACATGTTGCATTTGCTACAGACCAAAAGTCAAGTTTCTCTGGAAATTTATTATTCCTTCAAAGTTTTATTCTTCCTTTTAGCTGTAATAAGTGAGAGGCTTCTGTGGTACCATACAGGTCTTCTGGTTTTCATAGCTCACATTTAATTAATTATCAGTTTCTTTCAACATTTTAATGTCTTTCTTAAATGCTCAATAGCATCAAGCTAAGGTTGTCTCATTCCATAGACCTTATAATTATTTCCCCAGAATATTTCAAATATTTAAGATACTCTCATAATGATGCATTTTCTTTCACCAGTACTCCAGTTCACTTATCAAAAGTTTTAACATACACCACCACAACTTTCTGAGGCCCACCTCTGAGTAGTCTAGCCACTAAGAAGGATGGGATTGTCACTGTCAGCAGTCCAAAGGGAAATCCAACTCCAATCTCCCATTTTTTAGTCTATGTCCTAGAACCACTCTTGGTATCACCTGTCAGACGCCAGGTTTCCTATGAGTCAGAATGAGTGTCTGAGGATTTGCATGCAGGAGAATGCATTGAGGGAGAATACCTATAAGAGAAGGGAAAGCAGTAGTATTTCGCAGAGGGATAAACTGAACTGCAGTGTAGCCCAACATACAGTCCTCCAGAAAACTCTGGAACTGGGAAACACCCTTAAGAACAATCCTGAGTAATAAAGACAATAATGTTGGATCTTTGTGTCTTCACCAACAATTAATCATTGGATGCAGACTGACTCAGGGAAGAAAGTTCAACTTTGGATGCGGTAGCTGCCATTAGTCAGGATCAATCAACATTTCTACTATGTGAGGTAGTGAGTGTTATGGTCCTGACAGGTAGGATTGAATTGCACACCATAGTGCACAAATACACTGTATTCAAACTATTTTTGGTGGGTCTAGAGTTCTAGAAATCTTTCAAACTTTGATGTGTGGCAAAGATACACTTGGAGCCAGGAGATATCTTAGATGTACAATCAAGCAGACAGACTTCTTTTTTTCCCCTTTGGCAGCATGGGGGTTTTAAGTCAGAGCCCCATGCTTGCTAGATAGGTGTTTTACTTCTTAAGCCACTCTGCTAGCCCTAGACAGACATTGTGAGTAAAAGGAATCTGAATAAGAAATGGCTCATCTCAAGTGCCCAAGAGTTCTACATTACTGCAGCTGCCTTCAGTATAATTCATAACTGTTTCCAAAAATCCAAGGCAATTACTTACTTATTTCTTCCCAAGAAAATCTTCCAATTTTACAAGTAAGGAATGAATGT
Source organism: Castor canadensis (assembly GCF_047511655.1). Taxonomy (NCBI): domain Eukaryota; kingdom Metazoa; phylum Chordata; class Mammalia; order Rodentia; family Castoridae; genus Castor; species Castor canadensis. Next base: position 48,523,693 of record NC_133390.1, read on the forward strand.
CACAATAGCTAGAATATTAGAATACTAATATGCTTCCAATAAACAGCTAAACAGTTCAAACAGTTGAACTAAACTGATCTTGTGGCCAGCAGAATCAAAGTCCTCTCATCATCTTCGAAGCTTAGTTCTATAAGCCTGTACATGTGTCTTCTCAAGATAGGAATTTGTGTTAACCCTTTGTAATCAAGGCATCATCCAGCTATTCAAAATGTTTGTTAAATTAACTTGTGACTTTGATAAGAACTATAAAGTAAATACAAGACTGTTGAAAGATCAATGGCTTTCAAAAGGAAAATATGCAATTTCTTCATCAACCTTTATTGTGCTGAGTGACTTTTTTGATTTTTCACTCTACATATTTTTTAAATTGATAAGAACTCTAAATGTTGGTAATCATTGACACATTAACCTTCTTGAACTAAAGAATTAACAAGGTACAGAAGCAAGTTCCCTGGTCTAACTTCAACATTTAATTTCAATTTAATTTAGAGCTAAATTCCTAGAGTCTTCAAAGAGAACCAGTGAGCCCCTTGTACATACTCTCCTCTTCTTTCTTTCTGATGATAGTTGCAGGATAACTTTACCTGTGAAGTTTAAAGGAAAACAACTATGAATTGTTGTCAATCATTAAATAAGGAGAGCTAGTTACAGGACTGAGCACAGAACTAAACTTTTTAGTTGTCAGCAATACTTAGATACTTATCAGAATGCTAAGTTTGAGATTTTATCCGAAATAGCACTTAAGCAAACTAATTAATACAAACCATACATAAGGAAATAAGTAAGTATATATATGTGCATCCAGGACAAGTTGTTTATAAATAATGATCAACTCAGGGAAACCAGTTTTATATTCAGTGCATTCTTCCCCTAGTTCTTACAGTGTGTTTGAAAAAAAAAAGAAAATGTATTACAGTTGGAAAGTCATTGAGAAGATTTATGCCAATGCTTCAGACTTTTCTTATGGATCCCACATTCTCAGGAAACATTTCAGACTATACAGAAGCTTCAACCTTGTCTGGATGCAAAACAAACTAGGAAGGAAATTTCTGGCATCTTTCTATACAGAAGACACCCTGAGAACCTTACAGATTCTAGGACCATGTTCCTTATCAGTATGCGAGACATACTACATGTGTTAAAACCCTATGAAGGTAGTACTCTTATCCCCATTTCATAGTCAAACATTTTGAGATAGATGTTAAATGTCTTGCTCCAAATCACAAAGCTAATAAGAATGAAGACATAATTCAAAACCGAGAAGTTTGCTTTAATAAGTTATGGCTTTAATTATTTGGTAGTGCTGGCTTGTGCTCACATTGTTTATTAACAACATTCATAAAACCTGGAGTATTTGAGGAGAAACAGGAATGCAAATGATATAAATCACATGAATGAAGCCGATTGCCCTATTTGATCCTGGTTTTCTATCCAGTCAATTAAGCATCTGTATTTGATTTTCAGATCTTCACAACAATCATGACTCTCAATGGATAAACAAATGTTTTAGAAAATTAAAAGGAACTGGATGGATAATTTTGGTTTTGGTGTTTGTATTAGTCAGAATTCTCCAGAGATATAGATATGTAAGTGATTATTATAGGAATTGTCTTACGTGGCTATGGTGGCTGAGACATACCATGATTCCTGTTTTCAAGCTGGAAAACTAGGAAGCTGATGTAATTCAGTCCAAGTCCAAAGACCCAAGAACCAGGACTGTCAACATCTCAGGCCAGAAGAAGATGGATGTGCCAGTTCAAATTCCCACTTCCTCCACCTTTTTGTTCTGTTGGGGCTCTCATTGGATCAAGTGATTGCACACCCAACCTGGTAAGAATCATCTGCTTTACTTAGTCTACTAACTCAATGATAATCTGTTCCAGAAATACCCTCACAGACATACACAGAAATTATGTTTTACCAGTATCTGGACATCTCTTAGCCAAGTCAACTTGACATATAAAATTACCCATCATGGTGGTGTTGAAAACATTGTTACACAGACCACTTCTTTCAAGCTCTGAGTTATCCCAGTGGCATTTTTGCCTTGCCAGCTAACTAATCTGCTAAATGAATTGCACATGCATATCAATCAGATGTGATTCTTAAGCTTCTTTAATTCATTTTTCTTGGATTTATGTTTCTAAATACAAGTATAAACCAAACAATATTATTCTGTCTCATGTTTTTTGGATTTTTATAAGAAAATGCATGATATAAATAAAATTTAATAAATCATAAAATGTATACAATTGAAGATAAAATTTATTTATTCTCTTACATGACAGACACTAGCAGATCTAGATTTTTCTCCCTTCTCCACCTTTCCCTCTCTCTACTCTTTTTTCTGCTACTCTCTTTAGCTTTTCTGTCCCTATACAATTAGGGTACATTCTATCAATATGGTGTTACAATCTGTTTTATATTACTACATATTTGCCCAAGTCATTGAATATTCCTTGGAAGCAAATATCAATGGGCAGTTGAATAATATCCATATAATATGGATAGAGCTAAAAGGACATTTTTAATTAAAAAAATAAGATTATAACAGACTTCTTTATTTATTCCCCTAGTCAAATTACTATCACCAATTTCCAAGACACTAACAACAGTCTCTTCAAAGAAGCCTTCTTAATTTCCTCTAGTCTAGTCTCCAAATGGCAACCAACACAATCCACAATACTAAATGACTGCCACTAGAATAAAGACCAGAGACTGTATTATGATCCACAAGTCACTAAATGATCTCACTTCTGTATAAATCACCAATCTTATCCTACAAGCTCCGTTTTTTCCCCATGGATCTCACCATAGGATCTTTGCTAGGCTATTCCCTCTTCCCAGAATCTACCTTTTTCACCTAACTAATCCTAAATCATTCCCCAAATTTCAGACTCATTTGGGTCATCCATAGTTTTTTCTCTGTATCCTCCACATCATCATTGTTCTTATTTTTATCATGGCAACAATGTATCTTACTGACTCCTAGTTCTCTTAATATGTCAATATTGTAGTCATGTGTCTAATCACTTGCAAATATTTTCTTCCAGGTCAATAATTTCTCTTAAACTCTGTTTAGGGTAATTTTGATATTTCTAAGTATTAAATTTTGTGTAGTAAGATTTACAATAATTCCCTAATGAGTTCATAGTACTTTTCTGGGTTGGACTGAAGTTTGAACTCAGGGCTTTGTGTTTGCAAAGCAGAAGCTCTACCACTCAAGCCACACTTCCAGTCCATTTTTCTCTGGTTATTTTAGAGATTGGGGTCTCACAAACTATTTTCCCAGACTGGCCTCAAACCACAATCCACCTGATCTCAGCCTCCCAAGTAGCTAAGATTACAGAATGAGCCACAAGCTCCTGGCTGATTTCTTCATGCTCATGCTTGAAAATACATTTCTCATCCCAAGACCAGTTAAATAGTTTATTTTTCTAGTTTTGTGCAGTTTTTTCTTTATTATATTTTCTTATTGTTACATTTAGAAGTTAAGTGAACAGAACTTGTTTAGTCATAATCCTTGATTAATGTCACACAATTATCCTTGGTATATGCACAGCTAGATTGCTTACATTCACTTGTGGTTAAATAATATAATGAACACTGAATCCTATAACCTATTAGAAATATTGAGAGGTGGAGAAAATGGTGTATTAGAAGAGTTCATCATTTTGACTTTGTGAATGAAAAAAAGTAAAAAAAAAAAACAGGAGAGACTATATTCTGAAGAAAGAGGGAGGAAGAGCATTGGGAATCATGAAAGAGGTGGCAGAACAACTGAAAAACATGGAGAAACTGAGGAAAATGAACAAACAATCTAATAAATAAATGGCGCAATGAACTGAGCAGACAGTTCTCAAAAGAAAATATACAAATGGCTAATACAGAAGAAATGATCACCATCCTTAGCTATAAAGGAAATGCAAATCAAAACAACAGTAAGGATTTTTTTTTCTCTTCTTTTACCTGGGTTGCACATGTGTGTGCCATGTTCTGCCTCCAGCAGGAAAAGTAAGCAGCACAGATCAACTCCACATGGTACTTGAGATGTGGAACCATGTTTGTCTCCTCCCAGAAAGTGTCCCAGTGCTTCTTCATTCTTCAGCATCTCATCCCTGGTAGTCTTTCTCCTTGAATCCAACATTTTTCAAGACTACTGCTGGAAAAGGATCCAAGATGGCAACTAGAGTGCAGAAGCAGACAGTGTAAGCTCCATAAATCAAAACTCTTGCTGAGATGCTGAAGCCATACTTGGCGGAAAAAAAAGCACCAAGAAGAATCAAAACTTCAACACCCTAAGCCCCCAGCACATACAAAGCTGCTCCAAACCATGTTACACTGAGAAAACAGGAAGGCTCCTGCACTGCCAGATGCCAGCTCCAAATCTGCTTAGGAGACATCCAGCAGACCAATGGGTGAGCAAAAAGCACTGTGCAGTATTCCCAAGCCACCACTAGGATAAGCCAGCATAGCCCTGGGGACCGACTGACCACTCCACCCTGCAAAAAAAAAAAAAAGAAAAAAAAAAAAAACCCTGAATAATAAACAAGGAACTGAAAAGGAACACACAGCAGAGGGGTTGGGGTGCTTTAAGCACTATGGAGAAGGGAACAGGGGCAAGGAGCTGATCTTTGTGTGAACTTTTAGTAAACAATGGCTGAAAAGGCAGAAGGGCCAATAGCAGGTGGGTGATAAGCTGCTGCCTGAAATAGGGCAGGTAGCAGTCCACAAAACTCATTTCCTGAGCCAGTGAGCAACATCCAAAGTCAAACGATATTGCAAAATAAAAAACAATCAGCAAACCAACATAACACACTGACAGCAGGAAGCCAGCTGACGGATCTCTGACCTTGCCCCAAGGAAGGGGGGCGAGGCAAAGAAACAAGCCCCTAATAAACCAACACAATGAAAACCCAAATCCAAAGTATGATGGCTGGTGGGCTACAGAGCTGGTCTCTGGAACCTGAGAACAATATACAAACTCAAAATGCCACCCAAACTGAGGGAGGAGATGACTAAGCAGCTGCTGCTGAAAAACAGGGAAAAACAAATTGGTGAGACACTCCAGCCACCTGATAAGATGAAGACATAACACCACCAGGACTAGATGCTGAAGGAGTAACACCAGAACTACTAAGACTGAAATTCTATTGTTCCTGAACCTGGAATTTTTTTGTGTGTTTGTTTGTTCTATTTTTTTTTTTGTTAGTTTTACTATTGTGAGTTACCTAATACTAAATAAACACACACCAGGGACAGAAATAGCATACATACTCCAACCTAAAACCCAACACACCCACAAAACAAAACTAAACCAAGGGAAAGAAACAGGTGACTGAAACCACCAGTAGCTTATCAAGAACATAGTTACAAAGTACCAAGTGGAGTGATGGGAAGATGAAAAAGGGATGGAAACCATTCTCCCCCCAAAAATAATTTAATACAGGATTCAGAGGGAACTGAAGAAAATGGATACCCAGTTCCAGACTCCAACAAAACAAAGACAAACTATGCCCAGGAACATAACGAAGCCACAAGAACATCCTGAATAAGAAATCCTGCAAGTAATCACTGAGAATTTCAGGGAGATGTTACTAGACATGGTCAACCAAAATGTACAAGAGGCACTCAGGAAAATCCAAGACACCAAAAATAAAGAATATGAGAAGATACAGAAACAAATAAATGAACTCATAGGAGCCCTAAATAAACACCAAAGTGAAACAGAAACACTATAAATAGAAAGATAAATGAACTAAAGATGAAAATTGACAATATTAAAGAGGAGGTAACCCATGATATGGAAAACCTCAGAAAAAAGAATGAAACAGAAATACAAAACTCAATGGAAGGGCACTCAATCAGACTAGAACAAGTAGAAGACAAAATCTCACAACTTGAATATAAAATGGAAATTCAAGGAAAAACTGAAGAGTTATTAGTCAAACAACTCAAGATGTGTCAAAGAAATATGCAAGAACTCACAAACTCCATCAAAAGACCAAACCTGAGAATCATGGGCATTGAAGAAGGAGAAGAGGTACAAGCAAAAGGAATTCATAATATATTCAACAAAATAATAACAGAAAACTTCCCAAATCTAGAGAAAGTATCCCCATTCATGTAAAAGAAGCATTCAGGACACCAAACAAACTTGACCAAAATAGAACTACCCCATAACATTTTATCATTAAAACAACAAGCACAGAGAATAGAGAAAGAATACTAAAGGCTGCAAGAGAAAAACAAACAAATAACATACAAAGGTAAATCCATCAAAATCACAGCAGATTTCTCAATGGAAACCTTAAAATCAAAAAGAGCATGGAGTGAGGTCTTCCGGGCACTGAATGAAAATAATGTCAGCCCGAGAATATTCTACCCAGCAAAACTATCATTCAAAATAGATGGAACAATAAAAGTCTACCATGATAAGCAGAAACTGAAACAATATATGACCACCAAGCCATCACTACAAAAGATTCTTCAAGGAATTCTGCACACAGAAAATGAAAGCAAACAAGACCATGAAAGAACAAACAGTACCAAACCACAGGAGAAGAAAAGACAAGAAAGAAGAGAGTAACATTGATTCAGCTGCACACAATCAAACCCTTAATTAACACAGACAACTAATGACAGGGATCACCAAATACCTATCAATATTAACACTGAATGTTAACAGACTTAACTCCCCCATCACAAGACAGCATTTGGCAAACTGGAATAAAATGGAAGATCCAACAATCTGCTGCCTACAGGAGACCCATCTCATTGACAGGAACAATGAGATGGCTTAGGGTGAAAGGCTGGAAGAAGATTTACCAAGACAATGGCCCCCCAAAAAAGGCAGGAGTAGTAATACTTATCTCAGAAAAAGTAGACTTCAAATTTACATTAAGCAAACAAGATAAAGGACATTCCATACTAATAAAAGGGGAAATACAACAAAAGGAAATAACAGTTATCAACCTATATGCACCCAATGTCACTACACCCAGTTTCATCAAACATACTCTGAAGGACCTAAAAGCATATATAGACTCTGACAGAGTGGTAATGGGAGACTTTAATATCACCCTATCACCTACAGATAGGTCATCCAAACAAAAAATCAATAAAGAAATTCTAAAACTAAATCACACCATAGATCAAATGGACCTAGCTGATGTCTACAGAATATTTCATACAACTTCTGCACAATATACATTCTTCTCAGCATCTCATGGAACCTTATCCAAAATTGATCATATTTTATGGCACAAAGCCAGCCTCAAAAATATAAGAAAATAGAAATTATCCCTTGCATTCTATTTGATCACAATGCATTAAAACTAGAACTTAACAACAAAAACAACAGCAGAAAACATGCAAACAATTGGAAGCTGAACAACACATTGATCAATGATCAATGGGTCATTGACAAAATAAAAGAGGAAATTAAAAGGTTCCTGGAAGTTAATGAAAGTGAAAACAGAACCAACTGTAACCTATGGACACAGCAAAGGCAGTCCTAAGAGGAAAGTTTATAGCCATGAGTGCATATATTAAAAGGACAGAAAGATCTCAAATCAATGACCTAATGCTATATCTCAAACTCCTAGAAAAACAAGAACAAGCAAATCCCAAAACAAGCAGTAGTAGAGAACTAATAAAAACAAGAGCAGAAATTAATGAAACAGAAACAAACAAACAAACAAAAACATACAAAGAATCAATGAAACAAAAAGCTGGTTTTTTGAAAAATAAACTAGGTTGACAGACCCCTTGAAAACCTGACTAAAATGAGGAAAGAAAAAAACCAAATTAGTAAAATCAGAACTACAAAAGGGGAGATAACAACAAACACCATGGAAATCCAGGGAATCATCAGAGACTACTTTGAGAACTTATATTCAACAAATTTGAAAATCTTGAAGAAATGAACAAATTCATAGATACTATGACTACCCAAAATTGAACCAAGATGATATTAATCACCTGAACAGATCTATAACACAAAATGAAATTGAAGCAATAATAAAGAGTCTCCCAAAAAAGAAACGTCCAGGACCTGATGGATTCACTGCTGAATTCTATCAGACCTTTAAAGAAGAACTAATACCAAATCTTCTTAAACTGTTTCACAAAACAGAAAAGGAAGGTACACTGCCTAACTCATTTTATGAAGCCAGTATTACACTCATCCCAAAACCAGACAAAGATACCTTCAAAAAGGAGAATTGTATGCCAATCTCTTCAATGAAAATCGATACAAAAATCCTCAATAAAATAATGGAAAATTGAATCCAAAAACATATCAGAAAGATCATTCACCATGGCCAAGTCAGCTTCATCTCAGGGATGCAGGGTTTGTTCAACATATACAAATGTATAAATGTAATATAGCACATTAATAGAAGCAAAGACAAAAACCACTTAGATGCAGAAAAAGCTTTCGATAAGATCCAACACCACTTCATGATCAAGCTCTAAGAAAACCAGGAATAGAAGGATAGTACCTCAACATTGTAAAGGCTATTTATGACAAACCTATAGCCAACATCATATTTAATGAAAAAAAACTGAAAGCATTTCCCCTAAAATCAGGAATGAGATATGGGTGACCACTATCCCCACTCCTATTCAACATAGTCCTGGAATTCCTAGCCAGAGCAATTAGGCAAGAAGAAGAAATAAAAGAATACAAATAGGTAAAGAAACTGTCAAAATATTCCTATTTGCACACGACATGATCCTATATCTTAAAGACCCAAAAAACTCTACCCAAAAACTCCTAGACACCATAAACAGCTATAGCAAGTTTGCAGGATGCAAAATCAACTTACAAAAATTATTAGTATTTCTATAGACCAATAATGAACAAACTGAGAAAGAATATATGGAAACAATTCCACTTATAATAGCCTCAAAAAAAATCAAATACCTAGTAGTAAACTTAACAAAGGATGTGAATGACCTCTATAAGGAGAACTACAAACCTCTGAAGAAAGAGATTGAGGAAAACTACAGAAGGTGGAAAGATCTCCCATGCTCATGGATTAGTAGAATCAACATAGTAAAAATGTCTATACTACCAAAAGCAATCTACATGTTCAACACAATTCCCATAAAAATCCCAATGACATTCATCACAGAGATTTGAAAATTTACCCTAAAGTTCATTTGGAAACACAAAAGATTGAGAATAGCTAAGGCAATACTCAGCAAAAGAGCAATGCTGGAGGAACCACAACACCTGACCTCAAAATATACTACAAAATAATAGCAGTAAAAACAGCATGGTACTGGCACAAAAACACACATGAATAACAGTGGAACAGAATAGAGGACCTGGATATGAATCCACACAGCTATGCCCAACTTATTTTGACAAAGGCACCAAAGACATACAATGGAGAAAAGACAGCCTCTTCAGCAAATTTTGTTGGGAAAACTGGTTATCTGCCTGCAAAAGGCTGAAACTAGATCCATGTTTATCACCTAATACTTTTATCAACTCAAAATGGATCAAGAACCTTAATATCAGACCCGAAACTCTGAAGTTAGTACAGGAAAGAGCAGGGAATACTCTGGAAGTAATAAGTATAGGCAAGGACTTCTTCAATAGAACCCTGGCAGCTCAGCAACTAAAAGAAAGGATGGCAAATGGGACTACATAAAATTAAAAAGCTGCTGCACAACAAAAGAAATGGTCAATAAACTAAAGGGATCACCCACAAAATGGGAGAAAACATTTGCCAGCTATACATCAGACAAAGGACTGATAACCAGAATATACAGGGAACTTAAAAAACTAAACTCTCCCAAAATCAAAGTACCAATAAAGAAATGAGCAACTGAACTAAACAGAACTTTCTCAAAAGAAGAAATTCAAATGGCAAAAAACACAAGAAAAAATGCTCACCATCTCTAGCCATAAAGGAAATGCAAACCAAAACCACACTAAGATTCCACCTCTCCCCTGTTAGAATAGCTTTCATCAAAAACACCACAAACAACAGATGCTGGTGAGGATGTGGGGAAAAAGGAACTCTTGTACACTGCTGGTGGGAATGCAAGCTAGTGCAACCACTCTGGAAAACAATATGTAAGCTTCTTAAAAATCTAAACATAGATCTGCCATATGATCCAGCAATCCCACTCCTGGGGATATACCCAAAGGAATGAGACTCAGGTTACTCCATAGGCACCTGCACACCCATGTTTATTGCAGCACTGTTCACAACAGCCAGGTTATGGAAACAGCCAAGATGCCCCACTACTGACAATGGAGTATGAAAATGTGGTATTTATATACAATGGAATTTTACTCAGCCATGAAGAAGAATTAAATCTTATCATTCACAAGTAAATGAATGGAACTGGAGAACATAATTCTGAGCAAGGTTAGCCAGGATCAGAAGACCAAAAATCGTATGTTCTCCCTCATATGTGGACTTTAGATTTAGGACAAATGCAGCAAAGCTGTTGGACTTGGGTCACATGACAAGGGGAGAGCACACAACAGGAGGAATGGGGATAGGTAGGAAACCCAAAACTTAAATGTGTTTGATGTCTCCACTGCAGAGGTGCTAATACAGTAACTTTAAAGTGACAAAGGTCAATATGGGAAGGTGATCGGGAACTAGTGAAAAGGTCAGGTAGAGATGAATTAATTCGGGTTGTAACACACTTGTGCATATAAGCAATGCTAGGAATCTCTCTGTATAGTTATCCTCATCTCAACTAGCAAAAATGCTTTGTCTTTCTTTTTATTGCTTATGTATTCTCTTTAACAAAATTGGAGAAAAGGGCAGAACAGGTTCTGCCTGGAAGGGAGGGGGGATGGAGGGATTGGGAGGTGGCAGAGGGCAGGAGGGAGAAATGGCCCAAATACTGTATGCATATATGAATAAATGAATAAATAAAACAACAGTAAGAGTCTATCTCACCCTCATCTGAAAGACTATTATCAAGAAAACTATCAATAAATGCTGGTGAGGATGGGAGGTAAAGGAAACCTTATACATTGTTAGTTAGAATGTAAATTAGTACAGCCACTGTGGAATTAAACATGGAAGTTCCCCAAAAAACTAAACAGAGAACTACCATATGATCTAGCTGTACCACTCCTAGGTATATATCCAAAGGAAGGTAGGTCAGCTTACAATAGAGATATCTACTTATGCCTGTTTATAGCAGCACTAGTCACAATGAGCAAACTGTGGAATCAGCTGAGGTATCTGTTCATCAATTGATAAGGAATATATAAATGGAGTATTATTCAGCAAAAACTAATGAAGTTTTGTTATTAGCAGGCAAATGGATGGAATTGAAAACCATCATATAGGTGAAATCTGCCAGGCTGAGATACAGATACAGCATTCTCTTTCATGTTCAGGATCTAGACCTAGAAAGTAAGTGAATGACAAAATTGGACTGTCTGAGCGAGAAGCAACTGGGGCAGAGGGAAGAATGAAAGGAGAGTGTGGAGAGGTGAATGAAATAGAAGCATTTCATATGCATGCATGAAAATAAAATAATGAAATCCATTAAAATTGTTCAAATAAAAGGGGAAGGCAGATAACAATGAGCAATAGAGGGAGTGAATTTGATCAAAGTACATTTTATGGAAGTACATTGTATGCAAAACATCACAATGAAACCCTTTTGTACAATTCATATACACTCATGAAAAAGAGGAAAAAAAGAAATTTCATGAAAATATTCACTGTTATGAATTATATATTTATAACTTTCACCTATTTCATGTATATGAATATATTAATAATATGTTTTGTGAAAATAATTCCAATTATGCATATAAATATATGTGGTATTTACACATAAAATCAATACATATATATAAATATATGTTACGTGCAAAACTATATGTATATGAACATAAGTATACATGTATTTATAAATGTGTATTGTGTAAACACAGATATATATGAATCCATACAGTGTAATCTGTATTCCTTATTCTTGAACTTTAAAAAAAGATTATATTTTTAGAGAGTGTTCTTTTACTCAGCATTTTTATCAAGACTCATCAATGTTACTGCATAGAATTGCAATTCATACTTTCACCTATAAATCATTTCACTATACAAAAATACTATAATCCTTTAATCCATTCTCCTGTCAATAAGCATTTGTTTCAATTTTTCTGTTATTACCAAAAATTTTGCTAACAACACCCATGTTAATGTCTTTTGTACATTTTCAAAGTTTATTTAAATATATAGAGAAATAATTTTAGTTGAATTTTCTAGGATATATATAATCTGTTCATTTAATATAACTGGAAGGGTGACAAATCTCGCCAGAATCATTGCAATAACATATTCCTCAGCAATGTAAAAAGAGTTTCAATGGTTGGTACTGTCAGATTTTCTTAGTTTCTGCTAAATGATTATAAAGTATGTCTCATCTGAGTCTTCATCTACTTTCTCTGAGTGAGCTGAATGTATATTAATGTGTGATCACGTATTTTCTCTGTTGTGATAGTCTGTTCATGTGTCTTACCTGTTTTTCTATTGTGCTTTGATCTTTTCTTATTGAAAGCATTCTTGATATGTTTTTGTCCTTTCACTGTGTCTCAAATATCTGCTACCAGTTGGCACCTCCCTTTTTGTGCTTTCTTTAGGAGCCTTTTAATAAACACAAATTTAAAATTTCAATTCAGTTTATTGATCTCTTCTTCTATAGCTAGCAAATCTGCATTCTTTAGAATAGACTTGACCTACCTTTTTATCTAAAAGAACGAAGTTTTTCTTTTTACATTCAATTCCTTAATCAACATGGAGTTAGTGTGTGTCTTTATTTGTGTGTGTGTGTGTGTGTGTGTGTGTGTGGCTGGCTGACTGGCTGACTGGTTCTGTATGTTTTGATAAAAGATCTAAGTTTCTTTTTATTTTCCAATCTGGATAACTGATTTTCAATCTCCACTTGTTGAACAGTCCCTTTGTTCTTCAGTGACTGATCATTCTGCTTGTGTCACATATGAAAGCTCATAAACTCCATCTACTGCTCAATTGGTTAACTTATCTACCTCTGCACTAATATTCCACTGCCTTAATTGGGATGGCTCTATAAGTATTGATATAAGACTTTTCTCTTCTCCCCACTTTTTAAATTTAAATAAGTAGGGCTACTCACTGGTCTTTACATTTCTTACTTACATGTATAGGACTACTCATCACTCCTCATTTTTCTTATTTAGATATGTATAGGCTACTTGTTATTCCATACAAATTATAGAATAGCCTATCATGTTCCACAGAAAATTTCTGTTGTAATTTTAGAGTTAAATTGAAAGAATAGTTCATTTAAGGGATAAGTAGCATTCTGATAATACTAAATATTTCTATCAATCTATCTATATAATTGGAATAGCTCTCAATTATTTGTACCTTTCTCAGTTGTGTTCATAAAGTATTAACTTCTACACATAAATCTTACAAATTTTTGTTCAACTTATCCCTAAGTTTTTATAGCTCTTGTTGCTATTGTACATATTGCCTCTTTAAATCCTTATGTTATTTCATTCCTAGCATATAGAAATGAATTTGACTTTTGAATATTGAATTTGGATCATTATCTAACTCAAATCTCTTGTGAGCTTCTTAATAAGTTATCTGTGGGTTTTATTAACTTTTAATATAGACATTTATACTATTTGCAAATAATGGCAGTTTTATTTCCTCCTCAATTTTTATGCTTGATTTGTTTGTTTACCATATTACTTAGGACCACAAGTATGATTTTTCATAGAAGTTTAGTAGCAAATATTTTATCTGGTGACTGGTTGTACTTATTATAATATTTTCTAATTATGGATTATATTAATTTAGTTTCTTAACAGATCTCTTTATTGGACTTAAGAAATTCTCTTTCAGTCTTAGTTTACTAAGATATGTATCATGTTTTTTTCCCTTAAATCTATTGAGGTGATCTTCCATCTTTTCTCATTTATTTGTTGACATGGTCATTGTGATATTCAATCTACCTTGAATTCCAGGGATAAATCTTGATATATATATATACGTGTATATATATATACATATATACATATATATATACACACATATATATCATATATACAAATATATATATATCATGGTATATATTATACTATATATAGTATAATATATTTGACATATATTATACTATACAATATATTATATGCATATACCTTACATAATAAATATACAGTGTTTTATTCCTATTAGCTTTGATTTGCTAAATTTTTGTTCAGGATTTTGCATCTACATTCAGAAGTATAATGGGTCAATAATTTTTGTTGCTTTTTTCTCTTTGTCTGGTTTAAGTACCAAGTTTATAATGACTTTGTAGAATTAATTGAGAATGCCTCATACTCTTTGACATTTGAAAAGATTTTATATAAGATTAGATCACCTGTCCATTGAACTCTCCTGTAAAAGACATTTTAATAATGGTGTTTTTCTCTATAGGAAGACATTTTTTCACCAACAGTTATTTATTTATACTTAGTGTAAGAAACATAGTCCAGAAAATTTAAACCCACAAATTATCTCTTAACTCTTTTATATAACTTTAAAAACTTATATTGTTTATTACTCTTGACAATAATTTGGCAAAAATTCATCACTTTCAATTAAAGGATTGAAACTGCATCATTACAAAAGTCTGAATGCTACAATAATATAATCTTGCCCTTAGTGTATTCATTTATGTTTTGCTGAAGACAAAGCTAACAGACCAACATTGCTATTTCATTTGCCCTAAATTTTCAATACTGTAATTATAGTTACATTATAGTCAAATATTTGCCCCATTTGCAGAGCACTTTTATTTACCTGAATTTTTCCTTTAAGTCAACTTTGCTTACTTTTTTCTTTACTTTTTGTTATGGAAAATTCAAACATCAGAAAGTGATTAGTATAATGAACCCCCTGTATTTCTCATTCTAGTTTGAACTATTATCAAATTAAGGAAACTATTGTGCCAAATACACATTCACTTTTCTCTAAACCCAAGTTATAGTGAAGTTAATATTGACAATCATTTTCTTTCATCTTTAAATATGTCAGAATGAATCTCTAATATGGTGGGTCTTATGGCATGGTCAAGTTGGCTGCTAAGACCCTTTCAGTTGGTTCATTTTTATGATATTAGTAGTTTTTTCCTCCATCCTTTCACAAGTAGACAGTGAAATTTTCCAGAGACTATGTGACCAGTGCCATCACAAAGAACTAACTACAAAAGTCAATATGAGAATCCATCTGTCTTCTACTAAGAAAATTATAAAATTGATTGAACTGCAGATCTTCATGTTGAGAGAGAGAAGCTAAGGTCAGAAGATAAATACGCATCTTCACTCATGTGTGGAATTTAGATATAATAACAACTATACATATGACATGATCTGTATATCTGTTTGGAAGGAAAACTAGTAGAAAGGGGAGGTGGAAAGGAAAGGATTAATATGAAAATAGCATAATGAAATGCACTAAAAACTATTTAAAATGGGGAAGAGAAGGGGAAGGGGTCAAGAAAGAAATACAGTGAGAGAAATTTGATCAAAGTAAATTACATGCATGTATGGAAATATCACAATGAAATCTCTTTGTACAATTACTTTATGCTAATAATTTTTTTAAAGAAAGCTATCTTAAAGATTTGCAAACATGTAAAATAATGCCACATTTATTACTTTTTTCTTGTTTTGGAAAGTACAGTTGTTTTTATAAAAATATTTTAGCATGTAACTAAATTTTTATTATTAGTTTACATAAATTAAGAATTAAATATTTTTTTAACTTTTAAAACTTCTAATTTATACATATCTATAAGTGTAACCAATTTAAACAAAATAAACTTAGGGTCCACAATAGCTTTTAATAGTGTAAGAGATCCTGAGACCAAAAGTCTGAGAGCAAGTGCTCTTATTTTAAGCACTTTAAAATTCATAGCCATCGTAACTCTCTCACAGGAAAGCACTAGAAATAATCTTATAATGTCAGTAAATACTCAAGTCAATATTCATCTCTTCTATTTCATAATCACTATATTTTACAAGTTGTTAGTTTAATTGCTCATATAAGAACCCAAAAAAGGTCTTTATAATACAAGTCACTTTATAAGTTCCTCTATCCATTGTTTTTCTTCCCATTTATTTGTTGAAGCCAATATGTTGTTTTTCTGTATATCTTTTGCATTTGGGATTTTACTGATTACATCTCCAAGTTGCATATAAATGTATTCCTGTGATCTGTATATTTTCAGAACATTATTATTTAGATTTAAAGGTATGATTTAGATTTAATTTTTTGGCAACACATATTATAGGTTTTTCATTATCAATTTTTTTCTCTTTTTTATGAGGTGCCTAGTTTTTGATATTCACTACCCATATCTGTTAATTTGCTAGCGGTTGGAAAATGGTGTTATAACTTTATAATTTTCCTCTTTAGTAACTGAAATGCTTCCATAAAAAAATGTTTTCTTAAACTTTAACTATTTGATCTCATTTTAACTATTTTATTTTGGATCTAGAATAATTTTGGAAAATTTAAACATTCATTTGATCTCTGTGTAGGCTCTATCCTAAGAACAGACCACTTGTGATGCTAATTAAAAGATAATTTTCAAACCTGGAACTAGTCCTCTTCAACTCAATGATAGCATGGTTGACTGCTATCTACAGAATGGGGCTAGATACAAGTAAAACATGGAAAGAAACAATCTCACTGAAATATAGGGAAATATTTTTACTTAACATACAGAAAATCTATACATGATTTATTTGTACTTGTGATTCCACAAAAGTTCCTTTGCTCCTTTAGCACAAGATTGAAAACCTGAAATAGACTAAACTGGTGTATATTATAATGTTTTTTAAATTACTTTTCACCCTACCATCAATCTCTCTGACAGCTCTGGAAAAGGCCACTAACATTTAAGAGATTATTAGTCCAACAGCAGCAGCATGGAAATGAAATGCCCTTGGAACAGTAGGTGTAGTGAAGGATTCCCATAGCACACAGCTCAGCTGGCCACACTGTCATGCTGTCTCCCTCCCCATTGCCCGAAGACAGCACACATTCTTTACACAGATACTGTATATTTTGCTTTCATCCTGCATAAATTGTCAGCATAAACTAAAAGCAGCATGTATATATGTTATCTAAATTCTTAAGTGTTTCATTACTTGTGGATAAACAATGAAGTATGAGATGTGATTTATTTTTCTTTGGTTTCAGCTGGAAACTTCAAAGAGGCTGAGCTGATTGTATGAATTGCCACAATTCAAGGGGTAGCATGTCAGTATTTTCAGTCAGCTTCTTAAAAGATGGTTGAGAGAGTCTGGTGAATTGATTCAGAAGTCAGAAGATAAACACATCAGGGTGAGTTTACTATGCTTGACACTCATCCACATTTGTTCATCTTTGTTCCAATCCAAAAGAGAGGGAACAAAACAATATAAAGGAGTAGTGTGAAACATTCATTCAAGGGTGATAAGTTCAGGTCTTTAATTATAAACATAATTTTGGCTACCAATGAAAGGTTTTCAGAGTATAAGAAAAATGTCCTAAAGGGCCAAACACAAAGTATAAGTGACAGTCAAGACATTAAGATTTCTGATTCATTTCATAAATCTGCCTTCAAAGCCATACTCTTTGTTCCATTTGATCCCTACCTAAAGTTGATTTGTTTCATTTTGTTCTTTAGTGAAATATCTTAAATATATAATCTTACTCCAATCACATAATACACTTCAAAGAAATCTACACGGTTAAGCTTAATTCTCAATTCATTTAGGGAGCAGTAGTAATTACTCAAGAGTTATGTCCACTTTCTAGCCTGAAGAAGGCTATGAGTTTCTACATGCATGTGACCTGGGATAATGGACAGTTATTAATACCATTCAGGTTATGTTAGAGTGATCCTGAAAACGGTGGCCTAAATAATGAGACAAACGGCTATCTATAAGTCAGAGAGGCCAAGGCCTACTTCTTAGAAAAGGGGGAATTTTAGCTGAACCTCAAAGGGTAGGCAAAACATGGCTAAGAACAGTAGGAAAGGCATCTGAGATGAGGAAGGCAGAGATGGCACAAAGAGACTCTGTTGAACAGATATGTTTGATTAAAGCAAAGAGCCCATCAGAGTGGGTAGAAGAAAGAAAGTTGGAAAATAGATGAAGATGCATGCCTAAAAAGGCTAAGGGATGTTTCAAATGCAGAGTCATCATGTCAGATGACTGATAAGGGCTCCCTCAGCTTCCCAGTTTTTAGGAAAACTCACAGGAACTTGAGATCCACAATATAAAGAATTCCAAGGAATCTCACAAAAAAAATAGAGTCTCACAAGGTAGAAGTTCAGAAAGGATTTATTTCAGTATAACAGGATAAAATAGGAAAAATTGGAGTGGAAAAGAGAGAAAATCACCTCCTGCTTAAAATACAGGGTTGGGAGCCTTCCTCTAAAGTGGTGGCCTTTTGTGGGGTTTTTATGCTCTGAGCTAGGGAAATACATGTGGGCTTATCATCCAGCAACCATTAATCATTATGGACAATGGTTCTGGGTAGCCAAGATGGGTGCTGTTTATTATTCTAAAACATGGAGATATGACGTAGGCCTGGCCAAAACACAGGAACAGCTAGTGAAGTTCAAGACTTATATTTGCCAGATACATCCTCAAATTTTCTGTCTCTACTCAGTTTGGGAGCTTTGCACCTTCTTGACATCTCAAAGGAGAAAGCAGATACAGATAGTTACTTTATGTCTCCCTATTTTTATAACAACAGCTACAAAAGGTGATGGAAGGGGCGCTTGCTGCTCTGGTTTTACAGCTTATTTTCTTGTTCTAATTTCTCAGTCTGGCCCTTTTAATATTTATTGTTTTAAATTTCTCTCTTGCTCCATCTATCTATCCTGTTTCAATTAAAGATCTTGGAGGAGATAAGTACTGTAAAGAAAGAAACTTAACAATGTGATGACACTCTCACTTTGGATATCAAAATGTCATATCAATTTCAGTTCTGACTAAAGGTCTAAACTCCTATCACTTGTCAGTTGTTCTTTAATAATTCTTTACCATGTCAGTACATTTTGCCACAATCTGCCCAATTGCTCAGGTGAAAAATCTAGAGTCATCCTGGACTCATCTATTTCCTTTACCTCTACCTCCACTCCCATCATTATTACCATTCAGTTCATCAACAAATGCTTTTGACTGCATCTGCTTATCTCTTCACTTTTACCATTTTCACTCTGGACAAAGTCACTGTTTTCTTGATCCTTGATTATTTAAAAAGTCTCCCAGTTGGTTATTTCCCTTCTACTTCTGCTCTCTATTATCTACACAAAAGTCAGAGTGGAACTGTAAAAGCATTAAACAGGATCTCCATTAAAATTGGAGGATTTAAAGAAAAACCAAGTATTTCTTCTTCCCAGCCTACTATATAGGAAAGCATCTCATAATAGGAAACAAAAACTTCTCCTCAAGCACTAGTGCCAGAAAGACTCCAACAGGACCAGAACCAGACTTGCAAACAGACCATAGCCTGACCCAATCGTTATGCATATGCTTACCTCTTGACTTCTGCATTTGTCCCCACCCTATGTAATCCTGGAGCTATTGTTTGAATAGGAAAGAGTTTTCTAGGCAACTGTCTTTCAAGTGTGGCCAAACCAAACCTGCTTAACCACTATCACTCTGTTAATGAACTCTAAAGGCAACAGGTGGCCAGGTCTGGCATGTTAAGACCCCCAGAGTGAAGCATCTAACCAGGACTGGCAACACCTGCATCAGACTCTTCAGAAGCCTCTGATTGCATTTAGAATAAAATTTAAATGCATTATCCTCGCCCATTAAGTCTGATATGATCTGATCCTAACCTTATCTATGACTTCTCCCTCATTTACCCTTTATTCTATGTACTTTAACATGCTTTTTTAGGTTATGCTAAAATCTTTCCCTCTTTGGGGCCTTTTCCCCTGTTCTCTTATGCTGTAGTTCTCTGCCTCCAGATCTCTGCATAGCTGTTTATTTCTAGTCACTTGGTCTCAGCTCAGCTGTCATCTCCTCACTGGCATTCTCTTGTAAGTAGCACTTCCCCACCCCTTTGCCATCACTTTTTTATTACAATGCCCTACTTTTATTTATTTCATAGCATGTACCACTGGCCTCATTTATTAGGCTGTTTCTTGCTACCTTTTTACCCCAATGCCATTCCATGAGGGGGATTCTCATCTGTCTGGTTTAATCCCTCTATAATTCAGTAGTGTTTGGCATGCAGTCAGTTCTTATTAAATATTTGTTGAATGAGCAAAGTCCTCTTTTATAAATCAATATAATTCTGGTTCTAAGAATTCCCATTCTTTGCTAGTCTTAAGGATGGGAAAATATGAGGGGAAATGTACATTTTTTTCTATATGGTTGGCTAGACAGCCAGAGTTTCCCCCTCACAACAGAAAACTTTATTACCATGAAGAAAAACAAATAAAGATTAAATTGTAGGAAATACTTGGAGATATTTGTGGACAGCTATGCACCCATACCATGGGTTCTGTGGGTCTGTAAGTAATCAGAAAACACGTACACCACACCCTGGCTGCTGTGCTGCTGCTTTCTATAGAATGGAGTGAAAAACTGACTTGTGGTCTATTACAGCAGGACTAGTGGCTTGAGAGATAGCAGCATCTGTGTTTCCCAGTGTGACAGCCTCTCTCACCCTCAGCTCCCAAAGGGCAGAGACCAAGGACCACATAACCACTAAAGCCAGTGTGCTCTGACTTCTGGAGAATTTGCAGGCTCCAGGGTGAGTAATGAGTTAGGGCTGGCAGATTATACGTTGCCCTCAAGATGAAGAAAAACAGAGCAGGGATGGATGAATGCCTGTGGGAAAAGAAGGGTATCGGCTCTCACACAAACCATCATGCCCTGAGTGACTGGCTTAAGCAGAAATCTGGCAGCAAGAAAGAGAACTGAAGGAACTAAAAACAGTATCAGGCAATCCCCTCCTTTCTCATTGTTTGACTTTCTGATGAGAGAATGAAATGCTGCTACCAGATGTACCATGTGATGGTAGTAATTATCTCATTCTTCCATTATCAAGAGAGAATCAATTCATATCATCATTAGCGTGAGACCACTTCAGAAAAAGCAGTGTTGTAAGTAATTAGTAACTCAAGCTCTGGATCCCCCGCAGACCTAGATGCAAATTATGGTTTTTATCATTTAGGGACATGACATCTCTTACAGTGGAAATATTTTACTACCACTACATGAGGTTGTGTAAGGAAAACAAGCAATTTACATAAAATGTTTAATTTAGCACCTATACCATACAGCTTTCAGCAAATAATAATAAAATATATGTGCAATATAAAATTACTATTTTACAATCTAATCAATGTGTTTTTCCTCTCAAGGACAAACCAATTAGTTTAAAAGGCATATAAATTTTCTTCATTAAAACAGTATATCTGATATTATGAATCTGAAAGAAATCGAGGAACTTATAAACATCATTGTTTTAAAAAGTAATATTTAAAATATATGTAGGCTTAGAAATTCCTCTTCTCAACATCAATCATGAACTACAGAATTTAACCACTAAGGGTAATTACCAAGTAGTTGTCAAATACTGGAAGAATAAATATAATTTTAGAATTAAAACAGAAATTTTATTCCAACGCAGTATAATACTGTTATTTTCTACTTACCAGTTTCACAAAGAATTAAAAGCTGAATAATGGCTTTCAATAATAATAATAATGTCTGATAAGTTTTCCTCACACACTGTGATAAGCAGCACAGACAAATATAAACTATGTAGTGGATAATGTCTCAATCACACACTTCCCATTTGATCCAACCATTTGTTAGGAGCTTATTCTAACAAAAAACAGAGGAGTTCCACAAGATATATAAATAAGTATCTCATGTTGGAATTATTTCTAATAATACCTACCCTCACAAAAAATTTAACTTTACATCATTTGAGACTTAGTTAAAGAAACTATGAAAAATATTTATAGCCACAAAATGGTACTATAGGTATATATTGACTGGTATTAAAAAGATTGTGATAGATTATTCCTTTAAAAATTAAGTTAGAACATAATTTACAGTATAATCTCATTTCCATTGAAAATAATTATTTCAATTATGTCAATGAAAAGGAAAAAATTATTTAGAAAGATATATTAAAAGATAATACCTTTATAATTATCATTTGGTTATAGGATTACAATTTTACCTTTATTTTCTTTATACTTTTGTATCTTAAAACATCTTTACAGTATATTCAGGAAGAGGAGGTCAAAGAAGAGGAGGAAGTCCAAGCACAAGCACCGTGCTTCTTCCAACAATGGCTTCTCCGACTTCTCAGATGACTTGGATTTCAGCCCCAGTGAGAAGGGCACCGCAAGTACCCGGAGTACAGCCCCCCATATGCGCCATCCCACCAGCAATACCCCTCATCGCACAGCACGCTCCTGCCCCAGAAATTGTACTCCAAGATGGACAGCAAGGCCTACAGCATGTACGAAGACTGTAAGAATGAGCAGTAAGGGGAGTACGAGGTGAGGAGGAGGACATGGGCAAGGAGGACTACGATGACTTTGCCAAAGAGCTCAGTCAGTACGGGTATGCCAAGGAGGGAGCATCCGGGCCGAGACAGCCTAGGGCAGTGGACGGGATTACAGGGGCCAAGGAAGCTGTGGAGGATCTCGAGGCCAAGGCATGGGCAGGGGCAGTCAAGGCCAAGGCTCCATGGGAGGAGACTATGCAGAGGACGAGGAGGACTTCTATGAGGAGGAGATGGAATATGGAGAAGGTGAGGAGTCGATGGGCGATGACAATTACTATGACTACTCCAAGGAGTTGAACCAGTACCGCCACTCAAAGGACAGCAGAGGCCAAGGGTTAAGTCTGGGCCTTGGCCGGGGTTCTCAAGGCCAAGGGAAAGGTATGGGCTGCAGCTTGGGTCAAGGTGGCAGCCAAGGAGGGATGAACAAGAGCAGAGTGAAGGATGATGACTTCTAGGACGATGACATGAGCGATGGTGGTGGGAGCTACCAGAGGAGCTACCACGACAAACCCTACCAACAGTCTTACATGAAAGGCAAAGTCATCTGCAAGTACTTTGTGGAAGGGCGGTGCATGTGGGGAAACCACTGTAATTTCAGCCATGACATCTAACTGCCAAACAAAAGTGAGCTGTGCAAGTTTTATGTCACCTGCTTCTGGACCAGGGCTGAGAGCTGCCGGTAAGTGCACGGTGGCTTTCCGTGTAAGTTATACCACACAACTGGGAACTGCATCAATGGTGATGACTGCATGTTCTTCCATGACCCTCTGTCAGAAGAGAAGAGAGAGCTGCTGGACAAGATGTTAGCCAACAATGCAGAGGCAGGAGCCCAGGATGAAAAGGAAGTGGAGGAGCTGAAGAAGCAAGCCGTCAACACTCTGCCCAAGCCAGCCCCTGGCATGGGCCTCCTGCCCACACCCCCACCTCTCCTAACAGTCGGCCCTTGCAGGGGGGGCCCCCTCTCCCCCGCCACCTCCTCTTCTGCCCCCTGACCCCCTCCCCAGATGCTCATGTCAGTGCAGGAGCCACTGTCGCCACAGCAGCAGCTGCGGCAGGATATGTACAACAAGAAGATCCCCACCTTGTTTGAGATTATGGTGCAGTCCAATGGTACAGATGACTGAGAAGCTGGGCATGAGATTCCCAATATCTGGTGGACCCATGGGTCCCAGGCCCCATGAGAGGCCCCATACATCCCAATATGCACCCAGACATGTACCCCGACATGCACGCTGATATGCCAATGGGCCCTGGCATGAACCCTGACCCACCTGGTGGCCCCCTGATGATACACTATGGCTCTGGAGACTCCCCACACTCTGGAATGATGACCCCATCCTGCTAGCCCAGAACTTCTATGAAAACTTTTACCCACAGCAG
The DNA here is from genome assembly GCF_047511655.1 of Castor canadensis. NCBI lineage: Eukaryota > Metazoa > Chordata > Mammalia > Rodentia > Castoridae > Castor > Castor canadensis. The sequence continues at coordinate 48,547,647 of NC_133390.1, forward strand.
GAGGGCATAGAAATGGAGCCAGGATTCCTTGGGGACACAGGGGACACTGGAAACTGGTACTCAAGTGATGAGGACAAAGGTGGGAGCAGTGTCACCTCCATCCTCAAGACCCTGAGCAGCAGACATCCAGCAGACCCCAGGCCTCAGTTGGAGAACTGAGCAGCAGTGGGCTGGGAGACTCGCCTCCAGAAAGGACACCCCACAGGAGGCCAAACGGCTGACCTCCACCTCAGCCAGGATCCCAGATTCTCCTGCCACACCAGGCTGCCAGTGCCTCAAGCCCTGGGGACACAGGGCCCTCTGCCCCTCGACTGGCTCACTTCCTGCCCATCTCCAAGCCTGAAGGCAGCCTTCTTTCCAGCCCCTCTGGCCCTGGCAGCTCCAAGGGGTCTGCACCGCCTGCTGCAGAGGAGGAGGAAGGGGAGCAGGCCCTGCGGGAGAAGGCCATGAGCATCCCCCTAGACCCCTTGTCTGGGCACCCACTGAGGGACCCACGGTCACAGCTGCAGCAGTTAGCCACATCAATAAGGACGTGATCCTGAGCAAGCCAAGCTTTACCCGCACAGTGCTTTGGAACCTCTAGGACCTGAACCCCTTGCACATCCCCAAGCAGGACGTGGTAACCCCCATGCCTGCCGCCCTGCAGTCCCTTCCTGCCCTGGACCCCAGGCTGCACCGCTCTACCCCCGCGGAACCCCCCCAATGCCGGGCAGCACCTGGGCACCTCCACAAACCCCAGCACCTCTGACTCTAACCTGCCTGCCTTTGAACTGCTCTCTCGCATTCTCGAGACTGTCAACGTCAATATCCCTGGCCCAAGTGACAAGCCCAGTGACCCTACGGTAGGCAAAGCTCCCACTGACCCTCGACTGCAGAAGCTAGCAGACTCTGCGGCCTCTTCCCGAGTGTCCAAGCCCTGCTCTACTGAAGTCCGTCACCAGCCGCCAGCCCCAAAGGGGAGTCATCCCCACTAGCCACCACACCCTACGATCCCCCGCATGCTGGCAGCAGGTGGGCTGGGCCAGGGCAGTGAGAGCAGGCAGAGCAGCGTACGGAGTGGCATCAGCCTCTATGACCCGAGGACGCCCAACGCAGGTGGCAAAGCCACAGAGCCAGCTGCTGACGCAGGCACCCAGGCCAAGGGCCCAGAGGGCAATGGCAAGAGCTCAGCCTCCAAGGCCCAGGAACCCCCGTTCATCCTCAAGTCTGCCCCGAGCAGCCTGAAACAGGGAAGACTGGTGCGGATGGGGGTGCGGCCACAGCCACAGACATATACAACAGCTACAACTAGCCCCAGCCCAAGGCCGCCGTGGCCTCTGCCGCCATGGTCACCCCACCACTAGAGGGGACCCCACCCCAACCTGTAGTACACAACCTGCCTGTGCCTACCCTTTTCAGGACCATGAAGCAGGCACCCAAGACAGGCTCAGGAAGTCCTTTTGCTGGCAACAGCCCAGCCCATGAACGGGAGCAGGACGCAAGGTCTCTGAAAGATGTCTTTAAAGGCTTTGACCCCACTGCCTCCCCCTTTTGCAAGTAGTGTTAAGCGGGGGCTAATGCTGCCCGCACTCCACTCCCTCCATGGCAGTGTTTAAGAGCAGTAATCAGAGCTGGAGTGGGAGTCTGGTTATTCTTCCTTTTCTCTTTTCTATTTCCTTTTTTTAAAAGTAGTCCTTCTGAGACATAAGTTGTATATAACCATCTTCCGTTCTGGTCAGTGCTGTGGACTCCCCTGAGCAGGGCTGTGTCCAGGACACAGGGCACAGCAAGTGTCTGAGAAGGCCCTGAATGCCACTCAAACTCCTTGCTGGACAAGGACAAATGGTAATGTGTACACAGCAGGTCCAGGCATTTATAGAGGCCCATATGTCCTATCCTGTTTCTTCACCATGCAGCCTGGGTCAGCCCACTTCAGGGGTATGTGACAATGCAAAAGTGTCAAAGGAGAAGAAAAGCAGTGGCACGATGGCACTCTGGGTCTACTTCTGTCTGGGTTTGCACTCGGGCCCCTGCACCCTCCGTCCAGAGTTCATTCTGAAAGTACCACCTTCCAGCCCACGCAGGAGACTCCGGGAGAGGCAGACCTGAAGGCGGTGGGGCTTGGCAGACAGCTGCCCCAGAGGGAAGCCCCTTGGAGTGTGCCTTCTGTCAGTATTATCCGTCCTGCTTCTCAGAAGCCACATCACTGCTGGCCCCTGCTCCTCCCCTCCCCCAAGCCAGCTCAAGGATCTATGACATGCCATCTGCCATCCTCCTGCGCAGGGAGCCCTGGGACGGCTCTGGAAAATGTTTTTGCTTCCTGCTTTCTCTGTTCCCCTCTGCTGTATTATTTGGAAGGCCAAAGTACTGTGTGTTTGCTTTTCCCCTCCTAAGCTGATAGGTACAGGGGCTCAGAGGCCTGTCACAGCACTGGATTTGTGGAGACCCGAAAGAGGGCCCTCAGGTCCACTCCGAAAGGGCAGGATTCTGGCTGGGGTGAGGAAGGGTATGCTGGACCCTTCCAGAAGTGGTATGGGACCCCACTGAGAGGGACATCTTGTCTGAGGCCTACCCATCCAAGACCTCTTCATCACTCCCTGGGTCCCAGGAAGTCTGCTTACCTGTGGGTGCACCCCTTGGTCTCGTCTACTGCCTCATGCCTTGCCTTAGGCATCTCTTTCTTGCTAATAATGAGACCTGGTCACCCAGCCAAAGGATTCCCCTCCCACCTTCTGAGGGTGGGCACTGAGTGAGGCTCCCCCACCACTCCAAAGAGAAAACATACCTAATGAATTTGGGGTGTGAAGCCAGGGTGGGACCCTCAGTCCCATGGGATTGGTTTGGTTTGTCTTTTTTTTGTCTGGTTTTGTTTTGTTTTGTTTTGTTTTTTAAGCAATCAATGAGATTTGTCGATGGTCGCCAGTGTTGGCCATGAAGCATAGGCCTGTGGCCCACGGTGTGTAGGATAAGTGAGAATATTCGGTTATAGTTGTGTGGCTTCATATCTGGGTCCTCTATTCTGTTCCACAGGTCTTCATGTCTGTTTTTGTGCCAGTACCATGCTGTTTTTATTGTTATTGCTTTGTAATATAGTTTGAAGTCAGGTATCGTGATACCTCCAGCATTGTTCTTCTGACTGAGTATTGCCTTGGCTATTCGTGGCCTCTTGTGTTTCCTTATAAATTTAACAGTAGATTTAAGACACCTAAAAAATTAGCTAGCATTTGTTGCCCTTAACGCAGAGAAACTAAAGCAGATACCTTAAATGCAACTGAGGCCAATAGGAAAAGGGGAACAGGTACTAGAGAAAAGGTTAGATCAAAAAGAATTAACCTAGAAGGTAACACCCACGCACAGGAAATCAATGTGAGTCAATACCCTGTATAGCTATCCTTATCTCAACCAGCAAAAACCCTTGTCCTTCCTGTTATTGCTTATACTCTCTCTACAACAAAATTAGAAATAAGGGCAAAATAGTTTCTGCTAGGTATTGAGGGGGTAGGGGGGAGAGGGAGGGGGTGGAGTGGGTGGTAAGGGAGGGGGTGGGGGCAGTGGGGAGAAATGAACCAAGCCTTGTATGCACATATGAATAATAAAAGAAAAAAAAAAGTGAGAATACTTGGTATGGCAGTGTTCTGGGTTTTTTTTCTCCTTTGAAATTTTTTTTGTAAAAGAAAAATTAAATGCATTTTTAAAACTGAAATCTGTGGATGAACTAGACGCTGGACCTTCTTTGGAACCTTCAGCCTCAGAGCCTCATGGAACCACGAATTCCCTTGGAATCCCACTTGCCATCAGGCAGTGCTTTTAAAGAAAAACTGTTCTCCAACCAGGATTGTAACAAAAGTGTAAATGCTATTTCAGAGTCCAAAGTTGATGGTGCAAATATGTATATAACATACTGTATTTTTACAATGACTGTCACATGACTGTCCCAGCCCTTTTGTACTTCATATTGCTCTTCCAGAAACTTCACCTGCCTTTTCTCCTGTGGTCTCTTAATCCAGTAATTGTATTACTGCTATTAAAGGATGCAGTTATTTAAAAATATTCAATTATATTATATAAATATGTCTAGTAAAGCATTATATTTACTAGATATGGCAACTATTTCATAAAGAATTAGTATCTAGATAGTAATACTGATAGCATTAGTATCATAACATTAGTATTTAATAGTAGTATCTAGAACTTAAGACTTATAACAAGACCTTAAAATTATATTGGGTCTCTTGACAGACATCTATGTGTAAGTAGTTAACATTTTCCTAAACTTAGAAACATGGCAGCAGTTCTTGTCTAAAATCACTGAATTGAAAAGGATTAAAGAGGATGCAAAATTGGTGATGTCAATTAAAAATTAGCATCATAAAATAGTGGCATTATTTTGTTTATCTATTTAGAGTATTATCAGCATTTGTTTGCTTAATCAAATTCATAGTCACTTCTTGGTTTGCTATATCAGAAAAATTCATCCATTGCTAGTTATGTTGGCTTGACAAAAATAACACAGTAAAGAATAAACTGTTACAGCACTGACTTGGAATGATTCCCCTTGTTTTGTCTTCAGTGTATTTGGGAAGAAAGGCCATCTAGTCTTCTGGGATCATTTCGTACCTCATAAATAGTAAAAAGAGATGCCAATGCACTTGAAGCACACAAGAAGAAAGCATGATGGTAGTAAGAACCCTTTTAAAATCTTCTGGTGTATACAAGACTTAATTCAAAACAAAGTGGAGAAATAATAGGAGAGTTTGTAAATAAATATTTTTACTCAATATTGAAAACCAATTTCTTCTTTTTTAGACCAGCGCCTGCCATCGGTGTTAGTGAGGTTGTAGTCACCACCGAAAGAGAACTCAGAATTTGGCAATAAAAATCATTTTTCACTTGAGTTCTTTTTTTTTCTCTTTCCTTTCAAGTCAATGTGTATTTACTTAATAATTCTGATGCCGTTTTGGACCTAATAGAATGATCTCGAAGCCAAATGTACAGCTTATTTCATGGTATGTTTAAAATCAGGTTTATACTGCCAAAGTGAGGAAGAAAGTTAGATAAATTGAGTCATACAGACAGCTCCTCTGGAAATTTCCAAGCATAAAAGGCTGCCTTGTCTGTCTAGAATTACTTGATTTATCAGAAATTATTCATTTGAACATAAAAATTGTTTCCTTTCTGACAAAAGTCTTAGTGTTTCAGGAAGCAGTTGAATTTGTTTACACTCTCCATGATCCAGTTAGAATGTCTCTACCAAAGTAACACATTGAAGAATATGGTGATGCACAGGGGAAGAATATGGTGATGCACAGCTTATTTACGAGCTCTATTTGTTGAAGGCAATATCAAAAAAAAACAAGATTAAAATGCATTCTAAGGCCATGCTTAAAACTGAGGAATAGTGGAAAGTATATAAGATCAACTTGACATTATTTATTAATATCTCTATAGTATAACACACAGCATATTATTATATAATAACATATTACCAATAAGCTAATCTGTACTATACTTACTACATGTCATGCTTTAGGCTAAGTGCTTTATCCAATTTAGCACTACACAATCTAGTGAGAATAGTATCATTTTTGCTCTATTTACACTTACAAAAACTTAGAGAAATTAGAATACTTACACGAGCCATATAGCATAACATATGAGGAAGCCAGAATTCAATTCTATGTTGTCTGATCTCAGAGCCTTGTTTTTAATTATGACACTATAATTTCTATAGCAATAGTAGGCACTGAGTGTACTACAAAGAAATAAAGGTACAACCCTGCCTCAATGGAATTTCCTTTTTGGAATAAAGCAAATTCCTAGAGAGAATGAGCTAAAAAGACTCATTCACTGGGAGGAACTTGAATTTTTTTGTATTCCTGAGGTAATATTAATAATAGAAAAATCCAAGAAATTCCCCCCAATAATATTAATGAGTGAATTTAGCAGAGTAACAAGGTAGAGAACATACATTCACAAGTCAATTTCATATCTATCTACCTGTCAATAGACATTGAAATTAAACAAAATATACTTATTTTAAATATATTATACTCCAGTGAAAATGATAAATTTAAGTGTATAATTAATAAAACATATACAGGATAAGATCTACATGCTAAAAATTATAAAATCCTGATGAATTAATTCCAAGATTTAAATAAATAGAGGTACTTATTATGTTCATGAATTGGAAGACTTAATATAGTAAAGTCAATTCTCCTAATTGAATTTTAACTCAATTATGCTTAAAACTCCAACAAAACTTTTTATAGGTATACATATGAAATTGTTACATGCCTTTTTGAGGTGTTGCGGGCCAGGATCAAGGGTCCTTGCCTTCACAGGCCAGAGAACTGGCTCATGAGGCAGTTGATTGACTTATAAGCCAAAGCCAGTATATAAAGTAGTATTTATTAGAGAGAAAGGAAAGGCTACAGCTGGAGCATGCAGAGGAGCCCGAAAACTGGTAGCTTGCTGCTCATGTGAAGACTGGGGCTTTTATGGACATTTAAACTTTGTGTTAGGTGGGCTCTTTTCATTGGCCATGGATTTGTGGACTTTCTTAGATGAATTGGTCTGTTTGCCCCTTATTAGGGAGGGGAAATGATCTTGAGAGCATTTTGCTCATCAGCCCTGTGGCAGATCTGTGAGACCCTATGTCTCCTCTTCAGGACGCAAGAATGCAGGTTTAGAACTCCTTCTCAGGAAGCAGGGGGGATGGGATACTCACTCATCTGCCGTACATCTCCAGACCCAACAAAATGTACACAGAAAGGCAAAAGAAGTTATAACAATGCTGAAAAAGAAAAAGAAAATGAGAGGACTTACACTATTCATATTTATTTAAGACATGTTTTATGCCAGTAGATACAGTAATAGTAGTGTTCATGGCTTTGTGTTATTAGTGGAAGATAGGTAGATGAATGAATGGAACAGACTAAAGAACCCAGAAATAAACCCACAAAAACATGCCTAACTGATTCTTGGGAGAAGTACTAAATCATTTCAATGGGGGAAAATATAGTGTTTTCAAAAAACGATACTGGAACACTTAAGCATGCGTAGACAAAAAATGTTAAGTTCAACCTAAATCTCTACTTTATACAAAAATAAAATAGTTCATGGGCATAAATGAAAATGTAAAATTATAAGATTTTTGTAAAAACCTAGAATAAAATCTTTGGATTTAGACTTAAACAAACTTGACACTTTTGGGTCTGAAGACCTCAGGCAAATAAGTGAGTATCCCATCCCCATGGAGAGCACTACATTCCTGCATCCTGAAGAGGAGATACCAGGTCTGATAGATCTACCACAGGGCTGATGAGCAAAATGCTCTCAAGATCATTTCCCCTCCCTCAATAAGGGGCAAACAGACCAGTTCATCTAAGAAAGCCTGCGAATCCATGGCCAATGAAAAGAGACCACCTAATGCAGAGTTAAAACGTCCATAAAAACCCAGGCCTTTACCTGAGCAGTGAGCTTCTGGTTTCCGGACTCCGCTGCACTGCTCTAGCTGTAGCCTTTCTTTTCTCTCTAATAAATCCTATTTCATTTGCTGGCTTTGGCTCACAAATCAATCAACAGCCTCACAAGCAAGTTCTTTGGTCTGCTTGACACTGGCCCACAACACTTCAAACCAGCACATAACAACACCAAAATCACAATCTAGAAGGAATGATTAATTGTATTTCACCAAAGTTAAAAAGCTATTGTTCAGTAAAGTATCTTTTAAAGAAGATGAAAACACAAAGCATGAACTAGGAGAAAACATTTCTAAATCATATATCTAATTAATATCTATAGTACAAAGAACCCTGAAAACTGTAAAAATAAGTGACCTGTATCTACCAGTTTGGTATCCATATATTCAACCAACCACAGGTTGAAAATATTTGAAAAAAGTTTGTTTGTCTTGAACATTTTTCTTGTCATTCTCTAAACAATACACTACAACAAGTATTCACATAGAATTAGCATTGGTATTCATTATTGTAAGGAATCTAGAGATAAGTTAAAATATACAGGAGGATATGTGTAATTTGTATGCAAATACTGTAATATGTCATTTTATATAAGGGACTTGAGCATGTGTGAATTTTGATGTCAACAAGAAGTACTGGAATCAATCTGTGGATACTGGGAAATGATCACAATTCAGGTAGAACATGGGTAAAGAGAATGAAAACACACTCACTGAAGGAGTACAGTAGAAAATAATCAGATTAAAATATTCAACATTATTAGCCAGTAAGAAAAAATTGCATGTTAAACTACAATGAGATATCACTACACACCTATTCACATTGCCAAAGTAAAAGGACAATGGCAACCCAAATGCTACAAAGAATGTGGAAAAAGTAGACCATTCATATATTTGTGCTGTAAAAGTAAAATGCTAGAAACACCACGAAAAATATTTCAACAGTTTCTTCTAAAACTAAAAATGCACTTGTCTTATGACACAGCACTTTCACTTTTGGACATTTATCCCAGAGAAATGAAGACTTATGTTCACACAAAAACCTCTAAGTGAATACCGTAGAATTTATTTGTATTAGGTAAAAACTGGAAACAACCTAGAGGTCATCTAACAGGCAAATTATTTTTAAACTGCAGTACAATTATAGCATAATCATAAGACAAAAATGGAACACATAATGAGTCTTCAGAGAATTACACTAAGTAAAAAACATGGTCCCGAAAGTTTACATACTGTATGACTCTATTCTTATAACTTTCTTGAAATGAGAAAATAGTAGAAATAAAAACTTATTTGTCAGGGATCAAGGGAGGGATGGGGCAAGAGAGAAGTATTACTATAGAAGGGGCAACATGAAGAATCCATGTCATGATATAAATTTCTTCATGTTGATTTAATTATTTTCAGTATTCTAGTTGTGATACTATATTCAGTTTTGCATTGTATTATCACAGGAGAGAATTGGGTACATGGTAAATGAGATCTCTTTGTACTGTTTCTTACAGCTGCATAAGTATGCATAACTACATTAAAATTTTAATTCCAAATTTAAGTTTCAATTTTAAGTTCAAAAAACAATACATATTTATCCAGCAATCCCACTTCTGGGGATATACCCAAAGGAATGCAACACAGGTTAACTCCAAAGGCACCTGCACACCCATGTTTATTGCAGCGCTATTCACAATAGCCAAGTATGGAAACAGCCAAGATGCCCCACTACTGATGAATGGATCAAGGAAATGTGATATTTATACACAATGGAATTTTATTCAGCCATGAAGAAGAATGAAATCTTACCATTCACAAGTAAATGGATAGAACTGGAGAGCATCATCTTGAGCGAGGTTAGCTAGGCTCAGAAGACCAAAAATCATATGTTCTCCTTCATATGCAGACTTTAGATCTAGGGCAAATATAGCAATGTGGTTGGACTTGGTTCACATGATAAGGGGAGAGCATGTAAGGGAGGTATGGGAATAGGTAAGAAACCCAAAACATGAAAGTATTTGATACTCCCACTGCAGAGGAGCTAATACAGGAACCTTAAAGCAACAGAGGTCAATATGAGAAGGGGATCAGGAACTAGTGAAAAGGTCAGTTAGAGATGAATCAACTTGGGATATAATGCATTTGTACATGGAAGCAATGCTAGGACTCTCTGTATAGCTATCCTTATCTCAACTAGCAAAAACGCTTTGTCTTTCTTATTATTGCTTATGTTTTCTCTTCAACAAAATTAGAGAGAAGGGCAGAACAGGTTCTGCCTGGAAGCTAGGGGGCATGGGAGGAAGAGGAAAGGGGTGGAGGTTAGGAGGAAGAAATGGCCCAAACTATGTACACATGTGAAAAATGAAAAAATAAATATATATTTTAAGGTGAAAGAATATAGCATTGAATTCAGAAGACCTAGGTTCTTGGCTAGTACCATCATCAGAAGCCAGAGGACCTTGAATAAGTAACTTCAACTTTCAGAACTCAAGTTCTCTAATTTGTAAAATGTATAGATGAGAAGAATCAATTTCTGAAACCAACTTCGAGCTGAGTGTTCATATGCAGGCTCTTGCTTTTTAAACTCTGAATCTCATGTGAACAGAGATATCTACTTCTTCACATTACAAATATTGCATAGATCAATAGGTTTTCAGTTGCTGGATTATTGGTATACCACAAAATCCTCTGTAAATAGCTGATAACCCAAATCAAGACTCCCTGGTATCAAACAGACCAACTCACTCATCTAAATTGCTCATGCACCCTTCACATAGTGGAGGTAAGAATGGACACACCACAAAAATGACTGATGAGTATAAAAGGCTCAGTAGAAATCTAGTCCTACAGGCCTCTTTGGGACATATTCACTTATAGAACTTCACAACTCTACCCAGAAACTCTGATCTTGTGAGTTTTTCTTTCCTTCCCCACTAAACCAGGTCAGTGGCTTTATTAACTTTATCCTGAATCATGTTGCTGGATAAGTGAAAACTCAATGGTACTTCTTTGCAAACAGTTGTCCTATGTTCTCTATAAAAGGGAAATCATAAGAAAGTATGAAAGTGATTTTTCCCCAAAACATATAAAACAAGAGAGGAGGCTTGCTGGAGGGAAATTGAGTAATTTCATGGACAAAAGTGACCTTAGGTACCCCATGTAAACCCAACTCCAGACTTTTGGACTGTGCTAGTGTCTGGTTTGTCTGATTTGATTATAAACCCCCTAGGCAAGAACTTTGTCTAATTCTATGTTCTCTACAACACCTAGCCCATTCCTGGCACTACCCAATGCCAAAGAACACTCTGTTAACTAATAATAGGACTGACTTCTCAACTCAACATGAGAGGTTTCTGTCTTCTTCATGCCAGGTTCCTTCTGATTTGTATTTCATATTTGTGTCTGGAGAGGAAGTTTCATGTGTTACTGAATCACCTCTGGGCTGATCTTTTCAGGAAATGTAGGTATGAGGTTGAGTGTTTTTCAACCACGAGTTTTTGGGAAGACAGACTGCTGAGGTATGCTAGGCTACATGAAGGGGAAATGTTTCTGAAAGAACCAGTTTTTTCAGGAGTCATGGGGATCTCTGTGAGCCAAAGATGCAGACTGGTTAGCAGATGTGACCATAAAACCACCAAGCCTCTATATGCAAATATTTCACTTTAGTTTCCTTGTTCCTGAGGAAAATATTTAGCTTTTTGTTGTACTGGTAAGTCTTTTTAATTGTACTCCTTTAGTTATTCTTATTTGCTCTAGTACTGAAGTAGTAACTAAGTTTCTATTCATGCTATATCAGCCACTGCACTGATTTTTTTATAATTATGAATCAGATATTACATATGGAATTTCATAACAACCCCACCTCAATTCAACTGGTGGAAAAAGTCTCCATAAAGAAAGGATTTTTTCACTGCAAGTTTTATTTTCTTTCCATTTAGCACAACTTGTAATTTTTTGTTGAAAGTGAGACAAGATGTATTAGGTATTAAACATTTAGGTAAATAGGCCTTTAGTGTAAGATTTTATACTAATCTGGCTAGGAGTTGGGCCTTGCTTAATGTTTTCTGTAGCTGCATACCAGAGGCTTCAACTGCTGGTGTTTTGTCTCTTTGGTGTTTTTGGGCTTCCCTAAGAACTTCTCAGAGAGAGAATATCTTTTAGCCCTTTCAACTATAACGCACTGTAGTTGGTAAGGTATAGGGAAGGGGGAAAGTTGTATAATCTATCATTCAACTTTTAGTTTTTCATGGGCTATGACTTTAACAAGTGCTTCTTAGTTTTAGTCCCCACTTAGACAATGCAAGACAGCTAGAATGAACCAGAGCTGGGTAGATGCCCAACTCCTGGGTAAGATAAGATTCTGGTAAGGTCTTCTATCTTGGAGAAATTTTATTACTGTGAATGCTCTGAGTGAGTTACTTTTTTTCTCTTTGGTCAAAACCACAAAGGAACACTTCCTGGTTCTTTACCATGAGAATATCATGAAACTTCTTAAGGTAAATCCTACTAAAGTGTGGAAGTCCGTTAACACTGTGTTCCCTAGTTTTTCATTCTCATGTTAGTCTACACTCAGCATTCACAATTCATTACAATTACAATTTAAGTGTTGCTGTAAAATTATAGCTGTGGGCAGCACATAGAAGATGTTGGCAATTATTTTTTGAATTGCCTTGTTTAGGAGTGGCAGTTTGACCTTTGACCTCAGCTCTCTACTGGATCCATGAACTGTCATTAATTTTTCAGTATGTTCAGTTTTTATGTTATAATGACAAAAATAACAACTTTGAAGTTCTTTGCATATTAGTGATGAACCATTTTATGACTTTTCATAGAGAAAAATAAATTTGATAAAGTGATTAAAATATTGCCACAAATAATTAGACTAATGATTAGTTTGAAATGTCTTTAAAGCTTACTCCTAATGGTAAAGTTGAATGAACAGGGCAATTGAAATGCATAGCAGAACCTAGCAGTGTTTCCACTGGTCATATCTGAAGCCTATTAATATGTGCATTATAACAAATGAGTAGAATAAGCTGTATGTTGTTGAATGAAAGGAATCCATTAGCTCATAACGATACCCAAAAATCATAGCGTTAAAAAGGGAGAATGAAGTTTTTCTGTGTGCATGTGTGTGTGTGTGTGTGTGTGTGTGTGTGTGTGTGTGTGGTTTAAATATAAAATGTCCCCACAGGCTTATGTGTTTAAAGCTTGGTCCCCAGTTGGTGGTACTATTGAGAGGTGATTGGGTCATGAGGATGCTCACTTCATCAATGGGCTAATCCATTGATTAGTTTATAGCTGAATGATCTATTAGAAGGTGGCATCTAGGAAACAATTTCAAAGGTCATGTCTTTTTTTTTTTTTCCCAAGGTCATGTCTTGACCCTTGGTCTCTCATGCTCTCTCTCTCATGCACTTGCACTCTCTGCTTGCTAGCCACCAATGAGGTAAACAACTTTCTATACCATTATACCCCCTTCCATGATGTCCTCCCTTGCCCTGGCTGAAAGCAATGGAGTCAGCCAACCATGGACTAAAACCTCTGAAATTTGAGCCAAAATAAATCTCTCCCCCTTTTATTTAATTTTGTCAGATATTTTGTCACAATGATGGAAAGATGACACTAACATATGTGAAAGAAATAATAAAATTGGAGTATCTCCACTTGCTAACACTATAGTAATGATTGATTCAAGCAATATATATGAATGCATACAAAACCATGAGATTCAGATCATTGGAGAACAAGACACTTGCAAAGTCACAGAGTATCATCCCAGATATCACTTATTAATCACATAAAGAAAACAGTACCTTTATGATAATGAAATCCAGCAGACTTATCAGAATCAAATGATCAAAGATAATTCTCCAAACTGGGGTTTACTGATACTATGTACTTTCACATATGATGGTATGATGTTCTGTGAAGGAACAGTATCACATACATAATAGTCCTGCCAAAAAACATTTTATCTAAATCTAGTTAGAGAAAATACTTACCTGGTGATAATGCATGAAACAGCGGTTTAAACTCCAAAAAATTTGTTGACAGGAGAGGAAAAAAAAAAGCCAGGATCTGTTTTAAATAAAAGAACTTGAAAACTAAATGCCATGCAGGATCTTCATTCAATCCTAGAAAGAAGGATATGAATAAAGTATTTTACTGGGGCACTTTGGAAATTTGAATATAGGCTGTATTTAAATAAGAACATTGTGTCAATGTTAAATTTTCTTAGTAATAATGATGCATGGTTTGTGCAAGAATGTCATCAGTTTAGGCTAGAAATGTTGAAGTATTTTTTAGTGAGTGTCATGATATCTGCAAAAACCCTCAAGCAATAGAATGTTACCACTCAGTGAATCTAATTAAAGGATACTTATTGCAACTTTTCTATAGGCTTAATATTTGCAGAGTAAAAAGTATAGTAATAATCATTATAAAATCAAATGCTTTATCATTATAGGTATCAGGCATCGTACAGAGAAAAAGTTAAGCCTACCTTTCATCAATTAATACACTGAAAAAATCTCTTAACATACTATATGACAACTAATTTTTTGCAAATGATGCCCATTTATAGTAAAAAAAAAACAGATAAATGCACAAACATAAAGAATATAATAAATAGTCCAAAACTCTTTCAAAACACATAGAAATTATAAGGTATTTGGTATATACTGGTAGAAAATTTAAACTTTTGGATGCAATAATCTTACCTACATATTATTCATTGCTGCATAAGTATGAAAATGACAAAAGATGAACATCAGACATAAATAACTGCAATAAAATATCCTGTACCTTAACTAACACTTTTTTAAAAACCTACTTTTTTCAAAATGCTGTCATTTCACTGTGCTGGTTACTTTGACAACATATAAAATAATGAGAACATACTCTCTAGTCCTGACTCTAAAGCTTTGCCTAAATAGAGCACTTTAAAAGACACCTCTTCTCTTGCAAGTGACAGTAAAGTGATTAAAACTATGGCAAAATCCAACATAAAGGTCAGACTGAGTATTACCAATTGCTAGAGAATTTTGTTAAGTATGCCTGAGTAATATTTTTATCCTTCCACATCACCTCCTCTGCTCCTGGAGTATGGCCCAAGGGGGAAAGGTTAGTAAGTGTGTACACAGACACAGCAGTGGGTCATCTGTGGATAGGGGAATTAACTCTCTTATCTTTCTGGGGTAAAAAAAAATCTATATTTTGAAGTAGCTTCATTTCAATTAGTGTCACTTATAAACTGTATTGGCCCTGAGGAATTTTAGGAGCTTGATTAAAAAAAATTAAAACTTACTTAATAAGTAGCACATATCACTACCAGTACTACAGTATAGACATCCTTAGAAGCTGTAGCAATTAATTGACCTGAAAATGAAGCATGGCCTTCTTCCCTGCCAAACTCCAAGAACAAGGATTTTAAAGGTTTGGGTCACAGCTAGAGAAAGGGATGATGAATTTCAAGGCAAAGTAGGGTTGCATAGAACAGAACAAAGCAGGGGAAGAAGAGTTCCTGCTCCCCAAATCTTGTCCTTTTCAACATGTTCCTTGCTGTTGGGAACTTGAAATTGCAGGGGGCTGGGAAAATGCAGGAGTGAGTCAGATATTCATCTCTTTGCCTCTTTGGATTTATAATCTCCTTTCTGAGAAGAAGTGGGATATTTACATCTCAGAATCAGTAGAAGGAAAAGATTTGAAACTGGATGTGAGAAGCACTAAAGTCCTAGGAATTTTCCTTCAATTCCTGCTCCAGAGAGAGGTTGCTGTTCTGGGCCAAGTGTAGGAGCCTTGTGCACTAGCTGAGTTTTTGAGACTTTTCTAATAAATTTTACTGTCTTAGGTGTTTTTCAAAATACCTATTTCCAACTTGGAAATGTTTTCATGATTTGAAATAAAATATAAATCTTTTAAATTAGGCATATTCTTTGAAAGATATTATCAAAGTTATTCTAGTTTGTCTAAGCTTAAAAAGGCAAAGAAAAATATAGCAATCCTATATTTAAAATGGTAAAAATATGAGCCATTGACTCAATATAACTTTTAGATTCATCATGTCCCAATCCCACAATCTCCCCTAATTGCAAATGATGGCATGATAGTTGACTCTACACTTTTTCTCTGAAGTCCTCAGATTTAAAAGCGAGAAAAAGTTTTTTGTATGAATAGACTATTAGTTCTTGTCAAGAAATGTGGTTGCTTTACAGTTTGCTGAAAATATATTTCAGTCATATATATCTGGGCACACAGCTCGGAAAATTCAAATTAAATTTCTCAGTTTTTAGTTCATCATAGAGTCCATGCTAACTGCCTTAGGGAAATTGACTTTTCAGTACCTTATCATGATTGTCACATTCTTAAGCAATGAGTTTCTCTTCACTAAAATCCATTAGTTTTCTAAAAGTGTAAGTTTTATAATTAGTGAGATCATAGCATTTCTTTTATGTAGAGCTCCTTGTCACCATGGGGCAATTTTAAGAGCTATTTGGAAAGTTTATTATTGCCTTTTTCTCACCAAGTTTAAATTTATCACCATTTAATGGCTCTTTCTGATTTAAGTCAAACTCCAAGGATAAGTCAGTCCATAATTGTATTTTTCCCTTTGTCTCCAAGTTATCCAGGTCCTTCATCCCCAAAAGATTATTTAACCTTAAACCTGATATTATCTTTTTGTTACTTATAATTTAACTATACCTTCCTGGGTATCAAAATTAAAAACAAACTAACAAAAAGTCTCTGATACCCCTTACTACTTCTCACCTTCCCCAAGCACAGTAATGAAAAAAAACCTACATACAAATTTTAATTTTCTGAAGAAAGAACCAGTTTTGTGTGTTTGTCTTTAATGACAACTAACACTCTCCTGAAGGGTCGTTACTGTCAAGGTGTCTTTGGAAGTGTAAGGATATCTCAACTATCAGGACAGAATATAAATTCACTCCTCAAGATCTTGTGAGGTCATTACTTTCTTATTCATCCAGAATTTCCTGTCAAGATTGTATATTAATGTAAAGAGGAAGAAAGTAAAGCCTCTTGTTTTCTTTCTCTACCTATATATACACTCAACATTTTCAAAGCAAGATATCACACTAGAAATAAAAAATATTTCTATTTTTTATGAAGTTTCTCCATGAGGAAGGAAACTTTCCTCATGGCAATACTTTTCAGAGGCAAATACTAAATTAATATTAACAAAGGTTGCAAAAACATGCCAAATATTTTTACATTTGTTGGAAAGTCTAGCTAGAAAGATGGTTACATTATAAATTGTGCCATATATTGAGATTCTGGGAGAAATCTGCATGGAGAACATTCCTTGGGCTGGTACCACTGGGAGAGGGCTCCCTTAAATTCTTCACATATGGGTCTCTGGACATAAGCAGCTGCTTTGCATGCCAAGGACATGAAGGGAGAGGAAACTACCATGCTGATTTCTGAGGAAGCTGGCTCCCAACCCAAATATGAAAATTACAGCCAAGACCCTGATTATTTGTCACTTTTTCCCTGCAATTTTAAATCCATAACCATATTCCTCTGGATGCAGATGTTCATAAAATTATTGCCAACCACATTTTACTCAATCATCAGTCATTAATTTACTTAAACTGTTTATACTAAGGATATTTCAGTTAAAATGCTGTTGATACTACACAAAAAAAATAGCACTTAATAGCATTAAGTGCACTGATGCATTTCCAAATGTTGATTCTTTAGGAGGTGAATGACTTCCCTCATTTTTTAATTATTCTTTCAGATTGAAGATCAAGACCTACTGTTTTCAAGGGAGCTTTCTGTTTCTAATGAACATGGTCTCCATTTCTAAATTAGCAATTTCCCTCCTCTATCTCCAACTCCCTTTAATTACATATGAATGTTATGAATGGTTACTATTTATCTGCCATGACTTTACTCACTTCTAAATTCCTTTAGTCTATGGAACATGTTCTTTATTATTAGGCATAAGCCCTAGGAATGTGTTAAGCATTTTGTAAATAATTTACCTTATGTCTACTGACTCTTGAACAACTACCTGTGGAAAAAAAATCACTTTTTATTCTCATGGGATTTTGAAATATTATTTAATATAAAATGTTACCTATAATTATTAGGATATTTAGTATTAGTAATACAAATGTTAATTAAGTTTATTAATGACTACAATTTGATTTTATTATGAGTTGGTAGGGTTGTTTTACTGTCTGTTATTATCATGTCTGGAGGCCACTTTCAGTTTTAGGGTCTGATTACTCTCTTTTTTTAATGTCTCATCTGTGTTGACTTCCCCACTAAGTAAAGTTCTATGAGGATATCCATGCATCACTTGCCAGCTGCACAGAAATTGTCTTTAGAAATATAATGTTTACTGGGTACTACTACAATATAAACTTTAACTGGTGCTTAAAGATGGAATAAGACCATAAAACACCTTTCACACTGTGTTATGCTCAGGAATTTTAATATGGACAATGGTTAAAGAAAGTCAGGAATTAAATTTTATTAATTGGCATGCTCTCTAACACAATTGAGTATTCTGAAGTCTATCAACCTCAGGAGGTATCATTTTCACACCTTCTCAGCAGAATTAAACTATAAACCTGATTTAAGAAAAATAAAAACTTAGCTAAGTAGGTCAGACTGCTGAGAGCCCTGGCACTAAGTTTATTTCTGACTGGGCAAGCATTCTCTACCATGGAAGAATGAAAGCAACATAATAAATCTACCTTGTTGCTTATAAAGAAGTGATTTAATGAGAAACTTGGAATATTTATCTGATAATATCAAACAGTTCTTTAAACTTAAGCACCATAAGTACTCTCCCTCTCATTCTTTCTCTGTCTTTCCCTCCCACGCCCTTCCTATCTCTTCCACACATACATACTACACACATACATCTTAGTATTATTGAGAAACAGGCCTATTCTTGATATTGCCTAAACCTATTTAGAACTCTATTAGTCCATTGTCAATTATTTTTTAATAGAAGAACAAAACTTGTCAAACTTTTTTTCCCTTAAGGCAGGTGATAATTAATCCCCATCTGTATATTTCACCAGTGTCTCAGACGTCCCTCACTCTATCAGCTTATCTCCATTGTCAAGCCAAACTCAAAACTACAGAATTGCCTCTGCTTCCCAGGCAGTTAAGTCCTGTGAATTTCCTTTAAAGATATAGTTTAATTTAATCATCTCCTTTCTACTCAGATCCCCATTCCTCTCCCAACAAATTTATCATTCCATTTCCAATCTCCTTCTTTTCAATGCATTTTTCATCCCACCATCAGAGCTTTGTTCCTAAAGTATAAATCCAATCAAGCTATTTCTGTGTTCAAACCCTTCAGTGATTTCCCTAGACCTGCAGGAAAACTTTTTACATTCTTAGCACGAAATTAAGGGCTGGTGCAGGATTACATTCAGCTTACCTTCTTGTTTGAAGTGAAATCTAGTATTGTAATATAATAATCTAATGAACCTTGGAAATGTTTCTTGATTTCTCTCAGTTTCAATTTCTTTATATACAAAATAGAAAGAAAAAGGCCTACCTTATATATTTGTTTGAACATTAAATCATATAAACTTTATGAAGATATATAATGACCAATCAAAATATGGTAGCTATAATTATTTTTTTAACTCTTCATCTTTACTGTTACTCTGCATCATCACTTCTTAACTGTGATTCTGAAACAAAGCAGGTTCAGCAGAGAAGAATGTTGAGCTAGATTACCTATGTCTGCCATTGGGCACAAGAAAAAGTGGTTGCCTCATTAATAATTATATGCTGCAGTCCCTAGTATATCCTACCCTTTCGCTTCTTTTACCTAGAATATTTGACTGTTCCTTCATTTCTACTTGTACCTATCAAATCTTACCATTTAAGACCCTATCAGATGCAATCCTGGTCCTGAATCTACTCTTCCTGTGTAATATTAACTGCACTTTGCTTCTCTATTAGAGCTCTTCCTACAGACTGAGTTAAATTATAAATTATAATTTACTGTATACCTCTCAGATTCCTGCATCTTAAAAGTAAAGTTACTGCTCATCCACCTTTGTTTCCTCTGTGGCACCAAACATATGGAGCAAGGCCTTGCTGTAAGAAGTTTTTACATATATTAACTTATTTGATCTTCACCAAAAAAAAGCATCTTTTATTTGAATCATTGTAGATATATTGATGCTGCTTGATTCACTTGAATGTTAAGTTTGTAAGCAAAACACACAGTTGGTCATATTTGAAATGTCTGCTCTATAGAAATGCCATCTTGAATATGCAAGAGGTCAAGTGCCAACACTGTGATAGAGATTACACTTGAAATTCAGTGTCATCTGCATTGCATGTGTGTTGCAGTTTGAGTTATTGATAGATTTGTTTGTGTTTTATTTCATATGGATTTATTTCCTAAACTATACAAAAATTTCAAAGATCCCTAAACTATTTCACACACACAAAGTTTAATATTGAAAATTTCCACTGAAAGATCATTGGCACCTGGCCACAGTGCAACCACACTAGAAGAGAAATGACATTTATCTATGTAACATATTAAAACAGATTAAACCAGGGATGTCCTAATCTTAATTGAGCATGCATATCTACACATGTGGGAACCTAAAAGGGGAAGAGTATTGTATTTAACTTGAACTTTGCAACAACTCTCCCATTCCTAATATGGATATTTTCTTTACTGATCATGGGCCAAGTCTCGACAGGAGGTCATGCCTTTGCACTTTCCCTCCCAAAACTGAATAATCAAAGAAGTAGGTCTAGGTGGGGCATTAACAATGTTCCTCTAGCTCCCTTCAGTCAACAATGATGATCTAAAAAGAGCCACATAAAAATAGAGCCAAGGGTATTTCTGATATCTGGTATTTCTAGTATGTATCTTATCTTATCTCTCTTTATCTAGTATATTCTATTCTTGATGATAACTGGATTTCTCCACATCATTTTAAGTTTCCCTTAACTCAGTTCACCCTTTTATTCAATAAATGACAGTGTTTCACTCCTTTAAATGTCCTACACTTGAAAGGCATCTATAGTCCTAAAGTTCCAACCAAAATACCCGAGAACCTTCAGAAAGTAATCAAATACAAACTTTCTTAAGTGAATTGATATCTATGTAAATTGAGTCATACATATTTTTCCTACACTTGAGATGAAAACAAGTCACCCTCTTAGGTCTCCATGCACAGTGATCCTTGGAGCAGCACTGACCGGCTATAGTGAGCCTCATGTACTCCCCTCCAGTCACACATTCTTTTCTTTGACCTATTACAGAAGTGTTGGATGGCTTGCCTTCTATAGTACACTGACTCAGTAGGAAACAACTGCATCAGCTAACATGAATTTGGCTTGGTGTAGGAAGGGTAAGCATGATTTTCCACCTTAAAAATATTTTATAACTAGTCTTCTGAACTATTGTCTGCTCTCAGTCACTATCTTCAATATAATTTTATTTCCATCTCAGCATGTTCTCAAGAAGCCACTTGAAAAAAAATCTTATGATTTTTCAAAAATAGATACTTTGAAGAATTCTTACAATTGGAGTACTCTATGCTCTTGGTGCTATAGCTTCGTGTTTCCAGCTATTATTTCATTTTCCCACATGCTTTTTCCTGTCAGTAAAAAAAGCAAATGTGTAAAATAAATGGAAGTGGAGTGGTGTTTCAGAATTTATGTTTACAGTTCCAAACTTTACATATAACTCACATTTAGTCTAGAACTTCAGGTGGTCACTCTGAATGCAGATTAGCTGGAAATAAGGCTGGTCATTCTGAAGCTCCTCTTTTGTGAATGCTTACCTGATGAGTATTTCTAAAGAGTAATAAAGGTTAATGACATCACCAGAGTATTCTTTCCAAATGAAAAATAGTATTCTGTCTGAAAATTGCCAACTGCTTCCTTTGAAAATATAAAATTGTTAATGTAAAGTCAGATTTTGATCTAGGTAATGTCTGGGAATGATGTCCTAAAGCCATATCTAATACCAGAATGTATTTAATTAATTAGTATAGCCTATAAAGCAGTTGAAGTAAAAAGGCTCATTACTTCCTTTAGTAGCTGTTTCAAGTTTGAAAATACAGTTTTATCTTGTGGGCAATAATATGTGTTCAGATTCACTCTTTAAATATGTAAAGGAATATATTGAGGAATAGCAGACAGAACCAAAATTGCTAGTTTTACATAGTATTTCCTAACACTTACTATGCTTTATTTAAATTCCATCATTTAGCACTGTGACAAGTATATAGAAAGTACTTAGGGAAAACAGACTAAATAGTATTTATAGAGTAAGTGAATGTACTATGATCTGAAGGTTAATGTCCCCCAGATTTATATGTTGAAATCCTAACCCTCAAGATGATGGAATTAGAAGATTGGGACTTTCAGGGAGATAATTAGGTCTCAAGGACAAAGTCCTCATGAATGGCATTAGTGTCCTTATTAAAGAGGTCCAAGGAGCTGGTTTGTCACCTCTACCAAATGAGGAAACAACAAAATGTTGCCATTTACCAGGCTCTGCTCAGACACTGTACCTGTGCATACCTTAATATTAGACTTCCCAGCCTCCATAACAGTGATAAATAAATGTGTGTTGTCCATAAGCCACTAAATTTATGGTATTTTCATGAAATGCTCATACTATGATCTGACTGCCACCATCCCCAGCAACTCATATGTTGAAATTTTGTGGTCACTGTGATAGTATTAAGATGTTTGGCCCTTTAAAGGTGACTAAATCATGAGGACTGATCCCTTATAGGAAGTTTGGGTTCTTATAAAAGGGCTTGAGGGAGTGAATTTATTCCTTTCCCCTCTCCTGCCATGTGAGAACACCTAGAAGAAACCACTTGAAAGGAAAGGAACTTCACTATACACAGATCTTCCTGTGGTTTTTATCATGAACTTCTTGGGTTCTACAACTGTGAGAAAATTTATTTATTCATAAATTACCCAGTTTCAGGTATTTCATTATAGCAGCACAAACAGAAAAGACATAGATTAATAGAGAATGGATTTATATATTTAAATTTCAGTACAGTCTATGTAGTCATTTTAACCATATTTATTCTTGGTATATGTGTCTATCATGCAATCATGATTGATTCATTCAGTTAGCTAAATAGTTGAAATGATATTTCCAGATATTTTTATTTTGATTCGTATTATTGCCTAGTGCTGAATATTTTAGGTGGTTTTGTGGTTAAAGGTAGTTATGGTTGTCTTTAATGTTGTTCCAAAATTACTTCCAGTTTTCCTGATAAATTTGTGCCTCACTGCTTCTGGACACAGGTGGTGTCATATGACTTGCTTGGTCAATGGAATATGAACACATGTCATGTGTTTGTTACAAGATTATAGTGGCTAGTGTCTGGCTTGCTAACGTGGCTCTTTTCCTTTGCCTTCACTATTTGGCATGTTCCAAAAAATAGCTGTTTCATCAGTCTGTGTCCAAAAGCAAGGAAAAGGCATATTGGAGCCCCAAGTCAAGCTGCTATGGCTAGAGAGATATTTTTATTGTAACATGAGGTAACCCAGCATGACTAATACCATTTTATCATGAGAACCAAATGAAGAGAGTGTTTCTGGAATAAAGAACTGGTCCATAATTAAAAAGAGTAGCAAACTGCTATAAAGACTAAAGGATGTCTATTATTGGCTACAGAGAAGTCATTTGTTAAATTTTTCATTTCTAGGATAACAATTTCTATAGAGTGATAAATATGAAAATAGACTGCAATAAGCCAAGGAAGGAGAAGTGAAGAAATATAAAGAGTGAGTATAGAAAGGAAATTTGTCCAACTGATGAATGAATAAAGAAAATGCCTTATATATACACAATGGAGTATTATCCAGTCATAAACAAGAATGAAATTATATTGTTTGCAGGGAAATGGATGGAACAAGAGACAATACCATATTGAGTAAATCAGCCAATCTGAAAAAAGTCAAATATCACATTTTGCTTATATGCAGAATCTAAGTCTAAAATGAAAATAATTAATAATAAAAATAATAATGCAACATGTGTGTAACGGGGACTGTCTGAGATGGGGGAACCAGTGGAAGGGGAGGGAGAAAGAGAGAGAAGTGGAGGGGGAACAGGATAGAAATATATTACATATGTATATAAAGATAGATAGATGATAGATAGAGGAATAGATATAGACAGATGATAGAGAGATAGATAGATAGATAGATAGCATAACAAAACCTTTCAAATACTGCTTGAAAAGGGAGAACAAGGGTTAAGAGAATATAATGGAGGCGATGAACTTGCTTAAAGTGTACTGTATGCATCTATGTAATTTTCACAATGAAACTCCCTTGTACTGTTAATAAATATTAATTTCAAAAAAGAAGTTAGCCATGAACATAAAGAGATGATTGAGTTGGTAATTGGAGAGAAATGTGAACTTCAGAAAAGTTATTTTTCCTCAATAGAGAGACTTGACAGTTTAATTTAAAATGTTGTTTAAAAGAACAATAAAAAAGAACCCTGAGGTTGCAGAAAAGGATGCAATCCAGGGCCCAGGCAGAGGCATTAGAAATAAGGATCCCTCTTTCACCATAATAAAGGGGAAGGATGAAAGGTTTGATAACAGTGACTTGAAAGAGACTTTTGATGATATCATCCAATGAGAATGAGTCAAAAATGAGTCAAAAAGTTTCAGGAGAGTAGGAGTTTGTGAACAACAAGACACATTTGTAATATGACTAGTGAAATACGGATTTTTTTTGTTAGTAGAATTCAGCATTTATCACTTTATAATATAAATTCAAGTGACATGGAAAAATATGATATCCAGGAAAAAAGTGAATATGATGCACGGATGACACGCACAGGAATTTCAGATGCTCAGGGTTCTTGAGCCTGCTCTGAGAATGAAAGCACAGGCAGACTCCAACAGCAGAGGTCGGAAAGATTTTATTTGCAGAGAATTTAGTTGGAGAAAAGAGAAGAGAAAGACTGCATATTGGAGAATGCAGGGGGACCCGGAAATGGTGATCCCGTGGGTCAGGGTGGGGAGTGGGTTTTATAGCCTCGTTTGCATTGCCTGAGGGTGGAGATGCCTTTCAGATGCAAACAGGCATTTCCTAGGGAGGAGAAGTGTCTCCTTGACCATTTATCGCCTTTTGGGACCTCCTGCAGTCCATCCTTCAGTCCTTCATTCCTCCCTCTCAATGGTCATCCTAACTGCTGTTAGGGATAGGGACGAAGAAGTCTGTTCAGTAACTGCTTCCTGCTGACAGGGGGCAATGAAGGGGCCCCCAGCGTCAGGGCTGACCACGAGAGGGGTTGTCAAGGGGACCGTGGTAGTAGGTCGTTTTCATCACCAGAGGCATTTGTAGTTCAATGGATTCTGGGAGAGAAGAAACAAACTTGACAAGTAAGTTTAAAATGCAAGGCCGGAACACAAGCAAGAGGACAAGGGCAACTATACGCCCCAGAAAGGGTAGGAACCGAGTGTTAGGAAAAACGCTGCTCTCAAAGAAAGCTCACGAGAAAGCTCACGTCCATAGAGCAAGGTTTAATGGCAGGCCCAAACTGCCAGGCTGGCCAGGGAAAAGATGGCACAGCCCAGAGCCTGGGAGAGCAGTGGCTTTTATAGAAGGGGGAGGGTAAGGAAGTTAGTACAGGTGCTGTAGTCTCTGGTAGGGGTGGGGCTGTCTTAGAGCATGGGAATTTGTTTAAGGGTGGGGCTGCCATTTTGGCTGATTCACAAAATGGTGACATTATTGTTCTATCATTCCCCCATTTTTTTCTTTAATAATGATGAGGGTAGGGGCTGAGGATAAGGAATTGGGGTGAAGCATCGATCTCTTTAACTGCTTCCTGCTGGCAAGGGGGTGTTGTATGGGGCAGGATCCTCAGGCTCCTGTGGCGTCCTGGATGGGGCCTTCACAGTAGTTTTCAGGGTGGTTTTGGAGAAGTTGGTATCCCTGGAGGTACAACTGGTTAAATTTTTGATTAGCAAGAGCAGACATGTAGTATGATACGAGGGAGGAAGCTTAAGAATAGGAGAGCAAGAACATAGGCATTAGGATGGGCATTGGCCAGGAAAACCACTGTGAAATGTTGTTCCCTAGACAATTTCAAGAGTCCTCCAACTACAGAGAGAGAAATGGGTGGCCATACATTATCTAAGACCCAAATAGGAATATTACGAGGAGCATAAAAAGGTGTCTGTTCAGGGACTACATACCTAGGAATCTAAATTCTGCAAAATCCTATAACTGCCAGGAAAGCTGTAAGCTGTCTTATGGTATGGGGGTTGGGAAATGGAAGATTGGGTTGATGCATTTAAGACTCAGGGAGTGAGTCTGTCCCTTTAAGGCCACACCTAGGTAGGTGAACCTGCAGGAGGCAGGGGCTGTCAGGATTTAAATGTAACACTCTTGGATAAAAGAGAGCTTTAGCTCATTATTTTATATAAATTGACACTTCTAACCTTTTAAATGTTTGTACCATATTCAGATAAAGTATAACATAACACTGTTACAAAGTGGTCATTTTAGACACATAGGCAAATATGTAAATGAACTCTGATTTAGTAGTACTTAAAGCTTGACAAGATCAGCAGAAAACACAAATAATTTCTTTGATAAAATCTTTCTCTGTAATGGTTTTTTGTAGATGTTATTCAGAGCAGAACAATATTAAGATAACCTTGTTATTTTATAGACATAGAGGATTTGATTTTAGTTTGACATGACCCTAAAAATCTTTTAGGCAACTCTTAGATTATATTTAACTTTATCACACACTGAAGTTTCTTACTATGCACTTTTAAAACTTACTTAGATCTTTATATAACATATTAAAACCTTTGATGGCTTGTTTTTATCCCTCCTATTTGAAACAATCTTTAGGATAAACCCTTTTTTACAAAATCCTTTCTCATCCAAAAAACCATTCCTTTTCTCTTTAACTTCCCAAAAAATACATTTATTACCTATCTATATTCTTTCCAGTTGTTTACTTTGTAACTTGTATTTCAAAATTAACTTTTATAAGAATTTTAAATTTATTATATTATAGGGGCTGGAGCAGCTAACTAGTAGCCCTTATTGTTTTTAGGAATAGGCATAAGACCTCATTTCCCTCAGGCTTGAGGGGATATTGTTTTAGGTGTGGAAAGTGTGAGGGATTTTTGAGTTTTATTTGAATAGGGAGGGCCGTCCTGGCTCACCCTACACTCGTCTCATCAATCCACACTGTGGAATCTTTGTTCCTGGAGGAGGGGGCAGCAGAAATAGCTGCCTGGGGGAGGAGAATTTGAGCTTTTAGTTGAGATAGTAAATCCTGTCCCAGTAGGGACACTGGAGTTTCAGGCACTATGAGGAAAGAGTGACAGAAGAGGAGGTCTCCCCAAGAGCAGGCCAGAGGCCAGGAAAACTAGCGCTCTAGGGGCCGGCCAGATTTGCCCCGAATGATAACTTTTGTCATTGGACAGGGGACCAGGAGAAAAAGGTAAAATAGAGTAACAGGCTCCACTGTCTAGGAGGAAAATGGCCTTTTGTTTTTCTGCCATTATGGCTCCTCAACATTGATGCCAAGAAATGGAGTGTGGACAGGAGGCTTGGACCCATCAATCCATAGGAGGTGGCACCTCGCCTTCCATCTGGTGATGGGGGCACTTAGACCTCTAGTGATTACCCTTGCAGAGGGCAGGGTCCCAGCTGGGGATGGGGCTGTCTCCCGGGCTGTCCCCCCTTAAGCATTCTCTGCAGAAGTGCCCCTCCTGTCCACCATGGTAGCAAGTTCAGGATACAGACCCCAGTCGGGTGGGGCCCTCTCTGAGAGCAGCAATGAGGCCATGTGTCTCTTATCTTTTTCTCTCCTGTTAGTAAGGTCCCGGACATACAGACATGGCTAGCTATATTACTGGGTTCAATGACTTTTCCCTTCAGCCACAGTCTGAGTTTTTACGAATATCTGGGGCCGACTGTTAGAAATTTATCTTTGAGGAGAACCTCTCTCACCTATGACTCTGAGTCCACTGTGGTATGCTTAGATGTTTTTAAATTTCCCTTAGATCTGATAACTGGAAGGGGACATATGATTTGTCCTCTTCCTACCATTGCCTATTGGAGAGGGAAGCACTCATTAAGAGGTTCTGAGTACTGGGGTGGCTTAGAAGGTAGAAATTTGTATAGGGGACCTCAGTTTACTTTTTTTACTTTTATAGAAAAGGTCTAATTGGAGTATGGTATTGTAATTTAAGGAACCCTGTGAAGGCCACTTCTCTTGGTCACCCAAGGCATACTGAGGCCAGGCCTCAGTACAAAGCTTCCAACATCTACCAGCCAGAAGACTGGAAGATGCAGGTCCCATCTAGAAAGAACAAAATGTTAGGATCCTGTCTTTAGCTAACAGCAGGCAGCCTCTTTAATAAAGGCTGCCTTTTTAACAAAGAAATCATTTGTAAAGTTAGAGAAGGGCATTCAGAGGGCATTTCAGGCCAATAACAGTGCCATACAGGACAACTAGTGTTAATATTTGGAGAGAAAAATTTATGCTGAGGCCAAAGGTGTAGAAAATTCTAAATGAGAAATTTAGAGACCACAGTAATACCTATTTTGTTATTTTTGGAACTATAACCTTGAGCTAACAATTGGCTTACAAGGGCTGGGTCTGATGCCCTGAGGTGTGAGGTGGGGCTGGGAGCAGGACTTATGCAAGGCCACTCCCTCCACACACACACCTGGGACAAATGACCCTGACTGCCTAGGCCTGATCCTGAGGACTGTTGCCCCTCCCCCCTTCCTGTGTACTGTGCGCGCGTTTATTCTAGGGGAAGTGGCGGTGGGCTGCAGCCATTGCCACATGTGGCTGGCAGTCCAGGATTTGCTGGATCCTCTCTATGGATTTTCTTAGCTATGGCAGGCGTTTTTGCTGTGTCCAGAAGCCGGCATCCTGTGCACAGGTGTGCCTGTTTGCTTTCCCTCCTCCCCTTGTCGGGGCGGAGTTAGAGTGTAAGCATGGCAGCTGCAGGTTTTTGCAAGCGCTTTTGTAGAGCAGCTGATTTAAAGTTACGTTAGACTGAGAGGCCTGGCAAACTAGTTGGAATAGCTTAAGTCATAAGGTACCATGCTACAGGTTTTTCATGGGGGGCAGAGTCCCAGTAAGCCCAGGGACGGGAAGGCAGACAGAGACAAAGGACACGTGGTGAGACCATGATGGCGGCAGAAAGGTGTCCTGACATCTTCGGTAAGGGAGGGGAAGGCAGAGCCTGGAGGTATGCACACACTTAGAGGATTAGCCATCACCTGTGTCTGTAGGTTGCTCCCATTGATTGGTACTGACAGGTTTTCAGGAAATGAAACCTCCACTCTCCTGTCACTGAATAAACCATGAGCTCTCTCAGAGCTGGAATCGCCTGGAGGTCAGAATTGGCAAGGAGTGGCTTGCTTAACTCCATGACAGGGAAAGTTTTTCAGGAAGATAGGAGGGAATAGCTATGGTAAGCAGTGTAAGAAGTCTGCTTACATGGGGAAGGAGGAGGTATGGGAGAGGAATTGGCTGATTTAGAAACCGGTTTACAGGCTAATAGAATCTGCGCAGGGGAACAGAAAGTACAGAGGGAGGGTTTGATGTAGACATAGGGAAAGGATTGGACGTAGCAAAGTTCCTTCCATTTACCAGCACACTCACAGAGATTGTATAAATCCCTTAAAATATTGGGATTGAAAGTGCCATTAAGTGGCCATTTGGAGGCATTGTCCAATTGGGGCCATGCCTGACTACAGAGAAAAATGAGCTTTCATGGCTTAAGATCAGGGGTTAGGCAGAGGGGCCCAAGATTGGCCAGGAGACATCCCATTGGGGAGTCTAAAGGAATTTGGGATGGTCCAACTCCCATGGTGAAGGCCTGACCTAAGGAGAGATATGGCGGGCGTCCCTGAAATATCAGGTCGTCAGGAGAGAGAGAAATGTGGAAAACAACCCCCAGGAGGAACGTCTTCACTACCACGGGGTCCACAGTCCCAAGTGGGGAACCCAGTTTTCCCCGGGACAAGAGCGAGCTGCAACCTAGCGCTAGGGTTTTTGAGGAAATGAGAGAGAGACCACAGCTCAGCGTGTGAGGAGGACTCACCGAGGGAGAGAGGACCTTAAGGGAAGATTGGCTGGTAGTGGATGGCAGTTGGAGGCACGCTGGGGTGGAGGAACTTCCCTGTGAGCTAGTGAAAGAGTGGCACTTTCTAGGATTGGGGGTCCCGGTAAAGCAGCTCAGATCCCGGAGGAAAGCCGGGAGAGCAAGGTCAGTGCCAGGAACTCAACCCGATCCCGGGTTTCCGCACCAAATGTTAGGAAAAATGCCACTCTCAAAGAAATCTCACGAGAAAACTCACGTCCATAGAGCAAGGTTTAATGGCAGGCCCAAACTTCCAGGCTGGCCAGGGAAAAGATGGCGCAGCCCAGAGCCTGGGAGAGTAGTGGCTTTTATAGAAGGGGGAGGGTAAGGAAGTTAGTACAGGTGCTGTAGTCTCTGGTAGGGGTGGGGCTGTCTTAGAGCACGGGAATTTGTTTAAGGGCGGGGCTGCCATTTTGGCTGATTCACAAAATGGCGACATTATTGTTCTATCACCAAGTCCTGGAGGGAAGCCAGGATTTTATTTGGTCCCATACCTGAGTAGAAACCTGCATTTCAAGAGATTGCTTCCAGAGCCATTTAGCCTGTTGGAGAATGTAATCTGCACGTTCCTGTACAATGCCTGAAGTGTTTATGTATGTGCAGCAAAGAGGTATTGGAAATGGCACATAGCCCCCTTGTTTAGCCAAAAGAAATCTAGAGCCAGGCGGTGGTCCATTACCATACAGGCAAGGGACAACAAAGACCTTTGCATGTCCTTAATGGCAAGGCCTACCTGGTCTGAGGTGTCCTTTACCACTTTGGTTAGGTTTTTTGCAGTTATATGATTGGCAATCACCCCATAGCTCATTCCAGCAAGGGCTGCAACTAATGCTGTTATCCCCAAAACTATTAAAGTAGCCTCCTTTTTATCCCTATGGCAAGCTGTTCCTGTTGTAGTTAGCATTTCTCTTTTTTTTCAAATGGCTGCATGAGCATGCAGGATCAGGAAGGCATACTTAGAATCTGTATAGATGTTGACTCTCTGTTCTTTTGGCAGTCTTAGGGCTTCTGTTAGGGCCACTAATTCTGCCAATTGAGCACTTGTATTAGGAGGAAGAGGACCTGATTTGAGGGTGCCAAATTCTGTCACAACTGTAAACTCTGTATGTCTGACACCATTCTTGACAAAGGAACTACCATCAGTGTATAATTCTAGATCTGGGTTTTTTAAGGGCTGATCAGTTAAGTCAGGTCAGGCAGCATAATTTTCCGTAAGTACCTCCTCCTCACACAAGTGCTCAGGATTTCCCTCTGCCTCTGGTAGAAGGGATGCAGGATTTAGGCTCTGACAGGTCCTTACAGTTATTTCTGTCCCTCCCAGAAGCTGGGCCTGATATTTAAGTAGACAGCTGTCAGATAGCCAAAGTTCTCCTTTTGAGTTTAAAATTCCCCCTAGGTCGTGTGGGGTATAAACCATTAGGGGGAGGTTTAGGATAAGTTTCTGAGCTTCAAGCACTAGAAGACTTACTGTGGCCATTGCTCTGAGGCATCCTGGCCATCCCTTGGCTACCTGATCTAACTCTTTGCTTAAGTAACCTACTGGCTGGGGAGTGATGCCCCGGAGCTGAGTCACCACGCCCAAGGCCAGTCCTCCCTTTTCATAGACATATAATTGAAACTTGTCTTGTACTGGGAGACCCAGGGCAGCAGCTGTCATAAGAACCTTCTTTAACTTGTGGAATGCATTTTCTGACTTGTCATCCCATTCAATAAAGGGCTGGGTATCCTTCTGTGCTTCCTTAAGGATTTGATATAAGGGCCTGGCTAGATCTGCATATCCCAGGATCCAAATTCTACAGTATTCAGTGACACCCAAAAAGGCCCTCAATTGTTTTAGAGTTTTAGGTAGAGGAAATGTCAGGATTGGACGGATTCTGTCTTCTCCAGAGACCTCATTTCTTTCTCCAGGACAAGACCTAAATATGTAACCCTAGACTGACACAATTGGGCTTTTTCTTTAGAGATGTTATAACCTCTATCTGCTAAGAAGTTTACTAAGGACTCAGTGGCTCGTGAAATGATAGGCTCATTTGGTCCACAGAGCAGGAAGTCATCTACATATTGTAGCAGAGTAGCTTGTGGGTATTGCCATTCTGCCAAGTCTTGGGTTAGAGCTAACCCAAAGAGGTGGGGGCTGTCTCTGAATCCCTGGGGGAGGACAGTCCAAGTGACCTGTCCAGACCTTCTTGTGGGTCCTCAAAGCCAAAGATAGGTTGACTTTCAGGGTGTAAAGGAATGCAAAAGAAGGCATCTTTTAAATCCAGGACAGAGTAGTAAGTAGTACCCGGAGGTATCTGGTTTAAAAGCATATAGGGATTTGGAACTACAGGAGAGGCACTACTGCTTTGTTGATCAGGCAGAGATCCTGGACTAGCCTCCATTTGTTATGTCCCTTCCTGACACCAAGAATAGTAGTATTATACGGCTGGAGCATTCTATTACCAGTCCCTGTCTCTTTAAGTCTTTGATTATGGGAATTAGCCCCTCCTTAACTTCTGGCTTTAAAGGATATTGTTTTTGATGGGGAAACCAGTAGGGGTCCTTGAGATGAATTAGGACTGGGACAGCTGTTTGTGCCCATCCCACAGTGTGTCCATCCGTCCACACCATGGGGTCTACTTGTTCCTCTATTAGGAGCAAGCAAAGGTACTCTCCTGGGGGTAAAAGCAGGTGTACCCCCAATTTGGATAGAAGGTCTTGCCCTAGCAGAGGAGTAGGGGTTTCTGGGACAATTAAAAAGGAGTGACAGAAATGGAAATCTCCCCAGGAGCAGGCTAAAGGCTGAGTGAAATAACGTTCTAGAGGCTGGCCTGATATGCCTTGAACAGTAATTTTCTTGGAGGACCTGGGTCTGAGAGAGAAAGGAATAGCTGAGATGCTGGCTCCAGTATCGATAAGGAGGCTGACCTTGTGTTTAATTTGGGGCTCTTCTGCTTTTACAGTGGTTACAGAAACCTGTATGGGAGGCCCCGGGACCCATCACTGGGTGGGAGGCTCTGACCTTGGTTCCCCTGAGAACCAGGGACAGTGTGCCTTCCAATGTTTTTCCCGACAAATGAGGCAGGGTCCCGGAGGTAGCTTTCTCCGGGGGCACTCCCTCCTAAAATGGCCTGCCTGTCCACATTGAAAGCATGTCCTCGGGTTTGGACTTTGCCCTGGGGGAGCCTCTCGAAGAGCCTCCTGCCACTTATCCTTTCTCTTTTCCCTTTCCAGGTCCTTCCTTTCTTTTTCTAAGTCCCTGTTATAGTATACAAATGTGGCTACACAGACTAATTGGTCCAGATCTCTCTCCCTTCAGCCACCAATTTCTGAAGCTTTTTATGGATATCTGGTGCTGACTGTGTTAGGAATTTATCTTTTAGGACGATTTCCTCTTCCTGTGACTCTGGTATAATGTTGGTACGATTTTGTAAAGCATCCTTAAGTCTCTGTAGGAAAGCTACTGGAGTTTCTAAGGGTCCTTGCTGTACAGCTGTGACTTGGGAGTAATTAAGAGATTTTACCTTGGCTCTCCTTAGTCCCTCAAGAATGCAGTGGATGAAATGGTTACGACTCCATTCATCCTTGTCATTTTCAGGGTCCCACTTAGGGTCATACCTAGGCACTGCCTGATCTCCTGTTGGAATTGGGAATTGAGGCTCCCTTCTAGGTATCCAATGTCTTTTTCTTCTCCCTCTCCCTCCTCCTCCTGTGAGGGCCCAGTAGGAGACAGGCCTATAGGGCCGCTTTTATCTAAGTGATAATTGTCTCCAGCTGTGACTGCCTGATCTAGAACCCACTGTTTGTCCAGAGAAATGAGGGTCTGAGATAGCAATAGCATTATATCTTTCCAGCTCGGTTCAAAGTTTTAGCTGACTTCTCTAAATGCCTGGATGTACTGATCTGGATTTTCTGTGTAATTTCCTAAATCCATTTTTATTTCTTTAAGTTCACTCACTCTAAAAGGAACATGAGCTCTGTCCCCTCCAGCAATCAACTGGAGGGGTAGAGTCCTGTGGGACAGTGTCTAGTGTGTGAGGTGGCTGGGTAAGGGGGAAGAGGGGGAGCTGATGGAGGATTAGATGTGTTTTTTTTTTGCTCAAGGGAGTTTGGGGGCTTTTTGCAAAGGGTTACCATGGTTTGGGTATCTAGCCTGCATTTGTTTAGCCATTCTGGGTGGTCTCTTAGGAAAAAAAAACAATTGAACGTATGGAACTTCGGTCCACTTTCCCTCCTTTTTACAGAACATATCTAATTGAAGAATGGTGTTACAATTAATGCTCCCTCTTTCTGGCCATCTTTCCTCATCTCCCAGAGGATACTGTGGCCAAGCCTGGGTGCAGTAAAACTTGAGTCGCTTTTGCTGAAGACTTTCTGGATCAAGATCTTTCCAATGTTTTAATAAGCAGGCAAGGGGGGATCCTTCCTGGATCCTTGAGGCTTGATTTCCCATCTAAAAAGGGAAACAAGGGAAAATTGGTCACCTTAACAGAGGTTTCTCCTTTTATCTAAGCATCCCCAGATAAGGAGAAACTCTAGTGGGAGAGGGCGTCCCGCTCTCCCTTGCTCCTTCCACTGCCACTCATGGGTAGAGTCATGGAGGATTTACAGATAGATATCTCAGTTGCACCCACCCCCCTGAGATGATCTTTGACCAATCTCTCATCTATTTTGACTTGCCTGTTTGCCCTGCGACCCAGGTAGGCCTAGTTCTCCTTTATCAGCTGAACGCTTGTAATTAAAAAGTAACTCTATCAAAGTAACCAAGAGGGATTGCATGGCCAGAAAGAGGACCCATTTAGAGGCATGGATGGGGACTCTTGATGAAGTAGACTTTTGTTCCCCTATATATCCTGTGAAGCATATATGCTTTCTATGAAAGGAGAAAGAGCATCTGGAGGCTTTTGCTCTGATAAGGGGCAAAAAAAAATGGAGACCTGAGTTTTTTTGCCTTTTAACTCTTTTTTTTTCTTTCCCTGAGGGCAGGCTGCAGAACCTGTTTAACCAGTTAATCTGATGCTTGACAAAGACAGTTAAGCCTAAATTGGAGACTAGCACTTTCTGATGCCTGAAGGATTTTTCCAAAACTCCCTGAAGAAAGAAGCTCACTGCTATTCACAGCAAAGGCGGGGAGGGGGACACTCATCCTGAACTGCCTGGGAAAGGGGAAAGAGAGGCTGAGGGTTGGGGAAAAAGAGAGTTTCCAGGCTCAACGCATGAGGGATTATTGATCATCCCTGCTGTCCAGGTCGATCCTGCCCAAAGGCAGTACTGGAGAACTGGAAGCAAGAGGTGACCTCCACTCTCGGGCCATGGAAACCATGAAGAAAGCATGAGAGATCTGATTGTCTGTTTGCCACTGACATGGCTGGAAAGGTCCAAGACTTAGTCGCCTTTGGGGCCTCAGGGCGGGTCAGGAAGTTGCATCTCTAGCCTTTGGGTGACACCAGGGAGTGCCCCGGCCAGAACACCTTTTGTGGCTTGAAGACAAACTTTCCTTTCCACCGGCTGTTTTCGGACCTCCCCTTAAGCTGGTCAGATCTTTTTTTTTTTTTTTCATTTTTCTTTTATTATTCATATGTGCATACAAGGATTGGTTCATTTCTCCCCACTGCCCCCACCCCCTCCCTTACCACCCACTCCGCCCCCTCCTTCTCCCCCCCCTCAATACCCAGCAGAAACTATTTTGCCCTTATTTCTAATTTTGTTGTAGAGAGAGTATCAGCAATAATAGGAAGGAACAAGGATTTTTGCTGGTTGAGATAAGGATAGCTATACAGGGCATTGACTCACATTGATTTCCTGTGCGTGGGTGTTACCTTCTAGGTTAATTCTTTTTGATCTAACCTTTTCTCTAGTACCTGTTCCCCTTTTCCTATTGGCCTCAGTTGCTTTAAGGTATCTGCTTTAGTTTCTCTGCATTAAGGGCAACAAATGCTAGCTAGTTTTTTAGGTGTCTTACCTATCCTCATCCCTCCCTTGTGTGCTCTCGCTTTTATCATGTGCTCATAGTCCAATCCCCTTGTTGTGTTTGCCCTTGATCTAATGTCCACATATGAGGGAGAACATACGATTTTTGGTTTTTTGAGCCAGGCTAACCTCACTCAGAATGATGTTCTCCAATTCCATCCATTTACCAGCGAATGATAACATTTCGTTCTTCTTCATGGCTGCATAAAATTCCATTGTGTATAGATACCACATTTTCTTAATCCATTCGTCAGTGCTGGGGCATCTTGGCTGTTTCCATAACTTGGCTATTGTGAATAGTGCCGCAATAAACATGGATGTGCAGGTGCCTCTGGAGTAACAGTCTTTTGGGTATATCCCCAAGAGTGGTATTGCTGCATCAAATGGTAGATCGATGTCCAGCTTTTTAAGTAGCCTCCAAATTTTTTTCCAGAGTGGTTGTACTAGTCTACATTCCCACCAACAGTGTAAGAGGGTTCCTTTTTCCCCTCATCCTCACCAACACCTGTTGTTGGTGGTGTTGCTGATGATGGCTATTCTAACAGGGGTGAGGTGGAATCTTAGCGTGGTTTTAATTTGCATTTCCTTTATTGCTAGAGATGGTGAGCATTTTTTCATGTGTTTTCTGGCCATTTGAATTTCTTCTTTTGAGAAAGTTCTGTTTAGTTCACATGCCCATTTCTTTATTGGTTCATTAGTTTTGGGAGAATTTAGTTTTATAAGTTCCCTGTATATTCTGGTTATCATTCCTTTGTCTGATTGTATAGTTGGCAAATATTTTCTCCCACTCTGTGGGTGTACTCTTCAGTTTAGAGACCATTTCTTTTGATGAACAGAAACTTTTTAGTTTTATGAGGTCCCATTTATCTATGCTATCTCTTAGTTGCTCTGCTGCTGGGGTTTCATTGAGAAAGTTCTTACCTATACCTACTAACTCCAGAGTATTTCCTACTCTTTCTTGTATCAACTTAAGAGTTTGTGGTCTGATATTAAGATACTTGATCCATTTTGAGTTAATCTTGGTATAGGGTGATAGACATGGATCTAGTTTCAGTTTTTTGCAGACTGCTAACCAGTTTTCCCAGTTTTTGTTGAAGAGACTGCTATTTCTCCATCGTATATTTTTAGCTCCTTTGTCAAAGATAAGTTGCTTATAGTTGTGTGGCTTCATATCTGGGTCCTCTATTCTGTTCCACAGGTCTTCATGTCTGTTTTTGTGCCAGTACCATGCTGTTTTTATTGTTATTGCTTTGTAATATAGTTTGAAGTCAGGTATTGTGATACCTCCTGCATTGTTCTTTTGACTGAGTATTGCCTTGGCTATTCGTGGCCTCTTGTGTTTCCATATAAATTTCACAGTAGATTTTTCAATCTCTTTAATGAATGTCATTGGAATTTTGATGGGAATTGCATTAAACATGTAGATTACTTTGGGGAGTATCGACATTTTTACTATGTTGATTCTACCAATCCATGAGCATGGGAGATCTCTCCACTTTCTATAGTCTTCCTCAATCTCTTTCTTCAGAAGTGTATAGTTTTCCTTGTAGAGGTCTTTCACATCTTTTCTTAGGTTTACACCTAGGTATTTGATTTTTTTTTGAGGCTATTGTAAATGGAATTGTTTTCATATATTCTTTTTCAGTTTGTTCATTATTAGTGTATAGAAATGCTAATGATTTTTCTATGTTGATTTTATATCCTGCTACCTTGCTATAGCTATTGATGATGTCTAGAAGCTTCTGAGTAGAGTTTTTTGGGTCTTTAAGGTATAGGATCATGTTGTCTGCAAATAGGGATATTTTGACAGTTTCTTTACCTATTTGTATTCCTTTTATTCCTTCTTCTTGCCTAATTGCTCAGTACTATGTTGAATAGGAGTGGAGATAGTGGGCATCCTTGTCTGGTTCCTGATTTTAGAGGGAATGGTTTTAATTTTTCTCCATTAAGTATAATGCTGGCTGTAGGTTTGTCATATATAGCTTTTATAATGTTGAGGAACTTTCCTTCTATTCCTAGTTTTCTTAGAGCTTTTATCATGAAATGATGTTGGATCTTATCAAAGGCTTTTTCTGCATCTATTGAGATGATCAAGTGGTTTTTGTCTTTGCTTCTGTTAATGTGGTTTAATACGTTTATTGATTTTCGTATGTTGAACCACCCCTGCATCCCTGGGATGAAGCCTACTTGGTCGTGGTGAATAATCTTTTTGATGTGTTGTTGAATTCGGTTTGCCATTATTTTGTTGCGGATTTTTGCATCAATGTTCATTAAGGAGATTGGCCTATAGTTCTCCTTTTTGGAGGTGTCTTTGCCTGGTTTTGGGATAAGTGTAATACTGGCTTCATAAAATGTGTTTGGCAGTTTTCCTTCCCTTTCTATTTCATGGAACAGTTTAAGGAGGGTTGGTATCAGTTCTTCTTTAAAGGTCTGATAGAATTCAGCAGAGAATCCATCAGGTCCTGGACTTTTCTTTTTGGGGAGACTCTTGATTGCTGCTTCAATTTCACTTTGTGTTATAGGTCTATTCAGGTGATTAATTTCCTCTTGGTTCAGTTTTGGATGATCATATGTATCTAGAAATCTGTCCATTTCTTTAAGATTTTCAAATTTATTTATAG
Organism: Castor canadensis; assembly: GCF_047511655.1. Classification (NCBI taxonomy): domain Eukaryota; kingdom Metazoa; phylum Chordata; class Mammalia; order Rodentia; family Castoridae; genus Castor; species Castor canadensis. The sequence goes on from NC_133390.1 coordinate 48,585,821, forward strand.
GTTCTCAAAGTAGTCTCTGATGATTTCCTGGACTTCCATGGTGTTTGTTGTTATCTCCCCTTTTGCATTCCTAATTCTACTAATTTGGGTTTTTTCTCTCCTCATTTTAGTCAGGTTTGCCAGGGGTCTATCGATCTTGTTTATTTTTTCAAAGAACCAACTTTTTGTTTCATTAATTCTTTGTATGGTTTTTTTGGTTTCTATTTCATTGATTTCAGCTCTTATTTTTATTATTTCTCTCCTTCTATTTGTTTTGGGATTTGCTTGTTCTTGTTTTTCTAGGAGTTTGAGATGTATCATTAGGTCATTGAATTGGGATCTTTCAATCTTTTTAATATATGCACTCATGGCTATAAACTTTCCTCTTAAGACTGCCTTAGCTGTGTCCCATAGGTTCCGGTAGGTTGTGTTTTCATTTTCATTGACTTCCAGGAACTTTTTAATTTCCTCTTTTATTGCATCGATGATCCATTCTTCATTAAGTAATGAGTTATTTAGTTTCCAGCTGTTTGCATGTTTTTTGTCTTTACTTTTGTTGTTGAGTTCTACTTTTACTGCATTGTGGTCAGATAGTATGCACGGTATTATTTCTATTTTCTGATATTTGCTGAGGCTTGCTTTGTGCCCTAGGATATGATCTATTTTGGAGAAGGTTCCATGGGCTGCTGAGAAGAATGTATATTGTGTAGAGGTTGGATGAAATGTTCTGTAGACATCTACTAGGTCCACTTGATCTATTGCATATTTTAGATCTTGGATTTCTTTATTGATTTTTTGTTTGGATGACCTATCTATTGATGATAATGGAGTGTTAAAGTCTCCCACAACCACTGTGTTGGCGTTTATATATGCTTATAGGTCTTTCAGGGTATCTTTGATGAAATTGGGTGCGTTGACATTGGGTGCGTACAGATTGATGATTATTATTTCCTTTTGGTCTATTTTCCCTTTTATTAGTATGGAATGTCCTTCTTTATCTCACTTGATCAATGTAGGTTTGAAGTCTACTTTGTCAGAGATAAGTATTGCTAGTCCTGCTTGTTTTCGGGGGCCATTGGCTTGGTAAATCTTCTTCCAGCCTTTCATCCTAAGCATATGCTTATTTCTGTCTGTGAGATGAGTCTCCTGTAAGCAACAAGTTGTTGGATCTTCTCTTTTAATCCATTTTGTCAAACAGTGTCTTTTGATGGGTGAATTAAGTCCCTTAACATTAAGTGTTAGTACTGATAGTTATGTGGTGATTCCTGCCATTTAGTTGTCTTAGTTATTTGAAGGTTTGATTGTGTGTACCTAACTTGATGTTACTCTCTACTGTCTTGCTTTTTCTTATCCTGTGGTTTGGTGCTGCCTGCCTTTTCATGGTTAAGTTGGGTGTCACTTTCTGTGTGCAGGATCCCTTGCAGAATCTTTTGTAGTGGTGGCTTTGTGGTCACATATTGTTTTAGTTTCTGCTTATCATGGAAGACTTTTATTGCTCCATCTATTTTGAATGATAGCTTTGCTGGGTAGAGTATCCTGGGGTTGAAGTTATTTTCATTCAGTGCCCGGAAGATCTCACCCCACGCTCTTCTTGCTTTTAATGTTTCTGTTGAGAAGTCTGCTGTGATTTTGATGGGTTTACCTTTGTATGTTACTTGTTTTTTCTCTCTTACAGCCTTCAATATTCTTTCCTTAGTTTCTGAACTTGTTGTTTTAATGATGATATGTCGTGGGGTAGTTCTATTTTGATCTGGTCTGTTTGGTGTCCTGGAGGCCTCTTGCATTTGTATGGGAATATCTTTCTCTAGATTTGGGAAATTTTCCGTTATTATTTTGTTGAATATATTACGCATTCCCTTCGCTTGCACCTCTTCTCCTTCTTCGATGCCCATGATTCTCAAGTTTGGTCTTTTGATGGAGTCAGTGAGTTCTTGCATTTTCTTTTCACAGGTCTTGAGTTGTTTAATTAATAGTTCTTCTGTTTTTCCTTTAATTACCATTTCATCTTCAAGTTCTGAGATTCTGTCTTCTGTTTGTTCTATTGTGCTGGATTGGCCTTCCATTGTGTTTTGCAGTTCTGTTTCATTCTTTTTTCTGAGGTTTTTCCATATCCTGGCAGTTTTCTTCTTTATTGTTGTCTATTTTTGTCCTGAGTTCATTTATCCATTTATTCATTGTGTTCTCTCTTTCACTTTGGTGTTTATACAGTGCTTCTATGGTTTCCCTTATTTCTTCTTTTGCTTTTTCAAATTCTCTATCTTTATTTTCTTGGAATTTCTTGAGTGTCTCCTGTACATTTTGGTTGACCCTATCCAGTATCATCTCTATAAAATTCTCATTGAGTTCTTGTAGTATGTCTTCTTTTAAATTATTCTTGTGGGCTTCATTGGGTCCTTTGGCATAGTTTATCTTCATTTTGTTGGAGTCTGGATCTGAGTTTCTGTTCTCTTCATTCCCCTCTGGTTCCTGTGGGGAAACTGGTTTCCCTGTTTTTTCTGTCTTCCCGTCATTGTCCTTGGTGTTGTTACTGTCCCTGTACTGTGTGTAATTAAGTATTTTCTAGCTTGTAATAATAACAATGGTAATATTTAGAATGGAAGAGTGAGCTGAGATGGAAAGCAAGAAGTTAAAGAAAAGGAGAAAACAAATATACATACAAGAGGGAGAAAGCAGAACAAGGTATCAGATAAGAGTTTCAAAGGTATAAACAGGGAGTGTTAGTGTACTAACCGACAGTAAGCTGAACAGACATTAGAGAGACAGACAGAGGATTGAAAATCAAAGATAAAAAAAATAAAAAATAAGTAAATGAAAGTAATATCTATATATAAAAATGAATTAAAATAAAATGGAAAATAGAAAATTAAAAAAAAAAAAAAACTTCCAAGTTTATATGCAATGCAGTTTCAGTGTTAATAATTTGAGTGTCCGTCTCAATCTCCAGTCCTGGAGTTGGTGCCTCAGATGTTGTTCTGTAGTTGTCTCATCAAAGGGTATGCATAAAGTAGAACAAAACTACACACACACACACACACACACACACACACACAAAAAGCCCCACCAAGTGTCCCCAGTTCAAATGCAATACAGTTTCAGTAAGTTTTTCAGCTTGCAGGTGTAATTCGGTTGTTCTCTCATCAAAGGTAGGGAGAAAAAGAAAAAAAAGCATCTGGAGACAGTTCTGAGAGTGGTATCTGCAACTGTGGCTTACCTGCCTGCTGCTCTCAGCCTGTAGCTGGCGGCATTATTTATGCAGATCTCTGGGGTGAGCTAGGACTCACCTGGTCCCACAGGCTTTATTTGCTCAGAGTTCTCCTGTGCGGGAGCCTCTGCTACAGGCTTTCCCCTTTCCAAGCACTGGGAAAGGTGACACTGCCCCCGCGTTGTCAGGCCTGCGTGTTTATTTACAATTCACGTGGGAAGTGGGTCTTTCCCCCTCTCCTCTGAAGTTTTCCTCCCACTGCCACTTTCACAAGCTTTCCTGCTCCTGCTTACTCGGCGGTGCTGCTGCTCCTGCCGCTGCCATGTTTGTTTACAGTTCACGTGGGAAGTGGGTCTTCCCTCCTCTCACAAGCTTCCCCGCTCCTGGTTGCTGGGCACGTGCCCTGCTCCCACTCTAAGGCCAGAGGCTCTAAGGCCCGCCCAGCTTGTTTATTTACAGTCCTGGGAAGGATTCCCTTCCCCCAATCTTCAGCGCTCAGGGCGCCCCACCCTCTTTCCAGCGTGTCTTAACTGTTCTTATTGCTTATTACTCAGTTTCTCTTTTTTCCCGGGTGGAGGTCAGTCTGTTCAGGGGGCTATGCTGCTCTGGCCCAGGCTTGTCTGTGGGGTACCGCGGTACCGCGAAGCTCACCTGGTCCGCGTCTTCCCATGCCGTATGGGCGCCGGCCACTGGCGGCCCCGGGGGCCCTCCTCGTTTCTCCATTTAACGTGAAGTGGAGATTCTCTGCACCGGCTGGAGATGTGGAGGGGTCAAAGTTATGCCTTTTCTCGGTGATTATGCCTGCAAAGTGTGTCTCCAGCGTCTCTCCAAGATTTCACTATAGGAGGGTCGCTTTCTGCTTCCTACCTCTAGCCGCCATCTTGGAATCTCCTCAAGCTGGTCAGATCTTGAAAGAGAGTGTCAGCGTTTAAGGAGAGGAAAAAAGAAAAAGCCTTGGTGTACTGAAGTTGAGTTCTGCCCATGTAGCATTGGCAGTGCAGTACAAACCCCTGCCTGGCCTCTGAGTTTCCTCAGATTGCCTGCCATACAGCTGTAGTGGGCTCAGACCTTTTCCTCAGTTTCCCAAGGAAGAAACCCTCCTTAACAAGACAGAGAGAGAGGGAGAAAAGGTCGACCTGAGAGTTCCACCATAGCTAGGCCGTGGTGGGGGGTCTCTCCTGGAAAACACACTCCAACGGAGTGCCGGACTCTCATGGTCACATTCCTAGGCAGTCTTTCCCAGTTTGGCACAACCTATACCGACCTCAGGTGAAGGCTGGTCCCTTCATGCATCACCAAATATGATGCATGGATGACACACACAGGAATTTCAGATGCTCAGGGTTCTTGAGCCTGCTCTGACAATGAAAGCACAGGCAGACTCCAACAGCAGAGGTCAGAAAGATTTTATTTGCAGAGAATTTAGTTGGAGAAAAGAGAAGAGAAAGACTGCATTTTGGAGAATGCAGGGGGACCCAGAAACCGGTGATCCCGTGGGTCAGGGTGGGGAGTGGGTTTTATAGCCTCATTTGCATTGCCTGAGGGTGGAGATGCCTTTCAGATGCAAACAGGCATTTCCTAGGGAGGAGAAGTGTCTCCTTGACCATTTATCGCCTTTTGGGACCTCCCGAAGTCCGTCCTTCAGTCCTTCAAAAATCCATGTCTAGAATTTCAAGACAACTTTAAAATATTAGCTTATTATTTTATTGTCAATAAATGAACTGGCCACATTAAAATATCTCACTCATAAACTCATATGCTTTTCTCTAAAATATTCAGATTATTTTATCTTTGACTAATAAAGTATTGTATTAAATTTTCAATTTTAACAAGGTGAAGCTGAGACTTTTCCATTCCTTTTTCTGCTGAAAATCACAACAAAACAAGTTACACAGTATATAAGTCTCATGTTTAATCAAATTGAAAGACATATTATGTAATCCTAAACTCTGACATGGAAAAGAAGAAGAATGAATTATGACAATCTTAGCAGAGAAAAGAAAGATTAAATTTGAGCACCTACATTTTGTGGAAGAGGTGGAAATAACTGATAAAAACTACATAAATTGTTCTCATCAGATTTCAAGAAAGGCTCAGTATTTAGAAGCATAGGAAATTGCAAAACATTAGGTGAGAGGGTGAGAATAGGAATTTGAACCAATCTATGTAGTTATTAGGACCCAAGTGCCCATTCCAATCTACAACATTGGGTGGCTATCTCCTTTCTATACCACAAAGAGCCTGGAGAAATTTGTTTCAGAGACAGTGAGTCAGACTCTGAAACACCAAACACAAAAGAAAGCAAGCATAAGATACTGAACTGAAGATGAAACAGAAGTTGCATAGTAACTAGTGAGACCCCATCTACCTCCTGAACATGAGAGGTAAGCTTACAGCCTCCAGAAGGAAGGTTAGAGGAGCCATAAAGCTGATTCACAGGCATGGACATTGTAGCATCTGAAAGGGAAATGCCAACCTCATCCTGCTGCTTTCAAGGAAGCTCGCCAATTGGTGTGCCACACACACGCACTCAACTGTTTGTTCCTCACTCGTGTAGAAGACACAGATCAATACACATTCAAGGAGAGTTCCCAATAGTAAAGAGAAAAAGCAAAGCAAACCAAACAAACCTAATGAAAGGAACTCAGAGGAAGCAGAGAAAATTCAGAGGAAAAATATTTGAATAAATTATTATTTAATACTTTTGGATAGTTAAGATGTTGCAACTCTGAAATAATGAAATATGTTATAAAAACAGGACAAGTAAAACAAAAAGAATTAAAGTCAAAATTGCTGAAACTTTATGGAAAAAAAATGAAATAATTAGAAGTTAAGGTCAAGAGGATGTCTCAGAAAGTAGAAGTAAAAAGCAAAGAGAAGGAATGTCTGCATAAGAAAGACATGCAAATTAGAGGATCAGCATTAAACGAATTGAAAGAAAGAGAAAAGGAGAAGCAAATTATCAAAGAGATAACAGAATAATATCCAAAATTGAAATACATGAATCTATAGACTAAAGAGCTTAAGTATGCTAAGTGAAATGAATTTGGAAAAAAACAAACTTTAAAACACTTGGGAAAAAAAATTAGTGTCCATAGCCATAGTACTCCTTTATATCCTTTCTACTGAGCGTATCAGCTGTTAGAGTGTGTATTAGTCAAAATGGTGTTCACTGATTATGACTTCTTACTCTATTTTTTTTTTTGGTTCTAACACTTCTAATTCTTATTCTATAATAAGAAGTTGATGTTATAAAATCTCCCATATAGTACTGGTCTCCCTGTCCAATATGCTCAGTCTTGTGCAGAATAAACATTATCATTTTTGTCCACTTAATTAGGTCTAGAATCCATAACCCATTCTATCATATATTACTTCTCAAATTTTAAAATGACCTGGCTCTATGGCTCCATATTGTCTTGAATTCTCCTAACTCCAAATCTCATCAAATTTTAACTTCTGAAAATACTCAGTTCATTAAAAACCTCATTTCTTCAGAAGGTTCTGAATTTTTTCATATTGACTAGATAGTCTGATTACTGGGTAAGGGGGAAGTACAAGAAGAATTGCCTCCCCATCTTTTCCCTATTATTTAGAAAAACAGGAGTTTTATTGTTATCCTCAATAGCAGCAACCCACGGTCTTTTACAGAAAATCTTCCCATTATACTTTTAAAGTTATACTCAATAGTACATAACTAACATAAAAAACTTTATACCAAGATTACCTATTTCAAACTTAATAATTCATTTATTTTATTTTATCTTACTTTATTTTGGCTTTACTGGGTATTAAATTCGGATTCTCATGCTGGCTAAGTGGAGACTCTACTACTTGAGCCACCTCACCAGCGTTCATTTACTTTCTATAGGAATCAGGCGAACATGAAAACTATTCATCACATAAAATGGAGGAAAAGACATTCTTCATCTAATGATTCATTTGAGGACATTCTAGGATATTTAACAGAAAAAATTAGTAAAATTTCTTTCCCTCAAGTACTTCCTGAAAGGAATTATCTTTTTTTTAATATATATGAATAAGCAAAAAAAAAATACATCTATTACTCATAAATTGACTGACTACCATAAAATCCAATATGGTTTTTTTAGTTAATGTTGATGGCTTCAAGGCAAATACTATACTTTGTTTTTTAGTGTATATTAATTACATGCTCATCAAGGAAATTGGCCAGGTTTTATCATGTCCTTATCTGTGTTGTATGCAGGTAATATTGGCTTCATAGAATAGTTTGGTAGCATTCCTTTCATTTCTATTTTATAGAATAGTTTTAGGTGGAAAAGTATTAGTTTTTCATTAAAAGGTCTGGTAGAAGCTGTGTGCTGGTGGTTTATGCCTATAATCCTACCAACTTGGGAGGCTAAAATCAGGAGGATTGTGATTCAAGGACAGACCAGACAAAAATTTGTGAGACTCTATCTCAACCAATAGCTTGCTTGGTGGCTCATGCCAGACATCTCAGGCTATGTGGGAGGCTAAGATCAGGAGGATTGCAATTCCTGGTCAGCTCAGGCAAAAAAAATTCATTAGATTCCCTTCTCAATAGAAAAAAACTGGGTATGGTGGTATGCATCTGTCATCCTGTGGTCTTTCAGTTGAAATATTCTCTGTGTTCAGGCTAGACAGTGTAGTGGCAGAATTGAGGTGCTATTTCTTACTACCAGACTCAGCTGGTAGCTCACTAGCCAAGCTACTACTCAGATTAAAGAAAACTATCTGGATTCTCTTTTAGAAGGGTCAGTTGTCTGTTCTCATCTGCTCTCATGTAGAAGTTTCCCTTACTTGTATCCTGGGAACCACTGCTGGCAAAGGGAGCCTTACAGCTTGTGGATTGGACAGGTTCCACTGTGCCCCGAGTTTGTACCTCTAGTGGCAGCAAGCATCCAAGCGTAGAAGTGTCCCCTAAATGTGTCAGAAAGTGAGAGGAAGCAAACAAATCTCTGAGATTGGCACTGTGTGAGGGAGAACTGAGGGACAAAGTCACTTTGCCTGTGATCTCAGAACTTTTAGATGCTGCCCAGAAGTTTGCCTCCCTCATGGTGGGTAACAGAGCTGCAGAAATCATTTGATTTAAAGAGCCTGGTCTTGGCTCTTTCAGTCCTGCCTGGTAGCAGACACAAGCCAGATGTGGTTCCCAGAGGTGAGGTGCTTTAGACCCCACCCAGCAGCTCACCAACCTGTGCAGGAAAGGAAGCTGTGGAAATCATGTGATTTGGAAGGCCTGGGCTCAGGGTTTTTGAAACTCCTGGCAGCCATCATACGTATCCAGGAATCAGGACCTAGAGGGTGAATACTATGTCAGCAATGGGCGCATGGCTCTGTTTCCACTGTGACCTAATGGCAATGGTACTAACTACTTGCCAGGGAAGACAAGGTCTTCAACCACCACAGCCTTCACTGCCCAAGCTCCCTATGGTTTGAACTTCTCAGCAGGTCCATGTCAGACCTGCTCCCTGTCCATGACCAACTATCACAGCTATCTCCCATCCAGAGACTGTGGGAAGGTGTCCAAGACTAAACCACAATTTCCTTTTGTTTTTAAGTCCCTAGAGTAGTTCTGTCTCAATAGGTCCCCTCTTAGCTGTAACTTCTCAAGATAAGGTGTGACAAAATGCCTTTTTTCCTTGGAGCTAGCCTTCCAGAGTAGTCACTATCTCATCAAATTCCCACACTGGCTTTAAGCTGTGCCCTGCCAGTCAATCACCAGGTTAGCTTATAATTTCATCTTCAATTTATCCCTCTCTCCCAGGATGCTATGGGTGAAACTTGAAACTGGTTTCTGCTTTTTTATGTCATCTTTCTGTTTCTCTGTGCTTTTCAGCTGTCTTGCCACCTCTTTCATAATTCCCATTGTTCTTTCTCTGTACAGAATATGGTCTCTCCATTGTCACCCCAATTCCTCTCATTCATGGACCCATCAGAGGATGCTTCTAATCTGCCATCTTGCACTGGTCTCTCCCACGTATTCTGGTTTACATGCCTTATTTCTTGATGTTCAGTGGTTATAAGTGAAGACTTAGACTATTTTCTTTGCCAGTAATTAATTTAAAGACAGCTTATAGAAATTATGAAGTACTTGTCTCCCTTCTAGAGGAAGCTAATAACATTAAAATTATCTGCCTGAAAACTTCTAGGAAGCACAAAGCTTACTATATGACAAAAATTCAATTCATTATTATATAATGAATAACTGAAAAAATGAAAATCACTAATAAGTTACTAAAGGCATTGTCTACTCATTAGTACCTCCACAGAATTTGGAGGTGACAGATTCACTACCTAATATTTACTCTGAATGGAAAAAGGAGTAAAACTGACTTAGGTAGAAGACTGTTAACAAAGTGACTCAAAGGGTTTTAGCTTCATCAGTTGGCAGATATAAAAGATGTTTTATTTACATAATTCATTAAATTCCTAGTACTCCATGCTTCTTAGTGGATTCCAATTTTTGAATGGAGTCCTATCCCCTTTATTGGCTATCTGAATTTCAGCTATTTCCATTTTTGCAACTGTGGCCTCCCCAGCCAGCAGCCTCAATACTGCCTCTGTTTCTGTTGACTCCTTCTATCACACATTGCACAGTTGCTTGCTGTTGGTGACAATGTCAAACCCCAAGTCTACCAAAGCTGTCTTAGTCTGTGTGGTAGTGGTCTGGCCGGGGGATTGAGAGATGTAAAGACAAAGAAACTATTTTTACAGGAAAATGTGGTGGTTTTTTGTCTTCATGACTTAAAAAGAAGATTAACTTATCTATGCCTTTTATAATTTTAGTATTAAACTTTATTATGGTCTCAAATATACTTGGTCAGACTTGAGCATAGGGTAAGGACAAGCTATCTTTTTCCCCTGTACTCCTTTTATATCCATCTTTCTTCTTCATAAATACTCTTACACACACACACACACACACACACACACTTCGTATGACAGCACCATCTACAAAAGTCCCTATGCATATCACACTCAGGAAAATTTTCTCAGGAGTTGACAAATCAATCATAAGTTCAATTTGAACTTATCTAAGATAATTTTGCATACACAAAAGGAAAGTTTATATAGAATCAATATGTGGCTTTATGAGCTAAATTGTGCTCTTTCAAAATTCATATGTTGAAGTCCTAACACCTATTTCCTAGAATGTGACCATGTTTAGAGATAAGGTCTTTAAAGAGGTAATTAAGCTAAATGATGCCATTAGGATGGAATATAGCTGCTGTTCTTACAAGGAAATTAGGACATAGATATGTGCAGTTACAAAAAAGACAATATGAAGATAGAGGGAGAAGACAGCTTTCCACAAGACAAGGAGAGAGGCTTCCAAGGAAACTGAATCTGCTACGTATCTTGATCTCAGAATTCTAGTCTCTAGAACAGTAGGAAAACAAATTTCTACCAGTGCAAGTGGCTCATGCCTATAATCCTACCTACTTAGGAGGCAGAAATCAGGAGGATCATGGTTCAAAGCCAGCCCAAGGAAATAGTTTGTGAAACCCTATCTGGAAAAAACCCATCACAAAAAAGGGCTGGTGTAGTAGCTCAAGGTATAGGTTCTGGGTTCAAACTCCAGTAGCAAACATACACAAAAAAAGAAATTCTATTGTTCAAGTCACCCAGTCTATAGTATTTTATTATGGAATTCCTGGCAAATGAATACGTGTTACATTTTAAAGCAGAAAAAGAAGTGATATAATGTCTGTTGCTTGATATGCATAAACACACACATACATACTTATTTATATACGTATACATATATATGAATATATGATAACTTAGAAAGAGTGAAGGATAAAGGAAAGAATGAAAAAAGGAAGGTAATTATAAAGCTTGATCCCTTAGGAAATTTTATTTAATGCATGGAGATATCAGTTTTAAGGATTATAATTAGACAAAAACTCACAAAGCTGGAAAACATGTGAGGCTTTTCTTTCAGCCCATTTTACAATGAAAGAAATTGAGTCTCCATTTCTTGGAGAAGTAAAGCCTAAGATTGGAGGAAGATAAGTACCCAATTCTAGCAAAGGAGAATGCAATTTTCAGGGGTGTGGTAGTTAGAAAGTCAGAATTCCCAAAAACTGCATTATGGCATCATAGAGTAGATGGCTGATGGTCTCATCTCTTTGAATGCTAACATTTTGCCAGCCAACTATTTCCCTGTAACTCTTCCTCCATCACTTTTGCTCCACTTCAAACTTCAAAAGAGACATGTTCTTATGAATGATTTCTGAAATGAGAGGAGTGACATGGATGGCTTTGGATGGTTGACCTTGAGAAAACCTAACTACTCGTTTTTATTGCTGCCCATCCAGGAGGGAAGAAATCACAGAAAAGCAAAACAATGAGTTGCCTTTGCTACTTTAGGAAATGCCAGAGTGACAGCTGTGTTCTTCTCTAAACCTGAGTTCTAAAGGACAGAGAAGGAGGAAAAATTCATATTTTTAACAACATAAAACCTTTACATGAACACTATTTCAAAGCTAAATATATAAGGTCGCAGAAGCTAGTCATTTGTGTCTGTTCTTCCCATTGTCTCAATGGTAGCTGTTTTGGCTCTTGATCACCCAGTTGAGTTTAGAGAACAAAAAGCTTCTTTGTTTCCTAGGGAATGTGAGGCTGAGGTGTTATACCACATTTGTGAAACCCTCCTCAAGGGAGAAAATGGCAGGTTTTCTACTAAGAAATAACTGCTTTTGGAATGATAAGAAGGGAATTTACTCTCACATAAGCTCTGTCCTGACTGGCTGCAATTTTTGTTTTTAGCTTTCTCTTTTAGGTCAGATGATATAAATCATTATATTTGGACAGTTTAACTTTGTTCCCTTATAGTTCAATTTTCTGGCATATGAAATTTAACTTAAGTGTTAAAATAAATTGGAACCAAGCCTTTCATCCAAACAAATCCACAAAACTACCATATTTGTAAATGAGGTTATCAGCTTGAAAAGATAGAGTATTGACTTCACCATCTATCGTTTGCTATAGAGTAGCATTTATATTATTGCCAAGTTCCAAAAAAGTTAAATGAATCTAATATTAAATACTTTACAAATTTTCTAGGTATGGTCACAGACACCTTTCATTACCTGGGATTATAAACATACTGAATAAATTACTCCTCTCTCAAGAAATGATAAATATGGAGCCGGATCTCACATTCACTTTGTGTCATTTCTCCTAGTTAAGTACATTTGAGACTACTGAGTCAAAATCTGTTTCTGATCCTTTTTCTCCCTGCATTGGTTCTCTGATTCAGGCACTATGTCATTGAAGGCCAGGTTACAATCTTAACTTCATCCTTTTCCTTTTCTTTCCCTGCTTTCAGATCTTGTTTTTGTTCTTAGCCAATAATTCAAAAATGTGATGAGCATCTACCCTACATACTCACACAAATATATAATCATAACATGAAGGTGCATATGTGCATCCACAAAGACACAGGTAATCACCAACTTAAAAGAACCCAACATTAAGTTTTTTAATTTTTATGAGATTTAACATCAGAAAGTAAAGTAATTTACTAATTTCTCTTTAAAAGAGTGACACATGTTTTATGAAAAAGCTATTTAAGTAAATTTTAAATGTTGGTGTTTTTGTCTTTCATGGCTTAATGTTATAAATGTAACAAGCAATCTGCAAAACAGCATTAAGGAAAATTCAGTGATATGAACAATTAGGGTATTGAGAGGATAGAGTGTGTATTCACATGACAATGAAAAATGATTATTATTGAAAAGATGTATGGTCTCATATCTAACAAATTTCAAGTAATCTTAGACAAGGAAATTTCATATCTAAAGGTCTTTATAAAAGTTCTATTTCTCTTTCAAATCTTTAGTTTAAACATAACTTCCTGCAGTCGTTATAGTCTGTCTAAGTGTATGAGGCCACGAAACCAATGGGTTGAATCCTCTAAAACCATGAGCTTAAATAAATCCTTCCTTCCTTAAGTTGTTTCTGTCAGGTATTTTGTCATAGCAATGAGAAAAATAACTAATACACTCACTAATTTTGCAAACACATAAATAATTATTTGCATTTTATACAGAAAATAGTGAACATTTTATTTTTTATTATTAGCACATAAAACAGACTCATGATGGTGGTTTCCATTGTGATGGTAACATTAAAAGAAATAAATGTTGCTATGAAGCTACTGGGGAGAAAACTTCCCAATAGAAGCTTTTTATAGAAAACAGCTTTAGCAAAGTTCCAAAAGTTTCATGGTTCATTGGAATAAAATTAAGAGGGCCCATCTGGCTATAAGAGAGTAACCCACGCAAGGGTAGTAGAATAACGTCAGAAATGTAGGTAGGTACTTTATAAGACTTTTAGTAACTTTGGCTTTTTCTAAGTGTAATGGGGGATCCATAAGAAGAATTAAAACAAAATGTATCATGACTTGCTTTATAATTTCAAAGAATATCCTTTGAACTCAATGCTGGTAATGGCCTGTAGGAGTCAAAGAGGCTGGGAACACAGTTAAGAAGTCATTGTAACTATCCAGGTGAAAACAGGTAGAAAAGGAAGTAGTCAAAAGTGGTTATACTACATATGTTTTGAGGTTTTTGACAATAAGAGTTTATGAATTGGATACATATAGAATAAAAATAAGGAAAGAAATAAACTACAGTTCATATTAGATATGTTCGGTGTGAGATGTCCATAGACATCTGACTAGAGATGACAAATTGGTAGATGTATATAATGAACCCAGGGTTCTAAAGTGAAGTTTTGTTTGGAGAAATAAATGTAAAAGGTTTTTTCATATAGATGGCATTTTTTAAATGTGGAATTGGATGAGATTACATTGAAAGTCAAACAAAGGAACAAGGCAAGGACACCTACTGAAGCACGTTGGCATTAAGAGATTGGGAGAAAAGAGGGAATCTGAGACAGAACCATTTACAAGGCAGAAAATATCCAAAACTCTTTGAAATAAAAGCCAAGTGAAGAAAGTGTACTAAGAAAAGTGCAGTGATCATTGTGCAGATCGCATAAGGCCTGAGAGTTGACCACTGCATTTAGCAGTGTGGTGATTATTGGTAGCTTCAATGAGAACAATTTTAGGGAACTGGGGGCAGAAAATTGAAGCAAGCAATGGTTTTTCATAATGCTGTAAAATTTTTAAAGGTCTGACAATATTGTATTAGGAAATATTATGAAAATGATACTACATTTTATTGCTTATTTAGCTTTTTTATTGTGCTGGGTGGGGGTACATTGTGGCATTTACATAAGTTCTTGCAATGTATCAATTATCGTTTTAGAAAAGACAATATAATGGAGCAGGTGAACTTGTTAAAGATACACTGTATGCATGTGTGGACTTGCTACAATGAAATCCCCTTATATTATTTATGTATGAGAAATTAAAAATTTTTTAATTATACGTGTGAGAACTTTCCAATCTAAATATTTTACCCAGTTGTTGTGGTGCACACCTGTAACCCTAGTACTCAGGAGGCTGAGGTAGGAGGATCACAAGTTTGATGTCAGTCTGGGCTACAGAGTAATATCTGTATATACATATACTAAGACCTCACCTCAGAAGAAACACCCCCCAAAATTAAATAAATAAATATTTTACTTCAAGGTATTTATCCTAGAAAAGCTATGAACATCTATACAAGGGGATAATTGTAAGAATATTAATTATGGCTATATTATTGATAAGTTTTAAAACAGTGTAAATTAAAACAAAATGCATTTTATTAAAATAGCATAAAGAATTTTTAAAGAAGAATTTGAAGGTGCTCATGCTAATAAAAAACTAGTAAGGATAAATCTCAAAAACAAAATTAATTGTGAAAAGGCAAGAAGCAAATCAACAGAGTATGGAGCTATTTTAGTGCACTTAAAAACAGAAAACAATACTATATTTCATTATGAATGCATATATAAGTGGATTAGCATACACCAAAACATGATGGAAATTGTGTTTAAAAGTAGGGAAGATAAATTAATGTGCAGTCATTATTTAAGGAAAAATTGTTTTATCCATAATACTTACTTTTTAAAAATTAGACTAGAAATCTAACCTACAGGTGGCCATGGGTATGTCAATATTTAAACTTTAACCAAATTATAGATAATAAATGAAACAATTTGCAATGTAAGTTAATGCTTTGCAAAATCCTTTTACTCCAACTACATTAAATGTGAGATTTAAAAAACATGTATTCACTTATTTCAAATACATATGCACATGTATGTGTTTATATATATGCATATACTCTATATAATACTGTGTTTATGTATGCTCTAAAAATTGTGTGTTTATGTATAGACACACAAAATAAAGCATAAACATCTCTGCTGATCAGAACCAGAAGGTGTCTGCAAAGCATTGCAAGGGTTCAAGCCAAAGGCCTGTTGGAGTCTGTAACTGGAAGCAAGCATGGGGAATGAGACACTGGCCCTGCAAGGCACAGGAACATGTGTTCCACACAAAATTATAGAAGATTTGAGCCAGGTTTACTACTTGAAGCCAAGAGCTAGGGAGGGGCTTCCCCATTTGTAAAAGGAGGCTGAAAATAACACTGTTCAAAGACAGCCTAGGGCTACAGCTTAAATGGAGCTACAGGTCTATGGATTGCTAGCACTAGACACAACAAAATTGCAAATTACATGGCAATCCTAACTATAGAAAATAAATTTCAAAATGTCACTGTAAGACCTACTTCCAAATAAAAGGTCCAGAAAGCCAGGTGGAGAAAATTGAAACATTAGAAAGAGGGAAAAGGAAAAGGGGCTCACAGAAATAAAATCATAAAACACTTGATTTTTAATATAAAGAAGGCCTAAAATCAACATGAGCTTACTCTAGATGAAATAATGTTATAAGCAATCTGACTAAAATGAATGAGTTTGAAATGAATGAACTTAGAAACCTATAAAATGGAAAAATTTTAGGGGAATAATTAAAATTTTAATCTCAATAAGTGAAATTCATTCTGTACTGAACACAATCAAAGAGAGAATTAGTAAAATGGTAGATCATACTGAGAAATTTGTCCAGAATACACCACAAAAGGTAAAAGACTGAAAAACTATGAGAGTTGTTCAAATATGTGAAAGAGAGATTGAGAAGCTTGAGAGTGTCTTTTTTATTATTCTTTTATTCACATGTGCATAAAGTGTTTGAGTCATTTTGCCCCCCTTCCCCCTTCCTCCATCCACTCCCCCTTTCCCCCTCAGTTCCAGCAGGTCCTGTTCTGCATTTATCACTAGTTTTGTTGAAGAAAAGAGACAAGCATAATAAGGGAGACAAAGCATTTTTGCTAGTTGAGTTGAGGATAGATTCCTAGCATCATTTTCATATACACATGTTATGACCCATGTTGATTCATCTCTAACTGATCTTTACACTGGTTACTGATCCCCTTCTCATGATAACCTCTGCTGCTCTAAGGTTTCTGTATTAGTTCCTCTGGAATGCGGACATCAAACGCTTTCATATTTTTGGTTTTTTTTTTTTTTTTTTGGTGGTGGTACTGGGGTTTGAACTCAGGGCCTCACACTTGCTAGGCAGGCACTCTACCACTTAAGCCATGCCCCCAACATATTTTTGGTTTTCTACCTATTTCTATATCATCCATATGTGCTCTTCCCTTGTCATGTGGTCCCAGTCCAACCACATTGCTGCATTTGCCCTAGATCTAAAGTCCACATATGAGGGAGAACATACAATTTTTGGTCTTCTGAGCTTGGCTGACCTCACTCAAAATGAGGTTCTCCAGTTCCATCCATTTACCTGCAAATGATAAGATTTCATTCTTCTTCACGGCTGAGTAAAATTCCATTGTGTGTAAGTACCACATTTTCTTGATCCATTCATCAGTAGTGGGGCATCTTAGTTGTTTCCATAACTTGGCTATTGTGAATAGCACTGCAATAAACATGGGTGTGCCTCTGGAGTAACCTGTGTTGCATTCCTTTGGGTATATCCCCAGGAGTGGGATTGCTGGATCATATGGCAGGTCTATGTTTAGATTTTTAAGAAGTCTCCAAATTTTTTTCCAGAGTGGTTGCACCAGCTTGCATTCCCACCAGCAGTGGATTAGGGTTCCTTTCCCGCCCCCCCCGCCCCCCCCCCCCCCCGCATCCTTGCCAACACACGTTGTTGTTGGTGTTTTGGATGATGGCTATTCTAACAGGGGTGAGGTGGAATCTTAGTGTGGTTTTGATTTGCATTTCCTTTATGGCTAGAGATGGTGAGCATTTTTTCATGTGCTTTTTTGTCATTTGAATTTCTTCTTTTGAGAAAGTTCTATTAAGTTCAGTTGACCATTTTTTTAATTGATTCATTGATTTTAGGAGAGTTTAGTTTCTTAAGTTCCCTGTATATTCTGGTTATCAGTATAGCTGGCAAATATTTTCTCCCACTCTGTGGTGGTCTCGTCAGTTTAGAGACCATTTCTTCTGTTGTGCAGAAGTGTTTTAATTTTATGAAGTCTCATTTGTCCATCCTTTCTCTTAGTTGCTGGCTGCTGGGGTTGTATTGAGGAAATCCTTGCTTATACCTATTAGTTCCAGAGTGTTTCCTGCTCCTTCCTTTAGTAACTTCAGAGTTTCAGGTCTGATATTTAGTCCTTGATCCGTTTTGAGTTGATACTAGTACAGGGAGTTTCAGTTTCTTGCAGATGGATAACCACTTTTCCCAGCAACATTTGTTGATGAGGCTGTCTTTTCTCCATACTATGTTTTTGGCACCTTTGTCAAAAATGACATGGGTATAGTTGTGTGGATTCATATCTGAATCCTCTATTCTGTTCCACTGGTCTTCATGTCTGTTTTTATGCCAGTACCATGCTGTTTTTATTGCTATTGCTTTGTAATATAGTTTGAAGTCAGGTATTGCTTTTTTCCCGAGTATTGCCTTGGCTATTGCAGTCGGTTTCCAAATAAACTTTAGAGTAGATTTTTCAATCTCTGTGATGTAAGTCATTGGGATTTTCATGGGAATTGCATTAAACATGTAGATTGTTTTTGGTAGTATAGCCATTTTTACTATGTTGATTCTACCAGTCCATGAGCATGGGAGATCTTTCCATCTTCTGTAATCTTCCTCAATCTCTTTCTTCAGCAGTTTGTAATTTTCCTTGTAGAGTTCATTCACATATTTTGTTAAATTTACTCCTAGGTATTTGATTTTTTTTGAGGCTATTGTTTATGGAATTGTTTCCATTATATTCCTTCTCAGTTTGTTCATTGTTGGTATATAGAAAAGCTAATGATTTTTGTAGGTTGATTTTGTATCCTGCCACCTTACTGTAGCTGTTTATGGTGTCTAAGAGTTTTGGGGTAGAGTTTTTTGGGTCTTTAAGGTATAGGATCATACCATCTGCAAATAAGGATATTTTGACAGTTTCTTTACCTATTTGTATTCCTTTTATTTCTTCTTCTTGCCTAATTGCTCTGGCTAGAAATTCCAGTACTATGTTGAATAGGAGTGGGGATAGTGGGCACCCTTGTCTCATTCCTGATTTTAGGGGTAATGGTTTCTGTTTTTCACTGTTAAGTCTGATGTTAGCTGTAAGTTTGTTATAGATAGCCTTTACAGTGTTGAGGTACATTCCTTCTATTCCTAGTTTTCTTAGCGCTTTTATCATGAAGTAGTGTTGGATCTTGTCGAAGGCTTTTTCGGCATCTATTGAGATGATCAAGTGGTTTTTGTCTTTGCTTCTATTGATGTGCTGTATTACATTTATAGATTTGCATGTGTTGAACCATCCCTGCATCCCTGGGAAGAAGCCGACTTGGTCATGGTGTATGATCTTTCTGATGTGTTGTTGGATTCAGTTTGCCATTATTTTATCAAGGATTTTTACATTGATATTCATTAAGGAAATTGGCCTATATTCTCCTTTTTGGAGGTATCTTTGTCTGGTTTTGGGATGAGAGTAATATTGGTTTCATAGGATGAGTTAGGCAGTGTTCCTTCCCTTTCTATTTCATGGAACAGTTTAAGGAGAGTTAGTATTAGTTCTTATTTAAAGGTCTGATAAAATTCAGCAGAGAATCCATCAGGTCCTGGACTTTTCTTTTTTGGGAGATGCTTGATTGCTGCTTCAATTACTTTTTGTGTTATAGGTCTATTCAGGTGATTAATATCTTCTTGGTTCAGTTTTGGGTGGTTGTAAGTTTCTAGAAATCTGCCCATTTCTTCAAATTTTTCAAATTCATTAGAGTATAGTTTCTCAAAGTTGTCTCTGAAGATTTCCTGGATTTCCATGGTGTTTGTTGTTATCTCCCCTTTTGCATTTCTGATTTTACTGATTTGGGTTTTTTCTCTTCTCATTTTAGTCATTTCTGCCAATCTTATTTACATTTTCAAAGAACCAGCTTTTTGTTTCATTGATTCTTTGTATTTTTTTTTTTTTGGTTTCTATTTCATTGATTTCAGCCCTTATTTTAATTATTTCTTTCCTTTTGTTTTTTTAGGGATTTAGTTGTTCTTGTTTTTCTAGGAGTCTGAGCTGTAGTATTATGTCACTGATTTGAGATCTTTCTGTCTTTTTAATATATGCACTCATGGCTATAAACTTTCCTCTTAGGACTGCCTTTGCAGTCCCATCAGTTCTGGTAGGTCATGTTTTCATTTTCATTAACTTCCAGGAACCTTTTAATTTCCTCTTTTATTTTATCAGTGACCCATTCATTGTTGAGTAATGTGTTGTTCAGCTTCCAATTCTTTGCGTGTTTTTCATTGCTGTTTTTGTTGATGATTTCTAGTTTTAATGCATTGTGTTCAGACAGAATGCATTGGATTATTTCTATATTCTCATATTTGCTGTGGCTTGCCTTTTTGCCCTAAGATATGATCAATTTTTGAGAAGGTTCATGGGCTGCTGAGAAGAATGTGCATTGTGCAGAAGTTGGATGAAATATTCTGTAGACATCAGCTATGTCCATTTGATCTATGGTGTGATTTAGTTCTAGGATTTCTTTATTGAATTTTTGTTTGGATGACCTATCTATTGGTGATAAGGGGTATTAAGGTCTCCCATTACCACTGTGTTGGAGTCTATATATGCTTTTAGGCCCTTCAGAGTATGTTTGATGAAATTGGGTGCATTGATTTTGGGTGCACATATGTTGATAATTGTTATTTCCTTTTGGTGTATTTCCCCTTTTATTAGTATGGAGTGTCCTTCTTTATCTCATTTGATCAAAGTAGGTTTGAGGTCTACTTTGTCTGGGATGAGTATTGCCTGTTTTCGAGGACCATTGGCTTGGTAAATCTTCCTCCAGCTTTTCAGTCTCAGCCAGTGCTTATTTCTGTTGATGAGGTGGCTCTCCTGTAGGCAGCAGATTGTTGGATCTTCCTTTCTAATCCAGTTTGCCAATCAGGGTCTTTTGATGGGGGAATTTAGTCCATTAACATTCATTGTTAGTACTGATAAATACATGATCCCTGTCATGTAGTTGTCTTTGTTGATTAAGAGTTTGATTGTGTGCAGCTGAATCAATATTACTCTTTATTTTCTTGCCTTTTCTCCTCCTGTGATTTAGTATTGCCTGTCCTTTCATGGTTTTGTTTGCTTTCATTTTCTGTGTGCAGAATTCCTTGGAGAATCTTTTGTTGTGGTGGCTTGGTGGTCATATATTGTTTTAGTTTCTGCTTATCATGGAAGACTTTTATTGTTCCATCTATTTTGAATGATAGTTTTGATGGGTAGAGTATCCTAGAGTTGAAGCTATTTTCATTCAGTGCTTGGAAGACCTCACTCCATTCTCTTCTTGCTTTTAATGTTTCTGTTAAGAAATCTGCTGTGATTTTGATGGGTTTACCTTTGTATGTTATTTGTTTTTTCTCTCTTACAGCCTTCAATATTCTTCCTCTATTTTCTTTGCTTGTTGTTTTAATGATAATAGGTCATGGGTTAGTTCTATTTTGGTCAGGTCTATTCTGAGTTCTGGATGCTGCTTGTACCTGAATGGGAATAGTTTTCTCTAAATTTGGGAAATCTTCTGTTATTATTTTGTTGAATACATTATGCATTCCTTTTGCTTGCACCTCTTCTCCTTTTTCAATGCCCATTATTCTCAGGTTTGGTCTTTTGATGAAGTCAGTGAGTTCTTGCATTTTCTTTTCACAGGTCTTGAGTTTTTTAACTAATAGTTCTTCAGTTTTTCCTTTAATTGCCATTTCATCTCCAAGTTCTAAGATGCTGTCTTCTGTTTGTTCTACTCTGCTGGGATGGCCTTCTGTTTTGTTTTGTATTTCTGTTTCATTCTTTTTTCTGATGTTTTCCATATCATGGGTTATGTCTTTTTTAATATTGTCAATTTTTGCCCTTAATTCATTTATTTCTCTTGTTATGGTGATCTTTGTTTCAGTTTGGTGTTTGTTTAGGGCTCCTATGATTTCATTTATTTGTTTCTGTGTTTTCTCATATTCTTTAATTTTGTTGCCTTGGAATTTCTTGAGTGCCTCTTGTGTGTTTTGGTTGACCATGTCTAGTAACATTTCCATAAAATTCTCAGTGATTACTTGCAGGATTTCTTCTTTCAGGTTGATCTTGTGGGCTTCATTTGGTTCCTTGGTATAGTTTATCTTTGTTTTGTTGGAGTCTGGATCTGGGTATCCATTTTCTTCATTTTGTTCTAAATCCTGTACTACTTTTTTGGGGGGAGAGAATGGTTTCCATTCCTTTTTCTTCTTCCCATATTTCCAGTAGGTACCATTTCTGTCCCTGGATGATGTGTAATTTGGTATTAGCTGGGTTACAATATTAATAGTAACAAAATTGTGAGAGAATGATAAAAAAGAGAAAGAGAAGGAAAGATAAAAGGAAGAGAGAAAAAAAACAGAAAAAAAAATGTGAGAGATGGTGGGTGATCAAACAGCAAACCAGGCTGCCAAACACTTAAAGAAGGGAGAAAAGAAAAAAAAATCACCAGTTCTGGAACAGTAGGATTGCAGGCTTAGTTGTTTTTACTTCTTTAGTGTCCAGTCCAGTCTGTGTGTGTCTCTTAGGCACACTTGGAGCCCTAGTGGCAGCCCAAGTAGAAGCCTGGTGGAGTGGTTATCTGGGAAGCGTGTAGAGTTGGGGCCAGTTCCTGCCCAAGGGGTGGGGTTCCTGGTGGGCTGGTGGATGTGGCTGTCTCACACCAGGTTGGTGCTTGTCCCAGTGGGCAGGGCTCCAGTTCTTCCACACAGAGGGCCTGATAGGTGGGGGAGTCCGAGTGGTGGGGGTCCGGTCATCCCACGCATAACTGGGGCTTAGCAGAGCCTGAAGGGTAGTGGGCTCAAGGGGGGGTGGGTATCCTGGTGAGCTGTGGGACCGGCTCCGGGCTGGGGTCCAGTGCGGACAGGTGGTGGGGATCCTGGTGATCGCAGATCCAGTGGTGTAGCCAAGGGGTGGTGTGGGACCCAGCATGGTGTGGGTCCGGAAGCTGGAGGCCAGCATGGCTGAGGGGCGGGTATCCCAGTGGTGTGTGGATCCAGCACGGCCTGAGAGGTGGGGATCCAGCTGTGTGTGGGTCTGGTGCAGGGCTATGGCCTGGCACAGCCCAAGGAGCAGAGACCCCAGCAGAACAGAGCAGTGGCTCTGCAGATCTATGGGGTGGAGATTTGGCAGGCTGGCTGTTCTTTTATTAGATCATGGCATGGAGAAGCCTTCCATGATCTAAGTGTTTAGAGTGCCATGGTTTTGGATCTGCCTGGTGCTTTACCTCAGTCAGGTGTCTCCAGCTTCTTGGCAGGGTCTCTGGATCAGCAGCTCATGAGGTCTGCGGTTCTGTTTCCATCACCATCTTGGATCTCTTGAGTGTGTTTCTATTTGGACTTCCAGAGGGGGGAAAAATGATACTTAGATTGACAATAGACTTCAATTATGCCTTCACTTGTAAAAGCAAAATAAAGACAACTTCAGAAATTAGAAAAAAAAGCCAGATATGGTGGCTCACACCTATAATCCTACCTACTTTGGAAGCTCAGATCAGAAAGATCATGCTCTACTGCAGTCCAGGCAAAAAAAAAAGTTCACAAGACCCCATCACAGCAGAAAAAGCTGGGTATGGTGGCATAAAATAGGAAGATCACAATTCAGATTGGCCAGACCAAAAAACAGTAAATAAATACAACCTTATCTCAAAAATAACCACAGCAAAAATGGCTGGAGGCATGGCTCAAGCAGCAGAGCTCCTACCTGGCAAGCACAAAGCCCTAAGTTCAAACCCCAGTACCACCAAAAAAAAAAAAAAAATTGAGTGATTATTTCCAACCACCCCCAACCATAATGGCATAATACCATCTGATAAAAAATAAGTAATCTGTTGGTATCTAAGGTAAAACTACAGCTCTTACTGCAAGTGATACAGGATAAATAAAGTTGTACAGAAAATGGAGGTTTATAAAAAAATATAATAAGTACTTATTGATCAAAATAAAGTTGATATAACAACTTAACATTAAATAAAATGTAATTAAAGGCACAAATATCACTGCAAATTAAGACCAATACTCCACAATAATAAAAGGAACAATCTGAGAAGATCTAACATGGTGGTTAAGGTAGGGAATCAGAATTTCTGAGATCTGTGACTTCAGAAACCATGTTGAAACATGGTAGCCACACTTGGGTAATTCCGATTGCTTCTAGCCAAAACAATAAAGGCCAACACATTAGATGCACATAAAATTTAAGGACTGACCATTAAAACAGCTTTTAATTACACCTAACAGACTGGAAAATCCCAGTGCAGCACAGCTATCAGGGTGTGTCTGCCCTGGGAAAAAAAGCCCCCTGGCTGTTTCTTCTTTTTTTTTTTCTTTATCTTCTCTCAATAAGCAGAAGACAGAGAGCATCAATCAGAATTGAACTCTGCAAAATATTGGACCCCTAACCATGGAAAGCCTCCAAACACCCCACCATACTGAGAAAAGCAGCATGCCATTTCTCCCCACTGGCTGATTCCAAAGCTGCTTGTATAAACCTGCAGAATGAACAGATGAGCAACATGCACTATGCATGACTCCCCTACCTACCCCCAGGGCCCAGCACAGCCCCTGGGTAGATTGAATCCCTCCCCCCAACAACACTGAAAACCATAAATAGTGAATTGCAATCTAACACTGACAGCAAGGATGGGGTGGAACACTGAACCTGCCCCAGTGACCGGGGTAGGGCAAGGAGCCAAACTCTCAGTGAATGAAGTCAGGAAAGGAAACAAAGGCCAAGAGCAGGGCTAGGGAGATAAACCAACCTCCCAGAGGAGCCAAACTAGCACCCAGCAGAGATGAGGTAAGGCACAAAGGCTGAAGATCAGGTGCAGGGCAACAAGCCAACCTCCCAAAGTGGGGCTGGTGGTGGATCTCTGAGCTGGTCTTGTGTAAAGGAAGAGGTACTAAAAACTGAATTGTCCCACCTTGTTTGGGGAGGAGCCAACCAGACAGAGTTGCAGCTATACCGCCATGCAGCTGTCTCTTAGTGAAAACAACAATAGCTTTGAACACCTTGCACAAAGTATCAGTGAGTTACCTCAGACCCCAATTGCAACCTGCCCTGTAGACAGAAGGAACTAAATACTACTCACAAGTCAGTCACCTGGTGAGACCACATCATAGTTCCCAGTTGTAATAGAAGGCCCACAAGAACAAGGAAACAGGAGGGGGAGAAAAGAAAAAAAAACTCTGAGCTGTTTATACCCCAAGCTGTCCAACAAGAGGGGTATCACCTTTCCTCATGAAGCCCAGAATACCAAGCACAAACACCAAGATTGGACACCAAAGGAATAACTCCAGGACTTTTGCCAAGCAGATTGAATTTTTTGTTGTTGCTGTACCTGGTGTTTTTTCTTTTTCTTTTTCTTTGTATTACTAACTTTACCATCACTATTTTCTTCTCCTTAGTCTTAAGCCCTTCATTTCCCCCCTTTTCTTGTGCTACAATCCATTGTTCTCCCTCCAAGGTACTCTTTCTGCCCCTTCTTATCCACTCTCTACCCCTGTCTTTGCCTCTCCCTCCTACCCCTCCCCAACCTGTCACCACACTACCCCTCCCTCCTACACACTCACCACCTGCTGACTAGCCTACTGTACCAACTGTACACAACCCCAGCCCCTGCAATCCCTGACACAAGCACCCTCCACTATAACAGCAGAAATATACCCTAACACACAAAAGGGCTACAAAACACAGCATCCCCCATATCTCTTTCTCAACTCCTTTTTCCACCTCCCTCTTTTAGTGCCACCTTTACCAATTACCCAAGTTTCCATCTTTAGTCTGATAACCATTACCCCATTCAACTGCCACTGTTTTTGGTATTATCACCAAAGGATTTTCTATTTAATATGTAAACAACTGGTCTGGCCTTGAACCTATGAATGTTATTGCTAATTTACATCACCAAGCCAGGGACAGCTAACAACCAATTCAGTCACAACACAAAAATTAAATCAAGGCAAAAAAAACAAGCAATTAAAACAGCCTATGAAGAACATAGCTGCACAGCACCAAGTGGAGTGATGGGAAGAAGAAGAAGGGATGGAAACCACACTCTGAAAAAAAATAATGCAATAGAAGATTTGGTGGGAAATGAAAAAAATGGATACCCAGTTCCTGACCCCAACAAAACAATGGTGAATGTCACTTATGAGCCCAGTGATGCCCACAAAAAATTCCCTAGAGAGGAAATCACTGAGAAACTCATGGAGAAGACACTAGATATGGTTATCCAGAAAATACAAGATGAACTTAAGAAATTTCAAGACACCAAAAATAAAGACCATGAGAAGAAACAGAAACAAATAAATGAACTCAGAAAGGACTTCAACAAACACCAAAGTGAAACAAAGGACACTATAAAAAAAAAGAGGTATAAGAATTAAAGAAGACAACACAAAACATAAAAGATGAGTTGAAAAAAGATGGAAAACCTCAAAAAAAAGAATCAAACAGAAATCCTGGAAATTTTTGTTTGTCCCTTTAGTCAAACAAAAAAACACAGTGGAAGGCCACTCCAGCAGATGAGAGCAAGTGAGAGGCAGAATTTCAAAGCTCAAAGATAAAACAGAAATTAATGAAAACAAAAGAACTCTTAGTCAAAAACTCAAGAGTTATGAAAGGAATATTCAAGAACTCAATGTCTCTATCAAAAGACCAAACCTGAGAATAATGGGCATTGAAGAATGAGAAGGGGCACAAGCAAAAGGGACACATAATATATTCAATAAAATAATAACTGAAAATTTCCTAAATCTTGAGAAAGTTTTGCCCATTCAGGTACAGGAAGCCTCCAGGACACCAAATAGACTCAACCAAAATAGAGCCTCCCCACAGCATATTATCATTAAAACAACAAGTACAGAGAACAGAGAAAGACTATTGAAGGCTGTGAGAGAAAAAACAAACAATGTATAAGGGTAAACCAATCAAAATAAGAGTAGATTTCTCAAAAGAAACTTTAAAACAAAAAGGGCATGGAGTGAGGTATATCAAGCACTGAATGAAAATAATTTTAGCCCTAGGATACCCTGTCCAGCAAAATTATCATCCAAAATTGACGGAGGAATAAAAGTCTTCCATGATAAATAGAAGCTAAAACAGTATATGACCACTAAGCCACCACTACAGAAGATTCTACAAGGAATTCTGCACACAGAAGATGAAAGTAAACAAAACCATGAGAGGATGAGAAGTTTTAAACTGCAGTAGAAGAAAAGACAAGTAATCAGAGAGTAGCATTGATTCAGCTGCACAAAATCAAATCCTTAAACAATAAAAACAATTAAATGTCAGGAATCACTACATACCTTTCAATATTAACACTAAATGTTAATGGACTCAATTCCTCCATCAAAAGACACCATCAAGCAAACTGGATTAAAAAGAAAGATCCACCAATCTGTTATTTACAAGAGACCCACCTTATTGACAGAAATAAACACTGGCTTAAGGTGAAAGGCTAGAAGAAGATTTACCAAGCTAATGGTCCCCAAAAATAGCCAGGAGTAGCAATACTTATATCAGACAAAGTAGACATCAAACTTACATTGGTCAAATAAGACAAAGAAAGACACTTCATACTAATAAAGGGGCAATACATCAAAAGGAAATAACAATTATCAAACTATATATCCCCAATGTTAATGCACCAAATTTCATCAAACATACACTAATGGGCCTAAAACACATATAGACTCCAACACGGTGGTAATGGGAGAGTTTAATACCCTTCTATCACTAACAGATAGGTCATTCAGACAAAAAAATCAATAAGGAAATCCTAGACCTAAATGACACCATAGATCAAATGGATTAACTGATATCTACAGAGTATTTCATCCAGCAAAAACACAATATACATTCTTCTAAACAGCCCACAGTACTGTCTCCAAAATAGATCATATTTTAAGACACAAGGAAAGCCTCAACAAATATAAGAAAATAGAAATAATCCCCTGTATTCTGTCCAATCACAATGCAATAAACTAGAACTCAACAACATAAGAAACAGCAGAAAATACACAAACAATTGGAGGCTGAATAACACATTGCTCAACAATCAGTGGGTCATAGAAGAAATAACAGAGGAAAGCAAAAGGTTCCTGGAATTTAATTTTAATGAAAATATAACCTATCAGAATGTATCAGGGCACAGCAAAGGCAGTCCTATGAGGAATGTTAATAGCCATGAGTGCATATATTAAAAGGACAGAAATATCTGATATAAGCAACCTAATGCTACATCTCAAAATCCTAGAAAAACAGGAGCAAACAGAACTCAAAACAAGTAGAAGGAGAGAAATAAAAAGAATAAGGGCTGAGATTAATGAGACCAAAAAAACTACAAAGAATCAAAGAAACAAAAACTGGTTCTTTGAAAAAAATAAACAAGATTGACAAGCCCCTGGCAAATCTGACTAAAATGAGGAGGGAAAAGACCCAAATTAGTAAAATCAGAAGCAAAAATGGGGAGATAACAACAAATACCAAGGAAATCCAAGGAATCATCAGAGACTATTTTGCAAACATATATGCCAATAAATTGGAAAATCTTGAACAAATGGTCAAATTTCTAGTAACTTATGACCATCCAAAATAGAACCAAGAGTATATTAACCACCTAAATATATAAACATATGTTTTATATATATATATAATATATATATATGTAATGTATATACATATATATATATAACATAATGAAATTGAAGCAGCAATAGTCTCCCTAAAAAGAGAAGTCCAGGACCTGATGGATTCTCTACTGAATTCTACCTGACCTTTAAAGAACTAATACCAACACTCCTTAAACTCTTCCATGAAATAGAAAGGGAAAGAACACTGCCTAATTCATTCTATGAAACCAGTATTACACTCATTCCAAAGCCAGACAACGACACATCCAAAAAGGAGAACTCTGGGCCAATCTCCTTAATGAACATGGATGCAAAAATCCTAAATAAATTAATGGCAAACTAAATCTAACAACATATCAGAAAGATCATTCATCATGACTAAGTCAGCTTCATCCCAGGGATACAGGGATAGTTCAACATAAGCAAATCAATAAATGTAATACAGGACATTAATAGAAGCAAAGACAAAAACCACTTGATCATCTCAAAAGATGCAGAAAAATCCTTAGATAAGATTCAACACCACTTCATGATAAAAGCTCTAAGAAAACTAGGAATACAAGGAATGTACCTTAACACTATAAAGGCTATATATAACAAACCTATAGCCAACATCATACTTAATAGGGAAAAACTGAAACTATTTCCCCTAAAGTTAGGAATGAGACAGGGTACCTACTCTCCCCACTCCTATTCAACATCGTACTGGAATTCCTAGCCAGAGAAATAAGGCAAGAAGAAGAAATAAAAGGAATACTAATTGGTAGAGAAACAGTTAATCTATACCTGTTCTCAGATGACATGATCTTATACCTTAAAGACCCAAAAAATTCCACCCAAAAACTCCTAGACACAATAAAGAGTTTCAGCAATGTAGCAGGATACAAAATCAACTTACCAAAATCAGTAGCCTTTCTATACACCAGTAATGAGCAAATTGAGAAAGAATATAGAAAAACAATTCCATTTACAACAGCTTTAAAATAAATCAAATACCTAGTAATAAACTTAACAAACCACATAAATGAGTTCTACATGAAGACCTACAAACCATTGAAGAAAGAGACTGAAGAAGACTACAGAAGGTAGAAAGATCACCCATACTCGTGGATTGGCAGAATCCACATAGTAAAGATGGCTATACTACCAAAAGCACTCTACATATAAAATGCAATTCCCCTCCAAATACCAATGACATTCATCACAGAGAATGAAAAATCTAGCCTAAAGTTCAGTTGGAAACACAAAAGACTGAATAGCCAATGCAGTAGTAAGCAAAAAGAGCAACGCTGGAGGTATCACAATACCCGACTTCAAATTATATTTACAGAGCCATAGCAATAAAAACAGCATGATACTGGCACAAAAACAGATATGAAGACCAGTGGAACAGAATAGAAGACCCAGATATGAATCCTTGCAGCTATGCCTAACTTATTTTTGACAAAGGTGCCAAAAACATATGCTGGAGGAAAGACAGCCTCTTCAACAAATATTGATGGGAAAAGTGGTTATCTACCTGCAGAAAACTGAAACTACATCCATGTCTATCACCCTGTACTAGTGTCAATTCAAAGTGGATTAAGGACCTTAATATCAGACCCGAAACCGTTCAGTTAGTACTGGAAAGAGCAGGAATACACTGGAAGCAATAGGTATAGGCAAGGACTTCCTCAGTAGAACTCAAGTGGCCCAGCAACTAAGAGAAAGGATGGACAAATGGGACTACATGAAATTAAAAAGCTTCTGCACAACAAAAGAAATGGTCTCTAAATTGAAAAGACCACCCATAGAGTGGGAGAAAATCTTTGCTAGCTATACATCAGACAAAGGCTGATAACCAGAATATGCAGGGAGCTCAAAAACTCAACTCCTCCAAAATCAATGAACCAATAAGAAGTGGACAATTGAACTAGAGAGAACTTTTTCAATGGAATAAGTCCAAATGTCCAAAACACACATGAAAAAATGCTCACCATCCCTAACCATAAAGGAAATGCAAATCAAAACCACACTAAGACCACCTCACTGCTGTTTGAATTGCTACCATCATAACACCACCAACAACAAATGTTGGCAAGGATGCAGGGAAAAACCCTCATACACTGCTGGTGGGAATGGAAGCTAGTACAACCACTTTGGAAAACGAAATGGAGGTTTCCTAAAAAGCTAAACATAGATCTGCCATACGATTCAGCAATATCACTCCTAGGGATATACCCAAAGGAATGTGACTTCAGTTAGTACAAAGGCACCTGTACACCCATGTTTATTTCAGCATTATTCACAATAGCCAAGCTAGGGAAATAGCCAAGATGCCCCACTACTGACGAATGGGTTAAAAAAAAGTGGTATTTATACACAGTGGAATTTTATTCAGCCACAAAGAAGAATGAAATTTTGTCATTCAGAAGTAAATGGATGGAACTGGAGAACATCATCTTAAGTGAAGTTAGTCAGGCTCAGAAGATCAAAAATCATGTTATCCCTCGTGTGCAGATTATAGACCTAAAACATATGCAAAATATTATTGAATGTGAGTCACACATTAATGAGAGACCATGGCACAGGAGGAATAGGGAAAGGAAACCTAAAACTTGAATGTGGTTTATGTGCTCACTGTATAGAAGGGAATATAGTAATGATAAACTGACAGAGGCCACTATGGAAAGAGGCTAGAAAGTAGTGAAGAGGTCTGCTAGAGATGAACCAATATGGGTTTTAATATACATATGCATGTTAACAACACTAGGAATCTCTCCGAATTGCTATCTGTATCACAAACTAGCAAAAATGCTATGCTTCTCTTATTATCTCTTATGTTTTCTCTTCAACAAAGTCAGAGGACAAGAAGGCAGAACAGGTTTTGCCTGGAAGGCAGGGAGCAGTGGCCCAAATAATGTATATACATGTAAGTAAATGTAGAAATGATAAAATAAAAATAAAAGGACATTCTAACATGAAGATATAATAATTATAAAAACTAACCAAAATATAGCTTGAATTCTTATTAAGCAAAAACGGTCAGAGCTAAAGGTGAATTTTACAAATCCAAAATCATTGTGAGATGTCACCTAAATCTATAAAAATTAACATATGAAACCCATAAAAATTAGAAGAGCTATAGAACTTTTGAGTGTCAAAGTAAGTTCCATCTAATTGCTCAGCTAAAAAAACTCTTTTCCCAGTTAATGGACAATATAGTCTTTTCAACACTTAATGTTTTCCAAAATTGACTGCCATGTAGTTCACAAAGTATGCATCAACAACTACAAAACTACTGATGTTAATTAGACTACAGTCTCTAAACCCAATTAAAAGAAATAAGTAATCAATGGTTAAAAAAAATTTTTAAAACTCATGTTTGTGCACTAAGATTAGCAGTCCTAAGTAACTCATGGGATAAAGGAGGAATAACATTGGAAATGACAAAACATTTAGAACTGACAACTGTAGCATTACATATTTAAAGGAGAGCTAGGATAGTGGATTTAAGATAGAGATCACCAGAATCTTGGAAGAGCTACTTCTAAGAGCAACTGAAAGTGGCAAGCCCCAGCCCAAAGACAGCTGCCCTGGGGAGATAAAGAACCATGGCAAGAAGAATGAAAAGAGCCTCCCCACACTCCTGTGGGGGGGCACCCAGTTTCCAGACCCCACTGCTCCAGACACTCCTCAACTTAAGAGCAGCCTTTTACTTTCTCTTCTTGGCACATAAACCTTTCTTGTTTTTAACTTGCCGGAGTTTTTTCATCATTAATTGGTTAATGCCTTAGAAAACAAGAACCTACACTGGCCAAGCACAGTGCACCCTGGCATCAATATAAATTTTCAGGATGTTCCTAAATAGTGAATATAAACTTTAAGCCTTGAAATATACTTACTATAAAATGAGAGTGTTGAAAATAATGGTATTCAAATTAAGATACTGAAAGAAAAGTGAACTTAAAGAAAGTAAGAGGAAATAAATATTATAGCTAAGAACAGAGAATAATGAAATAGAAAATGAAGATACAAAAGAGAAGATTTACAAATTAAGAATGTACTAAGAATTAATTAAGAAATATTAAAACTATTAGAAGAGAATAATACAAGCCTTGTGAAATAATTTATAATTAAATTAAATTGAAAACTTCCACAGAAATACAAAACTGACATAAAGACACAGAAAACTGGAAAATAACCTAGACTAAAGAAAATTAATGATTAAATGATTAAACATTAATCAAAAGTCTTTCTTACAACCTACAGAGTATAAGAAAACATTTGAAAATCATATTTATAATATGATACTATGATAATAGTATCCAGAATACATAAAGAGCTTTTACAAATAAATATCAAAAGATGTACAACTGAATTTAAAAATGGAAACAAGATTAAATCAATAGAAGATATAAAAATGGCTGAGAATCACATGAAGAAGGGGTTCAGCACCACCTGTCATTAAGGAAATGCAAATCAGAACCAAGTATGATACTACCACATAACCCACAAGAAGACTTCAGTCAAAAAAATGAAAAATAAGTGCTGGCAGAGATGTGCAGAAATTGAAGCCCTCACATTTTGCTTATGGAAATGTATAGTGGTATTGTTGCTGTGGAAAATAGTTTGGCTATTCCTCAAAATGTTAAACAGAATTACCATAAGCCCCAGCAATTCCACTACTAGGCATACAGCAAAGAAACGAAAATATATGTCTACCCAGAAATTTTTGCATAATTATAGTAGCAGCATTATTCATGACAACCTGAAGGTAAAAACAATCCAAATTTCCATGCTGGATAAATTGACTAAGCAAATTGAGTTATATACAAACAATATGCAGCCATCAAATCAACTTGGTAAAACCTCTAAAACATTATGTTAAGTGAGAGAAACCAGAAGCAAAAGGTCACATATTACATGGTTCTTTTCAAGTGACATGTCAAGAATAAGCACATCCATAAAGACAGAGGCAGATTAGAGGTCACCAAGAGATGTGAGGAAAGGCTAATGAGGAGCAATTATTTAATAGATGTAGGGTGGTTTTGTGGAGAGTGGAAAAAGGAGTTTTGAAAATGAAGTGAAGTAGTAGTTCCACAGCCTTGTGACTATACTAAAAAGAATGGAATCACACCCTAAGTGCAAGTGAATTATATACCTTCAAATGGTTGATTGTATATGATGTGATTTTTCACCTCAAAAGATAAAAGGGAAAAAAAAGTACCTTCCTCACATAACACTAGACAAAGTAATTCAATAAAGAAAAGATTATTACATTCAATATAGCAGCTTATAAAAACCTGCATCATAACTATAAGAATACCTTCAAAAGGTTCATCAATCAACCTGACACATGCAGGAAAGAACTGATGACTTAAAAGATAGAGCAATAAAAATTACCCATACAAAACCAGAAATTTCTAAAGAGAAAAATTTGAAAGGAATGGGGTGGAGTAAAACATCCCTAGAGTTGTGACGCAAATGAAAAAGTCTGAACAAGTGTAATTTAAATGCCACAGAGAGAGCAAAAAAGAAATACTGAAGATAATATCCTGAAATTATTCCAAAAGTATTTCTAGCCACCAAACTACACATTCAAGAACCTTCAGAAAAAAAAGAGATTTTTTTAAAAGAAATTGGCACAACATAATTATGGCTGAAAATGTGGAAAGAAGTCAAAAAAGAATTGCATATTGAAAAATCCTAACTCAAATTACAATAGCCTTCTCACAAAAAGTTTTGCAAACCAGAAAGAATGGAATGACACCCTTATCACACAAAAGAGAAAAACTGTCAACAATGAATTTTATGCCTTGAAAAAGCATCAGTAACTTATAATTACAAACTTTTGGTCTTCAAAGTACAGAGTTCAGACTTAGAAACAGCTTAAGTTATAGAATGGGAGAAAATATTTGCAAATTCCATATATGATAAAGGGCTTATTTCCGTTATATATTTCTGTATTATGTAATGTACCTAAAACTCAGTTTTAAGAAATTAAAAAAACAATAGAAGAAATGTGCAAAACAGTCACAGGTTTGTTTTAGCAAATAGGCACATGAAACTATACCCATAGTTATTTGGAAAATGAAAACCACAATGGTATACCACTATATCCATAAAAATGGCTGTTAAAAATTTTAACTTAGCAATACTAATGCTGGCAAGGATTTTGTTATTGCGATGCAAAATCATGTAATCATTAAAAAACGTTTCATAAAAAGTTCCCTTAAAAGTTAAATGTACAACACAACTACCTTATATTCACTAGATAATTTTATTAATAATCACCAACAACTTGAAATAACCCAAATGTCCCTCAACTGAGGAATGGGTAAAAAACTATGATATAGCCACACAACAGAATGTTCCACAGCTGAAACATTTCACAAGATACACACAACATGTACAGTTTTAGCATAGAGCTCATGTGGTTTGAAAAATGAGTACACAAAAACTATTAAGATATAAAATAACTATATTACCACTACCTCCCAAACCCCTCATGCTCAACCTTGTGCTCTGCCCCTGGAAACCACTAATTTGTTTTCTATTACTGTAGTTTAGTTTTCTCTTGGCAGGAATGTCATATAAATAGAATCAAACAGCATATAGCCTTTTGAGCATGGTTTAAAGATATTTAAGATTCACTCACCTTTTAACAGCATGGACTGCTTCTGTTTTTAAAATATTTGATTAGTGTATATTAATAAAGTGAGGGACTTTGTTGGCCATTTAAAAAAAAATTTGAAACTCTCTCTTGTCTTGGTTTCCATGATACATGTTTTCCATTCATCACTTTGGTACTTCTGCTTTGCAAGAACATCTTTCGCTACAAAACTTTTATAGTTTGACTTTCTAAAGATTAATCTTAAACCTATTTATTTCATACCTACCCTCTTCCATCAGAATTATGATGATCACTTCCATGATTTTAAATGCCAATATGCCTTATTTTATAAGCTAATAAATCATAAATGTATATCTCTATACCAGAAGTTTCCACTAAATCACATATCTATTTAATTCCATTGTGTGATCCAATTTCCTGTTTGAGAGCTACATTTGAATACCTCAAGGGCATATAACTGAACACCTCTGTCATCAGTTGGGTACCCTGGAAGCAGACACTGAAGTAGAGTTTAGTGTTCAAGCTACTTATTAAAGGTTGTGTTTGGGGTTAACACCAGAAGTAGACAGAAGGATAAGTCAAACTGTGGTGCAGGCTCAATAATGACTTGGTCATGCCTACAGGAAACTCTAGTACTAAGATGCCCTTCAGTGATGACTCTATTGGAGTGAGAGAAGTAGGACTTTTTTACATACACATCCATCAGTCTTGAATGTGGACCACTCCAGGAAGGGGCATAAATTTTAGCACAGTGTTTTTGGCAGATGAATTACTTCTATAGAGGTTGACAGGTGAAGGATGTTTTCTGGAAACTCTGTCAGCAACTGGAGCAATATGCAGCTGGAAACTGTCAGCAACTGGAGCAAAAAGCAACTGGAGCTTTCTTGAAGAAAGATCTATGTCTCATATCAACTACCCACCATAGTAAACACTTTGTGTTTCTCAGATCTACTTCATATATGTTCTTGGAGCAACTTTTCCAGGTTTACAGTAGAAAAGCCAATGAATTCTCTTCTTGGGGAAAACCTAGAAAGGAAGGGTACTAAGATGAATGACAGCCTCTACCATGACAACTGGTTCAGGACTACAAATATACTCCTTACCTCCCTACTATTCTATCAATTCTAGATTCCTCTTATCATTATCTAGCAGCTCTCCACGGTTGGTTTGCCTCATCACATGACCCAGACCCTCAAACTAAGAGATCTGAGTCTAAGGTTCACAAGTCTTTCAAAAACAAGGGATTTTTAGAATGCACTCATCCATTTACCTTCAAATTAGGCAAGGGAGTACATAGAGATAGCCAAGTTGTTCACCTCATTGCCAAACATATTTACCCACAAAACACTTCTGTCATCAAAAGTGAGATATTTCCCTCACACCAACAATTTTCCAACTTTCTGGATACTAGCTGCTTGTCTTACAACTTAATTCAGTTCTAACACTAACTTCCAGAAGTTAGCATCAGATTGTAGGACGTCTCAATGTACAGGAACACACCCACTTCAGATGCCACTTGCAAGTCCCAGACCACTTTTTCTGACTATCAAACTATAAATTCAAAAGGCTCCTACACCCCCTTTCTCATGTTGAATAATTTGCTAGAATGGCTGGCAGAGTTCAGCAAAACAATTTACTTACTACCGCTAGTTTATTATATAAAAATACAACTCAGGAACAGCAAATGAAAGAGGACAAGGTATGTGGAAAGGTGTGCAGTGCTTTCGTGCCTTCTCTCTTGTACTGACCAGCACCTCCATGTGTTCGCCAATTAGTTAGCTTTCCAAACCTTGGGGTGAGGGTTATGGAGGTGTCATTATATAGGCAAGATTGATTAAATAATTGACTATCAGTGATTGGCTCAACCTCAATCCCTTCTCCTCTCTCTGGAAGTCTGGGATGGGATTGAAGTTCCAAACTTCTAATCAAGCCTTGGTCTTTCTGATGATCAATTCCCATCCTGAAAGCTATTTAAGGACCTGCCTGCCTTCAGTCATCGTATTAGCATACAAAAAGACACTCATAACTCCAGAGTTTCCAAAGGTCTTAAAAGCTTTTGGTCAGGAATTAAGGACTAAGACCAAACATAACAAAGATGCTCCTATCACAGCTATCATTTGGGAAATTTCAAGAATTTTAGGAACTCTGGCCAGGAATCAGAGACTAGGACCAAATGTATATATTTCCTACTTATCAAATATATTCTTGACTGCATTAATTGTATAAAAACAACTCTTCCTCCTCATGATAATCAGGATGGATTGATTATACTTAGGAGATTCCTTGTAGTGAGTTTTCACCTTCTCCTGGGGTCCTTCCCAAGGTATTAAGTTCTCTGTTCTATGACAGTACTCACAAATCAGTAACTATTATCTTTTCTGGCCTCCATTGGTCATTTTTATTTTTGGCAGTACTGGAGTTTGTACTCAGGATCTTGTGTTCTCTAGGCAGGAGCTCTAACACTTGAGTCACACCCCTACCCCTAGTTGATTATTCTCATGTGTTCTCTCCCAGTTCGTGCAGGTAAATGGTGACTGAATTGTACAACTCCTTTGGAGTTATACTCCATTTCTTACCCTATTTAGACCAGCCTGTCATCAGGTGGGCTTTGTCATATCCAATTATGGATCAAATAGGTAGGAAGGAATATGGCTACAGAGGGCACATTCTGGATTTAAGTAGAGAATCTTCTGCTTTATCTCAAATCTCAAGCTACATAAGATTTCTAACTCTTTATAAGGAATGGTGGGACAGTTCTGCAGGCCAAAGGGGTTCATGGAAATGTGAGACTCAAGATTTTCAGAGGCAAAAAGGCACATACTCCTCCCAATACATTAATATTTGATTCTTTCTTCACCAGAGTTCTGACTGGTAGAGCAAACCTACCTTGACTAGAAAGATTAGAATTAATTCCTTGGGGCTCAGCCAATTTTGCTGTCAGTCAGGTTTTCCGTTTTCTCCATTCTATTTTCATAAGGAAACCCTCTAAGTCACTCTGAATGTTTTTGTTAGCTTTGATTAGAGCACCAATTGAGCTTAGAGTTAGCCACTCAATTATATTTATTTTATGTTCTTTTTTCCCATATTTCTCAAATTCCTGAAATATGAAACCATTCCCTTTACTGCTATATATCTTAATGCACCAGTAAAACTTCATACAAGTGAATGGTTGTACCAGAATTTTCTGTATTCCACCTACCACCAGTAATGGAGTTGTCATTGCCAGACAGGTGGCAAGTGACCTAGTTCCAAACCCCATCTTAGCACTTGCTTTTTTGAAGCACTCCAGGTATCAAATTTTAGCACACAGGATATTTACCAAAGAAAGCTCTTAGGATCATTCATTACCTGTGGAAAGAAGAAGTGAGAAGGGAAAAAAGTACCAACAATAGTGCAGGCTAGGGGAGAGGGAGGGGGTGGGGGCAGGAGGGAGAAATGACCTAAACAATGTATGCACATGTGAATAAATGAATCATTTTTAAAAAATAGTGCAGGCTAAGCTACGAGGATCCCTGGAACTAAATGCACTTTCAGATTGCCTTCATTGGAACAAGTTGGGCAGGCCATTGTTAGTCATTAGATGTGCTTACTCCCTAACCAGAAGGCAGTGGCGGCATTATGTGAAGTGGTTTTCTAAGGTCTTCCATAAAAGGGAAGATGCTGAAGCCTATCTGCTGATAGCATTCCACACCTCAAACAATAGCTCTTCATTTCTGAGGTCTGCCTTGGAAAGGCAGGATTCGTAATGTAAGTTTTACCTACATTTCTGATATCAATCTGGGTAATGAATCTCAGTTTCCACTATGATGTCCCAAATGAAACACTTGAAATTAATCCACACCATCCTCCCCAAAATATGATCCTTCTCCAGTCTTCCCCATTTCAAGAATCCCCACTAGTTACCAAATTGGAAACCTAGAAGTCCTTTCTAGTATCTCCTTTGTTCTCTTCTTCCTATAATCTCTTTTTGCCATCCATAATATAGATTAGTATTAAGTCCAGCCATTTTCATCTCCAAACTATTGCTCATATTTGAGCCTACTTATCTCTATAGCCACTGCCACCACCCATGTTTCTAAGCTACAACTATCCCTTATCTGTACAAAACCTAAAACAATCTTGTTAGTCTCCTGTATCCTGTCTTGTTTTTTTTTAATTTCCAATCCAGTCTTCACATATAAGCCAGTATAAACTTTGTGAAGTATGAATTGGATCCTCAGAACCTCCAGCTTCCTCTTGGATTTAGAATTAAATATAAATTCTTTCACATCTCCCACAGGCTTTGAATGATTAGAACCCTCTCCAATCTCATCACAGGCCCTTCTGTCTATCACTCACCACTCTTTAGCCATGGTGAAATTCCTTCAGTTCCTGGAAGCTGCTAAGCATTTTCCTGCCATAAGTAAAATGTTCTCCATTTTCTTTTAACCACTTGTTTTGATCTAATGATTTCTTTTTCATTCTCCAGGTAGCAATCTAAAATTACTTTCTCAGAGAGATTTGCCCTGATTGCAGTGACCTTTTCTCCTTTGCCATGGTTTCTCATATCTTTAATATTTCTTGAGAGTAATAGAAATTACCATGATGTAGGTTAAATCCACATTATGAATCTTGCCTCCCTAAAATATCAGAACTTAAGTTTCTAGCTCCATTGCAGTTGGAGTACAGTCATGATTTCCAGGATTTGACAGTCAGTTGCCCCAGAGTGACCCTTCCACTGAGAAGGCCCAACATGAAGAACTAGTCTCACCAGTACTCATCTTTCCAGAAGCTAGTGACAAACGTGATGAACTGTCTTGAGAAGTAATGGTGGAGATACTGAAAGATAACCCAAGTTTCACTGGTAGGGTTGGTTTTGTGAAAGCTGTAGTTTTGGAGTCACATGGTAGTGGCTATGTCCTTTTTCCTTTTGCTGAAGTAGCCCCCACGGTATGGTTGCACATTGTTCCTAGCTCCCTAATTTTCCCAGAGATTCTATGAGTCTTTTGGGGAGGGGGTTGGAGGCCTGTACCATTTTTTGACAGTACTGGGATTTGAACTCAGGGCCTAACATTTGCTAGGCAGGTACTCTTACCATTTGAGCCATT
Organism: Castor canadensis; assembly: GCF_047511655.1. Classification (NCBI taxonomy): domain Eukaryota; kingdom Metazoa; phylum Chordata; class Mammalia; order Rodentia; family Castoridae; genus Castor; species Castor canadensis. Next base: position 48,625,813 of record NC_133390.1, read on the forward strand.
CTGCCAGCCCTTTTATGTGATAGGTTTTTTTTGAGACAGGATCTCTCAATTTGTCCAGGGCTGGCTTTGAACTGTGATCCTCTTGATCTCTGCCTGATGAGTGGCTACAATTATAGGTCTGAGCCAACGGCACCAGGGTATATACTTAGGGTCTCATGCTTTCTAGGTAAGCACTATACCACTTAAGCAACACCTCCAGCCCTGTGACTCATCTTTTCTATGTTAACAAATTTATTTTCTATTAGAACTAATCATGATGGAGTCCATTATTTATAATTAAATCCTAACATTTGTAATCTCTCATCTAAGGCATATTCATTCTGCTACACTATCTTAAATCTCTTGTTTCCTTCATTGTATTAGTTCAACTTCTAAATGTATGTATCTATGTGTGTCTTGTGTATCTCTGTGTGTACATGTATGTAATCTATCTTCTTTACTAGATTATATACTTCTTGAGAGCAGGATTTCATTTGACACTGCATAACAAAGTTATTCATTTGACAAAATTTATGGAATTGCTTCTATGTGGCAGATACTGACATAGGCACTAAGAATACAGCATCAACAAGATACAGCTCCTCCTCTCAAATGCTACTGGCTTAGTTGAAAAGACAGACAAAAATACATTTTTATCACTACATCTGTTTTTGATGTAGTGATAAAAATTGTCAAGGGTTCTGTGACATTCACCAAGGAGGGGCATCTAATGCAATCTGTGTGGAGAAGGAGGAGGTGACTAAAAAATAAGGTAAAAACAGAAGAAAGGAGAAATAGGGAAAAATTCAAGGAAAAATTCCTAGAAAACACAATGTTAACATGATGAGCAGAAGTTTGGTAGGTGAAAGGAGGGGAAAAGGTGATGGCTTTAGAAAAGAAGATTCCATGCAAAGGCAAAAGTTCCCACAGTGGTGAGCATATGATGGAGAGAAGGGCCATTCTCACAAGAGAGAGACAGGAGAAAAGTAGCAGACTGGGGAGGGGAGGAGATAAAGGCCAGATCAGAGTTGGACTTTTGCTCCACAGGAGAGTCCTAAAATCATGCCTGCATGTGGAAAATGCTTGGAAGGGAATGTAAAAAATAAAACCAAAGCAAGAGATTAGTTTGAGTGATTTTGTTTTATTTTTTTATTTCCTTCATAGCCATTCAAACATTCCATGGGCCATTATTTCATCAATTAACTAAAGTTTGTAAAAATCTCTTTCCAACTGTCTTCAAGACACACTGGGCCTTGTATCTAGCATGCATTTCTCAGTGCTGCTATTTCATTTATGTGATAATAATTAGAATCTGTTGCTATGGTTTGAGTGTGCCCTCCAAAGGTTCGTGTTTTGAAATGCCTTCCCATTGAGAGGTATTAAGAGGGTAGAAAAACTTAATCTGACAATGATGTTCAGAGACAGGACCTTTGGGAGGTGATTAGGAATAGATATGGTTACCAAATGGATCTACCATAATTGAATATTGGTGGCTTTATAAGAAGAGAGAAAGAGTCAAGAAAACATATAAATGTGTCCCCTTTCTCTTGCCATGTGATACCTGGCACCATCTTGGGATTGACCTATCACCAGATGGGTCCTTGATAGAACTGTGAGGTAAAATAAATCTCATTTCTTTATAAGTTATCCATCCTTGGAATTTCATTATAGTAATAGAAAATGGGCTAACATGCATGAACACTTGTTTTTGTGTTTCTTTTATTTCTCCATATAGATTACATTTCTCAAATAGGCACTGTCTGTTATCTCTCTTCAGATCCCTATCATTTTAAACACCTCAACAAGTGTGCAAGGTCTGAGGATATGGCTCAGTGGTAGAGTGTATGCCTAGCATGTGTGAGGCCCTGGGTTCCATCTCCAAGACCACAAAAAAAAAAAAGTATACAGCAGCTTTTGATGCTTATAGAAGGAAAACCTATGATCATAATTAGGAAACTTGAATATAAACTATTTCCTTTTCTCTGATTGTTCATGTATAATATTCATGTAAGAGGTTCAAAATATTTCACTGCAATTTGTGCTACTCTGTGACCTAAACCTACCAAGAATTTTTAGAATAAATTACTAGCCAGGTGATGATACACATCAGTTCATATCTCACTTTCACAAATGATGAAGCAGGACTCAAAAACTGAAATAATCAAACCAATCACCATTCCTAATCCTACCAGGATTCACCTAAATATCCTCTCTAGTACTCCAACAAACGACTTGCTTAAGTAATTTTTAGCTTCTTAATTCTCAATAAAAATATCTTTAGAGTCTTGACTTTAGGGTCTCGGTTTACTACTCTAGGGTGAAGGAGTTTTCTCACAAGATCCTTAGCAGTAGTATGCAAATGGGGAAAAAGGGAAAACAGTAAAATGAAAAAAAATCATTGCTTGGTTAAGTGAACAAATAACTTACCACCCTCTACTCATTCTTCACTCTATATGAAATTTGAATCAAAATGTTGAAATGCAGATAAATGAACCAGCTTATGTGACCATACCAACAACAATGCCATACATAGGCTGACTCTTCATGGATAGTATCTTTCTAACTCATCTCTATCTCTGCTTCTCAGAGACACATGGGCCTGTTCTGCTTCCCATGGGTTAATTACCAAGGAAGCATTTTTTTGTCTGTGGTCTAGACACAGAAATATCCAGATATTGTTTGCCTTGAAAGGCAGCCATCCTGCTGAATGCACTTGATCACCAATTCCCATGTTTTTCTAAGGCCAGATGGGGCTAAATACAATTTCTGAAGATTTTCCTCCCTCTTTTTTTTAACCGATCAGCAGCTTGTTTGTTTTCAACTGAAGATGCTGCCAGGCAAACAGAGGGAAGAAAAGGAGAATTCCTTAATTCTTAAGGTGGGGAACCTAGAGAATGATGGATTTGCTGTTGCCAAGAGGAAATAAACCTTGGACCTAACAAATAAGTGTGGAATAAAAGGTCATTCAATAATATATAATTTCAGTAGTATGAGTACATAGTAGAGATTTTGAGAATAGTAAGTTAATTTTTTTCAGCTGAAATCTGAAGGTCTGTGTTTGTATAAGAGAGAAAGAGAAAAACAAACACATTGCCAATAAGTCACCTAACTTATTTGAGTGCCTCATTTGTAAACTAAAAGATTTAGATGGTTTGTAACCAAGGTCCTTTCATCTCTAAAGTTCCTTGACCTGTGATTGTCTTCCATTCTACCTAGGGAAAAACACTATTTCCCCTTTGTTCTCTCCCCACCTTCCCACCGCTCTGTTTAGAGAAACTTTTGTAGGAGTTACATAAGAAGTAGGAGTGAAGACAGCTGCTCTGAGAACATGATAAACAGCCTCAGTGTCTTGTGTGTACCTTCCTAGTAGAGGCCAAGAAACTCCATAAAGACACGGGGAGGATTAACTGGTACTTGGGCCCAGTGAAACTGGCACAGGGATCAAGCACATGTGAGCCACATGAGGTTACTCTGAGGCATTTCCCTTCTGAGAGGGCTTGGTCTTCCCTCTCCCATCACAGACTCCAATTCCTGAGTCCCAGAGGCCCCCAGTGCAACCACGACGATCAGCACTGCCAGGGACAGTGGTAAGTAGCAGGAGCCGAGCCCTGACTGTATCAGGAATCACTCCAACTCTTAATGACTAGGGCAACTTGCTTGGCCACCAGCACTGTTTTCTCCCAACTTTGCTAAAATAGCCAGTGGTGACATTTCCATTCCAGGCCAGGGACTGTGAAAAATGTGTTTAAAAAATGTAAAAGAGTCAATATGATTAATGTTCTCTAAAACTGAATTTTTTAAAGTATCAAAATACCATTAAAGTAGCCGGAGAGACCGATAACTTTTGGTAGCTCAGGGCTAAAGGGGCACACTACCAAGCCCCCAGCTGACAGGAGGCTAAACGTCACTCAGATTGATAAGCTGCTTGAGAATAATGAAGGCCAGATGGGCAAATGACAGGACCATTGTGTCTCACAGGCAAACCCCCTCACCAGAGGCATGCAGCACCCTCTGCAGAGATGCCGAGGCAAGGCCTCTCATTTCTTTTTGAAATGCATGTTCCAACAGTATTAGACACACTCTGGAAGCAACTACACATTTCTGAATGATGAGTTCTGAGGTGAAGACTTGTCAGTAGTATGGTAATATGGATAAAAGAAAAATATTATATTTGGTGGTAGATTTCTGGCTCTTAAAAAGACACTGAAAAATTTAGTTTGACTGTAGATGATGTGAACTATCAGGGTATTGTGTGTAATCCATTGTCATAAAGAAAATCAGCCAGACTTCACTTTTTGTTTTCTTCTCATGCATGTCGGATACCACACTGAAGCATATCAAAATAGGAAGTTAAGTCTCAGGACAGATTTTTAATGCAAGACTCCTTATACCAGATTGCTTTCTTCCAACATCTGGGCCCACAATTTTCAGTCTTCTCTACCCATCAAAAAATAAAACCTCTCAGTATCTAAACATACTTTAATTCTATTCCATTGTATTAACACCATTAAAGTTTTTGAAGAAACTGGTCACTTTTGGTCACTCTATCGGTGCATCATGAAGACATGCATTACTCAAGTCTCTACATGAAATGAGTCACACTAGAATAATAAAGGCTGAATTGGCAAAAAATAGGAATATTGCCTCTCGCAGGCTGAACCACTTGCTAGAGGAGTACAGTGCGCTCTGGGGAGGTGTCCCTTTTGGGCTCTTATTTCTTTCTGAAAGGCATTGTTCAGCAGTATACACAGCCACACATTCCTGAATGATGAGCTCTTAGAAGAAGTTTTATGGGTAGAAAAGCACTGTACAGAACTCCATTTTGTGATAATGCCACAATTTACTGAACCATTCTGCTCAGTTTTTTACTGTTGTGAACAGTGTTACTAAGATCATGTAGTACATGCCTCTTGACAAAGCTATGTATGCAGTTCCACTGGGTTCATACCTAGGCATGATATCGCTTTGTGGGTATTGCCATATGGTTTTCCAATGTTATGGGAACAATTTAAACTCCCATCAGCACAGCCTCACAGCCAACAATTTCAATAGTCTCTATGCTTCTTGTTAGTACTTGGTATTGTCACATGGTGGGTTTTTGCTTGCACTTTCCTACTGCCAATTAGATTGGAAACTTTTCATAAGTTTATTGGACATTTGAATATCTTCTTTTGTAAACGATTCCAGACTTGTTTATTTTTTTTTATTGTGTTCCTGAGGTTTGAACTCAGGGCCTATACCTTGAGCCACTCCAGCAGCCCTTTTTTGTGAAGGGTTTTTTTCAAGATAGGGTCTTGCAAACTATTTGCTTGGGCTGTTTTCAAACCGTGATCCTCCTGATCTCTGCCTCCTGTGTAGCTAGGATTACAGGTGTGAGCCACCAGCTTGCAGCAAACAACACCTTTCACTTCTGGTGTGGAATCTTTTCTTTTTTGGTGGTACTGGAGTTTGAACTCAGTGCCTCACACTTACTATACAGGTGCTCTACAACTTGAGCCACTCCATCAGCTCAAGATTTGTTTATTTTCTTTTGAATTACTGGCTTTTCAGAGTTGATTTCTAGAATTTCTTTTTGTATTCTGTACACATGTATTTTAAGATTCTTGAAGTTCTTAATTTGATAAAAACTGAATTTTGTTTCATAATACTTTTATGTACTGTTTTAAGGTCTTTGCCTGATCCGGTATCATAAATATGATCATCTAACTTTTCCTCTAAAACCTTTATTGTTTTGCCTTTTCACATTTAGATCTGCAATCCATCTGAATTCAATTATTTTCTGTGTGACATAAGGTAGAGGTCAAATAGGCATTTTTCAAATGGGTATCCAATATTTCACATTGCCATCATTAATTGAAAAGACCATTCTTCTTGCACACCCATGTTTATTGTAGCACTATTCACAGTAGCCAAGTTATGGAAACAGCCAAGATGCCCCACTACTGACGAATGGATTAAGAAAATGTGGTATTTATACACAATGGAATTTTATGTAGCCATGAAGAAGAACAAAATGTTATCATTCGCTGGTAAATGGATGGAATTGGAGAACATCATTCTGAGTGAGGTTAGTCTGGCCCAAAAGACCAAAAATCGTACGTTCTCCCTCATATGCAGACATTAGATCAAGGGCAAACACAACAAGGAGATTGGACTTTGATCACATGATAAAGTGAGAGCACAGAAGAGAGGTATGAGGATAGGTAAGACACCTAAAAAACTAGATAGCATTTGTTGCCCTCAATGCAGAGAAACTAAAGCAGATACTTTAAAGCAACTGAGGCCAATAGGAGAAGGGGACCATGAACTAGGGAAAACGTTAGTTCAAGAAGAATTAACCTAGAAGGTAACACACATGCACAGGAAATCAATGCGAGTCAATTCCCTGTATAGCTATCCTTATCTCAACTAGCAAAAAACCCTTGGTCCTTCCTATTATTGCTTATATTCTCTCTTCAACAAAATTAGAGGTAAGGGCAAAATAGTTTCTGCTGAGTAGCTAGAGGGTAGGGGGGGGAGAGGGAGGGGGTGGGGGGGTAAAGGAGGGGATGGGGGATGGGGGGAGAAATGACCCAAACCTTGTATGCACATATGAATAAAATAAAAATTAAAAACAAAAAAGACCATTCTTCCTTCGCTGTACTATACTACACTGCCACTTTTTTCTTATTTTTGTCATAAGTTGGTTGACTGCATATGTGAGTCTGATCTGTTCTCTCTATTCTGTCCATATGGTCAATTTGTCTATCATTCTACTAATACCACAAATTATTATAATTTCATAATAAATTTTTGTATCTAGTAAAGTCAGTCTTCTTATACATTCTTTTCCAGGAATGCCTTGGATTTCCTTGCCTTCTTTTTTATTTAATAAAGAGCAAGCTCCTATTTTTTAATTAGAATTACACTAACTGAATAGAATAATTTAGGAAGAATTAGTATCAACATTGAGTCTTCCATCTATTTTCCACATTAATTAGATTCTTTTTAGTTTTTCTCAATAGCATTTTATAATTTGACTTTACAGGTATTTACATGCTTCATTGCATTTATTCCAAGGCCTATAATTTTATGCTATTATAAATGATGATACTTTATTTTTACTTTCATCTACTTCTTGTATATAGAAAATATGAAATTATGCATACTGTATTCAGTGATGTTACAAAATTATACACCTTGTATTGTGATGTTGCTAAAACTACTTGCAAACTATTTTTTGCCTATAGTCAATTGCTGTGATTACACTGAGTGATTTGTTAAACTACCCTTGTATACCTAAAATAGTCTTTTATTCATGTGTCATACATTTTCATGCATTGCTAAAGTTGTATTTGTTAATATTTCCTTAAGAATTTTGCATCAGTCTTCATGAAAACATTCAATTCATAATTTTTATTATTACATCTTTGTCAATTTTTAAATTAAATTAAAGAGACACTGTAGTGTGAATTTAAAAAAATAGTCAGTGGCTTTCTTTGGCCTCCAGTGCAACTCATTATTTTCCACAAAATCTGAACCATTTAGTCCTGTAAGTGGCAGCCTACTTGGAGGCTTAACTCTGTGATGGTGGCCACTGATGGCCTGGACTGGTTTCCCAGCATGAGGGTTGGAGGTGAGGGAGGGGAGGAACTTGGAAATCTGATTGTAATCTCCAATGAAGGCTTCTGTAATCCAGCCTCTCAAACTCCCAGTGCCCACTCACTTAACATGTGGCATTCTGCTTCTTTCAGGTTCCCATCAAGCCACAGTATGTTGTTCTCTGTATCAGCACCTTTGGGTTCCCACATCCAATGCTGTGTGGTGCCCTGAGTTTGCTAGCATTCTCCTGGGTCACTCCAGGCTGCAGAAATTTCCTACATGGACTTGTGACTAGTGGCCATGCTCAGCGGCTCCTCTGGATGCTATCCTTTTGTCTGGCAGGGATTTGTGTGAAATGGCAGCTATGGACCACTGACTTCCTACAGGCTGTCACCATCATCTTCTTTTGCCTATGGCCTTAGAGCCTATGCACAGGTCAGAGTCACATTGTTCATGATTCTGAGCACTGCTTGCAAGCTTCTAGGTGCTGATGGAATCAAATCTTAGGTGCCACCAACACTGACATTTTTAGCAGTTCTGCAGGGAATGTGGTATGGGAATAGCTGTCCAAAGAAGACTTGTCCATGTGGAGAAATTATGGGTGATGTCACTCAACAGCTATCTTCTCTCCTCACCTCTTCTTCCAACAGGTTAAAGAAGTCACCTTATTGTCTTCCAGTTTCCTTCATTTCTATTGAAAATTAGGTTTTATTTTTAGAGTTTTTCTCTTTGTATTAGCATATAATAGTTGTACACAGTGTTTTCATTATATTTCCATACATGCACATTATGTAATCTGGTCATATGAATCATCCCATTACTCTTTCTTGTCCTCCCTTCACCCTTGCTCTTTCTTTTGCTTTTAAATGTTAATGGGTATCATTATTTTATTTCCATACTTCATATGATGTACTTTGATCAAGTTTACCCTTTTTAAGGTATCGATTTTAAGTTTTTCTCTTCATATTTGGTTTTCAGAAGATTTTATGATATTCTTTGTATGATTTTCTGTGCTTATCTTCAACTTGGGATTCCCAGAGTTTCTTGAATCTCTCAGTTGACATTTTTCATCAGTATTGTTATGAGTCCTATTGTCTTTTTCCTTCTGTAACACCTATTATGTGTACTTTAGACCACTACATTGTTCTACTCATCCCTATTCACTTTTCCTTCTAATTATTTATATATTCTTAATTTGTGTGTATTTATTGAATTTTCTTTCAATTTTCTTATTTGATATACTTCTCTGTCCAACCTTCTCTTAAATCTACCATTCTTAATTTTGGAGACTGTATTTTTCAGTTTTAGATTGTACACTTACTTTTTAACAGGATATGGTTTTCTGCAGAAATTCCCCACACCTTCACCTATTCTTTCCATCTTTTTTCTTAATTTGCTCAACACCTTAAATATAGTTATTTTTAATGCCTGGGTCAGTACTTTGATATCCACATCATTTATTGTTCTGCTACTATTTTTCATCTTTTTTCTCCTGGTCATTAATAGTAATTCTTGCCTTTTGCATGTATAACAATATTTTATTGGGTGTAATGTACTAAGTATAAAAGAAACAAAGAGGATCTATATGATGTCACCTTTTACTAGACAGTGCCCCCTTTCCTTTCTTATGCAGTTAAGAGGCCGAGCATTCCATCCAATCAGGAATTGATCTGCATCAGGGCTGATTGCAGATTAAGTCTCAGTCCACATCAGTTTCAGTCTTTTTGGAAATGACCGTTTCAAATTTTTGATTGGGAGCCTAATTGGTCTCCTTCTCTTCAGCTCTGAAAGACTTCAGAATTTCCAGCTCTGCCATTCATAAATTTCCAGCTTAGCTTTTCAGCTTGCCACTCCAGACATCTCATAGTCTAACAAATGTCTTGATTTAGTCTAATGAAGTGCCTGAGGCAAGCCCATTGCCCGGGTATGTCTTAGATTTTACTTTGCCTTTTGGAAGCTTTTAGACTATCTTCCCAAGCCTCAACACTGCTCCAGCTTTCTAGAATTGAGCCAGTGTCACATGTGGCAAATTATCTGTGCATTTGAAAAAGCTCTGAAGGGTTCTAGACTCCTACACAGCTAAAGCAAATCAACTAACAAACAAAAACTTTGCTGGTTTATTTGTCTTCTTGGAAGTGATTTACTCTGTAGGGCATACTCTTAATAAATTAGATTTCCCAAAGAGAAAATTTTCCAGGATTCTGCAAAAATCCCTGGGGAAAAATTAGCTCACCTTAGAAGTTTTCTCTCTTCATCCTAGAGTCTATCTGTTTTTCCCATGGCTGGGGTTGGCTGTGCACAATTAATAGACTGACTAGCCTAGTATTTTTCTATATCTCTTATGTAATCCAGTATCCAAGCCTCTAGAAATTCAAATGCTAAGAAGTAATCATTTTGCATTACATCTGTAACCAGTAGAGATCAAAGTTTAATATGAACAGGACAAGGGTAAAGTAAACAAAATGTTTACAGATGCAAGAAGAAATAAGGTTAATCCTTTTTTCATCACCCTACAGCATTATATTCTGGTTATTGCCTATATTCAACTAAAACATCTTATTAACTTTTGCTCTTTTAATGAAAAATAGAGTACTATTATAGCTTCAGTCATATGGTTAGCCAACATTAGGGTTGCATACTCAAAGTTCCCAAGAACTATAGATTAAATGTAAATTTACAATAAACATAGTCTATAAAGCCTACATGAATGTTTATATGTTACACTTACAGAAAAAAGTATATATTCCTTAATTTTCTCTTAAAGCATCTAGCTACAAAGACTGAAATATTCCCAGATGGCTAAAGCATTCTAAAATGTGATCATTACCTTATACTTACTTTTTTTTCTGCAGTTCTTTATCACAACATATAATGTAATTGAGCACATTGTAAAAAGTTAAGACAATGAACCATTACCTTTGGTTCTTTAACTATCAAAACTAGCTTGTTCAGCACTTAGGGGTGTTGGCAATACTGAGATGGCATGGGAAAGAGAAAGAAATTGCATTACAGATCCATTCATTTTGAAAGCTTTCAGCACTGGGATACATAATGGAAAAATCTCAAAGACATTCCTGGTGTCTACATGTTTGTGATAATTACAAGAAAGTCAAGCACCAATCCAGCAAATGAATTACTCCAAATGCTTTGGAGTGGACCAGCTTCTCCAGTAGAGACCAATATTCTCTTGAAATTACTTAAAGATTAGGAAAGGAAGTTTGATGCTTTATGAAGGTAATTTTGATGATAGAAAAGAACCATAGTACTTTTCCTATTTGTGGATAATGTAGGCATTTAGCAAATAACAATGTTAGTCTTTTTCTTAATCATCCTATTTAAAGTATACCTGGGATACCCCACAAATCCTTGACTATTGCTTACAAAAATAAGCATGTACCATGGACAGGTACTTGTCTATATTTGTAATTAGCTTGTCACAAATACCCTGTATATGAGGTACTTTAACACACCTGGCATATGTATTAATTCATTTTCTGTTGCTGTAATAAAGTACCCAAGGCTGGTAAAGTATAAAGACAACAGGTTTTTTTTGCTCACAGTTTTGGAGGCTGAAAGTCTAAAGAGGATAGTCTTAGCTTTGATGAGGGCATCATGGCAGATGAAATCACAGTAGGAACACATTTGAGAAGAATAGAGCACACGGTAACACAGGCTTTCTCTTTTATAACCCCCTTATGAGAAAGAAACTGATCTCCATAAGAACTTCATCAATTCCATCCAAGGGCAGTGTCCTCAGTAACCTAATTACTTACCTCTAGGCCCAACCTACTAAAAGTTCTACACTGCCTGTTAGCATCACCACACTAAAGGCCAAATCCAACCATAGCGACACTGAGCATGCATAATGCTCTTTGTCACCTCTGTGCTTTAGCACAAGCTGACCTCTCTCTGTGCACGACAACCACCCAAAGCCAACTATCCAAGCCAAATCATGTCCACATGCATATCTCCAACGTTTTTCATCAAAGCTATGAGGACTGTTTGAGTACACCTGAGGATGAAGTTTGGCTGAAATCTCTGTTTTAACTTAGTATCTGTGTTGCAGTTTTCCTCTGCAATTGACTCTAAAGATTCAGGATAGAACTTTCAAATTTGAAATTTGAATAAGTAAGGACTGGACATAGAGATGTGCATTTATTCCTCCCAATTCAAGATAAACCGTGATTGACCCAAACCCAGCCACATTGGTTAAGTTCATTGCCTCATTTAATATTGTCTGTCACACCAAAAACTTAATTGGTTAGACTTAAGTTTTGTTCAGAATGTTCCCTGTCCTTTGACCTCTAGTTATTCCTCCTCCTTTCCACCTAGGTTGGAAATGTGGAGCTTGGATTTCTGGACAAGACAGTAAGAATGACAGTTTAGATAGTAGAAGAGAAAAAATATTTAATACTTATTAAATGGAGTAAGTTCAAATAAAATGAACCTGTCAAATTTTTATCATCTTTTGAATTAATAAGAATACAACATTAAAGGCCATTTCAATAGGTTCTATTAAATGTCTATCTGTATTTGATTCATGAATACCAATGCTTAACAGCCAATGATGTAAATATGTTGGTATACTCCAACACTTCTCATCACTAGCTCTGCTGTGCCGTTAAAGAAAAAAAGGTATTTTTTGTTAATATATTGTAAATGCTTCATTTTTAGAGTAGATGTATTTTATGCTAACATCTTTTAATCAGTTTGCACATTTTAACTATGGCTCTCTGTGCACATATTAGATGTGGCACTAGATTTTAAAGTGAATGTTATGGAAAATTATATTAATCTGTGATTATACCCAATTAAATAAAAACCAAAATGATATGCATATCCAGATTGTGATACAAATTCTAAAAGCCTCGGGGATAAAATATACTTGAGGAAACCATGGAATGAAGACATTATGGTACACAAGCCCACAGAAATAATTTAAATTACCTTTCAGGCATACACTTCCTTTCAAGGTCACTTGAGATAAACTATTTTCATAGCTGGGAGAGAAGGGACCAAACCAGATTCATTATCCCTTGCCAGGAAATAGCTCTGCAGATTCTGTTTGTGGCTATATCAGTTCTGTAACAGCTGGATATGTGGGTGGCACACATCAGGACTGCTGGTTTCGAAGGAGGAGTCTAGACCTCCTGAAATTTCACAAAGTTTCCTGACTCTGTGGGGAGTCTGGGTTCCTGGGGAGGTCACTTCCTCTCCTTTCCCTGTTCTGCTCAAAGAGCTGGAGCATTGGAATAAGGAGGTCTTTGCCTTTGCTTTTCTGCCTCTTGTTTTGTGCATTATAGTTTTTGTTTGTTTGTTTTAGTTCCTGAATAGTGATTCTAGTGGTGATTCTTCACTAAATGAAAAGAAGGAGAATTAAAGTCAGCAAGATGGCAAAAAAAGGACTTTCCAGTGCTCATCCCTTCACAGAAACATCAATTTGAACAACTTTCCATGCATGAAAATATCCTCATAAGTGCTAAAGTGAGAGAGTATAACACCTGGATATACCACAGGAATAAAAAAATCATTGAACAGAGTTGGAAAAACAGTTTCACGTGACCTGTGTCACCTTTCTCCTACCCAAGGCAGCAGGACACTGAGAGAAGCATCCTCTGTATAAAGTGAGAAGAGTGAAGTAAGCATAAAACTTTGCCTTAGACCTGATTATTGGTCCCACCCTAGTAAAATCCAGTGCCAGGAGGACCAAAACTCCATATTACTACCCACATGCCAAATCTACAGGCCTTTCCAAATGCCAGGCCAGACCACGGCCTCAATCTTCATGCATATTCATTACCCAGGCCCACTCCCGTGCCAACCTGGCCCCCACAGACTTTGCTTACAGGCTTTCCCCAGAACCAGACCATCCCCCAAAGACTCAGGCTCAAGACTTAGATATTCCAGACCCACTACAAAGCCAACCTGCCATAGCAACCCAGGCTTCAGATCTATCCCTCAACAGTTACAGTCTGCACTGACCCAGCTCCAGACTGCTCCTGAAGCCTCATGTGTGTCCCTGTGGCTCCTGTCACCAACCTGCCACCACAGGACTCAGGACTGCTCCTACAGATACAATTCTAGGCCTCCCCCAGCACCAATGCAACAATCACAGCTCCAGACTCAAATCTAGGACCTATGGACCAAACTTCCAGGCCCTCCCCAACAGCAAGCCAGCACCTACAAACTCCAACTCCAGGTCATGCACTCCCCCAGCCAACTTACCATGTGTCAGGCCAGCCTCCATAGCCCCAGCACTTGACCCCTGTAGCCTAAAGCTCTAGCAGACTCAAGTCCAATATTTGTTCCCAGTACACATCAACACCAAGGTGGCTCCCAGAGACCTAGGCTCTAGGACTATTCTTATGGATCCAAATTCCAGGCTAGCCTCTGCAGCCCAGCCCTCATGGACCCAACCTCTAGGCTGAGATCCACGGATCCTGGCTCCAAACTCTCCCAGCAGCTCCAGGTTCCAAGCTGGTCCTTGCATCGTCAGGCTCCAGTGGTTACAGCCTGTTCCAAAAGACCAAGGGTCCAGATACACAACAGTAGACCCTGAATTAGGCTGGACCCAAAGATCAGAGCTCCAGAATCATCTCTGAGACCCAGGACCCATGCCTACCCATATAGATTCATGCTTCATGCTTTCTCCACCACCACACCAACCTTTGTGGACTTAAGCATCATGCCAGTTCCAATGCCAGGCCATTGTCTATAGACTCATGCTCAAGTCACACTCCAGTACCAAGTCAACCCCTGCAGATACAGCTCCAAATTTGTCCTTATGGCTCACCACTGAGGACTCAGGTAAAAGGTCCATTTCAGCAGACTGTAGCATCAGGTCAATCCCTGTAGACCTAGGACCAAGACTTTCCCCCCATATACTCAATTTTCAGATTTTTCCTGTAAACCCAGACTGTAAGCCCAACTCCACGGATCCAGTCAATAGGGATTGTGAGGTCTATCCCAGTATATTCTTGGGTCGGGCTGATACCTGTGGACCCAGGATACAGAGTATATCACATGAATCCAGGGGTCAAGCATGCATACCTGCTAGTATTCAGAATGAGGCCTACCTGCCAAGGACTCCAGCAGCAATCCCTCTTGTGGATGAGACCAGACCACCTTCCCTGAGTCTCTGGATAAGCTGACTTGTGACAGACTTTCCTTACTAAAGCCATTATATAAAAATTGGCTACTTTTTCAAATGTACAACATATTAATGCATAGTCACAAGGATAATAAGCAATCAGGGAAGCATGATACAATTAAAGAAACAAAACAGCAGTAGCCAACCATAATAAAATCAAAATGTACAAACAACTTGACAATCCAAAATAATTATTTTAAGGGAGCTCAGTGAGCTACAGAGGGCACAAATAGACAACTAAATGAAATCTGGAACAACAGATGAACAAAATAAGAAGTTCAACAAAGAAAGCCATGAAAAAGAACTAAACAAAATCTGGAACTAAAATAACAATTGACAAGATATTAAATCAGCTCAACATAAGTGTCCATTACAAGATGAATAGAGAAAGAAAATACCGTAACATTTAATAATATTTAGCCTTAAGAAGGAAACCCTGTTATTTGTGACAATATGGACAAAACAAAAAGACACCATGCTAGGTGAAATAAGCTAAGCATAGAAAAAAAAAAAAAAACCTTCATGATTTCACTTATATGTTAAATCTAAGAAAATGAAGCTCATAGAGGCAGAGACCAGAAAGGTGGTTGCCAGGGTTGCCAGAGGATGAGGCTAAGAGTAGAGGAATGGGGAAATGTTGGTCCGAGATACAAAGTTTAAGTCAGACAGGATGAAATAGTTCTGGAGATCATTGTAAAGCATCATGAGCATGTATTATATACTTGAACATTGCTAACAGAACTTCAGTGTTTTCCCAATTTTAAAAAAAATGAGCATTTTGTGCTTGTGTGTTTGCTTAGCTGGAGTGAGCACATGCTTGGACACTTTGATCAAAGTAAATTGCCTTGTCAAGATTTTCAGTCTCTTGTGTGCCTGTTTTTGGCACTGGAGATTTATTAATTCCCACAATTTGGGGGTTCATCTGGGATATTACATTCAGTCCAGGAAAGGGGGGCCCCAAGCCCTTCTGCAGGGAGACGCTGCCTACTTGTGGCAGCCCCAAGGTTCAGTCAACAGTGACAACTTTCTGGATCTGTGAATAAACTTGGAATCCAGAATTTCTGGACAACACAGGTAAAAGAGCTCTGAAGTCAGGAATGGCAGAGACCATACTATCCTGGTGATCATGTATTGGTCAAGACCTGGAAAGGAAATAATCTTAAACCAGCTTGGGAAGGACCCTTCCTGGTCCTGCTGACCACAGAGACAGCTATCCAGATCATAGAGTGGGGGTGGACTCATCACACACAGTAGAAGCAGTGTTCACCAAATTTGGAGATTAACTGAAGCCCCTGTTCTACCCTAAGAGTATATGAAGAGGATCCCAGATGGTAACTAGAGGGAGGAAGCAGACAGCATGAGATCTGTAAATCAAAGATCTTGCTGAGATGCTGGAGCCACACTTGGCAGAAAAAAAGTGCCAATAATAAGCAAAACTCCAACACCCCAAGCCCCCAGCCCACACAAAGCTTCTACATGCCATGTTACGCTGAGAAACCAGGAGGGTTCCCGCACCACCAGACACCAGCTCCAAACCTGCTTGGGAGACGTGAAACAACAGGTGAGCAAATAAGCAGCATGCAGTACTCCCACAGCCACTCCTGGGATAAACTAGCATTTCCCCCTGGACAGACTGACCCCCACCCCACAAAAAAAACTGAATAATAAACAAGGAACTGAAAAGGACATGCAGGAGAGGGGGCAGGGTGCTTTGAGAGCACAAGAGAAGGAGAGAGGAGCAAGGAGCTGCTCTCCACTCAAACTTTCAGTAAACAGACACTGCAGAAGTAGCTGGCTGGCAAGCCTCTCCTCCTGAGAAAGGGAGAGGGGCAGCTCTCCACATGAACTGTCAGTAAACAAAGCCTGCAAAAGAAGCCACTGAGAGTAGGCGGCAGATGAGCCACTGCCTGAAATGGCAGAAAGCGGTTCACAAAGCTGTCTCCTGACCCAACCACCTGGCGAGACTAAGACAGAGCCACTGCTTAAAGACCAACACCAGGACTGGATGCTGAAGGACTAACACCAGAACTACTAAGACTGAAACTTCATTGTTCCTGAACCTGAAATTTTCTTTCTTTTTTTTTTTCTCTTTCTCTCTAAGTGTGTGTCTTGTTCACTGTTGGTTAGTTCACCATGTCTCCCTGCTGATTTCCTTGATTCTCTATTTTTTTTTCTTTCTTTCTTTCTTGGTTTCATTACTTTTACTACTGTAAGTTAGCTAATACTAAATTATACACAGAACAGGGATAGAAACAACAAGTAAAGGAATGGAAACCATTCTTCCCCCAAAAATAAATTAGTACAGGATTCAGATGGAAATGAATGAAATGGATACCCAGTTCCAGACCCCAACAAAACAAAGATAGACCATTCCAAGGAACTGAATGAACCCCACAGGAACACCATGAAAGAAGAAATCCTGCAAGAAATCACTGAGAATTTCATGGAGATGTTACTGCACAAGGTCAACCAAAATGTACAGGAAACACTCAAGAAATCTCAAGAAACCAAAAATAAAGAATATGAGAAGACACAAAAACAAATAAGTGAACATATAGGAGCCCTAAATAAATAGGAAAGTGAAACAGAGAACACCATAAATAGAGAGAGAAATGAATTAAGGATAAAAAAGAGAACATTAAAGAGGAAGTGACCCATGATATGGAAAATCTCAGAAAAAAGAATGAAACAGAAATACAAAACACAATGGAAGGCCACTCCAGCAGACTAGATCAAGCAGAAGACAGAATCTCAGAACTTGAAGATAAAATCGAAATTAAAGGAAAAACTGAAGAACTATTACTCAAACAACTCAAAACATGTGAAAGGAATATACAAGAACTCACTGACTCCATTAAAAAACCAAACCTGAGAATCATGGGCATTGAAGAAGGAGAAGAGGTGCAAGCAAAATGAATGCACAATATATTCAACAAAATAATAACAGAAAATTTCCCAAATCTAGAGAAAACTATGCCCATTCAGGTACAGAAAGCCTCTAGGACACCAAACAGATTTGACCAAAATAGAACTACCCCATGACATATTATCATTAAAACAACAAGCAAAAAGAATAAAGAGATAATATTGAAGGCTGTAAGAGAGAAAAAACAAATAACATACAAAAGTAAGCCCATCAAAATCATAGCAGACTTCTCAACAGAAACATTAAAAGCAAGAATAGCGTGGGGTGAGGTCTTCCAAGTACTGAATGAAAATAACTTCAACCCTAGGATACTCTACCCAACAAAACTATCATTCAAAATAGATGGAGCAATAAAAGTCTTCCATTATAAGCAGAAGCTAAAACAACACATGACCACTACAAAAGATTCTTCAAAGAACCCTGCACACAGAAAATGAAAGCATACAAAACCATGAGAAGAAGGCAGTACCAAACCACAGGAGAAGAAAAGGCAAGAAAGTAGAGAGTAACATTGGTTTAGCTGCACACAATCAAACCCCTAAACAACAAAGACAATTAAATGACTGGAATCACCACATACCTATCAATACTAACACTGAATGTTAACGGACTTAATTCCCCCATCAAAAGACACCATTTGGCAAACTGGATTAAAAAGGAAGATCCAACAATCTTTTGCTTACAGGAGACCCATCTCATTGACAAAACCAAGCACGGGTTAGGGTGAAAGGCTGGGAGAAGACTTACCAAGCCAATAGCCCCCAGAAACAGTCAGGAGTAGCAATACTTATCTCGGACAAAGTAGACTTCAAACCTACATTGATCAAACATGATAAAGAAGGACACCAAAAGGAAATAACAAATATCAACCTATATACACCCAAAGTTCATGCACCCAATTTCATCAAACGTACTCTGAAGGACCTAAAAACATATATAGACACCAACACAGTGGCAGTGGGAGACTTTAATACCCCCATATCACCAATAGATAGGTCATCCAAACAAAAAATCAATAAAAAAGTCCTAGCTCTAAATCACACCATCAATCAAATGGACCTAGCTGATGTCTGCACAATATACATTCTTCTCAGCAGCCCATGGAACCTTATCCTAAATTGATCATATCTTAGGGCACAAAGTAAACCTCAGCAAATACAAGAAAATAAAAATAATACTATGCATTCTATCTGATCACAATGCATTAAAACTAGAACTCAACAACAAAAACAACAGTAGAAAACATACAAACAGTTGGAAGCTGAATAACACATTGCTCAATATTAATGGGTCATTGATGAAATAAAAGAGGAAATTAAAAGATTCCTGGGAGTTAATGAAAATGAAAACATGACCTACCAGCAATCTACATGTTTAATGCAATTCCCATCAAAATCCCAATGTCTTTCATGAAAGAGATTCAAAAATTTGCCCTTGTTCCTTCCTATTATTGCTTATACTCTCTCTACAACAAAATTAGAAATAAGGGCAAAATAGTTTCTGCTGGGTATTGAGGGGATGGGGGAGGGGGAGGGGACAGAGTGGGTGGTAAGGAAGGGGGTGGGGGCAGGGGGGGAGAAATGACCCAAGCCTTGTATGCACATATGAATAATAAAATTAAAAAAAAGGAATATGTACTGAGTGTCAGGAACTCTGACAATATCAGAAGACAATCAAACCTCTGTATCTGTGGAGCACAGACAGACAGACAACACAATAAATAGAAAAAAAAAATTGCCATTAAATATATTTGGAAACACAAGAGGCCACGAATAGCCAAGGCAATACTCAGTAAAAGGAACAATGCTGGAGGTATCACAATACCCAACTTCAAACTATATTATGAAGCAATAGCAATAAAAACAGCATGGTACTGGCACAAAAACAGACATGAAGACCAGTGGAACAGAATAGAGGAGCCAGATATGAAGCCACACAACTATAACCACTTGTCTTTGACAAAGGCACTAAAAATATATGATGGAGAAAAGACAGCCTCTTCAACAAAAACTGCTGGGAAAACTGGTTAGCAGTCTGCAAAAAACTGAAACTAGATCCATGTTTATCACCCTATACCAATATTAAATCAAAATGGATCAAGGACTTTAATATCAGACCCCAAACTCTAAAGTTGTTAGAGGAAAGAGTAGGAAATACTTTGGAAGTAGTAGGTATAGGCAAGGACTTTCTCAATGGAAACCCAGCAGCTCAGCAACTAAGAGATAGCATAGATAAATGGGACTTCATAAAACTAAAAAGCTTCTGCACAACAAAAGAAATGGTCTCTAAACTGAAGAGACCACCCACAGAGTGGGAGAAAATATTTGCCAGCTACACATCAGACAAAGGACTGATGACCAGAATATATAGGGAACTCAAAAAACTAAGCTCTCCCAAGTTCAATGAACCAATAAAGAAATGGGCAAGTGAACTAAACAGAACTTTCTCAAAAGAAGAAATTCAAATGGCCAAAAAACACATGAAAAAATGCTCACTGTCTCTAGCCATAAAGGAAATGCAAATTAAAACCACACTAAGATTCCACCTCACCCCTGTTAGAATAGCCATCATTAGCAACACCACTAACAACAGATGTTGGCAAAGATGCAGGGAAAAAGGAACCTTTTCACACTGCTGGTGGGAATGCAAACTACAACAACCACTCTGGAAAATTAATTGGAGGCTTCTTAAAAATCTAAACACAGATCTACCATCTTATCCAGCAATACCACTCTTGGGGATATGCCCAAAAGAATGTGACACAGGTTACTCCAGAGGCACTTGCACACCCATGTTTATTGCAGCACTAGTCACAATAGCAAGTTATGGAAACAGCCAAGATGCCCCACTACTGACGAATGGATTAAGAAAATGTGGTATTTATGCAGAATGGAATTTTATGCAGCCATGAAGAAGAATGAAATGTTACCATTCACAAGTAAATGGATGGAACTGGAGAACATCATTCTGAGTGAGGTTAGCCTGACCCAAAAGACCAAATATCATATGTTCTCCCTCATATGCGGACATTAGATCAAGGGCAAACACAACAAGGGGATTGGACTTAATCACATGATAAAGCAAGAGCACACAAGTGAGGTATGAGGATAGGTTAGACACCCAAAAATCTAGATAGCATTTATTGCCCTCAATGCAGAGAAACTAATGCAGCTACTTTAAAGTGATGGAGGCCAATAGAGAAGGGGACCAGGAACCAGAGAAAGGTTAGTTCAAGAAGAATTAACCTAGAAGGTAACACACATGTACAGGAAATCGATGTGAGTCAGCTCCCTGTATAGCTATCCTTATCTCAACTAGCAAAAACCCTTGGTCTTTCCTATTACTGTTTATACTCTCTCTTCAACAAAACTAGAAATAAGGGCAAAATAGTTTCTGCCTGGTAGCAAGGGGGTGGGGGGAAGGGAGGGAGTGGAGGGGAGTAAGGGAGGGGGCGGAGGGTTAAGGAAAGGGGGAAGGGGGGAGAAATGACTCAAACATTGCATGCACATATGAATAAAAGACAAATAAAAAAGAAAAATCTACTCTAAAATTCATTTGGAAACACAAGAGACCACAAATAGCCAAGGCAATACTCAGCAAAAAGAGCAATGCTGGAGGTATCACAATATCTGACTTCAAACTATATTACAAAGCAATAGCACTAAAAACAGCATGGTACTGGCGCAAAAACAGACATGAATATCAGTGGAACAGAATAGAGTACCAGATATGAATCCACACAACTATACCCACCTCATTTTTGACAAAGGTGCTAAAAATATACAATGGAGAAAAGACAGACTCTTCAACAAATGTTGTTGGGAAAAGTGGTTATCAATTTGCAAAAAAACTGAAACTAGATCCATGTCTATCACCCTGTACTAGTATCAACTCAAAATGGATCAAGGACCTTAATATCAGACCTGAAACTCTGAAGTTGGTACAGGAAAGAGCAGGAAACACTCTGGAAGTAATAGGTATAGGCAAAGACTTCCTCAATAGAACCTCAGCAGCTCAGCAACTAAGAGATAGCATAGATAAATGGGACTTCATAAAACTAAAAAGCTTCTGCACAACAAAAGAAATGGTCTCTAAATTGAAGAGAATACCCACAAAGTGGAAGAAAATATTTGCCAGCTATACATCAGACAAAGGACTGATAACCAGAATATACAGGGAACTCAAAAAACTAAACTCTCCCAAGTTCAATGAACCAATAAAGAAATGGGCAACTGAACTAAACAGAGCTTTCTCAGAAGAAGAAATTCAAATGGCCAAAAAAAACATGAAAAAATGCTCACCATCTCTAGCCATAAAGAAAATGCAAATTAGAACCACACTAAGATTCCACCTCACCCCTGTTAGAATAGCCATTATTAAAAACACCACTAACAACAGGTGCTGGTGAGGATGTGGGGGAAAAGGAACCATTATACACTGCTGGTGAGAATGCAAACTAGTGCAACCACTCTGGAAAACAATATGTAACCTTCTTAAAAATCTAAACATAGATCTGCCATATGATCCAACAATTCCACTCCTGGGGATATACTCAAAAGAATGTGACACAGGTTACTCCAGAGGCATTTGCATAACCATGTTTATTGCAGCACTATTCACAATAGCCAAGTTATGGAAACAGCAAAGATTCTCCACTACTGATGAATGGATTAAGAAAATGTGGTATTTATACACAATGGAATTTTACACAGCCATGAAGAAGAATGAAATCTTATCATTCATAAGTAAATGGATGGAACTGAAGAACATCATCCTGAGCAAGGTTAGCCAGGCTCAGAAGACCAAAAATCGTATGTTCTTCCTCATATGCAGACTTTAGATCTATGGCAAATACAGCAATGTGGTTGAACTTGGGTCATATAGGGCAGAGCACACACAGGAGGTATGGGGATAGATATGAACCCCAAAACATGATAGTATTTGATATCCCTGCTGCAGAGGAACTAATACAGAAACCTTAAGGTGACAGAGGTCAATATGAGAAGGATCAAGAACTAGTGAAATGATCAGTTAGAGATGAATCACCTTGGGATGTAACACATTTGTACATGGAAGCAATGCTGGGGATCTCTCTGTATAGCTATCCTTATCTCAACTAGCAAAAATGCTTTGTCTTTCTTATTATTGTTTATACTTTCTCTTCAACAAAATTAGAGAGAAGGGCAGAACAAGTTCTGCCTGGAAGCTGGGGAGTTGGGAGGGGAGGAAGGGGTCGGGAGTTAGTGGGGAGAAATGGCCCAACAATGTATGCACATATGAATAAATGAATAAAAAAGAGTAAAAAAATGATGTAGGTCAGGTGATGGATATATTAATTGCCTTGATATAATCATTTCATTATATATATATATATATATCTCAAAATATCACATAGTATACTGTTAATATATACAATTTTGTATACTATACCTTAATGAAAATTTCAAAAGAACGAAAAAATAACTTATGAAGAATAATACAGATTATAAAGTTCTTTTGAAGGTATCAATTAATGTGTTTCAAAGTAACCTTAGAAGAACTTGCATATTTATCTCCAAGTTATCAGTGAAGAAACGAAGGCTCAAAAGGATATACAAAGAAAGAATAAGTCAGAGGCAGAAATGAGTGTTGGTCAGGGGCAGTTCTCACTTATTTCAGGCTTCTGAAAATCTCTACATAAAACCACATTCTAAATCATGGCTAGTCTCTTCTTAGATGTCACTTGCCTCTTATCTCAATGGTTATTTTGGTTATTGACAACATTTGGTTTAGCTTTCCCTAAATGTTTCCTGACAGTTCTTGGTCTCTTCACCTGCCTCAAATCCACCAAAATTAAACCAGAGAACTCAAACTGTGTTTGTCCTTATTTTAGATCTGGACACAGCATTTCCATGGGTCCCCTAGGCTTCTCTTCTAGCCCTCAATGCCCAACTTATCCCGCCTCACCTCCCCACAAATGAGGGTCAAACCAGCCCACTTTGTGGCAGTTTGGTGCCCTGAGCCACATGTCAGTGATTACAGGTGGGCATGGGAGAAGGGGGTGAGAAGGTTCCACAAGAGGTGCAGGTTCATCAGCACAAACCTGTATGCTCCCTTCAGCCCAGCAGCTAAAAAACAGGCTTCAAAACAAAGAGACAAAGGCTCCGATGTGCCAAGCTACTTAGAAGGAGAATGGAAACACCAGCAGCTCAAGCTGTCAGCACAACTGCTGGAAGGTTCGGCAAACAGAGCAAAGCTGGAGCATCACGATCTCCAGGAGAAAGAACAAGGCAGGCCAGACACTGTGCAGGAGGAAGGGACGGAACAGGAATGTGTGGTGTCCTAACAGCATGTTTGAGAACAAGAAGTTTTTTTCCCCTAAGTCATGTGTGACACTCAACTTGTGCCTGAAAAAAAAAAGTGCAATACAGAGAGAAAGAGAAAAGTGAATTACTGGAAAAAGCAGGTATATCTTTGGGAGTTTGGGAGGGCAGCAAAAAGACTCCCTACCAGTCTGTTAGTCTTGGCACCTTCCTATCTGTGAATCTGGCCACAGTAGAGGTTTCCAAGGCCCTACTTCTGGAAAATGTGGCAAGGATTTAACCTGAAACGTGGACTGTGCATGACTGGGGTGTGACCTAAGTCAGAGGGAACCCTCGAATTCCTTCCCAAGGTCCTTCAGCACAGGGACACATGGGGTCATTCAGATGACATCCTGACTAATTGCAAGGAAGACTTTACGGGAACATGTCTCCAAGTGAACTGGATTCTCCAAGGAGGTAGTTTCTTCCAAGCTATTTTTTTCTTTCTTTCCTTTTTTCTTTTCTTCCTTCCTTATTTCCTCCCTTCCTTCTTTTCTTTCTTTTTCTTTTTCTTTTTTTCTTTTGTCTCCTTCAACTTTTGTCTTTTGTCTCCTTACTGGCAAATGAGTCTTTTTTTGCCCTGCACTCTTACATGCACCAGAGGGCATATTTTCTGACTGGAGTGACAATGCTTCCTCTTGGGTATTTAGTATTATGTGAGAAATATGATCTCTCTTCCTTATACTCACAAAAGTGGCATCACAGAGGACTGCCTTTGGTTGTAAGTAGCAAAAAGCATGCTTACAGTGGTTAAAACAAATGCAGGTATATTTTTCTCACAGTATAAGACCTTGAGCCTAGTGGGGCAGCTGAGATTGATTCAGTAGCTCAGTGGCATGACAGATAACATCTCTGGAAGTCTCTTGCCTTTTCCCTCATGCTTGTTTCTCTCATCATCATAAGATGTTGCTGCATCATTGGGCATTAGCTAATGTTCAAAATAGAAAACCTCAAGAAGGGCAATGTCCCTTGTGATAATCCCTCTTTATCAGAATGGCAATTCTGTGGAAGTCCCTGTCAAGTTTTTATGGATGCCTTGCTAGTCAGTTCTCTGCCACAGCCACACCTAGCATGAATTGAGCCTAGGGAAGTGGGAGTTTTACCCTGCAAGCTTGAACAAAATCAGGATTCCTTCAACTACAAAGAAGAGAAGAACTGTTGCCGGGAAGGCAACTAACAGTATCTGCCACACCCATTTATAGCACTGATCAAATTGCATTGAAATGTTCTGTTTCTGTTTCTGTCTCCCCTCCCATCAGAATTAAGAGCACTTGGCAGACAGAGGCACTCAATCATCCTTGTATTCCAGCACATGGCACGCTGCCTGGCACAAAATAGACTTAATAAACATGACTTGAGTTCAAAAAAATATTGGCTGTACTACACTCTAAATAATAAAGAGGCAAAAGAATTCTATTTAGGTTCATTTTTGTATGTACTTCTCTCTAAAGATAACAGGAGTTATTGCTGTAAAAAAAAAGTCAGTTATCCAAAAGACAGTCTCTCAGAAAAATGAGCCTATTATGTCCTTTGGATGCACAAAGTTTTGAACATACATATAATGGTCTAGGTAATGGTAATAGTTTCCTCTTATACAGTGATTGCGAAAAAATATGATACTCTTTCTATATACCACCCCTAATACTAATATCTTTACAAGGTAAGTATCATTTACCTCATCTTGGAGATGTTAGGAAAGCAACCCAGTCTAAGAGCGGCACATGTAGAACCAGGATGTGAACACAAGTGAGTCTGCTTTGTTCCACTATCAGTCTTACATCAGGCAGGAGTGTGTCCAGCACCTTTATTTTACTCAAGAAAAACTTCTATCCTGACAGATTACATAAGTACTCCAATCCTCTATTAGGTTTTCCTTTAATCTTCCCAAAGACACCCTTTAATCTTGACTCCTTGCATCCCTCAACACCTTACTAAGCAGAAAGTACAGTGTGCTCTTGAGGACACAATGATATTGCTGAGTATATGGAAAGGTTTATTGGCAGCAGGCATTCTTTCCAGGATTCATGATAAAACTATAGAGGAGAGAGAGCCCCTTCCTTCTCTAAAGCCCATCCATGAAGCAGAATGTCCTAAATTTATACCCACATATAGGAGCAGAAACTTGGTCTATTTAACTGGTCTTTCAAGAAGCTTTCTAACACGATCGGGTTGATGAAGAATATTTGAGACCAATGTATGGGGCTTTAGGTAGTTAGCAGAAACATGCTATGAATATCCTATAAATTGTGAGCCAGTGTGAAATGGCTGCATTTGGCTTATAGATTCAGGTTACCAACAATGGTCCACAAATAACTGCCATGCCCTAGCCATCACCCCTCTCTCTTTTCTCTCTTCTCTCTCTCTCTCTCTCTCTCTCTCTCTCTCTCTCTCTCTCTCTCTCTCTCTCTCTCTCTCCTCTCTTTCTCTCTCTCTCTCTCTCTCTCTCTCTCTCTCTCTCTCTCTCTCTCTCTCTCTCTCCCTCTCTTTCTCTCTCTCTCTCTCTCTCTCCCCCCTCAATTGAATAAGGTTAGGTATGCTTCAGTGAGTGAGCCATTCAGCTTCATGTTATTATAACAAAGTATTGAGGTTGTTAACATATAAAAAGTTTATTTAATTCATGGTTCTGGAGTTCCCAATCTAAGATTGAGAAATCCCAACACTTTGGACCTCCAGTGAGAGTTCTGGATGACAATACTATAGTGCATGTGTCAGAGCAAACCACTCACATCATAAATTAGGAAGCAGAGAAAAAGAGAGACAGAGATCAGGGCCTGACAATCACCCAGCTCCCTAATGACCCAAGGACATCTCAGTAGGTCCCATTGCTAAAAGATCCACCACCCTGAAGAACCAAGCTTTATAAATGGACCTTTGTAGAACACTCATCAAAACACAGCAGTATACAAATGTGCTATTTCAATCCTGGCTTACCTAATGGCCAACATCACATAGCCTACAGTCTGTGTATGTGTCCAAAGGGTATCAGTTGCATTGCTTATAGCAAATGCAACACAGATGAGATTCTTCACCAAGAAATCAGAACCTAATTCAATAAAACCTGCTCATGGAATTCAAAAACAGTCTTTTCTAAGGATTTCAGGATGCCCAGGGGCTGAGAAACAACCCTATCCAAGTAGTGTTTATGGCATTTTCACTCTTCTAAAACAATTGCTTCTGAGAATATGTACAGAATAAGGTTGGAGTTGGATGTGTAGTGAGAAATCTTAGATAAGTCACCACAAAGAAAAGCTGACTCTTGAGGACCTTGAGAGAAGCAGCAAGATGCACCCAGAGGCCCTACAATCCTTTCCATAGAGCAAATAAATTCATATGCATGCACACATGCACACACATTTGCGTGCACATAGTATTCTGAGTTAATCAGGCACAAATAGGAGCTGTACACTTTGGCAAGGAACACTGATCTGGAATTTAAATGCTGAATTATAAGCTCAAAATGACAGATAAGATGAACCAGAATTATCAGAAACAGAACAACTATTCTTCATATTTTCACAAAAATAAAAATTGTACTTTTCAACAGTGGGTTTATTTTTTATTGGTACCAAATGGATTACCCAAAACGTCTCATTTTGATTTACTGCAAATAAGTATAACAACTTTTCAAATTAGAATACAGAGTTTACAATTAAGTGAACCCTAGCAAGGAATTAAAAAACAAAAGCCTTTTTTCCCTAGGCTAGGGGGTCTCTTGTTTGCTGAATGCTGTTGTCATATGGAATCCCAGTGCCTTCAGCCTCAAATCTACATAGCCAGGCACTCCTAAGGCTTTGCCTGGAACCTCAAAGCATGGCATCTGTTTATGGTTCTCTGGCTTTCTTGCTAGCTTGCATAACATTTTCAACCAACTCTAAACTATAAGTAAACCCTAAATTGGACTATATGTGAGATGGAGTAGTTACCCCAAAACTCACTGGTCAAAACCTCTGCAATCTGGAGGACTTGGCAGTGACAGATTAATGTTGGAAAGCCTTCCCTTGAGTTCTACCACTGGTTACAAATGATCAAATCAACATCACATAGAAGCAAAATGACTAAGCTGGGACTTTAACATCCACTCCTACATGGGGATACCAAAAGCACCTTCATTATTCCAAAAACACATGATAGGTTGTGGGAATAGAGGATGGCTGCTGGCGCACCAATACCTGAAGGTAGGGACCTTCCACTTTACCCCTTGGCAGACAATCTCAGTTCTAATAAAACTCATACCAATACAATCACAGAAGGTGTGGGCTCTACAGCAACTGCAGAGAACCTATGAGAAAAACAAACATCTTCGTTTCTTTTGAACTTTTTAATAGAAAAGTATTTTCTATCAGAATCATTGTGAACATTAGGAGAAGGAACAGGATTAGGGTTTTTTTTTAATAGAGGAACATTCTTATTTACAGTAAACTTGTTCTATTCTTGTGCATTTGTTTCCATATTAATATCTAAATTCTGCCCTGTTTTAAAGATAAGTGAAAACACCTAAGAAAAATAGATGACAATTATAATTGAGTATATGCTTTTTAATGCTTTCATATACTAAAACTTGTTATAAATTAAAGAATAAGGTAATATAAAATATTATGGAAATGTATAACCTACTAACTTCATATGATACATTCTGCATTTAGCCTTCAGTGCACTTGGAGTCTTAGTCCTGCCTCCATTTCTCTGAGAACTCTGCTCCCAAACCTAATACAATCACTGGCAAGGGTCCTTAGAGTAACTAAACTGTAATAATACAGTTGAAAGTCAGTAAAGAGAACCCTAAGGTGTGCTTCACAGCTCAGATTTCTCTTCCCTAATTCAAAATTATAGCAATGGGAATGAAATTTGGGCACTTATAATTCATGTTTCTGTAACTTATGTACTATACAAAAGCTTTTACACATATGATCTCACTGAAATAGCAAGACATTCTACCACTTAAACAACTTCTAGTATGAGGAAACATATGGAAAGCAGAGGGTGGCTTGTTCTTAAATAAGACTCCACTTAATTGACAACAGTCAACAAAAACATACATGGCCATGTTAGGTTGGAGGTTCTTGTGCAGACTCTGAGATGAGGTTTTGCTCTAAAGCAAAATGAGAGAGAGAGAAGGAGAAGCAGCCAAGTAAATGTGAGATATCAGGCAAACTCCCAACATCAGAACTCCAAAGGGAACTTTAGAATATAAACCATACTTCCAAGTTTGTCCTAACCACCATGGTCAAAGAACATAAACTATTGCATGCTCCTGGCTATCTGCACATATGAGAATCCAGAAGGGTCTCAAGATAAGGCTGTCAAAAGAAAATCAAGCAAATAGAAGAGGGGAAGCATGCACACATAAACAGTAGAAGGGATCCAAGAGGATTTGGGCTGAGTTAGGGACCGACGATCCACTGTTGGGTTAGCTCTACAGGATTGGAAAAGCAGAATGTTAAGGCTAACAGCTCAAAGATCAATACCAAACCCATTTAAATGCATGAAAAGTATGACATGGTATAAGTGTCAAAAGTAATTGAGAAGGATCAAATGGAACCTTACTCTATGAATGTTTAAGGGTGACTTAAAATATAAAATTCTATTGAACAAATATCAAGGCTCTAGTAAGGCCAACACTAAATTAATTCTGATTTATTTACCAACTGATGTCACCTTCAACAAGTCATTTCACATCACATTAATGGAGGGATAGGAGATAAAAAGACAATAATAATTAACATTTACACTGCTAGGCTCTAAATAGCACTCATGATTTCATTACACAATAGGTTTTATTTTCTTACTTATTTTTTAGATTGTATACCTAGCAAAGCATAGAGCCATGGTTCAAACTCAAATATGCCTGCTTCAGAAACTGAACATTAAATTGTTCCATGACTACCTATCAGAAAGAGACCAAGTCATTTATAGCTGTGGAATTCCATGATTTAGTTTCATACACTATGAGTTCACATGGTGGCAGATGAAGGAAAGAGGAACACAGAGTAAACAAAGCCATTCATAAGCAGGGCACTGCCTTCACATTGCACAACTCCAGGTGTCACTGGCTACCACTTGCATCCTCCCTCCTGAGTTTGCAGTGCAGAGATACTCCAGGAGGTCCTGTGTAGCAAGTCACGATGACTCTGCACATCTCAATTCTTGATGATGTACTTGATAAATTAGAAACTTTGTAGTTTAAAAGAAGATAGTTGAGATGTCAGGCCTTGAGCTCATTAAGTGCTAAACTTTTGCTTATAAAATAAAATAAGCCTTTCTTTTCTATTGCATGTTACTCAGAATCATTTATTGTCTAAGGAATTTGTATTGGCTTTAGAAATCCGCAGCTTTCTCTCAGTTAACTGTGTTACTTTTCTCCAACGACAAAAGGCTTCAAACCAATCTAAGTACAAATGTTTCATTAAAAGTTTGTACCATTTTTTTCTTTGCTGGGGAGAGGTAGTAGAGCAGAAGGGTTGGTGAAGGTATTTTTTCCCCTTCTATGCCATACCATACAGCAACTCATCTGTAATTTAAGCACTACCCATGACATTGACCTAGATTTAGGGCCTGAAGAATATGTGAAGAACAGCATGCCTCTCTCTGAGGAATCACTGTCTCTATACAAGGAGATCCCTTACAATAAGTCTTAGTACAAAATGTCAAGGCAAGTGTATTATGTTAGGTAAGACTAGACATGTCTACTTTTGGAGTCCAGGTTATCCTTATGCAAACACAATTGATATGTATTGATCTCATTTAGTTTTCAAATTCTATGTTCCCTCCTGTAAACTTTCCCTCACTTATTTGCCTCAAGATGCACATTCAGGGTTTTATTTTTTCTAGCACAGAGTTTAGAGTAAAATGTAAATAGCTGTGGGGGAAACTTCAACTTTTGTTCTTAATCATTTATACTGTAGTATGACTAAAAGTTCTCAGAGTAGAATTTTTATTAAAAACCTCTGGGATGTGAAAGGGTAGGTATACTTACACAGGGATCAAGAAGTAAAATGAAGAAAGAGGTATAGAACACTCCTGAAAGCATGGTTCACCTCTTCTCTGACTTGCCTTGCACTTTTCTGCAGCCAGTGACTATTCACCTGTGAACAGCAGGACCAACCACTCCTCAGATGCAGGAGTTCAAATACACTACAGTCTTCAATGGTTCTTTCTATGGACCAAGCACACAGGCTGCTGTTGCCTCCTCCTAGGTCTGAGGAATCATCCAATGATCACTAGATTCAGGAGAATGTCTTAGCATGTATAGAATGTATAGAAATGTGGTCCAGTCACAGCAAAATAAGTCCTCTGTCGTGAGTCAAGCAAGGAGCACTTCACAAACCTTAGAAAGTTATGTGATGATCTGCAGCCTGAGAATTGTGACATCAAGGATGTGCCACCCACCTGTTGTGTACTTTGCTTTTGTTTCCTTAAGTATTAAGACAGAGAGAGAGAGAGAGAGAGAGAGAGAGAGAAAGGTGAGGTATTGCATAAACAACAGTGGAAAAATAATTTAAATAAAGCCATTTGTTTTCACTTTTGGACTCCCCAGAATTTATAATACATTAATATGGGCTGTGAATTTCCAGAAGGAGAAATTGTGCTTAATGTTTCCCAAACTCATTTGATTTTAGAACTTTACTTTCCTAGAACTAGTACTCTACTGTTCACAATTTGGGAAATACTAAAGGATTCCCAAAGCCCTTTCAGGCAGCAGTATTTTGAAACTTTTTCTATGATTCTTTTTTGTTCCCCTTTAATCCCTGTAAGAACTTCCACTCGATATTGTGCATATTAAACTCTGCCAAGCTCAAATGGCAAAGGATTACTAGCTATTACAGATCAGGGGCAGGGCTAGGGAGAAGCACTTTTTTTAATCACACTTTCAGGAATTCCTGAGAACACAGGTTCCACTAAACAATCCCTGACCTTCAAGTTTCTTTTATCAAAAAAAAAAAAAAAAAATCACATACTTGGAAAACAAATTCCAGGGTTCAGTACAATTTTGTTTAAGAAAATAACAAAATCCTTTGTTTTGCGTAAATGGTGTTGTAACTAATTAAGGGAGAAATTAGCTGCCAGGTTACATGAAAAGACAAGACCTGGTTCCATGACATCTTTGCATTCACGGGAAGCGAGCTGATGGTCTGCTGCCTGTGTGGTGTGTAGCTCAGTCTCACCAACTGGGACTCATTAGGCCAGGGTTACAAAAATGTAACCGATGCTTTTTCCAGATATTCCACCGCAAACCAAGTACCACGGTGTTCGTCGCTTGCCTTGAAGGCCTGGGTCTGAGCCACTCTCGGGGCTCCCTCCAGCACAGCCTTCAGCATGGGATTTTCATTAGGTAACTTCCTTACAACCAAGCAAATCCTGCTGGGGTATAAATGTCATTCTTTTTGGAGAGGTGGAACGGAGGTGAATATGTTAATAAACAGCTCCTCTTTAATGTTTTCATAATTTTAATGTTTAACAAACAATTTCTTGTTCTACTCTTGTTTTTCCTAAGGATAAATTAGCACATATTCCAAGTGGTTTTGGGAACTGACTAAATATTGCAAAAGCTTGTTCCCTTAATAGAAGTTCATCCCATTTTGTGACTTGAGAGGCTTATTCACAAACAAAGTTACCCAGAACTACTAATGCCGAGTGAAGCCCAGAATAATGGATGTAGAGCACAGACACTGGAGGCTATATGCAGCCCAAGGGCAAATCAAAATTTCACCACTCTGGAACAAGACAGGCTCAGCCTAGGCTATACAGAGAAAGTTCCATGGCTATGTCCTTGGAGACCCTCTATTAGGCTAGAGAGCATAGTGGATTTTCTATCTCTAGATTGCTGCTGTTAAAATCTACAAGAGTCCTTCACCTCATATTTACTTGTCAGATTAAATAGTCCCTTTGGAAAAACTGAAAAAATGGGACCTCGTCTAAGGGTACCTATGCTCTCCCAGCAAGCCCTGCCCAGCCCGTTAGATGTTCTAATAAAAATTTCTCTAGCTCAAACAAGAAGTATAACCACACTGTCAAAAGAACAAGGAAGGAAGGAAAAGGAAATAGTGACTCTAAATTCCTTTAATAATTTTACCTTTTCTATGTACCCTAGAGATAAGAGTGGCAAGATTTTAGAAAGTGATACACAAAAACACACATTTTTTCCCCTCAAGAACCAGAGCAGTGATATCCACCTAATTTTTAGCCAATTCAATTCAAGGAGAAATTGGTGCCACACAGAAATTTGCTGTTCTCCTAAAGAAAGGGGGGGGAGGGGCGGTATAAACAGGACCAAGTCCTGCATTTGACTCTGTTAAAAGAAAGGTGAGAATTAAAAGTGACAAATTTATGCTTAAGTGGTGCCATTGCAAGGAGATTAATCAAAAGGATAAATGAACTAGGGGCCAGAAGCTTCTCCTCATAGATCATTGAGAGGAAAAGAAATAAACAAACCCCGCTGAGACTGTCTTCTCAAATATCTCCAACCCATCCTTAGTAGAGAGAACTCCAGATTTGGCAGTTCTACAATTTTGCCACAAGCTTTATTCTTGAGACACCAAGAGAAGCAGAAAACCTAACCTCATGTTTTCCTTGTTGAGAGAGCTCTGAACTTCCTTCATGGCAATTTGCTAAGGACAAACGAGGTAAAGTTGACATGACAGTATGTGTTTTTATTTTTTTTTAAGTATAACTTCAGTCTGAGCTACAGTTAATTTTTAAAAAATAAATACATAAAATAAAATAGATCATCAAAAATCATTAGTTACTAGACTGCCAGAAACCTTGAAGGAACCCAAATACTTCATGACCTTAGAAGAAAACCCAAGGGCTGCTTAAATAAGGCTCACTTTACTGAACCACAGCATAGCTGGTCGCTGATGCACCCTCAGAATTGCATATTTATACTCATGTCTGCTAGTAGAATAGGAGGCTGGGCTTTTGTTTTGTTTTGCTTTATCCAGTGGAATGCATTTCTCTAGCACAGCGTATCTTAGACCTGGGTCTGGCTGGAGCCCAAGGAATGTAAGATCAGAGTGCCTGGAGTTACCAGATAATGGCCAACAGGCAATGAGCTTCTGATTCTGTAAAATAAAGAATTGGACCAGATGAACTCTAAGAGTCTTCCAGCTTGAACATTCTGTGATTCTATGATCCCACTCCACATTCCATATTCATCGACAAACAAGAAAAATCTGATCTGGACTGGTGGTTTTTTAAAACCTCACGATTCTATAAAGCACCAGGAAAATGTGGTCATACCAGACATATTGAATTTGTGTGTATTTCATCACTGCCGAGTGCTTTCCAAAAGTTAAACTGGGGCTGGGGTTCAAGGACATGTGGAAAATAATCACAGAAGGATTTTAGTCATTGGATTTGTGCTGTTATGATGTATGGAAAGACCAGTAAAGACTGGGGACATTATCAATAGGTGACTGTAAATCTTAGAGTTAAAAACACATCTACATTAGACAACTCTACGAGGAGAGAAGAGCTTGGAAGGAGCACTCAGAATGGTCGGTCTGAATGGACTGGATGTTTATGTATCAGCCAAAATTCATATGTTGAAATCCTATCCTCCAAGGTATTGATGTATTAGGATATAGAGTTTTGGGAGGTGATTAGATCATGAGCACCTCATGAATGGGATTCATCCTTTAAAAAAAAAAAGAAGAAGAGACCTCAAAGAGATCCCCCACTCTGCTTATCACATAAAGTTACTGTGAGCAGCTGGCCCTCCATGGGGAAGCTGGCCCTCATCAAATACTGAATCTGTTGCTTTCTTGATCTGGGACTTCACAGGCACCAGAACTTTGGGAAATGAATTTTTGTTGTTTCTAAAGCATGAAATATATGATTATTTTCTTATAGCAGCCTGACTAGACTGAGATGTCTGGAAATTTCATCCAGTTATTAATTTTGTTGGCTAAAACTCGCTATATGTTAGGAATATTAAAATGGCTTTGTTTTTTCATAAACAAAATGTATTTGGTTAACAAGAATAAAGATGCTATAAATATACTTTTTTTGAAAAATTAAGGTTTAACTTGCATCCAATAAAATTCAAATTTGCTAGCATAGAATTATGTGAGTTGACACATATGATCATGTGTATTACTACTACAATCAAGATACAAAATAGTTCTGTCATCCAAAAAACTCCCCAATTCCCTTTGTAATCAATCCCTCCCTCCATGCCCAGCCCCCTGTCCTCTGTCCCTACAGTTTTCTTTTAAACAAATGTCATACACATGGAATTATATAGTACTCAGCTTTTTAAGTCTGAGTACATCTGAGTACATCTGAGATTCATCCATGTTGTTCATGCATCAATACTTTATTTTCTTGATAGTTGTGTAGTATTCTATTATACGGCTTTTACACAAGTGAGAGACATTGGGTCATTTTGAGCCCAATAAAGCTATTGTGAACATCCTCATTTAGGCTTTTATTTCATTAAATTTTCATTTCTTTAGTGAAAATACTTAGATAGTAAGATTCCTAGGTCTGTATATTGAATATATGTTTAATTTTATAAGAAACTGCCAAATTGTTTTCCAAAACAGCCAAACCATTACACCAGCAACATACAAGAATCAGTTTCCTCTGCATCCTCATCCACATTTAATATAATTAGTTTTATTTCTTTCTTTAAGATTTCTATAAGTATGTTTTTATTATCTCATGTGGCTTTAATTTGCCTTCCCTTAATGGCCAGTGATATTTAACATCAAAATATTTTCTCCCCTCTGGTCTTTCCAGACTCTTTATAGTGAATGTCAGAGCTTTAGGACTACTTCTGAAGCCCACAGTTTGGAGATAATTGAATATGGATCAGTGAAAGCCCCATCTCTTCTTTGGTGTCTGTCTTCTCTGTTGAGCATGATCCCCAAAATAAATATTGTATTAAAACACTAGCAAGAAATGACTAAATTTGTTATAATTTGAATAAATGTCATGTCCTCTAAATAAGCTTGAAAACTCCATCAGGGAAATGCTACCCCAGTCGCTGAGAGAAACGCAAATGTGAGGTGTGCCAGTGAAGAAATGGGATAACATGGAGGAACTGGAGTACCAGAGATCCCCAAATGTCTTTCCTGTTCAAAGCAGAAAAGGATATGGGGAAAACACACACTAAAAGATGGTGAGCTGCACTCTATGCCAGTGGGACTCCAGAAAAGGAAAATATTGTGAGGACATAGAATCAACAATCTCTACTAGGAGTTAGCATGAGTTCATTGGAAGATCACATCAGATGAACTATTTTTCCTAATTTGGCAAGACCAAGAAAATGTAGTATATGTAAAACATGTTGCATCTGCATTTAACAAAGTCTCTTCAAGCAGTCTGTGTTATAATGTGGAGAAATAGAGCAAGATAACCATTCAATTAGTTTCATTGTTAATTTTCAAAAACATAATATGCAACGGCACTTCTCTATGAATTGGCAACAACCTAGTGAGAAATTGCCACATTTCTCCAATACCTAATAATTTTATCAATGATTCACATCAAAATAGGGGAGAGAATTATGACAAATTTTACATGACAGAAAGCTGGAATTGATTATGAGTGATTTAGGACCAAATAAAGACTAAAACATATTTCGTGAAGCAAGGCTAAACAGTAAGAGGAGATTTGAAGAGGAAATTTAAAGTTTCACACTTAAGTCCAAGGACAGTTTGAGTGCTGAGTAATAAAGGACACAGAGAATGAAGAGGCAAAAATGTGACTTATGGTTTAAGTCAACAATAAACCTGTTATAAGTCAGAAATGGTCTATGATGTCCAAAATTCCTAATATGTAATGTTTAGGAAAGTTATAAACTGAGCATATTCTAAGAGTAGTAGTCAGCCATATAATGTAAGTAACGGCCAAGGAAGTGATAAATAGTGCACCTGTGAGGAAAGAGAAGACTTTTGAGGACCATAGTCATTGACATAAAACAGTGAAAGGTTTGCATGCAAATTGAGGAAACAGACCTGCTTTAAGTAATTGCAAAGAGGTTATAACTCTAAGATAAATTAAGAGCTAAGATCAAGAGGAGAAAAGCCCTAGGAGGAGAAAATTTTTGACATAGTTGTTCTAATATGGAATACGTTTTGAAAGTTAGTAATTCTCCTCTTTTAGAAGGAGTTCAAGAATAAGACATTATTTCTTGGAGAAAATGTATATAAAGGAGAATTAAAATTCACTAAGTAAAAAATAAAATAACTATGAAGTACTATCCAACCTAATGAGTAAGTGATTCCATGATCATATGGTACTCATTTGAACTCTTACTTTTCTGAAACTTAGTGGAGGCGGTTGCGGAGAGGCAAGAAAATTAAGAAATATGTGAAGGGAAATGGGACCAATAACAACAGAAGAATATTTGGAATCAATTTGGAAATTGTTTCCAAAAAGTTACATTTGGACAGTTAGAGTTATTTTTGAATTTTGTGTCAAACCGAAAATTAGATTTTATGAGTTGCCGAGATATTAAATTTTTTACATTGCTTCTTCCACTTGCCATTCATAAGAAGTCATAAGCAATTGAAAGTAATAAATACAATATTAACGTCAAGGCAAGAATTTTTTATTAGATGTACTAGGATCTGTCTAGAATTTTGGTACAATTGATAAAAAGAAATAAATTAACATGTGGAATGGGAAGAAAAAGAATTCTGCATAGCTGGGCTCGATGTTGACCAGTGTGGTAATAATTATCTAGAAAATCAGTGGAGAATTAACACAGGCAAGACTTGTCTTACATGGTGAAATGAATTGCGTATAATACAAAATGTTAAAATGAACTCAAAAAGGAAAATTCATAGTGCTACAACTAAGGAGGAAGAATATGTATAGTAAGGAAATGAAAAACCTCGAAACTTTGTCAACAAAAATTAATTACATGCCTTTTCTAGAAAGAATCAGGAGTAGTTACGGCCAGGAAATCATCCCAATATCAATTTTTTCTACAATCATAGAGCATAATTGGTTAAATGACTAAAAATAAACAATTCAGAAGCAGAAAAGTTCACAAGTTCTGAGGGTGAAAACTGACAGTGCCTGATACAAAGAGAAGAAAATGTTGAATTGAATTAACATTTTCCAAAATTTCTCCCTGATTCTTAGCAACACAATCGACACCATTTATCACAAAATTTTTGTGTGATAAAACACACACATATAATAAAATTAGTATAACATAAACATACTTACATATGTATCCATATTTGTATGTA
Organism: Castor canadensis; assembly: GCF_047511655.1. Classification (NCBI taxonomy): domain Eukaryota; kingdom Metazoa; phylum Chordata; class Mammalia; order Rodentia; family Castoridae; genus Castor; species Castor canadensis. The sequence goes on from NC_133390.1 coordinate 48,663,994, forward strand.
GGTTTATATAAACACCTACATGTTCTTGTTTTCTGTCACTCCCTTTTCCTTATCCCCCACCACTCACATCTACACTGGGAATAAAAATGTAAAATGTAAACATAACTAAGTCTCAAGTAATAGAATTCACTTATGAGTGTTTGCTTTGTTTTAAGAGACAGGGTTTCACTATGTTGTCCATGTTGGCTCTGAACTTCTAGGCTCATGTGATCCTGCTGCCTCAGGCTCTCAAGAAACTGGAACTACAGATGCCTACCACCATGCCCAAGAATTTTTAAAATATAAATAGTACTGTGGCTATTCTAGAATTTTGGAGTCATGGGGACTCTGTCTTTATAGCTCAATTAAATCTACTAACAGTCCTTCAGGAGAATATTTTGGGGGAGTCTGTGATCAGAGTTAGTTACCTGGAAAAAAGAGGTAGTTGCCACAGTGGCCTTTCTTTGTGTGATTTGGGAGGACACTTGTTAAGAACATTTACCTCTACCACCCAAGTGTTTTCATACCAGAAATTCCATCATTTGTTTTGGTTAAACATCACTTTCCTTCTGTAGATTTCTTTAAAAAGCAAAGATCTGAAGGAACAGGTAAACCACTAAATTGTAAAGCTAAATGCCAATGTGATTATCATTTTCTACCTTATTCATCAAGGAGACAGAAGAATGGGTGAGCACCAGATACAATTCACAATAGTGAAGAGCCAAGAGTTGACAAGTGCAAAAAGGTGAAGAAATTAGAAAACAGCTCTTACAAATTTTTCCTTCACACCTTGGCTCCAGCAGATCCTGGCTTTTATAATGATCATTCCCAAATCTTAAAGCACAGTGCAGCATGGTACAGCTGATTTTATCTTAGCAATAAGTCACTAAAATGTGGTTTTATCCTCTCACTTCTCACTTCAGGCTCTTTGGAGGAGCATATAGTAGTCTTACCTTATTGTCAGGGAATACAGTCCAATAAAATAAAAGTTATTTGAACACAGGCACTGCAGTATCACAACAATCTGATTACAGACATAGCTAGTTAGTGACTAATGGGCAGGTAGAGTATTCAGTGTAGATACTCTGAACTAAAGGATTATGCATAAACCAGGCAAGACAGAATAAAATGATACAACTCATCATATTACTCAAAACAATATTTAAAACTTAAAAGTTGTTCCTAAAATTTTCCCTTTAATATTTTTGGACCACAGAGTAACAGAAACCATGGAAAGCAAGACTACAGATAAAAGATAACTACTCTTTTTTTTTTAGCTTTTAAAAATTATTTTCAAAGTGTTTTTATTAGCATACATTAGTTGTACAGGAGGGTTTCACTGTGATATTTCTGAATATGCTTGCATTGTACATTGACTAGATTCACCTCCACCATCTCTCTCCCTCATTCACCATCCCCCCCACACACACACTTAAAAGAATTACAGAAGGTTTCATTGTTATATTTCATATAAGTATATAAAGTACATTGATCATATTCACCCTCCTTCAAGTATTGACCCCCTCACTGGACCTATTTTACAGTCCTGTCCTTCATTTTTAATTCTAGTATCAGTGTTCAAAGGGCTTTCTTTTGTGAATATACTATACTTTGATTAGCGTAACCACATTTATTACTCTTGCTTACCCTTTCCCTCCTATTCCCTATTATTCAACAGCTTTCACCATGTTTCACTGTCATCTACCTATATAGATGAAATGTATTTCAATATTGTAGACACTATCATTCTCTTTTCCTTTCCCTCCTCCCCAAGTTCCATAGAATAATTCCACTATTACAAACATATTCTACATATAAATTTGTTCATAATCATGTTTGTTTTCTGAATATATTTATCTTTTGGATCTTTCTTTCACATGTGATTTTTGTCTTTCTGAACCTGGTTTACTTCACTTAATATGATCCAATCCCATCCACATACCTGCAGACAACATAATTTCATTCTTCTTTATGGCTGAGTAGTATGCCATTTTGTATATATACCACATTTTCTTAACCTATTTATCAGTTGTAGGATATCCATGCTGTTTCCAGATAATGCTGCAATAAACATGGGTGTTTATTGTGTCTATTGCAAATGTCTTTATTGTAACCTAACTTACAATATGTCTGGGAGTGATATTGCAGGATCTTATGGGTAGTTCTACTTTTAGTTTTTTAAGGAGCCTCCATACTGTTTTCCATAGTAGTTGTACTAATTTACATTCCCACCAGCAGCGTATGAGGGTTCCTTTCCCCTCTGCCCCTACATCCTCACCCGCATTTGTTGTTGTTTGTGTTCTTGATGATAGCCATCAAGATAACAGGAGTGAGGTAGCATCTTATTGTGGTTTTGATTTGCATTTCCTATATGGCCAGGAAAATACAGTGTTGAGCATTTCTTCATTTGTTTTTTGGCCATTTGTACTTTTTCCTTTGAAAAAGCTCTGTTCAATTCATTTGACCATTTCTTCATTGGGTCATTGATTTTTTGGAAGTTTAGTTTTTTGAGCTCCCTGTATATTCTGGTTATGAGTCCCTTGTCAGATATATAGATTTTCTCCCATTCTGTGTGCTGCCTCTTCAGTCTGTGACCATTTCCTTTGCTATGCAAAAGATTTTTAATTTCATGTAGTCCCATTTGTTAATTCTTTCTCATAGTTGCTGAGCCATTGGAATTCTATTTAGGAGTTATTGCCTATGCCTATATGTTCCAGTGTATTCACTACTCTTTCTTCAACTTGTTTCATAGGTTCAGATGGATGTCCAGTTTTCCCAGCACCATTTGTTGAAGAGACTGTCTTTTCTTCACCTGTTTTGACCCCTTTGTCAAAAATCAGAAGCTAGTACCTGCATGGATTTATGTCTGTGTCTTCTATTCTGTTCCATTGGTCTTATTGTCTGCTTTTGTGCCAACACCGTGCTGTTTTTATTGCTATGGCTCTGTAATATAGTTTGAAGTCAGGTATTGTGATAGCTCCAGAATTGCTCTTTTTACTCAGAAGTGCTTTGGCTCTACACAATCTTTTCTGCTTCCATAGTAACTTTAAGACTGATTTTTCTATCTCTATGAAGAATGTTATTGGAATACCCATTTTCATAGTGTTGATTCTGCTGACCCCTAATCATGGGAGACCTTTCCATCTTTTGATGTGTTCTTAGATTTTTTTCTTCAGCAATTTATAGTTTTCCTTGAGGAGGTCTTTCATTTTCTTCATTTTTTGATGCTATTATAAATGTGATTGTTTCCCTGATATACTATATAGCTAGGTCTAGAGTAGTGATTGAAGCAATAACAGAGTCTCCCAACAGGGGTGATCTCCTATTTGGAACTGTCACAATGAATCCTCTCTGTACAACAAATATATCCTAACTTAAAAAAAAAGTCTGAAACAAAAAACAGTCTCCTATCAAAGAAAATCCCAGGATCTGATGGATTCATGACTGAATTATACCAGACCTTTAAAGAAGAACTAATACCAATATCCTGAAACTTTGCCAGGAAATAGAAAGAGAAGGAACATTTCAAAATTCATTCAATGAAGCTAGTATTACACGCATTCAAAAACCCAATAAGGATGCAAAAAAGGATTATAGGCCAAAATCTTTAATAAATATACATGTAAACATCTCAATAAAATATTGGCAAACTGAATTCAACAACACATCAAAAGGATCCTACACCATGATCAAGTCAGTTTCATTCCAGAGACACAAGGCTGGTTCAACTTTGGCAAATTAATAAATAATATAATATAGTGCAATATAATATAGTAATAATATAATATAAACAGAAGCAAGGACAAAAATCACACGATCATCTCAATAAATGCAGAAAAAGCCTTTGACAAAATTTAGCACCCTTTCATGATAAAAACACTGAAGAAACTAGGAACAGAAGGAATGTTCCTCAATGTAATAAAGGCTATATACGACAAACCTAGAGCCAACATGATACAAAATGGAGAAAAACTGAAACCATTTCCACTAAAGTTAGGAATAAGACAAGGGTAATCACTTTCTCCACTCTTATTCAGTATAGTATTGGAATTCCTAGTCAGAGCAATAAGACAGGAGGAAAAAATAAATGGGATGCAAATAAGGAAGGAAGAAATTAAACTACCTTTATTTGCAGATGTTATGATCTTACACCTGAAAGACCCGATAAACTCCACCAAAAAACTCTTAGAAATCATAAATACTTTCAGGAAAGTAGCAGGACAAAATCAATATACAAAAATTGGTAGCTTTTCTATACACAAACACTGAAAAGACTGAGAAAGAAATCAGGAAAACTACTCTTAATGAAACTTTCTTCTGTTGATCAATTCATTTGTTTTTTAAGAACAACCAAAAAAATGCCTGTTTATTGTAGTACCTGCCATATTACAGAGGTGATTTCATGCAATTTTGTATAAGAGAGTCTCACAAATACCATGTCTTTCATGATGACTTCTCTGATTTTTCAACCCAGACCCAATCATTATTCTTTGTGCTCCTTTTGGGTTCAGTTAGTCCCTCTCTTGGTATTTCCTATGCTGCAGTGAATCATTCAAGTTCATCACTTTAGTTAGCAATCTCTCAGGTATCCTCAGCCTCTACTTGATACAAAGATGGTGTTTAATAACACTGTAATATATGAATGACCCAACATCAAAATACTTGCAACATGTAAGTTCCCTGTCTTTTTAGACTATGAACTCCTTTATATATACATTTAATTACAGAAGAAGGCTTCCCAGCAATGGAATGTTCTTCCAAAGTATTATTTTCCCTTCATAACTTAAAGATGTAAGATCTATTACCTAACCCTTAATATATAGTAAATTGTGATCCTGTACCACCAGAAAGATAAATTAGATTTTTAACTTTCCTTTCTCACAGAACTATTAACATATAAATATTATACAAACTGGTAATTTGGGCAGTAGTTATGTCTTCTTTATCATCACTGCCTTCAATTCATTCTTACAAAAATACCAATGTTCTTGGAGAGGTCCCAGGGAAATAAACCAAACTTATTTAGCCAGAACAACTCAAGCCTCCTTTCTTTTGAATACACTTCCTCTGAGTCTGCAGACCAATGTAGAATCAATTTCCCTCCTGCAAAGAAGCCTGACTTTGCCAAGTCAAACAGCAGGCACAAACGCAAATGGAGTGAGTGCCCAGGCTCTGCTTCCAGGCCCTATATTTGATTGGAAGTTTCTACCTCCTTCCTGCACCTTCTACTGGATGTTCTTTGACAAATGATTATGGAAGCCAATTGGATTTCTTTTGAAAAGTTGAAATTTCGCCACCTTTTTCCAGGTCGGAGAAGTTTCATCTAGTCATGGAGAAATTCACAAGTTATGAAAGATCTGGAGTCAATGACTTCTTTTTTATAAATTAGAGTATCTTACTATGCATCCTCTGACTAAAATAGCATATAAATCAAGCACGAATAAATGTGAGTGTTCACTCGGGAGTAGTACTAAGTATTTTAAGTACTGGTAGTAACACTTAAATGTTTACATAACAACCCAGATACATGCTATTCCTTTTGTCATTTTCTACAACTTTTCTCATGTTTCTCTAAAATTGCTATTAAGGTGGGGGAGAACCTTCCTTATAAGTCAGAATTATTTCCTTTGCATTAATTTATCCAACTATAAGCTCAGTTCTTTGATCCAAAAATGGTATCACAATAGTGTGGACACTTACCTTTCTTCCTTTTCTGTTTTCCTTCCTCTCTGCCTTTCTATACTTGATCTGGTTTTTCCTTAGGAATCCTCCCATGTTATCTGTTGAGAAGAAACTGGTCCTTAGAATTAGACCAGTTTAATGACTTCAGCTGCCTTCTTGTCCAAATTTAGTGCTTAGCTAGATGCATAAAGAAATATTTAGATTCCTTAAAGGCCTGCACACCAATCTAGTTTACCCACCTTGTTAAGAGCCATTTCAAAGTACTCAATCTGGTTGGCACAATATTGCTTCAACACATATGGAAAGAAACAAATTCTGCAAGAAACTGGCATTAGTATTCCCTGTATGAGAAGTGAAATGCAAGCCCCCTGCACTAAACTGTATGGTATTTCTGCCTCCTCCTACCTTCCCTTCCCCATGGGAAAACAAGCATAAACAAAATCCTAAGTATCCTGAAAAGAACTTTTCTTCAAACAGACTCCAACAGTTCCATATAAGGACTTTCAATAAACTTCTATAAATGAAGTCTGCCAGGGTTGATTTTTTATTTTTATAGTGAGAAATAATTTTTTTCCTTCAAGAAAACTAGGTTTCAAGACCATTCTATCACAAGGGACTCAAAAAGTCATCTTTGAGGCTATTCTGACAGCAAAAGCCATCATGGCTTATCTAAATCATAGGGGGTAATTAGGAAAAGATGATTTAAGAGAGAATAAAAAATACAATGATTAAGCATTTTTAAGATAGATATATTCTTAGATTGCTTCCTGATAATATGAGAAACAAAAGAAGCTTTATATTAAACCACACTCGTTCTCTACCAGATAGTCTACTACAGAGAGCTCACAGACAGAAATGAGGTGTAGAAAGTCTTGAAAACTCCAAATAACAGAAATAATTTCCCAAATTTAATCAAGATGTGTTGAGTCTACTATATGCCAGGCACTTAGGATAAAGATATGAATGAGCATCATAAAGTCATAGTCATTTTAATACTTTTTCCCTGGTTATATTAGTCCATTATTTTCATCCATTTATCTAACTTTTTTTCTAACATATACACACAAGCATCTATATATTGATACATGTATCTGGATGTACAGCCTATAGTAACATCAAGGCAAAGAAAGTTATTTTCTCTTTTTAATAATTATTATTAACACTATAGCAAGAATATACATTGCTATATATAACCTTTTATATATAACAATAAAATTTAGATTCAATAAGTTTAGGCAACCTGTGCAAAGCCACCCAAGTTATAAGTCAAAATTTAAACCTAACTCCCTTGACACTGAATCTGCCACCTCTTTTACTTCATCATTCTGCATCCCCTTGTAATCCTTGCTGGAGCATTTCTCTCCATGAAATGCTCTAATATTTCCATGGGATTAGGGAACATGTGGTTCAGAACCCTGCATACAGAAGTCAATGGTAGGATAGTGTATACATGTACACTGTTGTTTTCCAGGCTAATTATGCTTAATACTTGTTGCCCAGTATTCTTTTGCATTAGCATATAATAATTGTACACGGGAGATACATTGTGACACTTACATGTGCTTACAATATATCTTAATTAGATTCATCCTTCCAGTTGTTGCTAACCTTTACCCTTCCTTTCCCCCCTTCATAGAACAATTTCAATATGGTTCATTGTTCTATTTTCACACATGAATACAAAACATATCCACCATATTTGCCCTCCTTGACCCTCTCCTTTTGCCCTCTCCCCTCCCACAGATGTTATGCATCTGTGGACAGGTCCTATTTTACCACCCTTAATTTTTTAAAGTATATATTGATCGTTAACAGATTTCACCTTGATATTTCAGACCTGAATATATCATGCTTTAATCAGATTAACACCCTCTAGTGCTTACTGTTTGTTTATTTATTTATTTATTTATTCATTCATTCATTCATTTTATTTTTGTGCTGGCTGGTGGGGGGTACATTGTGGCATTTACAAAAGTTCTTACAACATATCAAAAATATCTTACATGAATTTGCCCCTTTCACCATTCTCCTTTATACTCCCTCCCCCCATTCCTGGAACAGTTTCAATATGTATCATTTTTCCTTTTGTAAATTTACCCTCCCATACCCTTTCCCCACCTCTTCCTCCCTCCCCTGGTACCAATCACCCCTCCAGGCCAGACCTCCTGTTCTCTGATTTCATAAAACAAAAAAATTACATTTTTGTTTAAGATAAATACACAGGGAGTTTCTTTGTGATAGTTCCATGTATATGTGTATTATAACCCAAATTGGTTCACCACCTCTATTTTTCTTCTTTCTACTTCCTTCTTATAGTGGTTTCAACAGGTTTAAAAATTCTATATTCATTTTTGTATAGAGTTACTCGTTTGTTTTATACTAATAGAAACCTGGTATGTCAGCTGAGCACCTGCCATTCTAACCCTCCTTTCCTGATGCAGATAGATGAGAATGGAGTCAACCTATCATGGACCAGGAGGACAACAAACCCTAGAGATGATGAAGCAACAAACTAGAACGTTCTTGGAGCCCATATTCTATGCAGTCAATTTACCAGTTGGGGCGACTTAAGCCTTAACTGTTAATAGATTGAAAATAACTTTAATCTTATTTAAGTCACTTTATTGTTGGTATCCATTAGACCAGCTGAACCTATGGTTTAATTAACATCTCTGTCTTCTCAAATTACTCATTAACATTTATTGTAAGTTAGAAACCATTGCATACAAAATGAAATCCAAACTCAGAACTCATAGGCTTTCACAATCTGGCCAAATCTTCTCATCACTTCCATTAATTCTTTTCACTCTAGTCAGACTGATAGATTCATTGTTCCTTGGACATTCCCTCATTATCTCTCCTCCTCACATACTCTCTGCAATGAATTCTAATTTCTAAAACCCATTTTACTCTTTCAATGCACTGTTTGTAGCTTACCTTTGAACCCACAATATCCTATGCCCAGAAAATGCTTGATAAAGATTCTTTGTTGAAACCTACAGCCAGCATTGTACTTAACGGAGAAAAACTGAAACTATTCCCTCTAAAATCAGGAACCAGACAAGGATGACCACTGTCTCCACTCCTATTCAACATAGTACTGGAATTCTTAGTCGGAGCAATTAGGCAAGAAGAAGGAATAAAAGGAATACAAATAGGTAAAGAAACTGTCAAAATATCCCTATTTGCAGATGACATGATCCTATACCTTAAAGACCCAAAAAACTCAAAAGCTCCTAGACACCATCAACAGCTATAGAAAGGTAGCAGGATATAAAATCAACATAGAAAAATCATTAGCATTTCTATACACTAATAATGAACAAACTGAAAAAGAATGTATGAAAACAATTCCATTTACAATGGCCTCAAAAAAAATCAAATACCTAGGTGCAAACTTAACAAAGGATGTGAACAACCTCTACAAGGAAAACTATAAACTTCTGAAGAAAGAGACTGAGGAAGACTATAGAAAGTGGAGAGATCTCCCATGCTCATGGATTGGTAGAATCAATAGTAAAAATGTCTATACTCCCAAAAGTAATCTACATGTTTAATGCAATTCCCATCAAAATTCCAATGACATTCATTAAAGAGATTGAAAAATCTACTGTTAAATTTATATGGAAACACAAGAGGCCATGAATAGCCAAGGCAATATTCAGTCAAAAGAACAACACTGGAGGTATCACGATACTCGACTTCAAACTATATTACAAAGTAGTAACAATAAACACAGCATGGTACTGGCACAAAAACAGACATGAAGACCAGTGGAACAGAATAGAGGACCTAGATATGAAGCCACACAACTATAGCCAACTTCTCTTTGACAAAGGTGCTAAAAATATACGATGGAGAAAAGACAGACTCTTCAACAAAAACTGCTGGGAAAACTGGTTAGCAGTCTGCAAAAAACTGAAACTAGATCCATGTTTATCACCCTATACCAATATGAACTCAAAATGTATCAAGAATCTTAATATCGCACCCCAAACTCTAAAGTTGGTACAGGAAAGAGTAGGAAATACTCTGGAATTAATAGGTATAGGCAAGAACTATCTCAATGGAACCCCAGCAGCACAGCAACTAAGAGATAGCATAGATAAATGAGACTTCATAAAACTAAAAAGCTTCTGCACAACAAAAGAAATGATCTCTAAACTGAAGAGACCACCCACAGAGTGGGAGAAAATATTTGCCAGGTATACATCAGACAAAGGACTGATAACCAGAATACATAGGCAACTTAAAAAACTAAATTCTCCCAAAATTAATGAACAAATAAAGAAATGGGCAAGTGAACTAAACAGAACCTTCTCAAAAGAAGAAATTCAAATGACCAAAAAACACATGAAAAATGCTCACCATCTCTAGCAATAAAGGAAATGGAAATTAAAACCACACTAAGATTCCACCTCACCCTTGTTAGAATAGCCATCATTAGCAACACCACTAACAACAGGTGTTGGCGAGGATGTGGGGTAAAAGGAACCTTCCTATACCACTGGTGGGAATGTAAACTAGTACAACCACTCTGGAAAAAAATTTGGAGGCTACTTAAAAATTTAAACATTGATCTACCATATGATCCAGCAATACCACACTCTTGGGGATATACCCAAAAGAATGTGATACAGGTTACTCCAGAGGCACCTGCACACCCATGTTTATTGTGTCACTATTCACAATAGCCAAGTTATGGAAACAGCCAAGATGCCCCACCACTGATGAATGGATTAAGAAAATGTGGTATTTATACACAATGGAATTTTATGCAGCCATGAAGAAGAACAAAATGTTACCATTCACAGATAAATGGATGGAATTGGAGAACATCATTCTGAGTGAGGTTAGCCTGGCTCAAAAGACCAAAAATTGTATGTTCTCCCTCATATGTGGACATTAGATCAAGGGCAAACACAACAAGGGGATTGGACTTCAATCACATGATAAAGTGAGAACACACAAGGGAGGTATGAGGATAGGTAAAACACCTAAAATTTAGCTAGCATTTGTTGCCCTCAACTCAGAGAAACTAAAGCAGATACTTTAAAGCAACTGAGGCCAATAGGAGAAGGGAACCAGGAACTAGAGAAAAGGTTAGATCAAGAAGAATTAACCTAGAAGGTAACACACATGCACAAGAAATTAATGCGAGTCAACTCCCTGCATAGCTATCCTTATCTCAACCAGCAAAAACACTTGTTCCTTCTTATTATTGCTTATACTCTCTCTTTAACCAAACTAGAGATAAGAGCAAAATAGTTTCTGCCGGGTAGCGAGGGGTAAGGGGGGAAGAGGGAGGGAGTGTTATGGGGGGGTAAGAGGGGGCAGTGGGAAGGGGGAGAAATAACCCAAACATTGTATGCACATATGAATAAAATAATTTTTTTTTTTAAAAAAGATTCTTTTGTTGAAAAAGGAAGGCAGAGGAGGAGAGTGGAAGAAGGAGGAAGAAGAGAAAGAGGAGGGGGAGAGAGAGGATATGAGAAGAAAGTATGAGAAGGGAAAACAATTGGGAGTGGTTATTATGTTTATATAGATAATGACAGAGCAGCATATGTGAGAGAGGGTTGAAGAAGAAACTGAAAGTTATGAGAGCCTGGGAAGAAATGCTGTGATTAAAAGTGAGCTTTCTATCTTCCGTGAACTTTCTACTGGACTGTTCATGTCTGTTCCTCGGGAAACAATTAGGCAAATGAGAACCATTATGAAATTGGTTCCCACTCGTTTGCTGAGCTATTTTATCCTCATGCTCAGTAATTTGAATAAACCACAAATTAATTTTCTATCAATAGTGCCAAAATATCTTTGGGCGTTTCAGGATACTCAGAGTGACTATTTGAAATTGCATTTACTTTTCAGGGTAATCTTACTGAAAATTAAATCCCAACATATTGCCATGTTTGAAAGGAGCTTCATTCTGTTTTCATTTAGGACTTTCTATGTTGTTTTTCCCAACATAAAACAACAGCTTTGTCTAGGCAGCATATTAAATTATCTCCCTTCCTAGGAAAAGTTTACTTGAGTATTTAAAAAGGTAAGATAGAGAAAATTAGAAAAAGAGTCCTATGAAATAATACAAGTTCATTTAAAGGAAGATTTCATGAAGTGGTGGTTAACCAAATGTTATTAACTTTAACCTCTGTGTAAAGAAGACTAAACATTGGAATTTTTCTTCTGACTTAGAGTTTCCATGTTTGTATCCCCAAATCTATATTCCTAAGTATTTCCAACATTATTGAAGAATGTACCCTTTGAATGAGAGCTTTTGTCCAGTCTCCCCTAAAAGCAAAGACAGCAGGTGTCCCTCATGGTGGCCAACAGAAGTACAGTCTCTATATACAAAGAATGGGTTTCTCTTTGTCAAGACTTGGACCCAAAGCAACTGCATATACAGTCTTCCAGTATCAGATTTAGCCTTCAGATGAAGATAATATAGGTCAATTCGGGTGATATGCAGGATGATTCTCTCTTCCTGTGGCCAAGAAAAGAACAAGCCTTCTGGAAATCAGACTCAAACTGTATGTATTATTGTATAGAGAATGAGGTCTGTTGTAATATCTTTCTGCTGGGATGTTTGCATTTCACTCAAATATAATATCAAAAGCAGACTCAAATCTGGTTTAGATTTGTATTTTCGAGGCCTATCAAAGTACAGCATAATTTACTGAGATATAAATCAAAGGAACAAATACTTGACACTCCCTTCTTTACAAGATTAAAATTATGATTCATAATTTAATGCCAACAACTCTTACTATGGTACTCAAGGTACTTTTACAACAACATCTTACATTTGTATCACATATTGTAGTTTCAAATTCATTATTTCATAAAGTAGTATGTTCTTTCTGTGTGGTTGTCTTATTAAACTTCTGGAAAATGTGTCACTTCATATTGCCAATGTTTTGATTTAGTACACATTTAATTCAACACACAGTAATTGTGCACCTACTATATTTCAAGCTCATGTCACAATACAAACATATTTACCAAAGTTAACCAAAATGTTTTCCATCACATTCTTATACAAATGGATCTACTATATCATAAATTTCATGTCTATTACATTAACAAAGTTTATTTCTCTTTACATGATAGTTCCAGTAAAAGAAAGGAAGTTAAAATATATCTAAATCAATTAAAATCTAAACATGATCAATGATTTTCCTTGGATGTGATCCTGTACACTGAGGTCAGCTTACAAGCTTTAACCAGCTGCTCATTTTCAAAATCACCAAATATGTCATAGATGAGTTCTTATATGTTGGAATTACATTAGCAAAACTGTATAGAAACAAAGAGTAAGCAACATTGCTTTGTTTTACTCAAGGAGGTATACTCTGGGTATACTTAGATTTGCATTAATATGCTGATGGTTCCCATAGCAGGAAGCTATCCTTATGTGCCCTCAGCATTTGTAACTACTAGCTGCCCACTCTTCTTGTTCCACAGACACGCCCTACAGTTTCTCAGCCAACATTTACTTATGTCTCTCAATTGACCCTTTCCCTGGAATACACCCTTGTCTCATCTTTTTGTCCCAGACAATCTGCTCCTCTCCATACACAATATGTCCAAACAACTCAAATTTGTATTCTGTGACCTTTCGAACAACTCACACACCCTCTTAAAAGGATGTTTTACTCATACAATCATGGTGCTATTCTTGTTTCCCTAGGATTCTGTGTAATAGAGATTTTAGAGAGCAATGTTCAGTTTTTTAATCACAGACTTAAGAGTTAAGACTCAATGGATGTTTGCAATGTGCCAGATACTATGTTACGAATCTTTTTTAAGTTCCATTACAAGTTCTGGAGGCAAATATTAACCCTGCTTTATGGATGAGAAAGCAGACTTGGACAGCTTGAATGACTTGCCCAAATGCCTTGTTCATGACAGACCAGATGGAAACTTACATCCTTCAGGCTCTGTATCATTTATCTTGTAGCCAGAAACACAATATCTGCACCTGGTAACTCAACAGGACAAGTTTGCATGGAATATTCATCACAAAGTTGTTAGAGGAGCCCAAAGAACAATCATTGGAAAGGAGGTAACCAACTGGGGAATTTCTAACTATTGGAAACTCCTATGATCCCCAGAGCTGGATGGCCAAAGCGAAGAGGTTACTAGAGCGCAGGAGCTAGAGATAAGACAGAAGCTGGTACCCAGCAGGCTCAAACAATGGGAACTGGTGCCATGGAAGAACAAGCTGTCTGGAAAGAGCTACATTTTCACAGAAGCACCATTACTAGATATCCCCAAAGTAAAGAGAGGTAGAGGAAAATACCCTGGATTAACTCTCCCTTTCCCTCCTGTATCTACTAATGCCATTCTGAAGAAATATTTGATTGGCAAGGAAGCCTTGGAAATAATTCAAAAGAGTAGCTTCTCTGCAGTACAGACAGGGGAAGGTCAGGAAATGAATTTGAAAATAAACAGGCATTGGCCTCCTTGGTTCCAAACTGCACACTAACTTCTCTAAGCCATGACTCCTGCCATGCTTCATCCCATACAGTACTGATAACTGAGTGCAGCCTGTGGTTGTGACACATTCAGTAATGCATTCCCCTATCTCATAGCCATGCTTCCTCTTAAGCAATGCCAGCATATAATTGCCACTAGGAGAATTTTAGTCTGCTTTTATTTCCCCTCAGATACTGACCATGTCAATCAAATTATCTGTAGGTAGGGTAACTGTAAATATAATTCAAGGATCTGAAATAACTAAAGGCCAAGAAGAGAGGTAATCCCCATGATAATAAGAAAGATAGCAGAATTTTAAAATTTTGGCCTTTGTGTAACATTGCTTTGTGAATTTATTGCTAAACCAGCTCCCTGATTCACATGACCAGGAGTTCCCACATAAGCCAAACATCTGTTTAGGTAGCCTGAGAGGTCTACAGAGAGCTGACTATTAACTTCCTACCTAATTTGAGCATCTCTCTGAAAAGAAGAAAATGTCAATACCACTTTAATGCTGCCAAAAAGTCACTTGCTCTGTCTTTTTTTGTTACAATAATTAATACTATTATTGGAATTCATTACTTCTCAAGTGTCTTCTGTTAAATCTATTTCACATTCATAAGGAATATGATACCCAAAACCAGCACAGACTCAATTATCCTTATTACTTGATCTTAAAAGTAATCCCCTAACATATGGAAGCAGGACGATATTGAGGAAATGTCAATGGGTCTGAAGCATCAGAGTGACAAAGTTCCCAATGTTGGATATTCATCCAAACATATTTAATCCCCTTCATTATAAAAGTTACTACTTACTAGCAGAATTCTAGCTATTTCCTGTTCTCAAGGGCAGAGAAATACTGCAAAATCAACATTTTTTAATGACATTTCAGTACTGTCTCTCTTGGCTGAAAACAGAAAAAGCAAGAAATGCATAAAAATGAAAAAGAAAAAAAGCTAAATAAATATTTTCAACCCCTAAATAGTTGTTTTTTATGTTAACCCTTTAACCCAATTTGTATTTTATACAAATAATTTACCCATCTCTTGTTGCATCATAAATAAATTAAAATAAATACATATGCATCTTCTAAGTTTAATTCTTCCATTATTATTGTAGAAAAAAAAATGAAAATCATCCTTTCAGTGTAAAGACCAAGCAGCACTTAAACGTTTTAGAAAAAAAATCTATCTGCTACTACTCATCTGGAATACAATCTTAGATAAGCCCATTTGAACTGGTGACAGATTCTAATGTTTATTAAAGTCTGTAAAATGAATTCACATTGAATATGATCCCTTAGTCTGAATATTGAGTTTCAAGCCAAAATAAACTTCAACTCTTTTGGCAGTAAAGTATTTTTCTCCATTTCAGACACCCTTGCAATCACTACACCACAACATGGACACCACACACCCACACACACACACACACACACACACACACACACACATTACCTCCATCATTTAGCCCAGAAGGCTACTTACTATAAAGGACAGAGTGCTCTCTCCATCCCTCTCCTACCCACTTAGTCCGCTCTGTAATAAGGAAGTGCTGACCCCTGCAGGCTCTAGTCCCCAAGTACCCAGTGAGTTTCTGACTTTAGCTAATGAAAGTCAACTTGCAAGGACATTGAGAGTAAGAGAAAAAGAGAAGGATGGGTATCTGTACCTTTGTTTCTGTGTCAGGCTATACCTCCAGCAGCATTCCATGAGAAGAAAAGTCAGTTGCAATTCCACATTCTACAGAGTAACTCTCCACCCCACCACTGAGGTCCCATAAAAAATATTCCTTCCTTTTGTCTCTCTTGATATGACTTCCTTTGTTGTTAACTTATGGGTGATTCTCTGTCTTCTCTTGGGTTTCTCAGGTCTGCCACTATGTATGTAACCAAGTCTTTCTATTAATTTCCCACTCTTTTAAGTACCCTGAAGTGGTTTCTGTTTTCCTGTCTGGATACTGATTAATGCAAAGAATTTCAATTAAAGCTGATCAAGATGAAAACTCACTGCTTTCTATTACTCCTTACATTGACTTCATAGAGAACAAAAACATGGCAGAAAGTAGAAAGAAAAGGGACAGGCGTGTAATCCTCTATTCTCACGTGCCTCCAGAGGCATCAGTGTTGTTCTCTGGTGAGATTCCTATCTGGGTCTTTTTATGTCTTCTTCATTTACTCCAAACTGAAAGTAGGTCTGGCTGCTATCAGCTGCAACATCCCTTACGCCAACAACAGACTCTCTTGGGCAAGAGCTTGGAGTGGCCAAGAACTCCCCAGGAAGTTTAAGAAGTTTGGTGCCTTAAAGTTGCTGTATGATATCTTGAAAACTACATCCTCAGTCTCTAGAAATGTCACTTATAACACTGCTGACCCTGAGAATTCCAAAATATCAGTCAAGAGAGCTACTCCAGAAGCTCCAAAGCTCCCAGTCTATAGATTGGGAAAGCATCCCTCTCCCTGTTCTGCACCTTACTCATTTTGTCTCTAAAAGGCTTTACCAGCCAGAATTTCCAAAGCTCCCTTGAATAGCCAGTTTTTCAGAACTCACTTCTTTAATAAAAGGAATAGAAAGCAGTCCCCTGAACCAAATGTGAGTCCTCTCCTTCCCCTTGTCCATATTCAATCCTACCTCTTCCTCCCTCCACCCAAAACAAAACAAGAGAGGTGAAAGTCTCACTAGGACAGCACTAGGAAGAAGGGGGCCATTGTGGAAAACGATATGACTCGGCCTCTTTCCCTCCTATGTTCCTGAGTACTGGGAGAGATGGACATATAAATTCAAGCACTATATGCTAATTTAGTTCTACCTACAAATTGTTGTGGAAAAACATGGAAGAGAGAAGCCAGAGCAGTTTGGGAGAAAAGAAAGATGAGCTCTATCCACACCCTTGCCCCAGCAGACAGTTCATGAACTTGAGGATTCAGAGAATATCAGTATGTCTTCTAATACCAGCACATTAGAAGTTATGATGCCAGCTATGAATCTGGGGAAGGCACATTCAATCCATTGTACATAGGGATTAAAGAAATTCAATAAATGTTTTTTTCCCAATTCACCTTCAGTCTTTGTTGTTCTTGTTTTTTTTCTGTTCATTGGTCCTAAGAATTCTGAACTCTATAGAGAAGCTTTAAGTATATTTACTGTGAATAAAACTCTTATTGCCAAGATTTCTTTCTGTGAAAAGTACTACAAAGTAAAAGAATGATCTGAGACAAGAGCATTTAATTCTGAGTTCATCAGACTAATAATTACTTTTAAATTTATAATTTTGCAAAGCTTTCATAAAATGCTCTGATTTCCTTTTCCCTGGTGGGTTTTTCCACCACTTTTTAGTGAAGTAACTATAATATTTATAACTAACTCCAAGCTGTGCTGATTAAATACAGCAGTTTTGATATTCAGACTTTTTAAAGTCATTTGGTTCTACTTTTTGACTAATTAGTTAATCTTGAGACAGCACTCACAAACTAGTGTTACCACCTGCACTTTGCTCCAATAAATTCTTTTCTTTTTTTCTGCTGGTACTGGAGTTCAAATTCAGGGCCTCACCCTTGATAGGCAGGTATTCCACCACTTGAGTCATGCCTGGAGCACCTTTTGCTTTAGTTATTTTGGGGAGAGCATCTCACATTTTTTCCCCTTAGCAGCCTGGACTATGATCCTCCTATTATGCTTTCCAAGTAGCAGGAAGGACAGGCATGTGCCAACATGCCCAGTTCTTAGTCAAGAACTTTGTCTCTGGAGTAGCTAAGAATATGGGTTTGAGTCACCATGCCTGGATTTTTTTTTCTTTTGCTCCCATTGACCCTATAAAATTCCAGTACAGGCATAATGTTTAACAAATACATAGCTAAAATGCTTTATTTCTGACCTGCATGTACATTTCACTTATGAGAAAGAATGATATTCATAGTAATTTGAAGAACTTCCGGAGGAGTCTCTATGAGCTGTGATTTCCATATTAGTCCTTTTTTTGGAGGGAAAAACAAGCCTAGGTTGCATATTTGAAATATTTTCAATCAGCAGCTTCACATGCCAAGCTAAATCCGCTTCCTACTTCCCTGGTCAAATCTCTGAGATTTGCTAAGGACAGACTAGTCAGCCTGTTTGTGGAGTCAAATATTCCGATCCTAAGCTCTAAGTTCACTTGTATAAAATCAGATATCTAAACCATGGACAGTTTTCTGTCAGCTGGGTTAATGGTGCACTCAATCATCAGTCAGCTTGAATTGAAGAGTTTGACAACTCACATCAGTAATCACACATCACTTTGGAACTCTGTGTGAACCCATTCATTACTCATTTTGGTTCCTGGAAATTAGTTAAGTCAACCTGGTCCACCAAACCTATTAGAAATGCAAAGGGAGAGCTGGTGGAGTGACACAAGCAGTATAGCACCTGCCTAGGAATGCAAAGGAAATTAATTTCCATTTCCACTTTTCTTGTGTAATGAAAATAAAGCAAAGAAATACCATAAAGTGGTATTGGGAAGAAAGTATAGGTTTTAGACTCTGACAACCTATTTTTGAATCTTAGTACTTCCACAAATTAAGAAGATCTTATCTCTAAAACTTAGTTTCTTATCTGTGGAATAGAGATATTAAGACCTGTACTAGTAAAATTGCTCTGAAAGTTAGAAGTAATGCATAAATAAAGCAGTTGCTCTTACTATTAATAGCATTGTGTTTTGAGTTAAAAAAATAAACAGAATTCTATTAGATAGTGGAACAAATGAGGAAAGAAAATATGCAAGTGGGAAGGAAAAACAGACAAATCTGACTGCCTAAGGGATACACCCAGGTACCAGCAGAAATTCTGTGGCCATATACTAGAATGTCTATAGCTCTCCCTGGAAATAGAAAGGATTCACTGTTTAAACAACACACTAGGAAGGTTACACAATTGAGGCATAATAACTATGACATAACTATACAAATTAAACCCTTGATTTGATCAAGTGTGTGTAACAGCAGCCTCACACTAAATGAAAATGGGTCTTTGCCATGTGAGCAGTAGAGGCTGTGATGGCCAGCCAAGTTGTGAAGTAGATCCATAGCAGCAAATTGCAGCACTCACACTCAAAGCCCAAAACATTGGGGTCAGGTCCTTTAAGAACAAAGGGATTTTGGAAGACGGAGAGTTGTCCTCTTGTTATTTTGCTAACATCTTTTTTCATTTGTTCCAGCTGATTTTTAAAGTAACTTTTGTACTTGATCCCTAATTCTTTTTCTTCTTGATCCTAAACAGTATTTCTGTAAATCATTTATAATTATCTACATAGTCATGAACTGGGTCTATCAGACAAAGATTGTAAAGAAAAAAAGTATAAAAGACTTAAAATGCTGTAACGTCCTCACTCTTTTGGCTCTTCTGAAAACTGTGCATATCTTCAAACAGTTTTCCCAGGCATACAACTCTGAACTCAGTTTAAACTCAATAAATGCTTTTGGAACCTCTGCTGAAAGTAAGGACTTATTTTGCCCTCCTCCAATTGATAGAATTACATTTTTAAAGGTTATAATAACAATTTCTAGTCATCAAAGCTTCCCATTATTAAATATTGGCATTTCTGGCATAGATTAATGAATGCTGAAATTATCTTTCAGCTACCAGAAAGGATTCAGGTTTGAACTCCGTATGTATAATAACTTATAATTTATAGGCAGTAGAAATGACACCATTGACAAAAAGTGATCATGGTCCACAAACAAAAGATTAAATCATTTTCCCATGTGCAGCTTCTGAAGCTTCCAGTTTTCAGTCATTCACTCAAAGTTTATTCTAACTACAAATGTACTAATACATACATTGATGCTAATATGATATCAAAAAGTTATTACCTTGGCTGGGAGTATAGCTCAATGGCAAAGCACTTGCCTAATATACAGGAAGTCCTGAGTTTGATCCCCAGCACCACACAAAGAAAAATTTTTTAAAAAAGAAAAAGAAAATTCATTACCTCCATCAAATCTCTAGTTTTCTCCAGATGAAACTGAATCACAAAGTGTCAAGTGTTTTTTGGGCTTTTCACCAGATGAAACATTGCATTTACTGGGCCAATTTCTGTCCTATGTTGGGAAGGGAAGAAAACTGAGATAGGGATGAAAAAGCCATCAAATTGTCAAACCTGAAAATGTATTGGCCAGAGTGAAAAGCATTCAGGTGGAATATTTTTTAACACATGGCAAAGTTCAGTTCAATAAGTCAGAGATAAACTGCATAAGTGGTTTATGGCCAAAAACTGGTTAAAAGGTTCAGGCAAAGAAGTGCCTGAAGGTTCAGGCAAAGACTATGCATTAGTTATATTTCGAAAACTTGAGTACAACTTGGGAGCAGGAGGGACACAATTTGATCAGTCTTGTGATAAAATTGGCTTAGAGAAAAAGTGAATAAAACTTTTCCAACTGAGTCAATAGTCATAAACATTTTTACTAGATTTTTGGAAAGTCTTTACACAGCAGTATCACAAAACATATGCCAATTTCCCTTTTTACATAAAGAACTAAGCAAAATTCCAAGGGACATTCATGACTTGGGATTCAAATTTGTCTCTTAGTAGTAAAACCTAGAGATAGCTCTGCTATAAAATAAATAGCCTACAGCTGGGTTCTTGAAGTGTGGTCTTTGTCAAGGAGTATTAGAATCATTAGGGAACTTGCATCAATGCAAACTCCAAATAACCTGCATCAGAAATTCTTAGGGGTGGTCCCTAAAATCTGTTACAAGTCTGACAACCAGTAGCCTACAGACTTATAGAGATAGCAAAGTAAAGGTATTCCTATCTCTTACTCTCTTCTCTGAAACTCCTAAAAGCACAAAAAGGAACAAAAAACAAGGAAATTCCACTGTAAATTATATTAGCTACTACAATACCAAACAAAAAACTATGAGGAATATTATAAGATTTGGATTCAATTGAGCATAATAGATGCATACCTTAACAGACCTCAGGCAGAGCATGGAATTCTACAAAGGAAAGAGACACAGCTCTAAGGCGTCTGACTGTTGATTTCTTTTTCAAAATAGAAAGTTGTAGCGCATTAGAGAGTGACAGGCAATGTAGGGCCAAATGAGGAATGAGGCAGACACACCATCTCTAGAACTAGTAAGCTGGTACACTGTAAGAAGAAATGATGGTAACAGTTATTCGCTGCTTGACAGTTACAGCTCAAAACTGGTGAAGCAAAATTAATAAGCACTAATTCCCAGGACCTTGCTCCATTGCAATGATTTCCTCAAATGCTTTTTTTGTGAGATTCTTAAATTGAAGAAAGTAGAGCCTTTAAAAATGTACGTAAAAGAAGAAAGTGGCTCAAAGAACAAAGCCAATATCATGATATAAAAAGTGATCTGACAGAACTCAGCCAGGAAACATAAGAAATAAACATGATCCATTCAGAAATAAAATCCACTTTAGTTTTTAAGTGAATGCCATCAAAATTACAGACTTAATTATGGAGATTAGACTTGAAAATATCAGGTAAAATGAGCAGGACAAGAATAAAAACTAAGAAATTCTTAAGGAGAATTAAAGAGCAATGAAAATGTGTGTGGCAAGCAAGCAAAATCTAAAATGCACACCCATGAAGAGAAGAAACATTCCAAGTTATATTAGAGGAAAACATCCTCAGCTCATGTTAATGAAGAATAAGTTCAAACTCAGTACAAAAAGGACTAAGTTAGCCAGAGAATGGGTTTCACTAATGAAGAAAAGTACAGTCTCTAGTGAAGATCTAGCTTCTGACTTTAAGCACCAAATAATATGTCATTAAAATACATACATAAAGCACAAAAACTAGAAAAACACAAGAAGAAATGCACACAAATAATAACAGAAAATATACACTCTCCTTGACAGATGACATAAATTAAAATACTTATCAATACAGAAAAAATTAAATTACATAATTAATAACATCGATTTTATTTACACCCACATACATAAAAATCAAATGAAACAAAGGCAAATAGAAAATGTGTTAAAGTTGACACTATAATAGCCCCCTAAAGAAAAATCTCAATAAATTCCCCAATGTAAAATAACATAGATGATATTTTGTAACCACAATGCCATGACATTAGAAATTTGCAATAAAAATTAAGGCTAACACACAAAGGATCAAAACATTCTCAAACAACTCTTGATTCAAACAGGAAATCAAAACTGAAATAGCCAAATTAGAAGACTGAGGCCTTCAGCACTCTTGTTTCTAATTCTCGGCTGTGGTCACCAGGCTAAGTCTTTAGAAACAGCTTCAAAGACAAACCAAGTACTTAAGAGGCTGAGATCAGGAGAGTTGAGGTTCCAGGATAGCCTATGCAAAGTTTGTGAGACCCCATCTCAGTGGAAAAACTGCACTTTATGATATGTACTTGTCATCCCAGTGATATGAACTCCCGGAGTTTAAACCTCGGTACTGGCAAAAAAGGAAGGAAGGGAGGGAGGGAGAGAAGAAATAAAGTTACAAATAACAAAACTTAATGTATAAAATTATTTGTTGTTTTGCATACAAATAACTTACTCAATAATATAGGAGATGGAAATATCTTATTTCTAATAGTGAATTTATTATTCAGGGTCCAGCTAGCAAAAACAGAGCACTGGCATAGAATTAAATGCAGAGAGCATCATAAAGGAGCTAGTTATGAAGGTATAGGAATCATTAAAAGAGTTAAAAGGGCAAAGTGTTAACTAAAAATTAATAATAACAGAAAGCTGCTGATAACCTTAAGCTGGAAGAACAAAGGAAGGTATGACACTCTGGGCCCACCAACGGTTCTAGAACTCAGTCAGGACTACATAATGGAAGCTGGGACTGTGGAGGGATGAGAAGACTGATCCAGAGATGTCGCCAGCAGCAAAGGGATGGGAACTTCCCTAGCTTTTTCCCACCTCTGGCCTCCATTACCTTTCCAGTGCCTCCCACTAGCCAAATTAAGCAGAAGCCAACTGGCAAGGGAACCTGGGAATATAGTTTACATGTGTAATTACAGGCAAACTACAAGGAAAGGAAGAGATCTAAAAACAACCAGAAAAAGGACTATTAGCACAGAAACCAAAAGAAAAAAAAATTAAGAGAAAGAGAGAGAAAATTATCTGGATTTCCATGCTTCATTTAAAGGCTCATACTGGGAAATGTGTCATTGGATTATGTGTTTATTTAATTGTTCAAAAATATGGGAGGCGAGTACAAGAATATTATATACAAATCATATGTAATAAAGGGTGAACTTCTCTCATACTCTATATACCAATCCCTCTCCACAGAGGTGACAATGTCACTTATTTTGTGTTTGCTTCTGGAAGTTTTTCACAAACATGAATATTTTAAATGCCCACGAACACAATATGCATGCAAATATATGTGCATATATATTATTCAGTTTCTGGTTTCTCTTTCACTTACATGTATACATTGGAGATTTGTTACAATTTGTTTTCAAAGTCTCCACTTGATGACTATATAGGCTGTATTCAGGGTTTTGCTATAATAGACAATATATTACAAAGATGAGAAAATGCTTATAAAACTGTTTTACTATTATCTCTACATGTTTGGTATCTGCAATAATTCAGATAGCATGTGTTGGTCCAGGGGCAATACAGCTAAAAGTAGAGCCTATGTGGGATGTGGGATTTAAAATTAAGACACTGAAACATGGAGCTTATTTCACTTATATCTCACAATCAATATTGCTTATGATTTATACCCATATGTATGTTTGGAAAGACAAGCAGATGTAACCAATATGTGCATCTTCACCCCAAGGCAAATGCACATACCAATGTTCTTATGCAACCAAAAAAAAATAAACCCTGGGTCCTTCTATTTAAGCTAGGACAGCTCACTTGCCTCTGAAAATTTGCAGGTTTTGAAGATAGCTTAGTTGTATGATCTTAGCCTAAGCCTTAACCTCCGCAGCTCTCAATTTCCTGATTAAAATTAATATCCTGCTCTTAAAAATTCAGCAGTTTTACTCCTTTCAGTTCACGCTGTTACCATTTCAAGGGCAAAAGCAATCCCCATCTTTTTTTAAAAGAGTGAAATTTCAGAATTAAGGGTACTGTCTCTTGAAAAACCATCCCTTAATATTTTAGATTTTTATATTTACCTCTCTCAGTAATGCGTACATTCGCTCCTTGATTCTTGTGAAACATTAGAGGTTTCTCAAGCTTGTCCCCAGGAAGAAAATTTAAAAGAATAAAATGTTGGAGAGCAAACATGAGAATGAAACTGTTAAACATTACCATAAATCTAGACTGCTGTTGCCTCTACTGTCTTCAAAAAGAATAAATTGTAATGTATATAAAGGTTGTATAAAATCAACAACTGTCACATGACAAACCATGGAATTAAGGCAGAAAAAGTTGTCAAGCTTTGGAAACATCACAGAATTTTCAAATTATTGGGAATACTTAGACAAATTCTGAACATTTGGCCATTCAAAGCATTCAGTTAATTTCTGCAGATTGTTTTTAATTTAGAGTGACACAAAATCCAAAGTTTAAGCAGGTAAGAAAGGAACACAAAACTCTGGTATTCTTCAACACATGCAAAATTATTCTGTCAATTCAAAAGGTGAAACTTGCCTAAATTTTCATACAGATTACTAAAAACAACAAGCCCTCATGTTCACAAACAACACTGCCTAAGATCAAAGGTAATTCTGAAGAATTTTTAGCCATGGGAAAAATGCAAAGACTCAATTCTGGGATGTTGAATAAAAAAGTTGTGAGTAAATTTGCTTTTAACAATAAGCTACTCTTGGTTAAAATTTATCTGTATTTCAAATGTAGTGTTTGAAAAGAAAGACATTAAATAAATATTCACATTGAGGAAACAGGACAATTAGCTGAGATATGCTGCAATGGCATTTTACAGAGTTAAAAAGACTAAAAAAAAATCATGAGGACACAGACTTGGTAATCCTACTTATTAATCCATTATGAAATTCATTCGTTCAGTTCAGGACAGTCAGGAAGGGTTCCACATAAGAAGCTAATTTTTAAATAAACTTTGAAGGGTGAGATGTAGCTTCGCCAGTCATGGAATAGGAGAAGGACATTCTAGAGAAAAGGAATAAAAACTACAGACACTGCAGCATGTTTGGAGAGAAAAGTGAAAAGTTCAATGATTTCTGAAGTACAGAGTGCACATGCAGTGGGAAATCAGGCAAGAATGAAAGGTAAAGAGAAAAGTGTATGTGGAGTTTGAGGTATGAGCAAACACCTTGCCCTCTTTAATAACAAGAGACTATGCTAAACTATAGACCCATATTTTATCACAACACATTAGTGACCACATGTTAACAGATGGGAAACTGGAAAATAACCATGGGTTCTGGCAATGACTCAAACATTCTCTTTCTATTTCAGTCTTCAGAGCACCAGGGTGCAAGATGACACTTGAGAATTATACTTTCTTTACACCATTAAAATAAGTAGAAACCCAGCTATTCCCACATTTGAAAAAGACTGAACTTAGATGAAAGCTAATGAAATAGAAGTGGTGGAGCTAAACCAACTTCTTGGATAGTTCTACATCTTTACAATCTACAATGGTTAATGAAAGAGCAGCCATGAAATATGCTTATAGTACAGTACTAGAAAAACCACAGAGCTCTAGTGGTTCCAGTGCTACTGAACTTCTGAAACCAAAAGAAACATTTGATTTTTCTTAGAACCTGTGTAAGAAGTAACTGTTTTTCCCCAGCTGTATTTCTTACTTTGACCATCCTCTTGGCACATTGATTCTTAAACATATCTTGGGTTTTGCCAAATTCAGTTCTCATGCCATTATCAACACCCTTTTCATCCAATATGCCTGACCAACTTCTACCCATCACATCTCCACACTAGATCAAACATTATTGAACATGTATAAACAGCAAAAAGTATGTTCAATGGCATAGGATGGTGGTAAAACAAGAGGAATGGAGCAAATGTATACTGAACACCTAGAATATATCAACCTTTGGAATTAGTTGGGATAATTAATTAACTCTATTTACCAGTGGCTCAAAGTCTAGACTCAAATGCTTACCACTTTTCTTTCCATCCAATAAGTTTCATACAGTCCTTCTCCCTTCCTTCCCTTGTCCTTTCTACCCTGCTTTTACTGGAGTTATTAAAATTCTTATGTTTCCTTATTTCTCTTCAAGCACTACTTATCCTTCACTAAAACCAAGCTGTCCCTTGGTCAACTATATATATATATACATACATACATATATATATGTATATATATATATGTATTTATATATACATATAAAATAGAAATTTACAGAATCATTTACGAACTTCTTTCTAGGTATTTGGTGATAAATAGTAAGAATTCCCCTAAAGAACAGCTATTGATACCTTACAGTTCTTATTTCCTAGAAGTGACAACTAAGTCACTTCTTCATGAGTTTGGGAAGAGAGAACATTAGGTACTCAAGAAGTGAGGACACTCAAATTATGATATTACACTCTCAAGGCCAAGATAATCATTAGCTCAGATCTTTCAGACTCCAAGCCTTTTCCCTGCTGGGTAAGCTGACAAGATCAGGATCCATTCAGATCTTGAATGGAAATCAAAAATATTAAAACTAACATCAAAGATCAGCTAGTTGGGAAAAGAGTTTATTGAATATGAATTGCTGCATTTTGAAGGAGCTGGGCCATTTTGAACTTCAAAAATATGGTGTTAGGTCTTTAGAACAGCAGTGTTTATCAGACAGAATGTGTTTCAAAGACTTGATTACAAAATTCTGCCAGAAACTAGAATTTTGACCTTAGAAATTATTAAATTTTATTTATTTTAGTTACATGAAAGACATTACAGTGAAAAATTTTAATGTTTGTAATTTCAAACAACATTGTTGGTTCTGTGGAGCCCAGGTGTGAACCACATGAGAGCCGTATTTCTGTGACACAAGGCTAGTTTATAGATGTCATGCCTCATTTTGATCACTGTCATCATGCTCCCTCCACGTTCTGTCTTCTTTGTAACTGAAAGATATATATGAAAAAAATCATCCATTCCAAACTTCTAAACAAGTAAAATACAGATGTTAGACTTAAGTTTTATTTCTTTTGAGAGCTGTCAGACAGCACAGAAGGTGAAGCATATAGAAATAAGTGTTAGAATGGAAACAAAAATGAAAAGCAAAGACAAAGAAACCAGAATTTGTCTCCTTGCTTACCCTTCAGATACAAAGTAGCAGGAAATTGTGAGATTCCTCCCAGAGCTCCACTTGCAAGGAAGCTCATTTAGCAAATGGTATGAATTGAGACCTGTTGTTATTGGTTTTCTTCCCTGAGAACAAAGCACACTGGGGATTCAGTTGTACCACAAAACGGTCTATTGAGCCCTCAGACATTTCAAGTAGAGACTGAGAACTGTTCCTTCTGGGACTGTAAAGTGCCTTAACTCTTCATCTTGGCCCACTCATCCTTGGCACTCCTGAATTGATAGGGAAAATCTTTTGAACAATCAGTCAAGGCTCTCATTGTTACGGGACACTATTAGCTCAGCCTCACAATACCTGTTTCCTTAGGGAACCTTCAGCCCACAGGAAAAAAACTGACAAGTCCAGAATTAATTCCTGGAGAGGGTTCCCCCCCCCAATACTGGGGATTGAACACCCTCACTCCTTTTGTTTTGTTTTTATTTTATTTTATATTCTATATTTACCCAAGCTGAACTCAAACTTGCAATTCCTCTGCTTCCACTCCCTGAGTAGTTGGGATTACATTTGTGTGCCACCATGCTCAGCTCCATGGAAAGTCTTTGGGAAGAGAAGTCTGTAGAACACAGCCTTCATCTTACGATTTACCAAAATTAAGTCATGGTTTTCATCGCTTACAAAGGCTACACTCAACACCAAAAGAAAAAGACTTTGTAATAATTTATTATAGAAGAAATATTATATAATAATTTATTATAGCAGAAATATAAATAAAATTACTCCCTAATGTAATGCTCTAGGATTTTTATGATGTATAATAACATTTAACACTTATTACTTGGCACTTAACAAGAACTAGTCTAAGTATTTTACATGTATTAGTTTATGTAATCCCCACAATAAGTCTCAATAAATCAGTCGGGTAGATATCAGTATCATCTCTGTTTCCCAGGGAGGGAAATGAGGTATGTCATATGGCTAAGGTCCCAGAACTAGAAAATAACAACTAGGTCTTGAGCCCATGTAGTCTGATTCTAACTTTAGATTCTTGGCTATTAGATCATATTGCCTTCCATGCTTACCAAATGATAAGAAGTTAACAAGACAAGTGAAAATCAATTTCATTTTGGTAATTGCTCCCATAAGAATATAAATATTCTGTTTCTCTTTCTGGGCTTTAGGGGTGAGTACAGGGCTTCCATTAAAGGTGTAAAGTCCTCTTTGTGGTGCTTCTCTTTTGTAGGTTTGGCATTGCTGTGCCATAAAAAGCAATACTGATGATCTCTGGGCTTCTTACACTTGTTGAGTAAGAAGGAAGAA
Source organism: Castor canadensis (assembly GCF_047511655.1). Taxonomy (NCBI): domain Eukaryota; kingdom Metazoa; phylum Chordata; class Mammalia; order Rodentia; family Castoridae; genus Castor; species Castor canadensis. The sequence goes on from NC_133390.1 coordinate 48,692,628, forward strand.
GTAAAAGTGCAGCTGGAGCAATCTTTCTTATAATTATAATAAGCTGTGTGTTAGGAATTGTGTCTGAATCACTGCTGTAGCTCCAATATCTAGTACAGACATTCAGTAGCTATTTGGGAGGTGAATTTAGTCATGTGTATACATATCACATTATGGCATTTATAATTACTACATCTGTATCATGCATACCTGTCTTTATTTTATTGTGGAGGGGGGTTTTCAATTATTGTAAGTTCAGAGACAATAAACATTATACTTGATGAAATACCTAAATGAGGTCAGACTGTGAACATTTTATTTTTTAAAGTAAGAAAGAATCTCTGCTTAAGTCTAGCTGTAATAAGCCTGACATAAACTGTAGATGTATGGGAAAATGGTCAAAGAAAATATAGATGAAGCCTCTTTAAAGAATTTTTAATAAATTATGAACTCAAAAGAGAAGCTCTCACTATAGTAAATATCTGCCAACTATTCATTAGAAAGGTTTATTTTGGTGAATATAATTTTTATGATACTATCTTTACTACCAACACAGTTTTGAATAATACAATCTATTAGATAGAATGGTTCCTAATGAAAAGTGCACCAAAATAGTAAAAAATATATCAGTTGTATTTCATCCAGAATGAAAGTGATTAAATTTACCTCATCTCTGAGTATAGTATTTGGCCTAAATTTCATTTTTGCAACAGGGTGAAATTTGAAATAAAAAACACCAAAAAAATTACACATTTAATAAAAGTCAATCTTCTGTCAACTAAGCTAAGCACCATTTTTTCCTATTTCTCTGGAACTCTGATTATATCCCAGATATCAAAGAATATTCTTTATTCCTACCTAACTATAGATAACATCATGTTTGAAATAGTGCTAAATTTTATTTATTCATTAGAGAAATAAGAGTGCATATGCATAAATCAACAGAAAATATTATACATTTAAACTATTCATTTTAAAATGAAAAACATAGATGTCTTTCCTACAAAAGAGAAAGAAAGGGAGACATGGAATCAAGAGAGATCATGGTTGTTTGCCAAAATTCACATTTTTAGAGATAAAATGGGACCTTACATATAATCTAGTTCCTATCTACTAGTTTCAAAAGTAAAAAAGTTGGAATAGGAAATGGTGCAATGATTTATCCATAATCTCACAGCTACAGAAGAACAAAGCTGAGACTAAAACTCAGGTCTTCCATGTGTCCAATCATTTTCCACTAGCCTATGCTGTCTAGCTGCATTGTCTGGCACTGGCTTTAACTTGAAGAAACAAAACAGCCCCCTGGGAACCTGGCATCAAATACCTTGGGATCTATTTGCATTGTTGTCAGCACCAGAACTTGGACCTTTATGATTGCATGATAGTTTGTTTCCACGTAATTATATCATTAACCTTTAACAGCCTAAAAAGATCCCTTCCAGAAATTTACCTAAGAGCCATTTTTCAACTAATATAATTTTAATTACCTGTGGAGATGTTTTTCTGAGTAGGTAAATTCACTACATTTGCCTTTGTCTGAAAGAAACTTCTCTTTCTTTAAATCTTTTTTTTTAATAATAGCAGCTGTTTTTATTATTCACAGAGCTAATTATTTCTGTGATAGAGAAGCAAGCAGTACACACAAGAGTCAGAAAGACAAAACTCTGGTATAACAAGGTATGTGTAAATGTTGAGTTTATTTTTATAGGGCACCCAGTATTATGATACAAACTAAACCATCAGTCCTCAAGCCAAGAGGGTCAATCTTCATGGTGTCAGGCCACCAAGAACAGCTTCATCTCTGCTGATGTTCCTATCTGTTTAGCTGAAGTTTTATCCCACAGGCTAAGTAAGAGCAGATGCTGTTTGTTCTCAGTGATGGCCTGATAAGGGGCACATTAGTGTTCATGTGTATCACCCCATTAACATTCCATTTAAAAAAACACTTCTAGCACTGGAGGGGAGGTGGCTCAAGTGGTGGAGGATTTGCCTAGTAAGTCTGAGTTCAAATCCCGATACTTGCCAAAAAGAAAAAATAAAACTCCTTAGAGTGTTCATCTGCTTCTTATACTGTATTCTTCAGTAACCCAGAGATAAATATTAGGCAATTTACAATAACATAGATGATTACAAATAAGAAAGGCCCCTAAGAGTTAGAAGTGAATCCCAACACTATTTTATAATCATTCATTTGCCTAGAGTTAATGGATGCAGCATCTGGAGATGCAAGAAGGGAAGTTAAAGTAGTCATCATCCTAATTGCGTCTACCTTTGGCTTTATTTGAGCTCCAGAGTCAAATTCTGGAACACAGTTTATGATGCCAACTTGATTTCTCACATGCTTTCACTCAGAAACCCTGTCATGGTTACATGCATTTGATATTCACCAAAGGACCTAACATCTGCTTCCTCTCATAGTTCTATTCAAGTTGTGGAGAGCAACAGGAGAAAGTCTGTAAAGCATGGATCTATCAAGATTATCATTGCAAATTCCTATTTATACTTTGCATTTTAACAGAAGTTCCAGTTTCATAAAATAAAATTTATTGGTCACAGAGATTGGAGTGACATAAATCCTTTATTTAGTTTTTATAGCTTTGCACATTATAATTCAGTAAAAATAAAAAGAACGTCATTCTCTTTTTCATATATTATAGATCTTCATTCACTTTAGTTATTGCTCCCAGAATTTATAATCCAGAATAGCTATTATGATTCTAATTACTTTTGTACTTTACTTCAATCAAGATCCCACACAGCAACAATTCCCAAACCTTTTAACTTGGTAGTTTATTTTCAAATTTCTGAATGGTTTGTAAGTAGTTCATAAGTGGTAAGGTGAATAGATAAGCTGCAAAAATACCACATAACGATTTGCAGTTGACTCGGGTCAAGTCAGAATAGACCTCCCAGTGTTTAACTCCTTGAGGTAAACCCCAACTTGAGCTTGAGGTTGAAGAGGAAGAACCATACGACTGGGTGGAATAGTGGATAGGTTGTCATTATCAACGATCTAGAAGTCTTATTAAATATAATCCCTACTATTCACATAATGTGCCAAATCTTGTGCTGAGCCTGATGGATTGTAGCTTCTGATGTTATCCACATTATACTGATGACATATCCCTGAAGCTCTCAGAGGGAGATCACACAGCAACTAGCAGAGCCAAGATTTGAGCCCAGGATCTCTAAAAGCAAGGTGAAGAAACAAGATATGTTGGAACTATTCCAGGAGCAGAGGGAAGTGTGCTAAAGGAGAATAATGGAGGAGGTGAATTCGATTATTATAAGAATTTTTGTAAATGTCACAACACCCCCAGTACAACAATAATAAAAAAAATTTTAATTTTAAAAAAGATTTAATCTCTCAGAGTAGATAAGTAGGTAGGTAAAGTTTATATAAATATACATATATATGTATATATATATAAGTTTAATATATATATGTAAAATCTAATACATATTGTAATATATTTATGGTAAAATCTAATACCCAGGATCTGACTGTTACCTGAGAAACTAAATGGTCTGTTTCAAATAATGCTCTCAAAAGAAGTGCCAGTGACCCTAAGCATGACAAAAGATGTTGAGTCTCTACTAGAAAAAATGCCAATTGAAACCTGTTTTATCACCCATTACATTTGAATGTCAAAGTTGGGAACATTATTATTTGATTTGAGTGAGGATACTGGTAAATGGGTTCTTCTCCCATGTGCTGCTAGTTGTAAGACTTTTTTTTAGAAGAATTGTAACTTTCTATTTACAACATTTGATATTTTAGATAGAAATAAAAAAATTAATGAGTATGAAAACAATATTTCCTAAATATTTCTCCTGTATTTTCTCTGATATTTTTTACAATAAGAATATAGTCATAGAATTCTGTGTAATTTCAAACACTCAGACTAAATAGTAAATCATGAAGTTCTAGCCAACTGACATTGCAGCTGCTTCTTACCTATCATATTTCTAATCCTGGATTTCTGTTATTTTTCAGAACACTTTGGACAGGTGCGTTCCTTGCCTTGGCAATGTAAGACAATGTTAACACATGCCCCCCACTCTGCAAACATAGAGTCATTCCATGGGTGTCCTAAGTTGAAGAAAGACATTGAACCTGAGGCCCATTTCTACTAAGTCAGGAGCTTCTAGCAATACCCATTTCTCTGTCACTGTAACAAAGCAGGAAATGGATTTTCTCACATACATGACATGCATTCAAGTCCCAATGCCACCCACTTGTACCAGGGAAGAACTCTGCTCTGGTATGATCATGCACCTGTGCTGACCCTGCTTCTAAGGTCACCTCTTACTAACCTTCTGTGTTAGGGCTTTCACAAGGCTCATTCTTTGCTACCTAATCTCAAGTCCTCTAACTTAACTCATTCCGCGTCTAGGACCTGCTTGCTCCTCCCTTCCTCTGGCACTCCTTGCTTTATGCCTTTATCTATAGTATCTTCAAAATCCACCTTTTCCTAAAGCTTTTCTGGACACCTCTGATACCCAATTGTGGATATCAACAAATAGTATTTTTTTAAATGCAGAGAATTGTCAGAAGTCTATCAAGTGCCAATTTTGCCAATTTAGGTCATCAGAAACAAGACATACCATTTAGCATCACAATCATTTTATGAAAGAAAGACATTTAAACACTGAAAATGGGAACAGACCATAATCTTAAAAGACAGAAGTTTTTCCTCAATTAGGCAACCTCTATGGGATGACCTTATGAGGGATAAGGGCTCATGGTCTGATGTGCTAGAAAATACAAGAGCCTGTCTGTCTAGCAGAAGGGGCTTTCTTGGATGTCAGAAAACTCACTTTTTGCAGCTCAATCCTCTGCTTTCCTCCCACCTCCAGTTCCTCTGAGTGAGTTCCTTATTGACCTAAGATAAAGAATTATATTAGCTCCTCCTTTTTCTCAGAAAGCTCCATTTATCAATACTTGCCTGCAGCCAGGATATAAATTCCAGAAAAACGAATCTCACTCAAGCCTGGAGTTTGCTGCCCCCATCCCAAGGCACCACATAGACCCCTTTTATGTTCTTTAGCCTGAGGTACTTTAAGCTACCCTGCAAGAGTGCAAAGTTCTTAACAGGCAGAGAGTCTGCAGAGGTGTGGAGGTAAAACTGCAGCAGAAGTACTTGGGTGAAACTAGACAATGATATCTTTATGGTGCTCATTTCATCATGGAAATTTTATCATCATTCATCACCTTCCTAAAGAAAGGTTTTTAGGGCAATCACCACCATGTACTCCAATGAGAGACTCTAAAATTCCAAATTCACTCTTTTTGGATCTTTTCAGGTGAACGTAGTTCTTGAAATGCAATTCTTTTTTTTTTTATTTAATAAATTCCATTTTATTATCCACTTTTATTAGTCAACACAAATTTATTCCAAAGTCAAAAGACTAAGCAACTAGGTTTTTTAAAATTAGATGCTTAGGTTCCAAGCATTCCAACTATTTTGACCTAGATATGCTAGCAATATTTTGACCTAGATATGCCACCAGCAGAAATTCCCTAACCCTCTAGTTCAGGGCACCAAATTCCATACTTCTTATCTGGAAGCAGTGAAAGGAAAAAGAAAGACCTGGAGGCAATGGCCCATAACCAAAGTAACCTGAGTTATAAAAGGAAATTTGTCAATTTCAGTCCTAACCAGGATATCTAGGAAGTACAGACTGCATAGACACTCCATTTCCCCATACACCGAGGAAATATTAATAGTTTTCACAGTGGTATGATTTTTTTGTTCTGTTCACATTTGGTAACAGAGGCATTGTCTTGCCCTAGGATTATTGCTAAATAATACAGAAGCTAGAAGGAAGTGTATAAGAAAGTTGAGAATGTGAAACATGTGGTGAGGCCAGGACACATACTCCCACATGCCCACGCAGCACATGACTTTGTGGTTTCTTCTATCACTGTGAACATGATTGCCATTTCTATCGCCATCATTAATTAGATTAAAAAATTCTTAAAGCTCGTTCCACCATTCATCTATAGAGCTAAGTAGGATTATTCCAGGCTTTCAGTCCAAGTTTTATAAAAGCTTAGATGATTAAAAGGCATTAGCATGTGTGTTTTGCCAGCACTGATTATTCTGATTGCTGGCAAGTGTTTGCATGCTAACCAAGACCTAACAAGGGAGATTTGGAAAAGCCTAGTGAGCATAGTATAACATAAGTTATGCTCAAATAACATATAAGGGTGACCATCAGTAACTGAAGTGTATGTTTCCTCTTTGGCAAAGAAAGAAAGTTAACTCACCATCTTCAAGGCACATTTTAGAGCTAATATTTTTATTACTTATCAGCATACAACTTTTTAGAAAGCATCTAGTAAATAGCATGAGTTTGAAAATCCTCAGACTATCAATTCTAATTGCTCCATATTTTTGTCACCTTTTTTCCCTCCTGTCTCTTACCATGTACTCATTCCATTAATACTGGCAGTTAAAGACGAAAGAAAAATTCTAGTAAGACAAATTTGATGGGGCAAAGTTAAAGTTCTAAGATTATCTGCAGAATTTTCCCACATACTGAAATTCTCTGAAATATCTTTCATCAGTGGCCTTGAACAGAGTTAGCTGTGGTTTAATCCCCAGCAAGTCTCAAGATTCATTGCAAAAAGCACATCAAGGAAAATGCCCTCCCAGAATGCAAGGAACTTCTGTTGGGCCTCAACAGAGCTGGGAATCTGGAAACACATACTGTTTGTGATAAGAGTAAATGTAACCCAAAGTCTTTTGTTTTAAGAAAACAAAACAAAACCAGAAACAGTGAGCTGTAAGTTTATAGTAAGCTTATCTCATTCAGTTCAGGAACATTTGTTTGCCACCAAGTGTTACTTTTCACAAATGTAAAGTTAAATCAACAACTTTTTTGGCATTTGTAACACTATAGGTTAAAGTGGAATGAAATTTTTGGGTTTTGAAACTGATACTCCAAGATTAGGAAAATAAACCATTTGATGAGTGTTTTGCTGGCTCATTTAAACTCCATTCCCAATCACAACACTTGATTCTCCAAGCAAGTCAACAGAATGAAAAAGGGAACATAGTGTGATCAGAACAGAACTGAGTGCTGCTTGGAGGAGTTAAATCCATATACATTTATGCCTGCTCTTCTTTACTACTACCATGGCTACTATTATTAATGTTCTACATTAGAATTAAGTAGCTTGCAAAGTGCTTTCACACATTTTTCTCATGTTTGCATAAACTTCTTAAGGTGTGATACAGATAAAACAGTAATTTAGTATTCATTGTAATACCCTCCTCCTCACCACCACCATCATCATAATCATAATCATCATCTAATAGGCACTTAATATTTGCCAGACCCTACAGTAAATATTTTGTGCTTATCATCTCACTTAATAATTATACCAACAGTATGCAATTGACATTAGTATTTCTGTTTTACAGTTGAGCAAACATGGTTGATTGGAGACTGGAGTCAGGGGCTATGAGTCCAAATCTAGTGTTAGTTCCATATCATTTTAATAATAGAGTTGAAAAAGAATGAAGAGAATGCTAAAGTTTCCAATTCATTTCATATCAGTTTTCTCTAGAAAGAAATAAGGCAAGAAGGGACCATGAAAAGAAAGCAAAAATTGTAGCCTCTTCCCAAAACAAATACTTACAAAAATGCAATAAGGAAAAGTATTTAACTTTTTGCAAATTGCATTAAAACTACAATTTCACTATGCTTCCAGATAAATGCAAAACTCTACTTTGAAACCTGCTACTAACAAGACAAACAAACAAATAAAGCCATTAAAAAAGTCTTTGTTAAAAAGCCCAAGACTTCTGCTTTCCATACCATCCTGGTTGCAACTTAGTTGGTCTTTGGCTAAATCAGATTCAATCTCCCATTCAGCAAGTGTTTACTATCTACTGCATATTTGGTGTCAAGGAATATGGCAGTAAAAAGGATACTAATTTTTATTACTTTTCTGAAGCTTATTGTGATCTAGAGGCCAACACAGGCATAAGAGATTATACTGTAGTAGGTTTTATAATAGAAATCAAAAGACGATTCCTAGGTTAAATGAAATATGAAGGAATGCCATTAGTTGATCTGCTAAAGAAGTGGCATGAGACTTAGGAGATATTGAAAAACTTGAGAGATCTACTTCCCCCATCAGATGAAGCAGTTCTCCACAATCTACTACAAGTTGGAAGTTTCGGAGGAGATCAGTGTGTTACACAGGAAGTTTGTCCTTAAAATATTCCCCTTACTCAGCTAAGAATCCCCACATTCATAAGAAACTAGCATAAAATTCCCTATTCTGGAAAGAGGGTGAAGGAAACTGATAGTATCTCAGCTAATTACAATAGCAGTTTCCTCTGTATCAGAGAAAAATAAGGAATTCACGTAAAAGGACACAAGAAGAGAAAGTAGAGCTGGACAAACAAAGATGATTGAGAGAGTGATATACATAGATAACAGAAAGTGATACTGTATGTGAAACAGAATCACAGTAACAAATTAAAACTTTTATTATGAGTACCTGCATCTTGCCCACAAGGGATATCTATATTGTTCATCAGATTTCCTTTCCTATGTTCTGCTTACATCTGTTAAAACTATGAATGAGAAGCAAATACACTGGAATCTTTGATTCTTTCCCTTTCTATGAGTGTCGGTTTCTAATCCATTTTAACAGTTTTACAATTATTTGTTTTGGATTGCTAAGGACATTAACTGACAGGATAAGAAGCAGCCCAAACGATGCCAGGAAAGGAAGAAAATGAGTTTTTCCACTCATGTGCTGAATATCCTCTATCTGTCCACCCAGAAATGTACATCAATCTTTTCCACCATGCTCTGTGCTCCATGGGTTGACATGCATCAAAGATCTCCCTTAGATTACAATTACACATGGTCAATGGGAAGCACCAACATTTCTCAGGGATGGTACACTCACGAGATTGACATACTTTACCACCCCAGGTAGGTTGCTGTTTATCCTTCCCTTAACTTTGAAAATGGTCTTTTATCAGTCTCTCTTAAATGGTCTAAATTGAATGTGTTACCTCTTTCTTCACACCCCAACATGGAAAAAGACAGTATGATCAAGTGCAAAGCAACAGCAGTGCAAGAATGATAGAAGGGAAAAGATATGCTTATGATATAATGCCTTAGAATAAGAAACACATTTGAAAGTAATCTTTGGAGTGTATACATTGATTTTTGTCTCACACCAAAAGGAGAGAGAAATACCACTATACTAAGAGAGGGTAAGAAAACAATCAGCCAAAACCATTGTGGCAATGATTCATAATAACCATTGAGGGATGGGGCATGTCAAGAAACTGTTTGAGAAGAGTTGATGATAAGCACACCAGATTTTTCCATAGCCTCCAGAAACAATAGAGTCCTCTAAACACTTAACCTGTGCAAATCTCTAGTGCCCCCTTTCTTCCCAGGTTAAGTAAGCACAGCCAAGATGACCTTGATAACTCACTCTGACTCTTATTTCCCAAAGTGAACATTTTATAAAAATATAATCTACCAATTTGGATATGATTTCATTGAGTTATGGACCTCAGTCTGTTAATGGGGAATAATAATTTCTTATGGAAATTACTAATGAGAGAACAATTTCTAATCTCTTTACTACCACTGAAGGAAAGTTCTTTTGTCTTCTTCCCAGTTATGTGTATTAAAGGAGTACAAAGTTGGTTAAATGGTTAAGTACTAGTCAATCTCTCTCTCTCTCTGCTATATTGAAGTCAATCATCAAATGTTTGTTAACTATGTCTGCTTCTCCTATTGAAAACATATGTATTATACTACTTGAGGTAAAGCTACTCATTTTAATTTCTGCATCTTCCTGTGTTGCTCCTTAAGTAACAATGACAGCCAAATAATTTACTTCAGTCCAAGAGTAATGTGTTGGGCTTCCTTTTTAATGACAACAATCTTTTTGCTGCCAAATGCTTCACATCCTAAATAATGATTTGAATCTTGGCTGCAATCACAAGATAAGCTTTTTCTCATAGGCTTTCACAATGCATTCTCACCAGCTCCTTTATGAAGGAAATTCAAATTCGCATTTAACTTCAAGCTCATGTATCTAAAATTAGGCACACTGTTGGTATGTTTAGATGTGGTATTCATTAAGGAATAAAATTGGGTTTAGAGGTTTTTTTAAATTTATCTCTAAAAGAGAAAGAGATATAATTGAGGTCGATGAGCAATCAAGAGATTGTATGGCAGAGTAGTAAGTGACTCAAAAGGCAAGATCATAAACATATTTATTTCTGTAAGTACGGTATGCTAACTTCCAAATATACCCAGAAGAAAATCCATTTACCTTCCAACATTTCTCAGTAACATATGAGATCCAGACAATATGGCTAAAAGTGGGTTTGATGAATAGCAGAATATAAACTGACAATAAAAACCATCATAGGTATGATATGATAAGTGTTCTATGCCGTGACATCTTCATTGCTTGGGACAGACCACATGACAACAGCTAAGTTCTAATCAAAGCAATATGTCCACAGGAATTAGCAAAAAAACTCTTTCAGGCAAAGTTTTGAGATCATTTTTTCCAGAACCCAAACTGAGACTTTGCATAACCTGAGAGTAAACATCCCTGATGCCAGGACTTGAGAAATACCAAACTTGTGGAGAAGTGTCTATCCCTGATCCTGGATTCCAGCTCATTGGCTTGCCCCCAAATGTCTCCTTCCTTCAATGTTGGGCAAGTACTGTCAGTTTTGATGGTAGGTGGGATTTGCCCATTTTACAGTTCCAAATCAAGAAAACATTCAAAACTAATGAGACAATGGCTAATTCAAAGGCAACATCTGTGGGAAATATGATTGCAAACTAAGAAAGCAAGTTGTCTATCAGGAGACAAGTGATTCATAAATATTTCTGGCAAAGGCTCACACAGATGGAGTTGTGCACATATGCTATTTTTTCCCACTAGAGTTTTTGCTTAACACAGAATAAGTGATTGCAGACCTGAGTATGCATTAAGATCTGAAGCAAATGTAATGAACTTTCTGATCAAAGCAGCACTGAATCTCTTCCCGTGTGGTATTTCCCACTCTGGCTTCTTCCCCTTGGTAGACAACTTAGGGAGGCTCTTGTCTAAAATGTTTGTGCATATGCAAATGCTATGACTTCCCTCCTGGCGGGGATCTTAACCTTGACAGGATAAAGAGAAAAGAAATATCCTATGTCTACTTCCTAGCAGTTCTAAAAAATAAAAGTCTTGTGCCCTGTTGAAGTCAAGTGAGGCATGGTGGAATAATCTCTAGTATGAAGACACTGCACACACAGAATTTGCAAATGTTAGAATTAGGACCTAATTCTTACAGACTGCTGCACATTATACAGAAACTGACACCCAACCAGGTCAAACCCACTTGTCAATTTTATTATAGTATATTGTCCTATTTTATTAAAATTAAAGGGGTCCTAATTTATTAAAATTGTCCTATTTTATTATTAGTTATTATTAATCTTTTACTATGCCTAATTTGTAAATTAAACTTTATCATTGGTCTGCCTATATGGGAAAAACAGTATTTACAGAATTTGATACTGCCTGTGGTTTCAGGCATCCACTGGCGGTCTTGGCATATATCGCCTATAGATAACAGGAGACTATTAGTGAAGATCAAAGGATGGAGAGTGATGACAGGTATAAAATAGAGAGTGGCCAGGGAATCTTCAGTGTGATATTTAAGAAGAGTCTAAATGAAGTGAGGGTACTAATGACACAAATAGTTATGGACATAATTTTCTAAGCAAAGAGAACAATATGTAGAAAATCTAGGAATCTGGAATGAGCTTAATGTTTTTGTGTGTGGAGTAAATGAAAGAAGGAGTGAGGATGGGGTCAGAAAGACCACTAGAGGGCTTTTAAAGAGACAATAATTTGACCTTAGGTTTTCCTAAGCTTATTCTGACTATTATATGGAGAATGGAATGGAGAGAGGGAAGGGAATAAAAGAAAATCAGCAAGGCCAATAAAGAGGTATCTCCAAAATGGCCCAAATAATGTATGCACATGTGAATAAATGAATAAAAAGTTTTAAAAATAAAACAAATATAGCCCAGAAAAAAAAAAAAAGAGGCATCTCCATAAAGCAAAATTGAAGTTCCTGAGGACAAGGACTTTCGTTTGACCTGTTTGTCATTGCAAAAGTGCTGGGCACACTGCAGGTGTTCATAGGTGTTTGATCAGTGAATGGATGCCTAAGAGGTAAAACTAAAGAGAATGTTGATAATGACTTGAACTAGGATAATAGTAGTAGAGACAATGAAAAATGTTTGGACTAGGGGCATGTTTTGAAAGTTAGACATTACAAGAATATGATTAAGACTGGTTAAGGATATTTTAGTAAGAAAGAACTCAAGAATGACTACTAGGTTTTTGGCCTAAGCCTCCTGGGTGAGGGGAACTTAGTGACTTCTCTTCAGGAACAGTGAGAACCAGAGGGAAAAATCAAGAATTGTGTCTTAATCCCGTTATGTTTAAGCTGCATATTGGTCTTTCAAATGGAAATATTGGGTAAGCAGTTCAATAGTAGTGTCTAAAGCTCAGAGAAGAGGTCAATCTTGGAGTTATGAATGAATAATGTTTAAAACCATTGATCAAATAAAATCACCTGAAAAATAAATGTAGATGGGGAATTAATGAAGTCTAAGATTCCCTGGAGCATTCCAACATTTGCAAAGTCATTAGAAGGTGAAAAACCAACAAAGGATTTTATTCCAATAGAAAGTAGTACAAGCAAAGAAGCCTGTGAAGAAGAACACCAGAAACTGTGATCTCCTAGAATCCAAGCAATGAAAAGGTATTTCAAAAAGAAGGAATGATGAGCAGTTTCAGGTATTCCTGAAAGTTCAAGATGAGGATTGAGAATTAAGTACAGGATCGACCACATTGAGTTCATTGATGACACTACAGTTTCAGTGGTGAAATGATGACAAAACCTGCTCCAGATTACATCCAAAGAAATGAAAGAAAATAAATGGAGACCACAAGAACACGCAATCTTTCCAGGAAATTTACTTTATATAAAAGGAGTTAAGAATTGAGGAAAGCTGGAACAAAGAAAGACGAAAGGCTCTCTCTGGCATGTGCGCTCTCTCCATTCTCTCTCTCTCTCTCTCTCTCTCTCTCTCTCTCTCTCTCTCTCTCGCTCTCTCTCTCTCTGTGTGTGTGTGTGTGTGTGTGTGTGTGTGTGTGTTATTTCAAGTGAGACACATTGTAGCATGTTTATATGCTGAGAGGAAGATCCACTAGAAATGGAAGAATTCGTGTTGGGGAGAAATAGGATAATTGCAAGAAAAAAGTCTGAGTTAGACAAGAGTAAATGGGATGCATTGCACAAGTAGAGGCCTTAGCTTTAAAAAAACAGCAAGCATAGTTAACCTAGATGGGAGGAAAGACAGAATGTACTGGTGCAGGAGAATTAGTGATGAAAAAGAGAGGAAGTCTTGTCTTGATTGATTGTTTTTTCTAGTGAAATAACAATAAACAATGTTGAAAACAATGAGGAGGAAGAAGTGTCTGAGATTTAAAGAAAGAGGAGAAGGTGAGACTGATTCCCAGTAAAATGTTCTGTATAGCACCAAAATAGAATGGAAGAGTATCAGACAATATCAAACACAGTTATCCAGTTAAAAAGGAGGGGCACTCTTCAGAGCCAAGGGTGAGCAGTTAAAAGGAAAAGGGTGGCTTCAAATAAGGAAAAGGTACAGAAAGAAGAAAGAAGTGTTTAGATAATGTTCACCTACCAACATTTTGAAAGAGAGCATCAAGTTGAAATGAAAACATTTGCCATCTAAAAGTAATAGTTCTTTCCTTTGAATAACTCAAAATGAAAAATATATGGAGTCACACTTTGAATCAACAAATCATAGAATCTAGGAATATTATGACATTTAATTATTCAGTAACAATCCTGCACAGGACAAAAGATTAATAGCTTGTTGAGTTGAAACAATTACCTAGCAATAAAAATCATAAAAATAATAATGACATAATTGTATGTTCCTTTAGAATGCTTAGGAATATAGAAATTGGAAAGAATAACTCATTAATCAGGTGTTCTATTATTTATTCTTTATGATGGTTATTATTTTTATCTGAATGCTTCTTTTTATGGAAGATTACAATTAATTACTTTTACTATTTTATAAGTCTCTTAACTACAGTTTTAGATAAGAGTGAGATTTAAATCTTTGAGTAGCTTAAGAGTTTCCTTTCTCCTTTAACACTTGTAATACATAAAAGTTCCAGTGTGAGTGAAAAAGAAACATGAGAATAGCTTTAAAAGCTTGGAACCTCTTTAAGTTAAAGGAATCATAGCATAGTAATTTTTCAACTACTTTGTCACATCATTTTTCAAGGGAGGAGAAGGTATAAAACACACGTGCACACAAACAAGCACACACACATACACAGACAAAACATATTTTAACTTTTATTCAAACTCAAATGAATTTAGGGTAAGCATGTCTGACTGTTAGGCTTCATCATCAGGAAACATCCTAATAATTTTTTTTGTTTTTATTATTCTAAATTTAAAATGAACTTTCTATTTGAAATGTCTTCTATTTTGCTAACAGTTGTCATGATAGAATGGTTTAAAAGTGAGTCAAAATATTCTATCAGGTTAAAATTCTTCTTTGACTTCTCCCTATGAATTTCCCTTACTCTTTTTTTTTTCTGAGTCACATTCATAGGGTTTCTGAAGTAATATCACTGTGAGCACAAAATGGCACTGCATGGATTCATAAGAATTTCTGTGGGTGAAGTAGAAACCTTCTTGTCACACACAGTGTCAAGAACATAGCTAGGTGACTACTTTTTTTTGAAGGAGCTAAATTAAACAGAAAAGAAAGACAAGAGGGTTATTTTTTTATAGTGTTCAGTCCTACTGTGATCAATGCCTTCTTTATATGTTGCTATACTCAAGTAAATTGCATAATCCGAGAGTGGACCAAAAATCTAAGAGATCCAGTTGTAGGTGAGACAAAGAATTGAAAGCCTACCAAGTTGCAACATGGTCCTGGGCTGGAACAACTAGCTAATCCAAGTTAGATAACAGAATGTTAAAAGACTTGGAGTCAGGCCTGCATTCAAGTCTTAGCTACACACTTCAGCAGATGTTAGCATTTCTCTGACGTAAAACATAAAATGAGGATAATAATGACCTCCCTCAAGGAATTATGAAGCTCAAAAGAAAGAAAGCATGTAAAGATACAATAGTTTGAATATTTGCCCTTTCTCCAACTCATTGAAGATTGATTACCATTGTAATGATATCAAGAGGTGAGGCATTTCAGAAGTGACTAAGCTGTGAGGGCTCCCCCATCATGGTTGAGTTGGTGCTTTTATAAAAATGTGAGATCAGCCCCTTTTTAAACATGTATTGTCCTTCTTCCTTCCACCATGGGATAATCAGTAGGAAGGCACTTACCTGATGCTAAGCACTCAATCTTGGACTTCCTAACCTACAGATCAATGAGAAAATAAATTTCTGCTTGTTATAAATTACATGGTCTATGGTATTTTGTTACAAAAGCACAAAACAGAGTAAGTCATAAGGCAATTATGCTATGTGTTATGCTTTTGTTTGCCCAGTTTATAGACAAGAGAATGTATCTCAGTTAATACTCAAGAGTCATATGAGATTGACTGTATCATATCCAGCTCTGTTTTATTTCTTAGGAAGGAAATTGAAGAGGATCTTAAGAACTTGCTCAAAAACACAGTTTGTAAGGGCCAGAGACAAAAATCTGAGCCCAGGCAGTTTGACTCTAGAAACTGTCCAACCTTCAGTATTGACTTCTTTTCATAGGCCTTTGCTATAAGTGGTCTGTTGAAATGGAAGTAAGGCTACAATTTTAATTAGTCAGTAAATGGACAAGTGGAGGACATACTAATAATGATTCCAGGTGGTATAGCATTAGGACTCAAACAGGCAGTATTTGCTGATTTTTTGAGATGTCAATACAAAGATAGACATTAGACAATACAAAAACTTCATGTGTTGGAGACTTAATCCCCAATGTATTAGCTCATGAGGGTGAATGATAATGGATTAGTGTTATTATCAAGGGAATGGACTCTATAAAATGACTTTAGCAATCTTCCTCCTCTCTCTCTCTCTCTCTCTCTCTCTCTCTCTCTCTCTCTCTCCCCTCTTTCTCTCTCTCTATCTCTATCTCTTCCTCCAACCCTCCTTCTCTCTTCTCCCTCCTTCCCTCAACTCCTTCTCATTCCTCTCCCGTCCTTCCAACTTCCACTATGGGATGATGCAGGAAGAAGACCATTGCTAGGTATAGACCCCTTGGCATAAGATTCCTGAGCCTTGAAACTATAAGAGATTTATTTATTTATACATTTCCCAGGAGCAGGTATTCTGTTATATAACAATACAAAACAGACTAAGTCAGTAGTCCAAGATTCAGGAAATACTGAAACAATCCAGGTGAGACCAACCTCTGTTTGTCCAGACACTTCATAGAGTGAAGTGTCAAAGTAGTGTAGAGATGCAGGTAAAGCTTCAGCTACAGAATATGAGAGATAAGGTCTCAACCTTATTACACTGAACTCTAAGTCTAATTGGTGAGGAAAGTTACGTGATGCACATAAAATAGCCACAGAATTTAAGGAAAGAGAAATTAAGGGAAGGACTAGCACCATCTAATTCAGGGCACAATCCATAGAAGGGCAAGGTTTTTTGAGACTGCTCCTGTCATCAGCAGTAGCTTTTAAACTTTCTTTCCACTGATGAGTACTTGATGATGATTACACACTTAGTATATTAGTCTGGATATGCTTGGTTGATTTTGCTTGACAGAAGCATGACTCATGACTCCAGATGGAACACAAGAGATTATGCTGGTCTGAGGCTTCTTTTTCCAAAACCTCTGAGTGCCTGCATAGCAGGCAAAACAGCCACCCACTTTTCTTATACAGGATAGTAGTTTAAGGTTGTGACATTGTAAACAAGTTTCTTTTACCATGATTCTCACCTCTAGAAAGGTTATTTCTTTCAGTGGATTATTGGATATATGGCAAAACAATAGAACAAGGTTCTATCTGGTTTCTCTCATATTGTCAAATAAGTTCTGTGATCCTTCTTTGATTACCTGCAAAGAGGCTAAAAAAGCAGCAGCCAATCAAACTGCACATCTTTACCTAGTTTGTATTTATATCTGAGCTATTCCTCTCTGCTCTTTTCTCTCCTCCTCTTCTCTCCTTTCTTCAGATGACTCTTTCAGATGGGACTTGTGACAACTACCAGCTTATTTGAACACACTTATCCCTGTTCTTGGTAGGACAAACATGCTGTAGACAGTCAGCACCAAAACTTGGGACAGCTCCTTTCCCCCAGGGCTTCTCAGCTTGGTTCCTAGTTGTGGTTTTACTGTAGAGCTGATATCAGTAGCTGGGAGATTCTCCAACTTCCCACCTTCACTTTGACTTTTAGTGTCAGAGTTGGGCTGAATCAAAATTTATCTGCTATACTATTTTCAGAGCTCTCAGGATCTAGTAGTAAATAAATGGAGACAATCAAAGACTCATATAAAGCATATTTAATCATTGCCCAGTTTTAAGTTGGCATTCACAAATCTGACTCTTAACTGGCATTTGTTAATTATGTAAGTCTCAGCTAGGTACTTGGGTACACTTGGAATCATGGAGATGGTAAGTAAGGAATAATAACATCTGCATCAGCGTTTCAGAGTCCATTCTGGTCTGAGTTGAACTTGCTGGGCCAGTTCTTAGACTATCCTATACCCCAAGGGCCTCAGCAAGTTCTGTTGATGCTTGTACAAACTTTCAATGGAACACCACTTTCAAGGATTCCAGAACTGTTCAGATAAACTTTATAAGCCAAGATAGCAATTCTAGCATTACTTGAGCATATGTTGTGACATAGCCCATGTTCCCTGGAATATTTTAGATAATCTCTGGAATTTCTATTTTCATAAGTCCTTTGTAGGCATCCTTAAGGGTCTGAATTGGAATGCAAGGATTGTTGCATTTTAAGTACTCAGTGTGCCATGGAGAAACTTAGGGACTCAGTTAAGTCTGTTTAGAATAGTTCTACAAGGTAATTTGATTTGGTAATGGAGATTGCTCCAGGGTCTAATACAGAGTACTGAGTTACTGTAGCCACTAGATTATCCAACCAACTTGTTCTGTCTCACAGAGGAATTCATGATGTATCTCAATGAAATTCTAAGCATACAGTTTTCCATGTGACCAGAATAATAAAACATTTGAGGACTCTTTTCAGATTTCTCAGGTTGAGGTCTAGCACCACATTTTATATATATTTTAGGGAAAAGTAAACAAGAATACATCTGTTACTAGGCTAGAGAAATTTTTTACAGCTAGTAGCTTTCTCAGATTCAAAATGTTCAGCTGAGACTGGATATTTTCCCTCAAATACTGGAAGATTGAATTAAGTGTGTTTAAAGGAATTCAGAAAATAAGAAGCTAGTTCAGTTAATTCAAAAAAGCTAAATGAGTTTGTATTATATGTTCGAGGACTCAGTGCTGCCAATGGCATAAATTCACCCACAAGAAGGTCCCTTGTCTGACCATCTTTATGTTGAGGAAGGAGACATTTTATCAACTTCTGCAATACTCAGGAGACTTTGGACCTGGATTTTCTTGACCAATTCCAATATGTATTTAGAAATAGTTACAACCACTGCTGAATCAAGGAATTTTGCAGGGAACTCTAAGCTTCTTAAGAAGAGGAATTTGTCCCAGTTCAGTATTTAATCACTAACTTCTAGAAAATGCTTGGCACATAATAAAGGATCAGGAATATTTATTAATATTCCTTTGTATTCCAGCACACAACCCAAGGACTCTCTAAGCTGAACACATATGGAGGCTCAAAACTGTTAAGAGATGCAGATATGGCCTATTTTCCAGGGCAATTTATGAACATCAAAATCATAAAGGTAGCTTATTAAAATTCTAGTGCCTCTGTCCAAATATTATGACTTAATATTCTAGGTTTGAAAACCTAGAATGGGGTTTTCAAACTGTTTATCAAGTACCTGTGAGGTAAGTTTAAAGTAGTTTATGGTTTGAGAACTACTGAACTAAATATCTATGGTCCCAGAACAAGGGACGTAGAGTTGAGTTAGTCTCCATAGGAGATGAGTGTAGGGTGCTGGCTTAGCTCTATCTGGATTGTCTCTAGAATAGCCTCATCCCATGAGAACACACAGAAGCTTGTCAGATCTCAAACAAATGCCTAAAAGATCTTATATTTAAGAGAGTTACACAAATACTGGGAGAGAATATGAATTTTTCTGAACATGTCTTCTCAAGGAAGTAATCAGGATGGTAGGTGGAATGGTGGCTTATTATATCCTGAGTCTCAAGGCCTTTTTTAGAATTTCAAGGAATCTCTAATAATAAAATTATTCCAGTTTCATATCTGTATATTTCTTCTTTAAATTATGAGAGCTTGGTTTGGACTCCATTATATAAAAGCAAATTAATTGAGAGATATATATTTCATTAGTCTTTAAAAAGGTTCCATTGTGACTTAATTTACCAAATGACACATTAAAGGCTACCTAAACTCACCCATCTGTACTTGGTGGGAGAGAAGAGGTGAAATTTCTAGAAAATATCAGGAACTCTTGTCAGCTATAGAGATCACAATAAATGGAGAAGTCTCTCTCTTTCCGGGTACTTTTACTGAAGCATATCTTTGGCTGGACAAGATATGGAATGTTCATATGTTAGTTACTTCTTTGAGAAGTGACTAGCTTATCAGAAGGTATAGAACTATGAAGTACCATGATTGTGATCCTAGATATTTATTCTAGAAACCCCTAGATGATTCCAGAAAGAACACTTTCTGGAATTTTTAACATTTTCTAGGTACCCAATGATAACTCTTATGTATGTCAAATTTACTTAAGGAAATGGTATCTTTGAATGATTTTGTAACTCAATGGGTTCAAATATAAAGACTCCTGTAACTTCATGCATGATAAGATCAGAAAAGAATTAGTGGAAGTATGATTTATGAAAACTGATTGACTACAGAGAAGGTCTTGACTAGAGTAGCTGAACATATATTTTAAGTGTATAGAGGTCAAGTGATACTCTGCACTTGATGTCTTTTTGAAATTCCTGTGAACCCCAGAAAGTACAAGTGCATGGATCTAGAGCTCAAGAATACTATCAGAGCTTTGATTTAATTTCACACGTAATCAAAAGATATATCAGCTTATAACTCTGAAAATCACAAATGGACTTAGAAGGCCTATCAGTCAACTATTGCTACAATGATGCTGAACAACAACTATCCACAAAACATCAGTGACATACAATAACTAGCAAATTTTAGTTCATGAAATACATGAATACTGCAGGTTCCACATGTATCATAATTTTTTCTAAGACTAGCAGACTATCCTG
This sequence comes from Castor canadensis, assembly GCF_047511655.1. Taxonomy (NCBI): domain Eukaryota; kingdom Metazoa; phylum Chordata; class Mammalia; order Rodentia; family Castoridae; genus Castor; species Castor canadensis. The sequence goes on from NC_133390.1 coordinate 48,713,068, forward strand.
GCAATGTTATTCTCATGAATGCAGCAGGAGTACAAATGAGGAAGTAGACATACACAAAGTCTCTAGAGTCAAAGTTCAAAACTGGCAAGTTTTGAGCTTGATTCTGTTATCCAAAACAAGCCCCGTGACAAATGCCAAAGTTAAGGTGCAGGGAGATAAACTGTAGCCTTTAATAGGAGAAATTGAACAAACATATGGCAAGGAAAGTGAATATATGAAAGTGAACTATGATCTACCAAAGAGGCAGACAATAAGCACACCAAATGACCAGCAGACTACATGTAACTTCTGCACAGCTATAAAGTTGACCAACACACCTGTCACTTGCTGTCAAGGCTGCTTCTGTAAAGTATATCTCCTTCATATGATACTTCAGAGCAAGAAGAATGAATCTTGAATGAAATCTCTTCAGGTCAATGCATATCTTCTGAAATAGTTCTACAAGAATAAAACAAATGTTTGAGGTTTTTTCTCTTAAACATTATTTTAAAAATTCTAACAATTTTGCATAAGTAAAAATACTCAAAGTAAAAATCATTTATTATTTGGACACAGAATGGTGCTCACTAGTTATTGTACAATAAGGAAGGAATAACAACCTCTCTCAGTCTTTGCCAAACTTTAATGATCTGACCATCTGGGTGTGGAAAGCAAGAACTTCAAAATTTCTCTTCAGAGATTTCCAAATGTATTAAGCTCTCAGAAGGCTTAGCAGTAATTGTAGAAATGATCATGGTATGACTATCAAGTGAGAAAGCTAGATCTATCTGTTGACTACTTAGGAATTACTACAAAATTAAAAGCAAATCAGTAGGGTCTTGGCAAATATGTCCTTCAATTTAGAATAGGGTCTAAGTGTATTCAAATTGCTTTAACCTAGTATAAGTAAAAATATGTTTTTAATTAGAGGAATTAAGACACTTGCCCTTTCTTTGATTTTTGGGTCACGCTTTCAAAATTGTCACGTGTCTTTACAAATTTTCTTACTTGTTTTTCTCCTTCAAATGTCTTACCACATTATTTTATCCTAGAATATTTAACCAAATACAACTCTGCATCTGTTCTTAGTTAATATCTTCAAGTTAAATCTATACACACATTGCAAGCTAAAACTGCTGTAAGTGTTTGTTTTGAAAGTTAACAAATACATGCATCACTATGAGGTTGTATCTCACCCCCTTTACTCCAATCCAGGATGTTCCAAGGAGATCAAATCAGTCAATAAGCTTGGAAAGGGGATATATTTTTTCAAAATATACACACCATTAAGGAGAAGTAAGATGCACATTATGTTGGTTGCCTGCATTATCAATGACTAGTACTAGAAAAATATATCTGCCTATATAATAAAAGCCTCATAAGGCATATAAATAAATAAGCACATATACACATCATCAAATAAAACATTTTTCAACAAATAGTCACCATTATTTTTCTAAATAAAGCATGCCATGTATCTCCCAGAGAAAGAAGTAATGCTACAATGGACTCTTCCTCTAACGTGGCAGTTAAACAAATGTAAACTATCCCTATATGGAAAAATTATCTGAGGACTCTTCAGAAATACCAATATTTCTTAAAGTAATATCTTTGCAGAATGATTATAAAAGCCAAAGATAACCTGAAATAAGTTCTGCTCATATTTTGTTAAATTTATTTCTAATTTATTATAGTTTATAATAAATACTGTTTATTCTGGTATAAACAGTATTTTTTACTTTTTCTTTTTTGTTAATGCAATTGAATAACATTTGTTTTATTCATAATACTGAAGGAGTTCTCAGTGTATTGAAGATATTTGCTTAAGTTTTTCTAAGTTGCTCTTTATCAAGTTAACAAATTGTTTTATTTTTGATCTGCTGAGGACTTTTTTTAACCACGACTGGACATTGAGTTTCATGAGCAGTCTTCCAGTATTAATTGACACAATATTATTACAATATTATTTTGTCCTTTAATATACTAATGTGGGGAATAACAATCAATTTTTGTAATGTTTCTTTAAAATTTTGCATTCCTAGGGCAAACACAACTTAAATGTGATACCTTATTCTTTTACATATTGCTGGATTGGCTTTATTAATATTTTGTTTGAGATTATTATATATATGTTCCTGAATGGATTTGCCTCCTATTTTTCTTACTGGTATTGTCTATACCAAGGTTGTGGTGCTGAGGTTACATGAGCCTCATAAAATGAGACATATTCCCTCTTTTACTTTATGTTCTAACAGTTTCTATAAATTTAGAAATGTTTGTTCTTTGAATGTTTTGTTAGACTGCATGATAAAATCATCTAGGCATGAAGTTTTAACTACCTTTTGATTTCTTTAATGATTGTAGCATTTCATACATTATATTTCTTCTTGAATCAGTTACAGTTTTCTAGGAATTTATCCATCTCATATATAGTTTCAAAGTAACTGATGAGATTGTTCATGTCATCTTTTTATTATATCATTAATACTGGCACTATATCCCCTCTTTTTAAATCCTCATATCGTCTACTAAAATGGCTCTTTTTGTCAGCCTGGGTATAGTGGATATAGCTGCTATAATCCCAGCACTCTGGAGACTGAGGCAGGGAAATTTCAAGTTCAAGGTCAAGCAGGGCTATGTAGTGAGACCCTGTCTCAAAAAGCCCAAATAAAATTTTGTCAGCTTTATTACCCTTTCAAAATGACCAAATTTCATTTACCATTTCAATTTCTATGCTTATTTCCTATTAAATTAATTTCTGCCTATGTCTTATTTCCTTTCTTCCAAAATCTTTAGGTTGACTTCTCTGTTCTTTTCCTATTTTCTTAAGAGGCATTAATTTTCAATCTTTGTTTTTGTTTTAATATAATCATTAGAAGCTAGAATTTCTCATTGCTGATTTTTCTGGGTCTGATAGGATTTGGTAATAGTATTTTTACTATCATAGTATTTTAAGTATGTGCTCATTTCACTGTGACTGTTTACTTTGACCTGAGGTTTACTTAGAAATGTATCTAACTTCTCAATATGTGGAGTTTCTTCGATTATTGAATTCTAGCTTAGCACCACTGTGTTCAAAGATCATGGGGGTCTTGGAATTGTTTCTGTGTGCTCATACAAAATGCAGATGCCACAATGTAGGCATATGCAGTTATATGTATACATTACAACGCAGATGGCAAATCACATCGTTTAAATATAAATTTTCTTTACTCATTTCTTTTCTGCTTCATTGCTCAATTTCTGAGTGTATTAAAACTTCCCCTATAATTATGCATTTATGGATTTCTCTTTAACGTTTCACAATTTTCATTTTATTAATTTTGAGATAAGTCATTAGATTCTGTTCATTCTACTCTTTCCTTATTCCTTTTTCCTGAGTTGGTCAGACCTTTTCATCTTTATGACCCCTGAGAGAAGCAACTCAAACAGAGGAATGATTTGTTTTGGTTTATGGTTTAGGAGTTTCATTCTAAAGCTGCTTGGATCCATTGTTTTGGGGCTGAGAGAAGGAAAGCAGATTATCATGGTGGTGGGATTATAGAAGCCAGGAAGCAGAAAGGGAAGAAGGAGCAGGGGACAAGATACATTTTTTCATGACATGCCCCAGTGACCTACTTCCTCCAACTAGGCCTCTCCTTCTGCTTTTCACCATCTGCTAATAATGCCATCATAGGAATGAGTAGAGAGGATTACTCATTGCATATATCAGAACCCTCAGGATCCAATCACTTCCCATAAGCCCATCAGCCAGCAACCAAGTCCCCAATACATGCGCCTGTAGGGTACATTTCATAATCAAACCATGACTCTTTCATTTCTTATCTTTTTAAAATTTTTTTCCACTAGTATTTTCCTCTACTAGTTTCAAAGTTGTGTTTTTATTCTTTAGTAATAATCCTGCAAATTATAATATGCATACTGTAAAGAAAAGTATCTTTATCTCCCTCTCAAACATCAAAATTTTAATTTATTTGTCCCTTTCCCAACTTAAATCCTGTATTTTCCAGTATTTTAGTTTTGTCCTGTGTTTCAGTGTTCTAATTTTGACCTATTCTCATCCCCATCTTTGCTTAAACTTACTATTATCTTTGTTCTCATTTCTTATTGCATCTGTTTCCCACCTAGGATCATTTTCATCCTTCCTAAACATATCCTTTAGAAAGTAGTTTAAACATGACCTTCTAGTTTAGGTTTGCTTGGGAATGTTATTTTGTCTTTGACTTTATAGGATAGTTTTATGAGTTAAGAATTCTTTTTTTATATAAAAATTTTTATTAGGATATTTTCACTATATGGGGGGATTAGAAGTGACAATTCCAATCAGACTTACATTGTACATTATTTACATCTCCCCCATTGTCTCTCCCCTTCAGTCCCTTCCCCACCCCACCAAAAGCAATTGCAAGACGTTGTTTAGTTCTGTTTCATATAGGTATATGAATTGACAATTATTTTCTTTAGCATACTTAAGATAAAGTATTGCACTGACTCTTGCTTCTCTTATCCTGTAAGAAAATAGCTGTCAACTATTCCTTTGTTGGTGGCCAGTTAATTCCTTCTAACTGCTTGAATATACTTTCTTTGCCTTTGGTGTTTTGAAGTTTCAAGTTAATGTACTCTGGTCAAGATTTTTTTTATTAACTGCTCTAGATTTGTTGTATTTATGTGCTAACAACTTATGACTTTCAATAATTTTGAAAAATTCTCATACGTCATCTCTTTGGATATTTTCTCATTCTTTTTATTATCTCCATATTAAACTCAAATTATACTATGTCACATGTCACATATCTCACTCTCTCCTTTATGTCTCTTAATCTCGTTCATATTTTCCATTTATTGGTTTCTCTGAGTGGAGGGGAGTGGCAATTATGGCTGTCTTTTTAATAAGGGAAAAGTGTTTTTGTCTCACCACTCTGTGGACTTTGTTATCTATCTTATAACTCTGAAAAAAAGTTGAAACTGCTAGTTACTAGTTCAGTAAATGTCCCATATGAAAGTATAATTTAGTAGCTTAACATGCTGGATTTCTGGCTTCACCTACCTGAAAATTAGCCTAATAGTCCCTTATTTTATGGCCTGTTCATTCATGCTTTTAAGAACCATTATATCATTTTGAATAATTTTCAGTGGAGAGTTAGTCTGAGTATCAGGCCCAGCATATTGTCATGGGTGATCTTCTGCATGTAAATGATCAGGCATAAACTTAGCATGGAATATTCTTTCAGCTATTACTGTTATAATTTATACTCTTAATCTAATTAGCTTATATCTCTGTTATCTTCAATCCCTCATGAAAATATCATGTATGGAAAAAAAGATAAGTTTGAGTTTTTAAATCAGTAGGGAAATAATTTTCACTGGTTTTTCTATTAATAGAATACCAAGGCAAAGTTCTGAATTCTAGTAATTTGAACCAGAAAAACAGAAAGCCATGTTCATACATGTGTTCCAAGGTTCTCTAATAATAAGACAGGAAAAGAGAAACAGTTCCTTTATTTTAAGTTTGAAAACAATAACTTTGGTCATGCAAACACAGTGAAGAGCTGAAAAAAAACAAAACAAAGCCAATTTAAAAACACACAGATCAAGTTATACAGCAAACTTTGCCAGAAAAAGGAAATGAAAGACAATTTTTCCACATAAATCATAAATATCAGTTGGTTAGTATACAATAAAATATTTTTATGGCTCTGTGGCTACATCTGATCAACACTCCAGTGTTTGATGAGTGTTGCTGCTTCTGTGTGCAGGAATAGGAAACATGTATAATACTGTGATTCAGAATTTCTAAACCAGACGGGGTCACTGTAAGGATACTGCCTATGAAAGTCATCATGATCCTAAGTCATAAAAAGTAAATATGAACATGTCTGAATGCCAATATCTTTTTACTATTATCTCTTGCCAAGTTTGTACTGACAGAACTAATTAAAGGAAAAGTAACATTCTCCACATTGATCACATTGCTAAAATACCAACTACATGACTAGCTTTCGAACTGTCATGATGATGGCAACATATAACACTTCTCAAGGGAAGATGTCAGTTAGGGACCCAATGTGTTACTTAATTCTGTTGCTGCTTTTCAGATGAGAAGACATGATTCCAAGCACAGCAGTACATCAAGAAGGGCCTATCTGTAGAACAGAGTCAATCATGATAGAATAGTTCTTTTGTGTGCTTGGTTTTGACCAGATATTTTATACAGATCAAAGTTACTGAAATCCTACATTCTTATAGCTCTGAAATGCAAAGTAGTTACTGATGCTATGAAAGGGTATCAACCTTTAAGAATACTTGGATATTTCTACCAAGTGCAGGAATCATAAGGAAAATGAACCTGGGGTTACATCAGGTGCATCCCATTCCCATCCAAAAGATAAGTAGTAACAGAATGGGGAAGGGAGCCAGTTAAGAGGCAGTTTGGAGTTAGTAGGAAGCATAGAAGACCAGTTGTTTGCAAGTCCCCAGAACAAGCCCTGGGAGAGGAACTAATAACTGGGACTGACTGAGAGCAAAGGAGTGAAGGAGGAGAAAGAGTTCAGAAACCCTGCTGGCCTACTGAGGAGCTTTACCCTAGAGTATCAAAATGCACAGGAAAGAGCAGGGCACCCTGCACAATCTGAAATAATTATGGGGGGACAAACATTGACCATTAGACTGGATGCTGATGTTAGTCACCAAGGGAAAAATATTAATCAAGCACAATCACATTAAATTTTTGAGAAGCAAATACAATCACCAATTTCCTGATTCCTAAATCTGCTTCAGACATTAGGCCTTAAGTGTGCTGATAACTAGGGCATTTAAATCATAAACCATAAAGATTCACAATTACTTTCGTAAAAAACCAAAATAGGGATTCTTGAGGAAGCCAAACAGGTCTGTGTTTTAAGGGAAGGAGGGGAAAAAAAAAGCTAAGTATTTACAGGACTTTTTCCATCTTCAAATATAATATAAAATAAAGGTCAGGCCAGATACCAGAAAGCATTCTCTAAAGCATTATTTCCAACCAACCTTACAGTCTTTGGCTCTTTACTTCCTTGGACCACAAACTGTTGAGCCAACTGAATGGTAAATCCATTCAATTTTGTGGGACAAATAGGAGTTGAGTACCCATTGTATATCAGAAAATTTCCAGGAGACAAATAAATTTGATACTGTCCTTTCCACTGCACAAAATTCTTCCTATTTTTTTCCTGTGGCACTGGGTTTGAACTCAGGACCTCATGCTTGCTAATCAGGTGTTCTTACTGCTTAAGCCACCTTGCCAACACTTCCTTCTTTTTTTTTGCATACTTGGGTTTGAACTCAGGGCTTCACACTCAGGAGGCAAGTGCTCTGCCACTTGAACCACACCTCCAGCCTTTTGATAAGGTCTCACTTTTTTTTCCCAGGCTGGTCTTACTCGTGATCTTTCTATTTTAAGTTTCCTGCTGTCACTGAGATCACAAGAGTGGGCCACCACTCCCAGCTCCTCCCGCCCCCATTGAGATTGGGTCTCCCAAACTTTTTTGGCTAGGCTGGCCTAAAACTTCAATTCAATCCTCCCAATCTCAGACTCCCAAGTAGGTAAGATTACTGGTGTTAGCCTCCTGCACCTGGACTGAACATTCTTTATAAAGAGGACATAAAGTGTTTGAGAGAAGCCTATTATAATTATTTTAAGTGTGTCCATTTGGCTCTAGACATTACATAAAAGGCAGGAGACTCTACAAACCTTATTAAATGAAAAAGTGTCACTCATTTGGCTCATATATTAGTTTTCTATTGCTTCTATATGAAATAAACAGAAACTTAGTGCCTTAAAACAATGCCCATTTGTTATCTCACAATTCTGTGAATTGGAGTCTAGGTTTAGCATACCTTAGCTGGTTACTCTACTTGGGAATCACAAGGAAGAAACCAGAATGTTGTCTGGAATGGACTCTTATATGGAACCTTTGGGGAAGATTCTGCTTCTAAGAAAAATTCATTTAATTATGATTCTAGGACTGTTTCTTTGACATGTGGCCTCTTCATCTTCAAACCAACAAAAGTATCTCAAATTCCTGACTTTCCCTTCCTTAACATCAACAAAGAACTCTGTTATTGGTGTTTATGTGAATAGATTAGGCATATCCAGACAACCCATGATAATCTCCTTTATTTTAAAAGTCAGAGGATTAGTAACCTTAATTAACATGTGGCAATGTCCTATAAGTCATGTACCATAACATATTCACAACAGTAACATTAGTGGGTCAAAATGATGCCTACAAAAGCTTATTTGATTGCAAGTAATATAAAACTACTCCAAATAGATTAAGCCAAAAATTTTAAAAATGGAATCTATCAGCAAAATGGAAATTAAAGTGATACATATAGATAGAATTGTGCCTGAATATTTTGACAGATCTCAAGTCTCTATGTCGCTCTTCAATTTCTCAACAATGTTTTATATATGGCCTCATTATCTCTCCCACTGCATACTTACTAACTTCAACTCCAATTTTGTATATTTCCAAATTAGTAATACATTAAAATGAAGCTTCTTTGTTCTAATGTCAGTTAAACACTTTGTCTGGACATGGAAATGAAGTAAAGTGTCCCAGTGATAGGAAAGTGCATGGTACTCATTCATTCTTGATAATGAGACCAACAAAATTCTGCAGAGGACTCTGGGTCATTACCTCTTCTTAGCCTAACCTTCTCATTCCTTTAGTAGATACTGTTATACCCCAGCTATATACTCCTATTATCAGCCACCACCCCATTGTTTGGTTATTACACCTAACAGCTCATACTTACAACTTCCTCCAGAGCTTTGTTCTTGGCTGACTGGGAATGCTTCCTACAAAGATGTTGGGGTGGGGAGTTTCACTACCTAAGGAGCCAGTGACTAACCAATAAGGAGATACAAAATCCAAGCCCCAACAGAAACTATGAAAACAATACAAAGATCAATGAAGTGAACTGGTTCATTAAAGAAAAAAATTTTTTAATTACCCTTAGCTAAACTACCTCAGAAAAAGAGAGCAAAAATTCAAATAACTAAAATCAGTGATGAATAAGGGTGACATTAAAATTAACACCACAAAAATACAAGTAGTCATTAGAGATTATTATTACAAACTACTATACACCAATGAAGTGGATTATCTAAAAGAAATGATAGATTTCTGGAAAATTATATCTTACCAAGATTGGATCATGAAGAAATAGAAAACCTGAGCAAATCCATAGCCACAGTTTTCCTTCAAAGACAAGCCCAGAACCAGATGGCTTCACTGTTTAGTTTTACCTACCATCTAATACTAATTCTTCTTAAGTTATTCCAAAAAGTTGAAGAGGAGGGTTTTTTCCAAACACATCCTACAAGGCAAACATTATCCTGATACCAAAACTATACAAAAAGAGAAAACAATAGGCCAATATCTTTGATAACATAATAAAAATCCCCAACAAATTACAAGCAAACTAAAACCAACAATAGATTGTAGAGCTTTTTCACCATGATCAAGTAGGATTCATTCTAGTGATGCAAGGATGATTCAACAAGCCCAAATTGATAAATGTGATATACCACATTAAGGGAATGAAAGAAAAAATATTATATGATCATGTTAATAGATGCAGCAAAGGCATTTGATAAAATTCAACATCTCTGTGATAAAAAATTGAACAAATTAGGTTATAGAAAGAATATTGCTCAACATAATGAAGGCCATATATAATAAGCCAATAGCTACTGATTGGGGAAAAGCTGAAAGATTTCTCTCTAAGATCTTAAGCCAAGGGTGCCCACTTTCAACACTTTTATCCAATATAGTATTGGAAGTCCTAGCCAGTGCAATCAGGCAAGAAAAAGAAATAAAGAGCACCTAAATTGGAAAAGAGGAAGTCAAATTGTCTCTGTTGGCAGACAACATCTTAATATTAAAAAAACTCAAGAATCCAGCAAAAGTCCTTTCTTAGAACTAATAAACAAATTCAGCAAAGTTACAGCATACAACATCAACATTTAAAATCAATAGCATTGCTGTATATTGAAAAAAAATTATCTGAAAGAGCAATCAAGAAAGCAATCCCATTACAATAGCTATAAAAATACCTAGGAAAAAATTTAACAAAATTTAACCACATAGGTAAAATGTTTCTATAATGAAGACCCTAAAACATTGGTGAAAGAAATCAAAGAGGACACACAAAAAAATGGAAAGACATAGCATGTTCATGATTTGGAAGGATCAATATTGTTAAAATGTCCATAACTACCCAAAACAATCTATAGATTCCATGCAATCCTATCAAAATCCCAATGACATTCTTCAAAGAGCTAGAAAAGAGCAATCCTAAAATTTGTATGGAACTACAAAGAAACCCAAAGAGCCAAAGCCATCTTGAGAAAAGAATAACAAAACTGGAGCCATTACACTACCTGACTTTGTACTACACAGCTAACTTAACCAAAAGTGTACCGTACTAGCATAAAAACAGGCACATAGAACAATGGAACAGAATAGAGACCTAGAGGTAAACCCACAAATCTATTAACCACCATTTTCAAAAACAGTGCTATGAATGGCATTGGAGAAATGGCAACCATTTCTGTAAATGTTCTGAGAAAGCAGGGTATCCACATACAGAAAAATGAAACTAGACATGCATCTCTCACCAGTTACAAAAATCAACTCAAAATGAATAAAAGGCTTAACTGCAAGACCTTCAATAGTGTAACTTCCAGAAGAAATATTTCAGTATACTGGAATAAGGAGGAAATTTTGGACAAGACCTCAAAAGCACAGGAAACAAAAGCAAAAAGAGACAAAAGGTATTACATCAAACTAAAAAGCTTTTGCACAGCAAGAAAACAATTCTCAAAGTGAAAATACAGCTTATAGAATGGGAGAAAATATTTGCAAACTGCATATCCAGTGAGGAATTAATATTCAGAAAATATAAAAAACTCCAAACCTAAATGGAAAACAAAAACAAAAATAACGTGACTGAAAATGGGCAATAGATCTAAGTAGATCTTTCTCAAACCATAAATATAAATGATCAACAGGTAAATGAAAACATTTCTAGTATCACTCCTCACCAGAGAAATGCAAACTAAAATCACAGTGAAAAATCACCTCACTCCAGTAAGAATGGCTATTATCAAAAAGAAAAAATAAGCTCAAGAAGTGGTTGTACATAATTGTAATCCCAGCTACAACAGGTAGAGATTGGGAGGATCGCAGTTTGAGAAGCCTGGGCAAAAAGTTAGTGGAACACCTCAGCAAACCAGCCAGAAACTGGAGGTGTGGCTCAAGTGGTAGAGCACTTGCCTCTCAAGTGCAAAACCCTGAGTTCAATCCCCAGGACTGCAAGAAGAAGGAGGAGGAATAGGAGGAAAAGGAAAAAGAAAGAAACAAACAGGCTGGGAAGAAGGCATAGGTAGGACAATCATGTTCTGAGGCTAATCCCAGGCAAAAAATGTGAAACTCTATCCAAAACTAACTAAACCAAAAAGGGATTTGGGAGGCATAACTCAAGGGGTAGAGTACCTGCCTAGCAAGAATGAACTCCTAAATTCAAGACTCAGCATGTATGTGTGTTTCATCAATTGATGAATAAATAAAGAAAATATGGTACATATACATGATGGAATAGTATTCAGTCATAAAAAAAATCCTCTCATTGTGACAACATGGACGAAATCAGAGATTATTATGATGGGTGAAATAAACCAGACACCGAAAGTACTGCATAAACTCATTCATGTGGAAGATAAAAGAGTTGACCTAATAGAAGTTGAGATAGATTAGGGGTTACCACAGTCTAGGCAGAGTTGAAGGGAGTTAAAAATGAGGAAAATTTGAGGGATGGGTATTAGTTACAGTTGGGAATAAGTTGTAGTGTGCTATTTCACAGCTGGGTAACTATAGATAACACTATGTACTGTATATCTCAAAAAGCTAGCAGAAAGTATTTTGACTCTTTCTATCATAAAAAAATTACAAATGATTGAGGTGATATGTTTAACTTGATTTAAACATTATACAATGTATACGTGTATTTAAACATCACATGGGGCCCTCTTGCCTTAAGACATACACCTCCAAGCCCAGACAGGCTTTATCTGAGATCACTTGCCCTTACTTCCTTACAAGTTTCTTTCAAGAGCAAACCCTCAATAAATGGCTATTCTTTTCTCAGGCTCTGATTTTATGATCCCTACCTAAGAAACTCTGCTAAGTGCCAAATGTCCCACCAAAGTCCCAGAGTCCACATTTGTTCCTTATAACCAAGAATCCTAATACTCTGAAGACACACAAAACAGAAAAAGAAAAGTATGCCATAGTTACAATGTCATTAGCATCACATGGAACAGAAAAGATTGTGTTGGGAAAAGTAGAAAAAAGAAAAAAAAAACTGGGAGTCTACTTCACTGGTAGCTATTTTTGAAAATCTTAAACCTATTTTATATGATCTAAGAGGCCAGAATCACATGCTAGTCACCTTTATATCTTCTGTGGCATGTACCCCAAAGCATTTCAAAGAAGATGTTCATTAATACAAATGAAACAATTGCACAGGAGCCAATTCCCCCTTAAGAAGTTATGTCTATCAAAAGACAATATGGAAATAGACAAATTGAAAAAGAATTAGGGACTAGATATTTCTTCCATGTGACTCTGTGCATGAGAACAGTCAAGACAAAAAAAAGAGCAACTATATTCTGAGGAAAGGAAGAAGAGCATCTAGAATCAAGAAAAGGGTGATAAGATAGCTGAAAAGCATGGAGAAACAGAAAGGTGATATAGAAAAGTAGGAAACAGTTCACAGTTCCAACCCTAGCTATGGGTAGAGGGAATGAAGCTACAACTACAAGATAAGCCAAGCAGGCCTGGTAACAACAAACTAGCAGCCCTAACTACAAAATAAACCCACAGTTCTTGAAAAGCCTTACGTCCAGTGTGGGGATTTGATATGATGTTAACTCTGTCTTCATGGCACGTTAGCATTGGAGAAGGAATCCATTGTGCTGCTCCCCATATCATGGAGTGCTATAAGCAGGCACCTATAGCACCTACAGGGGGCCTATTGTTTGAAATTGAGCTACTCTGGACTCCTGGAAACAAGAAATGACAGTAAGGCAGGAAGCCTCGGGATATTCTACCACAGTGTGTGGGTGGGGGGGTGGCCACAAGAGGCAGCAGTAAAGAGAGGAAGGTTTGACACAGACCATGGGAAAGTTTAAGTAGTGGGAAACTCAAGCTATGGAACATGTGGTGGTTGGTGGCCCTCTGTGGGAAGGAGTGAGGCCCTTCACCTGTGGATTACTACAAAGACAAAGCTCTGAGACCATGGCCAATAGCTCACTCCCCAGAGCTGCCTCACTGCTTCATGTAGTTTGATGCTGGGTGACATTAAGAGCTCTAAGCCAGGTCCTGTGGACTGCTTGATTTTCACAACTTCCTCCCTCCTTCAGAATGGTTTGCTTCTGGGTGATGTCTGACAGCACTGAAACCAGTAGGCAGAGTGTCAAGTTCCCTTGGTTCTCCCCCTCTGATGCAAAATGCAGTGCTTTGTTTCCCCCACTCTCCAATGCATTTGGAGGACACCTCTCAGCTTGGACATTTGCTACCCCTCCATGCACAAATGAGGGGGCACTCTGGAGTAGGTGGGAATATGCCTGGCCCACAAGCCACAAAATTTACCTGGATAACTAGCAGGGAAGCATGTGAAGTGAAAGCAGCCCTGATGCTAACAACTTACCCTTGATTGGCCTGGCCATAAACCCACTTACAATACAAAAATGTACAGTGGAAAGAGAGAGGAACAGAAGAGACTCTAGATATAACCCAATAACCAGCCCCCAGACCTGGTGGATTCCAATATTAGAGGATCTGGAAAAAAACTCCAATTATCTTTTTTTATTTTTACTATATTTTGTAATGCTTTTACTTTATTTTATAAAATATATATTTATATTTCATTTCTCTTCTTAAATTTATCAAATCTTATTCATGTATATTTTACTTATTTTATAATTGGATTTTTTATCCTATACCTGCCTTTTCTTCCTGTTAATTTTTTTCTTGCTTGCTTTTTCTTTTTTTTATTACACCTTGTTTCTTCTTTCTATATTCTTTTTTTTAATTTTTCACACTTTATTTAGGATATTTTCTCTTTGCTTCTACTAGTGTGCTGTATTACATTTATAGATTTGTATATGTTGAACCACCCCTGCACCCCTGGGATGAAGCTAACTTGGTCATGGTGAATGATCTTTCTGATATGTTGTTGGATTCAGTTTGCCATTATTTCATTTAGGATTTTTGCATCCATATTCATTAGGGAAATTGGCCTGTAGTTCTCCTTTTTGGAGGTGTCTTTATCTGGTTTTGGGATGAGAGTAATATTGGCTTCATAAAATGAGTTAGGCCGTGTTCCTTCCCTTTCTATTTTGTGGAACAGTTTAAGGAGAGTTGGTATTAGTTCTTCTTTAAATGTCTGATAGAATTCATCAGTGAATCCGTCAGGTCCTGGACTTTTCTTTTTTTTGAGAGGCTCTTGATGGCAGCTTCAATTTCTTTTTGTATTATAGATCTATTCAGGTGATTAATATCCTCTTGGTTCAGTTTTGGGTGGTTGTAAGTTTCTAGAAATCTGTCCATTTCTTCGAGATTTTCAAATTTATTAGCATATAGGCTCTCAAAGTAGTCTCTGATGATTTCCTGGATTTCTGTGGTATTTGTTGTTCTCTCTCCTTTTGAATTTCTGATTTTACTGATTTGAGTTTTTTCTCTCCTCATTTTAGTCAGGTTTGCCAGGGGTCTGTCAATCTTATTTATATTTTCCAAAGAACCAGCTTTTTGTTTCATTGATTCTTTGTATGTTTTTTGTTGTTGTTGTTGTTTCTATTTCATTGATTTCAGCCCTTATCTTAATTATTTCTTTCCTTCTCCTTGTTTTGGGATTTATTTGTTCTTGTTTTTCTAGGAGTTTCAGCTGTAGTGTTAGGTCATTGATTTGAGATCTTTCTGTCCTTTTGATATATGCACTCATGACTATAAACGTTCCTCTTAGGATGCCTTTGCTGTGTCCCAAAGGTTCCGGTATGTCATGTTTTCATTTTCATTAACTTCCAGGAACATTTTAGTTTCCTCTTTTATTTCATCAGTGACCCATTCATCGTTGAGTAATGTGTTGTTCAGCTTCCAATTGTTTGCGTGTCTTTTACTACTGTTTTTGCTGTTGATTTCTAGTTTTAATGCATTGTGGTCAGACAGAATGCATGGGATTATTTCTATTTTTTTATATTAGCTGAGGCTTGCCTTGTGCCCTAAGATATGATCAATGAATTTGGAAAAGGTTTCATGGGCTACCGAGAAGAATGTATATTGTGCAGAAGTTGGATGAAATATTCTGTAGACATCAG
The DNA here is from genome assembly GCF_047511655.1 of Castor canadensis. Classification (NCBI taxonomy): domain Eukaryota; kingdom Metazoa; phylum Chordata; class Mammalia; order Rodentia; family Castoridae; genus Castor; species Castor canadensis. The sequence continues at coordinate 48,728,468 of NC_133390.1, forward strand.
CTAGGTCCATTTGATCTATGGTGTGATTTAGTTCTAGGATTTCTTTATTGATTTTTTTGTTTGGATGACTTATCTATTGGTGATGGGGGGTATTAAGGTCTCCCACTACCACTGTGTTGGAGTCTATATATGCTTTTAGGTCCTTCAGAGTATATTTGATGAAATTGGGTGCATTGACGTTGGATGCATATAAGTTGATAATTGTTATTTCCTTTTGGTGTATTTCTGCTTTTATTAGTATGGAGTGTCCTTCTTTATCTCATTTGACCTAAGTACGTTTGAAGTCTACTTTGTCTGAGATAAGTCCCCTGCTGTTTTCGGGGACCACTGGCTTGGTAAATCTTCTTCCAGCCTTTCACTCTCAGCCAGTGCTTAGTTCTGTTGATGAGGTGAGTCTCTTGTAGGCAGCAGATTGTTGGATCTTCTTTTTTAATCCAGTTTGCCAGTTGGTGTCTTTTGATGGGGGGATGTAGTCCATTAACATTCAGTGTTAGTACTGATAAATACATGGTGATCCCTGTCATGTAGTTGTCTTTGTTCATTAAGTGTTTGATTATGTGTAGCTGAATCAGTGTTGCTCTTTACTTTCTTGTCTTTTCTTCTCCTCTGGTTTGGTATTGCCTTCCCTTTCATGGTTTTGTTTGCTTTCAGTTTCTGTGTGCAGAATCTTTTGTAGTGGTGGTTTGGCAGTCATATATTGTTTTAGTTTCTGCTTATCATGGAAGACTTTTATTGTTCCATCTATTTTGAATGATAGTTTTGATGGGTAGAGTATCCTAGAATTGAAGTTATTTTCATTCTGAGCTTGGAAGATCTCACCCCATGCTCTTCTTGCTTTTAACATTTCTGTTGCGAAGTCTGCTGTGATTTTGATGGGTTTATCTTTGTATGTTATTTGTTTTTTTCTCTCTTACAGCCTTCAATATTCTTCCTCTATTTTCTTTGCTTGTTGTTTTAATGATAATAGGTCATGGGTTAGTTCTATTTTGGTCAGGTCTGTTCTGTGTTCTGGAGGCTGCTTGTACCTGAATGGGAATAGTTTTCTCTAAATTTGGGAAATCTTCTGTTATTATTTTGTCGAATACATTATGCATTCCTTTTGCTTGCACCTCTTCTCCTTATTCAATGCCCATTATTCTCAGGTTTGGTCTTTTGATGAAGTCAGTGAGTTCTTGCATTTTCTTTTCACAGGTCTTGAGTTTTTTAACTAATAGTTCTTCAGTTTTTCCTTTAATTGCCATTTCATCTTCAAGTTCTAAGATGCTGTCTTCTGTTTGTTCTACTCTGCTGGGATGGCCTTCTGTTTTGTTTTGGATTTCTGTTTCATTCTTTTTTCTGATGTTTTCCATATCATGGGTTATGTCTTTTTTAATATTGTCAATTTTTGCCCTTAATTCATTTATTTCTCTACTTATGGTGATCTTTGTTTCAGTTTGGTGTTTGTTTAGGGCTCCTATGATTTCATTTATTTGTTTCTGTGTTTTTTCATATTCTTTAATTTTGTTGTCTTGGAATTTCTTGAGTGCCTCTTGTATGTTTTGGTTGACCATGTCTAGTAACATCTCCATGAAATTCTCAGTGATTATTTGCAGGATTTCTTCTTTCAGGTTGATCTTGTGGGCTTCATTTGGTTCCTTGGTATAGTTTATCTTTGTTTTGTTGGAGTCTGGATCTGGGTATCCATTTTCTTCATTTTGCTCTAAATCCTGTACTACTTTTTTGGAGAGAGAGAATGGTTTCCATTCCTTTTTCTTCTTCCCATATTTCCAGTAGGTACCATTTCTGTCCCTGGATGATGTGTAATTTGGTATTAGCTGGGTTACAATATTAATAGTAACAAAATTGTGAGAGAAGGATAAAAAAGAGAAAGAGAAGGAAAGATAAAAGGAAGAGAGAAGAAAAAAAGACAGAAAAAAAAATGTGAGAGATGGTGGGTGATCAAACAGCAAACCAGGCTGCCAAACATTTCTATACCTGGACTATGTATAATTTAGTATTAGCTGGGTAACAATATTAATACTAACAAAACCAGGAAAGAAGGACAATAAAGAGAGAGAGATGGAAAGATAAAAGGAATAGCGTAGTGAGGAAAAGAGAAAAAAAATGGTAGAGATTGTGGGCGGTCAAACAGTAAACCAGGCAGCAAATCCCTTCAAGATTGGGAGAAAAAAAAGTCACCAGTTCAGGAACAGTAGAATTGCACTCTCAGTTGTTCTGATGTTAGTTCTTTAGCATCCAGACCTGTCTGTGTGTGTCTCTTAGGTAGGTTTGGAGTCTTCCTTTGGCAAGTGGCTGGTGGGTGGGGCCCACGGGCCTATGGGTGGAGGCCTTTAGCTGAGGTGAAATAGCAGGACTTTGGAGCATGTGCTTGGCATGCCTGAAGGGCACAGGCTGGTGGAGTGGAGACCCTGCATGTCTGTAGGTCCTCGGCTTGGTGAGCCTTAGGGGCACAGGCTTGCAGAGTGGATATTAGGCAGGCCTGTACAGGCCTGGGGACACAGCCCAGCAGAATGGAGATCCTGCATGTGTGTTTGTCTGGCATGGCAGGCCTGGTGGAGATTGTTAATGTCTGTGGATCCCTCGCCTTAAGGGCTCATCAGAGGGAGATCCTGCATGTCTGAGGGTGGGAGTTTGGGGTAGCACAGCCCTGGTGGGGCAAAGGAGCAGGGCCAGAGGATCAGAGATCCCATGGCAGGTGGAGCCGGTTATTCTTTTAGTATATGGTGGCATGGAGAGGCCTTCCATGAGCTAGGGATTCAGAATGCTGATGTTTCAGCTCTCCCTGGTGTTTTACCTCAGTCAAGTGTGTCTCCAGCTTCTTATCAAAGTCCCTGGATCACAGAGGTCAGAAGGTCTGTGGCTGTGTTCCGGTGGCCATCTTGGATCTCCTTCTTTCTATATTCTTTTCCCTATCCCTCCTTTATTTTATTCTGTTATTATTATTATCTTTATTCTTATTAATTTTTAACTTAATAGTTCATTCTACATTATTTATGGCACTTTGTTTTCTATGGTTACTATGATTTAGCAGTTATCTTTAATTTTTTTTATTTCTCCATCTGGTTTGTTTTTATTTTGTTGCTATTATAAGGATTTGTTCTCTCTGACTGGTACTGGAGATTGAGGCTTCAAGAAAATGCTGCTCACTAAAAAGACACACACATAAAACAAGAAGAGACATTCATTCCAACAGATGTGCAAACTGCAACTTAGAAACATGAAATATGAATATTTCATGCAACATGACTCTTCAAAAAGTTTAGAACTCTTTCTTAATTAAACCCAAATATACAGAAATGGATGAAATGCCAGACAAAAAATTTAAAAGTATAGATTTTAAAGTGATCAATGACTTTTAATAAACAGATGAAGGAAGTAAAGAAGTGAATTCAGGCTTAGATGAAAAATTCAATGAGCAGGATTTGAAATTTTGCAAAGAGAGATTCTCAAGAAAAAAAACACATCTTGAAAATGAAAAGCTCAAGATCAGCAGAATTTATAGCGTTAAAATGGCCTTCTTACTAAAAGTGATCTACAGATTCAATGCAATTCCCATCAAAATTCCACTGATATTTTTCACAGAAATAGAAAATATCCTAAAATTCATGTGGAAGGATAAAAGACCCCAAATAGCCAAAGAAAATTGGAACAAAAAGAGCAATGCTGGAGGTATAACAATATCTGGCTTCAAATTATGACACAGAACCATTTTAACAGAAACATAATGACAATGGCACAAAAATGGCTATGTAAATCACATGTGGAAGACTGAAACTAGATCTCTATCTCCACTTTACACAAAAATGAATTCAAAATGTGTCAAAGGCCTTCACATGATATTGGAAACTTTGACATACTACAGGGAAAATACTTCAAGATATAGGAATGGTCAATGACTTCCTAACTCCAGTGACTCAGGAAATAAAAGCAAGAACTGACAAGTAGGATTGCATCAAATTAGAAAATGTCAGCACAGCAAAAGAAACAATTACTAGAATCAAGAGACAACCCACAGAACAGGAGAAAATTTTCACCAGTTATTCAATGGATAAAGGATTAATAACTAGTCAATATAAAGAACTTAAAAAAAAAACCACCAAAAGAGTAAATAATCCAGTTAATAAGTGGACAAATGAATTGAAAGGATAGTCCTCAAAAGAAGTACAAATGACCAATAGATACATGAAAAACTATTCAACATCTTTAGCCATCAAGGAAATGTAAATTCAAAATATCAAGATTCCACCTGAACCCAAAGGGATTATTACCAAAATGGTTATTATCAAGAAAACAAAAAACAACAAATACTGACAAGGATGCAGGGAAAAAGGAATAATTTTACCCTATTGGTGGAATGTAAACCAGTTCAGCCATTATGGAAATTAGCATAGAGTTTCCAAAAAAAAATTCACGGGGCACCATTGGGTCACACCTGTAATCCTAGCTACTCAGGAGGCAGAGCTCAAAAGTATCTTGGTTCAAAGCCAGCCCAGGCAAATGAGGCTCTATCTCAAAAAGGGCTGGTAGAGTGGTTTGAGGTGTAGGCCCTTAGTTCAAGCCTCAGAACTGAAAAAAAAAAGCCTAAAAATAGAAATACAACATGACCTGTCTATAGCACTCCTGAGAATATATCCAAAGGAATCAAAGGCAGCATGCTGTAGAGATACCTGTATATCCATGATAATCGTGTCACTATTCACAATAACCAAGTTATAGAATCAGTTTAGGTGTCCACCATCAGATGAATGAATAATAAAGAAAATGTGGTATATGTACACAATCAAATATATTCATCCATAAATAAGAGTGAAATTTTGTCACTTTCAGGAAAATGAATGGAACCAGAGATTGTTAAGCAAAATAAGCCAGACTAAAAAATGAAATCTCACATTTTCTCTCATATAAAGAATCTATAGTCCACTAAAAAGATATTAAAGTAGAAATGTGAAGATGAAGTGGACCAGTAGGAGGGGAGAAAGGGAGAAGAATTTGACCAAAATAATATGCATATATGAAAATGTCATAAAGAAATCCATTTTTATAATTACTGTAATACATACTAATGTAAAAGAGAAAAGAAGGAATTAAAACTTTTTCTCACATGAGTTATGTTAATTACAACTAAAATTTAAGGAAATAAATTATAGTTTATAAACTACATCTACTTACATAGTTTTATTTACTCTTTATAGCAATAACACCAGACAAGTTTTTAAAACGGTCCCATTGTATAAATGAACCACATAGAGATACAGTCTTGCCCCAAATAGCATAGCTACTAAGACCTGAACAAGAACATCTGATCATGTGACCCAAATCCTCTATTCCTTGTACTAGTAAATGTGACCTCTGTAGCAAAGGCAATTACTTCCCTCCCAACTCTCAACTTGGTCTTTTGTTTATCCATAAAATATCTTGTGCCAATGTTTTGGGCACCTGAGAGTAAGAGAACAACTAGACTGTGGTGATCAGAAAGTTTGTGCTCTGCATCCTGCCAGTTCTTTCAAAAGGGACATTAATATGGCAAGAAGGAAAACCACAGAGGATGTCTAAATGACCTATAAAAGACATCAGGGATGAAGCAGGCCAGGTACTTGAAGTGAGAAAGATACGGCCCCATCCACAGCCCTCAGAGTTCAGCTTTATGCTCTCTTCTCTAATTCCTGACATTTATTTTTTCAGCTGCTGAGCACCTCGTGTTTCTCCCCCCAGAAGAAAGAACAGTCCCAATTTCTCTTCAATTATGCAGTTTCACTCACATCTTTTAAAACAGAATTGATAAACATAATAATTAATAAACATAATAATTAATAAACATAATTAATGTGGCCACTTCCAAACCAGGAGCCAAAATTTTTTTAGCCATTAAGGGAACATTTCTCACCCAAGAAGAGAGCCTTTCTTGCTTCTTCTAAATGTCAAAAAACAGAGAATGAGCGTAAGTCACCTGTCTCAAATATATAGGTATCATCTGGGCCTCATGTCTGGCCTTTGAGGTCCAAAAGAACACAGAATCCCATCTCTGAGTAGCTCTTGAAAAATCCTCTGCAAATCTGTTTGGAATTGTCTGTAGGCTAGAGCATTCACATTCACGCCAATGGTGTCTGATTTTCCATTGTTTCTTTTAATAACGTTTTTCTACCTGAGACCATTGATTGCAAGCCATTTCACTCCAGGGATGTTAGACTTCAAACCAGCTGTAAAAACAAGAAAATCTTTCCTGGGCATCAGGCTTCCCCTGCCTGCTCACCACCCCCTGAAGGGTGGCAAAATAACCACTATATTCTTGCCTGGCAATAGCTTCAATTTTAGATAGAAGAGTCTTTCAACCAGAATACCACATACTCAGAAGACAAAATCATTAGTCCTGATATATTTGTCCTTTGCCCAAGAACTTTAAAGCAACTTTCCAAGAAATAAACAATGAATTCTTCCTCCATAAGGGATTTTGTATTGGCTGATTATCTTATAGCCCAAATGGCCTCAGTCACACATTTGACTATGCTCTGATTCAAGGGTCTGAGAGGCTAAAGGATGCACCCAAAAGTATCCAGGGGTATATCAGCAATCAAGGATGGAGTTTCTTGTCCATATGCCTCATCCTTAGGTTTTATTTAGCACAGTTGTTTTCAAGTGTCATTTTCTTTGAAAGAACTTTTGATTTATTCTTAAATCAAACAATTTGTCTTGGTGCTGGATTCTAAACACAGGGCAGCTTTACTTACCCCTTTTGTCTTTTGTATGACCTTTATACAAGTTCATGATTTTATTTTATTTTATATATGTGATATATTTCCTTTATTATTGTGCTGTGTGGAGGTACATTGTGGCATTTACAAAGGTTCTTACAATGTATCAACTATAACATACTTGAATTCACCCCCTCCACTGCTCCCCTTTTCCTCCCTTCCTCTGATTGATGGAATAGTTACAACAGGAATCATTATTGCATTTACATACATGTGTACACATTTTTGTACCATATTTACCCCCTCCACCGTTTTTAAACACCTGAAGCTCATTCATTTCATGGAGAGAGTGTGAGATTGAAGACGAGTTGTCCCAGTAGGAAAGGGAAGGTATATTCAAAATAGGATAATTGAAAGGTAGACTGAAAATATGTGAGTTTTTAGGGGGAACTACAAATTTTAGTGTAGAGAATAAGAGAGTGAGAGCTGAGGATTTTATTATCAGTGGGCCATAATAGACAGGAGAGGAAGTAATTTTCAAAATCCAGAGTAAGTTGGTTGTAGTATGCTGTCTTATAAAAAAATAGTGACTTTTCATAGAGGGACACAGTTAGTTATCCCAGAGGGAATAAACCCCTAGGGAACATACCCCTAGTCTCTCTGTCTTCTACTACTATGGATTTCTTCAAGGTCTTCCATTTGGCCAAACCCAGAAGAAAGCTAGAGAACTTGAGAGCCCTATGGTTGTATTCCAGACAGGTTAGCCTTTTAGGACTGACAATTTGGGTGAGAACTTGTGCTCCTGAGAAGAGATAATAATGAAATCATCCATGGTATGTCCTAGGCACAAATAATTCATTTCTTCAATCCCTCTGCCACTCTCTACAGTAGGTATTTTATGTCTTATAGATATGGAAACGGAGGTTCAGAGAATCAGTAACATACCTATTATATTCACACAGCTAGTAAATGCCACATTCTGATTTAAAGCTCCATTCTTTCTACCACCAAAGCTTGTGTGTTCCTAGTAAATTCCATTGCATGTAAAGTACTCATCATTGTGTTTAGTGAACAATGAGGGTCAGTAAATGGTAGCCAAGCAAGTGGTGCCATTAATGATGATAAGAAAAGAGTTGCCTCTTATAATGCAAGCACTATGTGCTTTATGCTATCCTAAGCCCTTGTTATCCATTATCTCAGTGATTCACAGCCACCAATAGGTGTCTCCAAAAGAGAAAACTTCTCCTTGCTGGATAGATGCACAAATTTTCACCATGGACTATGTGGTAGCCATGAGAATATGCCTCACCTCCAAGATGTATAATTGACTAACAGCCCCAGGATCTACACTCTCAATCTCATCACCATTTTTTTTTCCTAAATCACACTGTCTACCAGCTACTCCCAGGCAGTTACTGAGCACAACAGAGACAAGCCAGGCATTTTTCTGAGAAATGTGGGATTCCTTTCACAAACAACTTTAGCTTGACAACTCCCCAATGGCATAGTCAAACCATCTTATAACTGCACTTCAGTCTAAAATCTTTCCACTTAAGCTTCCTTTCTTCCTTCTCTTCTTCATTTGCTGTCAAACATGCATTACAGTCTAATGTCTCTCTGAGACTTTCTCATCACATTCTCCATTTTTGCTTATAGGCATTTGCCCTAAAACTTTCTTGCAAGTTGAATCCTGTCTTCAACTTCTTCTTGGCACACCTGTTTCTTGGCAGACCCCATTAACAAACTATAGCATTCTCACTGAAATTGTAATTTTAAAAATAACAAATACTGGAGATCCATTATTTACTGAGTTGCTACAAAAAATAGAAAGAGAAGCCAATAAGCACCTATGGTCAGATCACTTACAATCTAGAAATTCATTTTGTATGTACAAAAATATGCTGTTACCTGGTTACCTGATAAACCAGAAACAGCGACCATGCTGGGAGGTCAGGCTATGCTTCTGTGTTTTGTCAGTGGGAACTCCACACATGTTTGCCTGGCAATGTTTTTCTTTGAAAACTTAGTTCTAAATCCAATATCAAATTGTGGTTTTCTGAATCCTAAGTGGAAATGGCTTGGCAGGATGAAAAAGATAAAGCAGCTGTCTTTGTCCAACAGTTTAAAATATGTATTTTCCAAGCATCCCATTCTTTCCACTGTTTTTTTTTCAAAGAAGACCCCATATCTTCCCACAAAATATGTTTGAACTCAGGAAGTCCTACTCTCCTCTGAAGCAGATGAAGTTAGCAACAAAGTCATTCATCTAAAGCATTATTTTTATTTAAATAATAGACTACTGTGTGTATCTCCTCAATCCAAAGGGGAAAAAAACTTTTCCTGAAATTTTCTTATGTAGATATATGACCAGCTTCCTTTTCATTAACTCATAATATATTGGGGGGTGTATGTGAGATACACAAAGAGACAGACAGAAAGATACACACATAAGAAAGCTAATTCTAGTTACCTGTGTTGCCTGGTCTAAAACATATCTTGTACAAGCTAAAGATTTAAGAAATGGAAGATAATCCCAATTTTCTGCCATATTCTTACTTTGGGGAAATTATGGGCTTTTTGTTTAAAAACCATCCTGAAATCATAAAAAAACAACAACTACCTTTTTAATATGCATGGAGTGTATGGCAACTCTCACTCTGCAGATAGGATGAAAAGAACATAGATAATGTCAATAACTGCCCATTATGCTATTAGTCTATTGAGTGATTCAAATGATTTTCACCTTCTGTATGTTATTGAAAAATAATAATAACTTGTCAGACTATTACTTGAAGAGAGCAGGGAGCATCCAAAGATTTAACATGTCTTCCTAATTGACTGCTTGCCCCTACTTGTACTGAAAATAGCCTGTAAAAGTTAAGCAAAAGATTAATGTAGAAAGCTGCTTTTCTAGGGGTCTCTAAATTATGTGACCAGATGTCTTAAGTTATTATTCTTCTGGCATCTATCTGGTTCCATGAATCCCAGCATGAATTCTGACAAGAACCCAAATGTCAGTTCCAAGACATATCTCCTCAACTATTGCCACAAGTGGTATCTCCGTACCAAATGCTGTCTGGGAGAAATTCCCACCAGAAATCACCCAGGGCATGGATTCAACTGAGAAGTAGAATCTGTTCTAACTTATATTTCAGATACCTCAAATAATTACCCATGTATGAAAATAATTCTTGATAGGAAGTAGGAAAAAATAGGAGGGTATCCAAGACTTAGTAAGATAAATAAAATTCTCTGTCTTTCTCTCTCTCTCTCTCTCTCTCTCTCTGCATGTTTGTGGGGAGTGGTGTTGGAGAACAAACCTAGGGCCTTAAGCATATTAGGCAAGCACCCTACTACTGAGCTCCATCCTCAGCTCCTTGTCAATTTTTTAAGTTACATTAGGGCTCAGAAAAAGTCTCTTTTTTTTTTATAAAGCCTTTTTTATTGTATATAATCTTTATAATTCCACAGTCTTAGTATGTGATTTAGTCCCCGATTGTTCATCTTTTTGTTTGTTTGTTTCATGATTTTGTTTTTTAACTTTTTTATTGTGCTTGGAGGGAGTACATTGTGGCATTTACAAGTTCTTACAAAATATCAAATATATCATACTTGAATTCACCTCCTCCATCATTCTCCTTATCCTTTATCCGCCCCCCCAATTTGTTTTAAATATGCTGTTCTTATCTTCTCTTAATGTACATCCTTAAGGATAAGAATCAGAATATCTCCTCCCTGACTGCAAGTACACCACCCAGCAAAGCACACACAGTTTATTTATACTTAGCAGAAAACAAATAGATAATGAACATTGAATGTCCTAGAAAAGTTCTTCAGTCACTTTCACCTTTAAGTACATTTTGACTTTTTAGACAACTGATTGATGACCAAGTTATTAAAAGAGAAGAATATAAAAATTCCTTAAGATATTTTCCACAAAAATATGCACAGACATGTAAACTGAACAATAGTTGTCTTTCAGTTTCTGGGACTAAAAATATCTATGCAACCATAGAATGATCAGCTGGTTACTTTGGAATCACATTTAGAGTCACTTTTTTATTTCTTTCTCTTTCATAGCTCCTTTTCCTTCTTTAGGCCTTGCTAGAAATTTCCCTTTCAGATTGTGAGACAGAAAGAAGACATTCTTCTGAGGGAGAGCTGACCATCAAGAGGCATTCTCCTAGATTATGTAGGATATCATTTCAAGGTGGTTATGTCAGCATTGCTAGCAGGAGTCAAGTTTATAACAGATCATTCACAAGCTGAAGCAGCACTGACCAAAATTTGAGGAGCCATCTTGGAAGTGATTTTTACTCCACCAGCAGCATTGGCCCATCAACCTGTTTTGTTTCCTGGTCAGCTTTTCTCTTCTTTATATGAAGTGATGAAACATGATCCTTATTAGAGATTTTTCACCTGAGAATTGTACTCTGTAACTTAAAGCTAGCTACCATATGCTTTTTTTCCTACCACATGTGGTGTTACAATGGCCTGGAATATTAAAGGATTTTTTCAGTCCCTCAAGCAAAAACACAAGTAACCACAACAGCAAACAGCACTAAAGAGAATTTTTAGCATATGAACATTTCAGTAATAAGGTGCCTCAGAGCACTTCAATCTGTTATTAAGCACAGACCAATAAAGAAGTGGTTTCTACAATTTGTAGATTTATTCCCTATTTAATTTTACTTTTGCCTTTAGAGGATGAGCACTGGAATTAGAGTCCCAAGAACTACTCTTGAACACCAGTTATCACTTACTACTTTGTAACTTTGAGCAAGTTTCTTAATCTCACAAAGCCAGAGTTCTCCCACCAATAAAACAGGAACATTTTTATGTACCTTATTTAGACAAAGGGGGTTTTGTGAAATTCAAATGGGGAAGTGAATATGAAAGCACTTTATAAATTATAAATCACTGTGTAAAAGAATGGATTATCTGTTGATGGGGAACCTTTGATAATTCTTGCCTGGACTCCACAATTGGGTGGTCCCGACCTGACTATCATCCAGTCCTGGTGCAGACCTTCCATAGCCTGAGTCCAGCATTCGGTGGAACAAGAATGAACTGAAACCAAATCAACTTTGTGTTTGCCTTGTTCTTGTTCAAGTAAACAGCATTCCACAGTTCTTGTTTTCAAGGATAAAAATTAGGAGAGAAGTTATAATTCCATTGACTTAGATCTTTAAACTATAAGGATTTCTCCATTTCATGTATTCTATTAAACTGTATTTGGTGAGTCCATATTAAATGATACAACAAAGGTTTATGCATTTCATAAGAATGTACATGAATATTAATGCTCTCTGCTCAAGTTCTAGAAAACTGTGGTGAGAAGTATTCATTTGCTCTTTGGATTTTAGTAAAGATACTTTATTCTTCCCTCTAAATCATTTCAAATTATGTTCTATGCCAATGGTGTACATTATATATCCTGCCAGTCAATAGCTAGACTGCAATGGCATTCATCCAGATTCTCATTTTTACATAAATGGCTTTAAAACACATTCTCTATATTACACCCTAATCTCATCCTGGCCTAGCAAAATATACATGATTCAATATAATGCAAATAATATTATGATGAGAAAAAGTTACCAAGGAGTCAAAATGGTGCTATAAAAACTTACTATAAAACCCATATGCTCACTCTGAAAATGTTCCAAATAAGCACTAAAAACTGACAGTTTAATGTGGTACTGAAAAGGTCAGATCAAGAAGCAGGAAAGCTCATGAAACCAAAGCATATGCAAAAAAAATAGCTGAAAGAGTACCATGACTCATGCAAAGAATTCTATATGACACAAGGTCCAAATTTCTAGCCTTAGCCTTAATATATTGCTGTGCATATCAGATACAAAATATTTTTATTAGACACATCAGAAAAGTGGAATAATATAGGTGTTGCATGTTGCACTAATCCAAATCAATGGAAAGTTTACCTACAAAATACCTTCCTTAGAATTAATAAATGTGAATACTTACATCTTAACTCTTCAAACATACCAACATGTTACATTCCATCTACATTTAATTCAGTTACTCTGATGAGATTATTCTGTGTTTGTGATACTTGAATATGTTTTCTATAGTTTCTCTCTTAATTTTTTAGAAAAATGTTTTTGGAATTGTTATTGATATATATATTTCCATGGTACTTTTTTTTTACTTAATTAAATATAGCTTGAAATATACATCATTTTAAAGGGACCTTGAAGAATTTGACAGGGCCTTATAATTATTTAAATCTATAGCACATTATTAACACTGTCCTTCCATTACACCACATTCCCATAATGGGGAAATTGAGACAGAAAGGGGAGAACTTTAATTCAGAAAACATTCATTGATTGAATCCAGCAACAAGAGCACATGTTTCCAAATTCCTTTTCCTGTAGTAGTTTTCTGGAGCTGCCTTAGAAAACCTTGCTCTGGGTTTGATCAATTCTGACAAACAACTAACTGCTTTTAAAAACAAGAAATTGACTGCTGGAACCCCTTCTTACTGGCATGAGTGAGATCAAAAGCCAAAAGGACTAAAAAACCTTGGCTTGGGCTACATGACAATTCTGACAATAAAACTCTGAAACAAACATTCAACTGTTCAGCAGAAAAAAAATTTTAAAACTTCAGCATGTTCCCCAATGCAAAATAAATAAAAATAAACAACAATCTAGTCATAAGATGCTTCCAAACTGGCCTGAATGAAGCAAATCATTAATCTTCAGTATGAAATAATGCAGTAGAAGTCCTTTCCCTGCAATTGTGTAAAAACCCAAGATAACATGTCCTTCCTCTTCTAGTTTTCAGCTACCTGACTAGTGTGAAATGGGGCCACTACCTTGTGCACAGAATCCAATGAGAACTTGCAGGCAACCATCACCCTTCCCTTAAATGATATTAAGAATCAACACAGTATTGAATCAGACATTTTCTCTATTGAGAAAAAGCACAACAAAACAAAAAAGGACCACAGAAATCACAAGCAGAGGAAGGGTTTCCCAGTACTTCTCTGCCCTAAAGAGACCAGTTGGTAGAAAAAAAGAGTAAATTTTGAAGATTCTTTGGTTTGTGATTACTGTTAAAAAGCCCTAGATTTGGAGTCAAAAGTTATTAATTCTCATGGCAACAATGGTAGCAATGTACATTCAGGAATTGGCCTTTTTTTAATTCCAAAATTGAGAGGCTATTTCTGCCTCAAAAATTATAAAGTGTGAATTAGAAAAAGATATTAAATCAATGTCATACAGACAGTTCTAAGTCAGTGAAAATAGTGGCAATGGAAATAAAAACCCCAACTTGCAAGTCCAAACATTACTTCCTTCCTTTTGATAAGGTTTATTATGAGATAGGAATAAGTTTACATTTATCTTTTAAGTTCACGATAAGTTCTTCCTCAGTTAAGGAGTCATTCTGAAAAAAATTTGAGTGGCATAGTATCTTTTGAATCATTCAAAATTTAATAGCAAAATCAATTACACAAAAACAATTTCTATACAGCTCTAAAACATAAATCTAATGTGAATAATTCAAAGAAATTTTCTGTTCATTTATGTATTGGTGTTCCAGCTATTACATATGCATTACTTTTTGAAAGGAAACTGCCAATAAAGATCACAGAATCAGTGCTCTGCTGGTAGCAGAAGCCTGTTATCCTAGCTACTCAAGAAGTATAGGTAGGAAAAATGCAGTTAGAGGCCAGCTCAGGCAAAGTTAGTGTGAGACCCAATCTGAAAAACAAATGAAAGGACTGGAGGTGTGGCTCCAGCGATAGAGTGCTTTTGCTCAGACCCTGAGTTCAATACCCAGTACGGAAAAAAAAAAAGCCTCAGAAACTTTAACCTGATAAGCTTAGGAATTTTGGAGATCACCTATTAAAAATTTCTTCAAGAAAGAAATCAAAAGTGGGCACCAGTGGCTAATGCCTGTAATCCTTATAATGGGAGGATGAGATCTGGCAGATTGTGGTTCAAGGCCAGCCTGGATAAAAATGTTTGTGAGATCCCATATCATCAGAAAAGAATTAGACATGGTAGCATATTCCTGTCATCCCAGAGACAGCAAGAAACACAAAATAGGAGGACTGAAGTTCAGGCTGGCCTGGGCTTAAAAAGAGAACTTATCTCCAGAGCAAAAGGAGATGGAGTCATAGGTCAAGTGGTAGAGTGCCTGCCTAGCAAGCACAAAGCCCTGAGTTCAAACCTCAGTACAGAAAGAGAGAGAGGGAGGGAAGGAGGGAAGGAGGAAGGGAGGAAGGGAAGAAGGAAAGAAGGAAGGAAGGAAGGAATTTAAGAAGACACCAGAAGATGGACAGACCTCCCATGTTCATAGATTGACAGGATAAATATCATGAAAATGGTTATACTACTTACAGCAATCTTCAATCTCCAAAAGTCAACAGTTCTGCAATAAAGGACTTGAATGATAGAATGATAGTGGAGCAGATGAAATCTCAAATGAACTCAAAATAAAAATGATAAGAATGATCAACAAAATTAAAGAAGACATTCTTAAAGAGCTGAATGAATTTAAATAGAGAATACAATAAAACAGCTGAATGAATTCAAAGAAATCAAATAAACAGGACAATGAAATGAGGAAGACAATGCAGGATGTGAAAGAATTCAATAAAGATATAGAAATTTTGAAAAAATTAAATTGCAAGCCTAAAAATGAAAATCTCAATAACTCAAATAAAAAACTCAGTTGAAAGCCTGCTAACAGAATAGAACAGGTTCTAGGGATTGAAGATAAAGTAGAGATACTAGAACAATTAGACAAAGAAAAAGAAAAATACTAAGAAAATATGCATGGGAAACACAAGACATAAAATCTATGAATCACGAGTACAGAAGAAAAGATACAAGATAAAATCATAACATAATCAATAAAATAGCAGGAAACTTCCCCAATCTTAAGAAAGAGATGGTGACTTAGGTACAGGGGGCTTCCAAGACACTGAACAAATAAGACCAGAAAGAAACAACCCCTGACATATTAGAGTTAAAATACTAAAATATACAGAATGAAGAAAGAATATGTAAAGCTGCACTAAAGGAGCAACAAGTCACATATAAAGGCAAACCCATTAAAATAACAGCAAATTTCTCAATAGAAATGCTAAAAGCAAAGAGTGCCTGGAATGATACATTCCTAGCCCAGAAGGAAAATAACTTTAAACCTAGATTATTGTATCCAGAAAAGTTATCCTTTATAATTGAAGAAGAAATAAAAATCTTTCATAATAAACAAAAAAACTAAAGGAATTCATGATAACTAAGCTAGCACTGCAGAAGATACTTAAAGAAATCTTACACAGAGAAAAGGAATCAGGAAAATAGAGGACAGAATAATTCCCACTTGATGAGTACATCAGCAAATGAAGATCAGGAAAGAATCAAACACCACAGGGACAACAAAATGACAGGAAATATTACATAACTTTCAATAATAATACTAAATATTTATGGTCTCAATTCTCTAATCAAAAGAAATAGAATGGCGGGTTGGATTAAAATACAAGATTCACCATTTTTTGCATACAAAATAGAATGCATCTTGCTGACAAAGACAAACATTGGCTCAAGGTGAAGTGTTGGAAAAAGATTTTCCAATCAAATGGATCCTGAAAATAGGCAGGAGTAGCTATACTCATATCTGACAAACAGACTCAAAACAAAATTGGAAGAGATAAAGATGGTCACTTAATATTAATTAAAGGAACAATCTATCAAGAGGAAATAACAATTGTCAACACACCAAAAATCAGCACATGTGATTTCATAAAACAAACCCTACCAGATAATAGATTGACTCCAACACAATAATAGTGAGAGACTTCAATATCACACTCTGACCAGTAGATAGGTCATCCAACATAAACTTAGCCTAGAAACTTCAGAATTAAATGACACTATGAACCAATTGGATATAACAGATAGCTACAGAATATTTCATCCAGTAGCTGCACAATTCTTCTCAGCAATACATTCTTCTCACCAACCCATGGAACTTGCTCTACAATGGATCATAATTTGAGAACATAAAGTAAGTCTCATCAAATACAAGAAAATTGAAATAACCCCTTATATCCCATCAGACCACAATGGAAAAAAACCTAGAAATTAACAGCAAAAGAAACTTTTGAAAATATTCAAACACATGGAGACTGAGTAATACACCACTGAAAGACCAATGGGTCATCATAGAAATAGGGAGGGAAAATCAAAAAATCTCTAGTCTAGTAAATATGAAAACACAACTTACCAAAACCTTTGTAATACAACAAAGGCAGTACTGAGAGGAAAGTTTATAGCTATGAATGACTACTTAAAACAACAGAAGAGGTATCAAATAAGTAGCTTAATGATGCACCTCAAGCTCTCAGAAAGACCTAACAAACTAGTAGTCAGAAAGAAATAATAAAGATTATCACAGAAATTAATGAAATTGAGACTTAAAAAAGCAATGCAAAGAATCAATGAAGCAAAATGTGTGGCCCTTGCAAAGATAAACAGGATTGATAAACACTCAACCAAACTAACTAAAAGGAGGAAGGAGATCCAGATTAATAAAATTAGAAATGAAAAAGGGAATACCAAACAAATATAAATGAAACTCAAAGTATCATTAAGGAATACTTTGGAAACTTATATACTATCAAACTGGAAAATCTAAAAGAACTGGATTAATTTCTAGATGCGTATGGCCTACCAAAATAGAACCAAGAGTACATAAACCACTTAAACAGGTCAATAATAAGTAATGAGATTAAAGCAGTAATAAAGACTCTCCCAACAAATAAGAGCCCATGAACAGGTGGATTCACTATCAAATTCACCAGACTTTAAGGACGAACTAACACCAATGCTCCTCAAATTATTTCATAAAACAGAAAGAGAAGGAATTCTACCAAACCCATTCTATGAAGCCAGCATTATCCTGACACTAAAACTCAATAAGCACACAACAAATGAAGGAAAATTATACATGAATTTCTTTGATGTATATAGACATAAAAATTCTCAATAAAATACTTGCAAAAAGAATTAAACAACACATTACAAAGATCAAACACTAAGGCCAAATTGGTTTCCTTACAGGGATACAAGAATGGTTTAACATACGCAAATTGGTAAGTGTTACACAGAACATAAATGGAATCAAGGATAAAAGACATATTATCACCTCAACAGATTCATAAAAATTCACAAAATTCAAGATCTTTTCATGATAAAAGCTCTGAAGAAACTCGAAATGGATGGAATATACTTCAATATAATAAGGGCTACAGCCAACATCCTACTAAACAGAGAAAACAAATCATTTCCTCAGTCCAGAATGAGACAAGGGTGTCTATTCATCCTACTCATATTCAAAATGGTTATTCAATATAAAGTGAACAGAATGAAAAAGAAATAAGGAAAAATTAAATTCACAATAACCTCAAAAAATACCTAGGAATGACCTTAACTAAGAAGGTAAAAATCTCTACAACAAAAACTAAAACCTTGAAGAAAGAAATTGAAGAAGACACCAGAAGGTAGAAAGACCTCCCGTGTTCATGGATTGGCAAAATTAATATTGGAAAGCAATCTATAGATTTAATGTAATACTCACCAAAATTTCAATGTAATTTTTTGCAGAAATAGAAAAAAATTCAAACTGAAACATAAATGATCCCAAATAGCAAAATAATCCAGAATAAAAAGAGAAATGCTGTAGATGTCACAATACCTGACTTCAAATTCTACTACAGAATCATAACAACAAAAATATCATGGTACTGGAGCAAAAACAGGCAATGGAACAGATAGAAGACCCAGAAATAAAACCACACATCTACAGCTATCTAATCTTTAACAAAGGAGCCAAAGAAATACACTAGAAGAAAGATATCTTCTTCAATAAATGATGCTGGGAAAGCTGGATATGGGCGTGTAAAAGATGCCATTTCTTTTACTAGACCCATATTGCTTACTCTGTACAAAAATGAATCAAAGATCTTAATATAAGATCTGAAATGTTGAAACTACTGCTGGAAAACACTGGAAGATACACATAGGCAATTATTTTTCTGCATAGGATTCCAATTGCCCAGGAAATAAGAGCAGGAATTAACAAACTGCACCAAATTAAAAAGTTCCTGTGTATCAGAAGAAACAATTACCAGAATCAAGAGACAACCCACAGAATATGGGAGAATATCTTTGCTAAAAACACTAAACAGCAAAAGAACAAATAATCCTAATAAATGGGAAAATGAATTAAACTGAGTTCTCAGAAGAAGAAATACAAATGGATAATAAATGCATTTTTAAAAGTTCAACATCCTTAGCTATAAAGGAAATGCAAATCAAAACTACAATAAGATTCCATCTCATCAGTCAGAATGGCAATAATCAGGAAAACAAGCAACAAATATTGGCAAGGATACAGGAAAAAAGGAATCCTCATACACTGTTAGAGGAAATGTTAATTAGTGCAGCCACTATGGAAATCAATATGAAGCTTCCTCAGTAAACTAAGAATAGAACTACCAGGTGATCCTGCCCTACAACTCCTAAGCATATCCAAGGGGATGTAAATCTGCATATAATAGAGTTATCACAGCAGTATTCACAATTGCCAAGCTTGGACTCACAGTCTGTGTGCCCAATGACCTACGAGTGATAAGAAAAATGTAGTATGTGTACACAATGTATATTTAGCCATAAAGAAGAATGAAATTTTGTCTTTTGCAGGAAAATGAATGGAACCAGAGATGATCATGTTGAGTGAAATAAGCAAGCTTAAAAAGCCAAATATTACATGCTTTCATTCATATGAGTCATCTAGACCTAAATTAATAATAATGGTAATAATAATGGGCCCCTAGGGGGACTGTCATATATGTTTGTGTGTGTGTGTGTGTGTGTGTGTGTGTGTGTGTGTGTGAAAATCATAATAAAGAAATCCACTAAATACTGTTTGAAAAAGGGAGGGTGGTGGGAGGGGGATTAAGGGAGTATAATAAAGGGGGATGAATTTTTTCAAAACACATTATACACATCTATGGAAATGACACCCTTTGCACAATTAATGTATACTAATAGAAAAAAATGCTGAAAAATATTTTAATAAAAAAGAAAAACAAAGTCCTTAAATAGAAAATGATACTGGGTTAATTAATGAAATCCTAACCTCCAACATGAGTTTCATATAGAAAAGAAACCTATTAATAAGTTGCTAATGACTTTTAAAAAATATATTACAGGATCTTGCCCTTCCGTTAAAGGCACATTCCAGCCCTTTCTCCCTAACTCCAAAAGAAAAATCAGATTTGATACCCTGTAATTAGCTCTCTAAATATAAGAAGACATGTGTCTATACGGTAAGTTCTTTTAACTATGATTTTTATACACATTTTTCTATTACCTTATCCCTTAAAGATACATTTTACAAAGTTTGTGCAGGACAGGTGTGTGTGCATGTGTTTAAGAACCATCATGCACATAGAGAAAACATGAGCAGAGTCTTCTTTGTAGAATTTGAAGACAAGAATTAGTATCCATGAATGCATGCAATGAATTTTCACTGCTGAAATCTTAGTGATATTTCAATAGGAAAAAAGTCCTAAAGTTTCTCAGTGGTTGTAGTGAATGTAACATAAATAATGCTAATGTCTTGCTTTCTTCTTGCAAAGAGGGTGCATGGAATTGATGAGTGTAAGCCAATGTACTAGGATATGCCAGCTCATGGATCTTCCTTCACCCCAATAAGCAATTCCATTTGATAATTACTCCTTTATGCTAAATAAATTCAGTTTTTAAAAGCCCATATTTCAGTAAAGGTGAAGGGCAAATATCTCACATGGTTCCCGAAAATCTTTGAAAATAAAATGGAAGCTTGTCTGTTAAGAAACTATAAAACCCTAACACTCAGAACCACCTTCTTAAATATCCTCCTGTCAAAGGCAAGAAGGCTCAGGCCTAAAGAGTAGAAAATGGTTTGTTCAAAGTCACAGATGCTGAAGTACAGTTCATAACTAGAACTCTAAAGAACAGGTCCTGCAATTCTCTATGGTTTTCTGAGGAGCTAATTCCATTAAAGGACAGAGAATGAGATGGTTTCTTGTGGTCCTTTCTGAAATCAGAATATGGCCTAGAGGTTTAATCAAACTTCTTTTTCACCTGTGATTCTTGGTTAGCACCCAACTATCACATTGAATCAAATTCACATGTTTATAAAATAAACCAAAACTCCAACCTCTCTAGGCTGTTACTATTTAAAATATATTCTTGTTCCTCAAAACTCTAACCCTGCCCTATAACCTTGAATAAAAGTTCCATCTGTAATGTAAAGCATATTTCAAATCCTCCTCCACAGTTATTTCCTATAGGCTTTAGTCAGAAGGGAACTTACTAAGACCTAGAGTACCTAATTTACACTTCTTACTTAGTACTTGTTGCGTACTTCTTTGCATTGGATGTTATTCATAGATACATTTCATCTACCTCACCACATCTGAAATCCCTAAGGTCAGAATAGTTCCTCTCTCTCAGGAATACCTTTAAAAATGCAACATTTATTTTTTGGGAAACCTTTTTAGGGTCACAGTCTGACTAACAGTTGAGTGAATTACTTATGGATCTGGATCTTACAGAAAATTAGGAAGCCTTGATTGTCTACAACTGTATTTGTTTGTTGTTTGTTTTCAGCTCAGTAGGATTGTGATTGCCTAGCACATGAAAGGCTCTGGGTTCAATCACCAGCACCATAAAATTATTTTTTTAAAAGTTACATCAACTTATAGCTCCACAAATCTGACCTGAACCAGACTTTTATATTGCCTTTCATAAACCTCTGATAATTTCATTTTGGAGATATATCCCAGCACTTTTCCTGGCAGAGTTATGTTGGGAATTGACTCTATTACTTGGTGTCCATAAATGGAGAGAAAGATAGTTTCCAAAGGGAGTGCATGTGGTCTTTCAAAGTCTGTGTGCCATCCTTAAATATCAGAGGAACTAGAATTTAAAGTGTACAGTGGCAGTACCACCACCACCAAAAAAAAAGTTAATGTCTAAAGTGTACAGTGGGCCATTTCTGTGGGCTAGAGAATTCAAGGAAATCTGAGAATTCAAGATTTTTGAAGCCATTAACCCAGAGCTTCTCATTGCAAGTCTCAGGGTCCTCTTGCTTTCTACTTAGGACCCTGATCTTGGTAATGGCTTTACTCAGATTGAAAATTCCAACCTTTTGTGTACTTCTACTACTCAAGTAATTAAGTCCTACGGTTGATCCTCAACTTGTTTTTGCTTCTGATCATAGGAGATAAAATTATCTTGGTATTTTGACAAACTTTCTGGCTTCCAGATTTTGCCTTAAATAGTAGTTAATTGCCTTTAGCCTTTCCTGGTCTTTCTCTAGTACATTACTAATACCCAGTAAAGCAAACTGATTTCACTGACCCAATAATTGTTACTAACTTAGTATCTCTGCATGCCAGAGAAATTGCCCCTAACAGTGCTTTCCTATCCACCGGTGTCCCATTTTACTTCACTATTTGTGGAAGTTCCAGCAACTGTGCTATCAGAGTACCAGGGCCCTACCTACAACCAGTGGTAGAGTTTTCCCTCCAGCCAGCAAGTGATCCAGCTCCAAACTTCCATTTTAGAGTCTGTTTCCTTACTGGTATATAAATTGAGTTCCCTGGATCACAGATTCTAAGTTGGAACAACACCTATAAAGAATAAAGAATGAGGATTAAGCTGAGGGCAAAGTTGAACTGCAGAGTACACTTGCAACCAGGCCTTAGCCTCTCCTTCAAGAAACCCTGGAGATGGTCCTTAGAATTTTCCAGAATCAAGGCAAGGAGGATAACACCCACACAGACCAATTACTTGATATAAGCTTACTCCAGTAAGAGAGTGTAATCTTTAGCAAAGTAACTTTCTTCATTATAGAGCAATCCCCATAAAGATACTCAGTGTTGAGTTGTCTGTAACCAACATACCACACAGGTAAGAAATGGGTGCCTCAGACCTGAAGGGGCAATCTGGATGAGGTCACAGTATCTGCTACTACTCACTCCAACACAACAATAAGTAGTTTTATACTATTTAGCTGAGTAGTTAGAAAAGAAGTTTATAAAAGCCAGTATAATGATGAGGTAGAAGAACAAATGATGAAATAAATGAATTAAGCAATATGCTCAAGCAGAAATGTAGTTTGAATTATCAGTGAAGATGTTCATAAAAGTCAGTATAATAAACAGATGAAAAAAATTAATTTAGTTAGAATATACATGGAGAAATAATGTTGCAGAGCCACTAGTAAATAAAAATAAGCAAAGGCCAAACTCTTTGGCTAAGCTTATGATGTGTCCAAATAACTGCATGGTCTCTCTACCCCTGAATTTTCTCCACCTTTAAGTTGGTGTTCTGTCTATAAATTTGACTATACAAACCTTCATCTGCCTAACTTCTGTGCTAGTGCTTATTGTGCTTAGCTTTATAGTAAGTGAACAGCAGTAATAGTGGGAGGTCACAGTTTCCCAATTACATATAATTTTGTGCAATTCCCCTAACTACTGTTCAGTTATCTCTGTTTTATCTAGTAACTTGAACCCTGATTCTCCAATCTGAGAGTTATTAATCAGCATAGATTATTATAGGATGCATGAATTTTAAAACATGGTCTAGATAATTCTGACCATTTTTCTAGATTACTCATCTTCATTCAATTTGGTATATAAACTACCCTTCTCAGGAGCCATTGAGATCCACCAGTCCCACTACTCCTGTTTTCCTTGCCAAAGAAAATTCTTAACCCTACTAATAAAACAAACAGTACCAATTCAAATAAAGAAAACCAAGCAAGGTGGGTTTTGAACTTTATTAAAATCATAGATAAATTATCATGCTATGAAAGTATATAAAGTATTATATTTTAAAGATAAATATTCTAGTAACCCACCCAGGGCCAACTGTCTAATCTAGTGAGAACTAGCAATATAGTTTAACATGGTCTTTGGATTTCAATAAACCCGTGTTCAAGTCCTGGCTCTGCTAACTAGTAGCTTTGTTTTCATGGGTAAATTATTTAACATCTCTAAACTTCAGTTGTCTCTTATATAAAATACACATATTAATGTTATCTACTTCATAAAGTTATAATAAGGATTGTTTTGCAATAACATGAACAAATAGCATTTTATATGGCCCCAAGAATTTCCTAAATAGGTAATGTCTATAGTAATTAATATTTCAGGATAATAATATTATTTGTATGAATAGTCATCACTGTGTAAGTGATCTTCTTTTTCAGCATTCTTGGGTTGTAAAGATACAGGCTAACAGAAGCAACAGTTGGTTTCTTAGTGTTTTAAATTGTGACCCTCCAGAGGATCAGCAACCAACTGTGCTTGTTTAATGTGGTTTGTTCCGCACCATATGTGTGTGGGCCTCATAAATGCTATTTGATGATGACGATGAGTTCCTGGAGACAGAGATGTGTTCAGCAGCTAGTTTGGCCTAGCTTTCTACTACTCAACTCCAGGAATGCTCTTGTGAACAGTACAGAAACTTCTGAAATTTCCATTTGAGGTGAAGTTCCCTGCCAGCAAGCCTCTCGAAGGGAGCCATTAACCCTCACCCCTTATTCTTGTGACTCCTTCCAAACTGACCCTTAGAAGGGCTTTCTCAGCAGGCTACCCTGGAATTCTCGGCAGCCTTCCATGGCAGCGCTATCTGTTGTACTTCCTGAGAAAGCTAAGAGAATAGTTGCAAGCTCAGCAGGCCCACTCCCAAGGTCCAACTTATAAGAATAGCTTATTGAAAAGCAAAACCAAGGACTCACCATCTACAGCCCTTAATCAATATAAAAACAGCTTTCAGCTCCAGAGATTCAGATAGGGCTTAAATTTATGGAACTGTTTGCATTAAACAAAAACAGTGATGAAAGCTGGGCACCAGTGGCTCCACATCTATAATTCTAGCTAATTGGGAGAGTGGAATTGAGGGGACCATGGATAGAGACCAGTCCAGGCAAAAAAAGTTCACAAGACCCCAACTCAAATAATAGCTGAGTACAGTGCCACAGGCCTGTCATCCTAAGCTATACAGGAGGCTAAGATGGGGGGAGAATCACAGTTTCAAAAAAGTTTTCAAACCTCCATGTCAATAGCAAAAAGCTGGGCATGTTGGCAAGTAAAATAGGAGTATTGTAGTCCAAGCCAGGCTGGAGGAAAAGAAAAAGGAGATTCTACCTTTAAAATAACCAGATCAAAAAAAGGGGATTGGAGGTATGGTTCAACAGCACCTACCCAGCAAGCATGAAGCCCTCAGTTCAAACCCGAATACCACCAACAAAACAAAAAAGTGATATATTAAAATGCCAACCCTGAAAACTAAGATCAAAAGCAAAGTCTTTTTCTCCTTGTAACTTACATTAAAGTAAGGTGATATGAAGGATTCTTTTCATCTCCTGGGGATCTGGCCTTTTAGAAATTCCCAAACCCTTTTCGGTAGTTAGCTCACTTTCCAATCTAAGATGGGTCTTTCCACTGAGTTTTGTCTTGATACATTCTCCCCACTGCCATAAAACTATATTTATCAACTATCTTCGAATTAAAAGTCTTTTGTTTCAGCTGTGCCTCCACCCCCACTTTTGAAAGATAAAAGTTTTCTTCTTGTTTGAAATGCTAACTTTCTTACCCAAAATATTTACACTCTCCAGTTCAATGTGTGAAAGGGCCTAGAGCCCCTGGGTACAAGCTTTCTAAGTAAGATGCTTAGGAGAAAGGGCTGTAAATAAGCAATGCTTCTTTTCAGACTACTTGGGTTCTCCAAACACAGGTAATTGTGATGCTCTGCCAAATTAAGAAAGAGTCGTGTTTAGCAGTGATGACCTGGACTTTCAGCAATATTATGAGCTTTGCCCACAGTCTGTCTGTGCAGGTTTAGACCTGGTTTCCAAGGTTCATTGAGACTGTTGCCTAAAATAGAATAGAAGAGTGAATAGAGTGTCAAGAGAGCAAAAGGACATCATTTGGGGACAGAAGGAACATAAGGAGAGGCCTGAAAAATTGTGCATTTACTTGAAAAACAAGGATACAAGCCTTATGATCATACCTCACTACACCTAAGTTTATATATTTACCATTGCACTCTAAGTCACTCTTCGATCCATTTAATGAACTTTTAGAGCTATTTGATCAATCATTTCATCAAGTTTTTAAATTCATCCACAGAGACTCTGCAACAATATTCCAAAGGTATTTTTTTTTTTTCTCTTTTTGCATTGTGGACAAGTCTGTTGTTACTGGCAATGTACATAGGAACTAGTCCTGTTGACCTCTCTGTGAACCCACCAAAAAGTCAAAATTTGCAATTTCTTATTCTGTGTAAAACTGAGCTTTGACCTTGAGGACTTTGTTGTGGTGGCCTTCCCAAGAAATCAAAGAGACTGGTCACTTCCAAAGTCCCCCAAAGCAATTCTGTTGTGAAAAATCTCTCAGGAGCCTCTGAGTAAAAATCTTTCAATTTAATGGTTCAAGTACAAGTTTTCATTGGTATACAGAGGCTGTAATCTAAATTGCAAGTCTTTCAAGGGGTGACAGAAAGACACAAGGAAGAAAAAAAAAACGAAAACTTTTTTTGAGAAAAGAAGAGGTAAAGTAATATAAAAAGTAATAGGAGGAAGTCTGTCTGAGCTGAAGGCCATATCATTCTTTCACTCTTTCCAAAATGCCTGGGTTCTTTTGCTGAGTCCCTTCCATTGTTCTTGCTGGCTCTTCTCATGTAGAGAGCAAATACTTTCTTTGCCAATTATATTGGAATCACTTACACCTCATCTGAGAACATTTTGTAGGTTGGACTTTATTCTGATTTACTTGGATGCCTTTTCTGTTGGCCTTGTTTTCCCTATGTCTCAGTGATAAGCATTCCCTAAGAAGCTAGGTACTGCTACTCTACACCTCATTCAGATGTTGACATAACTTTATCACCAGCAATTCTTCTTATCAAAAGCAGTTACATGTGCTATTGGACGTCCAAAGCACAGCAGAACATCTTTTCGATAAACATCAGTGAGATGCTCAATTTGTAGGTTTATTCACCCATATCCTTTCTCAGCCTGTTTGCCCAACCAATGGGTCCACTCCTCTCCTGTAAAACCATGCAAACTTGTGAGGAAACAGATCAGTTAGTATTTATTGGATAAGTACCCATTATACACCAAAATTATGTTCAAGAAACAAAATATAAATCATGAACAGAGCTGAAAAGTACCCAACAGCTTAACTCTAAAAAATTTCATGACTCAGACAAAAAAAATTGAGAGCCAGAGAGATAAGATAATTTTTCAAGTCATCATACAACATTGCAATGAGACTTGACTTTAAAAAAAAAAAACAGATCTTATCACAACTACAGGACTTTGACATGTTCATAGGGCTTCCCATTTAATTGCAATAACAACTTAGATTATATATCATGTCTCAGAAGCATTTCCATATAAACTTACATGGCTCCTGAAGCTAAAAATTTCTATTTGAAAATGCTTGTTTATGCCTTATCATCTTAGAATTTTCTACAGAAATCAACTCTTAATGGAAAGTTAGTGAGTTCTCTTATTCTTTTCATTGTTAAAACTCTCTCTTACCTCATAGGTGGTGGAACACCTTCTCTATCAACAGCCCTGCAGAAGTTGTAAAGTAACAGACAAGTCAGCAGTAATGTCAGAGAATATGTCAAGAAGTCTGGGAGAGGAAAGCCTCAAAGCCATCTACAGGAATTGAAATGTGATAACTCATTCTAACCAGTAACAATTGGTAAGTTAGACTTAGTAACTTAGATAAAAGATTGGACAAAACTAAGTCCAATCTTTTATCTAAGCTAATCCATTCACTACTAAACACATGTGTGCCAAGCATGATCTGGAATTCCTCACTAACTACAATGTGCAGAACAAAAAGATTTAGAAAAGAAATGAGAAACATATTCACTGTATTAGGAGCAATCTTGCTGAGCCCTCAAACCTGCCTTCATCTACGTATTCTATCTTGTGGCTTAGACTAGAGCTTAAGTATTGGGATAGAGACATATGAAGAACAGCCTCTACTTCAAATTTCCTCTTTCAGGGGAACAGGTACTAGAGAAAAGGTTAGATCAAAAAGAATTAACCTAGAAGGTAACACCCACGCACAGGAAATCAATGTGAGTCAATGCCCTGTATAGTTATCCTTATCTCAACCAGCAAAAACCCTTGTTCCTTCCTATTATTGCTTATACTCTCTCTACAACAAAATTAGAAATAAGGGCAATATAGTTTCTGCTGGGTATTGAGGGGGGGGAGAGGGAGGGGGCGGAGTGGGTGGTAAGGGAGGGGGCGGGGGCAGGGGGGAGAAATGAACCAAGCCTTGTATGCACATATGAATAATAAAAGAAAAATGAAAAAAAAAAGAATTGTAATGACAAAAAAAAAATTTCCTCTTTCAATACTTATTCTATGCTGAGGTTCATTCTTACTTCTGGTGTACAGTGCCACCTTTTCAGATCTTTCAAGTCAGATTCTTCACCACTTGCTGTGTTGATCCTTGCCTTCTGCTGCTGATGCTGAATTGTGTGATACTGCTTGGATCTTTAGGTCCTGCAAGGTTTCTCATTTTCCTGGCCTGAGTCCCTTCAGCCCCTATTTCTTACTGGCTTTGACCCAAGATATATATTTTCTATCCCATACTTGACCTATGTTTTCCTTCATGCAGTAATGCTGGTACCTTTCTAAATTTGTAGCCAAATATATTCTTGATGTTTGAGAAGGAGATTCATTTTGACAAACAGAAGACATGTTGGTGGAGTCTTAAAGAATGTCAGGCTATGGATAAAACTCTCTGGGACAACCAATATGGTAGAGTGATTCAGTGACTTGGAACAACTCTTAAATGAGAAGAACCTACTTAACTACCTTTGAAATGATCCACTTTTTAACATGCTGAGCATTTTATCAGAAAAAGTCATTAAAACAAACTTACCTAAGGAATACTATCTAAAAATATTTTCCTATACAGAGGTCTCAGGGTTGGCATGCATACAGAATGATTTCTTGTGTTCTATTTATTCAACTCAATTCCAGAATCTCGCACCAATGATCCTGCACCAATGATAGTCTTTTATTCATAACTTAAAGATTAAAATGGCCCCATAGCTTCATGCAGACTAAAGTGTGAGCAGCCACAGGTTTATGTTACGATGATTGTCAATACTAAAAATGTTATCTCTTAACTTTTCAGCAAGAACTGATTCAGACACTAATTTCAAACATTCCAGCTGAGTGAAATTTTAGAATATAAAAACAAAAGAAATCATTATAACCTGCTTTGTTAAATGACTTTGTATGTCTAAGAGCTAAGCCTAGGTTCCTTAAAATACACCCACATAGAGATGACATCACTGATTCTATATGTACCTATAACTCTACTTAATCAAATAAGTCCTTTAGGCTGAGTTCTTTTATGAATAAATAGGGTAGGGGGCAGAGGTTTGACTAAGTAACTTTTAAAGTACATTGCAACTATGGAAAGTTATTTGATTATATGAATTCTACAACACCATTTTTGTATCACCTAAATATTAATCCTGTACTCTGGCCAAAAAAAAAGAAAACATAAGAACAAAATAAAGTCTTATATGATCTCTCCAGTGTGTTAAAAGGCTGCAATTTTCATTGACTCTGAAGTTAATTCTCCCAATCTGCAGATGTGAGAGAAAGAACATAAATAGTGTGTGCCTCTGCTAGGTAAAATTGATGACTGTAAACCAGCCAGCTGCACCAAGAGCGACTTCACTTGAACTTCAAGTTGATGCCTGGTATTCAAACCTGCCGTGCCACATTCCTTTATCCAATTTTATTTGCAACAAGAATGTGTTTGAACATGTTCAGTTTCTACCTTACTCCTGTTAGAATGACTACCATTAAGTACACAAACAACAAATGCTGGCAAGGATGTGGGGGAAAAGGAACCATCATACACTGCTGGTGGGAAGGTAAATTAGTACAACCACTATGGAAAACAGTATGGAGGTTCCTCAAAAAACTAAAATTAGAACTGCTATATGATCCAGCAATTCCACCCCAAGGAATATACCCAAAGGAATGTAAGTCAGGTTACAATAAAAGCACCTGCACAGCCATGTTTTATTGCAGCATTATTCACAATAATGAAGTTATGGAAACAGCCAAGATGCCCCACTACTGTGAATGGATGAAGAAAATGTGGTATTTTATACAATGGAATTTATTCAGCCACAAAGAAAAATGAAATTTTGTCATTTGCAAGTAAATGGACAGAACTGGAGAACATCATCGTAAATGAAGTTAGCCAGATTCAGAAGGCCAAAAGCCACATGTTTTCTCTCACATGAGGAATATAGACCTAAAACAAATATAGCAATATTATGAAAAACAGGTGATGCTTAAGGGGAGGTCACATACAAGAAAGAGAGGGTAAAAGAAGGGAGTTAAGAAGGTGAATATGGTTGATGTACTCCCTACACAGGAATGAAAATAAAAATTTTAATCCTGTTGAAATCACCAAAAGAAGGCGACTAACACAGAAAGAAGAAAAATAGAGGAGATGAACTAATCAGGTTATAATACGTATACACATGGAAATGTCACAAGGAAACTCCTTACATAGCTATCTTAAAAACAAAAATGTCATTTTTTTTCTTTTACAAAATCAGAGAACTGGAGGCCAGAACAGAACAGGTCCTGTCTAGGGGGTTAGTACCAGTTGGGGGTGGGAGGAGGAAAGGGTGTGGGTGGGTGAATATTATGCAAACACCATGTACTCATTATATAAATGAAAAAAATGATACTATCATTGAAACTATCCTAGGAATAGGGGGAGGGGAACAGAAAAGAAAGATGGAGGGGTGAATTCAAGTATGATATATTTGATACATTGTAAGAACTTTTGTGGGTACCACAATGTACCTCCCCCACCCAACACAACAATAAAAAATATTTGAAAAAGGAATGTTTTGGCAACTCAATGGAAATTATTTATTATTTATGTGCCTTCAGGAGATTATAGATAGAGATTACACAACTAATTTGCAAGACATTGGTGACTAAAGGAAAATTTTTTTAATTATTTATTTATTTATTCACATGTGCATACATTGGGCTATTTCTCCCCCCCACCCCGCTCCCTGACCCCTCCTTCTCCCCCTCCAACCCCCCTTGATTCCAGGCAGAACCTGTTCTGCCCTTTTCTCCAATTTTGTTGAAAAGAAGACATAAGTAATAAGAGAGAGCATTTTTGCTAGTTGAGACAAGGATAGCTATACAGAAAGATTCCTAGCATTACTTCCATGCACAAGTATGTTACAACCCAAGTTGGCTCATCTCTACTTGAGCTTTTTACTAGCTCCTGATCAACTTCCCATATTGACCTCTGTCACTTTAAGGTTTCTGTATTAGCTCCTCTGCAGTGGGGACATCAGACACTTTCATGTTTTGGGTTTCCTACCTATTCCCATACCTCCCGTATGTGCTCTCACCTTAGCATGTGACCCAAGTGCAACAACGTTGCAGTATTTGCCCTAGATCTAAAGTCTGCATATAAGAGAGAACATATGATTCTTGGTCTTCTGAGCCTGGCTAACCTTGCTCAGAATGATGTTCTCCAGTTCCATCCACTTACTTAAGAATAAGATTTCATTCTTCTTCATGGCTGGGTAAAATTCCATTGTGTATAAATACCACATTTTCTTAATCCACTCATCTTTAGTGGGGCATCTTGGCTGTTTCCATAACTTGGCTATTGTGAATAGTGCTGCAATAAACATGGGTGTGCAGGTGCCTCTGGAGTAACCTGTATTGCATTCTTTGGGTATATCCCCAGGAGTGGGATTGCTGGATCATATGGCAGATTTATGTTTAGATTTTTAAGAAGTCTCCATATGTTTTTCCAGAGTGGTTGCACTAGCTTACATTCCTACCAGCAGTGTATGAGGGTTCCTTTTTCCCCACATCCCTGCCAACACCTGTTGTTGGTGGTGTTTCTAATGATGGCTATTCTTACAGGGGTGAGGTGAAATCTTAGTGTGGTTTTGATTTGCATTTTCTTTATGGCTAGAGATGGTGAGCATTTTTTCTTATGTTTTTGGCCATTTGAATTTCTTCTTTTGAGAAAATTCTGTTTAGTTCAGCTGCCCATTTCTTTATTGGTTCATTGATCTTGGGAGAGTTTAGTTTTTTAAGTTCCCTGTATATTCTGGTTATCAGTCCTTTGTCTGATGTATAGCTGTCAAATATTTTCTTCCACTTTGTGGGTGGTCTCTTCAATTTAGAGACCATTTCTTTTGTTGTGCATAAGCTTTTTAAATTTTATGAAGTCCCATTTGTCAATCCTTTCTCTTAGTTGCTGAGCTGCTGGGGTTCCATTGAGGAAGTCCTTGCCCATACCTATTACTTCCAGAGTATTCCCTGCTCTTTCCTGAACAACTTCAGAGTTTCGGGTCTGATATTAAGGTCCTTGATCTATTTTGAGTTGATACTAGTACAGGGTGATAAACATGGATCTAGTTTCAGTTTTTTGCAGATAGATAACCATTTTTCCCAGAAACATTTGTTGAAGAGGCTGTCTTTTCTCCATCATATATTTTTGGCACCTTTGTCAAAAATAAGGTGGGCAAAGCTGTGTGGCTTCATATCTGGATCCTCTGTTCTGTTCCACTGGTCTTAATGTCTGTTTTTGTGCCAGTACCATTTGGTTTTTATTGCTTTGACTTTGTAATATAGTTTGAGGTTGGGTATTGTGATACCTCCAGCATTGCTCTTTTTGCTGAGTATTGCCTTGACTATTCGTGGTCTCTTGTGTTTCCAAATGAACTTTAGGGTAGATTTTCAAATCTCTATAATGAATGTCATTGGGATTTTGATGGGAATTCCATTAAACATGTAGCTTGCTTTTGGTAGTATAGCCAAGTTTACTATGTTGATTCTACCAATCCATGAGCATGGGAGATCTTTCCACCTTCTGTAGTCTTCCTCGATCTCTTTCTTCAGGGCTTTGTAGTTCTTCTTGTAGAGGTCATTCACATCCTTTGTTAAGTTTACTCCTAGGTATTTGATTTTTTTTGAGACTATTGTAAATGGAATTGTTTCCATATATTCTTTCTCAGTTTGTTCATTATTGGTGTATAGAAAAGCTAATGATTTCTATAAGTGGATTTTGTATCCCTGCCACCTTGCTGTAGCTGTTTATGGTGTCTAGGAGTTTTTAGGCAAAGTTTTTTGGGTCTTTAAGGTATAGGAGCATATCATCTGCAAATAGGGGTATTTTGAGTTAGTTTACCTATTTGTATTCCTTTTATTTCTTCTTCTTACCTAATTTCTCTGGCTAGGAATTCCAGTACTATGTTGAATAAAGGTGGGGATAGTGGGCACCCTTGTCTCGTTCTTGATCTTAGGGAAAATTGTTTTGGTTTTTCACCATTAAGTGTGATGTTGGCTGTAGGTTTGTCATATATAGCCTTTACAATGTTGAGGTGTTTTCCATCTGTTCCTAGTTTTCTTAGAGCTTTTATCATGAAATGTGTTGAATCTTGTCAAAGGCTTTTTCTGCATCTATTGAGATCATCAAGTAGTTTTTGTCTTTGCTTCTATTAATGTGCTGTATTCCACTTATAGATTTGCATATGTTGAACCATCCCTGCATCCCTGGGATGAAGCCTACTTGGTCATGGTGAATAATCTTTTAGATGTGTTGTTGAATTCAGTTTGCCATTATTTTATTGAGGATTTTTGCATCAATGTTCATTAAGGAGATTGGCCTATAGTTCTCCTTTTTGGAGGTGTCTTTGTCTGGTTTTGGGATGAGTGTAATAATGGCTTCATAAAATGAGTTAGGAGTGTTCCTTCTCTTTCTATTTCATGGAACAGTTTAAGAAGAGTTGGTATTAGTTCTCCTTTAAAGGTCTGATAGAATTCAGCTGAGAATCCATCAGGTCCTGAACTTTTCTTTTTTAGGAAACTCCTATTTGCTGCTTCAGTTTCATTTTGTGTTATAGATTTATTCAGGTGATTAATATTCTCTTGGTTCAGTTTTGGATGGCCATAAGTATCTAGAAATCTGTCCATTTCTTCAAGGTTTTCAAATTTATTAGAATATAGGTTCTCAAAGTAGTCCCTGACGATTTCCTGAATTTCAGTGGTGTTTGTTGTTATCTCTCCTTTTGCATTTCTGATTTTACTGATTTGGGTTTTTTCTCTCTTCATTTTAGTCAGGTTTGCCTGGGGTCTGTCAATCTTATTTATTTTTTCAAAGAACCAGCTTTTTGTTTCATTGATTCTTTGCATGTTTTATTTGTTTATTTGTTTCTATTTCATTAATTTTTGGCCCTTATTTTTATTATTTCTTTCCTTCTGCTTGTTTTAGGATTAGCTTGTCCTTTCTAGGACTCCTTTCTAGGAGTTTGAGATGTAGCATTAGGTCATTGATTTGAGATCTTTGTGTCCTTTTGTTGGAGCCAACATGGCTATTTTTCTGGGATTTACTATGTTTCTGGAATATGCATTGAATTTCCTACTCTGGGGCCACAAGCAGCTTTCTGCAAGCTCAAAAATGTCACAGACCCCCAGCTAGGCCCTGTAAGGTTTCCTGTAACTGTGACCACAGTCTGTAGGGGGGTAGACGGGAAACTCTGTACCAGCCTGTTTCTCTGTAACTGGCTTGTCTTTCTGACCAGCTGTGAACCATCTACTACAAAAAAACCCCTGGTTACATAAACCACCTGGGAGGTATATAACTCATCTCCTGACTCTGATTGGGGCTCAGAGCTTTAAGTAATTATCTCCCCTGAGTCCGCTAGTATAATAAAAATTCCTGCTTCCTGCAAAGTGGTCTTGGTGACTTTGTTTCCCTTGCTGTTTCCCGCAACTTTCTGGTGCATTTGCCAGAAAAGGGAGAGACCAAAGTTGGCATTTTTGCCTCTCTGGCTGTCAGGCTGTGGCCCAACTCCTGGGGATGCAACCCAGCTGAGGTACCACTGGACACTTATTCCAGATGGCTAGGGAAGCTTTCCATGGAGACTGAGGCCTCAGGTCTATACACACCAACAGAACCTGGATAGAGACCCCAGGAAGCAGGAAAATTTGGAGTGATGCCTGTCTGGAACAGGTAGGGCCTGGGTCTATAGGAATAGGCCCATTCATGACAGGATGGAAGAGTTGTGATCAACCCTTAAGGTTCCCACCAGTACCCCTGAATCTGGTTTTTTGGTTTTTGTGATTATCCAGGGGGAAGCTGGGATAATTTCCAGACTAGGTTTGTTGGGTTGGATGAATGTGTGATGTGCAACTGAGAGCATGAAAGGAGTATGACTTTGGTCACCACATGGTATGCTGACAGAAGCCAGAGGCATTCTTATATGGTCTAGGGCAAACGCCCTTGGGGCACCGGTCCCGGGTTTATACAGGCTCACTAAGGCTACAAGACAGCTAAAATATCTCTGCGAGTTGAGCGGCTAGGGACAGACAAAGAGAAAGTTGTTTGTCTTCCTTTGTGTTGGAAACTGAGGACCCCAAATTTCATTTCCAAACTCCCTGATCCTTTTGTACCTTGTCTCAATATGGGTGGGAGCCAAAGTAAAAAGACTCCTTTGCAATGTATGCTTGACAACTTCAAGAAAGGATACTCAAGTGATTATGGTGTAGAACTCACACCCCAGAAACTGTGGAGATTCTGTGAAATAGATCGGGTGTCCTTTAAGGTTGGATGGCCTTCCAAGGGATCTCTAGATCAAGAAGCCAGGTATAGGGTCTATCAGGGAGTGACAGGGATGCCAGGTCATCCTGACCAGTTCCCTATGTAGACATACAGCAGACATTGGCAGCTCATCCTCTTTGGCTTAACAAATGCTTTGAAGAAAGTCACAAGATTATGATGGCAAGGGCTACAAATACTGGGACTCTTAAAAGAAAGCAAAACAGAAAAAGAAATCTCATCTCCCAGTGCTCCAGATGCTCCTCAGCACAGAGGAACAAAGACAAGTTGATCAGGCAGCACTTCATTGGTTTGAGGCTCATGCCCCAGTGGGAGAAATGATGTGTGAAAGCTTTTCCAGAAGCAAAACCTACATGGTACCTAAATGAAGCAGAGGCTGAGAAAACTTACGCAGATATAGAGAGGTTCTGAGGGCAGGTCTGAGAGAAGGGGGAAAAAAGGCCATGAACATGAACAAAGTCAAAGAGATCTTACAGAAGTCTGATGAGAGTCCAGCACAGTTCTATGAGAGATGATGTGAAGCATACTGTCTATATTCTCCCTTCAATACTGAGGCTCCTGAAAATCAGTGAATGGTCAATGTCGCCTTTGTGGGGCCAGCCCAGGGAGACATTAGAAGAAAGTTACAAAAATTAAAAGGCTTTGCATGCATGCATCACAGCTTCTAGAAGTGGCAACAAAGGTGTTTGTTAACTGAGACCAGGAAGCTCAAAAGGAGGCAGAAAAGATGAAAAAGAAAGTAGATCTCCTGGCAGCAGCAATAAATGGATGGGGAGGGCACAGTTCTGCTTGAGGCAGAGGCCAAGGAAACAAAGGGAGGGCCCCTAGCAAGCTCCCCACAAGTACAGCCCCAGGTATCAGAGCCCCTAAAGAAAAATCAATGTCCCTTCTGTTACCAAGGGGGACAATATTAAAATAAGTGCCCACAGCTCCAGGCCAGACACAAAGTGACAAAAGAGAAAGAGGACTTTATGAGGCTTGCAAGCATTGAACAAGTTGAGGATTAGGGCTGATGGGGCTCTTTCCTCCTCAGCCCCCAAGAGCCCACGGTCTGTATGTCAGTAGGGGGCCAACCTGTAGATTTCATGGTGGACACTGGTGATGATCATTCCGTGGTGACCTGATGGGTGGCACCAATTTCAAAAAGACACCAGACAATTGTGGGGGCCACAGATATCCAAGCCCACTGCCCTTTTCTCCAGCCCCAAAAATGTATTCTGGAAGGACATTTTGTGACTCATGAGTTTCTCTATATACCAGAATGTCCAGTGGCACTGATGGGCTGAGATTTGCTAAAAAAACTGCAAGCCTAGATCAGTTTTCAGGAGGATGGACAAGCAGTTTTGAGCTTTGGCTCAGGGACCCATAGAGTCCTTAGCCCTCATCACTTCCTGGGAAGAAGAATGGGGATTACATTCAGTAGAGACCACCTTAAGGGGGCCAGAGATGCCCTTTAAAGTTCTGGGAGTATGGACTGAAGACAATCCTCCAGGGCTGGCCATCAACATTCCTCCAGCGGTAATAGAGGTAAAGCCAAGAGTCACTCCAATAAGAGTGAGACAATACCCAATCCCAATGAGGGCACAAGAAGGATATTTTATCACTTCCAGAGACTTTTAAACTATGGAATCCTGAGATCTTGTCAATCTGCCTGGAATACTCCTTTGCTGCCAGTCCAGAAACCAGGCACCAATGATTACCACCCAGTGCAGGCTCTCTGGGCAGTCAATCAAGCAGCAGTGACTCTGCACCCAGTGGCTCTTAATCCATACACCTTGCTGACCCTGATACCAGCAGAGGCAACCTGCTTCTCATGCTTGGACTTAAAAGATGCATTCTTTTGAATCCAGTTGGCACCTGTGAGCCAACCCATCTTTGCTTTCCAATGGGAGGATCCCCAATCAGGGGGCAACAACAGTTAACCTGGACCTGTCTCCCACAGGGTTTCAAGAATTCTCCAACCATCTTTGGAGCTGGTCTGGCATCAGATTTATGAGCACACCCAGCAGAGGAAGCTGGCTACATGCTTACAATATGTGGATGACCTCAACCTCCTCCTTGCAGTGGCTAACCACCAAGACCATCTTAAAGGGACAGAGTTCCTATTCTGTCTCATGGGAATCTGGTTACAAGGTATCTTGAAAGAAGACCCAGATCTATCAATACCAGGTCAAATATTTGGGGCTTCACATCTCCCAAGGCCAACGGAAACTTGGTGCAGAAAGAAAACAAGCTGTTTATTCAATCCCAACCCCAACTTCAAAAAGACAGATCCATGAGTTCTTGGTAGCAGCTGGGTTGTGATGGATTTGGATACCTAACTTCTCCTTGCTAGTTTGCTTTCCCTTTGTATGAAGCCACAAAGGGGGTCAAAAGGGAGACCCTAATCTGTGAATCTGACCAGCAACAGACTTTTCATGCCATCAAGAAGCATTAGTCAGTGCCCCTGCTCTGGGACTCCCAGATATGAGAAAGCCTTTCTTCCTCTATGTACATGAGAGATGTAGCATAGCAATTGGAGTCCTGACCCAATTCCTAGGCTCATGGCATCGGCCAGTGGCTTATCTCTCCAAGCAGTTGGATTCAGTGACAAAGGGATGGCCTCCTTGCTTGTGAACTCTCACAGTCACAGCCTTGTTGGTATCACAGGCAGAAAGGTTAACACTGGGAGGGGAAATAACTGTTAGGGTCCCACATTCTGTAGTGACTCTAATGGAACACAAGGGACAATATTGGCTGACAAATGCCAGGATGGTCAGATACCAGAGTATGCTCTGTGAAAATCCACAAGTGAAGGTAGAAGTTGTCCAGACTTTAAACCTGGTGACCCTCCTCCCATTGGCTGCAGGACCTCCAGACCATGACTGTGTTGAGGTAATTAATGAGGTCTTGAGCTGCCCTGATCTCAGTGACCAGCCCCTAGCTCAGCCTGACTTCAAACTATTCACAAACTGGGAGCAGCTTCCTTAGAGAAAGAACAAAATATGCTGGTTATGCAGTGGTACCTCTGGATTCAGTCCTGGAAGCTCAGGTTCTAATTCCAGGCACATCAGCACAAAAAGCTTAACTCATTGCATTGATGTGTGCTCTCCTCCTGGCAGCTAAAAAGGCTGTTAACATATACACAGACTCTAAATATGCTTTTACCACTCTTCATGTTCATGAAGCTATATACAAAGAAAGAGGATTAATTACTTCAGGAGGAAAAGATATCAAATATGGACCAGAGATTCTTGAACTCCTGGAGGCAGTGTGGGCCCCCAAAAAGGTCACTGTTATGCATTGTCTAGGTCATCAGAAGAGCAAGTCTACAGTGGCATTGGGAAACCAGACAGCAGATCAGGAAGCTCATGCAGCAGCTCTTCAGGTGTCACCCGCCCTGCCTGTGGCTGTAATTGCTGCACTCCTTCCTACCCCACTGACAGAATGTGTTCCCCATTACTCCTGTCATGAATGTGACTCCTCAAAAGGAGTAAGCCATCTCCAGCTTGGAGATGGGCAGATAGTGATTCCAGAGACACTAGCCCCCACCTTTGTAAAGAATGCTCATCGGGACTCTCATATGGGAAAGTTGGCCCTTGAGCAATTGCTGAGCCAGTATTTCTATGTCCCCTGCCTCACCAGTCTAGCTAGCAATATTTGTAAGCAATGTGAAATATTTGCCAAAAATAACCCCAAGCAGGGGCCCTTCCCTAAACCAGGAATCCAACATGTGGGTAGTTCCCCTTTTGAAGACTTAGAAGTAGACATCACTGAGAAAGGAAATAATTCCCAGGTATGGGATTCCCATCTCCATTGGATCAGATAATGGACCAGCTTTTGTGGCAGAAGTTCTTAAACAACTGGCAAAGGGACTAAAAATAACCTGGAACCTTCACACAGCATACCAGCCTCAGAGTTCAGGCAAAGCTGAAGGAATGAGTCAGACACTGAAAACTCAGATGAGTAAACTCTGTCAGGAAACACACCTGACATGGGAACAAGTCTTGCATTGGTCCTACTTAAAGTCAGGTGTAGTCCCACAAAATAGACTGGGTTCTCACCCTATGAGATTCTCTACAGAAGGGCACCCCCACTAATAAGGGACAGTAAGGGAGATCTGAAAGAGATAGGAAATCTAACTTTGCTCCAACAGATGCATGGCTTGGGAAAGGTGCTCAATGACCTACACTGCCATGTTCAAGAAAGACTCCCTAATAGCCTAACCACCGATGTACATTCCTTTAAGCCAGACGATCAAGTTTGGGTAAAGGAGTGGAATCTTCAGCTTCTCCAGCCTCAGTGGAGAGGGCCTTGTTCGATGATCCTAACCACTCCCACAGCAATCAAAGTGGCAGAGATCACCCCATGGATCTACCACACCCAAGTGAAAAAGGCAAGTCCTGAATGGAAGAGTCAACTGGATTCCAGTGATCCCCTCAGACTGACCCTGAGGAGGGGACCTTCAGCCTTGCCCTAGTCACAAACTGGAATCTTTTGTTGTGGTGGCTTGGTGGTCAGATATTGTTTTAGTTTCTGCTTATCATGGAAGACTTTTATTGCTCCATCTATTTTGAACTCAGGGCCTCACACTTGCTAGGCAGGTGCTCTACCACTTGAGCCACTCCACCAGCTCTCCATCTATTTTGAATGATAGTTTTCCTGGTAGAGTGTCCTAGAATTGAAGTTATTTTCATTCAGTGCCCGGAAGTCCTCACTCCATGCTCTTCTTGCTTTTAAAGTTTCCATTGGGAAATCTGCTACGATTTTGATGGGTTTACCTTTGTATGTTATTTGTTTTTTCTCTCTTACAGGCTTCAGTATTCTTTCTCTATTCTCTGTGCTTGTTGTTTTAATGATAATATGTCATGGGGTATTTCTACTTTGGTCAAATCTATTTGGTGTCCTGGAGGCTACTTGTACCTGAATGGGTATAGTTTTCCTTAGATTTGGGAAATTTTCTGTTATTATTTTGTTGAATATATTACAAATTCCTTTTGCTTGCACCTCTTTTCCTTCTTCAATGTCCATGATTCTCAGGTTTGGTCTTTTCATGGAGTCAGTGTGTTCTTGCATATTCTTTTCACAGGTCTTGAGTTGTTTGACTGATAGCTCTTCAGTTTTTCCTGTAATTTCCATTTCATCTTCAAGTTCTGAGGTTCTATCTTCTGCTTGTTCTAGTCTGCTGGATTGGCCTTCCATTGTGTTTTGTATTTCTGTCTCATTCTTTTTTCCAAGGTTTTCCATACCATGGGTCATTTTTCTTTAATATCATCACTTTTCGTCCTTAATTCATTTATCTCTCTATTTATGGTGTTCTCTGTTCCACTTTGGTGTTTATTTAGGGCTCCTATTAGCTCATTTATTTGTTTTTGTGTCTTCTAATATTCTTTATGTTTGTTGTCTTGGAATTTCTGAGTGCCTCTTGCACGTTTTGGTTGACCATGTCTAGTAACATTTCTATGAAATTCTCAGTGATTACTTGCAGGATTTCTTCTTTCAGAGTGTTCTTCTGGGCTTCCTTGGGTTCCTTAACATAGTTTATCTTTGTTTTGTTGGAGTCTGGAACTGAATATCTGTTTTCTTCATTTCCCTCTGAATACAATATTAATTTACTTTAGGGGGGAGAATGGTTTCCATCCCTTTTTCATCTTCCCATCACTCCATTTGGTGCTGTTTCTGTTCCTGGCCTGTGTGTAATTTAGTATTAGCTAACTTACAATAGTAATACTAGCAAAACAAAGAAAGCAAAAGAAAAAGAGAAAAAAAATAAAACCAAAGAAATCAACAGGGAGAAGTGGTGGACAAACAAACACATAAAAAAATTCCAGGTTCAGGAACAATATAATTTCTGTCTTAGTACACCTTAGCTACACCTTCAGCATCCAGTCCTGGTATTGGTATTTAAGCAGAAGCTCTGTCTTATTCTCACCAGGTGGTTGGGGAGATGTGCCACCTTTTTTTCCTGTCTTTGAGCAGCAGCTGCTCAGTCAGCTCCTCCCTCAGTGAGGTGTGGCTTGTCCTCAGGTTTCAGAGATCAGCTCTGTGGTTCATCAGCCATCCTGCTTTTGCCTCACCCCCTTCCTCTTGGGTAAGGTCAGAGATCTGTCATCTGGCTCCCTGCTGTCAGTGTATTATGCTGTTTTGCTGTTTGTTTTTCAGTTCTGCAACATCATTTGACTTTGGATGTTGCTCACTGGCTCAGGAGATGAGCTTTGTGGATCGCTATCTGCTCTATTTCAGGCAGTGGCTTATCACCCACCCTCTGTCGGCCCATCTGACTTTCCAGCCTTTGTTTACTTTAAGTTCACATGAAAATCAGCTCCTCGCTCCTCCCCCCTTCTCTGGTGCACTCAGAGCACCCCGCCCCTCTGCTGTGTGTTCCTTTTCAGTTCCTTGTTTATTATTCAGTTGTTTGGGGTTTTTTGCAGTGCAGGGGGTCAGTCTGTACAGAGGACTATGCTGGTTCATCCCAGGGGTGGCTGTGGGAATACACTTATTTGTTCACCTGTTGATCTGCTGGATGTCTCCCAAGCAGGTTTGGAGCTGGCGTCTGGCAGCACAGGAACCCTCTTGTTTTCTCAGTGTAATGTGGCACAGAGAATCCTTGTATGGGCTGGGGGTTCAGGGTGTCAAAGCCCTGATTCCTCTTGGTGCTTTTTTTCTGCCAAGTGTGGCTCCAGGGTTTCAGCAAAATTTTTGATTTACAGAGCTCACGCTGTCTGCCTCTGCATTCTAGTCACCATCTTGGATCCACCCAGAAATTTTTCAAAACAGAAATATTTGCTGGGTATGTCAGTCAGCTTTCCATTGTTATGTCAAAAATACCTAAGGACATAAACTTATAGGATGAAAGACTTATTCTGGCTCATGGTGTCAGCAGTTTCAGTTCACAATTGGCTGACTACATTGATTTTATGAAATGTGGAACAGGAGCACATGGTGGAGCATGGCTACTCACCTCAAGGTGGCCAGGAAGAAGAGCAAGAGAACAGGAGCAAAATATACCCTTCATTGGCACAAGCTTAATTATGTACTTTGTCCAATAGGACCCCACCTTCTGAAGTTTCCATCACCATCAAGTAAGTTGATGAATTCATTAATGGATTAATTAATTCATGAGGCCATAATGCTCATGATTTAATCACCTACTAAAGGTCCCACTTCTGAACACTCTTGCATTGGGGACAAAGCCCTCAGTGAGTGAGGTATAGGGAAATATTTAATACCCAAACCATAACACTGGATTGTCGGGGGGGGGGTTGGTTTTAAACCAATGCTTAGTTGAGCATCTACTATGCATCAAACAATAACAAACTGTGTAAGGATAGGAGGATATGCAAAGCATGATTCCTGACCTCAACTTTGTGGGAAAGATAAAGCATACACACATAAATACAGTACAATAGAGAAGTAACTGATACAATATTCTCCAAGAATTCCAAATAGATTTTTGAACACTCAACATCAAATCATTGCAATATATGTCACACACACACACACACACACACACACCTGTTATAAGCCAAAAAATATGACCACAGCAAGTAAATATTTTAAGAAAACAATAATGAACAAAACAAATGGTGAAATGTTACTGAGGTATGTAATGATAACTCTAGTGAACTTATTTTATCCCATTAATGAATGTTGGCATTCAGTGTTCTAGTAAACCTGGTCAAAATCAACAGACATTTCATACATATCACTCTATTAAGTAAATTTTTTATGATCTCATCCAATATGTTGTTCTTGGAATTTCTGACAATCTTGCTTAATACTTTCTTTTTAATGGATTCCTTAGTGTCTTTAGCTAAAATTACATGCTTAGTAGAAATATCATGATGAAAATTATATAACATTTAATATATACCAGTAAAAAAGAAAATATAGCATAACCCTGAATTTCTATATGCATACAGTTTAAGCTTTCTTACAAGATTGGCCATATACATATAGTATTCTTTCTTCCAAAATGTGCTAAAATGTCAATAGAAAAATTTAAAGGTATACGTCCTAGAGACCAAAAACAAAATGAGAAAGTCAACATCAGAATATGAGAAACTTCAAACCTTTTTGGAAAACTGATAGAATAATGATAACTAATTTAGCTTATGGGTGAAATACCATATCAAGCACCTGATAAAGGTTGTCCTATCTCTGGTTCCTTGGAAGCAAAGCCTACAATGCAGATCCCTGCATAATGATGCATTGATGAAGTGTTCTTAGGAAATACTTGTAGGAAAATGAAGAAAGCAATCTAGAGCAGAAGAAAATGCTCTACAAGACTATGATTTCCAAGAAAGTTTACCTTGAGCCTGACCTCACAGAGAGCACTGGAGGACAGATTGCAGCAAAAGGGCACCTATTCCAGACAGAAGCAGACCAGGCTGTTACACCATTATATTAGTCATCCAGTGGTCACAAAGCTGCCCCCCAGGCAGAGGGAAAGAAGTATAACCTCCATATATTTCTGATCCAAGAGGCTCTCCTTAGCCAAGGAAACTCTTTAAGGCATGTCAACAGGTATGAGCCATTAGCAGCCAGCATCTCCAGCAGCTAGGGGCTGGATGTGCATTCCCAGTAAGGGGGATCAGGTCATGGTACCAACAGCATCCTCTCTACCCTACCCCTTACACAGATCAGCTCACCTGATTTTTACATTAAATTTACTCCATTTGATCCTGTTTCCCCAGGGCTCTGGTTAGTCACAATTCCAGTAAAATCTCCAGAAGTAGAGTTAGTGTCATGAGTTACTACTCCACTGCTAAAGTTGGTTCTAAGATATACAACTTTCTCCCCTTCCACCCTTTTTAGATTTTCCTCCCATTCTCCTTATACTTCTGATGAGCTACATGTTTCAAGTAATGGGATGTGCCAATCCTCCATCCTTGAATGATCAAAGTCCATGGTAAGGCTTTATTGTTTCACTTATCAATTTAGAGTTAAAATTGTGCATGGGAATACCAGGAGAGGTTCTAGTGTATCATCCAAGTGTCAAACATATTCCTGCAACTTTACCACCTCAATAAAAAAACAGGGTCACAATTACCCCTACCAATATGGCACTTCTTTCTTTTGCTTGTTGCTATGCTAGAACAGTGAGCCCAGACTGCCAGGTGATAGTTATAGTTTTGAATTAAGTTGAACTCTATTGCATTTCCAT
Source organism: Castor canadensis (assembly GCF_047511655.1). Taxonomy (NCBI): domain Eukaryota; kingdom Metazoa; phylum Chordata; class Mammalia; order Rodentia; family Castoridae; genus Castor; species Castor canadensis. The sequence continues at coordinate 48,773,082 of NC_133390.1, forward strand.
TTTCTTCTAGGAACAAAGTTCTATACTCACTGATCCTATAACTGAATAGCAATAGTGGGTTTTACCATGCTTATTTATACCCCTTAGTTCCAAGATTAATTTAGTTAATCTACGTGGGACAGGCAAATATTGTATCCTGAAGACAAGGGCCTAACATTTATAGGTATCAAGGAATCACTCAATTGTATAATCAAAAGGAAATTCCAATGCTCTATCAGACCATCAGTTTCCAAAGAAAACTGGAAGTGTAAGCTAATAGCAAGCAACACACCCTTACAACAGAGAATGTGACTACCAACTTAGGAAGGGGGAATTTGAAAGTGTACCAATAGTATCTGCTACGGGAAGATCAACAATATTTGAAAATTGAACTGATTCATATTTCTGAACCCCTGAATGGCTGAGGATTTTGAGGAACAGAGATGGTACTGGAGACAAATAAAAAAGTCACCAAGCTGGGTACCAGTGGCTTATGCTTGTAATCCTAGCTACTCAGGAAGCAGAGATCAGGAGGATTGTGGTTTGAAGCCAGCCAGGGAAAATAGTTCATGAGACCCTATCTTGAAAAACCTTTCACAAAAATAGGGCTGAGTTAGGGGCTCACAGTGAAGGCCCTAAGTTCAAGCCTCAGTACTGCAAAAAAAAAAAAAAAAAAACCAAGTCACCAAAAAGTTTAGATTTTCAAAAAGCTATGAAATTAGAACAGATGCTTTGAAATAGAAATAATCTAAAAGTAGTAAATCACCTTAGAAAGTAGAAATAGAGCAACTAGAAGATAAATCAAGGACATCTCTCAAAAACAGAATAAAAAGATTTTTAAAAAGAAAAATAGGAGGTATGATATAAATTCAGGATATTTGAACATTTGACAGGCATTCCAGAAGCACAAGATGAAAGAAATAGGGGGAGAAAATTATTAGTGAATCATTCTAGAAATTTGTCCTAATTAGGACATGACTCCACAGAGCAAAAGAATCTACTAATCATGTACACAATAGGAAGACCTATTAAGCAAATATCATAACAAATATCTACAAACACCCAAACTAAGGAGTACAGACATTCCCAGAGAGGGACGATCAAATACAACAGAAATGGACTTAGAATTCTCGAAAGCAACATCAAAAGCCAAAAGTTCCAAGAGATTGTTTCAACTTAAAATTCCATGTTTAGATAACCTGTCAATCAAGGATTTGGGAAAAGGAAATTTTCCTTATTTCAATCTTTTCTCGGAAGCTGCTAAGGATGTTCTCCAGTCAGAGAGGAAAAGACAAGTACCAGAACACAGGACACTTAATACGTGAAAATTAACTTGAAGGTAAAGCCCAGGATAACAGCTACACAAAAGACTTAAAGAGGAACAAAATTCTGGAATGGGAACAGAAGGACAGGGACCTCAAGAAGAAAGGTCCTAAGGTGGGGGGAAGTAACATATTAACCAAAGGGAAGAGAATACTGAATAGCTCATAAAGCAGATGGGAAATAGAACAGCAAGAATTGTTACAAAGAAACCATGTAGGATAAAATGCAAATAAATGGATAATGTATTGTAGCTAGATGGTGAAAATATTTGCATTGTTACTACTGCTTTTTACTACTACTACTTAAATAAATTACAAGGATGTATGGTTGGAGGCAAAGATCCAAGTCTTTATTATAAGAGCAAATTACAGATAAAGTCAAAAAATGGATAACCCCTGAAAAGGACTATTATTTAGAAATATTACCAGAAGACACAGCTAAAAGAGTTGAAGATGATGGTCTCTGAGGGTAGTGAGGAATAGAACAGAGAATTACTGATTTTTATAAGCCTTGTTCATATACATTGCATTATCTGACCATGTGTATTCATGATCTTGATAAAAACTTAAATATTAAATTGAGGAAATGGATTCATGTGTGATAACAAAAAAGTATGTCAGCTTGGCACAGTGGCTCACACCTATAATTCTAGCTATTCATAGGCAGAGATTGGGTGAATCATGGTTCAAGGACAGCCCTGGAAAAAGTTCATGAGACCCCATCTCAGCCATAGCTTGGCATGGTGGTTTGCCCCTGTCATTCCAGCTACACAGGAAGCATATATAGAGGAATTACAGTCCAGTTCCTCCTTGGCATAAACAAGAGACACTATCCAAAAAATAAATAAATCAAAAAGTGTTGGCTGTGTGGTTTGAGTGATAAGAGCACCTGCCTAGCTAGTATTCTAACCCAGAGCCATAAAAAATTTATTTCACATTTCTAACCAGCCTACATAGTTAAAACAGATAATTCTTGACATGCTATGTATTTAGCAAGCAAAAAACCCAAAGATAATACAAAAAGGGATCCACAAAATCTATCTTGACCCCTATTAATTCCTCTTCTTAAAATAGTGCTGATTTTCACTAATCTCAGTGCTGTTTTCAAGCATTTATAGAGTGCTTTGGGCTGTATTAGTAACTTTACAAATCAAAGTTCAAAGAATATTTACAAAGCATATATCTGATAAAGGGCTTGTGACAAAATATAGAACTCTGAAATTCAGAAATAAGAAAATAAACAACCAGTTTTTTAAAATGGGGAAAAGATTTGAACAGTCACTTCATCAAAGACATATGAATGGCAAATTAACACTTGAAAATATGCTCACCATAATTAATCATTACAGAAATAAAGATAAAACCATAATGAGATATTACTATATGCCTATCACAATGCTAAAATTCAAAAGATTGTTAATACTGTGTTGTATGGATGAAAAGAGCTAAACTATCCATGGACTTCTGGAAAAATTTTTAAATGATATAATCACTTTTGAAAACAAGTTGGTAGTTTCTCAAAAATTTACAAATATATCATATTTAAACATCAGGTAATATGATCTAGCCATTCTATTTCTAGGTGTTTATTTAAGCAAAAAGATAGCATATGTCCATACAAATACCTACAATTGAATGTTCCTAGCAGATTTACTCAGCACACTCAAAAACTAAAAACAACCTCAATCAAAAGGTAAAGGAATAAATTGTGATATGTCTACATGCTACAGTTTGAATCTGGAATCCCCCATAGGCCCATTTGTTAAAGTTTTGGTTTCCAGTTTGTATTCCAGCAGTATTCTTTAAGAAGTAGAACTTCATGGAGTGTTTAGATCATTGGAGTCATGTGTTCTCAAAGGGGATTGTACAACGTTGGTCTCTTTCTAATCCTCCTTTTTGCTCCTTGGTCAACATGAGGTGGACAGTTTCTTCTACTACATACTTTCACCATGATGTGCTACTTTGCCCCCAGACAAAAATAGTGGAACCAATTGGTGATGGGATGAACACTCCAAAACTATAAACTAAAATAAGCCATTCCTATTTATAAGTTATCTCAGGCATTTTTGCTCCAGCAACAGAAAGCCAACTCACACATAATGCAATGGGGTGTTTCTTTGTAATAATAATGAACTTTTTAAAAAAGAGAAATGAACTACTGATTGATACATGTAATAATACAGAAACATAAATGAATCACAAAGTAATTATGCCAAGTGAAAAAAAGCCATACAATAAGTGTGAACTGTACTATTTATTTTATATAAAACTTTATACAATGAAAACTCATTAGTAGTGGCAAACATTAGTGGTTTCTTGAAGAAAAGGTATGTGGTCAGGGACAAGAAAAATGGATTACAAAAAGTTATAAGGAAACTTGGAATAATGTATATGTTCACTATCTTGAGTATGATGTTGTTTATAAACATTCATTTGTATACTTTAAATATATTCAGGTTATTGTCATCTATTATAACTCAAAAGCACAAAAAAAATTCTTTAATTAAAATAAATATAAGAAATGAACAGCCCATATTATTCAGAGTCATTAATTCAGTCAACACTCTATAGCTTTGATGTGTTAGACATTGTGCTAGATGCTGGGAGCAGAAATATTTCTACAATGTGAGCCAAGTTCCCAAGGACTTCAGAAATTTGTGAAATAATATGCACCTATCACTTGGGAAAGTAAGTTGTGATATTTATTTCCAAGATAGTTGTTAAACTATTATAGAAATACCATAAATGATGTATGGTTGAGGTCTCCAAAATTTAATCTGTAATCTCTCTGTCTAAAATCCTTCCTTCAACATATATTAAAGACTGAGATACAAAAGCAAATGAAGCCAGTTCATGCCCTGAAGAGTCAAGAGCCGGGGTGCATTCCATTAGTAAGCTTTTATAATTAGCCAAATAAACATAAATAACTGTAAGGCTTCATGACTTTATTAGAAATATAATGTCTCCATTTAATACAAGAAAATGTGCACATTGAAAAGGCAGGAGATCATAGATTTGGGGAATTATAAAGTAAAAAGACACGTCAGAGTCTCTCTTTCCTAAAGCCTCATCAGATGACTTTGGGGACAGCAAACTGCTCCCTGGTTAGAGGATTTGTTTCTCCTTCTTGTGGCTGCATCTTGTTATATTGTAATGCCACTTAAATATGAGTAAATATTAATGGGGAGCAAGCTGAGGAGCCAAGCTTTATTAATCTGTTTTCTGGGACCTCGCACCACATCTGACCAATAGCTTGTACTCAGAACTACATTGTGTTGCCTAAAAAGGAGAATTTTAATGGAACTAGATGAACTGGATGAGGACCCTGAGGTCTGTAACTTCTTGTACAAAGTCCTATAGACAGACCAGATGTGGCTTGGGTCTACATCTCAGCTCACAGTTTAGTGTTTTCAACTTCAATAGCTTGTGATTAAGGAACTGGCTCCTTACTCTGTTCACAATGGTATGTTTCCATGGGAGTAATCAAAAAGAATAAGGAAAAAAGCAAAATTTTAAATAAGAGAAGGTGTAAAACAAAAGAAAACTCCTTTGAATAAATTTTTCTCCAAAGAAAAGAAAATATATGAAAGGACAATAGCACAAGAAAAATATGTTCAACATCACTAGTCATCAGAGAAATATAAATTAAAGCCACAATAAGATGCTACCTAATATCCACTAGCTGGTCTGTAATCAGAAAGATGGACAGTAAGGCTATGACAAAAAATACAAACAATAATTAGAAATTTGGAGAATTTGGAACACTGTTCCATTACTGGTGAGAAAATAAAATGATGCCACCATCTTGAGAAACAGTGTGGCAATTCCTCAAACAGTTAACAGAGAGATACCATATGCTCAGAAATTCCACTCCTAGATTATAACCAAAGGACTGTGCTCCCTGAAGCCCATGTGGGAAATCAGGCCCCAGAACACCCCTTGCCCTCAGGATTTGTTCTCCCATGCATGCAGCTGCCATGGCTCCTGGAAGCCCATGCCCAATGCAGGTAGGCCCCAGGGCCTCTGCTGCCTTGTGGGCACCAGAAGATTCAAGCCTCCTGATCTTGATGCCCCAACTTGTGACACAGTGCCAGGAGCCTGCCACCACACACACAAGTGAATCCCAGGCTGTAGGCCTTGCTATTCTGCTGGCACCAGGAGGCTTCCTTACCACAGAGCATGGAGGCCCAGCACTCTCCACTGTCCCTGACAGCAAGAGAGCCCTTGCTCCCCTGTCAAAGAGCAAGAACACCAGATTCCCCACTGAAAGAAAAAAAGCTATAACCTGCTACTCTGCAGGCAGCACCAGAAGCCCTGTTCACCAAGGTACACAGAAGCCCAGTGCTTCACACTGCATCAACCTACAGGAGAGTCATGTCTCTCCTGTCACAGAGCTGGAATCCCAGATCCTCCACCAAGTAGCAATCTGCTACTCTGCTGGTGCTAGGAGGCCTGTCCCCCACAGTGCACAGATACCTGATGCTCCCCACTTCAATTTCAGGAGAGCCATTGTGCCCCCATCAAAGAGCAGGAACTCCAGGCCCCTCACCGAGAGGAGAAAAGAAGTAATTGTCACCACATAACCAGCAAGGGGTAACATATCCTGCATACCTCTCTTTGAGGAATACTGCTAGAGCTCCAGAAGGAAAAAACCCAAAACACCAACTACAGGGGCACCAAAGATTAAAACCATAACCAAAACAAATCCAGATGCATAAATCTCAACACAAAATGAAATGGCAAGACAACTGCTCTCTATAAAAAGCCAATTTCACCACTAAGGATCCAGACACTGGCATAGAGGAAGAGCTATCAAATAATGAATTCCAAAAAACAACAGTAAAAATGATTAACGACTCAAAGAACAAATACAACTGTTAGTATTTGACCTCAAAGAGGATATGAATAAACAACTAAATGAGCTCAAAGAAAATACAAACACACAGATGAATGAAATTAAGAAGACTATCCAGGATATGAAAGAGGAAATCAATAAAGATATGGAAACCCTGAAAAATAATCCGAAATAAACAACACAATATCCCAAATTAAAAGAAAGAATAAACTGTTTTGAGCAAGCAGACCAGCAAACAAGGAATAGGTAAAACTAAACAACAGGGAAACAAAAATGACTGGAAACAACAGGCACCTCTCAATATTAACACTGAATGTAAATGGACACAATGCTACAATCAAGAGGCGTAGAATAGCAAATTGGATTAAAAAACAATACCCAACCATATGTTGCATATAAGAGACTCATCTCACTGAAAAAAAATAAACACTGGCTTAGAGTTAAAGGGTGGAAAAAGTTTTCCAAGCAAATAGACCCCATAAAAAGCAAAAGTAGCTATACTCATATCTGACAAAGTAGACTTCAGACCGAAATCAATCAGAATAGACAATGAAAGTCACTTCATATTAATGAAAGTAACAACTCATCAAGAGGAAATACCAATCCTAAACATATATGCACCAAACACAAGGGCACTCATCTACATTAAGAAGACTCTAATGGCCCTAGATAGATGCTAACATAGTGATAGTAGGAGAACTAAATGCCTCACTGTCACCAATAGATAGATCATCCAGACAAAAAATCAACAAAGAAACTTCAGATCTACACCACACATTAGACCAAATAAACGTGGTTGATATCTACAGAGTATTTCACCCAACAACTAGGCAAGATATATTCTTTTTCTGCAGCTCATGGAACTTTCTCCAAAACAGATCTTATTTTAGGACACAAAGAAAGTCTCAACAAATTCAAGAAAACCAAAATAACCTCCTGCATTGTATCAGATCACAACAGAATAAAACAAGATCTCAAGAAAAGGAACCCCAGAAAATATTCAAACACATGAAGACTGAAAAACACACTGCAAATAAATACATAAATAAGTAAGTAAATAAATAAATAAATAACCAAAGTCATAAGGGAGGAAAAGAATCAAAAAGTAATTAGAATCCAATGAACATGAAAATATAACCTACCAGAATCTGTGGGACACAGCAAAGACATTGCAAAGGGAAAAGTTTATAGCTATAAGTGCCTACATTAAAAATACAGAGACCTCCCAAATAAACAATCTAGTGAAGCACATTAAGCTCCTAGGAAAACAAGAACAAACCAAACCCAAAACCAGCACACAGAGAGAAATAATAAAGATCAAGGCTGAGATCAATGAATCAAAACCAAACAAACTCCACAATTAATCAATGAAATAAAAAGTTGGTTCTTTGAAAAGATTAGCAAGATCAACAAACCCTCAACCAACATGACAAAACAGAGGATAGAGAAGACCCAAATTAATAAATTAGAGATGAAAAAGAAGACATAACCACAAATACCAATGGAATCCAGAAAATAATTAGAGAGTACTTTGAAAACTTAAATTCAAGTAAACTGGAAAATCTAGATGAAATAGATAAATTCCCAGATGCATATAACCAACCAAAATTGAACCAAGAAGATATTAACCCCTAAATAGTCCTATTACATGCAATGAAATTGAAACAGTAATAATCTCCTACAAAAAAAGAGCCCTGATAGATTCACAGCCAAATTTAACCAAGCCTTTAAAGAAGAACATCAATACTCATTAAACTTTTCCAGGAAATAGAAAAGGGAAGGGACAGTACTAAACTCATTCTACAAAGCCTGCATTACACTCATTCAAAAACCCAATAGAGATGTAACCAGAAGAGAATTATAGACCAATATCTTTAATGAATACAGATGCAAATATTCACAACAAAATACTGGCAAACAGAATTCAACAACAAATCAAAAAGATCATACACCATGACCCAGTCAGTTTCATTCCAGCGATGCAAGGATGGTTCAACATGCATAAATCCATAAATATAATACAGCACATAAACAGAAGCAAGGACAAAAACCACACGATCCTCTCAATATATGCATAAAAAGCCTTTGACAAAATCCAACACCCTTTCATCATAAAAGCTCAGAAGAAACTAGGAATAGAAGGAATGTTCCTCAACATAATAAAAGCTATATTGGACAAATCTAGAGCCAAATCATTCTAAATGGAGAACAACTGAAACTGTTCCCATAAAGTCAGTAACAAGACAGGGTTGTCTGCTTTCTCCACTCCTATTCAATATAGTTTTGGAATTCCCAGCCAAAGCAATAAGACAAGAGCAAGAAATAAAAGGGATTTAAATAGGGAAGGAAGAAATCAAACTATCCTGATTTGCAGATGACATGATCCTATATCTAAGAGACCCCAAAAACTCTGCCAAAAAACTACTATAAATCATAAACTCTTTTGGCAAAGTAACAGAATTCAAAATTCATATATAGAAATCAGTAGCTTTTCTATATACCAACAAGGCACAGATTCAGAACAAAAGCAGGGAAACAATTCCATTTACAATAGCCTCAAAAACAATAAAATACCTCAGAACAAATTGAACAAAAGAAACCAAAAACCTTTTTAATGAAAACTATAAATCACTGAAGAGAGAAATCAAAGACATCAGAAGATGGAAAGACCTTCCATGTTCATGGATCAGTATGATCAACATTGTAAAAGTGGTCATACTACCAAAAGAAATCTACATGTTCAACACAATCCCTATCAAAATTCCAATAACATTCTGCACAGAAATAGAGAAAAAAATCATGAAATACATATGGAAAAACAAAAGACCTCAAATAGCCAAAGCAATACTGAGCAAAATGTCGGATGCTGGAGGCATCACAATACCCAACTTCAAATTATGCTATAGAGCCATAATAATAAAAAACAGCATGGTATTGGCACAAAAACAGACAGGAAGACCAATGGATCAGAATAGAAAATCCAGACATAAGTCTACATATTTTTGGCCCTCTCATTGACAAAGGAGCCAAAAACACATGATGGACAAAAGACAGCCTCTTCAACAAATGCTGATGGGAAAACTGAATATCCACATGCAGAAGACTGAAGCTAGATTCTTGTCTTTCATCCTGTACAAAAATCAACTCAAAGTGGATGAAATACTTTAATATAAGGCCTGAACCATTGAAACAACTCCAAGAAGCAGTAGAAAATACACTGGAACAGACAGGTATAGGGAACAACTTCCTAAACAGAACTCATAAAGCATCAAAGGCTGAGAGCTGAGGCAGGGCAACAAGACAACCTCCCAGAGGAGCTTCTGGCACCCAGCAGAGATTGGGAGAGGCATAAAGGCTAAGAGAGCAAGTAGGCAAACAAATCAACTTCCCAGAGACACCAACATTCAGCAGAAATTAGGAAAAGCACAAAGGCTGATAGTGGGGGTGGGGCGACAGGCCAACCTCCCAAAGAAGGGCAAGAGGTGGATACCAGAGCTGATCTCTGGGACAGAAGGCAGAATTCAAAACTGAATTGCCCCACCTTGCTGGAGGAAGAGCTGACTGATCAGAGCTGCAGCTGAAGAGCAACAAAGCTGCTGCCTAGTGAAAACAACAGTTCTGACCACCCTGCACAAGCTGGCAGTTTTACCTCACCTCACAATTCCAACTAATCTTGTGGACAGAAGAACCAAATACCACTCACAAGCCAGTCACTGGTGAGACCACATCAGAGCTTCCTCTTATATGTCAATACCAGGATTAGACACCTAAGGAATAACTCCAGAACTTTTATGAATAGACTGAACTTTTTGTAGTTCCTGAACCTGGTTTTTTTTAGTGTTTCTTTTTTTCCTTTTCTTTTTATGCCTATATAATTAACTTCATCATCACTATTCTCTTATCCCTATTCTTACCCTCTTCACTTTCAATCCTTCTCCTGTACTACAATCCATTGTTCTCCCTCCCAACTACTCTTTCTTCCCCTTCTCATCCACTCTTTCCTCAGTCTTCATCTCCTTCCCCTATCCTCCTCCAACCTGTCACCACACTACCCTTCCCTCTTACACACTCACCACCTGCTGACTAGCTTACTATACCAACTGTACACAACCCCAGCCCCTGCAATCCCTGACACAAACAGCCTCCACTACAACAAAAGAAATACACCCAAACACACACAAGGGCCACAAAACCCAGCAGCCTGCATACCTCTTCCCCCACCCACACACTCCTTTTCCTGTCCCCCCTTTTTAGTGCCACCTTTACCAATTCCCCACAGTCTATAACTAACCTAATAGTCATTATTCCCCCAACTCTGGCTGTTTAAAGATATTATCATCCAAGGGTTTTCTATATAATATGTAAACAACTGGTCTGGCATTAAACCTGGGAATTTGTTATTGCTAAATTACACCTCCAGGCCAGGGACAGGAAGAGCACATCAATCTAGCTAACAACCAAGTCAGTCACAACACAAAAATTAAATCAGGGAAAGAAATCACGCAATCAAGTCCACCAACTAGGCTACAAAAAAAAAATATAGCTGCACAGCACCAAGCAGAGCGATGGGAAGAAGAACATAATGAAAAACATAATTCAATACATGATTCAGTGGGAAATTAGGAAAATGGATATCCAGTTCTTGACCTGAACAAAACAATGATAAATGTTACTAAGGAGCCCAGTTACATCCACATAAAAACCCTCAGAAGAAATCTTGGAAGAAATCGCTGAGAAATTCATGGAGAAGATACTAGATGTGGTTAACCAGAATATACAAGGTGCACTCAAGAAATTTCAAGACACCAAAAATAAAGAACATGAAAAGACATAGAAACAAATAAGGGAACTCAGAGAGGACTTCAATAAATGTCTAAGTGAAGCAAAGGACACTATAAAAAGAAAGATACATGAATTAAAGAGGACAACACATATTATAAAAGAGGAATTGAACAGAGATACGGAAAACCTCAGAAAAAAGACTCAAAAGGAAGTCCTGGAAATAAAAAGTCCCTTTACACAAAAAAAAAAAGCACAGTGGAAGGTCACTGCAGCAGACTACAAGTGGAAGTCAGAATCTCAAAGCTCAAAGATAAAATAGAAACTAAAGAAAAAAACAGAAGAAATCTTAGGCAAACAACTCAAGAACTATGAAAGGAAGATGCAAGAAATCAACAAATCCATCAAAAGACCAAACCTGAGAATCGTGGGCATTGAAGAAAGAGAAGAGGTGCAAGCCAAAGAGATACACAACATATGCAATGAAGTAATAACAGAAAATTTCTCAAGTTTTGAGAAAGTTTTGCCCATTCAGGAATAGGAAACCTCCAGGACACCAAACAGACTCGACCAAAATAGAACCTCCCCATGGCATACTATCATTAAAACAGCAGCCACAGAGAACAGAGAAAGAATATTGAAGGCTGTATGAGAGAAAATACAAATAACATATAAGGATAAACTCATCAAAATAACAGCAGAATTCTCAACAAATTCTTAAGAGCAAGAAGGGCATGGAGTGAGGTATTTCAGGCACTGAATGAAAATAAGTTCAGCCCTAAGGTACTTTTACCCAGCAAAACTATCATTCAAAATTGATGGAGGAATAAAAATCTTCCATGATAAACATACGCCAAAACAGTATATGACCACCAAGCCACCACTACAGAAGATTCTACAAAGAACTCTGCACACAGAAGATGAAAAGTAAATAAAACCACAAAAGGAAGGGAAGAATCAAACTACAGGAGAAGAAAAGATAAGTAATCTAAGAGTAGCATTGATTTGACTGCACACAATCAAATCCTTAAACAGCTAAATGGCAGGAATCACCACATACCTATCAATATTAACACTGAATGTCAATGGACTCAATTACTCCATCAAAAGACACCATTTGGCAAACTGGGTTAAAAGGGAAGATCCAACAAACTGTTGTTTACAAAAGACCCATCTTATTGACAGAAATAAAAACTGGCTGAGGGTGAAAGCCTGGAAGAAGATTTACCAAGCCAATAGCTCCCCAAAACAGGCAGAAGTAGCAATACTTATATTGGACAAAGTAGACTCCAAACTTACCTTGGTCAAACAAGATAAAGAAGGACACTTCATACTAATAAAAGGGGAAATACATCAAAAGGAAATAGCAGGATTCCAAGATGGCAGCTAGAGGGAGGAAGCAGAAAGCGAGCCTCCTATAGTGAAATCTTGGAGAGATGCCAGAGACACACTTTGCAGGCATAATCACTGAGAAAAGGCATAACTTTGACCCCTCCACACCTCCAGCCAGTACAGAGAATCTCCACGTTAAACAGAGAAACAAGGAGGGCCCCCGGGCCGCCAGTCACCAGTGCCCAGACAGCTTGGGAAGACACAGACCAGGTGAGCTTTGTGGGACCGTGATACTCCCACAGACAACCCTGGGCCAGAGCAGCATAGCCCCCTGGACAGACTGACCTCCACCCAGGGAAAAAAGAGAAACTGAGTAATAAGCAATAAGAGCAATAAAGACACACTGGAAAGAGGGTGGGGCGCCCTGAGCGCTGAAGATTGGGGGAAGGGAACCCTTCCCGGGACTGTAAATAAACAAGCCAGGTGGGCCAGAGAGCCTCTGGCGGGAGCAGGGGCGGGGTGCACGCCCAGCAACCAGGAGCGGGGAAGCTGGTGAGAGTGGCAGAGGGAGGAAAACTCCACAGGAGAGGAGGGAAGACCCACTTCCCATGTGAACTGTAAACAAACATGGCAGCTGGCAGGAGCAGCAGCACCGCCCAGTAAGCAGGAGCAGGAAAGCTTGTGAAAGTGGCAGTGGGAGTTAAACTTCACAGGAGAGGGGGGAAGACCCACGTCCCACATGAACTGTAAATAAACATGCAGGCCTGACAATGCGGGTGCAGTGTCACCTTTCCCAGTGCTTGGAAAGGGGAAAGCTTGTAGCAGAGGCTTGCGCACAGGAGAAATCTGAGCAAACAAAGCCTGCAGGGCCAGGTGAGTGCTAAGCTCACCCCAGAGATCTGCATAAATAACGCCTCCAGCAACAGCAGACTGACAGTGGCGGGCAGGCAAGCCACAGCTGCAGATACCATTCTCAGAACTTTCTCCAGACTCTTTTTTTTTCTTTTTTTTCTCCCTACCTTTGATGAGAGAACAACCGAATTACACCTCCAAGCGGAAAAACTTACTGAAACTGTATTGCATTTGAACTTGGGACATTAGGTGGGTTTTTGTGTGTGTGTGTCTGTGTGTGTGTGTGTATGTATAGTTTTGTTCTACTTTATGCTTCCCCTTTGATGAGACAACTACAGAACAACATCTGAGCCACCATCTCCAGGATTGGAGACTGAGATGGACACCCAAATTATTAAGACAGAAACTTCATTGCATTTGAACTTGGAGGGTTTTTTGGGTTTTTTTTTAATTTTCTATTTTCCATTTTATTTTAATTCATTTTTAATATATAGAAATTTCTTCATTTACTTATTTTTTATTTTCATTCCTATCTTAACTTTTTTTTTATTTTTGATTTTCAGTCCTATCTCTGTCCCTCTAATGTCTGTTCAGCTTACTGTCAATTAGTACACTAACGCTCCCTGTTTACACCTTTGAAACTTTCTTGTCTGAAACCCTGTTCCGCTTTCTCCCTCGTCTGTGTATTTGTTTTCTCCTTTTCGTTAACTTCTTGCTTTCCATCTCAGCTCACCCTTCCATTCCAAATATTCCCATAGTTATTATTACAAGCTAGAAAATACTTAATTTCACACAGTACAGGGACAGTAACAACATTAAAGACAATGATGGGAAGACAGAAAAAACAGGGAAACCAGTTTCCCCACAGCAAAAAATTAGTACAGGAACCAGAGGGGAATGAAGAAAACAGAAACTCAGATCCAGACTCCAACAAAATGAAGATAAACTATGCCAAAGGACCCAATGAAGCCCACAAGAATAATTTAAAAGAAGACATACTACAAGTACTAAATGAGAATTTTATAGAGATGATACTGGATAGGGTCAACCAAAATGTACAGGAGACACTCAAGAAATTCCAAGACAATAAAAATAGAGAATTTGAGAAAGCAAAAGAAGAAATAAAGGAAACTAGAGAAACACTGTATAAACACCAAAGTGAAAGAGAGAACACAATGAATAAACGGATAAATGAACTCAGGACAAAAATAGACAACATTAAAGAAGAAAACAGCCATGATATGGAAAACCTCAGAAAAAAGAACGAAACAGAACTGCAAAACAAAACAGAAGGCCAATCCAGTAGAATAGAACAAACAGAAGACAGAATCTCAAAACTTGATGATGAAATGGTAATTAAAGGAAAAACTGAACAACTATGAATTAAACAACTCAAGACCTGTGAAAAGAAAATGCAAGAACTCACTGACTCCATCAAAAGACCAAACTTGAGAATCGTGGGCATCGAAGAAGGAGAAGAGATGCAAGCGAAGGGAATGCGTAATCTATTCAACAAAATAATAACGGAAAATTTCCCAAATCTAGAGAAAGATATTCCCATACAGATGCAAGAGGCCTCCAGGACACCAAACAGACCAGATCAAAATAGAACTACTCCATGACATATCATCATTAAAACAAGTTCAGAAACTAAGGAAAGAATATTGAAGGCTGTAAGAGAGAAAAAACAAATAACATACAAAGGTAAACCCATCAAAAATCACAGCAGACTTCTCAACAGAAACATTAAAAGCAAGAAGAGTGTGGGGTGAGATCTTCCGGGCACTGAATGTTCAACCCCAGGACACTCTACCCAGCAAAACTATCATTCAAAATAGATGGAGCAATAAAAGTCTTCCATGATAAGCAGAAACTAAAACAATATGTGACCACAAAGCCACCACTACAGAAGATTCTGCAAGGGATTCTGCACACAGAAAGTGAAACCCAACTTAACCATGAAAAGACAGGCAGCACCAAACCACAGGAAAAGAAAAAACAAGACACTAGAGAGTAACCTCAACTTAGGTACACACAATCAAACCTTCAAACAACTAAGACAACTAAATGACAGGAATCACCACATACCTATCAGTACTAACGATTAATGTTAACGGACTTAATTCACCCATCAAAAGGCACCACTTGTCGAAATGGATTAAAAAGGAAGATCCAACAATTTGTTGCTTACAGGAGACCTATCTCACCGACAGAAATAAGCATAGGCTAAGGATGAAAGGCTGGAAGAAGATTTACCAAGCCAATGGCCCCTGAAAACAGGCAGGAGTAGCAATACTTATCTCTGACAAAGTAGACTTCAAACCTACATTGATCAAACAAGATAAAGAAGGACATTCCATACTAATAAAAGGGGAAATAGACCAAAAGGAAATAATAATCATCAATCTGTATGCACCCAATATCAACACACCCAATTTCATCAAACATACCCTGAAATACCTAAAAGCATAAATTAACTCCAACACAGTGGGTGTGGGAGACTTTAACACCCCATTATCATCAATAGATAGGTCATCCAAACAAAAAAATCAATAAAGAAATCCAAGATCTAAAATATGCAATAGATCAAATGGGCCTAGTAGATATCTACAGAACATTTCATCCAACCTCTACACAATATACATTCTTCTCAGCAGCCCATGGAACCTTCTCCAAAATAGATCATATCCTAGGGCACAAAGTAAGTCTCAGCGAATATAAGAAAATAGAAATTATACCATGCATACTATTTGATCACAATGCAGTAAAAGTAGAACTCAACAAGAAAAGAAAGACAAAAAACATGCAAACAGCTGGAAACTAAATAACTCATTACTTAAGGAACAGTGGATCATCAATGAAATAAAAGAAGAAATTAAAAAGTTCCTGGAAGTCAATGAAAATGAAAACACAACCTACCGGAACCTATGAGACACAGCTAAGGCAGTCCTGAGAGGAAAGTTTATAGCCATGAGTGCATATATTAAAAAGACTGAAAGATCCCAAATCAATGACCTAATGATACATCTCAAACTCCTAGAAAAACAAGAACAAGCAAATCCCAAAACAAATAGAAGGAGAGAAATAATAAAAATAAGAGCTGAAATCAATGAAATAGAAACCAAAAAAACCATACAAAGAATTAATGAAACAAAAAGTTGGTTCTTCAAAAAAATAAACAAGATCGATAGACACCTGGCAAACCTGACTAAAATGAGGAGAGAAAAAACACAAATTAGTAGAATCAGGAATGCAAAAGGGGAGATAACAACAAACACCATGGAAGTCCAGGAAATCATCAGAGATTATTTTGAGAACCTATATTCAAATAAATTCAAAAATCTTAAAGAAATGGACAGATTTCTAGATACATACGATCATCCAAAACTGAACCAAGAGGAAATTAATCACTTGAATAGACCTATAACATAAAATGAAATTGAAGCAGCAATCAAGAGTTTCCCCAAAAAGAAAAGTCCAGGACCTGATGGATTCTCTGCTGAATTCTATCAGACCTTTAAAGAAGAACTGATACCAACCCTCCTTAAACTGTTCCATGAAATAGAAAGGGAAGGAAAACTGCCAAACACATTTTATGAAGCCAGTATTACACTTATCCCAAAACCAGGCAAAGACACCTCCAAAAAGGAGAACTATAGGCCAATCTCCTTAATGAACATTGACGCAAAAATCCTCAACAAAATAATGGCAAACTGAATTCAACAACACATCAAAAAGATTATTCACCATGACCAAGTAGGCTTCATCCCAGGGATGCAGGGGTGGTTCAACATACGAAAATCAATAAATGTGATAAACCACATTAACAGAAGCAAAGACAAAAACCACTTGATCATCTCAATAGATGCAGAAAAAGCCTTTGATATGATCCAACAGCATTTCATGATAAAAGCTCTAAGAAAACTAGGAATAGAAGGAAAGTACCTCAACATTATAAAAGCTATTTATGACAAACCTACAGCCAGCATTATACTTAACGGAGAAAAACTGAAACCATTCTCTCTAAAATCAGGAACCAGACAAGGATGCCCACTATTTCCACTCCTATTCAACATAGTACTGGAATTCCTAGCCAGAGCAATTAGGCAAGAAGAAGGAATAAAAGGAATACAAATAGGTAAAGAAACTGTCAAAATATCCCTACTTGCAGATGACATGGTCCTATACCTTAAAAACCCAAAAAACTCTACTCAGAAGCTTCTAGACATCATCAATAGCTATAGCAAGGTAGCAGGATATAAAATCAACATAGAAAAATCATTAGCATTTCTATGCACTAACAATGAGCAAACTGAAAAAGAATGTATGAAAACAATTCCATTTACAATAGCCTCAAAAAAAATCAAATACCTAGGTGTAAACCTAACAAAAGATGTGAAAGACCTCTACAAGGAAAACTATAAACTTCTGAAGAAAGAGATTGAGGAAGACTATAGAAAGTGGAGAGATCTCCCATGCTCATGGATTGGTAGAATCAACATAGTAAAAATGTCTATACTCCCAAAAGTAATCTACATGTTTAATGCAATTCCCATCAAAATTCCAATGACATTCATTAAAGAGATTGAAAAATCCACTGTTAAATTTATATGGAAACACAAGAGGCCACGAATAGCCAAGGCAATACTCAGTCAAAAGAACAATGCAGGAGGTATCACAATACCTGACTTCAAACTATATTACAAAGCAATAACAATAAAAACAGCATGGTACTGGCACAAAAACAGACATGAAGACCAGTGGAACAGAATAGAGGACCCAGATATGAAGCCACACAACTATAACCAACTTGTCTTTGACAAAGGAGCTAAAAATATACAATGGAGAAATAGCAGCCTCTTCAACAAAAACTGTTGGGAAAACTGATTAGCAGTCTGCAAAAAACTGAAACTAGATCCGTGTATATCACCCTATACCAAGATTAACTCAAAATGGATCAAGGATCTTAATATCAGACACCAAACTCTAAAGTTAATACAGGAAAGAGTAGGAAATACTCTGGAGTTAGTAGGTATAGGTAAGAACTTTCTCAACGAAACCCAAGCAGCACAGCAACTAAGAGATAGCATAGATAAATGGGAGCTCATAAAACTAAAAAGCTTCTGTTCATCAAAAGAAATGGTCTCTAAACTGAAGAGAACATCCACAGAGTGGGAGAAATTATTTGTCAACTATACATCAGACAAAGGACTGATAACCAGAATATATAGGGAACTTAAAACACTAAATTCTCCCAACACTAATGAACCAATAAAGAAATGGGCAAGTGAACTAAACAGAACTTTCTCAAAAGAAGAAATTCAAATGGCCAAAAAACACATGAAAAAATGCTCACCATCCCTAGCAATAAAGGAAATGCAAATTAAAACCACGCTAAGATTCCACCTCACCCCTGTTAGAATAGCCATCATCAACAACACCACCAACAACAGGTGTTGGTGAGGATGTGGGGAAAAAGGAACCCTCTTACACTGTTAAACTAGTACAGTACCCTCTTACACTGTTAAACTACTCTTAAACTAGTACAACCACTCTGGAAAAAAATTTGGAGGCTACTTAAAAAAGCTAGACATTGATCTACCATTTGATCCAGCAATACCACTCTTGGGGATATACCCAAAAGACTGTGACACAGGTTACTCCAGAGGCACCTGCACACTCATGTTTATTGCAGCACTATTCACAATAGCCAAGTTATGGAAACAGCCAAGATGCCCCATCACTGATGAATGGATTAAGAAAATGTGGTATCTATACACAATGGAATTTTATGCAGCCATGAAGAAGAACAAAATGTTACCATTCACAGATAAATGGATGGAATTGGATAACATCATTCTGAGTGAGGTTAGCCTGGCCCAAAAGACCAAAAATCGTATGTTCTCCCTCATATGTGGACATTAGCTCAAGGGCAAACACAACAATGGGAGTGGACTTTGAGCACATGATAAAAGCGAGAGCACACAAGGGAGGGGTGAGGATAGGTAAGACACCTAAAAAACTAGCTAGCATTTGTTGCCCTTAACGCAGAGAAACTAAAGCAGATACCTTAAAGCAACTGAGGCCAATAGGAAAAGGGGAACAGGTACTAGAGAAAAGGTGAGATCAAAAAGAATTAACCTAGAAGGTAACACCCACACACAGGAAATCAATGTGAGTCAATGCCCTGTATAGCTATCCTTATCTCAACCAGCAAAAACCCTTGTTCCTTCCTATTATTGCTTATACTCTCTCTACAACAAAATTAGAAATAAGGGCAAAATAGTTTCTGCTGGGTATTGAGGGGGTGGGGTGGAGAGGGAGGGGGCAGAGTGGGTGATAAGGGAGGGGGTGGGGGCAGGGGGGAGAAATGACCCAAGCCTTGTATGCACATATGAATAGTAAAAGAAAAACAAAACAAAAAATAAGATTACAACTGGAAATTAAAAAAAAAAAAAGGAAATAACAGTTATCAACCAAATGCACCCAGTGTCGGTGCACCCAATTTCATCAAATATACACTGAAGGACTTAAAAGCACATATAGACTCCAACACAGTGATAGTAGGAGACTTTAATACCCTTCTATCACCAACAGATAGGTCATCGAAACAAAAAAACCAATAAAGAAATCCTAGAACTAAATGACACCATGAATCAAATGGACCTAACTGATGTCTACAGAATACTTCATCTAACAACACCACAATATACACATTTCTTCGCAGCCCATGGAACTTTCTCCAAAATAGATCATATCTTAAAGCACAAAGCAAGCTTCAGCAAATACAAGAAAACAGAAATAATCCCCTGCATTCTATATGATCACAAGGCATTAAAACTAGAACTCAACAACAGAAACAACAACAGAAAACATGAAAATAATTGAAGGCTGAATAACACATTGCTCAATGAACAATGGGTCATAGCAGAAATAAGAGGAAATCAAAAGCTTCCTGAAAGCTAATGAAAATGAAAACACCCCCTACCAGAACCTATGGGACACAGCAAAGGCAATCCTAAGAGGAATGTGTATAGCCATTAGTGCATACATTAAAAGGCAGAAAGATCTCAAATGAGCTAATGCTTCATCTCAAGCTCTAGAAAAACAAGAACAAACAAAACCCAAAACAAGCAGAAGGAGAGAAATAATAAAAATAGGGGTCAAAATTAATGAAATAGAGACCAAAAAAAAAAAAAATACAAAGAATGAGCAAAACAAAAAAGCTGTTTCTTTGAAAAAATAAACAAGACAAACAAGCCCCTGGCAAATCCAACAAAAATGAGGAGGAAAAAGACCTGAATTAGTAAAATCAGAAATGAAAAGGGGGAGATAAAAACAAACACAAAGGAAATCATCAGAGACTACTTCAAGAAACTATATTCCAATAAATTAAAAAATCTTGAAGAAATGAAATTTCTAGATACTTATGACCATCCAAAACTGAACCAAGTAGATATTAACCACCTATACAGATCTCTAACATATTATTAAATTGAAGCAGCAATAAAGAGTCTCCCAAAAAAAAAAAAATTCCAAGACCTAATGGATTATCAGCTGAATTCTACCAGACCTTTAAAGAAGAACTAATACTAACACTTCTAACACTTTTCCAAGAAATAGAAAGGGAATGAGCACTGCCTAACTCATTCTATGAAGCCAGTATTACACTCATTCCAAAAGGAGAACTTCAGGCCAATCTCCTTAATGAACATTGATGCAAAAATCCTCAATAAAATAATGGCAAACTGATCCAACATTATATCACAAAGATCATTCACCATGACCAAGTCAGCTTCATCCCAGGGATACAGAAATGGTTCAACATATGCAAATCAATAAATGTAGGAATGGGACTCAAGTTATAATGAAAGCACCTGCACACCCATGTTATTGCAACATTATCCACAATAGCCAAGCTATGGAAACAGCCAAGATGCCCCACCACTGATGAAAGAATCAAGAAAATGTGGTATTTATACACAATGGAGTTTTACTCAGCCACAAAAAAGAATGAAATTTTGTCATTCGCAAGTCAATCAGTGGAACTAGAGAACATCATCTTAAGTGAAGTTAGCCAGGCTCAAGGTCAAAAATCTCATGTTCTTCCTCATATGCAAATTATAGTCCTAAAATAAATGCAGTAATATTATTGGACATGGGTCACATGTTAAGGGGAGAATGTGCATGGGAGAAATAGGGAAAGGAAAGGAAACCTAAAACTTTAATGTGGTTAATGTGCTCAATGTAGAGGAGCAAATAAAATATTCTTAAACTGGCAGAGGCCTCTATGGGAAGGTGACCACAAAGTAGCAAAGAGTTCTGGTAAAAATGAACCAATGTGGGTTGCAGTACACAAGTGCATGGAAGCAATGCTAAGAATCTCTCTGTATACCTCTCTTTATCTCAAACTAGCAAAAGTGTCTTTCTTATTATCTCCTGTGTTTTTTCTTCAACAAAATCAGATTCCTTTGAATATATCTCTAGGAGTAGTATTGATGGATCATATGGCAGATCTATGTTTAGTTTTTTAAGGAGCTTTCATACTGTTTTTCAAAGTGGTTGTAGTAGCTTACAGTCCTACCAGTAGTGTAGGAGAGTTCCTTTTTCCCCACGTCTTTGCCAAAATTTGTTGTTGGTGGTGTTCTTGATGATAGCCATTCTAATAGAAGTGAGGTAGCATCTTAATGTGGTTTGATCTGCATTTCCTTTATGGCCAGGGATGCTGAGCATTTTTTTCATGTGTTTTTTGGCCATTTGGATTTCTTCTTTAGAAAAAAGTTCTGTTTAGTTCAGTTGCCCACTTCTTTATTGGTTCGTTGATTTCGAGGGAGTTTAGTTTTTTGAGCTCCCTGTATATTCTGGTTATCAGTCCTTTGTCTGATGTACAGCTAGCAAATACATTCAGAAGCAAAGGGGGAGGTGGCACAAAGAATGTATACTCATGTAAGTAAATGTAAAAAATGATAAAATCAAAGGAAAAAAAAGAATAAGGAAGACAGCCAAGGTATCAAAAATAAATGTAGTACTGGACAGGAGGATGGCTCCATTTTATGTATTCTGAAGTATAGAAGGCCAGATATGCACACAGTGATCCTTTTCCTGAGACTCATAAAGGGCAAGCTCAATTATCTAAATGAGAAATTGCTAGACTTAAACTTTACCAATGATACAAAGTGCAGTTTTGCACACTGCGAAGTCCACAATGCTCTGAGATTATCCTTTTTTATCAATAAATGTTAAAAATAAATGGTTCAGTGAGTGGGATTTCAACTACATAAACAGAACTTGACAACAGCCTGGATATAAAAGGCAGAGGAGAAAAGAATTTTTTTAAATCAACAGCCAATAAAGCAATGAGGAGAGGTACAATGCTAGACATTGAAAGAAAAACACAAAAGAGGATTGGCTGGAAATTCTTCCTAACTGCTCTGAAAGGGTCCTTGTTTTTTAGAATTTAATTTCTTTTACAAAGATGAAGGAGTGAAAATACTGGCAAATAGATGCAAATAGGGGAATGTAAGAGATTGTATTAATCCTATGTTTAGAAAAGGATTATTAGCCAGATGTTTTTCAGGAAAGCAGAAAAATAGAGATAGTTCTTGCTAAAAGGATTGGGACCCTTTGTAATTAGGAGAGTAGGATCATTTTTAAATGAGTAAATTTTATCTGTAAAGAAATCTTTTTAAATAGATAAAGAACATGTTTTCATTATGAAATAATCTTTTTGAAAGGCTATGCTTTCGATCTCAGCAATGTGCTGTATCTGAGTCCACTGACTCAGTAAGACATAGTGAAAACTGAAAAGTACAATAAATCACAATCCCTATGAGCAATACCCGATTAAATTTCTTTCTGGCTTTTACACAATGGTGGCAATGGCTGAAATCCAGAATGTAAACAAAAACTCATATGGAAGCAACAAACACACTTAAACTAAAACTTATATTATTCCCCAGCCCAAAGAACTTTTTGTTTGGGACTTTGGACTTATTTATATTACTGAGTAACTCCACCCAGTGAACACAAAGCACAGATGAGTACAAAAAAAGCAGCATTTACATAGTCTAATGAGTCCCATGTATAGATGATAAATGAGCATGCCAAGAAATTTGGCAATTCTTTTTTTGGAAATTGACTTAATGAGATGGTGACAAGTGAAGTGTGTACATTGTCAGACCCATGATAACCCAGACTTTTATATTCTCATCTCCAGAAAAACCAAGCCATTCATGCTCCATTACTAATACACTTTAAACCTACATGTAAATAACTGGCAAACTGCCACATGTTATATTAGCTAAAAACAGCCTCATGGCATAAATAGAAACCAGAGCTTTAACCATTACTAATTCATTATGGGAGTTGATGAGAATGACACAAGTCTTAAACCCCTTGCATCTTGAAGCTCACTCTAGGGACCTGATAAACAATGATAAACAAGAACCAGAAAGAATTGATTTGGCCTGCCACTTGTGAATTATGGATTTTTCCAGATTTCCAAATTAATTGTCCTACTAATATAGATTGTCTCTGGTTAAACTTAAATTTTACACTGGCTTTATTTCTTTGCCACCTGATCCAGGCTTGTTTACTGTGTATCAAGCTGGGAGCTAAAACCAGATTTGAAATCCCCATTATGTCTTTCTCCTTCTTTGCCAAAATCTAAAGGGCTCTGCATAATTGAGGATTTTGTAAAGAGTGTTCAAAAAGAACTGATTCCATATTATGGAAAGGTTAAGAAGAACATGCCAGTATACAACACCAATAGTATACAATCATGAGAATGTAGATCTGAAGTTTACCACCAAACTCTCTATTCTTTTCCAAAGATGACTGGCATGATACTCTACACTCTTGGATTTCTTCTGTTTCTCCTTCCAAGTACTATGTCATTTTTAATCCAGACAGAGCCTGGAACTGTGAGGTTTTATCTCTTTCTACTTGATGTTCTTTCTGACTCTGAGTACAACACTCTGACTTCCATGCTGCTTGTCCCCATCAGACTTGGTACCCCTGTCATTTTTATTCATAAATCTATTTTCCATAAATATTTACTGAACATGAGTCTGTGTTAAAGGCACAATGGCCTTTAACTCAAACTTTCCCTAACAGGTCAAGTTCCAGCTTGATTCCTCTAGCTATGCCCCTTAAGCCTTGAATAGTTCAGGGACCCAAAAGTATTCCTTTGCCCACTACCTGGCACTGATAATTTAGTAAGTATACTAGCCAAGCTGATCCTGAGTCTCCAACCAGGGCACAAAGGAAATTTGTAAGTGTCAGAACCTCAGTTCTAGTTTAGCATTTCAGCATTCCACCACAGTGTACTATCTCTTCTTGGTTTTGGGAAAGCTGCTTCAATGTATTTGCAGTTATTTAATGCCTACAATTGCTCAAAGGTCATTGCTAAGCTAAAGTTGAAGAACTCTACTTCTACTACTTATTTTTACTTGCTATTCTTATTTCTAAAGACTTTGTATAAATCTGTGCCATTCAGGAGCATCAGAAAATTAATCTCCTTGGTACCACTCCCTTTCCATATAAAAACTGAGGATAGAGAGGTTCCAAATGGTCCCCAATGAGTTCTATATATAAGAATGTCTAACAAATCTGTACAAAATTTTCTGCTATAAATAAGATGTTTTGGTTAGATTTTAGTAAAGACCCCTTCCCCTCAATTCCATTATGATCTAACAATAAGTCAATCTGTTTTACTCAGGCACATTGACACTGAATCAAACCATCCAAAGTATAATGGAACTCTACATGGGGCTAAAGTATCTAAAAAAATGAAGATATGACCACACACATTAGAAAAGTTTCCTCTTGGCAGAGTGCTGAAAGGGGAAAAAACATTTTGAAAAATAAAAAATGAGAACAACTCTATAAATAATAAGGATTCTCTAGATTTTGTTCTCTTTATCACTAGGGAACTCAGTATCTCTCTGACATACTAAAGCAGCAGCTATTGGATAGTATATCTGTTTTTTCATCACCAACTTGAAAAGCAATACTTGCTGTACGCTAATCATAGCTAATGAAAATGAAATGAGGTGCTATACATGGAAATGCTCTGAAAAGCCACAAGTACTATCTGTATTAAAGAGGAAGTGGTGATGTTTGTGTTTATGGTAGTCCTAGTGATGCAGGTATGGCAATTTTTCTGAAGGGTTTCCCAATAAAGGACCTGCAGAACACTTCCTCTGTTAGAAGTTCCTTGGGGAAATGACAGTTATTTGTAGTCAAGTAACTCTAGGAAAAACTAATTATAATATCATCCTTTTGGAATTTGAAAAAACACATTAACAGCTCATGGCTTGGCATAGCACTACTATAAAAGTTTTAATTTAATTTAATTTTGATAATGTATAAATGGATATGAAATATTCTTCTACATAGCACCTGTTAATATTCCAAGGCTGTAGAGTCCAACAAGCATCATCGCCATTCAAAGGGAATTAGATGCTCACCTCAACCAAATGCTCACCGTAATAGGACAACTCTTTCCCTTTATGAGATGACAAACTCTTGCCTGTGCTAACAGTATGAAAGGTAGGATTCTTAATTTATGAATAAAACTGTTAATACTGATATCCTCTTCAAAAATTAAAACCCCTAAGCCAGAGGTATAGCCCAGTGGTAGAATCCTTGCCTAGTAGGTAGGAGTTCCTGAATTCAATCCCAAGCACTGAAAAAAGAAAAACAATAACTATAATTTAAGACCTATATTTGGGATCTAAAAAGGATGTTATAATTTACCATTTTTATACAGATGCTACATATACCATGAAAAAGAATAATCAGAGGAAAATACATTCATGGATTTAAAAAAGATGTACAGTCCACAGAGACTCAAAATGGAAATAAGTCAACTGATGTGTATTAGTGTAGTTAGCCCTGTACTAATGCTTTGACCCTAACAGTTTCCTGCTTTCAAAGAGTTTATAGTCTTTTTTACTTCTCAATTTGAGAAATTTATTATTTGCAAGGTAAAAATAAGAAAAAAAGCATAAAATAAAATAATACTTAATATTCATTTATGCAAAGATAAATATAATTTATCTCCACAAATGTCACCACCAGTAAGAAACCCAACTAGTCAAATCACAAAGAAAGTGGGGAATGAAAAGCCAATCTCATCTTGAACAATGTACTTCCATTTCCACCTAGCTAAATGCAATCCCAGTACCTCCCTGAATATCTAAGATAGTAAATCTGGCACAGAAATAATAAATACGAAATTCTAGAAAGGATGCCAAATACATAACAGATCGATTAAATTGAAAAATTGATAGAATGATAAAGTTACAACACAAAAGAAGTAAGAATAAAAAAAAATAAGATGAAACCAAAACTGAAGGACACCAACTCCTTCTGTAAAATCCAATAGGACCTAAACTAGAATTTCAAGCAATCATACCACTTGTTGACTTAAGGTTTCAGTTTCATTTCATAGCAAGTCATTTCTCTTCCCATTTACTTAACTAATGATGTAAAGTCATGTGCATAGCTATAATGTTTTCCAAATTATCTGGCAAAAGAGACTTACCTATTTACTTCTGCAGATTATGAAACTCCAAGAGTGTGATTTTTTTCCTTCTAGAAAAACAAGTAGGAGGTCAGAAATGAAGAGATTTGTTAGTGACCCATTGTGCACTTGGAAAACCGTATGGTGGATCTAAGCAGAAATGACAAGGGTCAACCATAATATGTCACATTTTGGATAAATTTATGAATAATATAGAAGCCAAGGCAGGTCCCAAATTATCCTTCTTTGTCATGGTGGTTGTCTAAGAATATCTTGGAAGATGTTTTCTCTTTAAACGAAATGGGTAGGTACCAGACACCAAAAGATGGTATAGAGCCATCACCAATGGTCCAAAAATAAGTGACTTTGGTTCTTCAGTTCCTTTGGTATTAGGTGCAACTTGTTGTTCAGCCAGTCAAAACTCTTAGTGGATGATGGTGTATGCAGGATCCTCAACCAAAATATATAAAGCATGTCTTTTTATTTTCTTCCCTATGAATGCAGGGAAAATCAATCTTTGTGTGTGTGCATGTGCATTTGTGTGCCCTAATGGTATTCTCTGATTTACATGGGCATTCTAAGTAACTATCACCAAGTCCTCCCTAAGAAGCCAGCACCATCAGGGGGCAAAGAGCCCAGCACTTATCCTGCCCATAGCATTTACCACTCATTCACATTGAACGGAAAATATCTATTGATCTTTCACTCTCTCTCACAAAACTTAAAGTTCCTCAAAAGTGGAAGCAAAACCATACTGATCTTTGGAATCCCAGTTTCTACAATCCTGACAGAAACATACTTGGTTGCTTTAAATGTTCAGGTTTTTGGTTTTGTTTTGAACCAAATAGGGTAGAAGGTCTGAAACGAGAGAATGGTGGGAGAGTACTTATTTGTTTTCCGAAAGCACTCTACAATTCGCAGATATGTATGAACTACCTATTTTGTGCTAGGCCTAATGTCAGGAAAAGGGCTTAGACCTGCAAGGAAAGGACAGTGACGTTGAGGGGAAAAGGAAAGAGGTGAGCATATCTATAAGACAAGCTAGGCAGAAACAAAAGTTATAACAGAAGTACCAGTTTTCCTAGGAGATTTAGAAAAAGAATCAGAGATATTTCCTGAAGAAGCTGAAGCCTGTAATGTTAGCTGCACACAGGAGGTAGACATAAGGAGGATGGCATCTTGAGGCCAGCCCAGGCAAAAAGTTCAAGGGATCCCATCTCAACCAATGGTTGGATGTGGTGGTATGCATTTGTCATCCGAGCTACACAAGGAAGCACAAATAGGAGGATCACAGTCCATAAAGAAAAACCCTATCTCAAAAATAACTGATGCAGGATGTGAGGGTAATCCGGATGCAACATCTGTCACCACATTGAACACCAGGGTTGATTTTTGGGCTGATCTGGCTGGCCAGGAGGGTGTCCCCTTCCTCCCTCACCACTCTATGTGTGTTCCTCCTGAAGCTGTGCACTTGGTCAAAGAGGATGACCATCCCCAATAGAGGAGAACTGTTCTTCAGTCAAAGGTATACATAGCTGCGCTCCCCTTCTAGAACCTCCAAACAAGCTCTCAAAAATAACCAACGAAAAAAGAGCTGGAGGTATGGCTTAAATGGTAAAGCACCTGCCTAGAAAGAAAAAGTCTTGAGTTCAACCCCAAGTACTGCCAAAAAGAAAAAAAAACTTCCTGAAGAAGGCGATATTGCAGTAATGAAGGACTTGAGTGCATGTCCATGGATAGATGCAGCAGCAGGAACTCTACCAGCCACCACACAAAAGATGAAAAATGGAGGGAAGAGACATTGTGAAAACCAGATTGCTTCCCCTGATGGAAGCATCAGGCATTTAGAAATGACTGGAAAGAAAGACTGGGCCCAAACCTTTGGAAGGGGCATTCGACCCCAGAATATGATTTTTTTCCATAAATAGTATGTTGCCATCAAAGCAGTCTGAACAAGGACATGACATAATCATTACTGGATTTGGGGGAATATCTCTGAAGGTGATTTGGAGATGGGACATTGCCAGCCTAAGACCAAGGCACCTATGAGATCTCTCATCTCAGGAAACCATTTTTGCCTTTCAAATCAGCATATCTAATGAAAATCTTAGGTTGTATTACTTGGACCAAGATTACTGAATTTATTAAAATTGAACATGAAATAAGCACTAATAAGAATATAAGAGAACAAGTCACAACCTGAAAGAATGGAGGATAAAATAAAAGATAGGAATAAAGAATTGTTTACCAAAGGAAGGCTAAGAGTAAGACAATTTCCACATTGTATCTAAATTCTAAGGTAGTGCACAGCAGGAATGAACTATATTTCTCTACTAGAATACAAACAAGGTTTATTGTTAGGGAATAGCCTTTGTACAAAACTCTGGACTAACACATTATAAATTCTTACTCCCATGCCTAAAATTAAGCATGTGTGTCACTGAATGTTGGGTTGACATCATGGACATCCACTAACTAGATGCACACAGCAGGCATCTGAAGGTAGAACAAACTTTAGAGTGCCTGGCTAAGCTTCCTTATTTTACAAATATGGACACCAAGTCCAAAAGAAAATATAAAACATCTGCCCCAGGTTTTCATGGGAAGTTATGACAGAGCTGGGAGTGAACTCAACACTTCCTGACTCTTTGTCCGGTGCTCTTTACAAAGCCAACAGGAGTTTGAGGCAGTCATCTGTGGGATCTCCCACATCAGTCAGTTCTACCTTCTGGACCCACAGGAAAACAGTGACTCACAAAATCTGATAGTCTTTTGGAATATATGAGAAGTGTGCTTTTCTTCTGTGCTATAAAGCATTTTCAATTTTTTAAAATAAATCCCCTATTTTAAATGTCTTATGAGAGTTGGCAATTTAAGGAACTTACAGGTCAGGTCTATATTTGATGATGTTTAGCACAGTCTTATGCTGACTGACTGATGGGATATTTGATAGACAAAAACCAAATTTCTGTGCACTGTATTTCAAATTGTCAGATTTACTTCAAGTGAGCACACCTATCATAAATCCTGCTTAGACCAAAAGCCAATTTCATTTATATTTTGAAGTACTTAGGAATAACAGTAAGAATCAGAGCTTGAAATTTGCAAGGGCAAATTCATAACTGAAAGCTATTTGAGGAACAGATGTAAATGTATTCTACTATTTCCCAACTTAGAAATCTTTGAAACCTTAAGAATTTCATGCATGCTGTCTGAGGGTAAGCTTAAAGCTACAAGTGAAGAAGAGAAGAGACTGGGCTCTCTGATACATAGTGTAGACACCACTTTCACATTAATCTCCCTGGCATTCTGGTCATACCCTTGGGGAGTTCTGCCTTCCTATATCCTCCTTACAACTACACAGAGCACTGTAGGAAAATGGGGTTAGAGTTGCCACTGTTCATGCTTCCTTGCTCAGGCCCCCAAGTCTGCAGAACACAGACACTTTGTCTTCTCTATTTCTAAGTAGACTAATGTCTTGGGTATACAAGCAAGCATTAATCTGCAAAATTATGATAAAGACCCTACATTCAAAGCAAAGTGAAATTTTGGAAATATGTCATTTTCATCTTGTCATTCTACTACTCTAGTCTTCCATGACTCTTTATGGTCTAGAATATAATTTGGACCACAGAGGTGACATTTAAGACCTTCCACAGACTGATCTCACCTCTCCTTTCCTATTTCTTAACATCATGGTTCTATTTCATGGTTCCTTATCTTCAGTCATGCTGACCAACGTGGCATCTTCTGAATATTCCTATGCCTTCTCTGGATGTTTACATTCCCTCTCTTGCCTGGAATGAACCACTGTTGATCACCCATCTGTCCAAATGCTACTTTCCATGGCTCAGCTCAAATGTCACTTCCTCCTTAAAGTCTCTGCTCAACTACCAGCATTGCATGCTTTTTTTCTCCATGAGAACAGATTTACACTGTTTTCCTCTACTTTAGATACTTCACAGTGTCTGGTATTCGTTCTTAATAAAATATGTGCTAACTGATTAATTCTAAATAAGCCCAATCCCCTGCAAAAGGTTTACATTTCCAACAGGCTTGAAAATAAGATAGTCATCTGTATCTTTTATTATATCCACATGATGGAAACTTCAGCTCATTTAGTATGTTGTCATTGGATTCCTTTCTTTCCACCAAACTAAGTCATTTCAACCCTCAGTCACCTTTAAAGAGATTCTAGGAAGGCACACTCAGATTCAGAGATTGCATTCCTGGATCCTCAGCTTGTTGTCCAGATCTGCTACTGAATCAGATTCAGACAAGTGTGAACTGGAGAAACGAACTAATCATTAGCACCATCCAAACAAAATGAAAGGAGTACTTTTGTTATGTTGGCTGTATATTCAGGTTTGAAATAGGAAGCAGAGGAGCAAAAAAAGAGAGAAGGAAAACAGCCTACAGCTGTCAATTGTCTTCTCTTTGAATGAGATTTACTTGCCTTTTCTTCTATTTTTCGCAACTATGGGATGAACTAGAACGTTTAAGAGGTTTTAAATCAGGATGGAAAAGATTATTTGTTATAATCCAATGGAGATATTTGCTACAACCTCCCCCAAAACCAGGTCCTGTTTTGTTTGCTCAGAACATATTTGTTTGCTAAATTAAAACTGGTACTCTACCTATAAAAATCACATTTGATTTCAGGGTTTGGTCCCAGAATAGATAATGTAGTCCTGTCCCAGTCTAGTAGCAAAGGTTATTCATTTCATAGACTTCACTTAATGGATTTGGCTACATCCTCAGAAAACATACTATTTGAGGAGGAAAACTGAGTCATGGAGGTTAAGGAGGGAGTAAAATCAAATAGCAAATGCATAAAAAAGTTCAGCTAAAAGCTTTAGCATCCTAATTATTCATTAATTCTTTTATTCATTTAGTAAATGAGCAGCTACTGGTCATTCTCTATGTGCTAGTGCTCACTAGAACAATTTATTCAATTACTCAGATTGCACATATGTTCCTCTAGCTAACAAAACACTAGTTATAACTTGCTGCAGTCAAAAAACTTACTGAATATAAGTTAAATAGGGGACACAGAAACAAAAAATGCACAAATATTAAGACAAGCAACGTCACAAAGCATTATGAGTAAATTTGAATAACTCAAATTTGTGTTATAACAACAGCTTTTCATTTCATGTGTCATTGATCATCCTTCATATCCCCATTACATCGGACTCTACTTTGTTGATTTTCAGGTGTATCCAATTGAGAACAGCTTTCGTTACAAAGGAATCCATTGAGGCTTTGGGCTCTAAAAGCAGACAGATGGGAATATCTCTGTAAAAAACTAAGTCCAGTATAAACTGAGCACATATGGTGGCAAGCATAATTATTACCCAAATGTCACTGTTGGGTATTTTCTTAACAGATTCTTTTAAAACCCTCTTTTTATAGCTGCAGACCTTTTCTAGACCAGTGGTTCTTAAGGAGAGTAGGGGATTTTGCCCCACAGGGATATTTGACTAAGTCAGGAAACATTTTTTTATATTCACGCCAGAAGCGGGGGGCAGGGTGAGTAGTGCTACTGGCATCTGGTGGACAGAGGCCAGGGATGTTGCTCAGCATTCTAGAATACACAGGAGGAAATCCTTGCAACAAAGAATTGTCTGGCCCAAAATGTCAGTATGACTGAACTTAAGAATCTCTGCTCTTAACTGTCTTCTTTCATTCTCTTGGACCTGGTACCGCCCAAAGATATCAGAACTACCAGAGACCGAACTAGGAGCTCTGTATGAGCAGCCTGGTACACTGAAGAGTGCAGGTTTGCAAACTCAGCAGCTGTGCCTGTTGTTAACTGGAGCTAGTCGCTTACCCTCCTTTGTGATCACTTTCATTAAAAACAAAACAAAATATTGCACAATATGGGTTATACCTACCTTACAAGTTTGTGGTGAACACTAATCAAAAATATGTGTATACATGCATTCATTAAAAGTTACCCTGTATTCCTCCCAGCCTGCCCATTCTTTCCACCTCTCGGTACACCCACCCCTGAGTTTCAAGTTCTCGCTTTTAAAATGCTTTGATTCCTTTGGTGGCAAAAATCAAGCTTGGGCTGGGAAGTGAGTCACCACTCAGCAGCGAAAGGAGCTTGTTTTTCTTTCTCTGAGTGCATTCTTAATAATTTCAGCCTGACCCTTCAGCACTTGTTGGTTGGATCCTCTCTTGATGTTTAAGGCACACGGAGAAAGAGCTGTGGCACCAAGACTTTTCCAATTGTTAGGAAGGAGAGTTCTTTAAATACCGAAAATAACCAGAGGGCAGAGAGTTCTGAACGCCTATGTTACATAAGCAGATGCTGGAGGGAGGAACGGTGCGGGTGTTGTGGTTCCTGTCTCCAGGAGCCACTCTCCGCTGATGTACCTTAGCAGGGCACAAGTCTCCAGGAAGGGCCCCGAAGTGCACAACACGGCTACGCAAAGAGAACTTTCCTGTCAAATAAGCACCGCCTGGAGCGGTGAGCGACGGGGCGGGATTTAGCAGCCCTGGGCAGAGCGCAGGCTGCGGGAGAGAGCGGGGGCCCGCGCCGTTGCCAGGTCCCGGCGCGCAGCACACTGGTTGTGCCACTCGGATGCCCGGCTTCCTCTTCTTTGCTTCCCTGGGTGAGCCCTTCAGCTCTCCCGAACCGTTATTTAGCTTCTCCAATGTTCAGAAAACAGTTTAGCTATAACAGTCACCCACAACTCCCCCCCAAAAAAACAATGTCATAAAAACCGGGAAATCATTCTTTTCTTCCAGATCCTGTGCCTCTGTGTCTGTCTCTCCCTCCTTATTCTATCACGTCCATATTTTTTTCTCCCCCTCTGCCCTCTCCCTTTATTTCCTCCCCAACCTTTCCCCATCTGTGGTGTGGAACCCTTTCTCCCTCCCCGGTTTCCACTCCTCCCTCCACTGCCTCCCCACCGCCCCCCGCCACACACACATCCCTGCTCTCCTCCCTCCTGCAGTCTGCCGGCTCTGCCCTCTCCGCCCCTCCCCAGAGAAGTGTCCAGCTCCTCCTGGGGCTGCCCGCACACCGCCCGGCCGCTCCTTCCCTGCCCACCTACTATGAGGAGCGGCTCCTCCCACCTGCGCATAAAAGCCAACTGCATGTTACCAGCAGCGGATCAGAGCCCTTCCCTGGTCCTCTCCGTGGGAGCCCGCGAGCCGTCTCCCTGATCTTACGTGCTCAAGGTAAGGTAACACTTGTGCAGGCAGTTGACCTACTGTGGGTTGCTGCAGGGGATAAGGCGCGTCTGGTCAACGACCTTGCTGTTAGAGTGGATTCTTATAGATGTATAAGATGCCCTAACAGCTGCTAGTTCCGTAAGTAGCAACCGGCTTGAAAATAACCTTCTGTTTGAATAGTAAAATTAAAACTCCTTTTTTGGCAGCAACGACAGCATAAATATTACAAAAACCTTTTCTCTTTTTAAATCACTTTTCTTTCCTCCTTTTTCTGACTATTGCTGAGGTTAAAATGTATCTCTTTAGAGTATTATACTGACGTTTTTCATTGTAAATACTTCATTTATCAGTAGGGGCAAAGAAAACTTTGTCCCATTGTCAAAAAATGTACTTTAAAAGAACACAATTAGCTTCCTAAAAATAGCAGAGTCAAAAGATCTGCTAATAGTTTTGTAGTGTTTTCCAAACCCCCATAACAGCTTCTGTGAGTCCTTTAAAAAATATCTTTCCAGGTTTAAGCACTTGGAAAAAATGATGTGAACGGGTGCCCTTTGCACAGGGACAGTAGTCAAGTGGCTGGTAGATAGGAAAGAACAAATCCAAATTTACAAGCTGCAGCAGGATGAGCTCTTACAAAGCTATCTTTTCACAATGTTCTAAAGTGAGAATTGTGTTGGGGCAAAGAAAGTGTATAAAATAACTTCATGAACTTTTACACACCACACACCTAAACATAAAGCATTTCAATATGTTTCATAGTAACAGAAAAACACAATACTTTTGTGTACGCCAGACTGTCATCAGCTAGAAGGGATTCTTTTGAAGTTTTAATCCTCCTAGCTATCCCCTGTTAGTTCATGTAACAAATGACTATCTAGCTTAGTTCTCCCAGAGCTGCCCAGTGGTTAAGCTACCTTTTTGGGGAAAAAAAAAAAAAACTGTTCTTCTTCCTGAGGTAGAACTAGTATTGTGCACCTGCAAGAGGAAAAACATATTCCACCACTACTTCTGTAAAACCAGACTCTTGGTCCATGAAGTTTGCCATCAAAATCTGTGGGTTGTGTGGGATGAAACTCTGTCATGTGGGAGAAAAACCCTCTTCAAATATTTCTTTTGGGGAATTGCATAAGACCGCTTTGAGGAGGCAAACTGAAGCTGCCATTCAGGAAACCAAACCACTGTTTTAGCCCTTAAGGTTCTTAAAGGAAGGAAAACCGCTCACTTTTTCTTTTATGTTTGTTGGTTTTATATTGTTTTACATGGGAAGGGAAAAAATCACTGAAGGTGTGAAAAATTCTCCCCTATTAAAGAAATTAGAATAATTAGAAATTTAACTAAAAGTCCTTCAAACTATTTCACCTATCAAAAGAAATAGTGAAGGTAATTAAAAATTCTGTTTAGAATAGAAGAGATACAATACTATTATTGAAATGAAAGAATTATATGTAAAGCATTCTGTCTTGTTAAATTTTTTTCCATTGGAAAACATTATTACAAGGAGTGTGGTTTCCTTTAAGAAAATGATATGAAATTACTATTGGCCAAGAAAATATGTGACCTGCACATGTTAAAATACCTTTTATCTTGAGCCACAGTACAGACTGCTTGCTTCACATCTGATGGAAGTGGGTAATCAACCATGACAAGAACACAGGTATGGGACAAGGCCAAACCATGTGTATGGTACGTCCAAGTTAATTCTTTCTTTATGGTAGTGCCTGATTCCTTCCTATCATCACAAGGGTGAAAATACACTGCTTCATTCACAAGATCTCCATGAGGGGGAAATGCTCCCAGTGCAAAAGAGCTCCATTATTCCTAAATTTGGGGAGGAAAAGTGTTCTCTGAGGGTTTGCTTCTGCTTTTCCTAGCAGTTTTATAACCTGACCAGCTATGAAGAGTTGAGCAGTAACTGCCTTCCCTATGCGCTATGAGGCTCAACTTCCTAAACAACTGGATGAGATCATCTTAGATTGCTCATGACCTAACCTTCCCAGGGGGCATTACCAATCAAAGCGATTCTTTCTACGGACTATATATCAGGCAAGATGGTGGTTCCCTTCTTAAGTTTTTAGAATAATCAGTGGTGAGGTTTGATGTAGTTACCCCAATATTGTTCCTTCTGTACAGAATGTTAGTATAGCCTAAGTCTCCTCTTTTTCCATTATATGATCCTGAATCAGATTCATGGCATACTATCAACACCATTGCAATAGGCTTTGAATAACTTCTTAATGTTTCTCAAAAAGGAAATGGTGAGTGGTTGCCTCTTTCACTAGACACATGGGGAGGGTGGTGCCCTGTTGATTTTGAGGACCTGCCTAGAGAACACTTTCCAGATTTTTTACCACTGTTAAAATTACAAAATGGTATATTCTCCATGATCAGAAAGCATATCCTATTTTATTTCCATTTGCAAAAAAGAAGTCAAGGATGGGAGGATGAGAATGAAAAAGGAATTGAGAAGGAAGTTGAGGGGAATCACAGAAGTGCCCTAGGAGAAGAGAAAGATCAAGGTCTCTGTTATAAAATATGACCTCTTGCTTTCTCATTTCTGTGGAGTCTGAGGTGCTAGAAAAGAGCAAAACTCCACACTTGCTCTTGTTTTTTTTTTTATTTATTTGTCTTTGTTTTCTAATTAATGAGAGTATTGTCACTAGTAAATTAAGAACCACCTCTGCTGTCTTCATTAGTTCTCCTTTTCTAACAGAAAAGAACAGCTGATTCCTAAAGACCAAAATGACTTCAGGTCTGCCCCACATTAAAACCCACAGGAATCTGTCAGTTATAATTTTAAAAGCTATATTATAGATGTGCCCCCCCCCCAAAAAAAAGCATATTTTTAACTAACAGATAAGTCACATCAACAAAACCAAACCTAACACTCCTGATGGGTACAATGTTGGGTGAGTATTTTAAAACTTAGAAGCAGAAATTTCTTCCTTCTCCTCCATGGTCACCCACCCTGGGATTGCAATTTGCAGAGTAATTAAGACAAAACTATGATTTTCAATTTCTGCATCTCCTACTACCCTCCTGAGAAACAGGTCTCTCTTCATGCCTCCACTTTCTTCTCTTCAACCAGTCCCTGTCCTCCCCCACCCCCTGCATACACACACCACAACGTACATGGGCATAATTTAAAGAATTTAAGGATCTTGAGATTTGAGAGCAGTCTTGTGAGTGAGAGATCCACTGTTCTAACTACTGAGAACAAAAGAAGAGGAAAGGAAGATGTTAAGGGACAATGAATAATGCCTCTTGGAATTTAGAGAATCTTTCTCTTAGTGTTATTTGAAAAGGATCTCTCACTACCTAAAAGATCTAGAAATTAAAATGAAAGAAAAGACCTGATCACAAGTTGTACTTGTGTATGAAAATGGAAAAATGAGACCCATTGAAACTATCCTGAGAAGGGGGATAAAGGAAAATGATGAAGGGAGTGAATTTAGCTAAGATATACTGTAAGTACTTTTGTAAATGTGACAATGCACCCCCAGTGCAACAATAATATGATAATAAAAATAATTTTTTTAATGTTGTTACAAAATGCTAAGGATATATTGAAAAAGATCTTCCAGTCATTAATAGCAGCCCATAGTACTAAATTATAGTATTGCTAAACTCCCCCTTTTCTAGAGAGATGAGATGTAGAGTGGGAGAGAATTAATCACATTTCAACACCAAGAGAGAGAAACTGCTAGTTCAGAGATTTCAGAATGGCTTCAGTAACTGCTGTTTGAGGAAGGAAGTTCCTTGCAGTCTTTCCTCAAGCAAGTAGATTTGTAGAAAGAAATTGAAAGGAGTCAAAGGAGGTTGGAATGTCTACAATCAGGAAGACTTGTGTACTCAAATCCAGGAAGCCAATGAAATTGCATCATATTAAATTGAAGTGAATAAAACAAAAATGTTCCCCAAAACTAATCATAAAATCAACTAAAATAACAATGAATTCTAATTTCTCAATGTTGCATAAGAGCAAAAGCAAAAAACTGAAGTTGATTGAGAAAGTACTGAAATACTTCGATGATTCACCTTGAGTGTCTTATAGTTATTTGGTACTCACTTCCATTGTCCTTCCTATAAAAGTAAAACTGGCCCTTGTCTCCTGCACAACCTTTTCAGTCTCTGCCACTGCCTTTGGTTTTTTTCCAGTAGAAGAAATCTCTTCCATTCTTGTAGATCAAGTTTTTGGAGGAGCACTCATACTTGTGGCTTTTCTCACTACCAGAAATCTCCTCATACTTCTCACAAATAGGATATAAATTTTCACCCCATCAAATTAAAAAGTTTCACATTTTTCTAAACCCTAATTCAAATGTCTAGAAGAAAGGCATTTAAAATTTTTCCTTCCTCTGGTAAATTCTCTGAGATGAGGTTTCTAAGCATTTTTTATTTAGCCAGTATCTGTTCTAACTTCCTGAGGATTAAGAAGAACTTTAAAAA
Source organism: Castor canadensis (assembly GCF_047511655.1). Classification (NCBI taxonomy): domain Eukaryota; kingdom Metazoa; phylum Chordata; class Mammalia; order Rodentia; family Castoridae; genus Castor; species Castor canadensis. The sequence goes on from NC_133390.1 coordinate 48,811,363, forward strand.
TCCAAAATATAAATGCTGGGAGGGATTGTGAATCTAATTTTAAATAAAAGTTCATTTTACAGACATAAAAATTCAGAAAGGTTGATATCTTTTCCAAGGTTACCCAAGTGGGTGTAGTGCATCCAAGACTGGGTAGCCAAAGTCTTCAGTCAGTACTTGATCTTGAGTAACTGTGATGTGTCTCTGCACCCAAAGTGAATTTAAGGTGTCTCAGGCATTGCTGAACATTCTGTAGGAACTTTACATGTAGGGGTTCTCAGAAACCATGGTTGGGTAGAGATTTGGGTTTCAACTATAGCTCTATGACAGAATGTCTAAGAAGCATTTAATCAAGTACTTGTGAAGAATAAAATCACTAATCATGACCATCACAAAAACCTTGCATGTTTTTCACCATCCAAGCACCTGATACAAAATAGGTGCTGGGTAAATCTGGGTTGAGTGGAAAAGAAAAAAATTTTTTTAATTGCCAAGTATAAACTACCCATTTTTCTTAACTCCTTTCATAAAAGTTCCTATAAGAAGTCTTTCAGGGACATTGAGGTACTCAAATCTCAAGCATATCAAGTTTAAGATTCCCTCACTTTTAGAAGTATAAGAGAGGTAATTTAGCCTCGTTAATGGCTAGGCCAGTTCCCTCTCTGCAGTACTCCTATTAATCCTTCCTACCTTTACCTGTGTTCCAGAAATTACACTCTTTTTTGCAACATGCTTAAGATCTAGTTCCAATATTTATGTGGCAAAACAAATACCTTAACATATTTGATTCACAGTGTAATCTTCCTCCCTCTCTCTCCCAGCAACGTGCTGCAATTTAACCACTTCGTACCTTCCCAAGTCTTTAAGGAAGGGGAAAATGCACATAATAGATAATCAAAGAAAACACTGAGGGACATGCTGGTTGGGGGTGTGAGCATGAGATGTGTTATGACAGAGGGGAGGGTAATCAAGGAGCCAAGAGTGTAGAGGTGGGATGATACAACCCTGAGATTTCATACCTCTAAAACAGAAGACGGAGACTCCAGAAAAAAATTGAGGGGCTAGAGAAGGAATTCTTTTGATTGTCTGAACCCAGACTCTGTATTTGGGAGATGAACTCCTGTCTGTGTCAGTATTCTTGAAGTATAGCACCTGGATCACACTGGTGAATGATTTATAAGCCTTACCTCTAATTAAAACTCCTCTTTGTACTTGACTGGACTTTACAGAGAAAAAAGTCTCATTTCACCTGACTTTAGAATTGATTTTGACCCAGTATAATAACTTCATGAATGTCAAGACATCAAAATGTTCTATGCTGAGATAACAGCACAATTATTAGTAACACACAAAGTTACTCCACCATAGAACATGATGAAGGTAGAAAAGAATATTCTTGCATCATTTCTGGAAACAATTTACCCTTAATAAGTGAACAGATGTTACCTCAGACCCTTCTTCACTTTCCTCTAAAGTATGCTTGACAATTATTTGCATACTTTGAAACAGTAATTATATTTCTGAAATTGATTTATTGTATGTTGAAATTTACATAGTCTATGACTAAGTTTAAGCATCATTGTGAAAGCATTCTTTTAAGTCTTTCTTGAAGGCTGCCTCTCCTGCACTCTCCATTGATAGGTTTACATCACAGGATATTTAGGCTTTGGATCACGGGTGCGCTCAGGGAAAAGATAATCACTTCATACACTACCTCTCCAACTCTAACTGAATAGCCTGTGTGTGGTACCAGCTGTTGGCTTCTCCAGGCAATAGCATGTATACAGCCTATTGTTAGGTAGATAAAACAGCTACTTTTCTGGAAGTTTGAGCAAATGTCCTTCATAATTCATACTTTGTGTACTTGGCTAACTAGGGCTGATTCATGCAAAATTTTTGCTACCTGGCAGTAGAAGTATTAAGTCACAGATGCCTTCAGTTCAAATAGGAAGATTTCACATCTTAGGTGCTGGCTGAAGAGCATGTTGATGAGGCAGCTGAGACACATTTTGCCAGCCTTCATCCCTTTATTATTATGTGCCTCCAATTAGCATGCCATACACACTCTAACAATAAAGCTAAACTTTGTTCATAAATTCAAAGTGATAGCTATACATTACTGTATTTCTTCAACAAGCTCTTCTTAGTGATGGCCTAGAGTCTTAAAGTCTAGGAGTCATGTCGTTCATCATTGTAACCAATCCAAACAAAGTACCTCTTCTTAAAAGGTGGACATAAGGCCAAGAAGTACATGAAAGGAGACACTAGGTGGAGCTAAGAACTTGTGACAGGTAGCCAAGATTGTTGAGACTGGAAGAATGAGGGAAGAAAATGGATCTTTAGCAACATATGCTATTGGATCTACAATTCCTAATTTATAAATGAAATCTAGTCTCTCTTCCAGCTTCCCAATTTGAGTGGGGAGGGAGTGTTCACCAGTAGAGGGAGGCAGGGGGCTGAGTGTCTCAGAATAGAAACCAGACCTATTGCCCAAGGGAACCTTTAGATTTGAGTTTTCTGATAAAAAGCAGAATTAGGTGTCCATTGTAACCAGTGGCTAGCGTTCCTCACATTGTTAGTTTTTTTTATCCTAATTTAAGCCTCTAAGAATAAATCACCCACATTTAAGCAATGCCAGAAATGTCTGGACTTGCAGAAGTTTATTTGAAAGAAAACCAAAGCAATCTTAGAAAATGTTCTTTCCAACACTACCACCAGCTAAGACTGAATCTAAATGCTCCATTCAGTAATAAACAAATTCTGGCAGCTGGGGGTCAATGAGAGGCAAACACAGAGAGTGTGGAAGATCTGCCATGACTAGATCCTCCTTGTCAGCAGTACAGGGAAAAGCGATCTGGGAGAGAGGAGACCACAAAAATGGGTCAGACAAGCTTCTCCAACCAAGATGGCCCAGAACCTGCTTCCCTGGATCTGGGTCTCCACAGAGAGCAGCCAGGGCCTTGCCTAGACCAAAGCGAATACCTTTCTGTTGAACATTTCCATTGCACAGCTGTGTAGGAATGACTTGTTAAGACTTGAGACACTTGCATAATTCAGAACCCTTTAGGGAATAGAGATCAATTAGGACCATAAAAAATCCTTGGCACACCAGAGAAGGGCTGCTTGCTTTGTAAAACTTATGACATTTGCAGCAAAACAGAGCAATCCTCTCTCTAAAGCTCTGTCTGATGTCAATAGAGAGGAAGCTACAAAATTGGTATGCATGTGGCCCGGGAATCCACCCTTCCAGAAAATCTTCAGTATTTTAATCTCAAAAACACCTTGACTCTCTCTGAGGCCTGGGGCAAGTCACTAATCATCTCAATGCCTTAATTTATTTATCTTAAAAAGAAGAACAATTCTCAAATAACCACTCTACCATCTCAAGAAACATGGGGTCCTGCCAAGTGTTTTACAGAATGATGCTTCATAAGTGTGCATTGTTACAGTTATTTATTTAGTATGCTAAATGGATTATACATACAACACCTGGGAATGGCTCATGGTATTTATACAGAACCAGTCAAAATGGTGTAAGGTTTCAAGTAGGCACATAACCTTCCAAGATGTAGCAAGAACATTTTTGTTTCTTGTTTCTTAAAAGGACAGACAAGGTCAAGGGTAAGTGGAAAGGAAAAAAAGAAACAAAAATTATGGCTTAAAGAGTCTCAAAAGGCCTCTCTGTTTACCAACCCATATTTTGACACCTGCCAAAGAGGAATTTCTCCGATCAAAAACTTCTATTTTAACTAAAGAAGGATGACTTTTATAGTATGTAAAATCTCTGCATCCATCTTCTTCTACACGTGTTAAAGTGCATTTCAAAACATGACTACCTGGGATATTAACAGGTGTTCGTGTTAATATCTGATGGCAGATCTCCCTTACCTGAGAGCATCTCTTGGGATTGGTATTCTAAGGGAACATCTTGGGAACAGTCTGGGAATCTTTTTGTACTTCGTTATTTCAAGATCTCTTCTGATAAGGTATTTTCAGTGCTGCTAGTTATTATGCAATAAACATTGGGTATTAGTATAGGGGATGTGCTTTGACAAACTGTAAAATAAGAAACAATATGATAGATTTCTAAACACAGGTTCTATGGTTAATTTCTGTATAATAGTACTAATAACAATAATAATAGCAGAAATTTCAGAATTATTATAATACTTATAATATTATAATATCTTAGCTCTCTCTCCCTCCTTCTTCCCCCCCTCCTTTGCTCTCTCCTTTTTACTCTCCCTCTCTTCCCTTCAATTTTCATTTATACAAAAAATAACAAACTCTTCAAAACATTGGACAGATTGAAATTGTCTCTTCTTTCTCAGTCTCTGGAAATTTTGTTATAGAGAAGTGGCCAGCAATGAGCAATACATTCAATAAACAAGAAGCTTAGATAATTCTGTGAACTAGCTCATCAGTTTCTGAGCTGACAATTCTGTTTTATCTTTAACATCATTTGTTAACTGAGATCATTAGCCAAATGTCTTAGTTGAGCATTTGGTTTCTCACTATCAGCAGAGAACTAATTTCAATAATAGAAGCATATTTACTGATATTCTGGTATAACTTACTACATCTGGGATTGTTGAGTTTATCTCTGACACCCTATAAATTTCACTATTTCTCTTATGGCTTTACTTTGAGAATTCTCTTTCTCCTTCAAAGTTAGCACCTAGAGGCCAGTATTCCAAAAGTGACAGAGCTGAGCACCCTTTCCATTAAGAAAATGAGTAGCTCATAGTTGTCTAAGAGAAAAGAGAGAAACTGAACCTCCTAATTTTAATAATTATAGTAATAGATTATATTAATTGCCTAACAGAACAAGGCATTGTGCTGGTCCCAGTATCTCTGTTCCTTATATTAACCCTAAAAAGAGGTTAATTTTAATCCCAGCTTAATCACAAGAAAAACAGCCTCCATTCAGTCAAGGTCACGCAACTTGCATAGGGTCACACAACTAGGAAGCAGCAGAGTCAGTATTTCCATCCAGATCATACTCAACCCATCCTCATCCTGTTTCTCTGTGCTGCCTCTCATGATGTCTTCTTTTATCACAAAAGGAGAGAAGAGAAAAAGACTCAATGTCCTGTGACAATGCCTCTGACTCATAAAGTGAGAGAATTCCAGTGGCTCTGTTCCTAAACACTGCTGACTGGCTTTGTTTCTTCTTTAATAATGTGATTTTTATTTCTTTTTCTTTTTTGTGTTTCTTTTCCTAAAAGAATGTTGTTGTTTTAGGGCCAAAAAAGTAAGGATTTTGTAATTAGAAAAGAAAAAGAAGAAGTAAAAACTATCCTTTCTCCCTGGAGTATTTTTTTTTTCTTAATTTTGAAAGATTTTCATCATGAACTCCCCATGTGATCACAGGATGCTTGGCAACAGTCTGGTAAGGAGAATGGTAGTCCAGCATATCATTTTTAAGGCAGTAGAAACTCCCATGATTGTATAAGAAACAGATTAGAACAAAGGCATTTATACATATTAAATAAGCTTGAGTCTGGCTCCCAGATTATTCTCTTTGGAGTTACTCTTACAATAATCCATGGCCAGATGGTGAAAGTCAAGACAATTTAATTTTTTCTCCTATTCATATAAATCACTGCGACAAATGTCTATGTTGGCTACATGTACTCTAACCAGCTTGCAGTTAGAGATAAGTATACCTTAAGCTCTTCCTTTGCGGTCCATCAAAGAGGAAATAGTCGTAGTTCTTTCCCTGTGGTGACATTCTACCAGACATGTTTTGCTTTTGTACTTGATTTTCCTTCTCTGAATCTAGTGTTTCTCACTAAATTCATTGGATTGATTTGTACTCCTCTTTCAAGATTCAAGTCAAGTATTTTCTCCTCTGTGCAGATATGCCACAGCCAGCCTGCCCAGCTGTCCTGTGCACCTCCATACTTCCTAGTATTCTGTACACAGTCTTGTTGTGATCGTTTGCACTCTGCAATTACATTGTCATGGTTCATGTATCTTTCTCTGTTGATGCATATAGTTCATTGCAGAAGGATTCATATCTTGCTTATCTCTGTATCTTCAATGGTTGGAACATGATAGAACTTAGCAAATTTAAAAGGGAAGAAAGAAAAAATAGGGATGGAGAATAAAGTGAATGACCAGACTCTAAATATACTTTTCCCTATCTTATAGATTATCCTAAGAAGACACAATTTAATCTAAATCATATTAGATTATATGATTTAGATGATATAATCAGAGTATTTCTAGACATGATAGAAACTGCTTCCTATTCTGCAAAGTTCCTTGACCAAAATGAATATCCTAGAAAGAATGACATTTCTGAATTTAGAATTCTGTGATTCGCTAGGGCTTTAGGAAATGACCAAGAACTAATCCTTGGCTTCCTTATGGTGTTCTGAAGGGACCACGAACTGTATCTCCCTATCGCCCCTTCTTCCCATCCTACAACATATACAACATAGTCTCTCTCTCTCTCTCTCTCTCTCTCTCTCTCTCTCTCTCTCTCTTACTTACTAGGCTTTGAATCAATACTGAAACCAATGATGAGACATAAACTCTTATGGACATGCTAATATTAAATATTGGACTCCTATATACCAAATTACACAAAGAAAAATTGTTTACTAGTGGTGCCATTGTTCCAGGACTGCCAATACCCTGCTCAAAAATATTCAATGACATAAATATAGAACAAACACCTTAACTTGATAGCCAAGTCCCTCAACTTGTCTCACTTAACTATCATTCCATCTGCATTCCCTTCAATTTTATAACAGGAATTTGACCTAAGCCAGATGGACTATTATTTTCCCAAATTTTCCTTTTTTCCCTTTACTAAAAATGTTCCCCCCTCTTTTTCACCTGTCAAGATAATCATAATTTCATGGTCTTATTAAAGCCTACCTACATATTGCAAGCTATGTTGATCCTTTCTTGTTCTCAAGTGACAGCTGCTGCAAATGTCAGTAACATGTTGCCTATTCACAGAGATGTCCAATAGAAGTTTCCTCAAGGATGAAAATCTATATCTGAACTGTCTAATATAGTAACCACTTGAAATGTGGCAAATGCAACAGAGGTACTGAATTATTTTACCTTAATCTCTTTCAATTGAAAGTTAAATAGCCACAAGTGGCTAATGGCTACTGTATCAGAAAACACAGAATATTTAATTTTCCATGAGCTGTGACTTATTGCTTGGTGAAAATAAAAATACTGAAAAAACTAAATAAGATGTGCTTTTTTTGTTCCCCCAATGATTATTTATGGCCATAGTGTTTATTAAATGTTGTATTCTATGCATTGCTTGATTGCTGGATATGCCTCTGTATATTATAATGAAGAATTCCCCTTTCCTCTACATGCACATATTATACAAATGATATTTACCTTATTTTTCTTAATTTTAATGGTTTAAAATCCCTCAGAATTTCACCATAATATTATTTGGGCCCATTATACAAACTGAATCAGATGTGGAATTATTTGAACTAAACCCTTGAATGAGAAAGTCCCATTTTATCCCTTTTCCCTTTGGGGTAAAAGCAACATTTTAAACATTTTAATACTTAGTATTATATACAATTGTTTCAATCATTAAAATGACCATTTCAGTAGAGAAAGATGCAAGTTCAGCTAACAGATTTTTGTTTTTCTTTACCCTAAGACCTCACGATTTTCTGAAGGAAGGTTGTTCTTTATTGTAGATCTGTTTTTTTCAGAGCATTTTTTGTGTCTGTTCCTGTGCTCTGCCTTGAACAACCTGAGACACTGTAAAGAAGGCTAACCCTCCCCCAGCAGGTCAGGGGAGGTAGTATGTCTTTGGAATTTGACAATGATGTGCCCCTGACACTTGCTGGCTTATCATCCCTTCAGTTTAGGAATCGTCATGCCAACAGATTAACCATGCAATAAAATCCTGTACCTGGCAAGCCAAGAGCAAAGTGATCAGTCTGGCGCGGATTATAATAAGCCTGTATTATATATGTTGTATATAATATATATTATGCATTAATAGCCTGTAATTTGTATGTGACTTTACTATAAACAAATTCAGTAAAGAAGCAAGATAGAAAGTTAACATATGAAAATCTTTTATTATTATAACTTTTCTATAGAACAATAACATATTTGCATGTCCATATTTATTGTGACACCATTCACAATAGCGAAGATGAGGAATCAGCCTAAGTAGCCATCAACAGATGAATGATAAAGAAAATATGATATACATACAGATACACACACACACACACACACACACAATGGAGTATTTTTTAGCCATAGAGTAATATTCTGTTATTTCAGCAAAATGACTGGTAATAACAAATTAACTATTTGTTAAGCAAAGTGATCAGTCTGGCTGTAGATTTTAATAACCCTGTGGAAAATAAACCCAAATCATCCTAATAGCAACAGTTTATAACAATTTTTAATGATTTCAGAGATTGCTTTGCTCTGACTCACCAAAGAGCAGGACCCAGGCAAAAGAACCACTTGAGAATCCAGACAATCAGCTGTATCTTTTCCATTCAGAGCTCAGTTTATTTGGAGTGACTGGAAAAACCTTCAATGAAAACTTTTCTAAAATAATAAAATAAAAATGTATCCTACTATCATGAGCCAGATGACATCAAGAAGTAATTATGGGTGTGTATTTTCCCCTGTCTTATAAAATGTTTACAAATTGTAGCATAAGCAAGCTTTAGAGTCAATGGTAAAGATAGCAATGACATTTAACTTATAAATTTTTTATATTTAGCTATAAAAGAATTACCATGTGTTTAAATCACATTTGAATACATATAAATAAAATTCTCATCTGCAGACATGACCCACTGGCTTAAAAAAGAATCCATGACTCCTTTTCCTCAGAGAAAGTACTCTGGAAATGTTTGGTGTCTTGTATTTATGAAATTGAATTCATCATCACCATATCAGCAAAAGAGTGTTAGTAAAGTTCTTTTAACATGAGAACTTTTAAACATGAAGATGATCTATAAATAGTGAAGACAATAATTAACAGTCTATGACATGTATTTTGTATACATTCCTTCATTTGATTTAGGAAGAGAAGGATTGTATCTATATTTTATTCATGTGGCAGAGGAGGCTTAGAGACATAAAGTAAATTACCTACCATCTTTATGGGAGTGAATGTTGGAGGTAGAAAATGAAGCTAGATCATCCCATTCTTAAAGTTCCTTCTTTGTATTAACCCAAGTTGAGCCTTAGCAGTATCTCATCCAGAAATGGTTCAAAGTATCCTGATAGCATAAAAAAGAACCTGCATCAAAATAAAGCAGGATGACCTACAAAGGTTACTTAGAGAACCAGATTCCATGATTGAGAAGGTGCTTTTCATGAAGAAGAGATTATAGAATTGTGAGTTCATAGTCATCCTAGGCTACATAGTGAGACCCTATCTTAAAAAAGAAAAATTAAAAGGGGCAGGAGAGATAGCTGAATAAATTGCTTTAGGTAGTATGGACATTTTAACAATATTAATTCTTCTAATCCATAAACATCCAGTCTTCCCATCTTTTGACATCTTCTTTAATTTCTTTCATCAGTGTTTTATAATTTTCATTGTCTACAATGTCTACTTCCTTAGTTATGTTTATTCCTAGGGTGAGGTGGTGGGGGTGAGGGGGTGAATGGAATGCTTTCATGATTTCTTCTCAGCAAATTTATTATTGTACTATAAAAAAGCTATAGAAATAAAAGATTTTCATATGTTAACTTTCTATCTTGCTTCTTTACTGAGTTTGGTTTTTGGTTCTAATAGTACTATGGTAAAGTCACATACAAAAGAGATACCTGAATGTCCATTTTTATTGTGACACCATTCCCAAAAGCCAAGATGAGGAATCAGCCTAAGTAGCCATCAACAGATGCATGGATAAAGAAAATATGATACACACACACACACACACACACACACACACACAATGGAGTATTTTTTAGCCATAGAGTAATATTCTGTCATTTTCAGCAAAATGACTTGGACTAAAGAATTAACTATTTGTTAAACAAAGTAAGCCAAACAGAGAAAGACAAGTACCACATGTTCTCTCTAATATATGGAAACTGAAACTAACTAAATAAAGAAGTCAATCTGAAAAAATAGTAATTATTTGGGACTGGGAGAGGTTCCAGGGGTGGGGAAATTAGGGTGGAATGTATGGAAATACTATACTGAATCTTACTAATCTGTATCAATGTGCAATTAATATGTATTCATTTAAAAAACAGAAAATTGAGTGATTATAATTTTAAAAGAATAGAACCCAATCTCACCTCAATAATTTAGCAATTAACATGCATTGAAGGTTTAGTCTGCAGGAATAGTTTTGAAGGTTTTCTTTTGTCCAATTTATGATTTTAAATGACATCAACTCCATTGTAAGCCTATCTGTAAGTTCTTTCAATTATATTTTTAAATCCTTTTATTTAATGCCCAAAGACATGCCACTCCTGAGGAAAACAATAAAATACTTTAAAGTATCTATGAGAAGTCACTGTAGTGTCAGGAGTAAAAAGCACTGAATTTTCCCTAAGAAGTCCTAGGATCAAGTCTCACTTTTGCCACTTAACACTGAAGCCTGGGTAAGATAGAGAATCTCACCAAGTCTTTATTTCCTCTGCTCTAAAACAAGTCTACTTCTCAGGATTGTCAGAAAAGTGAAATAAGATAATATATGAGAAAGTGCTTGGTACTCAGAAGGTGATCAGTAAAAATTATTTAATAATAATGACAAGCATGTTTTGAATGCTTGCTTAGTAAGAACTACAAGTCTTGCTGTCTACATATTGCAATGAGAGTACCAAGGATTTCTCTGCCATACACCTCATTTAGTGGACTCTGGAGTCCTATTCTTGGGGGGTCCTGCTATGAGGGGTAGTGTAAGCTCTTTATAGGATGCTGTATGTTTCTGGTCTTTGGGGGTTTTTTGTTTTGTTTTGTTTGGCTTGGGAATCATTTGGGGAGTTTTTTGTTTTGTTTTTTTATTTGTTTCTCCTTGTTTTCTTGCTTGCACTAAAAGAAATACTTCAGTCTTCCTATCAGTTCCCCAGTGGAAGAAAGTTTTATGGTTTCCCAGTTCCTTTCCAGGTCGACACCTCTCTCCTTTCACCATGTCAATGCACATTATGTATGTGCATATACACGTGATAATGTATATTATGTATGTATGTGTACATTCACATATATATGAGATATACGTGCATGTGTGTTTGTGTGTGTGTTGTATATTGTGTAGCTATGACATTATCAGAAAAAAGATGGCTTCATGTGTATCAGCTAAGATCTGAGCTCTTCCCAAGAGCTTCTGGAGTTTAACGCTGCTCTCTACAGCACTCCCATTGAAGAGCTCAGCACCCCAGATGTGTCCTGGCCTCTGCATGCAAATATATCAATATACCTTTTCAAACTGCATATATACTCCCTACAACCATTGGTGTCAGCATGTCCAAATCCTATCTTGAATTTCTAACATTTCTATCCATGTGCTTGATTACCAAGAAATCTTTCAATCCAGCCATTTAAAAAAATTGTCTTTAAAATGGCCATTGTCAGAATAAGGAAAATGGTAGTGGAAGACATTTTAGTTCATAAAGACAATGGAAAAGGGACCATAAGAATTTTTTTTCCTTTGCATTCACTTTTATTTTTTTCATTTATTCATATGTGCATACAATGTTTGGATCATTTCTCCCCTCACCCCACCTTTCCCCCCACCACCCTCTCCCTCTCCCTCCCTACCCTCTTGCTTCCAGGCAGAAACTGTTCTGCCCTTATATCTAATTTTGTTGAAGAGAGAGTATAAACAATAATAAGAAGAACAAAGGGTTTTTGCTAGTTGAGATAAGGAGAGCTATACAGGGAGATTCCTAGCATTGCTTCAATGTGTTCCTGATCCCCTTCTCCTCTGGGCTCTGTCGGTTTAAAGTTTCTGCATTAGTTCATTTGCATTGAGGATATCAAACGTTATCATGTTTTTTTGGGTTTCTTACCTATACCTCGCTTGTGTGCCCTTGCCTTATCATGTGACCAAAGTCCAATCTCCTTGCTGTATTTGCCCTAGATCTAAAGTCCACATATAAGGAAGAACGTATGATTTTTGGTCTTCTGAGCCTGGCTAACCTTGCTCAGGATGATGTTCTCCAGTTCCATCCATTTACTTGCGAATGACAAGATTTCATTCTTCTTCATGGTTGAGTAGAATTCCATTGTGTATAAATACCACATTTTCTTAATCCATTCGTCAGTAGTGGGGCATCTTGGCCATTCCCATAACTTGGCTATTGTGAATAGCACTGCAATAAACATGGGTGTGCAAGGTGCCTCTGAAGTAGCCTGTGTCACATTCTTTTGGGTATATCCCCAAGAGTGGGATTGCTGGATCATATGGTAGATCAATGTTTAGATTTTTAAGATGCCTCCAAATTATTTTCCAGAGTGACTTTACTAGTTTGCATTCCCACCAACAGTGTAAGAGGGCTCCTTTTTCCCCGAATCCTCCCCAACACCTGTTGTTGGTGGTGTTGCTAATGATGGCTATTCTAACAGGGGTGAGGTGGAATCTTAGTGTGGTTTTGATTTGCATTTCCTTTATGACTACAGATGGTGAGCACTTTTTCATGTGTTTTTTGTCCATTTGAATTTCTTCTTTTGAGAAACTTCTGTTTAGTTCACTTGCCCATTTCTTTATTGGTTCATTAATTTTGGGAGAGCTTAGTTTTTTGAGTTCCCTGTATATTCTGGTTATCAGTCCTTTGTCTGATGTAAACCTGGCAAATGTTTTCTCCCACTCTGTGGGTGGTCTCTTCAGTTTAGAGACAACTTCTTTTGTTGTGCAGAAGCTTTTTAGTTTTACGAAGTCCCATTTATCTATACTTTCTCTTAGTTGCTGAGCCACTGGAGGTCTATTGAGGAAGTCCTTGCCTATACCTATTACTTCCAGAGTATTCCCTGCTCTTTCCTGTACCAACTTTAGAGTTTGGTGTCTGATATTAAGGTCCTTGATCCATTTTGAGTTGATATTAATACAGAGTGATAAACATGGATCTAGTTTCAGTTTTTTGCAGACGGATAATCATTTTTCCCAGAAACATTTGTTGAAGAGTCTGTCTTTCCTCCATCTTATATTGTTAGCGCCTTTGTCAAAAATAAGTTGGGTACAGTTGTGTGGATTCATATCTGGGTCCACTATTCTGTTCCACTAGTCTTCATGTCTGTTTTGTGCCAGTACCATGCTGTTTTTATTGCTATGGCTTTGTAATATAGTTTGAAGTCGGGTATTGTGATAACTCCAGCATTATTCTTTTTGCTGAGTATTGCCTTGGCTATTCACAGTCTCTTGTGTTTCCAAATGAATTTTAGGGTATATTTTTCAATCTCTGTAATGAATGTCATTGGGATTTTGATGGGAATTGCATTAAACCTGTAGATTGCTTATGGTAGTATAGACATTTTTACTATATTGATTCTACCAATCCATGAGCATGGGAGATCTTCCACCTTCTGTAGTCTTCCTCAGTCTCTTTCTTCAGGGGTTTATAGTTCTCCTTGTAGAGGTCATTCACATCCTTTCTTAAATTTACTTATAGGTATTTGATTTTTTTGAGGCTATTGTGAATGGAATTGTTTCCATATATTCCTTCTCAGTTTGTTCGCTGTTGGTGTATAGAAAAGGTAATGATTTTTGTAAGTTGATTTTGTATCCTGCCACCTTACTGTAGCTGTTTATGGTGGCTAAGAGTTTTTGGGTAGAGTTTTTTGGGTCTTTAAGATATGGGATCATATCATCTGCAAATAGGGATATTTTAACAGTTTCTTTACCTATTTGTATTCCTTTTATTTCTTCTTCTTGCCTAATTGCTCTGGCTAGGAATTCCAGTACTATGTTGAATAGGAGTGGGGATGTAGGCATCCTTGTCTAGTTCCTGTTTTTAGGGGAAATGGTTTCAGTTTTTCACCATTGACTATGATGTTTGCTGTAGGTTTGTCATAAATAGCTTTTATAATGTTGAGGTACTTTCCTTCTATTCCTAGTTTTCTTAGAGCTTTTAGCATGAAATGGTGTTGGATCTTGTCAAAGGCTTTTTCTGCATCTATTGAGATGATCAAGTGGTTTTTGTCTTTGCTTCTATTAATGTGCTGTATTACATTTACAGATTTATGTATGTTGAACCACCCCTGCATTCCTGATATGAAGCCGGACCATAAAAGTTTTAAAAAGACTTTGCTCCAAAAGTTAAATTATCCCAGGTTTGTTTGGTTAGGATGCCTCTTTCAACCTCACTATGCCTTTAACAAATAGCTGTTGGGGACATACCATGTGCAGAGCCCAATGCAGATACCATCAAAACTTCTTGCAAAACTCATGGCTTGCATCTGAAATGCATAAAACCCAGTAAAAAGCTACTTGGGGCATAAATGTACTAGGAATGTAAGAACACTTCTCTTCTTTTTTCTTCAAAGGGAAGGCCACTTTTTATGCTCTTTTCATGCTAGTCGAAATGTTCTGAACCTTCCCTGGAGCTACTGTCCTCTCACAAAATGCCTATTCCCACCCAGCAAAAGGCTTTCACCAAAGGCCTGTCAAGGGTAATAAATCCCAGCTTCATCCCACTCCTTAGGTGCCAAAAAGCTAATATGTCAACAATTTAATCAATGTCTTTTCAGACATTCAACACACATATGTAAAAGTGCACAAAGCAGTGAACTATCTTTTATCTAGTATTCTTTCAGCTGAAATTATGAGATGTTCAATTTGTTGCCAAGAAGGTACAATGAGTACTGCTGTCCCAAGGATGATCCTGAAACACTGAGAGATCCTGAAGTCCTGAGACAGAGACAGGTATTTAGCATTCAGTAAATGTTTGTTGGATGAATATTGAATCACTGGAGAACAATTAAATTATTGTAAGCTGAGTTTTAGAAGTAAAATATTTTTAATGTAACATTTCATTTACCTAGAATTCTAATTTCTGAAAATTTGAACTCCAGAGTACACCACTGAGGAAAAAAAGTAAGTCAAAAGTGCTCAGAGAATACATGATAGTGATCTTTAAGGTTCATAAGGAACGTGAAGTCCTCCCTTCAAGCCTGTTTGCTGTAACTTCACAAATAATTATAACAAACATTGTTCTCCAAGTTCTAAGAAGATAGCAGACTTGATGTGAGTAAGTACAAAAGGGAAAGGAGCTGAAAAGACAGCAGGGAGAATAGAGGTAAGGAGACCTTGCAATAAAAGAAGAGAAAAAGAAGCCTTAGGTAAGAATTTTTAAAACATAATGGCATCCACAGTGGAGACAAATAGTCATACAGCCTTAGGGAGTGCTTACAAAAACCACTGAATCACAGCTGATATGAATTGGGTGACATATTGAGTATCATCTTTTAAGCATTAAAGAAATTGTGTATTTTAAATGCATCAAAGCAAGTATCTTTTGGCCCTTAAAGATGTAACATGTCAGCTATTGGAAAATTTTTAATTAGCCAAAATGTCTCATTCCCTAAAGAATCTGGAAAGTTGAGGCTCTTTAATGACGTCAAGCACACATATGCATAATAATTATATGAAATAGAATTCCTATTAAGCTTGAAAAACCTTCATCTCCCTAACATGTAGTATAACAGATTATTAACTTCTTGGTTAACAGCTTCCAATAAAAGCATGATCAAAGTCATTACCTGGAATCCAAAACCTTTAGTTCATGCTTTCTTTTCATCTAAAGCAGCTGAGACCAGGGAAATTACCTCACTGCTCAGTGACTCAATTTATCTATTTGTATAATGAGAAAAACAAAAGCTGGCCTCACAAGGGTCTTGTGGACTTTGTTCCTATTTCAAAACTTGGAAATGCTTAAACCCCAATAATAGCCTGTTTTGGGGTTATTACTTTTTAAGCAAACACCCCTCAAGGAAAAGATGCAAAGGAAGTCAGTCGTTCTTTCCCTGCTATTCTTTCTTTACAATCTTTCTTTTCCAAAAAACACAACAAAGAAACAAAGAGCCAAACACACTGACTCACGTCTTTTTCTAATAGTGTTGTGGTCAATTTGCTTCTGCATAAAAAAGTAGTAGTGAAGCTTTGAACTCTGGGTTTTGGAAGGCTAAGAGTGGAAAAATGTCTTTAGCAAAAAGAACAGCACATTCCAAATCTGTCCAAATCAGTCCACTGTTAAGCATTTGAGAGAAAAGTCCATGTGGGCATGCCATCCCTACTAAAGTCCTTCTCTGTTAGAAATGACGGAGCTTTGCCTTTCAATGAAATCTTGAGTTGGTTTCTCTGTATTTTTTTTTTTCCAGACCTTACTCAATTCAAGCTTTAAGATGGTTTCTCAGCTTGAACTTGCTTTTAGGACAAGAAGGAAAATGGCATAGCTTTGTGCCTAAAAAAACACTGGCTCTGTCCTTCTTTGAGAGGCACTCAGAGTCTTTCTTTGAGAGGCACTCAGAGTCTTCACTAGGAGACTGCTGATCCTAAAATTGGCTATCACATTACAAAGTTAATCATATATCATATCTTTGATTTCCTTAGATGTTGCTTTTGTGAAGTCTGTCATAATCTAAAATAGTGTACATTAACTTACTTGATAGATAACCTTGACTTTTTAGTGTTTTATAGTTATTCCTTGTTTTTGTTTTAATTTTTAAAGACACTGACAGTCTGAAAAATAGTAGTGTTTGTACATTTCTGAATGTCTAGTGTCATTCTTTGACTAAGGTTGTGCAGCTGGCTTGTCCTACATATTACTGACTTGAGAAATTTATGTCAACACTAAAATCTCATACCAAAATTCTTTATTTTTTTATTATTCATATGTGCATACAATGTTTGGGTCATTTCTCCCCCCTGCCCCCACCCCCTCCCTTACCACCCACTCCGCCCCCTCCCTCTCCACCCCACCCCCTCGATACCCAGCAGAAACTATTTTGCCCTTATCTCTAATTTTGTTGAAGAGAGAGTATAAGCAATAATAGGAAG
Organism: Castor canadensis; assembly: GCF_047511655.1. NCBI lineage: Eukaryota > Metazoa > Chordata > Mammalia > Rodentia > Castoridae > Castor > Castor canadensis. Next base: position 48,828,327 of record NC_133390.1, read on the forward strand.
GAACAAGCGTTTTTGCTAGTTGAGATAAGGATACCTATACAGGGCATTGATTCGCCTTAATTTCCTGTGCATGTGTGTTACCTTCTAGGTTAATTCTTTTTGATCTCACCTTTTCTCTAGTTCCTGGTCCCCTTTTCCTATTGGCCTCAGTTGCTTTTAAGGTATCTGCTTTAGTTTCTCTGCATTTAGGGCAACAAATGCTAGCTAATTTTTTAGGTGTCTTACCTATCCTCATATCTCCCTTGTGTGCTCTCACTTTTATCTTGTGATCAAAGTTCAACCAGCTTGTTGTGTTTGCCCTTGATCTAATGTCCGCATATGAGGGCAAACATACAATTTTTGGTCTTTTGAGCCAGGCTAACCTCACTCAGAATGATGTTCTCCAATTCCATCCATTTACCAGAGAATGATAACATTCCGTTCTTCTTCATGGCTGCATAAAATTCCATTGTGTATAGATACCACATTTTCTTGATCCATTCGTCAGTTGTGGGGCATCTTGGCTGTTTCTATAACTTGGCTATTATGAATAGTGCTGCAATAAACATGGGTGTGCAGGTGCCTCTGGAGTAACCTGTGTCACAGTCTTTTGGGTATATCCCCAAGAGTGTCATACCAAAATTCTTTAAGGTACCTTCACGCTTTTCTCCATAGGAGGAACACCTTCAGTGTACTATTACCAAAACACATCTTATCTGTAGATCATTCTGTAATTTCCTTCTTATCTCCTGGTACTTCTTATCCTAAGTTTGTTTCCTTCCTCATTCTCTGAGCTCTCTCCCCCTTTACACACACCTTCTGAGATGTTACTCTGAATTATTTGTATCATTCATCAGTTACGACTTACCTTCTCAGACCAGATTGTGACTCACCCTTGTTTCAGATCTTTCACAGATATTTCATAGTACTCAATTAGAATACAAACTCCACCTCAGAAATTAGGAGGCTCTTCATTCATCAGTGCCTGCCCATCATTCAGCCCCATTCTTTGCCAAATCACCTACTGTCACCAATTTTACTCTACATTATGACTACAGTTCTTTTTGAAAATGCTATAGATCTTATCTTTAGGGGCTTTCATTCACACTGTTCTTTCTGCCTAGAACACTGCCTTCTAATCACTTCCAAACTCCCTAAGCCTTCTCATCCGCCTTCCTTGACCCTGTGAACTATATTAGGTGGCCCTGCTATATACTCTCACACTGCCACCATCCCCTCGGTGGCATCTAACACTCTCAGTGTTTCTGTTTAACTGACCATCACCCCTGCTGACCTCTGTACCTCATTATGGCTTAAACTGAGTCTGCCTTACCAAGCAGTGTGTCCCCAGCACAAATCCTAAAGCCAAGTGTAGGGAAGATATGTGTTTAGCTCTCAGTATAGCCAAATGAGAAAATAAATGAGGGATATGCAACTAACCTCAGAGAAGCACAGATATAAGAGAAAAGCAGAAGATTCAGAGGGCAATAGGGATTTAGAGAAGGTGAGTAGTCAAAAGATTAATCAAAGAAGTCAGAAATCAAGAAGTCTTCAGCAATAGTACATGTAAGAGGAAAGGTTGAAGAAGAGCCCTTAGCAATAAAGTAAGCAAAACTGATCACAACTCAGCCAGTCTCTCTCATATTCTGGGCAACTTCCCAGAGTATTTTAAGGTGTGGCCCAAGGACTTACCTGCATGATGATTCCACATCCCCAACTAGCCCTACTGAATTTCCATCTCATGGTTTGAGGGCCAGAAATATGTATTTTTAAGCCAACATTCTAGGTGATTCTAAGTACCTTAAGGTCCTAAGGCCAGAAGTGGGAACAGTAACAATAGCTGGTTATAATGGTTAGGAAAATGAAGGGAAGAAGCAAACACCTTTCTCTGACAGTGATTAGCTGAGCACCATGAACCCTTAGGTGCTCCATGTGGAGTGTATGCCTCCTGGATTAGGCTACCTTTCTCTGCTTCATCTGTGATGAGCAAATGCACAGCTGACTCATGGTTGGCCCTTAGACATTCCAATAAGGGTCATGTGTATGCAGAGGCTGAGAAGGTTCATGGAACGTTAGTCACAGCCCCCACCTAATTTCTCACTGCTGTCTCCCTTTTCCTGTTTGGGGCATGACCTAGTATAATCCATCTGTGCATTCTGTCTGGACAGATGAACATTTAATGAGCATTCAGTAAAACAATAATCCATTGTCCAGGATCCAGACAAAGTGCTAATAATAATAACCATTAATTCATTTTAAGTGATTACTCCTTTGAGGAAAACAAAAACATCCCATTTAGCCCCACTGAGACTGCAGTTTTAAAACCCTTTCCAATTTTACATTATTATCAAAGAAAAATAATTAGATATGGCCAACTAACAAACACATCTAGAAAATTCTATGTGAGGAAAAATGGTTCACTTCAAACCAACATTTCCTGTTTTGATCTTGTGTTCCAAGTTGTCTCATTTTTTCCTTTTGTTTTACATATATTTTTGTCATTTATGGTCATGCCCATAATCTGTCATGCTCACAATGAGTCCAGAATAAACACTCAATTTCTGTTGTTCTTCCATTATTTATAGCTTAAGGTTATTCTTCACCTTTATCTCAAGACTCTATTCTATCACTGGCCATTTGACAATAGTGCACTGCACCTTAAGTTCCTGATAAACCAGAATGTATGTGATGTGGGCAAGAAAAACAATATATCTTGCCTTTCCCAAAGTAGTCCAAATCGAATGTTTTAAATGTAATTGAAAACATATTTTTACAAGCAAATAGAGCCAATAAACTAGAAAAACCATATGGAAGCACCAAGCCCTACTTCTCCAGTTTTTAATAAACTACAATAGAGGACCTAAGGAACAGTAAGACATTACATTCTGACTAGGAATCATGCAGAACAAATAAGTATGGTGTGTCACAAGTTCTCTCTAAAGAAAGTTCCGGCAGGAGAAGAGGAAATACATATGGGCTTTGTGGCTTTGTATTACCTCACTAGTGTCAGCGTGGGGACCTCATATCCTTTCCACAGGTGGCATGGTGGAAAGAGAACATCATCACTATTTTCCCCTTCTGGTCTCAAGATCTAAAAGCATGATTATTTTCCTATTATTGTTATTTTAAAATATAGCCATAAAGAAACTATCTTCCTGGGTCAGGTCCTTCTCCATATTGCATTGATATAATTCCTGCTGAATTAATGAGACATCATCTCCCATTGTCCCTGTGTCATCATCCATGTGGTCAGCTTTGTGTTTCCAGTCCCTGAAACTGGAAGTGTGAGGTGGCACAGTGGTGTTTACAATGAGAAGAATAATTCTGGGCCATGAGATTGGATCCCTGGCATACACTGACTCATTCTGGCCTGCTGACTTCTCCTATACTTCTTCTAGCTACAAATTGGACAGATTTATTTACTCAGTTTATAAATGGCACCATTCATTAAAGTAAATCTCTTGAGGTAATATAACTAATCATAGAGCTTTTAATAAAAATAAAGTAAGAGCTTTTTACACTAGGGCTAAGGGAAGATCCAACTTCTGAATTATGAGTTTTTATCTAACGTGCCTGTTAAGTTCTAGGGAACATAATTTGGCTCAAGTTTTGCTTAATAGTCCACCATGATGTAACAAGCTCTTACTGTGTAGAACAGAGTGGCTGTGTATAAAAATATCCCTTTTAGTGTCCATGTTGGTTTTCAAAATAGATCTCCTTTATATGCTGGCAAAGAAATGGAGATGGAGAATGGTAATAAACTATTGGTTAAGAGTCTACATTGGCACAACTTTTGTAGGTTTAACTAGTAATTTCTCCCTAAGATGAGATTACTCACGTGCAGATAGATGTATGTGTTACATGTATGTCTTAGGATAAGAATAATGGTGTTCACCAAATGGTATAATCAACAGAGTGAAAGGCAGCCTACAAAATGAGAGAAAATATTCATAAATCATAGATCTTTTAATGGATTAATATTCAGAATATATAAAGAACTCTTACAACTCAACAACCACAACAACAACACAAAAAACTGATTGCAGGGGGTACTTGTGGGAGAAGGAATGGTTAATGGAAGAAACGAAGGTGAGGGAATGTGGTTGATGGGTTTCATATACATTTATTAAACAGAACCATGAAACCTCTTGCTATTGCTTTAAGTGGAGTAAGAAGGGGAAGATGAGAGGGGCAATCTAACCAATGCACAATGTAAGGCTATTGTGAATTGTCACAATGAATCCCCCCTGTAAAATAAACAAATTCTAATAAAAATGAAAGAAAGAATAAATGGTGACAGCCCCCCCAAAAAAATTGATTGCAAAACAAAGAACTTAAGACATACTTCTAAAGAAGATGCAGATGTACATGAAAAGCTGCTTACCACCACTAATTGCTAGAGAAATTCAAATCAAAACGACAATGAAACTCCACCTCATAGGAAAGAGAAGGGGGTGGGGAAAGAAGGATGTTAGCAAAAATGTGGAAAACCTGGAACACTATATGCTATTAGTGGGAATGTAAAATGGTAAAGATGCTATGGAGAATCATATGGTAGTTCCTTTAAAATTAAATATAGAATTATAATATGATCCAGCAATTTTACTTTTGGGTATAAATCCAAATGAATTGAAAGCTAGATCTCAAAGAGGTTTGTGAGCCCATGTTTATAGCAGCAGCATTCACAATAGCTAAAAGATAAAGCAACCCAGATGTTCATCAGTGTCTGAATGGGTAAACAAAATGTGACATATACATAAATTATTATTTAGCTACAACATGGATAAACCTTAAGAACATTATGCTAGTGAAGTAAACAATCAAAAAAAGACAAATTCTGTATGATTGAACTTATATGAGATATATACCATAGTCAAATTCATAGGGACAGAAAGTGGTTGCCAGGGCCTGAGAGAGGGGGAATAGGGAGTTATTGCTTAATGGATGTAGATATTCAGTTTTGTAAGTTGAAAAGAGTTCTGGAGATTAATTGTGCAATTATGTGAATATATTTATAAAAAATAAGTTTTTGTCTTTATAAATTTTGTTTGCTCAGCAATATATATTTTTCATTGATTTTTTGCATTTAATAGAATTTATGTTTTAGAGAAGTCTTCAGTTCACAGCAAAATTATGAAGAAGGGTCAGAGATTTCCAATACACTCTTAGATCGCATACATACACAGCCTCCTCCAGCATCAATATCTCCCACTAGAGTGGTAGGTTTGCTACAATTGATAAACCTACATTAACACATCATTAACCATTATTACCCAGTGTCCATAGTTTACTGTTCACTGTAAACTATATCCATAGTTTAGGGTTCACTGTTAGAAGACTTTATGCTTTATATATACACATATACAACAACTTTTCAATAGAATTTTATTAATTACAGTAATGTATAGGGAAAATCTTCAAGTCTTTCAAATGGGAAATAACCATTGTATAGAATTCTTTGCAACCATTGAAAAGATGCTGTACATATGGATGTATTAATTTAAAAGGATGTACTATGTTTTGACTTGCAAAGCAATTTCCAAAAAAAGAAAACAGGCTTCTTATGACTCTATTAGTTTGCTAAGGCTGACATAACAAAAAACCACAAACTGGGTGAGTTAGGGGAAAAAAAAGTTCTAGACTCCAGAAGTCCAAGATCAAGGCATGAGAAGGGTTAGTTTCTTTGGAAACCATGAGGAAATATCTGTTCCATGCCTCTATACTAGCTTCTGATGATTTTCTGGCAATCTTTAGCATTCCTTGGCTTGTAGATAATCTATCACCTCAATCTCTGTCTTCACCATCACATGGCATTTTCCCTCTGTGCATGTTTGTATCTGTCCCCAAATTTCATCATTTTATAAGGACACATTGGATTATGGACCTACACTACTCCAATATAACCTCTTTTTAACTAATTACATCTGCAAAACCTTATTTCCAAATAGAGTCACATGCTAAGTTATTGGTGGTTAGGAATTCAAATTAATTTGGGAAGACACAGTTCAACCCATAACAATGATCTCATTCTTTATTATTGCAAAAGCTAAATACATGTACATAGGTGCATATAAGTAGGTGTGTACATGTATGAATATATAAAGGTCTGAATTTCTAAAGGATTGAATTTCCCAGGGAAATGGCAGGGAGCAAGGAAGGTAGGTGAGCAGTACTCAGTACTTTTGATCACTACATTTTTGAATGGTAGAAAAATGTCCAATAAGCATATATAATCATTATAAATTAAGGCAAGTAATTTTAAATCATTTAATTCACCTTATAAGTATCCATGAAAGTAGATATAGGGCTGTCTTGGAAAGATCACAATGAAGTGTCTTAAAATTGTCAGAATACTTTTCAGATATCAATGGTCTAAGCAGTAATATAGTTTCCTTAATATAAGACTTGTGAATCAATAGAAGAACGAAACTAGCACTGAACTTAGAGTCTAGAGAGCCAGAAGGGGTTCAATTTTCTGGCAGAAGTTAGCTATGTGACTTTTGGCTCTTACCTATCCTGGCATTTGCATTTTTATCTTTAAAGATTTATGTAAATTTCAGGTATGCAGTCCCTCAGTCTGTTTATTCAGATCTGGCCCATATATGAATGTTGTATACCACAACAAAATTTGAGGCTAAAAATAGCCAATCATCACTTCTCCTAAACAAAGATCCAAATACAAAGGCCACTGGTCTGAGCTGGGTACTTGAGGGCCAGCATATTGATATTGTATGATCAGGCAGCCTGGTTCTTCCACTCTGCCTCTGAAAGGTGTCTATGACACTCTCAACAAGTGCTGTGGGAAGGACAATCTCCACTGCAGACTGGTATCCAAAGGTAAAGTTGAACCCCCACAAACTATGTCACTCCTCTATAGCTTCTGTTCATCCCTTCCTTCAATCAGGAAGTCATTATTCAGTACCCATTATGAACCAGGACTGTTTTACCAGGCCCTGGAGATCCACTGATCATCAAACTGTTTAAGTCCCTCTTCAGTTGAAAGAGATTTAGTTTTGGATAACATTAAAAGTCAAATCAATTATAAGATAGCCCCATGTTGCCTTTCTGATGGACACATTACAGATTCTTTAGAGGATGCTAGAAGGACTGAAGGAAGGGGTTCACCTGTCCACCATACACTTCCTTGAAGCAGAAATGCAGCTTCCATCTTCCCTCTGACATCAGGGCCTACTTGATCCTCTTGTTCCCTCTTCCTGGGTAGTCAACCTAGCTATCTTCTGAGAAGTCCATCTGACTTCCAACAAATTCACACACCCTCACCACCTTCAAAAGTGGGAATATGAGAACATCCTGTGTTTATGGTACATAAAATATTCACTTTTATATCCACTTCTCTCTCAAGAGCTATTCTGTAAGCAGCGATAGAAACACTTACTGAATTATCTTCTTGATACAGAATTAAGTTCTTTAGATGATGATCAGAAAATCCTGGCTCCAAACTGAAAGCTGCTGGAAAGAACTTGTGATATCATGTCCTCGCTCTTGGTGAAATCACTGAGACTTCAGATCCCTGAGGGAATTTCTAAGCCCCAGTCTGAACCTTCACGGAGTTCAGGGCTGGATGATTCTCAGGGGCTCCAATAATCAGAAAGCCTCCTATGTGAGGCAATAACAGAGACAACATTTTAAAAAATTAAATCCATGCTTAGAGGGAAATTAAAAACAGAAACATTTGATAATAAGACAATCTTAACATCACTACTTACGGCAAGCTCCTTGGGCTTCAAAATGTCTCCTTAACTACTGGAAAATAATGTCATCAGAGTCCCAAAACAGGAATGTTTGGCCATAATTCATAATGTTTAATAATTTTTCTCCTTGGGATTTGGTTATAGACCTTGGGATTTGGTTCATACTATAGACCTTGTCACTGGGTTGTCCCAGCCACACTCGGATAAATTGGGGTGATCTGTGTTATTTTGCTTTCACATTCACAGTTTCATCAACATTTTTTATTTATCCTGCAGCAAGTTTGGTAGGGAACATTTGTCATACATGATTATTTCACTATATATTCATGGTACCTACAGATGAAAGGAGCTATAATCAGCATTTTATAGATGAAGAAACAGACTCAGGAAGATTAAGCAACTTGCACAGTGTGTGGTTTGGCCAGTCAATGATAGAACCTAAATCCAAATCCTCCATTATGTAGTGCCAAAACCCTAATCCATAACTGCTAGAAATTGCTATTACCCTAAATGAGCTCTGAGCTTACTCAACTGTTTCTTTGAGTTCCATGTTCTGAGCCATATAACTATTTTTATTTCATTACAGCAGGAGTTAGGAAATTATCATCACTGGTTCTGTACATAATAATATAATTTTTTTGACTTTTGTATTAGAAATGGAGGAAATAGAAGAAGTATCAGGAAGATTCATATTCTTTGGCTTTTTCTTTTAAAAAATACTTAAAGAAGTAGTTTTCTTTTTACTTGAAATATTTCTCTAAGTATTGATTATACAACCTCCCTCAGAATTATGGCTTACTGTCATGGGGAAGAATTGTCTTTGTCTGCTATGACTCTCTTCTATTCTAATATATTTGTCTTACTTTCAGTACTTTAGAGAGAATTTGATCATTGTTTCCTACTCCTTTCTTATGTTGAAAAACAATAAAACAGAATGTGCTTAATAGGAGATACACAAATACTATATTGAGATGCCACAAGAATGTTAATTCCTTTTGCAAATAATGTTTCAGGGATTGTCCTTTTATACAGATTACAAATAGAAAGAATGAAGCATCCAGAGATAAACAAATGAGTTGTTCAAATCTTACATAAAAGAAAAAGAAAATGTACTCCATCATTTGCTCTTCTTTTAAATAACATATTCAGTATTTTTTTTTCTGCCCCTGGGTTTTCCTCTTGGAGAAATAACTCACAAGGAAGAGGGTGGAGAGGAAGGGAAGGTAGCTCCAACTGAGGGATACACTGACTTCATCAGCAGTTATCTAATATGCTTAATAAGAATTATCTTCTCCATATGTGGTGGCCCAGAAGTCATTGAGAGAGAGAATCATGATTTTCCTATCAGCTAAATACTCAGTGAAAGGAAAGAAACATTAGAAAAAAGACAATGCAGCAAATTTTAAAAAATAGAAATGAATGAGGATTTGTAGACCTCTTTTTTTTTTTTTTTACTTTGGCAAAGCTATTATAAATAGCATTTTTTAAAACCGTCTCACTAAAACAAAACAAATGTTTCCTGTCAGCATGGAAAAAGAAATTCCTGTCTAAAATTGTGTTATCTGGTTTTTAGTCCATTTAATTAAGAAAGCTGTTAAATGTCATGCTACATGTCAGCAAATGCCCTTTTTAAAACAGATTTCAATTTTTCATAAGCTCATTCCAACTTTTGTGTTCTTGCTATTCAATCCTTTAGGGGTTTCTTTTTAAGTACAGTCATCATTTCTAAAAGTCAAAAAGATATGCTGGCTTTGTCATAGCTACTTGTGCACATCAGACTTTAAAAAGATACCAGAATATGGGAATATATCAAAGATCAAGTCATCCATTAAAACATAACACAGTCTCACACGTGTCATTAATACTTACTTTGAAAGAGGAAAACTGAGATGTAGAAACTACAGGATCCATGTTGAGTTATATTAAGTCTAACCCTTCAATTTTTCACATTAAAAAACCCTGAGACTCAGAACTTGAATGAAATGAAGGTCATCAAACTGGCGGCAGCTGATTTCCTTCCTTTAAAACCAGTGATCTTCATTACTACCACACTGTTCACAAAGCATTTATTAGATAGCTACTGTATTCCAGACACAATATTAGCTTCTGGTGATGCACAGGTGAATAATAAATGGAGTCAAGTCTGAAGAAATGATCATCTAAGGTAGGGTAAAATAAACAAATTGATAAGTAAATGTTTGCATAGCAAATGATTTAGAAAGGTAGCAGCTTAAAACAATCCACCCTTATTATCTCATCGCTTCAGGGGGTCAGGAATGGGGCAGGGCTGGCTCCTCTGCTCCAGGGTCTCTCAGGAGGCTGCAATCACACAATCACGATGTCAGCCAGGGCTACAGTCTTATCTGAAGCTACACAAAAGGATTCACCCATGTGGTTGTTGGCAAGATGTAGGTCCTGGCAATTCACGAGACTGAAGTCTTCAATTTCTTACTAGCTTTTATGTGAACGCCACCCTCAATTCCTTGCCACATGGACCTTCCTTTATCAAATCACGCAAGACAAGAAGTAACAGAGAGTCTGCTGACACAACCTAGGCAGGAATAATTGAGGGCTATTTTAGAGTTTTCTACCACAAATTTTTACAGTAGAACATGCTGTAAAAGAAAAAGGCAACGGACAGGAGGTGCTCAAGGAGACCAGGTCTAAGAGGACTGAGCTGTCATTTGAGTTGAATTTGAAGGATGAGCAGTCCCCAGATCAATGATGAAGAGATCATCCCAAAGAGCAGGCTCTATAAGAGCATAAGCATGTTAACAAGCATGACATTGTTAACGTTTTTATAATTAATTTGGATTGACACAATATCGAATAACTGAGAAAAGTGATCTTTTTTTAGGATCAACAAATTTTAGAGCTGAAAATTCTAAATGAAAAAACTAGGGCTCAAAGAAAGTAAGCCTAGCACACGATAGGTATTAAGTGATAAATGAATGAGTGAAATGCCTTTGTAGCACTAGAAATGAAATTCCACTTCCATATTCTACATAATATAAGTCAATCTCTATCTTTTTAAGAATGATGAGATAAAATTGTAAATATTTGACATATTGTAAAAACTTTTGTAAATGCCACAATATACCCCCACCCAGCACAATAAAAAAAAAAAGAGGTAGGCACAGAGAAGATGTTTTTTGGTTAAGAAGTCTTAAAAACAGAACCTGATGTAAAAGAAACAGGAAGTTTATTCCAGCCATTATAGATCATACCTCAAAATCCAGCTACTGGAAGGTGGAGAAAAGAGGATTGCAGTTTGAAGACAGTCTGGATAAAAAGTTAGTGATACTCTTTCTCAAAAAACAAGTCAGGTGTGGTGGCACACATCTGTAATCCTAGCTACACTGGAGGCAGAGATAGGGAGATCTTGGTCTGTGGCCAGCCCCAGACAAAAGTGAGACCCTATCTGAAAAATAAATAAACCAAAACTAGGACTGAGTATGTGGCTCAAGTGGTAGAACTCCTGCCTAGAAAGCAGGAGTCCCTGAGGAAGAGGAAAGGGGTGAGGGGAGACAGCAGGAAGGAAGAGAGAAAGGGGGGAAGAGTGAATAGAAAGTTTAGATTTCAGTGATTTCATTTCTAATATATAATTGCTGTGGTGTGATTCCCGCTCTTTCTGGGGATCAGGGATGATTTTACAGATTTCAGAATAGTTGTGAAATTTTTACAACTAATTCCCTGAGGTCATTATGAGGGGAGGGGTAGTTTTACAGAGTCTTCTTGAACCCTCCAAAATCGTGTAAAACTTGTAACTCAAAAACATATGCAATGCATCATCTCTAGGACCCAAGGCAAGAGATGGTTTATATTTCACAGATTTACATCTGACTTCGAATTTTTCCTCAGTGTGAAATATATACATATTTTTGAGTTTCAACTGAAGAGCTTATCTTGCAAATGAAGTAAAAAACAAGGTAGTATCACTGTGACATTAGGAGAAATTACTACACACACACACACACACACACACACACACGTTAAGGTACAACCATTATAAGAAGTTTTTTGAACCAAATGAATTTGAGTATCAATGGCTATATGTATTTTTGCATGCCAGGTAGAATTGCATGTAGTATATTAAACAGAAGTATATGTTGATGATTCTTGCACTCATATGAAGTCAGACCTAATGCCAGTCAAATTTAGTCTTCCTGTTGTCCTATGTTGATGGAGAAACTCACTTGGATCCAGCTTTGGAGAGAAAGCAGGGGACTACTAAGAGTCATAATCAATGTGAGTCAATGCCCTGTATAGCTATCCTTATCTCAACCAGCAAAAACCCTTGTTCCTTCCTATTATTGCTTATACTCTCTCTACAACAAAATTAGAAATAAGGGCAAAATAGTTTCTGCTGGGTATTGAGGGGGGGGAGAGGGAGGGGGCGGAGTGGGTGGTAAGGGAGGGGGCGGGGGCAGGGGGGAGAAATGAACCAAGCCTTGTATGCATATATGAATAATAAAAGAAAAATGAAAAAAATATATATTCCCTTTTATTTTTTATTATTAATATTATTTTTATTGCCAAATTATATAATTTATGAAATATGGCATATGTACACAAATGGAATGATTAAATCAAGCTAATTGACATTTGAACTTCCTCACCCATCATTTTCATGGTTATTTTCAAATATACAATATTATTATTGACCATGGTTATACTACTCTGCTCTGCAATAGATCTCAGAACCTGTTCCTTCTGGGGATCTGGTACTTGTGCCCTTTGATCAACAACTTCAAATTCCCTACTTCCCCACCCAGCCAGCCTCTCATAACCAGGATTCTACTCTATGCTTCTATAATTCAATGTTTTTAATGTCACAAATAAGTGAGACTATGTGGTATTTGTCTTTCTTCTATGCCTTTTACTGCCTCTTGGGATGCTTTATTGCTTGCCTTCCTTCTGTCCCTAGTTTGGCATACGCAATGATTTTGGGGTGTGTTTATATGAGAGAGAGAGAGAGAAGTAAGGAAGGAGGGAGGGAGAGAGAGAAAACACAGAACAAAGGCTTTGAATGAAAGGGGAGGGTAGGAAATGAGTCAGACAAATAAACATACAAACATGGAATGGGGCTGGGTATTTAAAAGTATAACTCCTTCTGATTCTCTACAGAGCTGCCACAGAACCAAAACCCTCCAGGAAGATGTTTTTAAAAGAATATGAAATATGAACTAGTGGGAAGGAAAAAATATTTCAAAAACTGTAGCAAAATTATAAAAAAAATATGAAAAATAGAGATAATTATGAAGTAATTAAAAATATTCTTTGAGAGCATTGTAGGGAAGACAAATCTTTAGATGCAATAAAGATCAGAAATGTTTTAATAAGAGGGTGTTCTAAGGTAGAAAACTTAAAGCTCTTGCATACATGTATCAATTTCTAATTGACATAAAATTGTACATATTTATGGTATAGAAAATGATGTATTGATATAGGTATACATTGTGGAATGGCTAAATCAAAGTGTATTACATATGCATTTCTTTACGTATTTATCATTTTTGTGATGAGAACACTTAAAATCGTCTCTCAGCAATATTTAGGTATTTTTATTAACTGTAGTCACCATGATGTATAATAGCTGCCTTGAACTTATTCCTTCTGTTTAGCTGAAACTTTGTGTCCTTCAACCAACATCTCCCCAAACCTCTAACCCCCTAGCTTCTGGTAACCACCATTTTGATATTTGTTTCTATAAATTCTGCTTTTTTACAGTCAACATGTTAGCAATTGTTAGTGAGGATGTGAAGAAGAAACCTTTGCAAATTATTGGTAATAATGCAATTTAGTATAGCTATTATGGAAAACAGGGAGGTTCATAAAAAATTAAAAATAGAGCTACAATATGATCCACCAGTTCCAGTATTTGGTAATGCCCAAAGGAAAATAAATCATTAAAATTATATCGGTATGCTTATGTCCATGGGAGAACAGCTCACAATAGCTAAGACATGTACATATAATTTTGAGACAAATAAGTATTCAATTATCTAGAATGCACCCAAGTTGCTATAAGGGGGAAAATCAAAAGTTTGGGAACTTTAATTCTTCAATTTTCTTCTCTTCCATAGAACACACTAATTGAATTATTCTGAGTTAGTCATTTGAGAGTCTTGGGAGAACAGACGCAAGCAATTTAGCCTTGGTGAAACCTAACGGGCTCCATAAAAGCAAACACAGCTAATCTGTATGGAGTTATCTTACTGTGAGCATTTTCTTTTTTAATGGACATGTTTGATTTCTAGAAATCTAAAAAAAAAAAAAAATCTACCTTTTTTCAGAATGTACCTTTTTTCTTATGCATTTTATTCATTCTGTTATCACTGATAATTAGTATATTTATTTTTAAGCCTCTTTTGGATAATTATAGTACTAATAGTCTAATTTATCTAACAGAAATCTCCCATTATTTTCATCAACTAGCTTATTCAGTAAGCTTCTGTTTGTGTTTTATAATTTTGGCCTATGAGTTCATCTTTGGATAGAGTAACTTCCCACCTATATACTAATCATTTCTTGATCTATGGACATTCCTTTTGGGTTGATTTTCCATTTTCCTTTGCTGCAGTGCTGTATCACTGGCTCTAGATCAGTGTTTGTAGATTTCTTGGATATACAAATTCAGCTCCCATGAGTAGCCAAGATTTGGGTTTCTAATTTCCACAAGAGTCTTTCTACCAATTGCCCAGGGAATACAAACCATTTCCATAGCATATCCCAAAGCTATACCCCAGGATTATCTCTGGACTACCTCCCTTCATAAATTTCATAAACGATTTCCAGGTATAGTTCCCCATTATACAAAGAGCCTTAAGCACTCACTTCTAAAGTATATGTCTATCTAATACCCTTTGCCTGCTTGGCATCAGCCAGCACTCTGCGATCATTTACATTTTCTCTATTTCTTGCTACTCAGTGATTTCCCTTTCTGACTCTTGAACTCAGCTTGGTAGTTTTTTTAAATTATAGTATAGCTGGCATTACTATGTATTTTCAGTTAGAAGGTATACTTACCACATATGCTTAGTCAACAAACTTTCCCAGAAATCAATTTTAAAGCTGAAAAAAATGGTGATTTTATATGAGTAAGAAATATTCATGTCTTGGAATTATCAAACTTTCATTTCTGTTTACACTTCAATTTTTGTAGACTAACACAAGAAACTATAGTTCAAAATGATGCAAAATCATAAATCCATCAAAATTACTACATGTGAATAGGCAACACAGTTCAGTGTTACTTACTTTTACACCAAAATATGAGGGAAATGTGCTTCCTTGCTCTCCTTGGTAAAAAGTCCTTAAATTTTCTAGCCAAGAGGGTTCTGAGTAACATTTCAGATATTAAAGACATATTCTTCCCTTCAAAATTGTGAGACTACTGCCCATGAATTTGTCTAAACCATCTTACATCACTTCATATATTAAAACATCTTCTTAACTTTGGAGCAAATAACATGACTTTATTATTCACTGTACTGAACAATATTAGTCCTTAACATTTACATGAAAGTGAATTTTGAAGAAAAATATTTTGAAAACAAAATCCTTTTACATGTTTTTTTTTTTATTATTTTACTTTTCTGCCTTTCTTTCTCTCTGATTCTGAGAAAATTGTTGGTTTGGAGGTATTTCTCTTAAAATATCATTTTAAATGCCATTTTTGTAGTAGCAGTGCATATGTATTAAGATTCCAAGTTCTGGGGTCATAGTTGCTGGGTTAAAATTCAGCCTCTCCTACTTTCTACTGATTGTGTGGCCATAGGCAAGCTTTTTAACCTCTGTGTGCCTCACTGTCCACATTTGACCAATAAGGACGATGATGCTGATCACAGCATCTACTACACAGGACTGTTGAAGAACTAAGTGAGTTAATACACAGGAAGCATGTAGAATAACCTTCAATATATATTAGTTCTTATATTTCATATTTTGGTGAGGCTTTTTACACAGAAATCTCTAAAACCTAGCCTAAGCATTTAATACTTTTATGGAAAATATCAAGGCACAATATCTCAAAACATATAGAAAGAAAACATTTTATTGTATAACTTTTCATGAACTCTTGTTTTTTCTCATGAATGTATGCATTGAAAATAATGAATCCAAATAACCTTTCCTTTTATCAATCAAAACTCTTTGAGACAGTTTATAGATCTTGTGAAAATAAGGAGCTTAGGCAAATTAAGAGCCCTTCATCCTTGTAGCCAGAGAGGGCCCATCACCTCCTTGTTGGGCCTGTGGGCCAAGATAAACACACTTACCCAACTTCTGTTCCATTTTTAATATACCTTTGTGATAAAGTGTATTGTAGACATTAAAAAAAATTCTTGAAGGTGTGGCTGACAAGAAGGAAAGCAACATCCCGCTACTGCCTCAGGCGTGAAAGGTGTTCCAGCCCCAGCTCATGACCTACCCTCCATTCTGGCTATGCTGCTCAGTCTCCACAGTTTGTTCAGTGAAAGCACATTCTCACCTGGAAAAATGCCAGAAAATGTCACTGGCAAACACCCAGATATGTGACTGAGCTCCCAACTCCAGTCACAGAAAAAATATCAGCACACCTTGCTTTCCTCAACACACATGTTGCTGAAACTGCATGAAAATAAAATGTTTGCAAGGTGGATTATTTCTTAAATGCACTGAGAATTTGCTATTTAATGAATGATGCACAGAGTAATTTATTAATCAAGAAAACTCCTTTATAAAGTAATAATGACCCTTTAGCTTACCTGTTTTTCACTTTAGAATTCGGAGATCCAGTTTTCCTTAAAACAAACCTGTAGCATTATTTTCTCAACTATATGTGTCATCTAATCTGTGGTTACTCAGTTTCCTTTAGGAGAGTATTAAAGTCCAGTGACCTCTGTAGTCCCTTTCAGCTTAAAATTCACAATGCCTTAAGAAAGCCGTTTTAAGAATAAGCATGCCCTCTGCTTGGTTTCTTCTTATTTTCTTGCTCCATGCTTTCAGGGAGTATTTCTTTCAAATCCCCATATGAAGCTTCACAATGGCACTGACCTGAGCTGCCTTAGGAGACATAACATAGGGAGCTAGAATCCCAGTAAACTAACATTTTGCAGGTTCTTCAAAGATCTCTTCCCCCCCCCCCACCTTTTTTTGTTTATGGTGTTGGGCTTTGAACTCAGGGTCTCATACTTGGTAGGCAGACAGTCTACCACTTTAGCTATGACCTCAGTCCTTTTTTGTTTTAGTTAGTTTTCAGGTAAGGTCATGCATTTCTACACAGGTGGACCTCAGACCCTGACCCTCCTACCCAAAATCTTCCAAGGAGCTAGAATTACAGGCACATACCATCATGCCCCAGAGATCTCTTCTATAGCTAAGTTTTCCTGCTTTACTTTTAGCCATGTGAAAATTTATTTAAAAAGGTTAAGAGTGCTCCTAATAACATCATAGTTTAGGATCCTTTCTGGGTGTTCACTAAAACATAAGGTGCTACATACAATATTTTGTTATTTGGTATTAATGACAATGATACCATAAAGAGAAAATCATACTAACTCCACTTCATATTCTGGAAAAGAATACTACAAGTTAGTTGCTTGCCAAAGTCAGCCAGCAAGTTATTAATGAGGCCAAAATACTCAAATTTATGAAAGAATTTAGGCCATATTACTTGAAGTTAAAAATATCTGAAAGCAGATAAATTTTAGTCAGCTGTCTTGCCATCTCCACCAAACATCACACTCTTCACTCAGGGAGTTCGTGCATTCACCAACTTACTCTGGAAAAATCTCAAGAACAATAGGCAACTAAACAATGATATTTCAAACACAAATGAGACACTGGTAGTGTATTTCAGCTCATCCAATTTATAACCCTCCAAACACAAAAGTAAGTAGCATTTTGACAGCCTCTGTGGCCGAATAAACACTTACAGTACACATTTAAAGTCACAGAGATTCTTAAAAGCTGTTACTCACATCAGTATATTTCATTTCTTAATGGCATGAATAAATGTAATAATCAATTTGAAATGTCTTGAAAAACTTCAAAAAGCTGCTCATCAAGCTTGGAATTATTGGTTGTGGGAATTCTAGAATTATAAATGATCAGCTGACTTTAAATATATTGGTACCATGTACCATAAAATAATTTAGGCCAAAAACTATGATAATTTTATGAAATTATCAAACTGACACAGAAATAAACAGAAAATTTGAATAGTCCTCTATTATTAAGTTGAATCTTTGTAAACATTCCCACAAAGAAAACTTCATATCTAGATAGCTTCACTAGTGAATTATTCCAGGATTTGAAGAACTAACTACAATATTATATAAGCATATCTAAAGATTTTTAAAATGGATAAAAGACACTTCCTTAATATTTATCAACTCAGTATAATCTTGATGCCAAAACCTAGCACTTATTACAGGAAAGTAACACAACAAACACATTGATGCAAAAATCAAAAACAGCATTAGCATGACCAAGGGAAATTTTGTCCAGGAATGCAACGGTAGTTTTCAATCAAAATCAATCAATGCTGGAAACAGTGCCTCCTAGCTAATTGGGAGGTAGAGATAGTAGGATAACAGTTTAAGACCAGCTTAGGCAAAAGTTTGCAAAACTTTATCCCAAAGAACAAGCCAGACATGGTGGCTCATTTCTCCAATCTCAGCTGGAGGCAGCAGTAGGAGGATAGCGGCTTGAGGCCAACCCCTCACAAAAACAAGAGACCCTATATTGAAAAATAACTTTAAAAAGAAGGGCTAGAGGTATGAATTAAGTGGTAGAGTGCTTGCCTATATGCTGGAGACCTTAAGTTCAAACTCCAGTACCAATAAAAAATAGTCACCACATTAACAACAAAAACAAGAAAATCATACCGTAAATTCAATACACTCAGAAAAGTATTTGATAAGAATGTGACACCTATTCAAGATTTGCCAAGCAAATCAAGGGGACTTCCTTAATCTGACAAAGTACACACAAAAGTTCTACAACAAGCATGGTACTTGCTGTGACTGTTAAAACAAGACAGGGTGCACACTAATCACCACTTTCATTCAAATTATTCTGGAGTCCTAGCCAATGAAATAAGGCAGGAAACAAAAATAAAAGGTATAGACTCAGAAAGGAGAAAATACAATTTTCATTACTCATTAATTAACAACTTCATTGATAAATGCATTTGTTAAGCCTACTGAATATAAGGGCAATATCCAAATATCAAGCTAACTTCTCTACACAAACAACAGACAAACAAAAATCAAACTTTTTTGATGCTATCATTTCAAGAGCATTAAAAACATCAGTTCAGGCTGGAGGAGTGGCTGAAGTGACAAAGTACCTGCCAAGCAAGTGTGAGGTCTTGAGTTCAAAACTCACTATCACCAAAAAAAATCAGTTTTAGCAGGTATGTGCAAAAATCTTTAAATAATAAACATCAAGAAACTATTGTTTCAAGAGTTACAAAAATTGAATGGGATAAATGCTTAAAATACATCCAAAATCTATGCAAGTATAACTCATTTTAAATAATCATCTTCTAAAACCAATGTCCAAATCCTTCTTTTTGTTATTTATTTGCTGCTCCATTTCTCAAAGGCAAGCTATCACAGTTATTTGAAAATTCAGCAGTAATTCCTTGATAACATCAGGCATTAGGAATGGCCTTCAGGAAACATTTCATGGAAACTTTTGGTTTTCAATTGGTTTTATGTCTTAGAGGGAAAGTGTAAAATAAGAATAAATTAGTAGATGATAATTAAAAGTTTCTTAAAACCATAATCACACAAGGCAAGGTTTAGAGTGCTCAAACACTGTGTTACCCTATGATGAATTTGCTGGACCCTAGGGCCAACTTCAAATCTTCTTTTTACTCCTCCAGACTTTCCATACAGCATCCCAGCTGTCTATGGGAAGGCTACTCAAGACAAAGGACTAAGATTTGGCCATGTACATACACCACAAATGAATTACCCAGAGTGTGCTGGCAGAGGGACTTGAGCACAAGGACATGGGAAAATCTTCACAGGTTGCCAATGGTTTGTGAAAATTGTGAGAAAAGAGTTTTATATAAAAAAAACTTAGTAGCATAATTCACATAGACATGTGCACATTCCAATCAATCCACTTCATAGACATGATCTCATTGGTCTCCCCAACATCCCTACAAGGAAATGAGGGGGACAAGTATGACCCTACCCTTTAGCCCCATCCTTCCCTCCCACTTGTGGCTAAGAGTGGGTGGAACACTTTAAACAGGGGAACAAATTACCATCTTCCTTGCTGTCTGACCCCTCAACGTGTGGGTGAGCAACTTTGCCTTCCCCTGATTGAAGCCACACAATTCCCAAAACAACTTGTCTGAAATGCTGGGGACTGAGTCACTGGCCAGTGATAATTCGCAAACAACTGCTGGTTTGTTTCTTAGCCATTGCCTGGCCATGCTGACTTGGACAAAATACAATGCTGAATGAAAGTGCCTGCATGATATGTTCCTCACTGTTCCAGAGGAGTCTTTCAGAAAGGGAAGGCAATTGTGAATATGGAAGTGGAGGCATCTGCACCTTTGCACTAGACACTGAGCTAAAGAGAAAGTTCTAGATCAAAGAGTAGAAAGTTGGTTTCCATTTTTCTGGTGTTTTGTTTTGCTTTGTTTTCTAAAACTATATTGCTTCTCAAGATCTATTTCACTCTTTTCTTAAGTGTGTTAATAAAAAAAATCTGTGGCAGAATCACCAACTTCATCTGAACAGTTATGTTCAGGAGAGGTTGTTATGTTGAGGAGAAGTTCAGTTATGTTGAGGAGAGGTTATCAGAAAAGAGAATAGTATGATAATAAAATTATATTGAATTTTTTCACATTGGGAAACACATGTTAATTTATTAAAAAAAAACAGCTCCTTCGGATGCATTTCATTATCATACACTTAAAAATTTACTTATATTTTTCTTTCTCCCACTAGAAATAAATATCTCAAATATGAAGGAATAAAAAGATTGTTCTCCGTATAAATGTTGACACACATACTCACTCTACCGTCATGGCTATCTCTTGTGGATAGAATCTGGAAGTTTCCAGCAGTCATCTGAGATTAGCACCATATGAGGCATAATAATGCATTCTTTCACTGAAGCTTTCAGAGTCTGAGAAAAAATAGCCTGAAGAATAAGATTGTTCCTTTCTAAGCCAATCTTCTAAGTTCAAGATGTGCTTGAAAACTGTCATTAGGTAATTGTCAAAACTTGGGAAGATCAGTTTACAAATATGAAACAATATTGCTACTGACTTCCCTTCTCTGTGATTAATCCATCCTGTTGAAAGCCAGACACATGAGAAATAGCATTTCTACAATAGCAGAGAAAAAGACAATGGGGGACAACAACCTTCCCTTTAGGATCTTGTTAATATTTGCTCTCTATAATCCCCAGAAAATGGAAGAATTATAACTGTTCGATAAGTTATGAAAAGCCTCGATCTGTGTTTCTATGATATAGTCTCCAGTCATTGCTAGGCAATTGCATTTCATATAGTAGTTTACTAAATCAGTAACATGAAAGGCAGTTCATAATGGAGAAAAAAGCACTTTGAAGTGGAAATCAGAACACTAACACTCTTTTGTTAACTTGGTGTATAGCCCTGAGAAAGTCACTTTACCTCTCTAAACCATTCTTACCTCTTGTCAAATGGGAAAGATAAGTTATTTCCATAGATCTTTCCAGAATATTCTTCTTTTTGGCAAATCAGTTTATGTTAGTAGAAAATGTTTGATCTGTTTCAAGCATGGCAATGGTGAAGTCAGAATCTTGTTTGGGGCAGTGAAAAAACACGCCAACACATTTACAAGATTAATTGCTGTAGCTAAAAGACACATAAATAAGGATTGAGATATATTTTGAATGTCCACAGAAATTTCCATTTCTGGATTACTTCATTAGCAACTGTTACTTCATCCATCCCTGATTGAAATTTTCCAGTAACTCTAAGTCAGCAATTGTAGACTCTATTTTCTAAGAAAAAAAACCTCTTCTATTTTCCATCTATGAAATTTTCATACCTTAGGACCCAAAGGAGACCAAACAAAAGTCAAAGGAGAAGGAAAAAAAAGATTTATGAAAAAAGTTTACAGGAGGTAGGAAGAGATTCGACTGGAGTGTGTATTTAGTCTAGAAACCAAAACTTTGAAGTATGACTTCATAAAAGTCATCAAGAATATGAAAGACCAGCTGCTCTCTGTTTCCTCAAAGACTAGAACCCAAGGAAACCACATTCAATTAAAGCAGCAGGTGGCGCTTTGGGTTCAACCCAAAGAAGAATTTCCTGACTGGGGCTCTGAAACAAGGCAATAAGGAAGATTTTCACCACCTCCCAGTTATAGAAGACTTGGGGCAGATTTGACACTAATATTAGCTCATGTGTATGAAAAGCTTCCATATTCAAATTTGTGCTAACTACATTACATTCATTATCCCCTTTCATCTTCACAACATCTCTATGAGAGAAGTGTTATTATTATGTTCATTTTTTTTTTTAGATATAAGAGGACTAACAAGCAGAGGAGTATGATATGAACCCAGAAAGTTGGATTGCAGAGTTAGCTCTCTTCACCGTTAGACAACACTGCTTTCTGCACTTGACTGATTCTTGAACAGTTAGATGAAGTTTTATTTGGAGTAAGAGGAAAGCTATTGGATTTGACCTTCAAATGTAAGAAGATCCTTTTATACAAAGAAATATAATCTGAAGTTTTCCATCTAGACCAAGTTTGAAATAATTGGAAATGGCTTAAAGTGGTTTGGAGTTACATAAAGAGAACAGACCATATAAAAACTTGCCAGCCTGGTGACCTTGGGCATCTCTCACTTAATCTCTCTGATGCTCAATTTTTCTCTTTTACCTAATGATGATTACTCTTTGAGCACCTACTTGAATCATAAGTTGAATGGTGAATGCAATCTGAAAATGAGAAAAATAATAACTTCTACACAGCATTCTTGTGTTTAGCACTCATTGAAGACGAGTTTTCTCCTCACTTTCCCATCTGTACAAGGTATTTAGGTTACAGAAAGAATGCTAATATTCAGTATTATGAATATGTTCCTAAGTGTAAAAAGGAAGAATGAAGAATCGTTATCTTTGGAACAAAGATTGTTTTTTAAGTCTAGAGAGAAAAATCACCAGTAGAGACAATACTTGTTTTGTTCTTTGTACTCAGAATTTTTTCACCTCTATACTACAGTGCTTATCATATTTTAATAATTCTTTTACATGTTTTTCTGCCCTAACCATACTCTCAATTCTAGAAATCTGTTCTTTGCTCCTTTCTGTATTTACAAAAATCATACCATGCCAGGGCCTGGCACATAATAAATTATAAATTTATAAATTATTATTTATAATAATAATTTATACTCATAAATTATTTGTTGAACAAATGAATGAAAATTCTCTGTTAGAAAAATGGGGAGGAAAAATCACAGAATTTTGAATAAATTGAAATTTATTTCATATATTAAGACTGATAGGAAATTTGTTGAAAATGGAAATAATTTTTGGCTTAATTTATACGTGGTAAGAATATAAATAGGTAAGAGTATAATATGTAAACATCTTTCATGATTATTTAAAACACTCAGAACTCCCTTCGTGGCAGCACTTCAGGGGTTAAATAAATTCTAGTTTTTGAAAGGGTGCAGGAGCCTCCTGGGAAGCAGATAGATAAGACCACACGATTTCTTCCATCCTGAGCTTCAGTG
Source organism: Castor canadensis (assembly GCF_047511655.1). NCBI lineage: Eukaryota > Metazoa > Chordata > Mammalia > Rodentia > Castoridae > Castor > Castor canadensis. The sequence continues at coordinate 48,851,765 of NC_133390.1, forward strand.
ACTATGATTCCACATGAACCCTCAGAAATTCTCCCAAATGATTCTTTCCAATTGTCCTAGCTGTGTCACCAACAAGCTCACATTTAAAGAAAAGTCAAAGTACTGGGAAGGAAGGGAGGGAAGGAGGAAGGGAGGAAGGAAGGAAAAGCCCAAATATTTAATTATTATCATATTGCAAGCCTTCTGTTTTCATACAAACAACTGCTTTCAGCCCTGCAGAAGTGCTGTGAAAATGGGCTAGTAGAGACTAGAGCTAGGTCTCTCTCTATAGGACCAAAATAATAGGTTGAAAATTTGAATATTTCGTGAAACCAGGTTTGGAGGTCCAGAACTGAAGTGGAGTTTGTTTATTTGATTGTTTGTTTGTTTGTTTAAGTGAACTGATGACATAAACTGTTCAGAACCGTCAAGTAGGTCGACTTTCACGGCCTCTTCCTCAGTGTCATCATGTGTGAAATCCCATGGTGCTCTGCACTCCTTCAGGCTGGGTGTGAGATAAAACCAGTGTGTCATGGAACTGCATTCAGAGCATAAATTTATGTAAAGGGCTTCTCTACTCAAGTTTAATCACTGTGTCAAGTATTTCATGGAGGCATAGGACCATACTAGACATTTTATATACATTCTCTATAACCCTTAAAACATTCCTGGGAGGCAGAGGTCATAACTCACATTTTAAATGTATAGAATTGGGTCAATTGCCCATGACTATCTAGCTATCAAAATAGAGTCAGAATTCAGATTTAAATGTATCACCCTGCTTGTGCTCCTAACATCATAGAAGGATTGGGACGCTGTAGGAACATTTATAAGTATTTAAGCCTGATAGCTGTGAAAAGACAATGCAAAAGACAGAAAATATTATTGAATGGTCAGTTGCTATTCTTTAGTAAGAACTCAGTTCTGTCCAGCTGTACATCTTTGTCCTACTGAAGTGGAGTCTTTGGATCTCAATAACTCATTTCCTACTGATATTTGCAAATTGCCAGTATTTATTTTAATGAAAGAATTGTTTCTTAAGGTAGAATTGTATGTTTTCTTTATAATGTCTGAATTTGGCACCTTGTAGAATAATTTTCTGAACAGGAACTGTGCTTCCATTACCTAACTGCAAAAAGTTGCCAACATTTAAAAAGGCGCTGGGAAGGGGAGGCAGTTCAAGTATTCAAGTAGACCTCAAGGTCTCACTCTTAAAAGAAATGGAAATATTTTTGGACTGGATTAGCATGACTGTATTGTCATCCTATTTGTTGGTGGTATTACAGCTGGAAGGGAAAAATGATCCACATTAATTTTCTCTCCTCTTTCTCTAGTGATACTTAAAACTGAATTACACTATTCATAAAGAAAATCTCTCTGAGAATTTTTCAGATTTTAACATCTTTTAAAAGTGTTAATGTGCCACTCTGAGGTATAAAGAAATGTATCTTTTTTTTTCCTTTTTCTTTTATTATTCATATGTGCATAAAAGGCTTGGTTCATTTCTCCCCCCTGCCCCCACCCCCTCCCTTACCACCCACTCAGCCCCCTCCCTCTCCCCCCCCAATACCCAGAAGAAACTATTTTGCCCTTATCTCTAATTTTGTTGTAGAGAGAGTATAAGCAATAACAGGAAGGAACAAGGGTTTTTGCTGGTTGAGATAAGGATAGCTATACAGGGCATTGACTCACATTGATTTCCTGTGCGTGGGTGTTACCTTCTAGGTTAATTCTTTTTGATCTAACCTTTTCTCTAGTTCCTGGTCTCCTTTTCCTATTGGCCTCAGTTGCTTTAAGGTATCTGCTTTAGTTTCTCTGCGTTAAGGGCAACAAATGCTAGCTAGTTTTTTAGGTGTCTTAATGTGATAAGGACTTAGAAAAAATATATTAACCAACTGAAATGAAAGGTCAGACAGTAAGAAAACAAAAGCAAATGATGGGAAATACGGCCTTAAAAACTGATGGGAAGGAACACTGTTTAATTATGTCTTGCTGTCATCCAAAGTGTTGGAAGAAATAAGTAATTGTATGCCAATGATGTGCCCAACTTCCGAATATCTTCCAAGTGCCTTGTATTTCAACTGTTATTTTGCATTTTGTATGCAAAAGCATGGCATTGTACTGGATAATAAGTGTGTGATTTCCACCCTTGCTAATCATATTTTTCAGTTTTCTCATGATCTTAGAAATTTGTCAGATAAAAATGTGTCAAAATGAAGTTAAGAAATAAGACTCACACACCCTTCTGTGCACAATCTACTCTGTTCCTTATATCACTATACATTTTGCTCCCTTTTCTCTGTGTCTCATGCTATTGATATTCAGAGTCTTTAAAAATAATTCTCCTATATTAGTTTTCCCCTTATAATTCTTCTGATGGCTTTCCAACAGGGTAAATGATTTAGTTTTCAATCCAAAGAGGGAAAATTTACCTCTGGATACTAAAGCCTATGGCTAAGTCATATTAATTGTATTAACTTAATTCTATAATACAGTTGTAAATAGAACAAGTTTTTAATAAGAATAGTAATTCATCCACCATGCCAGTTCTCCCTGATTAAAAAAAAAATAGAGATATGTTACAGACTACCTTATCCACATGAGGTAAATAGCTAGGGATTTGGCAGCCTTTTCAACCATAAAATAATTTTGGTTCTCATAAATATCATAGTATTACTCTTCATCATCAAATATTGGAGCAGAAGTTCTCCCAAAGGTAGCTTCTTTTGAAAAACCCACAGAAGACCAAAGTCACCAAGTACGGGCATCAACCTCACTTCATTAGAGTGAGCCATGTTGTCCTGAAATTCCAAAGAAGACAAAATAAATTTAAACAAAACATTTCAAAATGATAATAAAATGTCAGTTACATTTTGAACCAAAGACTACATCTAATTTTAATAGACTTTACCATGGTACTATATAATATTAATGTCACACATTATTTGATCTAGCATACCTACTTTTTTTTTTTTTTGGCAGAACAGGGGCTCACACTTGCTAGGCAGGTGCTCTACCACTTGAGCCACTCCTCCAGCCCCCTGATTCCCTTATTTGATTTAGTATAAAGCTTTTTCTAAAAGGTATGAAGATGAAGAAAAGAGAGCAATGAAATAGCCAACCTTCATTTCACTTAATGTTTGCTTTTTAAATAGATTTCAGAGAGAGTAAATGCAGGGTTCACAAAGTAAGTAAGACCCTGGAGGGAGGGTTGTACTAAAGCAGAAGGTGGGAAAGTTCTTCCTTTCTTTTTTTTTTTTGACACAAGATCTTACTAGGTAGCCCAGGCTTGCCTAAAACTCACACTCTTGCTGCCTCAGCCTGAGAAAACATCTGTTTTACAGTTCTGGAAGTCAGAAGTTCAATAAAAGCTTACAGAGCTAATATCAAGGTGTAAGGAAGGCTACATTCCTTCTGGAAATTTCCTTCTGGAATTGCTGCATTCCATTTCCTTCCTTTTTTTCAGCTCCTAAAGGCTTCTCCCATCTTCAAAATCCAATACTGCAACATGTGCTTTCATTATCCTATTTCCTTTTCTGACTGTGACCTTCCCTCTCAGACAAACACATAATTAGATTAATACCACCCTAACAATCCAGGACAATCTCCTATCTCAAGACCCTTCACTTAATCACATCCACAAAGGCCCATTTGCCATGTAAAATAACATATTCCCAGATTCTGGGGATTGCAACACAAATGTGTGGGATCCATTATTCAACAGATAGTTACTGTGTTATCATCACTTCTTCTCTAAGGAAAAATAATGCGTTAGAAGCATAATTTTTTTGTTCAAGTATACCCAATGAGCCCATATGATTGAGCACTGCAATCATGATGCCCAATTTATCCTTTTTAAATATGTTTAAGTTTCTCACCTTTGGCACGATTGATATTTGGGGTTAGATATTTCTTTACTATAGGGGATTGTATTATACATTGTAGGAGATGAAGAAACATCCACAATCTTTCACTAAACACCAATAGCGGTACATCCTGTCCCGGTTGTGATAACCAAAAATGCTTCTACACATAGCCAAATATCACTTGGATGGAAAGAAAAAACATCTTCAGTAGAAAAACACTGTCCTAAAAAGAAAACAATCAAATTATTGTAATGGCCTCTGAAAAGACAATAACTATGATAAGGCAAAAGATACAAAACTATTAATCAATAGATAAGCTTAAGGATGCAAATATACATCATTTATTTCAGCATTATAGGTTAAATTTATTAGGAATTTTGTCAAAGACAAGAATGTAGAGTTGAGTGTTAGTCACTGGCACAAACTTAGCTCTATGACATGTTCAAGTGTGGGGGTACATGTGAAGTGCTCTATTTGGATCTCAGGATAAGTGATATCTTAGTAAACAACATCTCCAAAGGCTTTGAGCCCTTCAGTGGTAAGAGCTGTGTCTTTTTGTATTTGTTTCCATAGACCATACCTCCTCAATCTAAACCTTGCGTCCTTTCAATTATTCCATGATGCTTCTCGAACACAAGGTAATCATGTTTCTGAAAATACACAGTCCAGACCCTAGAACTCACGTCCCAGTTAGTCCCCTGGACATTGTATACTCCTGTCATTACTTTTTGCATTATTTACAAGGTATGTGTCTTCAAGTTGACTTACTTCTATACACATAAATACTACTTTAGCAATAACATACACAAAAGCACATGGTTTTGAATGCTATTGTAATTTTTTAAATATGTTAAATACAAAGTTATAAAATGCTTAAACAGTGTCCTATCTCACCACATTAGATACACACAAAATACTTTGAAATTCAGTACCTGCCCTGGAGGAAACCAATACCAGCAAAAACCTGACTTTTTATTTTTAATTCTAAAAATATCTTTCCTATTATTCATCTTCCTCAGAGATGAGGGACTAGAATAGCACAGTGAACCAAACTGCTTACAACCAGGGAGAAAAACCTCAGGCTACTGTTCAAACACTTCCCTAAAAATCTTCCTTTTTACTTTTCTTTAGAGTATATAATATCCATTTAAAAATATTCCCAGACAGTTTTTACTAATATATTCAACACAAGACATTAGCCAGATTACAACAGACAAAGCACATTAAAAATTAAAAAAATAATCTAGATCAGTTTCCCAAATAGTATTCCATAGAACGTTAGTTCTATAGGAACTAATAGATATTACACTCAAGGGTTGGAAGAGGAATAGAGAGGAAAGCTGTGGTCAACTAGTTTGAGGCAATACTGTTAAACAAACTTAAAAGTACTCTTTAATTCTTCTCAGTTACTTTAATATTTTATTGTTTTGTGAAATTTTAAGGGAAATATATGTCAGTTATAAGTTTATTTATTTTTAGTTTAAAATATGCATTGGACTCAAATAACAGGCAAGAAAATGTTCTTGAGAGATTCATTGTTAGGAAACTCAAGAAATTACATTGTTTCAAAATAACAATAATCTTATCATAACTGATCACTAAACTTATTTAATGAAAAACTAATCTGTCTCATTTCTGAGAGCATATCATAGAACTAGTGTTCAAAGACCATATTTGGAGAAATGCTTATTTATCTAGATAACAAGAAGTTTTATTTTGTTCAGCTTAAGGAAAACAAACCTGCAATAATGGATACTTTTAAATGCACAGTATCTTATTTTTTAAGTGTCTAGACGTGCGATCTGTGTTTTCTGGATTAATTTTTTTAAGTATTGCCTTGCACCCCCAGGGTCTCAAAAAATATTATAAGATGCAGATAGTAAATTAACATAAAAGACAAAGTGGAAATTCTTTTACTGGCTTGTACTCTTTTTTTGCTTTGTAATTAGGGTAATTAACTTCTTTTTACTTTTACTCATGACACTCCCCAGAATACGGACTCTGATAATCGAAACACAATCTTTGCCAAATCTGATATCACCTGAAGTATAAAGTATATGAATGAACATCTATTAAAATTCATGGAATAATCAAATGGAATATTTTCCCTGGGGAACTTGTGTCTACACACAATATTAAAACCTTCAAGAGGATTGTGTAGAGATTAAGTCCATGAGTTGAGAATTAGTTAATTTGTTGATTTTAATTTCTCTAGCAACTACTGCATAGTAGTTGAAGTGAAATTAGGAGTGAAATTGTGAAAGGGAATTGTGAATGAGATAATTTGGCCAAAGCATTGGATTCAGAGTGACTCCTAATACAGGTGAAGCCAAAAATGTTAACAGAGTTTTACCATCTGAGGGATATGAGAAATGTAGTAAGTGAATTTGCCATCAAACTCAGAGTCACGATACCATCAATTTTAATGTACTACTCAATTGTTGAGTGAACTGGGGAAATCACTTTGCTCTTCTAGGACTTAGTTTGCTAGTCAAAGTAATCCAAGGACCAGCAGCATCAATCTCACCTGGAATAGTATTACAGATGCAGAAACTCAGACCTCACCTATCTGAGTCAAATATTTATGTTTTCTAGCTATGTTCCTAACACCTCAGACCTCTCCCACCTCACCTCCTCTACCACCCAACCATCCTTGTTGTGCCTCTAAAGGCAGAATTAATTGTTAATTGGGGCTTGGGGCAGTTATGGAGTTTGAACTAAGGGCCTCACGCTTTCTAGGCACGCACTCTACCACTTAAGCCACACCTCCAGCCCTTTTTCCTTTTAGGGTATTTTTCAGATAGTTTGTTTTTCTCGCTTTTGCCCAGGGCTGGCCTCAGACCTCTATTCTCCTATGTACAGCCTCCCATGTACCTCGGAGAACAGGTGCACATTACCATGCCTGGCTTGTTTTGAGATGGGGGTCTCTAACTTTTTGCCCAGCCTTGAACTAAAATTCTCTGGTCCTTCACCTCCCAAATAGCTAGGATTACATATGTAAGCCATGGTGCCGCTCTTAGAATTAATTTTTTTGTAACTGGTAATTTGAGCCCTCTCTTTTGACAGAAAAGTAAACTGAAACCCGAAGAAGGAAAGTAAATTTCTTAAAGGCACACAACCAAGTAAGAATAGAACCCAGATCTGGAATAAATTTTTCAAGTATTAATTTCACAACAAATGAATAGCAATACTTTTCTTGTCGTGGAAAAGTCTTCTCCTTTTTACTTTAAAGATGCCTGATTTAGGGAAGAAATGACCCAAACATTGAATACACATATAAATAAAAGAAAAAAAACTACAAAAAATGCCTTATTTTTAATGAAATTACATTATTCCTGAAGGTATTTACAGAAGAATCAAGTTAGCTTTTCAGGTGGTAAGAAAGCCTCTATACTCAGGCCATATGTTTGTTCTCCCCTGTCCTCTCTCTCTCACCAGGACCCCACCACTTCACACACACACACACACACACACACACACACACACACACACACACTCACACACACACTCCAATGCCCCTCACCACCACCACATATAATTCAATTATGAGTAATGGCAGAAACCACATGAATTCATGGTGCAGGATGCTCACAAACCCAGTTTTAACCAACAATCCTACTAGCAATAAGCATTTACTTCATCTAAAACTGAAACCTTCTGTAAAAGGTTTCAAACAACCACAGAGAAATGAATGATTAAAAGAATAGTATTATGGCCACAGTTAAACAAATTTCACCAGTACTCACAATATTGAGTGTAATGGATATGTGTATATTCTCCAGATGTCCTAGGTGTTATATTTAAAACAAACAAAAAATTTGCATAGTGAATGTTTACTCTTTGAAAATGATTCTTATTCTCTTCTCTCATAATATTTAACATGATTATCATTAGTGAATTGTCAAACCAAGTGTGTTAAATCAAAATTTTAGTATTAAAATGTTGTATTAAATTTTAGTGATAAATTTAAAATTTTTTAATTTTAGTATTAAAATTTAGTAATTTCAGTATTTTTTGATGCTTGATAAATCTAAATTTTATTTCTCACTCTGATTCTTTGCCACATGTCAATATTTGTACCTTTGAAGGATTCTGTGTTGTTAATCTCTTTGTCTTATACAAAATTGCAGGGCTTTTTTGATCAACTTTTTTTAGTGTTACATGATTAGGTGACTTACAAAGATCTAGCATGTGAATAGGAAGGTAGTTACTAAAGAAAATGCATGTTCTCTCTTCTCAAGAAATTGCTGACTATTGGCAGAAGTAAAACCTGCAACAGATCTTTATAAAAGGTAGAAGTCAAGGATATACTTATCATACTTTCCACCCAAATTGTATCTTTTCTTTTTTTAGTAATAATTGTTGAGGGTATTCATCTGAAACCAGTCCATCTGAAGGATAACAGAATCAAGATTCTATTGCAGTGCTATTCAATAGAAATATGAAAGCTACACATATAACCATAAATTTTCTGGCAGCCACATTTAACAAGTAAAATAACACATGTAAAATTAATTTCAATAAGATATTTTATTTAACCCAATATGTTGGAAATATTACCATTCAACATGTCATTAAGATTTTCTAATGAAGTATTTTTACATTAGTCATAATAGTCTCCATGAAGCACACTGGTCTCAAAAGACTAGAAAGAGAAATTGGTTAAATGTAGAGCAAAGACTAAACATTTTTAAGCTATTAAAGAAGCAGCATTCAGTGATAAAACAGCATAAACCTTAAGTTAATTGAATTGTATGGTCTCTCATTTTTTAAAATTTTTATTTTATCATTTTCACATGTGCTTACATGCGTATATATTATTTGGCCCACCTCCCCCCACCTCCCACTCCACCTCGAGGCAGAACCTGTTCCTCCCTCTTGTTCTCCAATTTTGTTGAAGAAAAAACATAAAAGATAATAAGAAAAAACATGGCTTTTTTGCTAGTTTAAGATAAGGATAGCTATACAGGGAGATTCCTTATGTTGTTTCCATGCATATGTGTATTACAACCCAAATTGGTTCACTTCTACCAGACCTCTTCATTATTCCTAGTCCCCTTCCTATAGTGGCCTCTTGTCAGTTTAAGATTACTATATACATTCCTATACAGCGAGCACATCAACTACATTCAAGTTTCAGGTTTCCTTCCCTTGCCCTATCCGTCTTTTTTGCTGCCTCCCCTTAGTGTGGCCCATGCCCAATAATATTACTGCATTTGTTTTAGGACTATAATCTGCATATGAGGGAGAACAATTTTTAGCCTTCTGAGCCTGATTAACTTTGCTTAAGATGATGTTCTCCAGTTCCATCCATTTACCTGCAAATGGCAACATTTCATTCTTCTTTGCGGCTGAATGAAATTCCATTGTGTATAAATACCACATTTTCTTAATCCATTCATTGGTAGTGGTTCATCTTGGCTGTTTACATAGCTTGGCTATTGTGAATAGCACTAAAATAAACATGGGTGTGCAGGTGCCTCTGGAGTAACCTGAGTCGCATTCCTTCGGGTATATTCCTAGGAGTGGGATTGCTGGATCATATGGCAGGTCTATGTTTAGATTTTTAAGAAGCTTCTATATTGTTTTCCATAGTGGTTTAGTAGCTCACATTCCCTCCAGCAGTGTTTGAGGGTGGCCTCTCATTTTGTATCAGCAAATTCCAAGAGAAAAACCAAACATTTTTCTTATCACCAATTACTTATTCTATAACTGATATTTACAGTTAGTGGTCGGGTTTCTCCGTAAAAACTTAAAAATGAAGTAATTAAAAATCAGAACAGCAGTCAGGTACTGGTGACTCATGCCTGTAATCCTAGCTACTTGGGAGGCTGAAATTGGGAAGATCACAGTTAGAGGCAATCTCAATGGAAAAAAACTGGGCATGATAGCACGCACCTGTCAACCACAATGGAGAGAAGCATAAAATTAGGAGAGTCACAGTTCAGGCAACTCATTTATTTCTATTATAGCATTACCATCATTTGTGACTGTTCATTTATTTGTTTATTTCCTTCTTTATTCACATGTATCTCATAGAATATAAACTCCATACAACCTGAATCAAAAGTCCAACATGTCCATTGTTATCTCCAGAATACCTTCCTCCTGCCCACATAAGAATCACTGAACATTTGTAAAAATTAAAAAAGAATTTTAAAAGTAAGGAATCAACTAGGTCAATAGCATTTTTCATTAATAATGCACATTACAATTCTAAATATTATTTATCCTAACATCAGGTAGACTAAGCAGAGAAAGTAAACATATCAGAAGACTCACCCTCTGTGCACTTTCCATTCCTGGACTTTCTACTCCATAATTTCTTCTTTCAAATGTTTTCAAGATGAACAAGATTTAGCACTTGTCTTGTTCTTACCCTCTGTGCTAAGAAGGACCCCTACTAGGGGTTTCTACTATAAGAAACCTGGACCCACCCAGGCTTCTGCACAGAGACACTGAGTAACCCTTCATCAGGTGCCAGAGCTGTGTGATCAATGCATCATCATCATCACAGAAATTAAAACCAGCCATGCTCACACCAGATTCTACCTTCCAGACCTCGAGATCATAGCCAAGGTTTCAGAAGTAGGGGTATTATTTGTGAATTCATGTTACAAACTTAAGCATAACTGATTCAGATCTATTTTATTATGTGGTCACCAATCCTCTCTTAAATCTACTTTTGTTCTTGAATTTTGCATTTAAAAATGTAATACATAGTAATTAATATAATTAATAAATATAATATTTAAATATTTAAATGTAATATGTAGTGATTAATGTAATTACTAAATGTATTATTTAATTTGCTATAATCCCCTCCTGAAATATACAAAACTTTAAACATGCAAAAATTCCGAGTGTCTCTTGGAGCTATGACATATTTCCTGTTAGCTACACAAGACATTAAAGGAATAGCTGCTATAAAGAAACTTTTGGGAAGATTAGATCTGCTAATAAATGTTATAGGTTTCTGACTCAGAATTAAATTAGTCAGATTAGGAAGTTAAAAGACAAACAACCAAATTGTTTAAAATGCTGGCAGTTCCCTAAAGAGATGGGGGAAGCTGAGATAAAAGAGTGTTTCATGGAGTTAACTGAAAATTCTTTGGCAATGGAAACAGGGTTTGAGACTCTTTCAGCACCTAGAAGCAACTCTAGCTTGAGAAATAAACAGTTCTAACAATGAGGGTTATAAATTCTCACTGACAAAAGATAAACGAAAAAATGTGAGATATTTAAGATTAAGTGCGCTTGCATATATCTGGAAGGCCAATTTCTCTCAGAGGATTTATGGATACACATCTGAGCATTTCTTCTTTACTCCTAATTTACAACCTCCTTCATACCAAACTTTTTCTCCTTACCTATAGCACTAGGATTACCTGGCAAGCTCTGACTACAAATATTTTTGTAAGAGAAATACCAGAATTTACATGTACAAAGAATCTAGAGTAAGTACTCATGTCAGTTACTGATTCAAAAAGAAAAGTGATAAGATCTTACTCTGTTGTCAGTAGGCATTCTATTATGAAGAATACTAAACGAAGAGAAAACTGGGTCTCTGTGCTTGTATAACTTACCGTCTAGTTGAAGGAGAATGTATGTAATTAGAAGTTAAACAATTCCATAAAAAGCAATTCTATTAAGTGTGCTGAGCACATAGCTCAGAGGTAGAATGTTTACCTAGCATGCATGAGGCCCTGGGTTTGATCCCCAACATTTAAACCAACTCATTATGAAATTAGAGAGGCCCAGAGTTAGACACACCATCATTTCCAGAACATTGCTGAAGCATCTTTTGAACAGTTTGCATGTACAAGAACATAGTTGTGCATACACACACACTAACAGCATGTGTACCAGGCATTTGTATCACGCTTTGTTTATTTTATGTACGTTCCTTACCTATAGACTTTCAGGCTGTCTAACTTGAATGTAAAAATTTTAGTAGTTTCCCACATATAGGCCTCCCCACATTTTCACCCATGGCTTCATGATTTTGTTTCAGGCTTCTAAGATCAGAACTGGTTTACAAGAAGAAAGGCAAAGCTGAAAGAATATTGTGACAATCATATGAATTTCTTTTCCTCTGGGAAGTTCCAGATGTCACTCATAGCTCAGTGACAGAGTATCTACAACCATAACAAAGTGAGTGACTGGGAAAACAGACAACTCATTTATAATTTAGTCTATTATAAAAGTAGGCCCTTAAATTCAGTTGGTTCATTTACTTTTCAAAAAATACACATATACAGTGAAAGATCTTGGGTTTGTCTTTTCCTTTTTGTGCAAATTTCACCCCATTGAAAACATGAAAAGAGAAAAATAATGATGCTAACTAGAGCCAAACATAATACGGGTGTACACAGTACAAACTTTCCCTTAGAAAGCTTTACCCCTAGACAGAATGGGTGATGTTTTTCCTTAATAGAAAAAGAGAGGCAGGTCTTTTGGCAACAGAGGACACAATTTATGTCCAAGAGGAGGTGCAGTCTCCTTCATTTTTTGGACCCCAGACTCCGTAGAGCAAAAAAATGGAAGTTGAAATAAGCAAAGGTTTCACTGGTGAGAAATGATGTCTTCCTAGTTTTGTCCTCTTTCAAGTAGAAGTTTAATGATCACTCTTGAATTAATGATCTTCTTGAATCTATAACACTGTACACTGTGTTATTTAAAAACATGCCCACGCACTTCCCCTCTACTTAAAGAAAAAATACTTTTGGGCATACACATCCACTTACATATGGAACCCTAAAAATCACTAAGTTTAGATCTCAGAGGTCATTAGAGGTCATCCCCCATTCATATCTAACTGGGGCCCTTTTGCTGTGAAATGTTAACATTTCTTAGAGATGGAGCTAGGACTCCTAATTCACATTCCCAGGCTCTTGTCACTACAGCAGTTTTACACAAGAAAAGAGAAGAATGCATTAGGAAGTATTTGATGGTTCTAGAGCCCATCACCCTCTCCTGCCCTCTCATACTTTTGTTGTTCAGAGAGAACCTGTAATGAAGAATGAGTGATCCTGCTTAGACCAAATAATTTGTCTCGTTCCCACTGTTATTTCAAAAGCACTGGAAAGGCCTTCCCTGACTACTGTCCAAGTCCTACTGCACATCAACAACATCCACTACCAGAGATTCTGAACTTCAAGTTAAACATTACCCTCTTTCATCGCATCATAAAATACAAACATTCCTGAGATAATACTTTAAATCATTAACAGTTAACTATGCATTTGTTTAGAGATAACTTCTCTCCATAATGGAAGAAACAGGGCTTAAGCCCAAGTGTCAGAAAGTCCAAAGAGAGAAAGAAGTGTCAAAAGCAGAGATGAAGGATGCCAAACTTAATCTACTTCACAGTGTTGATTAAGCCAGGCCGTAACCACATTGTAAGCATCACTGAGATGCAATAAGAAAAAAAAAAAGAAATCTATGCATAATCTAGTTGTTTCTAAAAATTGTAGCCATGAAATGACTACAGCCCAAAGAGACTATACATAATGAAGCATGGTATTTTTCTTGTTCATTTTTAGAGATTGAATGAATTGAATGAATCCCATCAGATAACCAAGAACTCATTTTGGCTTAAAGAAAATCTATTACATACTTTACCAGTTTTTATTAGCATATACAAACTATACAAATGAATCTATTTGTGGTATTTCTGTACATGCATATACTTTGCTCAAATTCACTCCCTCTATCACACTTCCTTACCCCCTTCCCTGCCTTTTCAAACAACTTAACAGGTTTCTTTATTTTGTTTCATGCATCCATATGAAGTACTTTTATTATATCCATGCCTCCTTCAACCTCTCCTTTCACTCTCCTGCGTCCCACTGGTTCCACCCCACAAAGAGTCCCCATTTTACATTCCTGTCATTCTTTTTTTAAGGTCTAGATCGCACATATGAGGGAGAACATGTAATGTTTGTGTTTCTCAGTCTGGTTTATTTACTTTACATGATAGTCTCTAGTCTCATCCATTTTCCTGCAAATGACATAATTTCATTTTTTATGGCTGAATAATACTCCATTATGTACATACACCACATTTTCTTTATCCATTCATCAGTTGATTGGCACCTTGGCTGATTCCATACTTTGGCTATTATGAATAGTGCTGGTATGGACATAGGTATGCAAGTATCTCAATTGTACACTGACTTATGTTTCTTCAGATAAACACCCAGGAGTAGTATTGAAAAATCATATGGTAGTTCTATTTTTAGTTTCTTGAGGAGCCTCCCTAATGATTTCCATCTTGACAGGACTAATTTACATTCCCACCAACAGTGTATAATGGTCCCTTCCCTCTCCCCCCACACTCACCCTTCACCAGAATTTGTTGTTGTTTTTTTCTTAATGATAGCCATTCTGACTGGGATGAGAGGAATACTCAGGGTCATTTTGATTTACATTTCCTTTATAGCTAAGAATGTTGAATATTTGTTCATGTGTTTATTTATCATTTGCATTTCTTTTGAGCATTGATTTTTCTATTTCTGTTAAAATATGACATTGAAATTTTATGGAGATTGCATTGAATCTATAGATTACTCTTGGTAGTATAACCATTTTCACAATATTAATTATGCCAATCCATATACCTTAATAATTTAAAGGGAAAACTAAAGAGGTACTATACATAGGATTCTTTTACACTCAAACAATTGGCAGGCTTAAGAGGATAAAATTTATATATCCTATAACAAAAAGAAAAATGCATGCAAAGATAATGATTAATAACTGGACTGTATGATATAAGGCAGTAGCTCTTGCTCTTCAGAGCAGCTTCCTGAAGCACTGACCTACCTTAGCACTCATTACCTCCTGCAAGTCAAATTTCATCCATTCTGTGAGTCCCCCTCTGTGAGTCCCCCAGACTGTGAATAGCTGTGGGTTATTTTACTTTATATTTTTACACTTCTGAAATGTTCTTGTAATGTTATACACACACCTCTAGGAATGTTAGAGGGATTTTTTTTCTCTCAGCTTACAGGAGAATCCCTAAACTTATAAAGCAGGAGGGTTTGGGGGGGCTTTGGGGGATTTTTTGTTGTTGTTGTTGTTGTTGTTGTTTTACTGGTTTCAGAGATGAGAGGCTGAGCCAGGCAATTTTGAGAATGGATACCATGAACAAGATAACAATTCAGGGTCATGTATCAACAGTCAGTTGACACATGAAGGATAACAAGAAGGTACTAGACATATGGGAGTTCGGAAAGTAAAATATTAAAGGTTGAAAGAGGATCCCAACAAGGAAGACATAGGTGTGTTACCTTTCAAATTTGATAGACAGGACTTTGTCTCTCAGAAGTAGATAACTTTCTCTATGCCCCTTTTCTCTGGTCTACATGCTATTCTGCTCCCAGACCCCACAAAACAAGATAATAGGAGATTTATTTGATTAAAAATAAAACGTTTCCCATAGAATCCCCAGTTAGTGCTGATGCACATCCAGGTTTGGAAGTCAATTCAAAATCTATTTGTTCATTTAACAAATTTGTGAAACCACTGTTGTGCATTAAGGAGGCCTCTGGGGGCCCAATTTCCATCATTTCTATAGGCAATCTATGTTGTAAGTTCCAAACTACTGATTTATGCTATTGGGAACTCTTCCTGGTGATAAATAGAGGGGTCTTTGTATTCTTTCTCTATTAGGATTTGTTTGTTGCCTTCTCTTTAATCGAAGGGCAGCATTAAGGAGTCCTGGAGAAGGGACTGCTTCGTTTTATTTATTTCTCTCATTCATTGTACTTGAATTATGTGCATGCTGGGAAAAACTCATGCTATAACATTTTTGTTAAGGTTCAGAGAGAGGTGTCTATCACAATACTGGTTGAGAAAACTACAATACAAGACAGATCACTTGATTTATATAATTCTGCACAAAAAGAACATCATTAGCATTCCTAAAATGAGAAGTCAAAAGTTCACTTATTTATAAGAAGCAGAGAGACTTTGTTCCTATTTGTGGGGTGAATAAACTCCTGCTCCCAGGTCTGATCCTTTTGGGGGCATAATGAACACAGTAAAAATAATTTTTATTTGTTCAATTCACTCAGTTTTGTCATTTTCCAAACACAGAATAAATACAATGAAAAATAATGTTTGTTTTTATATGTGAATATATTTTTCTCAGCATTCATTATATTTTGGCATCCCTTTCCAGTCTGTGTTCACATAAATATCTTGGGCACTTTATAAAAAGATCCAAATTACATGATCTTTAATCATAACTACAGTGAACTGAGTTATATGTAAATAAATTACTGTGAGTTCAGGAAAAAACAGCTATCCTGTAACACACTTTGGAAAAGAAAAGGGCAACATAGTCCTGTCCTCCCCACAACCTCACTTCACCTCTGTTCCCTCCCGCTCCCCCACCCCCCGCACAAAAAAATCCACACAGGTTTGGATTTGCTGGAAAAATAGTGACAGTATGAACTTTTGATAGTTGGAAAGGATGTTAATCTCCACTTCAGGCCTTCTATTTTTCTAACATCATCTTATTTGAAAAAGTGAAGGGAATTTTCTCAATGAAAACCAGCTTTGTTTCTAGGGTGGATTTTCCTTCTTTGTTTTCTGACCTAGAACCCAGCTAAGGCAGACTGTATAGTTCTGAGTCATTTTCTGAAACAGAAAGTGCTCAACCATACCTAAAAATAAATTGGCCTAAATAGAATTTCAACTTTAGTATTTTAAAATTTTAACACATTTCAACCTGATGGCTTTATGTTTTTTAGTAAACATCCCATATGTTTGAGCATGAAAAATAGTTCTGACTCCTTGGCTGGCTAGGACTGGTGGGTATAGACTTTGTCAGTTGCCTTCTCTACAAAACATAAACTACTTCAATTCATTCACCTTAATGTGTACATTTTCATGTAATTTCTAAATAATTGACCTCTACATCTGGCCTTTACATCTCTGCAATGATAGAATAGTAATTATTTAGGAAAAATATATAAATTTTGCTATTTATAATATTGGTTTATTGGAATCACTGCAAAACAAAAAAGAAAACCTGTCTCACAAAATATCAAGGGTGAGAGGGGGCTGTACTAATCTTGTTGAATGATCAATGCCTTGGATTGGCTTATATATGTGCTTTTTAAATGTTGAACTTTCCTTATTCCCAAAGCATTTGAGTCAGTATATAATGAGGCAGACAATATAGTAAGATAAAATAGATTAAAAATAAGTGAAGAAAAGGAGTTAATAAGAAAATAGGATAGAAAAGTGAAATAGTGTATAAAGAAAGCGGATACAATGAGTGTGCATCCTGATAGGCTGCACAGTTGCAAGAGGCAGTCCATGACGAGTTTTACACACACACACACACACACACACACACACCCTACCTCATGACCACTGCTGACACCCTGAGAGGGTAGAGCAGCACTGCTCTGAGGAGAACAGTTATAACATAGCACTTTCTGGGCAGAATCAT
Organism: Castor canadensis; assembly: GCF_047511655.1. Taxonomy (NCBI): domain Eukaryota; kingdom Metazoa; phylum Chordata; class Mammalia; order Rodentia; family Castoridae; genus Castor; species Castor canadensis. Next base: position 48,869,078 of record NC_133390.1, read on the forward strand.
GAAGCCTTTAAGCCCTCTAATGGCTCCAGGTATTGGTTTAACTCCACATCCAGCTGGAGAGTGCCATCTACTTTATACTCATGGTAAAACTGAGATGCTTCAAAGCTTGGTGAGCAGAACATTGTCCTGCTTGCTTCTGCCTTTACTTACTGTCTATCATTCCTCTAGGAATGCAGGTACTTAACTACATCCCTGACAAGCCTGGGCTGTCCTTTGCTTCCTTTTCATTTTGGTCCCAATTTGTTAAGGAGGTGTTTAAGGATGTCAGAGAAACTACGTGATTAAACTCAGGCCCTGCCTAATTTATTCCAGAAAATAAGTGGAATATAAAATCTAATTTATGAATATGTGTTCAATAGAATAACAATTAACATTAATTAAGCACTTACTATGCATAGATACTGCTCTAAGAGTGTTACATTCCATTCATTTAATCCTCCCAATAACTCTCTGAAATAATAATTGCTAATTGTTTTGTAGCTGTAGACACTGGGACACAGAAGAGATAAGTGACTTCCCAAATCACATAGATAATAAGTGGCATAGTTGGGATCTGAGAGCTAAGAGTCTCACCCTAGAGCTCCTCTCTTAGCTATGAACTCCAACACTAACTTGCCTTACTCTTTATCTTTTAATACTTGTTCTTTTCTCTTTGGTTTGGCCTGACTTCTCATTTATTGTTTAAAACATTAAAGGAAAATCCCAGAGTGTTACTTGTTCAACCCCTACATCATCCCAAACCCTCTTCTCAAAGAACACACAAACCACTTGTGTGGTATGCAGGCATCCCAGGATGCACTGAATGAGTTCTGTCCTAGAAGTGGAAACTAAAGAAGATGCCAGATACCTCAAGACTGTCTGTGGTCAGAGACATAATTCAGGAGGAGTGTCTCTGTTTAATTCTTCATTTCTCCTTCATTGCCGGGTCTCCATTCCCTTTTGCCCACATCAAAAGCCAAGATACTCACTTCTCTAACTCGGCCCATTGACTTGCCTTTCCAGAAAATCACCAGATTGAATTATTCTGATGACAAAACCTTCCGCCTCAGGCTACAGCCTGCTTCCTCCACCCTTCTTTGATCTCTGTAAGTTCTTTTTTTTTTTTTTGGAACAACCATACTGGCAAGCACTCCAAACTCCTTCCACATACTTAAGATTTTACAGTGGCTTTTTTGGAACTGTGTCTTATTTTACATGTCAGTCGATCTCTGCTGCATAGGGCCCCACAAGGACCTGTTGACACCTCACGGCAGAATTTCACAAAATGTTCTAGGAAGAGATAATTTTCTAATTATAACACCAAATTCTGCATATGAAGCCATTTTCCAACCACTTCATTTCCAGTGGTGGGGATAGTCTGAGAGTGAAACTAGATCCAGGGTGCATACTTTCTTTTCCTTTCTCCCTAATTCATTTTTTTTTTCCTTTTTGGTATTATAAAATATTACCTAGAAAACTAATCTTTGCTTTTCAAATGCTTATCTTAAAATGAAAACCTAAAGAAATGTTATTTTCTCAAGCTTACACCTAGCAGTCATGGTTTAATGCTCTTCCCTTGGGCCAGCTGGATTAGGGCACACAGAGGAATATATCTGTCACTGCTTTCCACCTTGGCCCTTTCTACTCTTTCTGTACCTCTCAGCCTTCAGACCTTAGTTGAACTTCACTTTCAAAGTAGTCTTTCCCAAAGAGTTGATCTCAAACAAGTGTAGGGGAGGGGAAATGGAGAGAGTGTAGTTAATGGATCAGGGGTAGAATGCTCCACAGCACAGCAGGATGACCATAGTTGACAACAACTAACTGAGTATTTCAAAATGGCTAGTAGAGAGGAATTTGAATGTTCTGCACAAAGAAATAATGTATGTCTGAGGTGATACAGTGAAGTACCTTGATCTAATCATTACACATGGCATTCACACTGTAGATGCAATTATTATGTGTCAATTTAAAAACATACCCAATATATGTGTATATATAAATTAAATAGATAGATAGATAGACAGAAGATAGATAAAGAAATACAGATATATACAGCACCCTTCTCTGACCCACTCTTCCAGTGTTACCTGTGTGTCAACTACATCACAATGACCCAGGATCCAGAGATCTACTTTTAACAAACTCCCAAGAGAGTCCTATGTGCAGAAAGTTTAGGAACCTCTGCTGTATGCTGAGTTCAATCTCAAGCTCCACCCTCCCATAGCCCCATCCATCCTCTCTTCTTAATGATAATTGACATGTCAAACTTCTATCTTCTGCATCAGGCCCTAAGCCCTGCTGGTACAGGAACACAGCTGAGTTTACCTGTCTTGGCAACTCTGGCCTGTAATATGTGCTCAATAAATATTTGTTGATCCAAAGTGAAGGAAATCAATTTTTCAGAGCTGCTTTTTCCTTCTTAAGGAATCTTCAATTTCAGGAATTAATATAATTTCACTTTAAGGAAGGAGGGACTTGAAAATATTTGACTACCGTAGGCAATTTACTGTGGCCATTCCAAAACTTTTTTCTCGATTTTTTTCCAGTTGCTGATTTTTGTAGTGTTTAGGCCCTGCTGTTTCTCCTCATTATTTCACATATGAAGTCACCTACTTTTCTGGTTTAGAAGGAGAAAGTAGTAAAGCTATAAAAAGACATTTATACAAGAAATTTAGTCAAAAACTAGTACTCCCCGAATGCTCACCTGTCTATTTGATCTTTTATCCATTCAGTTTGACCTGTATAGCAGCAAAGGCATTTTCAATGACTGAGAGTTGGGCTGAGGATGTCGTTCAGTTATAAAGCACTTGCCTATCACACGCAAGGCCCTGGGTCAAATCCCTAGTGCTACAAACAAAAATCATAATATCACTAAAAGTTCATTTCCTCACAGGAAACAAGCCTTTTTGTATAATTCAGTGAATGAAAGACAATGACACATAGGAAATCCCTTTTAGTCACATATTCAGTTCCCTTTTCTCCTGTATGAGGAGGGTCTGACCAAGGCTTTTTGTTGTGAAGTTAAGGGGAAATCCTTAGACAATACACGCTGTTTAAATAGACAATACAGATTTTTTTTTTAACTATCACTCATTAAAATGTCATTTCCCTCTGCGTTTTGTCAAGAATACTTATGTGTAAAGTTTTTATGCACACATTTATGTCACTAAAAAGAAATATTTTGTCATAGAAACAAAATGCTGGGTTATATTTTAAAGTAGAGAAAAATGACCTGGGAATCCCCAAACAAAGCAGCAACTCTGTTATCAGTGAAACTGGGATATTTCACAGACTTTAGACTGACCAGTCACCAAACATTCTCTACCCTTACTTCACCCACAAGAGAAGTGGCACAAAGGGAGGAACAGGTTGTGACAAAGTGAAAGTCACAGTGAAAATAAAATAAACCCACTCTATTATCTCCATCCCCATGAAGCACCAACAGAAGAATTTAATTCAGAAAATAATGAAGTTATGTTTATTTTAAGGAATGCAAGTTTGTGTCTGAATAAAAAGGACATTATTAAGCTAAATTTCCAGTGACCCATAAACAAAATTCCAAATAACACTGAATGAACTGAAGCTGAGGAAATTTAAGCATAAAGGAAGTGGTTTCTACTGAACTTTCATGAGATTAATTTACTTGGTCAGCTACTGTCAGGAGAAACAGTCAGTCTATTGGTTTTAAGAATAATCTTTGTACCATGCATAAGAATGCTAACATTTGCACCAGGCACAGGTATTATTATTATTATTGCAATTAATATTATTATTCCTGTTTTATAAATGAGAAAATAAGGTTAGACTTTAAATAACTAGTCTATATTCACACAAATGGTAAGTGATATATTTAGTATTAAAAGTCAGGCTCTATTAGTTCAGGATTTATTCTTCATGCACTATTAAGACCCTGTAAGCTTCTGCTGTTAAGTCATAATTTCTTTCTTGTTTTTCTTTGGTAGTGGTACTAGTGTTTGAACTCAGGACTTCATACTTGTTAGGCAGGTACTCTACCACTTAAGCTATGCCTCCAACCCAAATCATAGTTTCTTGATAAAGTAGGCAAATGTGGGGAAGAAAAAAATTATTTTATTTTATTGGTGTAATTGTTGGCTCACTCAGGGCATTACCTGTAGAAGAAATTCACCATTTTGACTTTCCACAGTTACCAAACTATACATGGCAGAGGGGAGGGTCCTGAAAAAGTTTGACTACCCTAGGTAACTTATTGTGGCCATTCCAAAACTCTTTTCTTGATTTTTTTCCAGTTGCTGATTTTTGTAGTGTTCAGGCCCTGTTTTTTCTCTTCATTATCTCACACATGAAGTCGCTTACTTTTCTGGTTTAGAAGGAGATAATTTGAGAGCCTTCTGACTTAGAGAAATAACACAAACAATAAAAAGGAAAGAAAAATGATATGTTATTCATTAGTTGCAGTAAAAAACGGAATTGAACCAAAGTCTGAAAATGCAGGGAAAGTGAGTCATTTTAATAGAAACAAGTGTCACGGTCCTCATATGATTAATTGTTTTGTTTTCAGCCTTCTGAAAACACTTTCTCTTCTCTTCTCAAAGCCCTTTCCTCCTTTCCTTTTTTCAAAACTCCTGGGATTCTTTGCACATCTGCAAAACCAATGTCAGTTCCAGGTTCTTATTCCAGTGTTGAACCAATCTGGCTTCTGACCTGGGAAGAGGAAGCCAGTTCTCACCAGACAAACAAATGGAGGTGACCTAATACCTGGGGGACCCTGACTGATAAATGGCAAAGTTTTCAGGACTGTCTGGTCCTGAGACCACTAATGAAAAGAACCACATCACAGCTCAGTGGGAAACTGAAGGATTCATAAAGACACAGGTGAATTTAACTTTTAGGGAACAGGGAGAAGATGTGCCATAGAAAGAATTATAAAATCAAACTAAGTAGCATGATTCTTTTTAACAGAATGTTTTCTTGGAGAAATAATTATCAAAGTGAAGATAATATTTTCTAACTAGCTCCCTAGTGATGATTTATATCTCCAAACACAGGGTGGCTTTTTAAAAAAAGCATTTTAATACTATCAAAAAACAGAAGTAATGCTCCTGGTTTGTGCCTTTCTTTCCACTAATAAAAATACTTGAGTCTTTCAGGTTTTTGTTGACCTCTATTAAATTCAGGTAAACTTGGAAGTGAACAAAACAGAAAAACTGTACTTGCTGGAGAGGGATAAAGTCATACTTTGGAATAAGACATTTTAAAAGACTGGGAGAAAATACACTTGGTGCCATTGGGGATGAAACCCCAATCTTATTATCCCCACCAAGACTATGAAGAAAAATTGAGTGATTTGTGACTATTTAAGTGGTACTTTCTTTGAGGAAAAAAACTCCAAACAATTCCTGGAAACCCTACCTCTCTAAGAAGATGGCATTTTTGTGAGTTGAGGATAAAGGCATCAGCAACATATGGAGTGCATTTCCCTGTTTAACACTGATTTGTTTAAAATTGAGGGGAAAACCGCTTGGCAAGACATACTGGCCAAGCCAATGGCAAAAGACACTTCAGTTTATCCTGATTCCTTTCCATGGTCCACCTCCCAGCCTGCCGGACATCCGGACCCATGATTTATAAGCCCTAAATTGAAAAGCAAGCAGCTGAGGATACATAAAGAATGCCACTTTTTCTTGGCATATGAAACTCAACACTGCCTTTTTGCCTCATATCTGCAGAAATGACAGAAGGGAAAAGATCTTAAGATTTTCCAAAAACAAGGTGAATTTCAAAGAACCTCAGAAGAGGCTGGTTTTTGCAGGATTACCTGCTCTAGAGACAAACTCACAGAAGCAAACCAGGCATAGAACCCTTCCAAAAGTACAGTGACTCATTCCACTGGTTTAACCAGGTCCCCTGGTGGTGTTGCTAAAGGCTTTATGTCCCTGAAAAGCCTTCAGTCCCAGGCAATTTATCACTTTAATAGGAGACTTTGGATGCCTTTGTGGCTCAAATGTAAAGAAAGGAAAGTCCTACCAAAACTGAGAACAACTCACATAACCAGAGCAAGGCAAAAAGTATTAATAAAAACTCAGATAATAGTAGCTAATATTCATGGAGTTCTTGTCTTCAAACAGGGCTCTGCCAGTACTTTGCAAACACTATCTCAGTTCATCCTGATTACACTACTGAGAATTGCTAATGATTGTCCCCATTTTAGAGATAAGGAGACTGAGGAACAGAAAAAATTAAGGAACTTGCCCAAGTTCACACAAATAGTATGGATAGAGTCAGAACAAATATTGTAAAGTAAACTGATCTTAACTGCCCCTTCCACTTTCCACTACTTAAAGAGTCCTCAGGCCCCATGTGCAGCTTCTGTAAGTTTTAAGATGCAATTAGAACAGGACATATTTCTTTTCTTCTCTTTTTGCTGCCTCAGGAACTTGCTAGATGCCAGATGCTCCCTCAAGAAACAGACTAAGGAAGAGAGAAACCAGTAAATATAATGCTAGTTAAATGGCAATTGGTTTAGCACCTCCTAAAACAGAACCCACCAATTTCTACGGAATAAAGCTATAAAGTCTTAGAACAAGGTTACTTGAAACCTGCATCTGTAAGTCTTGCAATGCCTTCTTTCTGAAGATTCTTTCAGCTATTGATCCTGGGCACAGGGCAGCCTTTTGTCAACTAAGCACCTTGCCAGATGGTTGCCATGAGTTCTGTTTAATCCTCCTCTCAAGGAGCAATGGTATTATTTGAATAAGGTTGCCTCTGTAATTGCTCAGCTTACCATTTAAGAGTATTACATGCTCTGAGAATAGATTTATAAAGAAAATACAATTTAAAAAATTTTAACAGAGTTCTATTGAGTATGTAGTTGCACAATAGGAGATAGCTTGCTCCAGACTAGCCACAGGATTTTTTTTAATTAGGGAAAGCTGTTTTACTTAATCACATTTCCAACATAAAAAACAAATATTGGGAACTTGTGGGTCTGATAAGAGGGAGAAGAAAATGGCAGCTTGGACTTTTCTCAGGTTAACACTTAAACCTAGGGCAAATGGAGAACACATCCAACTGGGAGTCTATAGATTCACTGGATAACAAATTCAGACTTTTACATTTTAAATGAGAACCTCTAATATATCTCTCGCTGGACATATCTAAAAACACATGTATTTATGATTAGTGGTCTAGGGACCACCACTACACAATTGTGGCTGTAATGCAAGTAGCTCTACCCTTTTCTGTATCCACACCATCTGGTTTTGGCTTAGTGTTCTCCTAGACTTCCTAAAACTTGACCCATATCAATGTCACCACCATGATATTACATTCTATTTCTCCCAAGGGTGTCTTCCACTGCTAAAGTAAATCATAAGCATTTGGACCAGCTGGCCAGAAGGAAGCAGTTTCTAAAGCCCAACCCATAAAGTTCCCAGTTCTTAAGGAAACAAATAACTCATGGGGCTCTTGATTTAGGTGTCTAGTGGTTCCCAAAATTTCAACAGAAGTAATAATGAAATGGAACCTATCTGAGGAACTAACCTTTGTTCTGGGGCTATTACAACTTAACTACACTCTGCATCCTACTGGCCACCTGTGAGCTTCTCCCTTTATGTTCATTGGCAATAATCCTAGGGATCTGTTTCCGTCATTCATCTATCCACCCATTCTTCATTCATTCAACAACATACAAGCCATACAAGCCATGATTTTAAGCTCCAGACTACAACAAAGAAAAAGGTGGATTCAGAGAAAAGGTTCAGAGATTGCATCTCTGAACAGTTCCTTCTCTAAAGAGGCTGTCACTCTAATGGAAAGACAGCAACAAATAAGGAAATGAATAAATAAATATTTTCAGATAGCAAGTATAAAGAATAAATAGAAGAATGCTATAAAGAATGACATAGAGGGGCAACAGCAGCCACTTTAGATAAGGAAGACCCCTCTTAATAGAACATAGAAGTTTAACTTAGACCAGAATAAGTTAAAATATTAAAAGAATAATATTCCAGGCCAGAGGAATTATAAATGCAAAGTCCTTGGTGACAGCAATAAGCTTAGTGTGTGTCAAGAACAGCAAGAAGGTCATTGTGGTTTTAAAATAAAAAAAAAAACACAGTATAGTCGGGTATTACTTGGAATTGGAGGTTCACACAGGACTTTCTTATCTGGGGAATTTGCTTTATTTTAAATGCATCAAAAAGCCATCGAAAGATTTGAGAAGAGATGCGTGACATGATCTGATTCTTAATCTTAGTAAATCCATAATGGCTGCTGGATGGGGTGTAAGAACAGGGTATACAAGAGTGGAAACAGAAATGTTTCAGAGACTATTGAAGTAAAACAATGAGAGGTGATGGTGGTTTGAAATAATAATGGAGTTAGTGAGAAGCAAATATGGTAGGGATTATATTTTAAAGACAGAGTTGACATGTCTTGTGGATGGATAAGTAGTGAGAAATGGTGGAAAGAGAAGAATCAAGAGTGATTTGAAGTACTAGCTTTTGCCTTTGGGTAGGTGGCAGTGCCATTTGCTGAAACCAGTTCTCCTTGAGTAATTCTAATCCAGGTAGATAGAATGATTAGCTGTTCTCCAGTTTATTCCCTATTTTATTGAGATTCAAGTGACTATTTAGGGTTCCAGAATTTGTATCTATAATCAGTCTCTGGCCTCCCTATGTAACTTTTTTCTGCATGTATCTCAGACAAGCAAAAATGTTTTGGAGCCAGAGCTACATAAAACTGTCAGCAATGAGAGAATAATTCTCCACAGGATCTGAGGAAATGAGACAATAAGCAAATGCATGCCTTTTAATTTTGAAGTTCTTCCACTTAAAGGCACCACTTGATTGAGTCACTAGCAAGCGGGAATGTTAAAAGTAGTGTTGGGGTGGGGACCTGAAATGTTTAGTCTCTGAACCAATCTACAAGACTAGAGGACTCCTGAAGATTGCATCTCTGAACAGTCCATATATTTTCATATTTCATAGATTCTATGAGAGAATTAAAATGTATTGTGCATTTATTCTAGGATACTTCTCAGATTGTCATTATTAAAATAGTTATATGTAAAACTGGTATAAACCTTTGCATCTTAAGGTGGAATAATTTACAATCAACAAACTGCTTGCTATGTGATATCCATTGCAGTACAAATTAAACCCTGTGTGCCACATCCCAGTTTACCATACTCTGTCATACACAGGTTGGTAAATATAGGGCCAGAAGTAACCCAATATACTATTGACTAATAGTTATTTTAGTAGATTTATTAACTACCACTGATCAGTGCATGAACATATGCAAAAAGACTTCTCTGAGCATTCTAATTCTCACATTAGTGAACAAACAACTTATTTATCTGAATTCCTACAACTTGTGAAAGCTCATTTATCAGACCAGTATCTTGAACAAGAACCCAGGGAATTGTACAGAAAAACAGTTACTTCTATGACATATACTCTGTCAGAATGATTAGAACCGAAATGCAAATTCATTGACTCCCTGAAAATAATACAGCTACTCATTTAACAGTACTGACAGTGAGATTTTTATATGGATGTTTCACACTCCTCTACAAAGAGACCTTACTAAATCATTAGAATTTCTAGTAGTACCCTTTGTCAACAATGCTGAACAAAAGAGAAACCCAGACAGAAAATGTAGCATATGGCCTTTCTGCCATATCCCACAACTCTTGAGCCACCACCCTGCCCCGCCCCACCCCTGCAGCACCAGTCACAGTTCCATCAGTCCTCAACATTTCTTTGCATGACATTTGAACTTAGAAAGAAAAGTATTTTTCTTACCCCGTGGTGCTGAATGTTTGACCTTAAAGCTTACTGTTTGCTCCATTTTTGCCTTAGTCCTCATGCTATTATTAGTCATAAGATTGTTCAGACCCTTTAAATTCCAGCCATGATATTTGACTCTGGCATAAACATAATAGGGAATTCAAAATCCTAATTATTTCCAGGGGATCTAATTCTTCAGTTTTTATTTTGTATTTTCTCACTCAGACCTATGTTAAATGTTAGCAATATTGTACCCCTGAATACTTCATAAGCAAGAAGGACATTTACTAGTGTAAAGTGTATAAGTCTTTTTACCATCAACCCTGGAACTAAATCTCAATCTTACCCCTGGTAAGTTAAATGACCTTAGGAAAGACATCGAACCTCAGTTTTGTGCAATAAATAGAAGATGTTATTTATATGAAGGCTTATGATGTAAAGATACACATTACATATAAAATTCCTGGCACAAAATAAGCATTCAGTAAGTAGGCAAACGCTTTTGTTGTCATCATCATCGATATTACTCCATTTATGTAAAGGTTGGAACTGAGAATTATTTTCCATTTCAGCCTATATCAGGCAAGGTTTATTTCAGCCTTAAAATCATTGATCTGATTCTTTGATTTTTATGCCCCCACACCCAAAGGCATGATATATCTAATATACCCCTTAAAACAATTCATTTAAGAGAAACCTAGTTTGTTAGTTCAGTTTAGTCTAAAATTCTACTCTAGGTCATCCATAGATCACATAGGTACAAAAATGTAAAAAGACTCATTGTCACAAATCTTAGTACTCAATGCCATTAGAAATCAAATAACTGAACCCTAGTATTTACAAATGAGAAAACTAAAGGCCAGCGAAATTAAGGAATTTTTACAAGGTTATGCAATTTAGTAATGAGCAAACATCAGAAGTAGCCCAAGCCTCAATTAGGTTTATTCACTTATTCAAGAGAGGTTTCTTATACATTTTAGCTAATTGTGATTTTTCAGTTTGACTTTCCCAATATTACAAACTAAAGCTTGACAAAGATGGAGCTGGATTATTTGTTGTGAATAAAATTGTCCAATTCAGCTATGCTGTAAGTGCTCATCCAGCTCTAAATATTCTTTGTTCTTCTACTTCTTATTCAAGGATACCCTTCACTATACAGACACATGCTGCTCATTAATCTCCATAGCATTTCTTCTCTTCTAAGCTGACTAGTGTCTTTACAATACCACAGTTATCAACTTCGTGTGATATTCTCCCCATTGTTTCTTGGGAGCATCTTACCTTTCCAACTAGACTGATAACCCCTTAAAGACAGGTGCCAGGGATAAGCTTTCTTACTACTTAGGAGCAGAATGCTATCGAGCTCAGATTAGGAATGCCCTTAGTACTCACTTGACTGGGTAAGAGGGCAGCAAGGAGAACAAACATTTTCTTGTTTCTTTAGCCATTCTTGGTTAAATTACGGCAATCCACAAGTGCTAATACAAAAAATTGAAGATGGGCAAGTTGGATTGAGGTTTTTAACTAATTAGAAAACTAATGAGAGAGGGCAGAGAAAGAGAGCAGATAGGCTGCCACTAGTCCCATTCTACAATCATTTCCTTGGTACATAGAGAAAATCCACCTGAGCCTGCTTGAGTGACATAGTTGTTTCAAAATGAGATTTCTACTTCTGCAGCATTGATTTCTCTGGCAGTAAGACCTGTACTTAGATGACAACCATTTTCCTAGTATAAGAAAAAATTTATTGAGTCCATGTGATGAAAGAGATAAATTTGGAGCTTTCTGAGGCAAAATTAATTTGTAAAAAATTCAGTTGCATATGCATCTGTACCAGAATGCCATAATGTCATTATGTAGACAATAGGAACATCTTAGAAAATGATTTATTTATTGAGTGGCATGTGGCGATGATGATGCTGATGAGGAAATATTGGATGTTAAACAAAAAAAGTAGTAAGAGCCTAAATCCATGTGTCAACCAGTCTGGGTCTGAATTCTGAGTACATGCTTTTTAATTATGTGGGAAAGTTGCTTACTATTCTTGAACCTCACTTTTCTTGTCTATTAAACAGAAATAATAACAGTACTAACTTACAGAATTTTTGTCAAAAAATGAATAAAATGAAAAATATTTAAATAAGTGTCTGGCATATAGTAAACACTCATTAAAATTAGCTACTTGTTATAACTATTATAATTATCAAAGATTTCTAAATACCATATGTCAGGCTGTTTTTGAGACATTTTGTATATTTTATCAGATATAATTTTTTCAATTGTGCATCTGTGACTGATAAATTTCAAACACCAAAAGAGAATTCCTAGCCTATGGTATGCACTTAGGAAATAATTGTTTGGTGAATGAATGTCTTCATTCCTCCTCACAACAGACTCACCTTATTGTAGGGACTCAGAATATACCAGCGAGAAGACAACAATTCTCACTTTCAGGTCTGGTGGGGGAAAGGGGAGATGTGCAAAGAGAACAGACAAATCAAGAGGCAATTCCTATCCATGTGTTGTGTACTGATAGAGTAGTACAGGGCATTTGGGAGCAGATATAAAGAACACCTAATCCAAATTCAAGAGAACAGGCAAAGCTTTCTGGAAGAAATGACATCTAGACTGAGGTAAGAAGGACAAGTATGTTAGCTTAGCAAATTAGTGGTAACAGTCTACGGCAAACCTACAAAGTGAGACACCATCATAATTCTTTTATCTAAATGAATGTAGTTCCACATAAATGAAGTAAAAAGCAGAGAGAAGAAAAAAGGAAGGTGTAGAAGTCCATAGGACTATAAATACAGTACCAAGGACCTAGAGTTGACCCTAAAGGCAAAATGGTCATTTAGATTACTTAAGTGAATGAGTGACATGAAATTTGGAATGACTATTCTGATAACTTCCTCCATAAGAATCCTCCATTAAGTTCTCAGAGTCTAACCTTTGCTTTGAGCTAGATCATCTTTGGTATTCATTTTGCATTAACACATTTGCCAGTCCACATTGATAGAATTATTATCATTTATTTCCATACCCAGGCCTATCTTTGACCATCTTTGTGATAGTGGTTTCTGAGAGCAAAACTATCCCAAACCATAAATCCTGAGGGTGGACAGTTAGTACTGAGAGTGGATCCAGTTATATCTGTTGTGTCATCAAATTTCTTAAAATTTCTTACTTGTGACCTTCCCAATATTATATTTTGATTAAACCAGCAGAGATTCTCTTCCATGATTCTAGAAAAGGAGACAAATTAACTTTTGTACATGACTGACCCAGCTTTAAGATTAGTATATTTGTATTATTTTCTAATACTGAATGACAGAACTTCAAGGGAGGAAGTGGATGGCAATAAGCAGAACAAAAAAGATCCAGCTTCTTATAGACTTTCCATTTACCATTTATTTATATTGGCTTTATTTATTTTTTGTTGTGGCATTTACAAATGTCTTTAATATATCAAATATATCATACTTAAATTCACCATCCCCATCATTCTCCCTTATCCTCCCTCCCCCCATTCCTGGAATAGTTTTAACAGGTATAATTTTTCCATTTACATACATGTGTACACAGTATTTACACTATATTCACCCTCCCATGCCTTTACCCAACCTCCTTTCCCTTCCCACTGGTACCAATCCCCCCAACCCCAGGCAGGACCTGCTCTGCCCTCCTGTTCTCCAATTTTGTTTGATTAAGATAGCTAGCTACACAGGAAGCTTCCTTGTGACATTTCCATGTATATAAATATTATAATACAAGTTGGTTCATCTCTATTTTCTTCTTTCTACCTTATATATTTGACTTCAATGTGAGTACATTGTATTACTATGAGTAATTTCTCAGAATTCAAGGCAATAACATTATGTTAAGATTATAATGATATACAGATCTTCAGTAGGAGATTTCAAGGGAATTATATTCACCAAAAAATAGCTTTTCATATAAACATGTCATGCAAACTGACCTAAATTAATCAGACAGTCTAAATTAAAACAATCTCTTCCACAACTGTGAGCCATTTATGTATTGTTTTATCCTAGCAGAATAAACTGTTTAGTGGTTAGTATGTGGAGAAAATGAAAAAACAATCCATGTGTTCAAAACCTAGGACCTAGGACTGTATTATCACTAAGAAAATGCAATCTTCATTTTGAGAATCAAAAGTGGGGTAAAAAAAATCATTTAGGTCAAGAATTCTGAAGAATGGTGAAAAGTTTTTGAACTCAAAATAAATGGGGAGAAAGACCCTCATGAGGAGTCTTTTATCCTTCCTTTTCCCTCCCTGGTTTCTTGATTTCAAAGTGGTGAGAGGAATGAAAAGAGAAAACAAGAGACAGGCAGAAGAGAACTGTTGAATGTAAGAAAAGAAAGGGATTAAAAGATGAAAGGAGAGAAGGAGAGCATTTGCCAATCCATCCAGAACGAAGAGAGTCACACCAAAGATAGCAAAGTGCAAGCATGCCATCCCCCTTGCTCATCACTAACTGCACCACCAACATGGGCAATTGCCAGATTGGCATGCCTACTGGTTAAAAAGTGCCAATATTACTCAAGGGCATGAATATGAGGTATGTGGCATAAGATACAACAAAATATTAAAAGAAACATTTAAAATGTCAACCGACTACTAGACAGGCCAGTCAGTCCAACAGTAAGTCTAGAATACTTGCTCATGTGATACAAAAGCCACCATGGCAGCCTGGAAGGACAGGGCTGAGAAAGGACTGAAAAAGAAGAGTGTGGTGATGCTCACAAGAGAGCAAAGGACATGTGGATGTGTTATTAAGGTTAAAAAAATAAAATAAACTGCCAAGAGCCTCGTAATAGCTATTAGGTTTGATGAAGTACATTTTTCAAGTGAAGCAGAAGATGACTTTAAAGAAAGGTGTGTCTGCAGGAGAAGGAGCAAAGGAAGGTCAGGATGGTGAGGGAAAAGGAAAAAGAATGGAAGAAGATATCCACCTGTACTATAAAAAACCCTGAGAATGTTACAACAGTTCACTGGGGTTTTTTGAGGGAAGTGATATGATTAGCCCTGCTGTGCCCTTTGAGGCTGAATTCAAAATGCAGCAAGGCTTAAAAGGAAGCAAAGAGAAAACTGACACTTAATGGATTATCATAGGAAAAAAAAAGTTTCAACCCAAAAATATTTCTGCCAAGAACCACTTACAGTTCTTTTGAGGATTCTTTCAGTAACATATTTTTAATTTCATAGTATTTAAGTTTCTGGAATAAAATAATTATCTTTTTAAAGGAACTCTGTGTGTCATCATATTCTCAAAAAGACTCATTTTTGTTAGTATGTCCCTAAAACCTCCCAGGGCATAAAGGCAGGAAACATATCCATGTAGGCAGAGGAGGTTGAAAATTATAGCCTCCTTTCCAGTTGCCTAAAAGCTGTTTAATAAAAAATTAGCTGATATCATGTATAATATCAGTAGATTTGCAAAAACATTACGATAATAAATAATTGAGAAATAATTTAGTATATTCAAAAACTCATTGGGTTATAAACTTATGTCCCTCAACATTAATGTACCATATAAGCAGGAGAATGTATCTGAGAGGAGTTATATTAAAATATCTAATTATACATCAATAGAGAAATTTAAAATGTAATTTAGAGACTCTTTCTTGAAAAATCAGAGATAGAATGACACACATTGACCATTATGGGTTGTTAAGGGAAAGTAGCTTCTCTTTTTGGACAAAATAATACATAGAACATATTCATAGAATTATTGGGTATTAAAGGTGAATACAACCTTAAAGTTGTTTTGTCCATCTCTTCATTTTGTAGATACAAAAAAAAATTTCTTCCATCATGATGAGCTAATAAGTAGATCCATATCTTGAGACTACTACCTCACCCATTCCAAGGAAGCATAAAAAGTAACTTAAAATGCTATTTTTTATTACCCAACTAATAAAGCCTAGCTGGAATTAGAGAAATGGGTCATACTGTCATTTCAATATTTATAGAATGACCCTTATGGAATCAACTATGAGAACACAACTTTAAGGGATCTTTAGCAAATTATCTTATCATGAGGAAAAAGCCAGAAGCCAAAGTCAGAAAAAACATTATAAATAGATGGCATCTGAAATAAAAGTCATGTGTGCCCAGGAAAGAAGCCTGAGGTGTGTATTTCACAGCTGTGTTTAGAGAAATGGCTATTGGGGGTAGTAGTCTCTTCTCTAATGAGGAAAGAAGAGGAAATGAATTTAAATTACAACCAAAGGAATTTAAATTAGATGGAAAGATCTTATTGGCAGTGAAGGTTTTATAAACCCTGGAAAAGATTCCTGAGGAGGTTTTCAAGTTCCCTATCTGGATATATTTAAAAGAAGAGAGATATCTATCAGCTTGGGGTGGCCGAAGTAGAGACCTATCTGGAATTTGCTTTCAGCTGAATTCTGAGTCCAGATTAATTTTTGACAATGTTCAGGATGGCTTTGACATCCTGATAGACAATGGAAAGCAACACTGTCCCTTAAAAAACTCACTCAAAGTAATCATTTCCTTGGAAAATCAATTGGCATTTACTAGTTGGTTATAAGTGGAATGTTACAATTATAATACATTCTGGTTTTTATTTTCTTTTCAGCCTGGTTTCCAGTGGAAAGAAGGCTTATGAAATCTCTCTGGCAGGTTGTACCCTGCTTAATACATTTTCATTTTCCTTCTCTAAACTGGTTACAACCAAATCTTTTAGAAAAAAACAAGACCTAAGTAGCAATACATGGGCCCTTAGAGTACATAGCTATGAAGGAAATATCTTCTCCCCTCAAAGGGAAAACTTCTTTCCTTCCTTATTAAAAGAAGCAGGATGATTTCACCACCATCATCACCCTCTCCTTCTGTACCTTCACATAGACCAGCAAGTCCTCTGCAACCTGCAGAATCCCCACCATCACCCAATTCCAATATACAAATAACACATGCAGTAACAGTTTGTATCAAAATCCTCTAATTTGTTGTACTTCTCTGTTTATACAGGTGTACATCTGTGTGCACCATTGTTTTCACTGTATGAATTGTCTCATTCTTATTGTGAGCTCTTAGAGGTTAGGTGTAGAATCTGTTTCACTTTGCCCAAAACTGTGTGAGCATGTGCAGATGTGACTAAGTTCGACAGTAGTGGTTCCTGGCATAACTGGATGTTCTAAAAAAGAAAAATTTAAATGAATTAACTAAAGCTGTAGACATGGTCTCAGTTTGAAGAATCTGTGTGACCCCTTGGTCCTCCCATAGATAGCAGAAGAAAGCAGTAATCATTCTAAGGAATCATTACGGCATTGAGCAGTATGGACAAGAATCCAATCAGCAATTGGAAAAGCTAATGAAAGAGGACCTGATGTGCACAGAAAACAAAGCTGCATTTTATCTAGGAGTTTACCTTCCACTGTGACCTTTCTTTCTCTGTGTGTAAGCCAGCTCTTGCTTGGGTTGTCAGTTCAGAGCATAGACAGTCAACTCCCATTGTCATATGAGGCTGTTATGCACTCCACAGAGACTGTAAGTTCATAGTATCCCTGTTTTCTTTTTACGTTTGTAACCTCTGGAGAACAAAAACCATTTGTACTAGAATTAATATTTTTTCCTTCCTACCATCTCTGCACAACACACCCTCCAGCCTTCGTATGTCAGTCTTCCTCATTGACCCAAAAAGAAAGAGATGAGTCAATCCGCATCTCTTGTTAGCTTAAAAGTTCCCAGTGCCTCTTCATCCCTTCGGGTCTTCAAAGTTAGATTTTCAAAGGATAAAATAATTGATGAGAATCATTTCCTCAGGGAAAGTACAAGAAATGACATTTCATTTAATTCAACAAATATTTTGAGCCCCTCACTATGTGCTGGGGAAAGAGTGGGAAACAGAACGTAAACACTGCCTTTAAAATGTGTGTGTGTTGCACAGGAAATTAATGTGAGTCAACTCCTTGTATAGCTATCCTTATCTCAACCAGCAAAAACACTTGTTCTTTCCTATTATTGCTTATACTGTCTCTTCAACAAAATTATAGATAAGGGCAAAATAGTTTCTACTGGGTATTGAGGGGGCAGAGTGGGTGGTAAGAGAGGGGGTGGGGGCAGGGGGGAGAAATGACCCAAGTCTTGTATGCATATATGTATAATAAAACAATAAAAACAATTAAAAAAAACAAATAATAAGCCCCTTATAATAAGCTACAAAAAAAAGGGTGTGTGTGTGTGTGTATAATGAGTTAATTTAAGATTTTATTACATATAAGGAAGTTGCCTTATATGATAATGATTAAATATTAGTTCATGTATTTAAAATGTCCTTAGTAGCACAGAGCCTGGCATATAAGACATCCTCAATAAATAATAATAATAATGAGTAAAAATTGTTCATTCACAATTTTTAGAAGCCTCTCTCAGATTTTACTCTAGATTATATACAATACAGTTTGATTGTTGTGAAGGAGGGAGAACCACCATTGTTAAAATTTTTTAAACTATCATCTGGACCTTGAAGTCAATATCTTCTCACCAAAAATAGAACTCGATCACATCCTGATGTCTAGAATCTGATTCTCATCCTGTTCTTCCTACCACGGTTCTGGAGTGTTTCATGACCTTGATCATATCCCAAACACAAACATACATTTCTTCCTCTCTTGCTTTTTCACACCATGGTCTTGTTCATGATTCCAAAAGACAAGCGACTTCCAAGATATACTTGAAGTTTTTCATATTTATTTTGAAGGTACAACAATTAGTCTTAAATAGGACTAAATCAACTTTTAACTAGAAATAAAGCCAAGTCAAATTTTATTCACTCAAAGAATAATAATTTTTTCTGAACTTTTCCACAAAATCAAATCATCTTAGGTGAAGTATGATATTTAAGTAAACAATTATTAAATCAACTAATCACACAGATGAATATAATAAATTAATCATAATGCAAATGACAAGATGAGTGAATGCAAGGATAAAATAGTCCAAGGAAAAACCTACTCACTTTGAACTTTTTGGATCAATTTAATAGCAGGGTTAAGAGAATATAATAAAGGAGATGAAGTTGTTCAAAATACACTGTATGTACCTATGGAATTATTAGTATTAAACCTCCTTATACTGTTAATGTATGCTAATAAAAATAATGAAAAAAAGATGCTCTATAATACCAAGTATCTGGTTAAACAAAAGGAGAGTTTATGCCATATTCTCTTTAAATATTTACTATTACAAAAACATGGCCTCTGTCTCTTTCTCGTTCTTTGTTATTTGAAAGATCTCTAACCATGTCTTGAATCACCATTATATTCTCAATATTTTAGACTGTCTGAAAGTTTACCAATAGTTTTATTTTAAAAGGGATAGAATTTCACCCTTTATATTTCCTTAGCAAGGATGAGGAAACTTGATATGTTTCTATCTATTGCAAAAGTGACAGACAGATGAACCTTGAGCAAAATATCTCAGAGATGTTTTCTGTCAAATACAACACTTAAATTGCAGTGAGAGCCTGGTTTTAGATCCTAACCACAGACTGAAGTTAACATCACTATTTCACCAATTTATTCCCATATTGAAGTATAAATTTCTCATTCCTACCTTCCTTATTCCAAACGAATAAAACCCAAAGATTTCATATATCCTTTAGCTGTGGAGGTATTCTAAGACTTTTCTTTTACCAAATCATTAGAGTTGGCTCCTTTGAACTATATTACCATGAAATATGGTCATATGATCATTATCAGGTTTTATAAACAAAGGAAATTTAATGTCTAATTGTAATATACTTAAAAGAAAACCAGTATCTAGCAATCTACACCCTCAATGGTGATTTAGTGTAACCTTAGGGAACTTTTTCCTTTCTTCCAATTTATCAGGATTAAATTGTTCATTCAAATTTGATCCTATTCTAACAGAAATGGATTTCACAGAATTTTGTCTAAGCCTGCACAACCTTGAGTTTCTGTTTAAAAAAGGGAAGAGAGGATTTGAAAAATGAAAATGGGCTCTCTTTACCACTCCAAACATTATAAGTAGTCATAAGGCCAAATATTATTACTACTTTATGAGGAAGACTAGCTTTCAGGAACCTCAATATACTATCACTCATTTGTCTTTTTCAAAGTCCATCCATTTCTAAACAACTTAAATGACCTGTAGAAATCTTGTATCTAATTCAATAGCATTGTTCATCAATGAACAGTTGTCATGCCTCAGGTAACTGCCATGTATCAGTAAAGTCAATACAGTGTCCCTTGAAAAACTTGAAACTGAACCTTGGGATGATGTCAATGAGATAAGACCAGGCTCTTCTATTTTGATGATCCCTAATTTGCCAATCTCCTCCTTCAACATTATATGAAAGAATAGACTCTTTCATCTCACTGCCTTTACTCATTCAGTTGTGGGAATTAATTATGACTGGGAAGATAACATAATTAGCAAGGAGACTGGCCCTAAGAACATATTTAAAAAACATGTATTTCTTGTTCCTTCAAAAACCATAAGAATACAATCACACTGCTTTGTGGAGGAAATTTAAAACTAGGGTAGACTGTGTTGAAACTAACAACTAAATGTCAGAGAGAATATTATATACTTTCTGAAATGTTATGAAATATCTATAAATAATAATTCTGAAAAGCAATTCAGATGTTTCTCATGGGTTTTAGAGAAATAGATCTCAATATTGTAGAATCCTGTGATCATACCCAGTCATTGAAGCCCAACCCATAAGGTTCTTGAGTACCACAGTGAACACTACCATGGAGAATAGCTGGAACTCCCATCCACCCAATGCAGTAATTAGGACATTTCATTCTAGCTGCTTGTATTAACCCATTCTCAAAAAAAACAAAACTTTGTTTTCAACACAGGGAAGTTTTAAAAGAAAAGGTTTTTGTTTGTTTTGTTTTTCTATCTTTGAGTTCTTTTTTTTTTAACTAAGACTTTTTCCTTATCCAGTAAATAATCATGTTTGGCAGCACTAAAAGTATTGGTGAAATGTGAACATTCTTTATTTCAAAACCAGAAGCCTATTTAGCAGTGACAGTTTTTATTTTTTTTTATTTCTTTTATTCATATGTGCATACAATATTTAGGTCATTTCTCCCCCCTTCCCCCATCCCCTCCCTCTCCCCACTATTCCCTCACTACCAGGCAGAAACTATTCTGCCCTTATCTCTAATTTTGTTGAAGAGAGAGTATAAGCAATAATAGGAAGGACCAAGGATTTTTGCTAGTTGAGATCAGGATAGCTATACAGGGAGTTGACTTGCATTGCTTTCCTGTACATATGTGTTACATTCTAAATTAATTCTTCTTCAACTAACCTTTCCTCTAGTTTCTGGTCCCGTTCTCCTATTGGCCTCTGTCACTTTAAAGTTTCTGCCTTAGTTCAGGGGAGCTCTCATCACACTCCTGAAAAAATTTTATGCTGTTGTGATTTTGTTTGTGGACTTTTCTTTTTTCAAAATTGAAGCAATATATTTAACTCTAATCAGAATATTCAAAACATTTTTAGATGCACAAAGAATTTACAATGTCTGACTTTTTAAAAACTTCTTGTCTTGTTTCTTTTGTTTTGCTAAATTCTGTTTCAGATGTACAAAAATGTTTATTTTTAAGGAGTCTAGCAAGTATTAATAGACATCTACCATGTGCCAGGCCTGGTTCTGGTTGCAAGGGGTGTTTAGTACAAAAAAAGTTCCTTGCTCTCAACAAGGGACCTTGAAGAGCAGAAGGATTGATGTTGAGGCAGACTAAAAGTAAGATAAATAATTAAGGAAAATATAACTGCTACTACAGAATTAAAGAGAATTAGATTAAAGATACATGAAAATGAATAGTCAAGTGGAACAGAATAGAGGACCCGGATATGAAGCCACATAACTATAACCAACTTATCTATGACAAAGGCGCTAAAAATATATGATGGAGAAAAGACAGCCTCTTCAACAAAAACTGCTCGGAAAACTGGTTAGCAGTCTGCAAAAAGCTGAAACTAGATCCATGTTTATCACTCTGTATTAATATCAACTCAAAATGGATCAAGGATCTTAATATCAGACCACAAACTTTAAAGTTGGTACAGGAAAGAGTAGGAAATACTTAAGAACTAATAGGTATAGGCAAAGACTTTCTCAATGGAACCCCAGCAGCTCAGCAACTAAGAGACAGCATAGATAAATGGGACTTCATAAAACTAAAAACCTTCTGCTCAACAAAAGAAATGGTCTCTAAACTGAAGAAACCACCCACAGAGTGGGAGAAAATATTTGCCAGCTACACATCAGACAAAGGACTGATAACCAGAATATATAGGGAACTTAAAAAACTAAATTTTCCCAAAATTAATGAACCAATAAAGAAATGGGCAAGTGAACTAAACAGAACTTTTCAAAAGAATAAATTCAAATGGCCAAAAAAGCACATGAAAAATTGCTCACCATCTCTAGCCATAAAGGAAATGCAAATTAAAACCACACTAAGATTCCACCTCACCCCTGTTAGAATAGCCATCATTAGCAACACCACTAACAACAGGCGTTGGCGAGGATGTGGGGAAAAAGGAACCCTTTTACACTGCTGGTAGGAATGCAAACTAGTACAACCACTCTGGAAAAAAATTTGGAGGCTTCTTAAAAATCTAAATATAGATCTACCATATGATCCAGCAATACCACTCTTGGGGATATACCCAAAAGAATGTGACACAAGTTACTCCAGAGGCACTTGCACACCCATGTTTATTGCAGCACTAGTCACAATAGCCAAGTTATGGAAATAGCCAAGATGCCCCACCACTGACGAATGGATTAAGAAAATGTGGTATCTATACACAATGGAATTTTATGCAGCCATGATGAAGAATGAAATATTATCATTCACAAGTAAATGGATGGAACTGGAGAACATAATTCTGAGTGAGGTTAGCCTGGCCCAAAAGACCAAAAATCGTATGTTCTCCCTCATGCAGACATTAGATCAAGGGCAAACACAACAAGGGGATTGGACTTTGATTACATGATAAAGCGAAAGCACACTAGGGAGGTATGAGGATAGGTAAGACACCCAAAAAACTAGATAGCATTTGTTGCCCTCAGTGCAGAAATACTAATACAGATACTTTAACGTGACAGAGGCCAATAGGAGAAGGGGACCAGGAACTAGAGAAAAGGTTAGTTCGAGAAGAATTAATTTAGAAGGTAGCACACATGCACAGGAAAGCAATGCAAGTCAATTCCCTGTATAGCTATCCTTATCTCAACTAGCAAAAACCCTTTGTCCTTCCTATAATTCCTTATACTCTCTCTTCAACAAAATTAGAGATAAGAGCAAAATAGTTTCTGCCTGGTAGCAAGGTGGTGGGGGAGAGGGGGGGTGCATTGTATGCACATATGAATAAAAGAAAAAAGAAAATGAATGGTCAATTTTGGAGTGGATAGGAAGAAAGACCCTCTGAGGAAATGATGTTCAATTTGAGATTTGAGTGGTGAATGGTCCACATATGTAGTGTTCTGGGAGAGAGAATTTAAACAAGGAAGCACGAAGGCTAGTGTGACTGGAGAGGAGGATAAGGTAGGAAGAATAAGAATCTTATGGGGCACAGAGGCTAAGAAAGAAGTTTAGACTTATTCTAATGCTATGAAGAACTATTGGGTACAAGAGACGGGGCATTTAATCAGGAGGATGATATGATCCATTTGCTGTTCAGAAAGCAACAATGGATGCGTTTTTAGTGCAATTGGAACATTGAAAGATTACAAGCAAAGAAAATTGACTCATTTGTTTTTGTTTTCAAAACAAAATTGACTGTGGTATAAGAAGTGGACTACTCTATGAGGGGAAATATAGAGAGCCAGAGTGGAAGAATTTTCAGTGGATTTTCAAAGTGGTGTGGGGCTTAGATGTATTCTTAGACTGTAAGCAAAGAAACAAGCATATTGGGAAACTATTATGTTTATCATTTATAAACACATAAATATATATAAATTTCATATGCATTAATAGTCATAAATATATGTATTCATTTATCACTAAACCAAATGAAACAGATACTTAGTTCCATTTTTCTTATATGAAAACTGAAAAGTCACATGACTTTCATGAAATTTGGTAAATCAGATTTCCAAACATTCAGCAAAAATAAATGCCAAATCCAGGAGTCAAGGCTAAATCTATATTTCCCCCAAAAGATCTAGATTTTTCTATTCTGGTATGGCATTTCCAGGACAGAAATAAAATATCTTAAAATTTTTATTGTAAATGAAAAAGCATTCTAAAAGTATACATAATTCATTTAGCAGCATTGACATTTAGTTTGCTTCTATACTTTAGTTCCCATAACTATGGTAAACATCTGGCCTTGTTTCTGATTAGTTGAATTCCTAGATTTGTAGAATCATTGGGAAATACCAGCATCTTCTAAAGCTCTGTATATATAATATCAATTTATTTTCCAGAAGGTTTGTGCCATTTACACTGTCACTCATCCCAAAGTAAATAGTTTCTAATCTTTCCCAATTTGACAACCAAAGTATTAATTTAATCATTTAATTCACATTTCCTTCCATTATTAATGAGGTTAATATAGCATTTTTAACATAGTTTTTAGTCTTTTTATTTTTTCTTTTGTGAATTATCTGTTCATTTAATTTCCATTTCCCTACATAGAGTTAATATTTTTTCTGGTGATTTGGAAGAGCTTCTTGCATAGGAAGAATATTAAATCTATCTTTGTTGATTTTTGTAATTATTTCCAGAATGTCTTTTACATTCAGTTTTTAATTTTTTTCTTTCTTTTTTTTTTTTTTTTTTTTTGTGGTTCTAGGGTTTGAACTTAGGGCCTCATGCTTGCTAGTCACACTGCCAGCCCCAGTTTTTGACTTTTATTGTAAAAATATCATACATAAAAGAGAGTATGCTCCAGTTATCTTTGCAGTATAACAAAAAGCATCAGTACTTACATATTAGGACAGAAAGTGTGGCTCAAGTGGTAGAACATTTGCCTGACAGGTGCAAGGCCCTGAGCTCCAACCCCAGTATTGCAAAAAAAAAAATTTTTTTTAACTTACCTGTTTAAAACAGAAAACAGTTTATCTCCTACCTTAATGGGTCAAGAATTCAGGTAGGTCTGGTAGCTTTTTCTGCTCCATACCTTACTCACCTGACAAACTGGCTGATCTTTAGAGTCCAAAATGGTTTTTACTCACATGTTTAGTACCCTGCCGTAGGTAGAAGGAAGACGGAGCTTTGCTGACATTGTAAGCTGGACCACATGTATATGGCTTTTCCTGCATGGTCATCTTAAAATAGACGTCTTATTTAGAGGCCCAGGGCGTTAAAGACAGCATCCTAGCAAACAGGACAGCAGCTTCATGATGTTTTATGGCCCAGCCTCAAGTTACATTCTGCCTCGTCCACTGTGGTCAAAGCACTCATAAGGCTCTAGATTTAATGGGAAGGAACAAAGGTAAAAGTCAAGACTTTGGGGCCATGTACAATTTAATTTGTTTTTGGTGATTTTTATATGCAACTGTTTTTAAGGAGTCGTTTAATTATATTTATCTTTTTTCTTTGTGTTTTCTTTCATTGCTTTGCAATTCGAGGAGGGTGGGATACTACCTCACGCATGCGAGGCAGGCACTCTACCACTTGAGCCACTCCACTAGCCCTGTTTTGTGTTGGATATTTTCAAGATAACTTCTCTCAACTTATTTGCCTGGGCTGGCTGCATACTGAGATCCTCCTGATCTCTGCCTCCAGCGTATCTAGGCTTATAGGCATGATCCACCAGTGCCCAGCTTCAACTCATTTTTAAGAATCATTTTCAAAGTGTCTATCTACAAAAATCAAGGGCATTATCAGTTAATATATTTAGAAAAATCACTTTATGTTCTTTGGATACTTTTAAGTACTAGTTATTATGGTTGCATTCATTTAATATAGCTCTTAATTCTTTTCATCCTTAAGTTTCCATCAAGGACACCTCTAAAAATTCATCTAATAAAAGCATTTTGGACTATGCATTTAATTATGCAGTTGCTTTGTGGAGAAAGAAAGGAATCTGACTAAATAGTACTTTGCCACATTTCTGGCTTAGTCTTTCAAACTGAAATACTGAGGGTTGCAGATTACCTGTAAGCCCTTCCGGTCTTGCAGTGGTGCTTGAACATTGAATCATTTGATTCATTTCATAAATTGTGATTGAAGCACACTTTCTTTTTTTTATTATTGTGCTGGGTAGGGGTACATTGTGGCATTTGCAAAGATCCTAACAGTGTATCAAATATATTACAAATGGCAAAGTAAAAGATAAAGTGTCATTACATTAACAATAACAAGAAAAGACTTTTAATTAATAATTTTTAAAAGATATTCTTCTGACTCATAGAGAAGAAAGAACCCCTTTTAAGTATATACAATAAACACTCAAAAATGTTAAGTGATGATGCTAATCTCATGGTCTAAAAATGGCAACCATAACTTCTTCAGTTATCGTCCATGCTGCCAATATTGCATTTCAAAAACACATCTACCTGTATATGGACCTGTAAAAGTGGTTCAGAGGGAAGTAAACTGAATTAGATTTACAATATGCACATAATAACAGCCATTAGGATTTCTATTTATCCTGTGTGTCTTTCTCCTCCTCTGTTTTCACCACAGCCAAAAAGAAACAATGAATTTTGGAAGAAGAAAACATTGGGGAAAAGATTATTGTCTAATACAATTAGTCACCTGGCTAATACAGGGCAGAGACTGTATTCAGTTTCTTTTCAATAGTCTGTCTCCAAGCTAAGTACTGTGCCTTGCACCTCTCCCAAGAGACACAAAAAGTATTTATCAGCCTGTTCCTGACATCAGATCAGACTTGGGCCATTTCTTTTTCATGGAGGCAACTGCATTTGTGAAGTATCTTCTTCTTACAAATCTGTTACCTTCCACTCTTCTGCAACGTGTCATTCCACACATGCACTGGACAGGAAAAGACAGCTTTTCAGTCTACTTGCTGTCATTGAATTTTATTGCTAGAGATAATTTGAGATCTTGTAACTTTCCAGAGACAGAATATTCTCAGATTACCTATAGTTAACTTAAACCTTATTTATTTCTGAATATCCAAAACTTGAAGCAAAGTTCAGATTGTGTCTGAACAAACATTGTGCCGGCTCTAGAGCAAATACACGTGTCAGAGGCTTGGCCTTGTACTTTGGGGACACTGCTGTTCTATGAACATTCAGTAGCTAGAAGACATTCATTCTGTGTTAAGTACCAAAAAAGAGAACTCTAGAACCACACACTCCAAGGTCATAGCCTCTAGTCACAGGTGGGTCAATTAACTCAAATTAATTAAAACAAAGAAAGTAAAAATTTTGTTCCTCAATCATACTAGGCACACTTGAAGAGCTCAACAGCCACACACAATCAGTGGTTGGCACATTGAACAGTACAACAATGGAATATTTGCATTATTACAAAAAGTTTTATTGAGCAATACTACTCTATAACATACTATTTATGTCACATTGCAAAAACACTAAATTTAACACCCAATTCTACACTGATTTCCTAATTAACAAACTCTGGCTTCCAAATCTTTTTGTTATCAAACATAGACATTTCCTAAACAAGTCTCTGTGAAACACATCAAAACAAAAATAGATTATCTATTACTCCAAAACCAGACTTAAATTTCTGGAAATCAGTTTAAGTGGAAATAAATCCCATATGATTTGTAAGAAGTGTAGATGACAGAGGACTTATAAATTATATTCAACAAGTTAAATTGTATCAAAAGCTCAAAAATCTAAAAATGTTGCCAAATAAAAACCCTGTCAGACTTCTTGATAAATAACTAAGAAAAATTTCTAACTCAAACACTTTTTGTATAAATTTGTGGAAAATAGATTGTTCAAAAAGCTCAAAAGTTCATAAATAAACCTAACTTTTCTCCCTAAAATTTGCTTCCTGTATAGAAAATGCCCAAATCCTTTCTAAATTATCTCAAATACATATTAATGGGAATTGAATTATTGAAAATATAGCACATAATATAACCATGGAAAACTATAATGATATACACTGCATTGTCCATTTGGCCAAAAACTGTATACAATATATGTTACTACAACAAGTACTTAAAAAGAGGAAAATGATTATTTTAGCTCAAGGTTTTAGGGGTTTTAATCCTTGGTTCCTTGATACCCTTGCTTTGGGCCTATGGCAGGACAGAACATCATGTGGAAGTAAGCAGTGAAGGCCTGTTCACCTCATAGCAGCCAGGAAACAAAAGAGACAGTGAAAGAGCTAGGGTCCCAATATTTTCTTCAAGGGCATTTCTCTAATGACCTAACTTCCTTCCACAAGGCTCCATCCCTTAAAGGGTGTACCATCTCCCAGTAGCACCACAGGCTAGCAACCAA
The DNA here is from genome assembly GCF_047511655.1 of Castor canadensis. Classification (NCBI taxonomy): domain Eukaryota; kingdom Metazoa; phylum Chordata; class Mammalia; order Rodentia; family Castoridae; genus Castor; species Castor canadensis. The sequence continues at coordinate 48,897,256 of NC_133390.1, forward strand.
ACCTAAAGATTTTTATGGGCCTTGGGGAACATTCCAGATCCAAACTAACACCAATACCAATAATACCAACTAAGCAAATACTAATATTTGTGTGAAAATAACAAATGCATACTTAATTGTAAAGAAAGAAAACATCATTCATTCTCTCCTAATCAACATACAAAGATCTCTATTATATCCCAAATTTTTCCTTAATTTTGCTAAATAATCATGTTTTATTAAAGTGCGCATTTAAACATTCCTATTATATAATTTCTCCTATGGTTCTAAAACAAAATACTTTGAAAGTAATTCTGCTTTTTACTGTCTTTCCAATTAAGTAGAGGTATGTGCTTCTTTCCCACTGCAGAAGCTGTTCTGGAAGTAAAGCAACATCCCGTGAAGAGACAGAAACCAACCTCAAAAGTACCACAGGAAGATACAAGCAAGGACACTGGTCCTCAATTCCATAAGCCAGCCAAGTTTAAATGTAAGTGTGAGGAGAAATGGAAGGTAGGGGCCCTGCCATGAGGTGAAGCAGCCAGTGCTGTCTGGGAGCACATTGGTGATTAGCAGGCAAGTTCCCAGTCTGCCTGCAAGTCCAATCATCCTATCTCCTATCCTATCTACACTGCTGCAAAAGGCTTGAGACCATCCCTCAATTTTAATTTAAAATTTAAATTAAAAATTTAAATTAAATTAAATTAAAATTTAAATTTAAAAATTTAAAATTAAATTTTAATTTAAAAAATTAAATTTTACTATTAAATATTAAATAATATTTAATAGTAAAATTCAGTGTTATCCTAGTTGATTTTTAAGTCCAGGCATGTGGAAATACAGTCTTAAAATAATCATTTCCATAGGACCTGACTAGGTATCCAAGTGTTCACCAGATGCTAACAGCTAGATTTTTGCTGAGGAAAATTTCTAACTTAAGCTTCCTTTCATGATTCAGCAGAGGATTTTAAGTAATAAAAGATCTGGAGATTTGTAAAATAAATAAATTTATTGTAAAATAAATAATTCCAGTACAAATGAGAAAATTAAAATAATCTTATCATCCCCTAGACATGTCTATATGTGTTTCTCTACCATTATTATATTTCTCTTAATTGAGCCCATTTTTTCCAGGTGATATTTTATAGTTTTAAGTTATGAGCTGTAATGAAGAAATGATTCCTTTCAGATGACTGAAGTGATATGTACTAAATTTTCCTAAATACAATCTAGGATGTATGAAACAGACTATGATATAAAAATATGGTTTTATTCCCATGTGATGTTAAATGTATTCAGAGCAAAAAATAATCACAGCATGCTAGAATCTTTTATTCTCTAATTGATGTCTTAGTAAAATCAATAAAAACATAAAGGGCATCGTTAACTTTTGAACTTCAATGGAAAAAAAGCTCACAACATACTATGCATTTCTTACCAGTAGACATTATCTCATAGTATCCACAGCCGTCCTATACTTATTACTATTGCCTGGTCTAAGTGTGACTTTTGGACACATAGCTCAGTATTTCCTAATATATAATAACATGATGGCTTTTATAGTGCATTTAATTTTATTTCATAATTGAAAGAGTGAATTGTTACAATTACTCAGATTTTTGTGTTCTTGCTGAGGCGTACCTGAACAAAAAGACAAGAATAGCGTCTAGTTCTATAGTAAATGCTACATAACTACACCACCACATCCTATCCAGAATGAATCCACTCAGACTTCCTGGAGAAATGCAAATATGTTAATGGTTTTACTAAGGTATTATACTTTTAATATAGGTACCACTAATTATTTTGGCTAGATTCCATCAATAAAATATTTATAATGCAAAACCACTGAATGAAAATACATGCTTATGTAAGCAGCAGGTTATAGGACTCAAGCCGATCCAGGACTTTGAAGAAGAGAGTGAAAAAAGCCATGACCAAGGGTTACATTCATAATGTCAGGGTAAGGCTCTGAACTTAATTCAGAGAAATTTTGTAGATGTTGTAACCAAGGATAGCTTCTGGATTTCTTGTAACAAAATGTTGCTGCCACGGCCATTGATGGGCTCACCCAGTAAAAAATTACAATAATAATGTTAAATTAAATCATAAAAATGCAGAAGGTGGTTATTACAGGGCAAAACAGAGGAATTGCATATAAAGTTATGGTGGAAATATAAAAAATACATTTTATTGGGCCTTTAAAAAATTAAGCTCTTTATTTTTAAACTAAAGTGCAAAAGCAATAAAATGTAAAGTTTACTCAATAAAGTCATTCAATAGTCAACCTTAATGATTCAGCAAGTGAAAATAAAAATTACATTCATTCAACATTGTCACCAATTCAGGCAGGCCTGAAGCTTAGTTTTCTAATGAAAATCACCAGCTGAAAATTTATTTTAAAGAATCTTGATTGAAAAAAAGAATTAGGAACTTTTTGAGCCTATGCCTCTTTTTCTGCTAAAATGAACATGGCTTAACTTAATTTCATATAGTATAAAACTCTAAGTATTGTATGTAGTTCTTAAGTTCTATGAAGTTAATCAGATGCAAAGGAGAAAAATGATCAAAATGTAAATTTGAATACCATGACAGACATCAATTAGGAAATAGAAGCAGATCATGATAACTAATACCCTGCGTGTCCTCTAAAAGTACAGAATGTAAATATTTAAATTACTTTTGAATAATCTGGAATTTCCTGTTTTTCATCTAATGAGGATCTTATTATGAATTTTAATGAAAATCAAAATAATAAAAAAAAGTAAAGAAAATTAAAGGGGATTACAAAGGTCCCGTTGTTACATAGAAAATGAGGCATTGTTGACACTGCTGTGTGCTGAATTTGGGTTTCTTTTTTTTTTTTTAAGGTGTACAGGTAATTTTTTTTCTTTCTCCTTTTATTTTATCATTTTTACATTTACTTACATGTGTATAAATTGTACCACCTCTCCCACACCCCCACTTCCAGGCAGAACCTCTTTCACCCTCTTCTCCGATTTTGATGAATAGAAAACATAAGCGATAATAAGAAAGACATAGCTATTCTAACAGGGGTGAGGTGGAATCTTAGTGTGGTTTTAATTTGCATTTCCTTTATTGCTAGAGATGGTGAGCATTTTTTCATGTGTTTTCTGGCCATTTGAATTTCTTCTTTTGAGAAAGTTCTGTTTAGTTCACATGCCCATTTCTTTATTGGTTCATTAGTTTTGGGAGAATTTAGTTTTTTAAGTGCCCTGTATATTCTGGTTATCAGTCCTTTGTCTGATGTATAATTGGCAAATATTTTCTCCCACTCTGTGGGTGTTCTCTTCAGTTTAGAGACCATTTCTTTTGATGAACAGAAGCTTTTTAGTTTTATGAGGTCCCATTTATCTATGCTATCTCTTAGTTGCTGTGCTGCTGGGGTTTCATTGAGAAAGTTCTTACCTATACCTACTAACTCCAGAGTATTTCCTACTCTTTCTTGTATCAACTTAAGAGTTTGGGGTCTGATATTAAGATCCTTGATCCATTTTGAGTTAATCTTGGTATAGGGTGATATACATAGCCATCATCAGCAACACCACCAACAACAGGTGTTGGCGAGGATGCGGGGAAAAAGGAACCCTCTTACACTGTTGGTGGGAATGTAGACTAGTACAACCACTCTGGAAAAAAATTTGGAGGCTACTTAAAAAGCTGGACATCGATCTACCATTTGATCCAGCAATACCACTCTTGGGGATATACCCAAAAGACTGTTACTCCAGAGGCACCTGCACATCCATGTTTATTGCGGCACTATTCACAATAGCCAAGTTATGGAAACAGCCAAGATGCCCCAGCACTGACGAATGGATTAAGAAAATGTGGTATCTATACACAATGGAATTTTATGCAGCCATGAAGAAGAACGAAATGTTATCATTCGCTGGTAAATGGATGGAATTGGAGAACATCATTCTGAGTGAGGTTAGCCTGGCTCAAAAGACCAAAAATCGTATGTTCTCCCTCATATGTGGACATTAGATCAAGGGCAAACACAACAAGTGGATTGGACTATGAGCACATGATAAAAGCGAGAGCACACAAGGGAGGGGTGAGGATAGGTAAGACACCTAAAAAACTAGCTAGCATTTGTTGCCCTTAATGCAGAGAAACTAAAGCAGATACCTTAAAGCAACTGAGGCCAATAGGAGAAGGGGACCAGGAACTAGAGAAAAGGTTAGATCAAAAAGAATTAACCTAGAAGGTAACACCCACGCACAGGAAATCAATGTGAGTCAATGCCCTGTATAGCTATCCTTATCTCAACCAGCAAAACCCCTTGTTCCTTCCTATTATTGCTGATACTCTCTCTACAACAAAATTAGAGATAAGGGCAAAATAGTTTCTGCTGGGTATTGAGGGGGTGGGGGGGAGCGGGAGGGGGTGGAGTGTGGGTGGTAAGGGAGGGGGTGGGGCAGGGGGGAGAAATGAACCAAGCCTTGTATGCACATATGAATAATAAAAGAAAAATGAAAAAAAAAAAAGATAATGTGTATACAAACCATGATGAGCACTCAATAAAAGGAAACTATTAAGGCAAAAAAAAAAAAAAAAGAAAGAAAGACATAGCATTTTTTGCTAGTTTGGGATAAAGAAAGCTAGACAGAGAGATTCCCAGTGTTGCTTCCATGCACTTGTTTATTGCAACCCACATTGGTTCATTTCTACCAGACCTCTTCACTACTTTTTGGTCCCCTTTCCATAGTGGCCCTTGCTAATTTAAGATTACTTTATTTGCTCCTCAACAGTGAGCACATCACTCATGTTCAAGTTTTAGGCTTCTTTCCTTTCTCTATTTCTCCCATGTGTGTTCTCCCCTTTGTGTGTGACCTATGTCCAATAATATTACTGCATTTGTTTTAGGTCTATAATCCACATATGAGGGAGAACATGTGATTTTTGGCCTTCTGAGCCTGGCTAACTTTGTTTAAGATGATGTTCTCTAGTTCCATCCATTTTCTTGCGAATGATAAAATTTCATTCTTCTTTGTGCCTGAGTAAAACCGCATTTTCTTGATCTACTCATCAGTTGTGGGGCATCTTGGCTGTTTCCATAGCTTGGCTATTGTAAATAGTGCTGCAATAAACATGGATGTGCAGGTGCTTTTGTTATATCTTGAGTCTCATTCCTTTGGGTATATCCCTAGGAGTGGTATTGCTAGATCATGTGGCAAATCTATGTTTAGTTTTTGAAGGAGCCTCCATATTGTTTTCCAAAGTGGTTGTACTAGCTTACATTCCCACCAGCAGTATATGAGGGTTCCTTTTTTGCCCCTCATCCTTGCCAGCATTTGTTGGTACCAGTGTTCTTGATCATAGTTTTATGGCCAAGGATGGTGAGCATTTTTTCGTGTGGTTTTTTTTTTTTTTTTGGTCATTTGGATTTCTTCCTTAGAAAGAGTTCTGTTTAGTTCAGTTGCCCATTTCTTTACTGGTTCATTGATTTTGGAGGAGTTTAGTTTTTTGAGCTCCCTGTATATTCTGGTTATCAGTCCTTTGATGGAATTTCTTTTCTGATCATCTTTTACCTTCAAAAAATATGGATTGCTGATTTATGTGTTATACACATCTGGGTAGACAGATTTCATAATTTCTTCAGGTTTAATAGCATATATATAAATGATAATTATCACAGAAACAAACTCTGCTTGACTATTAAATATCTAAGTTTCCTTACACACAGGCAGCACTAAATAAGATGGGTCAAACTGACTTATTCCCACTCTCTGTTCAGCATTAATCTGTCTTTTGGATTTACACTAGAAAAGTAGTGTCTCACACATGGGAATTAATGAGCTACATCTGTAACCAAAAATACCTATGGAAAACCTACTGAATTGATTCATATCTGTTTTATTAATCAAGCCTACTACAGAAGGACTTTCTTGTGGTTGTGCTGCATTTTGGAGATAAATTGAGTGAAGAAACCACAGTTCAATTTAAAAGTTGTTTGAAACTTTGAAGAACGTGGGGTTTTATATTATATGACAGCAATAAAGTCCAATCCTTGATGGCTGTAATTCTGAGTATATAAGTATATAAATATCCTTACATATGTCATAAGAACATAATGACAGTGGCCAAGCAGCCTCTAACTGTTCAATATAGAATTTACTTCTTAATGACACTCTCCTCTTTCCTCAATTTTTTAAAATAAAAAAACATTTTAAAAAGTAAAAAAAAAAAAATTAAAGTAGCTTGGTATGAATAGCCTTCAGCTGTTACAGATGGCTGGAAGTCAGAAGTCCCAGATTCTATCCTTGATTCTCCTACCAATTTGGAATGTAGCCTTGGGCAAGTCATGAGAGCAAATCTACAATAAAAGAGGTAATAATGCCTTACATGTGTATGGCACTTTATGATCAAACAGAGCACTTTCACATACAGTACAACATCTTATTTAATCTTTACCCCTAGCCTCCTAAAAGGAATATGGTAGTTAATAAAAATTCTCATTTAAAAAAATAGGAATTTGAGTCCCAAAGAAACTAAATCACTTGTTCATAATCATATTAATCCCAAATGTCAGAACCAAGAAACAGAGATAGTCTAAGATTTGGGGCTGGTCTTTGTCTTTCCTCTATACTGTATGTGCTCTCTGTTGCAAAGCAAGAATGACTAGAGTGTCATTGTCCAGTATGGTGACCACAAGGCATATGTGGGTATTAAGCACTTGAAATGTAGCTAATCCCCATTGAAATGGGCTGTAAGTATAAAAAAGAATAGAAAATATCCCATTAATGCTGTCTATGTTGATTACATGTTCAAATGATAATCTCAAATATTCTAAGCCTAAAATTAATAAATATAATTTAATAGATTAATAATATAATCCAGTAAGTTTGAGTTTACCTGTCTCTTTTTACTTTTTCAATGTGGCTGCTAGAAAACATGGTGATGTGACTCATACTGTGTTTCTATGGGACACTACTTGACAAGAGGATTCCATTGCTTGATGTCCACAGTACTGATTTCACATTACTGGACTTGTTCATGTACCTGTCTTGATGTGGCTGATACACATTTCCTAAGATGCAATCAGAATGTAATATAAATTAGCATCAGTGACTCAAGCATTTTCACATCTTCCACATGCAGGGAAGAAATCAGGCTTCATTATTTGATGCTCCAAATTGCTCATTCATTAAAAAGATTCATTTTATACTTGCTTAATAATGATTGAAAGGCTTAGAAGTGAAAATGCCCTGGAAAGAACTATAAATTACATTTATGTCTCTATAGCACTGCTTATTTTAAACTATGTTCCCAATAAACATTGTGAGTGACTGAACAAAATATTAACCTGTTAGATTAATATATGCAATGTAAATGAATAACTATATAAATTTCTATCCAGTAAATTTTATTCTCCTTACCAAATCTTTAACAGTTTTTACGGAAATGGCTTATTCCTGTTTTTGAAAAACCTAACTGAATTTTTTTAAGAAAAAAGTACATATAGTAAAAACTAGCCCAAAGCTAATATCTAGCTAGCATTTAGTATGTAGATTCAAGCACTATGCTAAAATTTAGGACAATATTATCTCACTTAACCTTCATAGGGGTTTGAAAATCAGCAACAAGGAGAGAAAACCAAAGCTCTTAAACCATTTTCCCTTCTTCTTCTTTTTTTTTTGTACTGGGGTTTGAACTCAGGGCTTCAGGCTTGCTAGGTAGACGCTCTCCCACTTGAGCCACTCCACCAGCCCTTTTTGTATTGTGTATTTTGGTATTTTTAAGATAGGATTTCACAAACTATCTGCTGAGAGAGGCTTTGAACCATGATTCTCCTGATCTCTGCCTCCTGAGTAGCTAGGATTAACATGTGAGCCACTGGCACCCTATCCCTTCTTACTTACTTCAGTGCCATTTACAATCACAATGAAACCTACCAAAAGAACATTCATTTCAGCTCTGGGTTTATTTAGCATATACAATGAACCAGAGACAGTCCCAGACAATGAAGAAATATTGATCAATATAATTGGAGTTCCGCCCCCAAAGAGTACATAAGTTAGTAAGCTTGGGAATGTTTTTGAAAAATGTATACTTGCAAATAAGAGTTAACAGAGGGGGAAAAATATTCACATACTAAAGGATTCTTTACATTACAATAGAAATCTTCATAGTACCCTTCCCTAATGTATTAAAAACTTACCTATTGTGTATAAAGCAACTTTTCTAGACAAGGAAGGGAAAAACTGGTTTGAGTTTTTAAGATGTTCTTGAAAACATTACTCTTAGCTGTAAGCACAAGTGTAAACATCAAGGTTGTGCTATGAGTTCCTAAAGGAGAAAGTTGTTATTGTAGTAATGAGAAAAACAGACCATTGTGTAAAGTGTGTCTCTTCTACCTTAAAACAAATAAACCATCAATTATTTCTAATGACTTTTGCTTGTAACTTGCCTTAGTATTAGTTCCTAAGATGCATAAAATGTCATGTGGAAATAAATCACATAAACACATCTTTGAGCTGGATGAGGTCTTAGTGATACTAAAAAGTAAAATATAGAGTTATTTTAAGAATCCTACTTATAAATTCATACAAAAAGAAATACTTGTTCTGATAACTTCTTTTATGAAGACAACACTAAAATTTTACTACAAAGAAAACCCAGAAATGAGTTATTTGTGCCATTTAATCATTAAATCATAAATCCACAGCCACTGGAGCTGAAAGAGGCCTTCTAGATTCTCCCATCCAATACAAATATTTTGCAAATGCAAAAACTACAAAATAGAAAATAATTTTCTCAGGAAAAAGTAAACTCACTAAAAAATATCCCAAAGAACCTAAGACCATCTGGAAGCTTACCTAGAAAGAGCCAGGCACAATATTTTGAATCCTACCAAAACTTTCATAACATCTCGAATTTTTAGTTTGGTTGTGGGCATTCCTAAGCAGTGAAGGAAAGATGCTAATGTTGATAAGAAAAACATATTCATAATGAATGTTTATAAAATCAAAACCAAAAATATAACAAAGCCAGTCATTTCAGACCAGGTCATTCACTCATTACTCAGCTTCCTTTCTTTGGTGAGTCAAGTCATTGAAATTAACTTTCTTTGCCACTTTTCAGACACAATTAATCTATTATCAGAGAAAGTGGCTACTTCCAAAGTTACTAATAGGTGGAAGAATAACAGGACATTCATTCCTTGAGTTGAAAAAAATAAAGGTTGCAAAAACCTCCTGATTTTATGCCTACAGTAAAATTATATGTATTAGGAATATATTCCTCACCCCCAAAAATGCATATTTACTTCACACTATAGACATTGTCCTGGAAGAAATAAACATTAAAACTTTTTTTCTAAGTTCAATGTTTATCTAAGAAATAGAAATGGTAGCATTTGATTTTAAGGAAAATAGAACAGTGTTTGCATGTTCATTGTCATCTATAAAAGAGGAATAAAATAGGCATACACAGGTCAAGCATAGTGGCTCAAGCCTATAATCCTAGCTAATTGAAAGGTGGAGATCCAGAGGATGACTGTTCAAGGCCATCCCAGGCAAAAAGTTCAAGATACCCCATTTCAATCATGGGGCCCGCCCATCATCCCAGCTACATAGGGAAACACAAATAGGAGGATCGTGGTCTAGGCGAGCCTGTGCATATGAAGCCAGATCCTATCTCAAAAGTTACCAATGCAAAAAGAGCTGGTGGAGTGGCTCAAGAGGTAGAGTGCCAGCTTAGCAAGCACTATGCCCTTAGTTCAACTTCCGGTACCGCCAAAAACAAATAAAGGAGTACACGTGCTTGAAGTTGTGTAAGTATTAAATTGGTTGACAATGATGTTTAATGCTTAGTACCATGCTTGAACACATAGTTAATATTCAATAAGTGCCAGCTAGTAGTAGTAGTATTTATAACATTACTAATTCACTACATCCTCCCCTTTGAACAAAACTTGTTATCCTGCACACTGTTTCATGACAACACCACCTTCTACATGCTGATCCCGTTTTCCAAAAGTCCTTCTCCTATGTCTCCATCTGGTGAACTCCTACCCACACTGAAAGTTTAGCTTTGAAGTTTCCCTCTCTTTCCTGATTCCCTAATCCTTAGTTGCAAGCACATGTTTCCCAAGGCTCTCTGTATATATCCCTCTCTTAGCAATTAAGAAGATGTCTTTTTTGACCTGACTCCCCCTCATTCCCACCACACAGACACACACGCACACACACACACACACACACACGCATGTACACACATATGCATTCACACTGGCCTACAGGGAAAGCATCATACTCAATTTTATACCCCCCATAGAAATGTTTATTAAAACAAACAAATTCATGTACAAATAAATGCATAGGTAATTTTTTCATCAGGATAAATTATGTACCTAATAGTCTCAGTTTGAAAGAGGAGTATAGAGGATAAAGGGCATCATAAGAAAAGCTAAGACATAAAATTTAGCAGGCCTGGAGCCTGACTGCCACAAACCACTGCTGTGACTTTCAATCATTTTTAATGATTTACTTCTTCCAGTAAGTCATTTTAATATCTCTGGACATTTCTCAGTAAAATGAAAGGGCTGGGAAAAATGTTCTGAGGACCATTCCAATGCCAACATATATGTTATACTAAAAATTGGTTGACCTCAATGGTTCTCAAAACTATCAGAATCATCTGGACCAGACTTCCTGGTCAGCAGATCTGATAGGGCTCAAGAGTTTGCATTTTTAACAAGTTCCCAGGTGATACTGAGGCTGCCAGCACAACACACACTTTAAAAACCACTAGTTCGTCTGCTTAGCACAGCATTCTGACACTGTCCCATTGTCATCTGGCCTAAAGCACTCCCGGTATTGCACATTCACAATAGGATGTAGGCAGGTAAACCCAGGCTTCCATGAGACTGACATCAGAAGGACTGGCACCTATGGGTGAACCCAAGAGCAACTATAGAAGGCAAGTTTTGCCAACAATACTTTTGTTAAATGTTCACTACCAAGGGAACGACAGCCTAGTTAAGGCTACAGGGCACAGGACACACTGTTGCCAAGGTTTGACTCATTACTTTCAACCTTCTGCAGCTTATTTTATGGATCACAATTGCCATCTAGTGACGACTTTCAATTACTGCATTGTTAGACAACAGAATAAAATAATACTTTCATTGCAAACTGCTTTAAAAAAAAACTATGTTAAAGATGAGAAAGAAAAAGATGAAAACCCCTAAGAATGAACTCCAATGTATGCTGATATTGTATACGTTTGTATCTCAGTCCTGTAAAACTGAACATATACATAGCACTTACTATGTGCAAGACACTATTCAGTTACTTCATATATGTTCAATTATTCACTGCAACGCAGTGAGATAGATGTGGCTATTTTCTCCATTGTACAGAAAGAACTGCATCTGAACCTAAATAGTTCCTAGGAAATACTGCAATAGCTATCCTCTCTTACTTGAACAATTTAACACATAGTTGCTGAAGGATGAAGAACCAAGTATCCATCAATAGGTCAATAGAGAAAGACAATGTGGTATGTATACAATAGAATACTACTAAACTATAACAAGAAGGAAATCCTTTAATTTGAGACAATGTGGATGAAACTGGAGGACATTATGTTATGTGAAATAAGCCAGTCACATAAAGACAAATAAATACCTCATTATTTCACTCCCATGTGGAATCTAAAATAACTGATCTTGGGACTAGAGAACAAAATGGTGGTTTAACAGGGATGAGCAGTGGTGGAGTAGGAGTTAGGAAGATGTTAGTCAAGGGATACAAAATTACATTTAGATAGGAAATCTGTCATACAGTATAGTGATATATAATGATGATATATTGTATTCGTGAAAAATACTGAAAGTGGATGTTGTGTCCTTATCAAAAATATGATAACTATGTGAGGTAATGAATATGTTAATTACCTAGATTTAACTATTCCACAATGTATACATACTTCAGAGTATCATGTCATACATGATAAATATATATAACTTTACCTGCCAATTTAAATAAGAAAATAAATTTAAATAAGATTTAAAAATATTCTTGCTGAAACAACTGGTTATCTATAAATTTATCAGCTCCTATATGTGAGTCTGCAAAATTTTATAAAATACACACTGAGACAAAAATTTTTTCTGATTTGTCCCAATGAAATCAGCTCATGTGTAACAATTACAGAAATGTTTCTACCTACATGCAGTGAGGTAATACAATAAAAAGAGAACAAACTTGGAATCAATTTCCAACTTTCTATACAACCTCAGACAAGTCACTTAAACTCTCTGGAATCTACTTTATTCATCTATAAAACTGAAAAAATAAAAACTTGATTTACATAGTCCTATAACTCCTCAAGAAGTACTTTGGAAACTTATGCAAAATCAGATTAAATTCTACAGTAACTGCTGAAATAATCCAGTGAATGCAATCAAAAGAGCAAATAGAAAGGTCATCGTCAGTAACCACATTGATTTTGCTCAAATTGTCTTACACTCGTGGAAGAAGGCCAGGACAATAGATATATCTCCTCATCTGTTTGTGGTCCAGGAGTCATAGCAGCAAATAATAGCACTCACAGTGTTTGCAGACATACAGGGTTCAATCAGGAAGATCCACAATCCACTCCAGGATGCTGTACTTGCCCTGTGCACTGCATCTCTGTGTGTTCTCTGCCTCCTCAACAAAGGACTTTTACAGAAAAGTCACAGATTTGCCAGTGGAATGAGGTTCAATCGCCCTCACTCTAACCTTCTTGTATCGGAGATCATGTTGAATTTAAAACTAAGTCCTTGATCATCCTTTTTGCTCCTTATCTAGGATGCCTTATCAAACCATTTCTTACCTCAATAGACCAAATACTATAGGATGGTTATCTTTGCACCTTAAGTGTGTAACACACTAAGACTTGTTACATAAAGATTCATTGTGATGAAGGACAATAAACACATAGACAGGGAAATAGAGGATATCATTAAAATATAGTAGAATAAAATATCAGTGCCTCACTTTAATAGGTTTCTTTATATCATTGCTAGTATTTGTATATATCACCAGAGCAACCCAACATTACACCAGATGAATTTTATTATCAACCCTGACTGAGAAGTGAAAGAAATTGAAGTACAAAAATATGAAGGAAAATTGAAGCATAGAAATTTTAAGTGACTTGAGAAAATAAATGAATGGTTGAAGCTCCACATATCCTAATTATTAGACCTATGCTTTTTCCACAATTACCTGATCATGAGCCTAACGTGATGTGATATTTCTACAAATCTTTATGTAAGATGACTGCCCTCTAATGCATGAGTTAGAAAAATGTTCTTTATAGAAATATAGTAGAATAAAAGATTAATTAGACTTAAAGCATAGTAAACTCTCTACAAATTTACTGGACAAATTAGTTGAGAATTTACTATATGCCTGGCATTGTTGTATAATTGAGGAACTTGGCAGTCAGTAGGACCCAAAATGCCTTTCCACTCTCAGGGTGGAATTCTCTTGAGTTTGAGACATGACAATAAGTGAAAAATAACTATGGAATACAATTTCTGATAGTAAAGAAAATCAAAGTAAGGTAAAGGAATAGAGAATGATGGGGTATAGATTATTGATCTCTGTAAGGAGGAGCATTCTGATCAGGGATCTGAAGGAAGTGAGGCTATGTCAAGATCTAGAAGGCAGTTCATGCAGAGGGAACAGTAAGTGGGAAGTCCCAGGGTCGGAAGTTGGCTTGGCTTGATCCAGGGGCAAGGATACCACTGGCCCTGTATAGTGACTAAGAAGATAGAATCAAAGAGGGCAGGGCAAGATCAGGCAGCCCTTGTCCAGTATGGAGGGCAGTTTAGAGTTTACTCAAGCTAAGGAACCATGGGAGGGTTTTGACAACAGGGACAGGACCTGGTCTACTTCTTGAAATATTCACTAATTTCTCTGGGGATATCAGGCTGGGGGGAAAATAGAGGTAGGGAATTAAGAGGCTTTTACAGTGGTCCAGGCAAAACATGACTGGTGTCCTGCGGGTACTGATTCAGAATACACTTTCATGAGATCATAAAGCTTGCTGATGATTAGATGTGTGAGAAAAGGAGATATCAAGAATATATTCTGGACTTTTTGTCTGAGTAACTAGGTAAACAATAATACCATGAACCAAAACAGGAGATTTGGAAATTTATAAGCCTCTAACTGTACCATTTTGATTTCAAAATTAATTTTTAAAAGTGAAAAGAATTTTTAATTCAAGAATCCTTAGAAAACATCACCATATTTTTAAAGGAGAAACCATATAGACCAACAGTGATATTCTTTTACCACATAAGGTCCTACTCTGAGACAGAATCGTATACCAGACTGTGAGCCTGATATTTCTACATGTTATTTTATATATATATATATACACACAGCTTCAAAGAGTCATGGCCAGAGGATTATAAAGTCAGGCCTTCTGTTTGGGACATTTTTATAAAAATGAATAATGGAAAATTAGCTCTCTGTTCTTGCAAGAAGTACAAGGTAAAAGGCCACGGTTCAGTTAAAAGGAATGCCAAATATGAATCTTTTTATTATACTCTTGAGAAAGCAATGTTACAGAAGAAATGTATTGGTCTGTGAGCCAGTGGCTCCTTTATGGGAACCAGGGCCTTGAATTTCCAAGCAGTTATATTGAACTGAGCTTGGCCTCAAAGATTTGAGGATATTGCCATCACATCGCTCATGCATAACTGATAAGAGCAAGAAAATACTTTGGGGTAAAAAGATTCAGTCAAAATCACCACTAAATCAGAGATAAAGCCAAAACTATATGACCAATAGTTTAAAGATAGACTCAGAAATTATTTTACTTATGCACAAAAAATACTGAAGAGCCAACAAATTCTTTTATTTACTTATTTATTTATTTATTTTGCCCTACTGGGGCTTGAATTCAAGGCCTACATCTCAAGCCAGTCCACCAGCGCTTTTTTGTGATGGGTTTTTTTCAAGATAGGGTCTCATGAACTATTTCCCCAGGCTGGCTTCAAACTGCAATCCTCCTGATCTCTGCCTCCTGAGTAGCTAGGATCACAGGCATGAGCCACTGGCGCCCAGCAAAGGCCAACAAATTCTAAGGGAATATGTGTCCTTTATCAGCTCCCACTTTTATGGAGAATGGCTCCTTTTCAACATTATACTTCTCTGATGAGTACTAATGAGCTATGATCATTTTTACAGATGAAATGAAATTCTAATAGTATATAAACTATAAAGAGAGACACTTGCCTCTCTTCTTTATTGCTATATCCTTAACAACTAGAACTATAAGTGGCACATACTTAGCTCTCAGAAAAGCTTTGTTGAATGAGGAAAAGTTTAAACAAATTGCTAAATTGAAGGGGAAAAAAGAAAGGTGAAGATAATCTTTACTTGTTTTTACAGGTTAAGAGAAACTTTTCTCTCTTGGAGAGCAGCTTTTGCTAAGACATCCTTTTTTGTCTGATGTCACAGTTAAGTTCTTATTGCCAGACATAATTCACTGACATTGGCTAGGATTAACAAATCTTTATCTTAGGTTCTGTGTGTTTTTTATGTAGTATACATCTCTCACCCATTTTTCATACTGTCAACTTGAAGCGTTAAACAAAAGTCTAATAATTAACAGGCTGCTCAATTTATCGAAGCTTATAAGATACATGTCAAAAGTTACAACTTGCCTTAAACTTACATCAGTAAATTCACTCTCTGTTCTGACCTTTGACTCAGGGCTGGTCTTTTTTCCATTGGCATCATTATATTTAGTCATAACTATCGAGTAGTTATGGATAAAAACTAATAAAGAGCAAAAAATGAGAAATAAAAAAGGAATTGGATGGGATACATTTGTTCCTAGACCAAGCATATTTTAGGAAAGTATCCGATGGGAGAACAGAAGTCCAACACTTCTACAGCATAGAAACTAGTCTGGACTTTAGAGGCTGTTTTTACTCAACCTCAGGTAGATCAGCATTAATCTGTCCTATATCCAGTAGTTTTTCTGATCCTTGAAACTAAGACCTTTTTTAAAATGTCTGAATCATTCTAAAGTGAGAAAATGAATAGGAGGCATTGTAGTTTTTTAAAAAAGTAGAGAGAATAAAATAAATCTTTTCCAGCTCCCCTTTTGATGACACCACACTTTAAAAATAGGTGTAGGGAAGAGCCCAAGGAAGCTTTCAGTTAGACTGATCTACTTACAAGTAGAATGTCTTCCAGAATACAAGACCCTTTGGCAAATATTTGTTGGCACATTCTTCCTAAAAGGTAAAAGCCCTCTTTTTCTTTGGCAGGTTTTAAAGGACACTGAAGTGTGTCAGGCAAACCGTCCAAACCACAGCCAAAACAGGTTAATCCAAAAAGCAAACATCCCCAGCCAGATCAAGATAATTAAAAAGTTACACCTAAGGATTTTAAAATGTTCATTGTAAAACATAATTCCATGATATATGGATCCAAAAACTGGACAGAGCACTACTTGAGAAATATGAAGTACTCCTTTCACTGGAGCAATTGCCCATTCTTAATGCTATAGGAAGTACTGTATCAAGAAGAATCATAGTTTAGTCACAGTCTAACCATGAGGAATGTAGTTCTCAGTCTTCAGTGGGCACAAAAATCAACTACAGAAAGTTGTACAAAATGGAGATTTCTGGCCCTCCCTCCAACCCTTTCCTTGGGGACAGGATTGGGAACAAGGAAGGCCAGTGAGTAAGATGCAAATGGTCTGTAAACCACACATGGAAAAACACTTCACTGGAGTATAATGTGAGCTCAGGACTCTCTCTGTGTAACTCTTGATTCCCTGTAACTGCAATGACATTGAACTTGGTAAGTACAATGAATATTTAGGGAATGAAAAGTAGTTAACATTCATAGATTCCAAGCATTGTTCTAAGCATTCTATACCTATTTAACTTATTTAATTCTCCCAATAAAAGGCTACTATTAGCCTGACACTAGCTAAACACTCTGCCTGCATACTTTCCAGAGAATGTTATGTGGCTGGTTTCTTTTCAGTGCCACTTCCTCAAGAAGATCCTTCTTGACTACCTATCTATAGTTATACAAATCCCACTCCTACACCATAACAAGATCTTGTTCTATTTCTTTACAACACTTTACCTCTATCTAAAATTACTTTATTCAGTTTATTGCCTGCTCCTATCACTAAAATATAAACTCTACAAGAGCAGGAATCTTCCACGTCTTATCTGTCACCATATGGAGGTGCAAGACCTGATTCACAATGAACACCAAGGAAATATTTATTAAATGAATGCACTTAACAAATGCAAAGTAAAGAAGTTATATTTGTCATATAATTTCTCAGGACTCAAAAATTCTATGGTATGTGTGAAAAGTGAAAGAAAGACTTCTTACTCAAAAATACCTCAGAATGTTTTCCCAATCTATCCTGTCCCAAGTCATAGCATAGACAGGAGAAAAAGACCTAAGTAAGGGTTAACATGGAATATACATAAACTTCTCACTCTATTGCTTCAATATTTTGTTTGAAATGAAATTTCAGGGCATTAGACACACCCATACTCAAACATAAGTAAAAACACGTTTTAAGATCAAATGTACAAGATTTGTAGATTCACCAATATTTTTATTATCCATACAATGATTCTCCTTTACTAGTTCAAAAAGCTGTATCTACTTGACACTAAAAGATCAAGTTAAAGCAATGAAACTCAAGCTAATTGTTTTAATAATAAAAAGAATGGATAGACCAGTTCACTCCAAACAATGAATGTGTCAGAAAATCATTGTTTGTGTTGCCCCATGCCAACAAAATCATAATCAGGATGTGCCTGGCTATAAGTTCAAGAAAGAATTAGGGTTTTTAGATTTGTTTAAAATAGGCTGCTTATATAATGTGGCTTAAAACCATGGTTCCTTTGAAAGGGCACACTGGCTAGTTAAGGTCACATCAGTGCTTCAACCAAAGTCCTGAACTGTTCTTACTATTGACAATCTCGTTGTGCTCTTTCTTCTCTGCATTAATGATTATTTGCTCTAAGCTATTTTTACCATTTCCACTAAAATGCCATATAGTGAATGTTGTTGGTGATGTTGGATATAAAATGTTCAAAATCAACAAAAAACTTGAAAACACCTATTTTCCTTGTATTATATTGAGAATGTATTTTTGCTATACTCATGCAGGAAATTGGCCAGACCTAGATTGGCTTCATTAGTCATTCCAGAGCATGTGCATAGATTATGGAAAAATCATTCTATTTTTGAAGAATTGCTGGTCCCCAATCACATTCATTTCAGTCAGTCATTGAAGCTTAGTATGAAACTTGGAAGCACCAAAATAGATGGGAGAGGGGTAGAGAAAGAGTGCAAATAGTAGTGAGGCTGCTCTTACTCATGAAGGAAAAAATCCTTTCTTTGCGCAGACCTCTCTACCTAGGAAGAATTTTACTATCTCTCACCCATTGAGAAATATTTAATCAAAATATTTTAGAAGATGCAGAGGAATTTGTTTTCATTCTAAAAATTTGCAAGTGCAATCTAGTTAAGGATAAAGATAATTCCTGCATTCACTACCTAAGCCCTCAAAACCATCTGGATTAACTCAAAGCCAGATTTAGCACTTTCTGTTTTCCAGTTTGTGAGCAAAACATGATTTGGATTATAAATTTCTCTGAGGCTCATGCATAGAGCTGAGAGCCCCTGTCATTTCCTTATCAGAAGCAACAGGAGAAATTCCAAAAATGAAGAATCACAGAAATTTATTGCCTCCATTCCCAGCCTGACACTTGGCTCACCACAGAGGATAAGTAGCCAAAAAGAAGTCCTCTGCTAAAGTATGAAGGGAACTGGCTGCTTGTGAAGTCCAGACTTGGGAGTGACACAAAAGGAGGTTTGAGATTTTACACGGCCAGCTAAACCTACTCTGTTTGAAGTCGGATCAATTGATTTCTTAAACACTTCAAATAAGCAAAATTATGCAGGAAATGGAAGCCAGATGCATTTTTAACTCAGGAGTTCTTTGGAAGAGAGGTATAAAATAGTCAAACAATATCCTCTAGTTTCATTTTGGCCATCCTGATAGATTTACTCTCCAGAACTATACCCACAAGACATGTATGTAGACAATGATTGGATAAACTTGGGAGGGAGAATGATTTTCTTATTCAAATAAAAAAAAAAAAACAGCATGTGTCTGATATATACCAATTTCTTTTAAAATATGGGTTTATTTAGAAAGGGCTCCAAAACACTTAGAAAGAAGTGAAGCAGGCATTGTATTGTCAACTTTCACAAACCCTCAGAGATAGGCTATTATTACTCTTATTA
Organism: Castor canadensis; assembly: GCF_047511655.1. Classification (NCBI taxonomy): domain Eukaryota; kingdom Metazoa; phylum Chordata; class Mammalia; order Rodentia; family Castoridae; genus Castor; species Castor canadensis. The sequence continues at coordinate 48,916,575 of NC_133390.1, forward strand.
TATACCTAGAGAAATTGAGACTCATTAAGATTCAGTGATTTGCCAGAGGCAACAATGATTATAAATGTAAAAACTGAGATTGACTCATCAAAGGAGATCCCAGTTGAGGACCAAAATAGTTAGAAAGTAGAATAGGTTCTAGTGTTCTACAGCTTAAAGTCTCTAAACATGAGTAAATGATAAGGAGAGGGAATCGATAATTACCATGATTTGATACAATGCACATTTTATACATAAAACTATCACACTGTACCCCATAAATACATACAACTATTATATGACAATTTTAAAAAATTAAATAAAAAAATTTTAAGGTGATCCCAGTTGATCCTCAGAGTTGAAATTGAAATGGAAAGAATCTGATTGTTAAAACTAAGCTCCTCTACAATTGCTCTTGTTAGTTTGCACTCCCTGCACATGATACAGGAATAAATTGGCAGCCTGTGTTGGAGCTATAACTACCAGGTCAGGAGTGGTTAGCAGTTGTATGCATGCCAGGAATGCCACCTCACCAAGCAGGAACAACATACACATAACTTTCCCACAGGACTTCTAAGAGGCGAAAGGGGGGTTCTTCCCTCTCTCCAATACTCTCTGGCTTCAGACATTTAGAAAAAAATGTAAGGAACATGAAAAAGAAGAAAGCAGACACCCTAAGTGGTACCTTGTTAACACCTTGTTCTTTGTACTTGTGACTTTTGCAGAAGATGAAATATTCCTTCCCTCATAATTTCACATATGCTGCCCAGAAACCCCCAGGTTTCTTGGAATTTTTATTAAGAATTCCAGATATTCCAGCAATAACTTTCAGACACCGCAGCTTTGGCTGACAGAGAGTAGACACATACCATATTTGATACAACTGACCTCTAGGGATTTCCCCTCTGCTATATTCTGCTTTTTCTTCCCATGAAACTATCCCATTATTGGTTTTGATTTATTAATATGATCATATTACTCTTCTAAGAAATCTTATTTGCAAGATAAGGAAAGAATAAAATTATAATAGTCATCCCTGGCCTTGTGTTAGTTCTCCTCTGCTCTTAGATTTGAACTAACTCCTCTGTTTCTTAGGCACTTTTGTTTTGACGAAAAAAATCATGGACATTTTAGTGTGTGTGTGTGTGTGTGTGTGTATGTGTGTGTGTTAATTAGGACTGCCCCTAACGTTAGTGATGTTCTGGACAATAGTTCGAATGGAAGCCCACACCCCTTATATTTAATATTTAAAAGTTACAAATCAAGTCAACAAAAACTGTTAAATAAGTTATGTTATATTCCTCTACCTTGGTAAATACAACTTCATAACAAGTTCAAATTTATCATTATCATATTCATTGGAGTTATGCATCAGAGTGCAGAGGTGCAGGGAGATCAAACCTGCCCAAGGTTCTTTTGTTCCCACCCCCAGCACTTCCATGCAGGCGTCACAGCCATGCATGTGAATGCCCAGCTAAGCTCCATCCATAATTCACAGGTAAAAGCTGTTCCCTGAATCCATGTTTGATTGAAGGATGCACACCCAGTGATAACAGTCCATATCAGGAGGGTTGGTCCCTGAGAAAAGCCTGGGCAGATATGAAAGAACTGAAGATCATGAAGTCAAAGAATTCTAGGGTCTTGTGTATCTAAAGCATGTTCTAGAAGACTGTGAGTTCTGAAGAACGTAATGCCTTGCTTTTCACTCCATGGACACTGAGGGAGACGGGGATGGAGAAAAGTCATACGGAGGCCAATCTTGACATTATCTGGATGATACTTGGAGTTAATTTCCCTTTTGTTGTAATGCTAAATGGGAATTAACCTCATTCACTGCACACCTCCCACCCATAGCTTCTCATGTATCTCATGTATCTCAGAATATTTAGAATTAGAAGTGCAAGAGCTATAGCTTCATATGAGGTAAGACATCTGTACCTAAATAGCCCTAAGGATTATATAATTTGTTCTTTGAAATGCAAGTGCAGTCATCTGATTTCTTGCCCCAGTTTCCAAATGGGCCAAAGCCAATGAAGAAGCAGAATTTGTTAGATATTCCAAAGGAGACATTATTAACAATGAATTATTTTCTAACATGGGAATAACTTTAATTAAGAGGAGGGAGTATGAGCACATATTTCATTGTCATAAATTTCTGCAGAAGATGAAACAAGCAGGAGGCAGTGACATGCTCTCTGGGAGACAGGAAGGAGGAATGAATTCTTTGGTTTTACATTTCCCCAAGAGAAAAAGGATGTACTTCTCCTGCCTGTCTAAACCCCTGGATCCACTCCTGCTTCTATTAGTGATGATAAAATAATAAAAACTAAAACTTTATGCTAGACACCATTCTAAGTATTTTATATGCATTTACTTATTTAATTTTCCCAAAAGCCCTAGGAGGTATGAATTATTATTCTCATTTTACAGAGGAGAAATGTGAGGCCAAAAAGATTTTTTTTTTTTTTGAAAAACCAAACCTTGCCTAAAGTGACGTTGAATAATAAGAACCTGTACTTTGATTTAAACCCATGCAGTGTTGCTCTAGGGTGCGTACACCCAACAGCATGTTCTCCTACTTCTTGAAGTAATCTACCACTGAAGGACTAGTTGGTTCAGCTGACCACTCTCACTCTGCCTTTGCCCCCCAAATAAGCACACATTTGACTCTGGTGATTGGAAGTTTGATATAGAAGAGTTACCTTTTTGGTTAATCTAGCATTTTCTACTTTCTTTTGATAACATCAATTTCCCCCCCTCTCAGACCCAATGGTCATCACCCACCAAGGCCAAAGAAACCATAATAAAAACAACTCCAAATAATGTCAATTCCTAATTGGACTTCTTTTTTTTCTTTATATCACTTTTTATTTAATTAAACTTAGTTTTGTATCATATTATTGTTGTATTAGGGATATATCATAACATTTACAAAAGTTCTTACAGTATATCATAGTTGAATTCACCCCCTCCTTCACTCTCCTTTATAACCATCTCAGCATTCATGTCTCATTTTTCCATTTTCATATGTAATATTTATACCACATTCACCCTCCTACCCCTTTCTTTATATCCTCACACACACACTGGTACCAATCAACAGGATGTTTTTTTACTCTCCTATTCAAGATAGCTATACAGGGAGTTTCATTATGACATTATGACATTTCCATGTATATATTTATTATATATCCTAATTGGACTTTCTTAAGAAGAAGTTTGTGCATGATAATTTTATTTCCTTTCTTTAGAGTTCACAAAATATTAGATATTTGTGGGGAGTGGATTATGAGAAGCCTATGAGAACTTGACATAGCACAGTTGTGCCCAATGATCTACAGGCTGAGTTTGACCCAGCCCCAGCTGCAGAAGAGAGCGAGAGGCAAAATGCAGCACAGCTGCTTTTCCTAAATTGTTTACATTCAGAGAAGTAGAGAGCAGATTTCTCTTGTTACAATGTCACACCCCTCCTGGATAACTGTTGCTCCACCTCCTTGTTTACCACTGGATATAAAAGACTTGCTGAAGGAGAACATGGGGTTTTTTTGATGGGGTGGGTTTTGATGGGGGTTAATTGATTGGTGGCCTGCTGGGTTATGCTAGAGATCAGAGGAAACATGGGACAGTGAAAGTCTGATGGGACAGTGTAAGTCTGCACACCAAGACTTTAAGAGAGAACATGGGACAGTGCAAGTCTCAGGTTCAAGACTCTAAGAGAGATTATGCTAAAGAAATCTAAAGAAAACATGAGACAATGTGAGTCTAAGGGAAGAGACTTTAAACAACAGAAAAGAAGAAAGACTTTAGAAGTAAGGTTTTAAAGAATAGAGAAGAAAGACTTTAGAAGCAAGGTTTTAAAGAATAAGAAAAAAGAAGCAAAGTAAAAGAAGAGTTATTAGAGAAAAGAAGCAACAGGCTGTTGTGCATCTCCATCCGAGCACCTAGCACACCTGGCCCCAACTTTCTGTATGTCTGTCTTTTATCATTTGTCCTTTCTGCATCTCCAGTCACCCCTAGTTAGGTCAAGAGGAACCAGGAGTGTGAGAAAGCTGCCTACAGATATTCTGTCTTATTGTTCTTTATTTATAATTCTGTAGAAGAGTTCTTTGCATATGCAGTATTTAGAAACTTTTAAATAAATGAAGTGCTGCTGTATTCTTTAGTAATTCTAAGTTCAATTTGAATACAAAAAAACAGAAAAACATTGTATAATATATAATATATTTCTTGTGTGTGTGCATATATACAAATGTACATGTACATTTGTTCTATATTCAAGGTTCCCATTCAGAAAGGTGGTACTTTCTTTTTTTAAGTGTAGAATTTTATTGATTGACTGATTTATATCTTTTATTATTATTATTGTGCTGGGAGTACATTGTGGCATTTACAAAAAGTTCTTACAATATATCAAAGTTAATTCACTCCAGAAAGGTGATACTTTCTAATAGTTAGGTACCTAGAACCTGGTGACAGACTCCTTGAGTTCAAAGTCTAGTCCTGTTACTTATTGACTATAGGATGGTTCACATGTTTTTAAACACTCTATGCCTGTTTCTTCATATGTAGTAGGAAGTAGGAATAATTATAATACCTTCCATCTCAGATAGATTTTTCTGAGGATTAAAGAAGTTAATTAATATGGGTGGTTAATAAATTAATCAATGTGAAGAGCTTTTGAATAATGTCTGGCAAGTAATAAGTTCTCCATGAATGTTATCAGGCCAAACCATCCAATAATTTAAGCTCACACACGGTATCTTTGAACATATAAAATAATTGTATTTCTTAAGGGATTTATAAAGTATTTAATCATATTTTCTCTTTATTGAGAGAATAGTGCAGAATAATAAAAGTAGGAAAAAACAGCAGCAAACAACCACTAACCACAGAATATAATATAAGCTTCATTTGCCACCAAGTTCAAGTAAAACAACGAGCTACACTGTGAAAAATACAGCTCACAGAGCCATGGTCTTAGCTATCACCATATTAGCTGATTCACTATCTTCCTCTTTCCTCTGTACAGCTTCATCCTTCTAAAAGAGCTGAAACAACAGTGTTAGCTCCAGTCAGTTACAATTGTTAAAATTGCTAAAGACTCACATCAACCAATACCAAGAGAACAAATTCCATAATTCCTAGCCAATATCCCATCCACTCAGCAAAGAGGGTCTAGTAGAACATGTAATGTAATGAGGATTTGCAGCATGTATTTTTTGGTTTATACTTTCCTCAATGAAGCCAGAAGGAATTATAGCAGCACCACTGTATCCAAGATGTTTCAAAGCAAATGCACCATTCAAATCATTGTTGGAACCCAAATTTCTTCCTTCATGTATAAACCCTTCCCACACTGTTCCCCCAAAAATTTCTTCAAGGTAAAGCTTAGAGCACTTATTGCACTACATCTGGTTACTGTTTACCTCACTGGCGTACGGTACTTTTCTAATATCATTAGCATAGGCAGAGGTAAGTTAGCCAGAATAATGCTCAGTTGGTCTTTTAACTACTTTTGGTCATACCCAAGTTTTTGGTTCTGAGTCTAGGGATGTTAACATTTCAAAGTTCTGTCCTATTTATTTTGTGTATTTCCCCACACACTCTCAACATTCCATTATAGTATGTCCTAAATTTACTGATATTTAATTTTATTTTTAGTAGATATCCATAATACCTTTCTCTTTTCCAGCACAACAGGCATCTCTTCTGATGCCTATTCAAAATATTAAAATTACACTTGTTTTTCAGGAAAGTGTTCTAAACACCATTCAATGCAAGGCAAAGTGATTGTCACCACAGGGACTTTCTTTCTGAAGCCAGTACATAGTATTTGTATATCAGATGCTAACTCAAAAATAAACCCAGCAGGTACTACTTCTTTTATGCATAGTTTTATTTACAGATGAACCTAAGGTACCAAAATTGGTTGATAAAAAGTATATTAATATCCTACAAGACCCTGAAACCACAGTAATAGCAAGAATACAAAACTAGATAATACATATTATAAAAGGTAGCCTTTGTTGAGTTTCTGTTGACTGCTAGACAACTATCAGACATTTGTTAACAAATATGATCCCCATAAGGATTGTTATTCCCATTTTTTAGGCTAAGAAATGGAGATGCTCATGGTTACACAAGCAGAGCCAGGATCCAAATCCAGGTGGCTTGGAGTCTATAGCATACAGGCTCTTTTCATATTTGAGGCTATCTCTCAGCACATGATTGATGCCCAATCACTGCAGAGCACATGGGAAAGAAGAACTGACACTCAAACCACTCATCCAATTCATTCATTTAAGACTGGGAAACAAATTATCACAATTAACTCAGAAAGAAAATCTAAACTTTTGTATTCCTGGTTCATTGTCTAATTCTTCAATGATAGCTCACTTCCCCTTAGTGTTTTCCTTACAAAAGAAGTTAATAAATCTCTCAGGAAAATATGTGTTATTAAAATTAATATTCACTCTAATAATTGGACTTTCAGAATTCAGGGCTACTGACAGTTAAAGATGATGTTGTGTAAGGAAAGTAGACTCTTTTGTGACATTGCATTGTATATCTGTTTGAAGTGTTAACTATTTCAAACATGCTTTTGTGTTCCAACTCAACAATAGTAAGTTTAGTGCCATGATTCCTTCAAAGAAATGGTACTTCCCCTATAGCTGAAATGTTCTGCAATCCATTTTTTCCCTGTGGGTTTTATCCCACAGCTCAGAGCTTGACACTGCCCACAGTACAACCCCATTCCTTTTATAATTTCCTCCTCTGATGATTTGGGATCTTACCTATTTTGCCACCATTTATTAATTCTAGAGCTCTTCAGACACAAGGTTTTTATTTAATATTTAACTTTGGCACAGAGACATTTTTCAGTTTCTTCAGCCCAAAGCTTGGAAAGGAACTCAGGAAATGTAGCCAAGAGAACGCTACAACAATATTTTTTAAACTTCATATGTCCAGATTTAAAAATACATACATTTATCTTTTCTTCAGGAACAGTAATAACTCTAAGCTGACAAGATTTTTATTAATATTCTTGGTAACAGCTGGTGGACCCAACATGATTTTTGGAAAAGGAAAAAAAAGAATGAAACCTCAAATACCTCCCATTTACCAGTGATAACCTGGTTCAGTCCTTTAGAAAATTAGGAGCATTTCTTTCATAAAGTCACATTTCATTTCGATGAACTTTTTCTCCAACCCAAATCTATTGCAATCCATCATCACCATTTCAGTTATCAAAAAGCCTCCATATCACAATGTGTGGGCAAAGTGGGGATGTACGTGATAATTGTAAAAGTAAAAGCAGATTCCCCAAAATACTGGTATGAGAAGTAAAGATAATGCTAATAATGTAACAACTTGCATTTATCAGAAGTAGCATGAGAAACCAACACTGGAAGAATTAGTTCAAATTCCTGAACTTTGAAAGGAATGCTGCCCCCTTCTCCTTTCGATTGTGAAGTAAGGAGATTGTCATAGATTATACATAACTAAAATTTGGCTCATTAGCACATAATTGATCCCATTTTAAACTATCATTTGTTGCTTTTATGGATCCTGTAGTATAAAAAAGCATAGCATTTGGAGTTAGAAAGAAGTTAAATCTTAGTTCTGACAACATCAGCTATATAAAGTTATATAAATAATATTCTGGGTAGGAGGTTTTTCATCTGTTTTTAAAAGTTAATAATTCTTCACAGCAGTGTTGTCATAATTAAATATGAGGAATGTCTAGCACCTAATATGGACTGCCTGGCACATATTAGGTATTCAATGAATATCAGCCCATATTTTTATTCTCCTAACATTTTCCTGAACACCAGAGCCATGAGACTAATTCCTGATATAGATTGTCCTTATTTGACCAGGGAAAACAAATTGACAAGGTTTCAGGTTGTTAATAAGGACAGACATTCTGCTGCCTGCCTTGGTGGCCTACCATTATTCATATGCTCCTCAGCCAATGAGAATGAGTCATCAGAAGCTTTGGAAGGCTGGTGTAACCAATGTCATGACATTGCAGCTTTCTAGAGAACAGCATTTATGATGTTGGCATTTTGCTTCCTTATGTGCTATTGAGAAGAAAGAGTAATATCTTTTCCTTACCCATCACAAGGTAAATGGCTGAGACTCTTACAATGGAATATAGATTAGTAAGAGAAAAGCAAACAAATTTATTTCAAAATGTGATAATATAAGTTACATAGATTTCATAATGAAGACACACACAAGAGAACTGTGTGTTTTTATAGACATCATGCAGAAGTTTGATTGGAGAACAGAAGGTATGATCTAACAGCACTAAACTATAGGAAGGACTTAGCAAGACCTATTGTTCAGATTCTTCTTGACCCCTGAGTATAGGGCAAGGCACATCTAGAATGAGGGTTTTATGGCTTATTTTCAGAAGAGGTAACTCAGAGAATTTGTTCATAGCCCATTTCAGGGGAGAAAGATGGGAGAAGGTTAAAGAATGACTTTTCTATTTGTGAGGTTTTCTCAGTTTCCCTCTGTTTAAATACTTGGTATACCAAGTGTATCATATTTTGGGGTATCCTGCACCCAATCAATGCCAAAATGTCATAGCCTCTTTTGAAAGATATTCATTGGCATTGCCTACAAACTTATCCATTTACTCAACTTGTATTCACCAACCACTATGTGCCAAAGGTTGTACTCAGCCCTGAGAAACGCAGAAGTCAAAGACAGCTTAAATAATCTGTCGTGTGCTACCTGGTAGTAGAAGTGAAACAAAAAAGAGAACAGGAAAGAGATGTTTCCCTCTCAAAGTGCACTCACGTACATATTCATTCACAAAACACAGAATCACTCCCAAGACACAATGATTACTGTCCATGGTGTCATGTTCCATGTTTTTGCCCAGCACTTACTATAATGCCAACACTGGGAAAATAGAATAAGTTTGGAGACATAGCAGAGGAGATGTACAATGAGTAAATTTTAAAAAAAACGGTATTATGAGCTATAAGAAATGCTATGAGTAAGGAAATGTGATAGTGACTCTACTGTGGCCAACATGGTCAAGGAAGTCTTCTCTGTAGAAAGGGGATTTAGCTGGAACTCAAATGACATGAAAGGAATTCAGCATGTGTAGAACTGGGAAAAGAACTGAGATCAGAAGGGTCATGGTTTGACGCCAGCCCAGGCAAATAGTTTGTTAGACTCCATCTCCAAAATAACCAGAGTAAAATGGCCTGGAGGCCTGGCTCAAGAGATGGAGTGCCTGCTTTGCAAGAGTGAAGCCCTGAATCAAACCCCAGTCCCACCAAAAAAAAAAAAAAAAGTTTGTGACTCTTTTTATTGTCATTACTAATGGAGTATAAAAGTCCTGAGAGAATTCTAAGCCCTCACAATTACGTGTTCAATGAATTATTAATAACAACAAGATTTCAAGTCACCTCCAGCTTCTATGGTGCAGTGAGCAAACACTTCCAGATTTTTAAAGGCCATGGTAAGCAGAAGTAAGTCAAACCCTCCCCTAACAATGTATCACTGCATTTCAATGTGACATTTCTGCTCTGATTGTTATCTATACTTGTATTATGTTTAATGAATCTGATAAAAGAAAAATATTTCTTTGAATTCAGGGACTTGCATTTGCTAGACTAGCTCTCCATCACTTGAGTCACACCCCCGGTTCTTTTGGTTTTCAGATGGAGTCTCCAGCTTTTACCCGAGCCAACCTGAGATTGTGGTCTTCCTACCTCTGCCTCCTTAGTAGCTGGGATTATAGTTGTATTGTATCACACCTAGCCCTAAAATAAATTAAAACTCTGACTATTACAATTTCTATTCACATATAATCTTAATTTTTATGATATTTTTAAGAAGAAACTTTTTAGTAACTGAGCTCTTTGAAGGAAAAGCCTCATGTAAATTATAGCTTGCAATTACAGAATGTAGCTATAAAATGCAATTATATTTTGTGTGTTAAATCCCTTAACAAATACTTAAAATATCTATTTGTATACCCAATCAGAACTCAGAACGGAGCAATAACTAACCTTTTTGTCTCTGTGACACTATCCTTGCATTGATAACTATAGGTAGATTGGGACAGAAATGATCAATTGAAAGATAAATTCATAAGTAGATGATACACATACTTGTATATATTTTATTTTTAAAAAATTTCTTTATGGCTTATGGTGTCATTTGATTTTGTTAGCAGCTAGAATGAGTAGAGTTCACCAGTAAGAATCTATTATGGTTCTTCTATAATATCTCTAATTACCAAAATAATATGTAGGTTTAGAAATTCTCTGCCTTCTCAGAGTTCTTATGAATGACTCATTATTTTATTTTTTCCATGTGCTCCTGCATAAGGCCAGATACTCATAGAGATAATTCAAAAGTTATTTATGTTTGCTATGCAATGTCTTCCATTTGCATTCTTTGTAAGACTTGTTCAGACTGATATTAAAATAAGTCTGTTTTTTATGGATGCACATCAAGGACTGGAGTGCAGAAGAAGCTTAATCACATGCTGGGAAATGGAGGAAAGCCAGCATGAGATTGTAAAAATGCTGGCAATTATCGTTCAAGTGAATTGGTCAGCCCAACACACTATCAGGAGTTGAATGTTTCCCTGTTACTAATTTCACAGAGATAAAAACTAACGCAACTCTGCACGGTGAGTCATTCTGGGACAAGGACCTCATTATTGTGTCTCCAACACCTGGCACTTGCTAGGTACTGAATAATGTTGAATGAATGGATCAGTGAATTAATTAATTAATGGGTGAACACATGTTTCTCATTCTCCTTACTTTAGAACTCCAGTTTCAAGTAGAACTTCACGCATTCTAAGTAGAATGCTAGAGAAGGATCTGGAGGTTGTTATGCAAACAAAGGCAAATGGCCAAGCAGTGTTTATGAGGGAAAATTTATAGACAGAGAAGCAGTAGTGGTATCCTTGGCACATTCCAGACTAGGATAGTGCACAAAGATCCAGCAGACCTAGACACTAGGCTCCAGGAGAGGGCTTCTGCCCCTTGGACTGGGAGGTATTTAAACTGTCTGGTTAAAGAAACATCAGCCCTCTCCCTAGTGTGATCAGAGACCAAGACAAAATAGCAATGAGACATGGCAGAACCTTGGCTCCAACCCTCTCCTGGCCACTCATCAATCATAACTGAGTGAAGAATAAGCCTCTCTCCTGTCTAGAATGTGGAATCCAAGCCTTGCAATTCTAGCTATATGGCATGCTAGTGTCAGGATTTACCCCTTTTATGCACGTCTGGGCAGCAACAGCACCTACCTAGGCAGGATGTGAGGAGAAAAGACTGTCCCAAGCTTTGGAAATGACCATTACTGTTTTTTTAGGCACAAATTTAGGACTAGGCTGTAACCAGTCTTCATGGAGCTTTGCGGGAAGTCAACTCCCATCCTAGGAAATCAGCACACAGGTGATCCCTCTTAAATATGTTAAATCTTGCTTCCTGGTGGTGATGGATTAGATCCATATTAATCATGCCATTGTGATCAGCCCTTCTCCCCAGGACCTGCTAGAGAGGCTTTGTAGCAAGGCTAGGCTTCATGCCCCCATCTCATGTATCTCATCACCCTAAGTTACCTGTTACCTTGAACCTTCACATTACCTTCTATCCACTCCTAAACAGGAAGCCCACCCAGACCTCTGACTCTGTCCCAGGCCCAATATTCTTAGATGCCCTGAGAGCTAGTGTTTTGGGCCCTGCTCTCCATTATAAGTCAATCATCAATTATACCAGTCTTTGCACTGTATTAACTTTCCCAGATTCTAGACATTAATAGAAATTTCAGGCACACAGCAGACTTACGGAATAGGTATGTTGGCTCAATGGTTCAAGGTAGGAATGGCTGTTTTTTAGTGCCACCCTAATCATGCCATATCAGCCTGTTCTCCCTTGATTATAAGAAGTCTTCCCTTGAATCCAGAGAGGAGTGAAGATAATTTTGGTTCATGTGTCCTACTGTGGCCTTTGAAGGACACTAGTCTTTATTCTGGCTTAGGTTCAAAATGCGCTAATGGGATCACAAAACATCAAATGGGAATCAGAAATCTGGAAAAGACTTACCCATGGCCACACAGGGATAGAGAGGGAAATAACAAATGAAACAGAAAAACCAAATAGAACAGAAAAGGAGGAAACAGAAAGTTTTATACAGAAAGGAAGTAGAACTGGTTTCTTTGCATTTTTTCTCACATGTCTGTCTTTGATTTCTAATGAAGAAATGACATCTGAGCCAGTTCACACCTATAATCTTACCTATTTAGAAGGCAGAAATATGGAGTATTGTGGTTTGAGGCCAGTCTGGAAAAAAAAGATCACAGGACTCCATCTCAACCAATAAAAAGCTGTCATACCAGCTATGCAAGAAGTGGTCGTACTGTCATACCAAATATCCAGGAACCTTAAATAGAAGGATCCAAGTCCAGGCCTTCCCAAGGTTTTTTTTAGAAAAAAAGCTACAGCAAAAAGAACCGGGGACAGGCTGCAGTGGTAGAATTCAAATTCCAGTCCTGAAAAAAAAGTAACATCTTTGTCACTCTTGAATCCTCCATGTTCCTAGCTTGCTGGTTCAAAAATGTTTGTTGAATGGGACAAACTAAAGTGGTATGTGGTAATGAGCTTAATGGAATGTGTCATCAACATGACCCCAATCCTCACTGCATGTCATTTGGTTAGCTTCACTTTGTAAACAAAACAGAAATAAGTGAAAATAGTTCATTCCAGTGGCAATCTCCCTGACAGCAGTGAGGCACTGGGGAATTCTTCCCTCAGTACCCAGATTACTGTGTTACCAGCAGGGAAGACAGAAGCCTAACAAAGCAGAGTGACTTACCCATGGCCACACAGGGGCCAATGACAAGCTCAAGACAGACACTTATATTCCAACTCTCAGGGATAAGTATGTGAGAAGAAACTGAACCCTACAGGACCTTCTGTCCCAGAGGAGACACAAGATAATTTATAAGATTCAGATGAATTAATAAAATATAAATGTAGGGAAAGTAAAAACATTGCAGACTACACAGAGTTGAAATAGGATCATGACAACAGATCCTTACTCTGTTTGCTATTAGGGTGGAGAACAAGATGGCATTCTGCTCTTCTGGAATTCAGACATGCTTTCTGGTATTTAAAGGAATACAAGGAAAGCTTACACAGGCTGAGCTGGGTCTCCTTGTAATGTAAATACCTTTCCAATGGGGAAAAAATTACTAAAAGATGGTGAGTTTGTCTTCTGACAATATTTCCCAGACATTTTTTAGTGTTAACAAAGCTCTCTTAGAGTTTAACTGAGTGTTTCTTTAAAGTGTAACTTTAAAGCTAAGGGAAGGAAAATTTCAATAAGAACCAAGCTGCCCCAACTCTCCCTTTATTTTTAAACAGAACCATCAAAGGGCAGCTAACGGAAATATACTTAAGTGGCATTAATTCATCCCTAAGAGGACTCCCAAGAGTTTTATTACTACATAAGGGAAAGCCATAAACCAGCAGGAGGAGAAAGCAAAGAAAATAAGTCTGGGGAGTCGGCTTGTGTAAGAAAGTGAGCAGATGGTCAATAATGTATCCTTGGCTGGTTTCCACAGCAAGGAAACAGAAATTCATGGCAATGATATGGTCCACAAAACAGACTATCATAGGGAAAAGAATCATGGAACTTTGCAAAGTGTTGCTGAACAGTTCACATGAATACAAAACAATAAAATATTCATCTCTCCTCTTCCTTCTCAACACATCTAATTTCATGTTAATACTCAACTACACAACCTACTATCTGACTCTTTCCAGTACCTGGCATGATTAAAAGGGATCAAAAATGACTAAGATGAATAGGACATCAATGGTGAGTCAAAATGCTTTCACAATAATGTCATTCAGCTCAAGTCAGATTCTAACATCTTTATCATAGTCTAAAGAGACTCTTATAAACATCCTGCAAATGAATGAAAATTTTCACTAATCTTACGATTATTCTACCATCAACTAACCTTTCTGTGTCTCTACAGGGTTTGTAAAATCAAAAATAGCATCCTTTGTTGTTTCTAAGGCAGAATGACTATTATATAGGATTTTCCATTCTTAGAGCTGGCAGCAGACATCAGGACACAAAATGAGGGGAGTCAGAATGAAAATAGTAGAAAGAAGAAATAATATTGATTCAGTGCTCAGCAGCAATGGTGCTCTCTCAGCCATCATACCACGTGAGTTCTTATTTACATGTAGAAAGGCAGGGAGACTGGGAGAAAATGGTACCATTCATATACTAATTTGACAAGCATTTATCAAGCTTACTTGTACATAGCTATGAACTAAGTGCAAAGAGAGTTCCTTAAGAAAAATGTACGGAGTATGATCTTACTCCTCTAGACACTTGAGTGAGCTCTTATAGGGACTGTGCCTTCCCATAACCAGCTTCTAGAACTTTGGGCTAAGAATTCATTTTCAAAATAAATTAAATAGTTTTGCTTCTTTGGTATTTAAATAAATGCTCATGGTTAAATACAGTTTGGGATTTATTTGGTACTTTGAATTTGAGGTTTCTAGTTTGTACTATAGAAAAAAAGTATAGGCCTGCAGGCATGCCTCAAGTGGTAGAGCACCTGCCTAACAAGCAGAAAGCCCTGAATTCAAATCTCAGTATTGCAAAAAAAAAGTGTGTATCAAATTGAGTGCATTTTTTTCAGATACAGAACTCATTATGGTTTTGAATTAAGAAGAGATCTATGAGTGGAGAATCAATCTTTCAGATACCACTCTTGAAATATGATAAGCATTAATAAGTGTTCACCATAGCAATATTACTATAATTCAAGTATCCTCAAAATCATTGAAAGATCAAGCTTCTAAAAAAGCTGTAAGCCGACTATTGTCCTGACCTAAAAGTTTATAACTATTATGATTTGTGGATTTTACTTCCTCTGGCAGTAAAAATGCAATCACTTTCACAAAGCCAGTACACTGCTGTCACCTCTTAGAAATGTCTTCTGTTCTCTGAATTTCAAAGCCAAAGCCCTATGCAGTCAGTTCAAAAAAGGCTGTGGAGTGGTCAGTTCTCTGAGAAAAGGCAAGAAGAGAAGATCCAGCCTTTGAAGTATTGTTTGCTGGTGGCAAGCAAATGGAGAAGCAGACATAATACTTGTTATCTACTTAGGCACTATTTTACCTTGCTTTTCTTTTCTGTATCAGCCAAGGAGGCAATTGGTCAACCTAATTTTTATAATAGTCTGGAGTAGAATGAGAACAAAATTCATTACCTTTCAAATTCTTCAAAATAAGACTGCAATAAAGTTAAGTGTTATGGAATTTGTGCTCAAGATCTTCCCCATCCCCCTCCCTGTCTTCTACTCTGCTTCCTCCTTCTTCTTCTCACCCTTCTTCTTCCTCCTTTACTTTTTTATTCTTTATTCAACTAATACCTTACACAGATTGTTTATATGCTTATGTTGTTGTAAACACCTTAGTTGTACTAATTCCCCAATCCCCTCAATAGCTTCCAGAAGTCATATTGCCATTGTCCCCAATATATCATGAAGAAATCAAAGCACAGATGAGTTGCATAATTTTCCTGACCTCATGCCACTAGGAAGTAATGGAATCAGGATTTAATTCAGGTCATTTAGCTCAAAGGTGCTACTCTTAACTATTACGCCATAGTGCTGCTCTTTAACTATTCAAGGTGTCCAATATCTGCTTTCACATATTTTTGATGAAAGGCAAGAAATAACCTCTACTTCCCTCCTTCCTCTGTTGGACAATTCCCATTTATCCTTCAACTCTTAATTCTGATGCTGTCCCTCGAGGACTTTATGCCTGATCAACCCTAGTCAACCTAAGTCTACTTTGTCTTTACACTTGACAGAGACCTGACTTTCAACTGTTGACTGTTGGACTGGAGGTGTGGCTCAAGTAGTAGCCCACTAACATATTGCCTTAAAAAGTCAATGAGAAATTACTAAATTTAGTAATTAGATTAATCTAATGACATAATGGAGAGAAACAAGGCCAAGACTTAAAATTTTGAGCAAATAAAGGCATGAGAAATTCCCCAGGTAGCATTTTTAATGAGATAGATATTAGAAACGACCTGGTAAAAAGGTACCAGTGGACTGACCCTGTCCCATGAAGAATTTGGTGAGGTTAGGGGAGGATATTCTACCAGACAATGCTAAAAAAACAGAAAGAAAGGAGGGAGAGCACATATGAATAAAAGAAAAAAAAGAAAGGAGGGAGAGAGGGAGGGAGGGAGGGAAGAAGAAAAGAAGGAAAGAAGGAAGGAAGGAAGGAAAGAAGGAAGGAAGGAAGGAAGGAAGAGAAAAAAAACTTTTGAGCCAATGTTTTTAAGTGAAGACGTTCTATAGTGTGTCCCGATTACTTGATGAGCTGGAAGAACTCCCTAAACTAAGTGCGTATTCCCACCACTGACCAGCAGAAATGAGTGGTTCAGCGACTGCTGCCTGGGGCAGTTGCACCCTAGTCACTACACCCAGCCTATTCTACTCACTCACTCTCACCTCTCACTACTTCCTCCAGCACTGGTCTTCCATCTGTTCTAACTCATTCCCTTCACTTTATAGCTTAGTAAAAGGAAGTCCTGAAAGAATACACAGAGCAGGTTACAAAGAAGACTAGGCCTCAAGCCTTTTGTCTCCAATTCAATGTCCTCACAGCCCTAAGAAAGCACATTTGTGAAGCATGTTTATCAATGGTATTCCATATGTTTTTGTGAATTCCGGTGCCTTGTAATGTGTTTTACTCATAAAAAAGAAAAGTTCCTTCCACACTTGCAGCCTCCTTAACTGATGTAGCCTCAAGACCTGGCATCTTTTACACAATTCTCTGTCTTTTCTTTTCTCCACTTCCATTTTGCCTGAAAAAATGTTCAGTGGATTAGCTGTGAAAATCTTATGATTTTTCCTCCCAGACAGCACATCCATCTCTCTCTCCCTCAAAATAAATTCCGCTCTTTAAATAAATGGAGCTTCCAGTACCAAGATAGCTGTGGTTTGGTTGTGCTCCGTGCTATGCCTATGTTCCTATGTTCAAAGGGCAGGATGTTACCACGTAGGCTAATTATCTAGATGGAGCTGTGGTTGAAAAGTGGTGGATTTTAGACACTGCCCTCTCTGCGGCTAACAATTTATCACAATTTGGTGTTTTAGGCTTAGCCCCAGCTTGAGAATTTTTTTAATTTAAGTTCATCTTTGGTAACAGTCCTGTGGAATGCTTTCTGCTACCCTTGAACTGTACAATAAAGAAAAACAAACCCACATTTTCACTGACCAAGAAATTGTTGAATCCTTTTAGTTCTTTTGTAGTTCAGAAATTGCTAAGGCTGAATATCACAACTTTAGTAGGACTGCTATTCTGACCAGAGATTAGTTCTGTGCGTGGAGGTAGGTAGGGGAAGGAAGAGCCAATTTTGGAAGAAAATTTGTTTAATTTTCATTTTCAAGTGCTATTCATTTAATTTAATGTTTTATCTATGTGTGATAAAAGAAATCCTGGGGCTTGAGTTTTAATATGTCATTCAGTGTTGTGTGACTCAAATAATCTTAGCTGAATAAAATGTTAACAATTGAATCCCCCAAAATAACCAGGCCAAAAGTAGAAAATGTCAGTAGTTTGCTATTCTGTGCCTTCTGCCTCCTGCCTCTGAATCCATAAGATACATGTGTACCATAGAGCAATTCAATTAATAAATATTTTAGTATTATGGAGAGATGGATTAAGCTAGGATTTGTTCTTTCATTTGGGGATTTTTTGTTTGTTTGTTTCACAGTTTCCTATAAAAATACCAAAATGAGCAATCTGTTGCCATGACAATCTGCTCATTAAAAGAGAATGCCAGCACACAGGAAGTTGAGTGGCCTACTTAATCTTCTGAATATATTAATAGAGTACACATACAACCCGTCATATAAGATGAAACAGAGAAAAGAGACCTTTCAATGGTCTTGGTTACCATCCTCAGAAATCATTGAGAGAAACAAACATCCTGGTAAAAGGCTCTCCCTCCTGCTTCTAGGAAGTACCTATGCTGGCTGGCAACTGAGCCCAATATGCTTTAAACTTCAAACTTTTCTGTTTTCTAAAGTCTTATCAAAACTTACAATAGTAAGAACTACAGTTAACTTATTTGAGTTTTACCTAAACTCTGAACTTTCTTGAGTAAGATGCTGTACAATAATGAAGTATTTAGAAGGAACATAAGATTATTTTTAAAAGGAGAAAAGAAAAAATGGAGTCCATAAACAAACTGTCTGTCTCTGCCTCCCACACACACACATCAAGGCCTCTTCAGGACTCCCTGCTCCCTACTTCAGATTGAGTTACCACTTTTGTCTTTTGACCTAATATGATTTCAGTTTCTATAACCTGAGATACTTTAATAATGAGCCTGATTTTATCATTTTCTTTTATTCATCAACTAATCATCATTGTTTACAGAGGGCCAATTCAACCACAGCTACCAAATTTTACCTGCCTAACACAAGGACATTGAGTTTACTTGGTTGAAATTTACTTGTAATCCCACAAGACTGAGTAAGAACTCAGAATTAGATACTCATGCTTATGGTGAAAAATATTCTATGAAATTTATATTTTGCTTAACACATTATGGTTGCTTTAAAGAAATATTTTCAGAATGTACAGTTTAGCAGATTGTATTGGATGAAATTTCCCTATGCATCTCTTCCTTGAAAAGGCCTGAAGACACTTTTATTGTACATTTTGTTGTTCATGCAAACTTACTCAGGTGAGAAGAAAGTCATGAACATGAACAGCAGTGCTCTACAGTTCTTCATGGGACACCAGAAAAGAATTCCTTTCTGTGCACCCCAGGCATGTGCAATGGCAGGGACATTCTTGAGAAACCCTCACTATTACCTACTTTACTAACTGTAGTGCTGCCTCTAACTTTTGGATCTTCAGTTTTTCTTATAAAATGAAAAATTGTAATTCTTGCAACATTATAGGAAGACATTATCCTTTTTAGCCGCTTTTTTAAAATTTCTCAGTTAGCTTCACATTTTTACTCAGCCTTTAATACATACATACATGCATATATATGACAGTGCTTGGATTTGAGTTCAGGGTCTCATGCTTGCTAAGCAGGTACTCTACCACTTGAGACACACGCCACAGCCCTTTTTACTTTATAGCTATCTTTTGGATAGAATCATTTTTGCCCATGGCTGGCCTCCGTCGACAATCCTTCTGTGCCTCCCTAGTAACTGAGAGTACAGACATGGTTTACCATGCCTGGCATATTGGTTGAGATGGGAGTCTCGCTAACTTTTCTGTTTGGATTGCCCTCCAACCTCAACCCTCCTGATCTCCACCTCAAGACCAGTTTGTATTCCAGGCATGAGCCACTGCACCTGGTCCAACATTTGATTTAAAAATATATATATATATAATGGTTTTTTGTCCATAAACTGTATTTTGTATTTAGGTTCTTCCTTTGCTTTCTGGTCAGATACATCCTATTTTACCAAAAGGAATATTTACAAAGAAGTTGTACAAACTCTTCTTATCACATACTCAACTGTAAGAAAGGACGTCAAAATATGGAAAAGTAACTGGAAGTATACAATCGATCTAATTTCCTGAGACATCCAAAAGCTTGAGCTCCTGAACTCATAAATTAATTTAACTGTGAAATGTGTGTGTGTGTGTGTGTGTGTGTGTGTGTGTGTGTGTGTGTGTGTGTGTGTATGTTCTTCACATTCATAGTTGCCAGAAAACTGCAGAACTGGAAGGGACCTTGAAGACCTATAGTCCATGTCCTCATTCTAAAATGAAGGAAATAGCACCCACTCAGCATAGGTGACTTACTTAGGTCAGAACTAGATCTTTGGTACTCTGTGCTCTGAAAACAATAATGCTTTCATATTATAGGAAGAAGAAAAAAGTTCCACTTCAGAATGCTCTTTTAAGGGGTCTCTCAAGTAAGCTATTTAGCAGCTGACACTATTCCAGTTAGAGAAACAAAAGGACTTAATTGTAGGCTTCAAATATGTGAGCTATTATTTTAAGAAAAATATTCTCCAGATGTTTCCCACCTCTTTTGAGAATGGAAAAAAGAGGAAATGAGCATAAAGTTCAGCAGAAGAGATTCAGATTAGATATTGGGAAATCTATGAAATACTGCAATTGGTTACCAAGAATGTTGTGAAATCTCCTCAGGAGAGCTGCTGCAATGTGGTGGCCAGCCTTTCATTTCAAAGGTTATGTATGTATCCCATTTCTAGATTAAGGCAAGCCCTAACTGACTTCTCAAGTTCTGTGGGTCCCACAAGGTCATGTTCTGCCTCTGTCTAGTAGGTGGTGTGGTTGGCTGCTCTTAATTGTATTAGAATTCAGGATCGTCAGTGATTTATGTAACTCAAGCTCAGTTTTCCATTTATGTCAGTACTAATATGTGTAAATGGGCAGATTGACTAAAACCAATGAATGTGTTTTTGGGTGGTCTTGCCACTGTCTGCACTGAATTGACTGACCAGCATCTGATAGGCTATATTATTTGGGCTCCATCTTGGCAGATTCACCTCATCAGTGACTTTTTGACTTCATGAAATACTAGTCCTAGCAGCAAAGACTATGGAAGCTAGTCTAAGATCTTGTTCTATATAACAGACAAATTTTTATTTCAACCAACAAAAAGACAAGGATGAGATGGAGAAAAGTGAGAGTGCAGTTAAACAGATTATACCTCATAACATGAAGTAGGAAGCTTGTTAGCTAATGTGTTAGATGGCGGCTCCTTTCTAGAAATAATCTAATATAAATTTAAAATTTTCTAACTTAGAAAATCAAAAGGATAAATACACAGTGTTGAATTTCAGAAAAGTAATCAGTCATATAAGTATAGGATGGGGAAATATAAATTAAAAGAACTTAATATCAAAAAGGGCTTAACAGATGAATATAGATATTTTAAATACATCTATAATGCTGACACAAAGCAAGTGCTCAAAAATGCAGCTAAAATTATCATAACTTTGATGTCCACTGCCCTGCCATTCCCTACCCATTCTCAGGTTCCTGTTTTCTTATACACAGCCACTGATTTTGTTCAACAACAATCTGGACACAGCATTGAATGATTCCTCTGGCTACCCAGAAATAATCCATTCCTACAAAAGGATTAGATCTTCAGAAGATTTCAATGTAGAGAAGAGAAAGAAGGAAATTTACAATACATTTACTGTAACAAACATCTGAAATGTGATTTTTTGGTTGGTTGGTTGGAGCTTTTTGTCAGTACTGATTTGAATTCAGGGTCTCCCATTTACTAGGTTGGCACTCTCCCTCTTGAGCCACATCCCCTTATTTGGTTTAGTAATTTTTCATATAAGGCCTAGTGTTTTTTTTGCCCAGGGCTGGCCTCAGACTGCGATCCTCCCACCTATGGACTCCAGTGCAGATTACAGATGCATGCCAGTACACATAGTTTTTTGGTTGGGATGGAGGTCTTGATAACTTTTTGCCCAGGCCGACCTTGAACCACTATGCTCCCAATTTCTCCCTCCCTTGTAGCTGTGATTACAGGTATCAGTCACTGTGTCCAGTTGTTTTCATTTCTTGTGCCCCCATCAAAACATAATCTTTAAAATGTTAAAAATAATTCTCATACATTGGTAAACACAAGTAAAGGTTTATTTAATAAAGTTGATTCAAAATAAAATATTAAAAACCTTTAATTTTTTGATAATCAATATATACAAAATTATCTTAACATTATACCAAGTTACATACAAAACTGGTAAATATTATAAAAAGCAATGAAACCATATCCATGATAAAGGTTAATCAACATAGTTTACAGTTATTAATAACTGTAATCAATTATGCAACAAAGTTACATTTCTCTAGTTAGTTAATCCTAGGGTAGGCATATTTGTAAACATTCTTTGGGTGACAATGAAAGGTCATGTGGCCATCTTTTACTTTATGGACTTATAACCAATTTCAGAACGCATTTTCTTAATACTCCCTTCCCAGCTCCACTCCTCCAAAAGCAAGCTACTGCCTTATATGAATAAAAAGCTACCTTTTTGCTACAAGTTGTTAAGATAATTTTAAAAAGCAAAGAAATTATATAACAAGATAATGGTTGCCTTATGAGTGTTCTATTATTATTAATATTTACAAATAAACATAAGGGCTTTCTGTTAGCATCTGTAAGCAGAATTTTAAATGGGGAATGAAGTTTAAATAAATATTTCCAAAAGCCCTTTAATAGGGGCTCTTAAGAGTTTTGATTGTAAAGATCCATCAATAAATACTGAGAAAGATAAAAGAATATCACATACTTTCCTTGTCCTCAGGAAGCTTACAGTCATGTTGTTTAATGAAAAAAAAAGCAATATGAAAAAAATAAGACTGGTTACATTCAACTTTGTGTTAAACTTTTAGTAGGACTTGGGTGATTGGGTGGTGGAGTAGGAAATGAATTGTTCTAGAGAAAGGCAGGTGTTATGAGCTGAAGTTTACCCCTTTCAAAATCTGTATGTTGAAATCTTAACCCCATCCCTCAGAACATGACTGTATTTGGAGATATGGTTGTTAAAGAGGAAATTAAATTAAAATGAAGAAGAGATACACAGAGGAAAGACATATGAAAACACAGGGAGAAGGGAGCCATCTACCAGCCAACGAGAGAGTCCTCAGAAAAACCCAACTCTGTCAGTGCCTTGATCTTGAATTTTTTAAGCTTAGATAATTGTGGAAAAGTAAATTCTGTTGTTTAAGCCACCCAGTCTTAGGCACTTTGTTATGGTAGCTCTAGCAAACTAATACAGTAAGATTGACATCTAGAAAGGAAAAGGGAATGTGGTATAGAAAGAAGTCAAAATGAGGATAGACAAAGATATGGAGCTACTTTTGAAACAGTTTATATTAGTGGAAGGAACCTACAACTATGATTGCAATGAACAGGACACTTTCTCTTTTTCTGCATGACATTTTAAGAGACAGAAAATAAACTTCTTAACCTTCATATATCTGCCCAGAATTTACTTCCTTGGAGATGTCTTCCCCTACCCACTTCCAAAATAGTTTCTCCACAAAAAGTCATTCTTGAGCTATTTACTCTGCTGCCATGCATTAAATATTTATGTCCTCCTCAAATTCCTATATTGGAATACTAACCCCCAATATGATGGTAATAGGAGTGGGTCTATGGAAGATGATCAAGTCATGAGGGTACAGCTTTCATGAACAAGATTAGTATCATTATGTGAGAAATCAATGACCGTTCCTTTGCCCCTTTCAGTCTACGGCCATACCACCCTGAACGCGCCCGATCTCGTCTTTGCCCCTTTCACCATGCAAGGATGCAGTGAGAAAGTGACCAGCTATGACCAGGAAGCAGGTTCTCACTAGACACCCAACCTGCTGGCATGTTGATCTTGGACTTTCCAACCTCCAGAACTGTCAACAATAAATTTCTTTTATTGTTGTTTAAGCCAACCTTCTTGGGGTACTTTGTTATGGCAGGCCTGGTAAACAAATATTCAGTCTGTAGTATTTTTGCCATAGATATCTCAATGTACGAAGATACCTGCTTTATTTTCTCCATACTACTCAAATCTGAAATTATAAGATGTGTTTTTTCATTTGTTTATTACCTGTCTCTCCATATTAGAAGGTGAGTTCAATAAGATAAAACCTCATATTTCTAATGTATCACTGTATCTCCTATACTCAGAAAAAGCTTAACAATTTGAAGCTGCTCAATAAATATCTACTGAATGAATTGCTCTGAGAATGCAATCAAGAGAAAATTTCCTTTGAGAGACATGAAAAGACCAGAAAGGCAATGCTAGTAGATATTGAAGAAGCAGTCTGCCTGACTTTTCCTTTTTTAGAGGCAAATCTGAGGCTTTTGCAAAGCTACAAATCCCATGTAAGAGCAAATAAAGGGCACAGAGGACTGACCCAGGAGCAGATGAGAGATTTGTCAAAACCACACTGCACAACACACATGGACACACATACAAACACGGAGACATGATGTGTTAGCCCTATGTGCAAGAGAAAGTTGGATTTAAGGCAAGAATTGAAGGTTTAAATGTTTAAACATTCTTTTGGATAGCAAGACAAAAATCTCATGAGAATAAACTATGAATAGAATGCTTAGGAGTGTCTAAAATAATATATATTACATTATTATGCTATATACATTACAGGTCACCTGAGAAAAATGAGACTCACTGCAACTCTGACCAAATATTGGGAACCATGTAAGGCTATTCAAAATGATTAGGATTGGCAACTCACATATCAGAATGACTAACGTCCCTGGTTTAGCTAGTTTTTTGTTTGGTTCCATTTTTGCCATTTTTTGACAGGTACATTTAATGGCCATTGTTGTTTTATTCATGTGAGGTTTATCATTACCATAGTTAACCTCACATTTACTTTGGCTGATATGCTTCTTTGAAAGTCTGACATTTCAGTTGGTTCTGGTTTGTCCTTTTAGTTGCACCCCATTAATAATAACTTAAATTTAAATAGTGCTTTTCAGCTTACAAAGAATCCCTATTATCATTTGTATCTTTGAACAATTCTGAGAAATAGGCAGGGATTATGATTTCTGTTTTATAGATGAGAAAACTGGGAGCATAGAGAACGGCAGAGTTTAAACTCAAATACAAGTCTTTTAACTTCTAAATGTATTTCCGTAAGACACACCCCATCATTAAGCCAACTTGTCTAGTAAAGATCCATTACCTATACACATTAGCTATGTTTATCTTCATGTACCCCCCCACACACACACTCACCAGCTATCAAACCGCAACTGAGAAGAACATCTAGAAGAATTCACAATATTATTGTGTTCTGAATCCCCAGGAAAACCACCATTTCTTTCTAGCAGGAATTCCAAGGGTCCTTCTTCCCTGCCAGGTGTTTGTATAATGTTACATAAATCTGATGTTCTTTTGAGTGATTGGAAAGAACCACCAAAAATCTCCTCAGGGACTAGAAAGAAATTAGTAAGGATAAGTCAAGTGGTAAATTTTAACCAGGGCCCCTAAATAAGCATTCAAGTTAAATCTGAACAAAGTTTATTTAAAGCCAGAGAAATGGCATATGGCAGACCTAAAGAGGTGGTTTTATGGAGAGAAAGGGCAAGCCTCTGAGAGGAAATAATGGTAGGGAAGCCAGGATGCCACTGGGTCTTTGGCATTAAACTGGTTTTCCAGGCCTTTGCCTCTTTCCAGTTTTCCAGTATTTCACTAGATTGATTGTCTTGGATTAAAGATTATTAAATATAATCCAACACATCCACTGCACTGGTGGAAGGGTGAAAGACCAAGAATGCCAGCTTTTTATTAAAAACATCATCACAATTTTAGGGTTCAATGATTGAACTCATTCATCCCCAAATGTAGAATCAAGTCCCAGCTGTTACATTACCAGGTTTTACCATATAATTCTGATATGGATTAACACTTTCACCTCTCTAGTGAGTACCTTAGAGGCACTGAATGTTAGAGCCAGATGATGTATAAGCAAAAACTAAGTCCCATTTTTAACAAATGAAAAACTTCAAGGTTTTTTGTTTAGTTACTCATAACAAGATAAAAAAAACTAAATACTAAATTTTGAGTAAAAAAAGGGAAACAGAGGTATGTATACTACCCTAAAGTTTGTGCTTTAAAGTGGTTTATATAAATATTACACAATTATAGATATCTCTGGAAAAACATGGGAAACGATGAGAAAAGTTGGTGCTTTAAAGAGAAAAGGTTTCCCCCACGTACTTTTTTTTTTTTTTTTGGCAGTACTGAGGTTTGAACTCAGGATTTTGCACTTGTGAGGCAGGCTTCAGCCACATTCCCAGCCCCTATTTTAGAGACAGGATCTCGCTTTTTGCCTAGGTCAGCCTAGACTTCCATCCTCCTATTTTAGGCTGCTGTTAGAATGATAGGCGGGTGCTATCATGCACAGATTTTTTCCATTAAGATGGAATCTTGCAAACTTTTTTGCCTGTGCTGGCCTGGAGCTACCATCCTCCCAATCTCAGCCTCCCAAGTAGCTAGGATTACAGGCGTGAGCCACTGGCACCCAGCTTTAAAGAGAAAAGACTTTACTCTAAAGTTGGTACAGGAAAGAGTGGAAAACACTCTGGAACTAACAGGTATAGGCGAGGACTTTCTCAATGGAACTCCAGCAGCACAACAACTAAGAGATAGCATAGATAAATGGGACTTCATAAAACTAAAATCCTTCTGCTCAACAAAAGAAATGGTCTCTAAACTGAAGAGACCACCCACAGAGTGGGAGAAAATATTTGCCAGCTACACATCAGACAAAGGACTGATAATCTGAATATATAGGGAACTCAAAAAACTAAACTTGCCCAAAATTAATGAACCAATAAAGAAATGAGCAAGTGAATGAAACAGAACTTTCTCAAAAGAAGAAATTCAAATGGCCAAAAAACACATGAAAAAATGCTCACCATCTCTAGCCATTAAGGAAATGCAAATCAAAACCACACTAAAATTCCACCTCACCCTTGTTAGAACAGCCATAATTAGAAACACCACCAACAAGAGGTGTTGGCGAGGATGTGGGGAAAAAGGAACCCTAATCCACTGCTGGTGGGAATGCAAACTGGTACAACCACTCTGGATAAAAATTTGGAGGCTTCTTAAAAATCTAAACATAGATCTGCCATATGATCCAGCAATCCCACTCCTGGGATATACCCAAAGGAATGCGACACAGGTTACTCCAAAGGCACCTGCACACCCATGTTTATTGCAGCACTAGTCACAATAGCCAAGTTATGGAAACAGCCAATATGCCCCACTACTGATGAATGGATTAAGAAAATGTGGTATTTATACACAATGGAATACTATTCAGCCATGAAGAAGAATGAAATTTTATCATTTGCAGGTAAATGGATGGAACTAGAGAACATCATCCTGAGCAAGGTTAGCCAGGCCCAGAAGACCAAAAATCATATGTTCTCCCTCATATGCAGACTTTAGATCAAGGGCAAGCACAACAAGAGGATTGGACTTTGATCACATGATGAGGCAAAAGCACACAAGGGAGGTATGAGGATAGGCAAGAAATGCCCCAAAAAACATGATAGCTTTTGATGTCCTCAGTGCAAAGGAACTAATGCAGAAACTTTAAAGCATCAGATACCAATAGGAGAAGGGGACCAGGAACTAGAGAAAAGGTTAGTTTGAGAAGAATTAGTTTAGAATGTAACACATATGTACAGGAAAGCAATGCGAGTAAACTCCCTGTATAGCTATCCTGATCTCAACTAGCAAAAACCCTTGTTCCTTCCTATTATTGCTTATACTCTCTCTTCCACAAAATTAGAGATAAGGGCAAAATAGTTTCTGCCAGGTAGGGAGGGAGTGGGGGGGGCGGGGAGAAAGGGGGAGAAATGGCCCAAACATTGTATGCACATATGAATAAAAGAAATTTTAAAAAGGGAAAAGATTTTAAAGAGCCAATATAGAACGGAAATTTATGTTTTTCTGAATATCCTTTACTACTTATCAATGCTTTGTACATCTGTCACTTTACTAAAACTGTGAAAGCTCCTTGGAGCTTACTAGCCATATTATATTCATGTTTGTAATCCCTGGGTGGGCCTAGCATTATTTCTGGTAAGAATTCAATAAATTATTGTTGAGTACAAATACTCTTTTTCTACCTAAAATAAGTTTAACTATTAATGAGTATAACTCAACATTAAATTTGTGGCTTTTTCCAAATGGTTTATAACAACTATTCTTACAGAGACAGAAAATAACTGCTTTCTGTCTCCTCTCAATTAACCAATACACAGATTACTCAAAGTACACTGGAAATAAGCAGTTCTTGAGATAATCCTAATTTTTTAAATGGAGAAGTTTTATAAATCATTTTGCTGACAAATGCTTCATTTTTTTTCCATGAAGGAGAAAAAAATGATTAGTTAGTATATTTAGAAAAATTGGAAGCAATGGATTTTGTGGTAGGGATTCATATTAAATATTTTCTTAGGTGCTTTTTATTAACCAATCCTTCTGTAGCCTGTTCACACTCTTGGCATCACCCTTGAATAGGATGTTGCAAATTCAATACACATTTTCTAAGAAGTGGAAAAGTATGATCCAAAACTAAGGCAGAAGTAAAGAAAACAAACTCCCATGAAAATGGAAATTAAATTGCTTATAGACAGAAGTTTTTTTCAAAGTGTTCCTGAACATTCTCCCTCCCTATCCCTTTCCTTCTCCCTTTCCCTGTCCCTCTCCCTCTCTCTCTCTTCCTCTCTCTCTCTCTCTCTAGTACTATGATGACAATCCACTAGAGTTCTGATTTTCATTAAGCCAGTATAGGGCCAGTATGGGCACCAATATGGAGAGGGGGTGAGGAGAACTGAAGACATCCAATGTGTGCTTCCTCTGCCCTCTAGTGTGTATTTGACTGCACTGCATTTCCATGGGCTGTTTGGTCTTCAGCCTAGGGTGTTTCCAGAGGTCTTCTTAAGCTGGTTTTTATAAACAGATAAACCCCATTTATATTTATTCTGTTAACTGCTGATTTGCAAAGAGTGCTATTAAAGGGTTTAGAAAATCTATTCTTGTAGATGGTCAAACATCTTCCTCTATCTTATTTATACAACTAACTTTTTTGTAATCTTTATTTCAAAAAAGTTCAGATAGACTTTATGAATTCCAGGCCCATAAATAAGTCAAATTCTAAACTAATGACTAATGAATTAATAGTGTTTAAATAGAAGAAAGAAGAGTACATAATTATGATACTGATGTTTTAAATGACATTTTGGAACTATCACATGGAGCACCTTTTCTCCAATTCAGAAGACTTATGCAGTTTTTAATGTTACTTACACCAAAATATTTATGTATGTTTATGTCTGCATAAATCATCTGCATTTAGCAAATGAAAAAAACCTCTGCCCTTGGTATAAAATCTATACAATCTTAACTACTTTCATTTAGAATAGAATTTTGGCACTTATGAACATGCCACCAAGTTTGCAGAATATATCAATCTACTAGCATTAGGTTCTGTGAAAAAGGTGGAACATTCAAAATAAAGGTAGACCAAAGAAGATAAAACTGTATTATTTCTCTCTTGAGTAAACAAATTTCAAGTTTAAGGTTTAGTGTTGTGCCTCCATGATGAACCAGGGCTGAGATTTCTTTTAGCTTGTTGCTCTATCATCCTCAATGCACATCCTTCACCTCATGGCTAAAGATGTCTACAACATTTCCAGACAACACATCAGCATTCCAACCACCAAGAAGGAGGCAGGGGAAGACCATGCCTACTCTCTGTTAAACTTCTTTTTGGAAGTTGCACCGTACACCCAGTTGGCAGAACTATGTCACATGGCCACATCTAACTGAAATGTCTTCATTCTGGATTGACCTATTCCTAAAGAAAATTCAACAGTTCGTAAACTATGAGGAAAGAGCAGGATTGATATGTGAAAACAATAAGCAGTCTCTGCGATAGCCTACCTTCCTACCAGCTGCCTTCATTTGACAGACCCTATTCTGGGGTTTGTTTGTTTTTGTTTGTTTGGGTTTTTCTGTTAAAAAGTAGCATCTTCATTACATTTGCCTGCCCCACCTGTAAAGTTCTGATGATAAAGATTTTATTTGCCCCACAGTTCCTTCTTCTGTCTTTAAATAGATACCAGTCCTTTTGCCTGCAGGTTCTCACCACGATGGTGCATTCCTTCCTCTGCAGGTGATGGCTGTGCTGCCCCGCCCTCTGCAGCTGCTGGGAGTGCTGCTCACCATTTCCCTGAGTTCCATCAGGCTCATTCAAGCTGGTGCCTACTATGGAATCAAGCCGCTGCCACCTCAAATTCCTCCTCAGATGCCACCACAAATTCCACAATACCAGCCTCTGGGCCAGCAAGCACCTCACATGCCATTGGTCAAAGATGGCCTTGCCATGGGCAAGGAGCTGCCCCAGATGCAGTATGGCAAAGAGTATCCACATCTACCCCAATATATGAAGGAAATTCAACCTGTGCCAAGAATGGGCAAGGAGGTGGTACCTAAGAAAGGCAAAGGTAACATCTGTACTTGCACGCTGTTACAAAACAGCAATTCTCCAACTACCTAAATTATGGAGGTGGTGGGAAAAGCTACATATAGAAACTTCTATTTTAAAATTTGTTATTGCTGTTTATTAAATGCCTACTGTGTTCTAAACTTCATTTCTGAAAAGTTCAAGTCTTAAAGGAAGATACTTGGGCTGGATCCCCAGCAACACACACACACACACACACACACACACACACACACACACAAGATACAGATAAAATTACTGTTTTACATTTTACTTTATTATTTGCCTGAACTAGTATCAACCACCTTATGTGCTACTTGTTTATTCAAACATTCAGTGAGTACATACTTTTCTGTCAGGTTCTGTCTCAGATGATGGGGGATAAAGCAATGGAAAAAATAATAAGAAAAGTGACAAATCAGTCTTCTGAACGAGGAGAAAAATGTCACAAGGAAAATGTACTAAAAGAAAAATCACACAAAAGTATTCTGCAACTATGTATGTTAGATAGATGAAAGTGTTTTTAATACTGCTCTAATTAATCTATGCATATCAGTCAATAAATCATCAGAAGGAAACTAAACAGTACAGATTGCATCTAAAGATGACACCTGAAAATCATTCCTATCATTGTTTATATTTATTGATTATGTAACACCTACAAAATGCTTAAAGTGTGAGACATTATAAATTCAGTTGGCTTATCTGGAGTTCTCAGAAATGGAACATTTTTAGGAAAAATATGGGCATCAGAATAGCAATTACCTTTGAGGAAGTAGAGGGCATGCCCACCTGTCCCCACAGCTGCAGGAAGCTCCACATCTGGAGCAGCACTGAATGTGGTACTAAAAGGATAAGTGTCTAAATCCCAGAAACAAGAGACCTAGTCATTGACCTCACCGAGTTTATTTTTCTTCATCCTTAAAATAAACATATTTTGAAAATCCGTGACATATGGTAAGTAGTGCAAGTAAACACTAAAGCACAGTGGGGACTTTGAGCTGCTGCCACTGTTTGTTCAATAGATCCTTAAGCATAATACAGTGTGTTTCAGGCACTATGCCAGACACCAGGGATTCCTAACCAATGAGATGTGACCCTTCAGCTAGGTGGGATTCCACACCTGGAATCCCAGCACTTGGGAGGCTAAGGCAGAAGGATCACAAGTTTGAAGCCATCCTGTGCAACTTGGTGAGAACTTGTCTCAAAATACTGACTCTCCCTTGATATAGTAACTGCACAATTCTTCAAAATACCTATGCTATTTTGAAGTACTATAATAATGTTGGCTAGCATATTAATAATGTTAATTATTATTAATGATGTTAATTATGTTATAATTATTATGTATTAGTAATGTTAATATTATGGCTAATAATAATGTTGGTTAGCATAAGAGAAATATTTCCAATTTTCTTCTCTGTAGGAGCTACTATGCCACTTATGGGATATTCTTGGCTTTTTCCCCTCCTTTCTTGAATGGCTTGCCTGGTTTTTAGTACCTCCTGTAACTATTCAGATAGTACTATTTGAAAAGAATAGGAGTTCTGTTTTGTTCCCTGACAGTACCTTTTCAAAAGTGCAGTGGTCAGGGCTAAGATACAACTACTGGTTAAAATAAGAATCTGGGACCATATATTATCATTTCACCATGTACTCAATAATTCCTAGTAACATGGGAGATCCAGAGTTGTGTTTATCTGAAAAGGCATGATATAATATAACAACATATGTTTTATGCTTCAGTAGCAATCTGATAAAGTATAGCACCTTTCATATCTGTTCTCTAATCTTGTAGTGTGGTTGTATTATTCTTTATATACAGATAAGCAAGCAGAAAGGCTGATGTCTCAATTGACCCAGTCCAGATCTCATGCCAAGACTAGAAAGATAAGCAGAGCTTTCTACTCCTAAACCAACCTTTCTTATCTCAACTGCTTGTCATCCTAAAATATCATATTCACCTCTCTTGTTTAAAAGTCAAATTTGAATGTAAGAAATTATTTATTAAAGAATTAATATTTGAGGTTTGGGAAGTCCTACAGTACATTAGAGAGATCAAGCAAATCTATTGATTCTAAAGGACAGAAGTAGAAAGGTATGATCAAGCCACACATAAAACATAATACTTCCCTTTTCTCCAGAGTTCACATGATAATGACTTTCATCACCTGTATCATATGATATTGCAGCACATGGGGAAATATTTAGTCCTAATTTATTATATTAAAAATAGTATAAGCCAGCCAGCCACTGAAAGGCAAATACCACATGTTCTTACTTATATGTGGAATCTAAAACAATCAAAACTTATAGAAGCAGAGAGTAGACTAGTGATTACCAGAAGCTGGGAGAATGGGGAAAAGATGGTCAAAGGCTATGAAGCCTCAGTTAGACAGGAAGAATATGGTTTTGTTTTATTTTTTTGGTTTTTGTGAGGTGTTGTTTTTTAGATCTATTGCATAGTGTGATGAATATAGTTAATAGTGGTATATTATACATTTCAAAACTGCTAGGAGTATTTCAAATACTGTTAACACAAAAATAGGTATTTAAGGTGATAGATGTGTTTATTAGCTTATTTAATTTTCCACACTGCTTTCATAAGTCATTTCTATACAACTATAATTGATCAATTTATAATAAAAATTTTAAGCTAAAACCAAAAAAAGCAAACTCATGGGAAAGTACAATATAACTTTAAGTAGAAAAAATTTTTAAAATAAAAACAGAGAATGACTCCAACATTGTTTAAAATACACACACACACACACACACACACACACACACACCCCTAGGACAAATAGCACTGATCTAAAACAGTCTTAGAATGAGTATATTGTTTCTTTCCTCTTGAAAAGTAACAGACAAATGTGTTGAATTCAATAATAATTATTACTTCACTGAAGTAAGTACTAATATCTCTCTTTCTCTCTCTCTCTCTCTTCCTTGTCCTCCTCCTCTTCTTCTACCTTTTCCTCTCCCTCTTCCCTCTCATTCTTCTCTCTCTTCTTTCCCAGTAGAAATGCCATTAGCCAGTTTACGAGGAGAACAAGGTCCCCGTGGAGAACCTGGCCCAAGAGGACCACCTGGGCCCCCTGGTTTGCCAGGTCATGGGATACCTGGAGTCAAAGGAAAACCAGGACCACAGGGATATCCAGGAGTTGGAAAGCCAGGTATGCCTGGAATGCCAGGGAAGCCAGGAGCCATGGGAATGCCAGGGGCAAAAGGAGAAATTGGACCAAAAGGGGAAATTGGGCCTATGGGGATCCCAGGCCCACAAGGACCTCCAGGGCCTCATGGACTTCCAGGCATTGGGAAGCCAGGTGGGCCAGGGTTGCCAGGGCAACCAGGAGCAAAGGGTGATAGAGGACCCAAAGGACCACCAGGACCTCCAGGTCTTCAGGGTCCTAAAGGAGAAAAGGGCTTTGGGATGCCAGGTTTGCCTGGTCTCAAGGGTCCTCCAGGTATGCATGGCCCTCCTGGCCCTGTTGGACTGCCAGGAGTGGGAAAACCAGGAGTGACAGGCTTCCCTGGGCCTCAGGGCCCCTTGGGGAAGCCAGGGCCTCCAGGGGAACCTGGCCCACAAGGCCCTATTGGAGTACCAGGGGTTCAAGGACCTCCTGGGATGCCTGGAGTTGGAAAGCCAGGCCAGGATGGAATCCCTGGCCAGCCAGGATTTCCAGGTGGCAAAGGGGAGCAAGGGCTGCCAGGGCTTCCAGGACCTCCAGGCCTTCCAGGAGTTGGGAAACCAGGCTTCCCAGGACCCAAAGGTGACCGGGGTGTAGGGGGTGTTCCTGGAGCTCTTGGACCAAGAGGGGAGAAAGGACCAGTAGGTGCTCCTGGAATGGGAGGTCCCCCTGGAGAGCCAGGCCTGCCTGGAATCCCAGGTCCAATGGGTCCTCCGGGTGCTATTGGTTTCCCTGGACCCAAAGGAGAAGGTGGAGTTGTTGGGCCACAGGGACCACCAGGCCCCAAAGGTGAGCCAGGGCTTCAAGGCTTCCCAGGAAAGCCAGGTTTCCTTGGTGAAGTAGGTCCCCCTGGCATGAGGGGTTTGCCAGGTCCTATAGGGCCTAAGGGTGAAGCTGGACATAAAGGACTGCCAGGACTCCCTGGTATTCCAGGGCTGCTTGGACCAAAGGGAGAACCAGGCATTCCAGGGGATCAGGGTCTACAAGGCCCCCCAGGTATACCAGGGATTGCAGGCCCTAGTGGTCCCATCGGACCACCTGGGATTCCAGGCCCCAAAGGGGAACCTGGCCTCCCAGGGCCCCCTGGATTCCCTGGTGTAGGGAAGCCAGGAGTGGCAGGACTTCATGGTCCCCCAGGGAAGCCTGGTGCCCTTGGTCCTCAAGGTCAGCCTGGTCTTCCTGGACCCCCCGGCCCTCCAGGACCCCCAGGGCCCCCAGCAGTGATGCCCCCTACACCACCACCCCAAGGAGAGTATCTGCCAGAAGGACTGGGAATTGATGGTGTGAAACCACCCCATGTCTACGGGGCTAAGAAAGGGAAGAATGGAGGGCCAGCCTATGAGATGCCTGCATTTACTGCCGAGCTGACCTCACCTTTCCCACCGGTCGGGGCCCCGGTGAAGTTTGACAAACTGCTCTATAATGGCAGACAGAACTACAACCCACAGACGGGCATCTTCACCTGTGAAGTTCCAGGCGTCTACTACTTTGCATACCACGTTCACTGCAAGGGGGGCAACGTGTGGGTTGCTCTGTTCAAGAACAACGAGCCCATGATGTATACGTATGACGAATATAAAAAGGGCTTTCTGGACCAGGCATCTGGGAGTGCTGTACTGCTGCTCAGGCCGGGAGACCGGGTGTTCCTCCAAATGCCCTCAGAACAGGCTGCAGGACTGTATGCTGGGCAGTATGTACATTCCTCCTTTTCAGGATATTTATTGTATCCCATGTAAAAATAAATTTTTAAAAGAAAGAAAAAGAGAGATTTAACAGAAGAAAAGAAAATGATACATCAAAAATCCAAATGAAAAACGTAATTGCTTCAAAACATTTACATAGTTGGAAGTTACATTTAAGTGAAAATTTGGACCATCATGTACAAAAACTAAGATGCATGTTTCATACTCTGCACAGCAGCTTGTGACTGAAAATGATGGGATAGATTTATTATGTATCAAGTAACAACACTTGTGTTGTACCCACTGGAATCATATTAGCTGTTGTATGTTATATGCTTCCTTGATAACCTGCTTATTCAGATCAGTCAAAATATGTCAGTCTAAAAGATCATAGCTAATGAAAGAAACTCACTCATATTGTTCCCTTTATTTATAAATATGCCTAAAGAAATACCAAGGATAACAATTACATGCGGTATTTGCTTGTTTAATCTCCTCTCTATTTGTGCAGACACTTTGCCATGAAATGTTGGAGGGGTGTTCTGTAGTGATACTGTCCCAGTGGGAGGGGGCTGAGGGGATCATGGTAATCCCTAGTCCAATAGATATTTTACTAGTATCAGAGGCTGTGTCCTTTAGCAATGGAAGTTTTAGTCAGCATTGTGTGTCTGTTGTCCTTGAAAGAATAGGTGAACCAATTGCCCATTCTGTATTTGCTCAGCCCCTTCTCTGTGCTGAACCCTGGGTGAGAAGTTAGTGTGGGGCATAAGACAGAGCCCACAGTAAGCTGACAAACCAGTGGAGAGACATGAACAAATTAACAAATTTATCTCTCAAGTGTTTTGTTTTTTCTATGACTTGTTTTTTCTTTTTTCCTCTCCCCATGCAAGTTACAGTATGTCCCAACTAATATAGACACCCGGAAGTTATAAGAAAAAACCCTCCAATAACTTTCCAGTTCTGTCTAATATTTATTACTGATAGAAGTGATCAATTGTGTATACATGCATTAAATCTTCCCCTCTTTGTCCGACACACAAAAAACCACAATGAGGTTTCAAACCACAAATATTTTTCAGTAACTATGAAGTCTGAAGAAATTCCCTGTGTCATCTGAGGCTCCAAAATCAGTTTCCAAAATCTAGGTCATTTTTTATTTAGCAAAATGCATCAAAATTACATATGAAAATACATATGCATATAAAATTAATTATGAAATTTGACATTTAAAAATAGATATGAGATTTCCAGCTGTAGGTACTAAAATTGTAGGAAAGTTACTGCTTCTTCAGTGACCTAGGGAAGAGATATCTAGAATGTCATAGGGCAGTAATAGCCCATGCTCTTTAGGTCACCCCAGTCAGCACAATTATATAACCAAAACATGTTTGAAAGGGAGAAATAAATACTTTTCCAGGTTTTAGATACATATTAACTGCTTCAGCATTTCTGGAAACACCAATTAAAGTCATCTATTAGCCTATTGCAGACACATTAACCACATGTAGGAATACAGTGGGGCTATGGTGGTAGAATTTTACATATTTTTCTCAAAAATTAAGGGTGAGGAATTGAAGGGATAGATATAATAGGAAATACACAAATAAATACGGTGTAAAAACATGTGAAAATGTGTCTGTGTCAAATCTGAATTATTTTTATCACCACAAAAAGTATCTTGGCCTAATTTCTGTCTTTTTTTCCTATGTGGTATATAAGCACCATTTCTTCTCAATTTGTAAGAGAAATGAGTTCATTATTACGAGGTTTCTTATTCACTGCTACTTATAAATATATTTTCCCCATCAAAAGATCTTCTGTCCAATCTTCATTTTCAAAGTAGACAGCATTTATGTGGCCAAATATCCTTTATGTTGGTCTTGAAGATACTGGCTTGAGGATGGTGACTATGGAGGTAACACGGACCCACCTGGCTCCTTATGCTAAATAGCTACATTGAAATGGTTTGAAGGCAAATCAGACCAGCTGATTTGTAAAGTTGTATTTATCTGTACATGTATGGGCTTTTAATATACATCAAGCAAGAGAGAAATTGTCTCTTTAGTTAAACCAAATTTCACTTTTTGAAATATTTCCAGCTTATTTATTGGTTGTTATTCAATTGCCTATAGATATATGTGTATGTATGTGTGTATGTATATTATCAGGCATATGCTTCTAACTTTTAGATGGAAGTGGAGCAAAATCTATGCCAGATACTGTGTATTCTACAATGGTGCTAATCTCAGAGCTAAATGATACTCCATTTAATTTAAAAAAGAGTTTTAAATAATTATCTATGTGCCTGTTTCCCTTTTGGGTGTTACATATCATGCTAACACACTATTGTGAAAACAGATGAAACAATTATATATTCTAAAGTCTAAATATAATACTATGATCCCCATTTACTTCAAAACTAACTAGAACTAACTAACTAGAACTTTTCTATGTAAAATGGACCAAACTGGCATTATTCTTATTTAAACATAGAATTTTAATGAAGTATGATATCCTACAGGGTAAAAGAATGTCTGTAGTGGATGACTGTCCTCAAATATTGTACAGAATACAATGAATGGTGAACAGACTGGTAACTTGTTTGAGTTTCCATGATAGATTTGAAACTTAATGGCAAATCATTTTTGTATTTAAATTTTTGTACTGATTTGAAAAAAGTCATTAAATATCTTTAAAAGTATATTTCTCGTCTTGTTAATATCACTCAGCGGATACTGTATGACCACCATATGTTTTTTAATCCCCCACTGTACTATTTAGCTGCTGAACTAGAGACTAAAATAATCATAGCTTAAACATGACAATTTATTCCTCTTTGACATAATAACTCTAAGCATAAGCAGTCTAAGCCTCCTTTAATAGTCCCCACCAAACTCCCAGATTCCTTCTATCTTGTTCCATTTCCACCCAAATATGTTGCCCACTTTTCTGTGATAGAGGAAACTAACCACCATAACCCAGCCAATGGGAGGATAGAAAAAGCATGAAGAGAAGGAGATGCTTTTTGTCATTCAGAAAAAAAATTCAACCCAACAACTACTTAGATCACTCCTTCCCATATTTATTGCCCTGAATTAGGCACATTGCCACAATAAGCTACAAGATAGTGTGGAAAATTGAATATTTATTCTGAATAATCCCATGCCCAGCCAACAATCAGGAGTTCTGTAAAGAAGTAAGAACAAATATTAGCTGCTGCATCTTTGATAATCATCATCAAAGAAAAATCTGCTATAGACCTCTCTTCCATGAGAACCCAATTTGCAAACATTCCATTCTATTTACCATCTTAGAGCCAAATATTTTGAGATAGTAGTGAGTAGAGTTACAGGGCAGAAACAAATCTATTCAATAATAAACATCACTGATTTAAAAAATAACTATTTTTTATGACTTACCAAGTCCTGAATGATTGTAAATTATCATGTCTAGAATATAACAAATGGACTATTCAAATTATACAAGGAGCAAGTATGTACCACCAGTCTGTGAGTAGTTAACTTACTTATTTAAACCATCATGCTAGAAGCTCAAGACCACAGTTTCCACTTTCATCAATTAGTTCTGTTTCATTCCACAGCCCAACACATTCTCATCAGAGTTACCTTGTTGGCATAAAGTTTTTGTTAACAAAGGTGAACAGAACGACAAATACAGAAGATGCAGGTAGGGAGGATGTATTTATGATGCATATATGTATATAAACTTACAAGGGGTATATAATATCATTTAAGACTAAACCAAAGCACAAAGTAGCCTCCATTTTGTGCCTGCTAACTACTAGGCAATGTGAAGCATACAAAAGCAACAGATAACACAATCATTCTTCTTAAAAATATTATCATCTGGTTGGAGGATCTCAAAATATGTTAAACAAGAATTTGATTTCTGAGAACAGGGTGGTGTGAAGGTGACTGGATGCATAAGTACTAGAAAAAATCAGAAAACCCCTTCCTGGGAACCCCTTCTCTGACTTGTCTGCTGGTTAAACTCCTCCTCACCCCTCAAGACACAGAAGAAGCATTTCCTCCCCTTTACATCATCCCTATTGTTTCTCCCCCACATCACTATCTGCCTTATCGTAGTTTTGTCCTTTCACTTTTTCTGCTCTGTAACTGAACTGCTTGTTAGAATGTAATAAAGGCAGGCACTTCTTTCATTTTTGCATTCACACACATCACGGAGTATCTGTGGAACACTGGGATTGAGGAAAAAAATGAATCTCTCCAGGATGCTATGGGAAGGCATTCTCAACCAGATATGAGGTTACCATGAATGGTAAGAATCTCCCTTCCTGCTCTGGCATTCCTAGACTATACAGAAGCTCACTGTGGGCTCAAACTTAATTTCAGATCATTTTTGAAGATGATTTTAAAAGAAATGTAGAATTTGCATGGAGGGAGCATGAAGGTATCCCAAGAAGAATAGGTTTGCCTCTTCTAGAGAAAAGGATGTTGTTTGTGTGTATAAGTGTGTGTGTATGTCTCCTAGATGGAAGGTTGAAGAAGGGAGGGAAGCTGAGATCAGGGAAATGTGACTAGATCCAAACATCTCTCCAAGGACTAGTGAAGACTAGGGAAATAAATTTATTTGATAACTAAGGAACGATCAAGGGAAGAGATATTTCCTTTTACCTAATACGAAATAAGACATTGTAGGTTCTCAAGTGGGGAAGTGGTATAAAAATAAATATTTTAGAAAAATTAATGATTCTATGAAAATGACACAGATAAAGGGAAAATATAGGCATTAAAACCAAAAAGGAGACCAGGATAACTTTTATCCAAAAACAAAGTGTGAATGAGAATGATGGTGAAGGACCTTGAATAAGACTGAGGAGTGAAGAGGGAAGGCCAGACAAGAGTAGACGTCAGTCTTTAAAGACTGCAGGATCATGGACCCATTTCAAGGGCTAGGGATTGGTATGAAAAAGAATGGGAAAACTGAAGAGGTAGTTAAACATCTGAACTGAACTAGAGGACAAGATTAAACAGCCTTATAAGAAAGAAGGAAACTTGATCCCAGAGTATTTTCTTCCTTGATAACTCTGGAAGGCAGGGATGGTGTCATTGGGAGACATGGATAGTCCACTAGTAGAGCCCACTCTAGGCAGGGGGAAGGGAAAGACACCCGGGTAATTTGTAGACTTATTAAATTTGACCTGATGGTGAGTGTATTTGTTTACTAGGGTTACCATAACAAAGTACAGCAGAGTGGGTAGACTTAAATAAATTATTTATTTTCTCTGTCGTGGAGGTAAAAGCAAGGTGTCAGCAGGGTTTGTGACCATAATCTCCCTGTGCCTTCACATGGTCCCAATCATCTCTTCTTTTTTGGCAGTACTAGGATTTGAACTCAGGGTCTTATGCTTACAGGCAAGCACTGTATTATTTGAGCCATGCCCTCAGCCCTTTAATCATCTCTTCTTATAACACTAGTCATATTGGATTAGGGTCTACACTGGTGACCTCATTTTAACTTAATGACCTTTTCAAAGGTTTTATTTCCAAATAGAGTCACATTGTGAAGTCCTGGTGGTTAGGGCTTCAAAGTATACATTTGGGGAGACACAGTTCAGCTAGTCCAAAGCTGTGAGAGATGCCAGTGCTCTAGACATGCATTTGGTAGACAGATGAAGGATGAAGTCTTAAGCTTGGAGATAGGTCTGATAGCCTCTTGTAATAAGAAGTAGAAAAAAGATTGACTTGAAATTACTATCACCATTTATAAATAAAATTGTTTTAAAATTCCCTCTTTCCTGTTGGAAGTTAACATGAAAGATAGAGCAAAAGTAAACATCATCCCAAACCACATGTAATTATAATGAATTCCAAATATACAAAAGCAACATGAAGTCAAATCAATCATATTTACCAGGTTTTGGAAGTTTTTCTTTTAATGATCCTTGTGACTCTTAAGATGAAAATGTTCATGTTCATTCAATATTATGAAGAACAAAAGTATTCTATGAAGTAGCCTCTTTCTCTTAGCAGAGAGTTATACAAGAGTTTCTGACATTTTCTTTCATTTTCAAAACTAACACTTTTAACCCGGTGTGGTGGTGTGCACCTCTATTCTGAGCTACCTGAGAGGCAGAGGTGGGAGAATGGAGAGTTTGAGGGCAGCTTAAGCTAAGTTAATAAGACCCTATCTCAAAACAAAAGGAAAAGAAAGAAGGAATGAAAGGAAAGAAGGGAGAAAGGAAGGAAGGATGGCAGGAAGGAAACCAAACTAACTTGTGTCAGGATAAATTTTATTCTCAAACAAGTCATCTTATGTCAAAAAGCTGTTAATGACTTTTATTATTAGAAAAAACATTAATTCTTGGGGATATGTGTAATAGAATTTAAATTAAAATGGGGCACATCATCCTACTTTAACAAGTAATTCAGAAGCTTCTTTATGATACTGAAACACAGGACCATCAAATCAAATTTTCCTTTGAGGTATGCAGAAACTTTCCAGAGATTTTTTTTCTTTGCTATCTTATTGGGAGTAAAAATGATTTTTATTACAATCAAAAGCACTTCTAAATTAAAGTTGATAAATCTTAGAGAGCTACATTTGACACGTCTTGTTGAAACCACCAAGACCTAAAAATTAATTTTGTAATGTGCATAGTTAAGCCATTTCTCATGTGACAAGTGTGTAGTTGGCAGCAATTTTCACATCTGCTATGCATTCATGGAATATGAGAAACAAAGGGAAAGCCTATGAACATTTATAACTCTTTGCTTCCCTACTACTAGTAACATTGTCTTTCCTCAACAAAGACAATACTGTCCTTGTCATTTACTCTGTGAAACAAGAATCTCTAATGTGGAAAATGTTAGGAGGGTTCTCGGGTCAGACTGCCAGAGAACAAATCTCAGCCCCTCTATTTAGCAACTGTGATACTTAACCTCTCTAAGCTTTAGTTTTCATGCCTGCAGAATAGTACAGTAGCTAGACAGGTGAAGGAGTGGGGCATGGTATGGAGGGGTAACAATGGCTACCATTCACTGAATGCCAACCATGGTCCAGAAACTGTTTTAAGGGTCTTTATGCATTAACTTACTTACTCCTCATAGTAACTATCACTTGCTCCATTTTATACAGTTGAAGAAACAGAGGCATAGCAACTTGTCCATGATCTAATAAATGACTATGCCAGGATTTTAACCCAGATATCTGGCTTCGCAGTCCACATTCTTAGCTATTAAACCATATGGTCTCAAGGAAAGAGATAAAAATTCTCAACCACCTAAGATGTAAACAACTGCCCCTGAGAGTTTGAGAGATAACAGGGCCCTCAGTTGTTTCTTAGCTATGTTGAACTCACCAGAGATAAGTGAAATCGCCACCTACAAGATTATATTGATAGATGTTCATGATGATATTTCCATCCCTTAGGAGATATAGGAGCAGATGATTTTAAAAACTAAAGGAACGCCTCATATTCATTAGGATGGCTACTATCAAAATAATCAAAAACAAGAAGAGCTGGTGTATATGTGCAGAAATTGGAAATTTTGTGGCACTGCTGATGAGACTAGAAAATTGAGCCACTATAAAAAACATTATGGTGGTTCTTCAGTAATTTAAAAATTACCATAGTGATTTAGCATTTCTACTTCTGGGTAGATAACCAAAAGAACTGAAAGCAGGGACCTGAATAGATATATACTTTCATGGTCACAGCAGCATTAGTCACAATATCTAAAAGGTAGAGAAGCAACCCAAAGTGTCTACTGACAGATGAATAGATAAATTATATATATATATATATAAAATGGAAGATTATTTGGCCTTAAAAAGTAAGAATATTCTGACACATGCTACAACATGGATGAATTCTGAAGACGTTACACTAAGTGAAAACACCAATCTCAAATGGACAAATAATTGTATGATTGGATTTATATGAGGTACCTATAATAGTCAAATCATGGAGACCTAAAGTAGAATGGTTGCTGTCAGGTTCTGGAGAGAAGAGAAAATGGGGAGTTTTTGTACAATGGGTTTCAGTTTTGCAAGATGAAAAAGAATGGTGGAAATAGACAATGGTGATGGTTGCAAAACAATGAGTGTTCTTAATGCCATTGAGCTTTACATGTACAGTCAAGATAGTAAGTTTTATGTGTATTGTACACATAAAATTGTATTGTATTTTAAATAGTTTATTTTTTTGTGATACAGTGGTTTGACTCTGAATTTGGGGCCTTGAACATTTCTTTTGGTGGTGCTGGGGTTTGGACTCAGGGCCTTGTGCTTGCTAGGCTGGCACTCTACCACTTGAGCCACACCTCCAACCCTGCATTGTATTTTAAAAAGTTAAAGAAGATTACTTTGTTTTTTTGGTGTTACTGGACTCTGAACTCAGGACTTCATGCTTGATAGGCAGGTGCTCTACCCCTTGAGCCATTCATCTGCCCTAAAAAGTTAAGAAAGAGAATTGCTTGTTGATAAGGTTAACCCATAACCTAAGAGGTCTTTGGAAATGACTTCTAGCAGGCTCCCTTACCTCCAAGTTCACCACAGTGTTCACCAAATTGGTGGCGAGTTCTAAGCAGCATCACTGTGGTAGTACAAAAACTACCAGTCCCAGCCTTTCCCAGGAAAGTTTCTGCAGACTACAGGAACTGCTATGTCCCTTCTACTTCAGTGGCTATTCCCTGTGAAGGACCTTAAGAACTGACTTCTGGACATAGACTCTCCATCTTCACACCTGTGGCCCCAGAATGCAAACTAAAAAGACAAGCTTTCCTTTTTTCTTCAAACTAAAATATGCAATTTCCATGATGATTTTCTAGTTCTAAAAGTAAAGTTACAGAACTTTTTCTTCTTCTAAATGAGGGGATCTTTACAGAGCCCATTCACACTCAAGATACAAGATAAATAAAAATAAATTTTAATTCAGCCACATGACTTCACCAAAATCTGTAAGAGAAATGGGAAAAAATTCATTGCTGACAGGGACCAATGAGGGAAGCCAGACTGGTTTCAGCAACTAGCAGGTCCCACAAGGAACAAGGTCTCCCTCTGTGACCATAAAAGAAATAGCACTTCAACAAGAAAATTTCAGCAGTTTTTTTCTTTTTAAAATTATTTTATTAGCATATAATAGTTGTACAGGAGGATACATTGT
Source organism: Castor canadensis (assembly GCF_047511655.1). Classification (NCBI taxonomy): domain Eukaryota; kingdom Metazoa; phylum Chordata; class Mammalia; order Rodentia; family Castoridae; genus Castor; species Castor canadensis. The sequence goes on from NC_133390.1 coordinate 48,960,685, forward strand.
GATATTTACATATGTGCTTATGATATACCTTAGTTAGATTTACCCTCACCATCATTCTCCCTCTTCCCTGCTTCTACCTTCTTAGAACAATTTCAACAGGTTTCATTCTTGTATTTTCATATATGGATATAAAACACATCCATCATATACACCCTCATTCTCCCTTTCCTTGTGCCCACTCCCCTCTCACTGGTACTCACCACCAGAAAAGATTTATTTTGTCCTCCTGCCTTTCATTTTTTAAATTAAATGTATAATGATAGTCCAAATGTATACTGAAGTCCTTGGTGCTTCAGGTCTGTATATACCATGCTTTTATCAAGTTAACCTCCTCTCCTCCATTACTCACTCATCCTCTATCACCATGCTCCCCTAATATTCAACAGCTTAATGTACAATGCACCATATTATACTTATGATGGTTGGTTTAATATTTTTCATTCTCTAACATTTTCTTTCTCTTTCTCCTGTGGCCCTCTCAGACAGACTCACTAATGCAACTTTGTTTTCACTGTCACTGTACCACATAGGCATAGGCAATAACTATGAATGGAACTCCAATAGCTCAGCAATTAAGAGAAAGAATTGACAAATGGGACTAAATGAAACTAAAAAACTTATGCACAGCAAAGGAAATAGTCACCAGACTAAAGAGACAGCCTAAAGGATGGGAGAAAATCTTTGCCAGCTATACATCTGATAAGGACTTCATAACCAGAATATACAGGGAACACAAAAGCTAACCTTTTAAAGAATCAACAATCAACTGAATAAATGGACAAATGAACTGAACAGACAATTCTCAAAAGAAGTAGAAATGACCAATAAACATATGAAGCAGATTTTTTCTTGAATGAATTCTGCAGGTCCGGAATTCAGAGAACGTAGTTGGGATGGCTTATCTCTGCTCTATATTTGGGGCCGCAACTTAGGATCAATTAATTCCTGGAACCTGGAATTACCTGGATGAATCTTTATCTATAGGTCTGGTTGTGGATGCTGTCATCAGGGACCTTAGCTGTTCTGTGGGGCATAATACCTCTATATGCTCGTTCCACACGATTTCTCTGGGTGGGCTACTGTGGGCTTTCTCACAGTATGATGACTGAGTTACAAGTGAGCATCCCAAGGAAGCATAGAAAGAAAATGCATAGAATTTTAAAGATTTAGCCTGAGAAATCACAGATAGTTCTACCAATATTGGTAGAGGTGATAAACATCTGTCTAGGTTAAAGTCACATAGTAACCATATAGCATATAGATGGGAGATATTGTGGCTATCTTTGAAAAATATAATGTTACATTATCCACATTACTTAGTTCTTTTGTTTATTTATTTGTTTAGTTGGTTGGGTAGGTTTTTTTTTTTTTTTGGCTTGTTTTTTTTTTTTTTGAGATAGGGTTTTGCGATGTAATCCAGGATACCCTCAAACTTATGATCTTCCTGTTTCAACCTCCCAAGTTCTGTGATTACAGAGATGTGCCACCACACACAGTCATTATCTGTGGTGGATATTCTATGTTGGACTTAGACCTAGGACATAAAGATCCATAATCTTTGTACCCACTCCTGTAGATCCCTCCACATGCCCAAATCTCTTTGTTATAGAACTTCTATCTATTAAGCCTTTAGCCCAATCAACCACTTCATTTTCTGTTGTTCAAGACCATACATTTGTCTGTTTGAGGACTACTTGTCTCTCCATTCAAAGATGACTAATTGCATGTCTTGATCACCAGGATTCTTCTCACTACTGCACTTTATAGCCCTTCCTGGAGTGGACTATAGTACAGTAGGAATCCATTTTCAACTCTAGCAATGTATTACACTTGGACCACTCTTATGTATTTTACTCCAATATTATCAGCTGGGCACAGGAGTGAGAAAAGAAACACAATAGGTAGATCTGGGCTGCTTGTTCATGTAACTGACTTGTGACTTCTGTACTTACTTAGACATGCTTCTACCTATACAACTTCTATTTTTCAATGAATTGTTCCTGTGAACACCCAACCTTTACAATACTCAGGTCCTAAAGGGTATCCCTGGTCATTTAGCCATTGGATGCTATATAGTCAAGTACTCAGTTTCTACTAGGGTTCATTATCATGCCCATAGTTGCTTTTCAAATAGTTTGACTGTAGAAAGCATGTGCTACACTAAAATTCTAGGAGTTTTGCTACGATTTTCCTTTCAGAATCTACTAGAGACTCCACACAGAATTACCTCTGGACCTGCCATGTAGTGACCACACTTCCTATTGTGTCTATGCTGAGATCCAACTCTAGTTATTGATGAAGAAGAAATGAAGGGAGGGAAAGGCAGATGCTAAGAAGGCACAAACATTATATTTGTGGGGTGCTCAGGGAAGGAAGCTATCAGCAGAATGGGAATGATCTACTATACCTACAGGGAAGCTCAGACACAGGTCAGGTGAAAATTGAGATATATGAACTTGCTGCCAGCATAACACAGCATATTGTTTTTCAGTAGTACCATAGTACATTTATAGTATTTACATTTTAAAGTAGTGCATTCGAAAATAATAGAAAATATACTGTAGTAAATACATAAACCAGTAACAGTTGCTTATTACCAATTGCTATGTATTGTACATAATTGTTTAACAGAGCTTTCACTGTACAACAATGAGAATGGAAGGACCATTTAGATGAATGTGCTAGGACTAATTATTATTCATATGAGAAAAAGTGAATTGGATTCAAGCCTAATACCACACATAAATCAACTCCAGAAGCACTCATGTTACAGAATAAATTCCAAAGTTTTCCTTGGTTTGATGCAAATAAGAAAGATGGTATGTTTTGGACAAAATCACTATAAAGATTCACTTGAGAGCTGGGGATATAGCTCAGTGGGAGAGTGCTTGCCTAGCATGCACAAAGCCCTGGGTTTAATCCTTAACACAACAAATTGACTTGATAAATAAAGGCATATTTGCAGAAATGATTCATGACAACTCACCTGATTAATTTCTATTCCATCATTTCTGTCTTTAAAATAACATCTAATGCTAGAGTAATATCATTCCCAAAACTGGCAATGCACCAGATCTCCTGGGAATTCTTAAAGAAAACTGAATTCTCAGTTTTCTAGTGTTTAACTGAATCCGAATCTCTGGGAGGTAGCACCCAGAAGCTTATATTTTTAAACAAAATTTTCCAGGAAATTTCATCGAGCAGCCAGAATTGGGAACTATCAAAGTCCTATGTAATGCCATTTACCAGCGGAACCTGGTTGATCAAAGCCGTAAAAAGATCAGGGAACTATTGAGTCCTGCTCAATAGCCACTTTAATGAAGTATACATTGCTTTTTATAAACTCCTTTTACACAGAGAGCATTTGGTCAGAAAAATCATGCCAAGTATTATGTGTCAAGGTTACATTAGCACAGGGAAGCACAGTTAAAATTAACTCTTTCTTACGTCTCCTTTAAAATGGGAACAGAGAAGCAAAAGAACCACACGGTCAACATAACTTTCTTATTTACATCTGAAGGACACTAAGCCATCTGGGAACCTTGAATATTGTTTTTCTGGACGTCTGGCTTTCTCACAAGGCCAGGTACCAATTCACACAGGCAAGGTCCCATTGCTGGCTCCGACAATCCTACATGATTATTAGGTCTCAGAATTCATTGAGAAACTAAAAGTCACATGACAGAAATGCCTTAATCTACCTCCTCTCTTGGAATTCTCATTAGGATGAATTGACCCTGATCCCATCAGATGGCATCTACTCCACTTGGCTCTGGGTCTCCATGTTGCCTCTCTGCAAGGACCTGACTCCTGTAGCTATCCCTTCCTCCTTGACTCTCAGCAGCACACCCTTGCTTGTTTCTTACTTCATGGAAATGAACTCCATTTGCCTGTCTCTGGTCTCCCCTCTGTGGCCATGTTCTCCTAGACTTCGACTGAATCTAAATAGTGGAGAAAAGAAATCTTTTCTCTCCTGTACACTGTTTCCCTACATGATATCACCCAGTCCCATTCCTCTTCATTTCCTTTTCTCCTGTCATGGTCCAAGCCACTGCTATTTCACTTGGGTGATTCCAGCAGCCTCCAAATTGGTCTTCCTGTTCTACTGTTCCTATACAACAGCCAACTTTGAAAACATAAACAGATATCATAGCCTCAAAGTCCAATGTTTTTCCTGCTTGAATTCCTTGCACAGGTTGATAAACTCTTCCATGCATGGCCCCTGCCTCCCTTTCTATTCTCATCTCTATTGTGCTTTGTTTGATTGATTTTTGAGATGGGCTCTTGCTACATTGCCCAGGCTGGCCCCCAAGTCCTGGGCCCCAGTGATCGTCTTACCTCCCAAGTAGCTGGGACTCAGGTAGGCACACACTGCCGCACCCAGTTTATCCTCACACTCGCCACCATCCTTCACTAACCTCCCAGAGAACACCATGGCTTATCTTCTTTACACACTTACAGCACTTTTATTATCCAGAATTATTTGTTTTTTATCTTTTCCCTCCTGGTCTAAGATCTAACCAGTCGATTTACCCCAAACCTGTTCCTTCTCCTTTCATTAGTCCCATCGAAGATGTTATTATGTTTTCAGTTTTTAAGACTTAAAGCCTCAGATTTCATTGACCTCTGTTTTCCTCACCATTTATTTCCAAACAATACCAAACTGATAGCAATTGAACTTCAGTTCCTCCCTTTTCCCCTACTCTTTTCACTCTATTTCAGTGTATGTGGATCACCTTTGGGTCACAGACCATTTTGAGAGTCATCAAGGTCTTGGGGTGTATGGAACATCATTTGCCAATGGGTAACTAGAGTTTGTTACTTCTTCGTGCCTTAGTTTCTCATCCACAAAATGCAGAGAATAACAGAACAAACCTGGAACAGATGTTTTCTATGGCCCTTACCTACTTTGAAATCAGTCCAGGTTTGGAGAAAAGTTTTGTGCACACTTCCACCATTCTACCTCAAGCATGCTCAGGTGTGTCACCCTGCTCTGCTGCCTCACAGCCTTTTCCAAAGACAGCACAGACTGGGAATATCTAGGAATTTTTATCCCTAAGGACAGCCCTCACCCAATGGTGAGGTCAGTCAAGGGATAAGTGCCCCACCTAGCCACCTGTCCTGCATGAGGATAACTCTGAGATATATTCTAGTTTTTCCAGAGGGTCTCCAACAGATGCATAGTCAGGTACTGCCCTTACTGATAATCCTTTCTTCCTTGTTTCCTTCTACCTGTCTTTATTCCTACCTCCTGGGATCACTTGCCAAATAAACTAATCATACCCTTGTCACAGGCTCTACTTTGAGAAGAACCCCAAGTAAGGCAGTAACTGTATCAGGATCATGACAGGAAAAATAAAATTCTTTTATATTGATAATACAAAGGAACTTTGAAAAGGGAGTATTTATGAACATCAATCAAGGGTAAGAAAATGAGTGACAGTATATAATCCTAGGGATACTAATGGCAGGGAGTCAGTACCACACTTAAATCCAAAAGTATTAAGGCAGCAAGTATTTACTAGACCTCAAAGGAAGAATTATGAGGAGAGAGCTGCTGAACTGGAGCTGTAGCCTATAGTAAAGGGTGTCAGGGCCAGAAATAGGATAAGGCAAGCAGGCAGTTCAGGCATAACATTTAAGAAGTCCCCCCTTCTTAGCTGCATGCCAGTCCAATCTGAGAGCAAATGCTTCCTTAAATTCAGTGTCCTAGGTCTTTGTTCACCTCACTCAAGTCCTAGAATTGAAAAGAAAACATGGCAGGACATCATTTTTCTCTCAATCTTTGATTTCTTTATGATGCTTCGAATTTGGGAAACCCAAATCCAAAACCAGAGCTCAGAGGACATTTATGTCATTCTTCTAGGGCTCAGAAATGTAGAGAGTGGCAAATGGAAGTATCCAATTCCATACAGTATGGAGTTATGATGTTTAGATGAATTAAGATATAAAGTACTTAGGTATCTGGAACATGCTGTTGTTTCCATTATTTCTATTATTATTGCCTACCTGGTGCAAAAGTTTAAGTACATTATCAAGGATTATGGGCTTCTTGAAGTTCAATAATAACAGGGTTCATGCCCTGATTAAGCTCTCCCCTTTTTTTTTTAAACATGACACTTTTTATTCTCAACAATTTTTAACCATGGCAAGATTTATTTTTACATACAGCCAAAAAAGATATACCTTAAGGTGGTAAGATTTACAAACATAACACTGGGTTAAAATAAAATTCAAGCAATTATTTATAACCATAGAATTAAATTTCTTTCATTTCAGAATGATACAGTTGAAAATGTCATTTAATCTTCCAAGTATTTTTTTCCTGATATTTGGAACTACAGAAAAATAGATGTATTGGAGACAACTAAAAATAATTACAGTTCCAAGAAGCATGGTATTTACTCATTCTACAATAAGGCTGTTGACTTTAAAATAATAATTGTTAGATATTTCATACATTTGTTGATTACTTGTGGTAATGGAAGAGAGGGGAGTTAATGTTACTACTAAATGCTATCTAAAATAATCATCTATTTCATTGTTTTGCAAGAGAAAGGAGAGGATGAAGAAATACACATTGTTATATATATCAACAAATGCAATTGAAAAACATACTCTTTTAACATAAATAAAGCAATAAATTAACATAAATAATCATAAGCCAGGACAATTACTTTTAGTTACTAAAACTACAGCTTGTATCATTTCACAAGGGGGAAAAAATGGCAAAAATAGTTTTAGGGCTGTCAAGTTACAAACTTTTTGCATAACAGGAAACCTATATCATCTATACAATACTTCATTTTGCCTTGAAATATTAGTAAGTGCAATTACACTGCAAATAGCTTAAGACTGAAGGTATTGTAGGTGTCTTAAGATTGAAATTCAACTGAGGTCAACTACAGAACCTTGAGTTTCTTGATTGTAGTGTGATTGGATTCAAACCAATTTGAAATTTCAGATGACTGAGAAACTGGTTGTATATCTGGGTTCCACAGAGTTGAAAAAAACCCAACATACAAATTCTGTTTCCTGAAACTAGAAAAATCAGAATGGTTGAGTGATATAACTATAGAACCAGTCCATCTACTTAGGGGCAAAGGTCAATTCATGATTGTTGGAAATGTGGAATTATTTAATATTCTAAAAGTTTCCTAGTAATAAATTTTTAACAAGCAACAACCCTTCTCATTCCTTTGTGGTATTATTTGGAGGTATCTATATTATGCCCTTCTTATAAATGGCATTATTATTAGGGCATAATAATTTCTCTTCTCTCAGACACTTTCACTCCCATTGTATAAAGAACAACAATTATATGATTATTCCCAAATCCTTAGAAGTAGCCAAGCTCACTGTAAGGACTTGCAGATTCCGAAAGTCTTACTTCAAACTATGAAGACTAAACTTGTATGCCCCTCCATGCTAATGCCAACCAAACACGTATCCACATATGCTCCATAGTTAAGGGTAGCATGTGTTATCCACAGAATTCTAAAATCAGAATTAGAGAAATAATCTTAGATTTTTATTACTCTCCACAATCAAATTTGACAAGTTCTACCTATTCAGTTTCCTAAAAAGCTCTCAAATGTATATATGCCCAAATCTCCTGCACCTCATTTGAGGCAACATTTCTTTCTAGGATCACCCCAATAATCTCCTGATATCCTTACACTTTCTTTCCCCCTTTTCTTTCCATTACTGCCACTATAGTCAGAATAATTCTAAATGAAAATATGGGCATATTATCATGCATAACTGTTCACTTTTATTAGCTTATAAGACTATGATTGGCCCATTCTTTATCTCTTCAACACAAAATCCCATCACTTTAGCAATTTATACTCTAGCTACATGCTATGCTCTTGATTTCCTTTCAACTCACCTGCTTTACACACAGTGTTTCTGAAATATCCTTTAATATAAAAAATCTTCCTTTAATATAAAACACAATTGAAGTTGCAGAATTTTTCATTTTCTTCGTTTATGTTAAAAAACAGTGCATTAAGCAGTTATCTTAATCACTTCATCACTGTGAGAACTCTGTCAAGAGAGTGTGTATTGAACTTTCTTTTCTGCTCTTATCACACTGACTTAGGCCTGGATATCAGAGAAAAATGTCCAGGAAAGGGGTCTTTGAGACAAGGATACATAGACTAAGAATGGAATGATAAGTAGGAGTTAGGACTTAGGCAGAGTACAAAAGGATGCTTCAGAAGCACTGTGTGTAAATCAGGTGAGTTCAAAGGAATCACAAGAGTAACAGTACCTGATTAACTCCTTTTCATTGCATTGTGTGTCTTCATAAAATAGTCTTGAAGCCATTTCTCCTTCTAATCAGGTCCTTGCCAACCTTTCCACATCATGGTGTCCATTGAAAATGGAGATGAGGCTACTCTCAACCTGAGGTAACTGGTTCAGGTAATCTATTAGCTCCAAAGACAAGCATCTTGGCTTACCCATGTGCTACATAAGAAATTATGTTCAAATCTATTATATATCCTCACAGTAACAACAATTAGCTTACTAAAATAATACTTCTGTAATGACCCTTGGCTCTTAATAAAAATAATGACCAGAATTCTTAGTATGATACTTACATTTAGGCATGGAACTAGAAAAGACCTCAGGAGTCATCTAATTTATTCCCTTTATTATTATTTTTTTTACAGAATCATAAAGTGAAGTCCAGCAAGGTTATCCAAAACAACATGCCAATATTTCTGCCAAGAAACTGTTATTCTCCCTATCCATTTTTGCCTAATGACATCGATTAACAAAATCAAGTGCCACCCCTTCTATCAAGGCTGTTCAGTTCAAACCATTAGGAAGTGAATGCATTATTCTCTAAACTTTAGTAACATTCAGATATTGTACAGAAAGGGAGCAAAGACGCATTAGCTGTTTTAGCCTGAGCTTCTCTGGGTTAGATGAGGAGATTAGATACTAGGATTCAGGATTTTATAACATTGATTTATAAACCAAGATGCCAATTCACTGAAAATAGAATAGTTAAATAGATGCTACAACTTAGGTTGGCTACTATCTGAATTTTCTGTAAAGGACCAGATAGTAAATATATGAAGGCCATATACAGTCACCATTGCGTACATTCTGTTTCTTTCTTTTTTGGTTGTTCTGCTTTGTTCTTACAGTGCTTTAAAATATAAAAACTGTTTACAGCTCCTAGTACAAAACAGGCCATGGGCTGGATATGGCCTTTGGCCTTAATTAACTAATCCCTGATATCTATCATCAGACAGAAAATTGACTTGGGAAACATATTTTTGGCAAGCAAAGCAATCAAGGTAAAGGGAGTTTGAATTTAGTCAAGCTGTCAACATAGTTTGAGTGTCTACTCCATGCCAGGTTCTGTTCTTGGTGCTGGGGCACATTAGTGAATGAGATAAATATAACTCCAGTCCTCTAGGATGTGTTAGGAGGATGGGGATACGAAGATAAATGAAGTTATTTTAAGCAAGGGAGTGATATAATAATTCTGATTGCTATGTGGAAACAAGATTGAGGTGGAAAATCAAGCAGAGACTGATTTAAAAGGTATTTTACAGCTGGGCACTGGTGGCTCATGCTTATAATCCTAGCTACTTGGGAGGCTGAGATCAGGAGGATTGTAGATTGAGGCCAGCCTTGGAAAATAGTTCATGAGATTCCATCTCCAAAATAACCAGAGCAAAAAGTGGGCTGGAGGTGTGGCTCAAGCTGTAGAGTGCCTTTGCAAGTACAAAGCCTGGAGTTCAAATCTTAGTCACATCAAAACAAATATATTACAATGCCTCAGAATAAACATGATGATGATAATGGTATTCCAATCAAGTTTGTAACAGTGGAAGTGGTGAGGATGGTTAAATGCTCAGATCTGGAATATATTTTGAAGCTAGATCCAACCAGACATTCTACTAGTCAAGTGAGAATGCAACCAGGTAGGTGATGTTGCCAGTTTTTGATACTGACATGGAGGCAGCTAGGAGAAGGTGAAACAGATTGGGGCCCAGAGCACAAGACCAAGACTATGTTTTAGTTAGACTTTTTGTTGCTGTGACCAAATGTCTGGGATAAATAACAAGGGAAAAAGATTTAAAATAAATGGTTTCAGTCACTATGGCAGGGAAGATGTGGCGGACAGGAAGCAGAGCAGGTAGCAGCAACAGGAAGTGGCCAGGCAAGATACAGCCCCCAAAGACATGTTCCCAGGGATTTACTTCCTTCAGTCAGGCCCCATCGCCCACAATTTCATCACCTCCAATAATCTATTCAAATTTTGAATCCATCAATTAAACCATTCATTAGGTCAGAGCCCTCATGATCTAATGATCTCTGAAAACGCCCTCATAGACTCACCCAGAGGTGTCTTTATAAATCTCTTAGGCATTTCTCAATCTAATCAGGTTGACAAGGTTAACCATCACATGTCAGGCATGGTGGACACAATTGTAATCATAGCCCCTGGGAGGCAAGAAAACAGCAAATTTGAGGCTAGTTTGGGTTATATTGAAGACCTGTCTTAAAAAAATCCAAGAAAAAGACTGACCACCACAGACTGATTCTATGAAAGAGCAGGGACAATAAGAAAGTAAACTCACATGGGAAAGGTACTCACATAGAACTGGCTGAGGCGTTGAAGATGTAAGACTATAAATTGCATTCTTAATGCAATTTCTTTTTTGTGTAAGTGGATGGATCTTTTTCTCTCTAAATATATAAAAGTAAATATAATTTGATACCATATAGGTTGTGTAACACACCTAAAAGTTATAAGGTATAATAATTTAATGCATACATGTTAACTTGCCACCTTTCCCCAGAATTGGACCTTTGCCAGTAATTTACATTTACCTTTGTTCTTCTTCCTAATCTCATCTCCCTGACTGCCATCCTCCTCTACCAATTCATATCCTAAATTTTGTAGCTATCACTCTCTTATCTTAAATATTTAAAAATATGTATTTCTTTGCCTTAACAAGTTTTAGTTCTTGTATTTGAACTTTACAAAACTGGCATTTTGAACTTAGTTTTTTAAAAGTCAGCATTATATTTCCAAGATACATCTATGTCATTATTTGTTTTCATTTATTTACTCTGCTTAATTGTGAGTATACTATAGCTATTCATTTTCCTATAACAGCACATTTGGGTTGTTTCAGAGTTTTGTTACCATTAACAGTGATGCTATGAATATTCTTTTATAGTTTCTTAGTACACATGCAAGTTTCCCAAGTGTATATATTTAGGTGTGGATCATAAGGTGTGTGAATGTTCACCCCTGCAAAATTGTACCAATTGCTTTCCCAAGTGGTTTTGTCAATTTATACTCATGTCAGTAACCTTTAAGAATTCCCATTTGAGAGTAATGTGATGCTTAATTCATGTTGGCAAAGATACTCTGAGTTTTCTCTGGAGAACAGATTCAAATTTCAACAGAGAAGAAGTGATGACACTTTTCTGCTGGCTAGGCAAGGGCTGCTCATGGTCACTGAGGAAGAGTGGTGACGAAGGAGCTGGAGTTCAGACAGATTCCACAGAATGCTGGAGGTTATAGAATTTACTCTTGGATTTTCATCTTCATTTATTTCCATTACTTGGATGAAATTCCCTCTGAAATCAGATGTTCAGAATAATCACTGCAATTTGTGAATTTCTTTGAATATACACATTCTGCTAATTTGGCAAAATTGTTTTTTTCTCATGTTTCCATCCATGGGCACAAGTGTGATTCACAAGCTGCATGATATAATTACTTTCCTGGATTACAGAAAAGAATGGAGAAAATATCCTATTTAATAAAATAATTTTAAACATGAAAAAAAGAATTCCTTGATATACATGCTCCCCATAATTTAGTACTGACAGTCTTCTTAATTTTCTTATATGCTACATGAAAAATAGTATCTCCAGGTGGACTTTTTAAAAATTCTCAGATTAATGAGAATGAGCATGTTTTCATGTTTATTGGTCAAAGCACTTTCTCTTCCACACTGACATTTTAAAATCTAAACTGTTTTTCAATAATCTATTAATCATTTACATTAATCTATTATCATTTACACTTCTTTATTAAAAGAAGTAATCATTACTTGTAATGATTACAGATTATTTTGTATTCACCACATTTATATCGGGTATCTTCTTTTTGGGGAGATATATACAGTGTACTGATAAAGTCTCATCAGTAATATACAAACCACCTATTAGTTGTGGGCTCTGGGTCATTTTCCATTCTTATCTTCAATAGATTAGGGTTTGTCATTTTTGAGGATGTATACTATTAGATGTGTAGACCTTTATTCTTAAAGTTCTATTTTCCCTGTTCTAGTTGGTGACATTTGGAAGGCTGAATCAGATTCTACTCACCTTTAAACTACTATTCCTTATTCACTGCCAGGCACGCTGCGTGCACTTAATTTTATGATTTATATCTCCGTGGACGAAGAATGGCCTAAAAAATATTGTCCACAGTTAGTTACAACTAGTTCCAGCGCACGGCGCCCAGATTTTCCTTGTCTATCCCTTCCACTTTACGTTACGTGTGACACAAAAAGTACTGCCGGGATCTCACATAGGTTAGAGGAGCAATACAAGGGAGCAATGGACTCCTTCCTTCCTTCCTTTCTCAAAACCCGGGTGTGGAGGGGGTGGATACAGCCAAACAGGTACGCGGTCAGGGGTGGGAGGACTCTCTAGTCTCTGGGACCCTTGCGGGTCCTATAAAAAGGGCAGTGTCTACCTCTACAGCAAAGTTCCGACATCCGTCATGAACTCCCGCACACGTTTTATAAGAGCGAACTGTACGAACACAAAAACGCCCAAACACTGACACATAAGTGAAAACACACCCACGTGCTCAGTCTTCTCCCGCGGTGCAAGGTCTTTGAAACTGAACAGAGAAAAAATCATTTTAGCATCATGCCTCACACTTTCGATACAACCTTTCGGGCAAAAATCAAACTTTAATAAAACATTTTAAAAGGACACATAAAAGAGATCACAAACTTTTTGTTGTGTGTGTGCTCTCGTTTTATGCTTTTGAGAGATTTATTTTGTGCTCAGATCAATCCTGCCCTTCAGAGTCTGTGTGGAAACTGCGACAACTCTGGATTCATCGGCTGCAGAGGCGGGGCGACTATGACATCATCACCGCGAGGCGGCGACAACAGAACCCTGAGGAGGATCCGCGTGCAGCATCGCCTGCAGCCGGCTCTCAGGGAGCCCTGTGCCCTGCAGTACTTTTCCTGCTTGTCCGCCTACATCGAATCCCGCGCGCAGATGGCAGACGACCTTGGAGACGAGTGGTGGGAGAACCAGCCGGCAGGAGCCGCTAGCAGCCCAGGTACCACTTCGCCCGCTTCTGCGGGGCCTCCTGCCCCGAGCCTGGCGCGCGCCCGGGTCCCGACCCGGTTCCGCCCGGCGGTGGTGCGCACGGAGGTTGCGAGCTTGTGAGCCTGGATGGGAGCGGATCCTAGAAACTGACTAGTGTGACATTAACTCAGATCTGTCCCTTTTCTCAGCTAGGTTTTGCTTTTTTATTTGTTTTTTTTTGCTGTTGTTGTTGTTCTTGAGACTGGATAAGACTGTTTTTGAAAAGAGAGGCAACTTTGCGTGGTGGTATCCTCTGAACTAGTATCAGACTGAATTTGAATCGCGATTCCGGTACTCTTGATACTTTCCTTCCTCATCTGTAAAACCAGGGTAAAATAATGTCCACGTCATAAGATCGTGAGGACAAAAAGAAGATAGTTCATGTTACTCACTTGAGCATAGTGTTTGGACACAATATATGCGTAATAAATATAAGCTGCTGTTTTTCTTCTTGTCGTTACCATGTAACTTGTAATATTTGAGCCCGAAAGGGGATTAAGTAGAGGTTGGCCCTCTGTACTCACTCACTTTACAGATAAGGAACTTGACCTAAAGATGTGAAATAACTTGACAGGATCCCACAGCTAGTTTGTGTCACAAAATCAGAATTCAGTTAACACACTTTGAACAATTTTTACTATACTGTGTATGTGTGCCCATTCCGGATGTGGTGAATATTTTATACTTGAGTAGTATTAAATATCTTCCTAGCTCAGATTGGCCTTATACTTTACAGTCTCATAAGGCTTAATATGGAATTATTATTTATAATTTTTTCTCAACTTTTCAAGAGCTGCCTCTTCTCTCTGCCAGACTAGGCTTTTTGACAATAGGACCAAAGTTAGATTCATATTTGTGTTGTCCACAGGGCCTGCACATGATACACACTTGACACAGATTTCCCACAAATAACTTTGAGGCGCTAGTTGTGAGATATGTATTAAAAATAACAAAAACTTCAGTTGTTGCATTGTTTAGTTTAACCTTTGGGAGATAGACTAAGCAGATGTCATTTTTTACAGGATAGCCATTGTTTTCTTGATTAAATGTCCTGACTTGTTTGCAGCCTTGCTTCTCACATATGTATCACTATGTCTAAAGGCATAAATATTTCTTTGCGGCCTTATGGCATTCCATATTTACTTTAAGGACACCCAGGTATTAAAAGCTCTATTTTATGCAAGGACAAAGGCCATTTAAGAAATAATTGAGTTCCTTTTGAGAGGTGAAGGGGAATCCCAATTATTGGTCTAGTCTTGCCACTGTTCCTTACCAACTTGTAACTCCTAAAGTTAATTATCCCATTAACTCTCAACATGGATTTGCTATGTGCTAGATGTTTTCATAAACATTAATTCCTTTAGTCTTCGTAACATCATTAAAAAGTGTTATCTTCATTTTTATAGATGAATAAATTGAGGAAAGCTAAGTGATGTGATTAGAAGTACACATTGAGGATGAGGTCTGGGAATAATGTAGACAAGCATGATTGATTTTTAGAATCACACTTTCCCCACTCTTACAATGTGGTGTCTCTGGGCCTCACTCAGTATCATATTCTGTAAGCTGAGGCAGCATAGAGATCATCTTTTCTTTTTTTAAGGCTTTACCAACCAGCATTTTTAAATATTGGCTGTATTAGAAATTTAAAGTCCTAAAGCCTCCTTTATTACCAGGATCCCATTAAGACAATGTATTGGAATTCCTAGGATTACTATACAACTTAAGTTCCTTCTAGCTGTAACACTAAGCTTTGAAAATTTAATGCTGACATTAAACTTGTCAAGGACCTTTGCTTTGTTAACTTCTTTCTTTTCCTTTCCCTTTCCCTTTCTTGGGGATTGAACCCAGTGCCTCACACATTAGACAAGTGCTCTACCACTTGAACTACACCCTATTAATTGCTTAAAAGTAAACATAAGTTTCTTTGACATCTACTTGATCATTGATTTTCTTTACTATAATTTGTATAGCATTTATAATCTGTAAGAAATCATAACCAAACAAATTCAGATTTCATGATTGTTTGTATGTTAATGGAGAAAGATCGGCCTAAAATATGGGAATTGGATTTTGTTGTGTAGGTCAAAGGAGAAAAAGTGCCTTAAGTAAGAGAAAAGAAATATAGTTGTCATGGTATTTCTATCTCTATTGTAGATTGTGTTACTTGCTTATAAAAATGTACATCTTTCTCTATCACTTTTTCTAGGTTCACTTTTGTGGTACAAGGAAATGGATCATTTTCATCATTCAACAAATATTTGTTGGTAATATACAGTTTAACACACCTGTCTAATGTATCCAGCTACTACTTACCATCTGCCTATCTAAGGAACTGTAGTGTGTTTTAGATCTGTTACATAACTTAAAGATGATGTGGCTCTTTAAGACCTGTCATTTTTGTATTAAGAGTCCTATTTCACATTGGAGCCCAACATGGGACCTATTGGACACTTGGTTGGTGTTTGGTAGATGTTAGTGGAATGAATGAATGCATGCATGCATGCTAGCTTCTATAGAGTTTGTGATGATAAAATATGTAAAGACATGTAATTTCTGTCTCAGTCTAGCTACTTTTGAGAGTGGAAGTCTATGCTATCAGAGTTTTCCTAGGACTGTCCTGAGATGATCCCACCTGGGATGTCTGATTACCCTATAGGTGACATCATTGGTAGTGATTACAGTTATGATCTAGGATAAGATAGGTGAGAGTCATCAGTGCTGAGGAGTATGCATCCCAGTCTGCTTTTAGGCATTGGAACCCAACAATTGAAAAAAGGTATTTGCTGTTTCAGTATGAACAGTACATACAGTATAATCATAATTTCAAAATATTAATGCTAAAGTGACCAGGTCCAGTGCCTGAAATTTCAATACAGTTGTCTGATCTACGTATTTGTGTGAAACAAAAAAAACTGAGAAAAGTCTCAGTGACTTACAGAGCAAAGCCAAGAGATTTTTGCAGTTGGAAGTAGCCTAGTCACTGATTGCTTTCCCTTTGTATCCTTATTAAATTACCAAGTAGAATATCTAGTAAAAATGGAAATGTGAGTCTGGAGTCTCAGCATTAGGTCTTAGCTAGAGATATAGATTCAGGAATGGTTCCCTGCCTCCCTCTCCCAAGTACTGGGGATTGAATCCAGGGCTTTGTGCATTCTAGGCAAGCATTCTACCATAGAGCTACATCCTCAGCCCTTTTTTTAAAGTATTATTTTTAGGCAGGGTCTCACTAAGTTGCCCAGGCCAGCCTTGAAGTCTTTTTGTAGCCAAGGCAGGCTTTGAAGTTGTAGTCCTCCTGACTCTCCCTCCCAAGTAGCTGGAGATACAGGTGTGTACCACCATGCCCTGCTCACAGCTTACTTTCAGACAGGGTCTTCTTAGCAATCAACAACTCTCAGCCCTCACATCTTTTGAGGAGTTTTTGTTATGCTTCCCTAGCTCATTCTTAGTCTTTGATAGAACCTACTATCAGGCATCTAACTAGGAATCTGAAATGTTAGGACACTTCTATGTTCAGGGCCAGCAGTAGGTAGTATTATCAACTTTTCCTTTGTTGAGCACTATGTCCCATGTGCCAGATACTATTTTGGTTTTGTGTATTTGTTTTTGAGGCAAAATCTCACTTAGGTAGTCTCTTAATCCTTATGCCTCAGCCTCCTGAGTATGCTACAAATTGTTTTGATTGCTTTACATATACTAGATCGCATTATCTTTGTAAGTGCGCCATGGCGTAGTTACGTTTGTTACCCTCATTTTATAGGTGAGGATACTGAGGCATTGAGATAACTGGTTAAGTGATTTGCCAAGTATCTTTTAGTTGGTGAGTGGGGGAATGTTATTAGTATGCAGACAGTCTGAAATTAGAGTCTGTGCACTCATAATAATTATTCTAATTATCAAAGGTAAGAATCTCATTTTAAAAAGAGCCTTTGATTGATTTAAAGAGGTTCATGGTATGTAAACCCTTTTGTTGATATATATTGTTGTTATCATAGTATGTCTGTTAACCCCAGTTTCCCAAAGTTTGCTCTCAGCTACGTCTTTTTGACATATTCACTTAGTTATTTCATAGGAATGTCAAATGAGAACATGACCCAACAACTAAATTATTCCCCAAGCTTACCCTTTCTCCAGAGTTCCTTATTTCACTACGTTAAACAACCAGCCACCTAATTTTACAAAGGCTTAGAAGTATCTTGATTTATTCATTTGATTTGTTTGCCCCTCATATCTATCTATCAAGTCCTGTTTCTTCCTACAGAAGATATCCTGAATCTTTCCTTGGATTTTTCTCCATTGGAGAAGACATAATCATTCTTATTTGTGCTAAACACTGCAGTAAGCTCCTAACAGGTTTCCAGTTTCAGTGTTTGCTCCTCACCCAGCAGACAGTGTGATCCTTTTAAAAGAGAAGTCAGATCACAAGTCCTCCTACCCCCAAAGTATAAAACTCAATACCATGGCTGATTTTGTATCACATGTACTACTTACTTCTCACTAGTATACACTGTCTCAGCAACAGTGGCCTTCGTTCTTTCCCTCAGCAAGCCAAGCTTATTCTTTCTTAGTCCTCTTCTATACCTGTTCTGATTTTCCAATGATTGGCTCTCTCTTAACTCAGTTAAAACATCACCTACCAAAGAGGTACTTTCTGATCAGCCAGTGCAGGGTAGCTCTAATAGATTCTCACCTGTGATTCCTAGGATAGCATTTAGCACCATTATTTTCTTTGTTAGATTATTTCTGTCTCACAGCATTAGGAATGTCAGCTTCATGCAGGGTTTTTTTTTTT
This sequence comes from Castor canadensis, assembly GCF_047511655.1. NCBI lineage: Eukaryota > Metazoa > Chordata > Mammalia > Rodentia > Castoridae > Castor > Castor canadensis. The sequence continues at coordinate 48,978,857 of NC_133390.1, forward strand.
GCTTCATCCTCAGGGTCTAATTTGGCTACAGAGAAGGCATTTACTCAGTATTTCTTTGTCAACAACTTAGTCATTCATTATCATTATCTCTAAGCCCTAGCTTAGAGATGCAGTTTTGCATCTGGAAAACCTTGATCTTCTGGAAGATTTGTCAAAATCTTGTCCAGGCTTTTGACAGATTTGGCAGATGCTATTCTTCTAAAAATTTCATTAGCAGTGCTTGAACCACAGTGTCTGATTTCACCTCTAATTCTAAAAATATTGGATTTAATTTTATAAATTATGTTTTGAAAGGGAACAATAGATTCTTGTTTTGTAAGTGAGCCAGTAATTCTTAGATGATAGTTTTTGTCATCTGGAAACAATGTGCTAATTCTTTTTGTTGAGATCACTAAAATAAGCATTGTAAATATTTTTGTTGTAATATCTTATGGTATCTTCTCAAATCACATTGCTTTATTTATGCTTACTTTCTTCTAAAATTGAAGAAATGAGGGAATACCTTACATCTTTTCTTTAAACTGAATAACCAAGTTTGGTTTGGCTTACTTACCTTTTTATACCAAAGTAAGACTTTTAGTATTAATTTTATGTATAGGAAGCCATGCACTGCAGATGTTGCAAACTATTGTCCCCCTTTGCATTTAAATTGCGGACTTGGAATATTTACAGAAGATTGGATAACACTCAATGGAGAATCAACTTTAGAATGCATCATTTTCAAGATCATTTATTGAGTTTAGCCCTATCTTACACACTGTAGTAGAATTGGAGTTAGAGGGAAAAATATAATCAGCTTATATATGGGATTTATACATTGATGAAGTTAAATCAAAGTGCAAATACTTTATGACATTTAAAGGAGAAAAACAAGCAGGATGAATTTTAAAAATCAAGGTAAAGGAAAGAGAAAAAAATGACATTATTAGTACTGTTGAAGAGTATAATAGATGGACCCTCAGATAACTTTCACGGGCTAGTTTTACTTTATTGTCTATAATTTCCATAAGACTTGAAAATGTTTAAATGAGTAGTTCTTGACAACTCAATCAAAGTTTAAAGGTATAGGTGAACATATCTTTCTCTAAATCATATATATAATTCCCGCTATAATTTTGCTAAGTGTCCATGAGTTTCTTGAAAAATACCACTCATAAATGTGGAAGGGCTATTATTCAACAATATTATTTTGTGACACAGATCCTTTTTATCTTTTTGTGTTTGTTTTGTTTTTGACAGACTATCTATGTAGCCCAGGCTGGTCTTGAACTTGAGATTCTCCTGCCTTAGCTGTACTACCATGCTCTGCCTTTGATCTGCTCTTAATCTTACATTCTTTAAACACTTTTGATCCATTCATAGAATATCTTTTTACTAACTATCTAGCTTGATCTGCATTTTTCTTATTTTCATCAACTTTCATAGAATTAGTTGAATTCTTAAATTGCTGAAGTATTGCTTTTAAAAATTAGTCAATGATGCGGTCGTTAAACTCTTATTCCTGAGTTGCTCGCTGGCATAGGCCACACTAGTCAGTAAACTTTGTAAAAGTCTACTTTTATAAATACTTAAGTCTTTGCAGGTCTGATGGTTATTATTAGAACTTCTCATCTGTGCTGATGTAGTATAAAAGCAGTCATAGACAATAAAGACAAATGAGTATATCGGTGTTCCAATGAACCTTTATGACAAGTGAGATTTGAATTTTATGTAATTTTCCCATTTCATAAAATAGTCTTCATTTTTTTTTTCTTTCAACATTTAAAAATGTCAAAAATAATTCTTCTCTTGCAGGCTATGTACAACCAAATATTAGGCTGAAATTGGCATACTTGCCAGAGTTTATAGGCTGAAATCCATCCCCCAAGTTCAGACCCTGAGTTATTAACATATTTCTCTAGAAGGAATCTGAAATATAATTTAGAGAAATTTGTGATTTTCATTACTTGCTCAATTACTCAGTCCACATTTATCAGTCATACTTTAGACCAGTTATATTGCTGTTAAAATCAAATTCTTGATTCCTAAAAGTTATAAGAAGAGTAAGTTCAGAGATATTGAAGCTAAATAAACAAAGCCTGAGAAAGGCTCCAGCATAAAAGTATCAGGTTTTTGAAATTTTGTAACAGATTACATTTGTTTTCATTCATTTGGATATTTATCTGCTTTTTAAATTTTAGTTAACCATAGTCACTCTAGAATTATTAGGGCAGTTTCTGTTATTTTTTATCCTTCAGAAGGACTAGCCTGTAAAGTGGCTCTAAGTGTGGAAGAGTGCCTGCATAGCAAAACCTAGACCCTGGTTCAAACCACAGTACTGCCAAAAATAAGTGGCCAGAAGGGCCACATTTCTGTAGAAAGAATAATGTTCAGGTTGCAGAATTCTTTATATTTTAGTTGTGTTATGTATATGTCAAAACACCAATTTGTGTACTCCAAATAGTACTCTCAGTTCTTAGTTGTATTTGTATTTTATTATATTATATCTTACTTGTAATTATCCTGTGTTTTGGTTAGGAATCCTTTTAAGATAGAACATTAAAAACTTTTGTCTTAATGGGGTTAGAACTTTGTTACCTTTTAAAGGAGAATTTTTACTGGTTGCCATAGAAATGTCCATATTTTCTTAATTTTTTTTTTTTTTTTTACTGCTTTGAACAATATTTTGGTCCCTCTTTTTTTGACTTGCTCTTGAATTTATGCCAGCTTGTCATAAAAATGCATGTTAGGGAGTTGCCTGATACGCGAGAAAACAAATTTAAAATCTCCAGCATACAACATATTTTGTGTTCCTCTTCAAGGCAAAACTTCCCCAGGGTGGTTTTTTTTTTTTTTTTTTTTTGAGCTGATTGTCCGTATGTATTGTATTTCCTGTTTTATGCTGTTTTTTCTATGCTACAGATTGAACTCTCTTGCTAGGGAAGCACTCTACCATGGACCTATATCCCTAACCCTTGTGGGGTGTTTGTTTATTTTTGAGAACAGGGTCTTGCTGTGTATCTTGGGTTGGCCCAAAACTAACTGTGTAACCCAGTTGGACTCAAACTTGTGATTCTCCTGCTTTTGCTTCCAAAGTGCTGGAATTACAGGTGCATACCCCAATTTGTTTTGTGCTTTTCAATCTGTTTTTCACTCCAGGGGTTCCAGTGGTTTTGCTTTCTATTAGCATAATTCCCACTGATGATGTCACCCAGGCATAACTGCTTTTTCTAACTCCATTGCTGTCTCTTAGCACAGTTACTCACTTATGTCTTAACTGAACGAATGGCTGTTCTTTCCCTCTTTCACTCATCCTTCACTCACTCAAGATTTGTCAAATACCTGCTTTATCTCATACATTGCTCTGAATATCCGACATATATGTGTATGGTGGTCAGAGTTTTTCTTCAATCTTTGTAGTCCACTATTCTTACTGCTTTCCTTTAACTTTGACTTTTCCATTTTAGGTTTATAAATCACTTTGCCCCCCTCCTCCCCACCACCATTTTCCTGTTATACATTAATCCCTCTTTGGATTGCCTAGCTTAGTGCTGCCCTGCGCTCCAGCTTCTCTTCCTCTTCCTTGAAATTAGACAGACCCTGTGGTGTTTATACAGTAGCATCAGTGTATGTATTGAAGCAGGCTTAGCTAGATGAGGATGAAGAATGGCAGTTCCTTTGCTGCTGTTCTGCTGGCTCTATCCTAGGAACTTGGCCGAAGCAGTCCTTAGTCAAAGGATTTCTTCCAGGGTCATGCTTCCAGTTTTCAGTGAAAGATCACAAAATATTGGGTCATGTTCTTCATTTGTTTTTTTTTTTCCCTGACTGGGGATTTTAAAATTAAGAAATTTAACTGTTTTTCTGTCAAAAATGTCTCATCTTAAAATGTCATTGTGTTATTTGTCCACACTGAAATACAAGCGCATCTTTCTTGATTCAATGATAGTTTTCAGTGTGATGAAAAGAGTGACTTTAGTTTACTGCCATGAGACTGTGTCCAGCCAATGGATGGCTGTTTGAATTCCGCATTGTGGTGTTGGGCATATTCATGGATAACCACAACTGGAAGGGACCTTTCTTGTATTACCTTTGGGAGACTCAAGGCTTAAACAGATGAATGCCTAGCTGTGTCCAGTGAGTGAAAAGCTAAGATTGAAATTTGAGTCTTCTGATCCCAAGCTTTTGTTTAATCAACTTTTGTTAATTTTTCTATAGTAGTCAGTGACTCATATCTCCCTAAAATATCTCAGTATTACTGACCTTTGCTTTTCAGATGCCCTGATTGCTAAAGAAAGCAGCAATACTAATCTAAAATGGATTGTCTTACAAGCCTAGCAGTATGATTTCATGATGCAGTATTTGTAGGAAGGGCAACCTACTAGAAAAAATGAGACAGGAGGCTGAGTGCCAGCAGTCAAGTGTGCACACAACATTAGTGATTGTGAGGTCGGCCACACAAAAGATGTATCCAGCCATTACTCATGTTTGTTTCTTTTCCTTATATCTCAGAATTCCAGTTTTTCTCATCCTGGTCATAAAGAAATCCCAGTTTTAGAGCTTAAAGTTTGATTTTAATTGTCTAAAAATTTTGATGGAGGTAATCTGACTTTCTTGAAGTAGGTTAGGAATTCTTGCTTCCATATTTTCTTAGTAAAATACAAGTATATGACAAAGTTCTCAAATGAAGGGTTACTTCTTTGTTCACCAGAAAACTCTTGAACTGCTGTAGTGAATATAGTTCTACCCCAGGCTGATGATGTAGTCCACCTTTGGGTTGGATTACAAGTAGCATGAGGAATTGGGTGGATTTAGGGTGTGATTCTGAACCTGTGAGTATATGTGTTTATATATATATATATATATATATATATATATATATATATATATATATACAGAGGTGAGCTAATTGTAGGTGTGCTGCTTTTTGAGGATGATCTTTACCAGGTCCATCAACCTGTGAATGAACCATCAGATAGTTTTCTGTTTCACCATTTCCTGAAGAGATGACCATTCCTCTTTGGTCTTCTGCAGTGATAAGTTTAACTTTCCAGATATTTCTGTAGCTGAAGGTATCCAGACAGGGCATTGGTATGACTTACCTTTTTCCTCTCATGTGGAAGAAAGTGTTAGAAGTGACAGTCTTTATGACATGTAGCTTCCCACAGCCATTTTGGTTAACAAGCTTGTCCATAGGCAGTGGGGGAGCCTTAGTGGAAATCCTAGTGATGCCTGTAGGTTTTGGTTTAGCGATCCTTGTTGGGATGCTCTGCTTGCATACCTCTTTGATCTTGAATTAAACAAAAGAACAAAGGATAGTTAGTGGTATAGTTGGTGGAAAAGCAGACATTGTTTAAGGCAAGGAGTTAGTTTGGAGGGTTTAGCTTTGAAAATACTAAGTTCTAGGATATATCAGCTTCAAGGTGTCAGGTTGAGGGAAAACATTTTAGCTAAGCCATTCTGTCATCTTGTTTTAGACATGTGCTGTGTGCAAGGCCCTTGATAGTAGATAGTGGTAGATACAAAGATAAATAGGTTATGTTTCTCTGGCAATCAGAGTATAGTGGGAGATAAATAAGAGTAGCATCCCAAATTAATCTCAGAAAAGAGCTACAAGATTGTCAGAGAAAGGTTAATTTCAACTGAAGAGTCTTAAGAGAGCTTCATGAAGAAAGCATTTTGATTTGAGTTTTTAGGATTTTTAATAGCAGTAATGAGGGAGAACATTCCAGAATGATGGGACACTTGGTGAAAAGAATAAAAGATTTCTGTTGTCAGCGGCCCTGAAGTAGGAAAATAACACAGCTGAGAAATGAAATGGCTTCAAATTAATTGTATATTAGTGGTGGAATGGGAATTTAGATTGGGGCCAGAAAGGGAGATTGTACCTGCTTCTATGGGGTTGGGTTGGGAGGATATGGAGATACATTGTGGAGGAGAATTCTCTTGATATTTGATTACTGATTAGCATGAGGAGTGAGGGAGGAGTCACAGGTTAGATGATCTTGATGAAAGGAGTAAGTTAGTGGAGAGTGAAAGATTGCTTAGAAATGTACTCTTTTAGTGGGAGAAAATATTTGCCAGCTATACATCAGACAAAGGACTGATAACCAGAATATACAGGGAACTCAAAAACTAAACTCTCCCAAAATTAATGAACCAATAAAGAAACAGGCAAGTGAACTAAACAGAACTTTCTCAAAAGAAAAAATTCAAATGGCCAAAATGAAAAAATGCTCACCATTTCTAGCCATAAAGGAAATGCAAATCAAAACCACACTAAGATTCCACCTCACTCCTGTTAGAATAGCCATCATTAAAAACACCACTAACAACAGGTGCTGGTGAGGATGTGGGGAAAAAGGAACCCTCGTATGCTGCTGGTGGGAATGCAACCACTCTGGAAAAAAATTTGGAGGCTTCTTAAAAATCTAAACCTAGATCTACCATATGATCCAGCAGTCCCACTCCTGGGGATATACCCACAGGAATGTGACACAGGTTACTCCAGAGGCACCTGCACACCCATGTTTATTGCGTCACTATTCACCATAGTCAAGTTATGGAAACAGCCAAGATGCCCCACCACTGATGAATGGATTAAGAAAATGTGGTATTTATACACAATGGAATTTTACTCAGCCATGAAGAAGAATGAAATCTTATTATTCTCAAGTAAATGGATGGAACTGGAGAACATCATTCTGAGCGAGTTTAGCCATGCTCAGAAGACCAAAAATTGTATGTTCTCCCTCATATGCGGACTTTAGATCTAGGGCAAATACAGCAGTGTGGTTGGTCTTGGGTCACATAAGAGGAGAGCATACACGGGAGGTATGGGGATAGGTAAGAAACCCAAAACATGAAAGTATTTGATGTCCCCACTGCAGAGGAACTAATACAGAAACCTTAAAGTGACAGAGGTCATCATGAGAAGGGGATCAGGAACTAGTGAAAAGGTCAGTTAGAGATGATTCAACTTGGGATGTAACACATTTGTACATGGAAGCAATGCTAGAAATCTCTTTATATAGCTATCCTTATCTCAACTAGCAAAACCACTTTGTGTTTCTTATTATTGCTTATACTTTCTCTTCAACAAAATTAGAGATAAGGGCAGAACAGATTCTGCCTGGACGCCAGGGTGGGGTGGGGAGGAGAGTGAGGGGGAGGGAGGTAGAAGGGAGAAATGACCCAAACAGTGTATTCACATATGAATAAACAAATAAAGAAAAAGAAATGTACTCTTTTTTTTCCACTATTTTATGGAAAAACATGCTCTTGGATAAGAATACTTGCTGGTAAAGAGATAGGAAGTTCTCAGCTAACTGTAGATCCCCTATGATAATGCAGAATTGATTATTATTCTTTCCTCATTCTTTTCTTGCCATGAGTCCATAAATATAAATCTTTAAAAATGTAAAAATTCATTGTTTACTGGGACTGGGGTTTGAACTCAGGACTTCACACTTGCAAAGAAGGTACTCTACTGGTTGAATCATACTTCATTCCATTTTGCTCTGGTTATTTTGGAGATGGAGGGTCTCTTAAATTATTTGCCTGGGCTGTCCTCAAATCTTGATCTTCCTAGTCTCAATCTCCCAAGTAGCTAGGATTACAGGTGTGAGCCACTGGTGCCTGGCTGTAGGTTTGGTTTGTTTGTTTGTTTTAATCTTTACCCTCTAATACTGTTTTTATGGATCTCATTTATAACCGTTGTTCATCGTCTGGAGATTGTTGCCACATAATGATATAGTATAGTGAGGACTCTGCATCTCCTTATGTGCATACTCACGTTTAAAGTATAGTGAATAGAATTTTAATTTTATTTCAGTATCCCCCCAAAACACTGATGTTATTGGGCTTTTAAACTCTTAATTATTGAGCATTTGATCAAAAAAGTGTATTAGATGTTTCTCATTAAAATTTTGTAAATAAAATGAAACAAAAGAGGATAAACAAGAATAAAAAACATCAGCACGTACTGCAGGTAGTAAGGTTAAAGTACTGTTTTGTGAACATTGTGTCTGTTCATATGCATATGTGTGTGTGTTTGGGTGTATGCGTGTGCTCACACATACTCTTATACCAGGTTATGTTACACCATGCATGTCTTCTTGGGGTCTGTGAATCATGGTAAAGACGTTGAAGTCTACTGAACTAGAAGGATGGAAGGTTCTTGATGTGAAAGGAGATGAGGCATTTATTCCTATAATTTATTAATAAAGGTACTACTGAGTTTTGGAAGTACTTTTGGTGAGGGACTGCAAATATGACCTTCAGACTTAATCTAAGATGCAATAGCAATTAGAACTTAATAGTAACGTTCACTTATTTAAAGTGCCCCCAAACTTTCATAGCAACCTATATAGGGTTTTCAAATGAATACCTCATACACTTGGCTAAAAATAAGAGTCCTTCAATAAAGGGTTGACCATATGGGGAATATCCTTTCTTTGGTACATTTTATCTATAGGTACCAGAAGAGCATTTTGTCTTTAGTATTCTTACTGGCATTTTAAAATTAATTAATCCTAAACATAACAAATGAAATGTTGATACTCTAATATCAGTGTGCTCCTTATTTAAGTGCTTTTCCTACCTTTCAACTTGAGTTCTTGGTCTCATCTTCAATGCTAATGCTCTGCATAAATGTTTATACCTCTCAAACAGGCAAAGCTTTTAAAAACAAGTAATAATAATAAAAGTCAGTGTCCCAGAAAGGGTTTAATTAGTTTAATTAGCAGTTTCAACAATAGTATGGGGAGTAGATTGGCAGTACTAAGAACCTTCAAATTCATACTCTGTGACTTAGTCATTTTACTTTTAGAGATATTTCCTAGGAAATAATCAGAGGGGCAGGCAAGGATATTTGTTTTCCCATTACTTAAAGTAAAAAAAGTGCACACAGTTAAAAAACCAACAGTGAGGATATGCCAAATGATTTATAGAGTAATCACATAAAAATGCCATTGTTAAATAAATGTGCTTTGAATAGGAAATGTTTACTCAGAATTAGTAAAAACTGAATTTAAAACTATATGCTTCAAATACATATATGTGAAAAACTACTACAGATGGAGTGTCCCTTATCTGAAATACATGATATCAGAAGTATTTTGGATATGAGATTGTTTTAAATTGTGGACTAAATTGTGTATACATAGTGAGATATCTTGGGACTGGGACCCAGGTCTAAACACAAAAGTCCGTTATTTTCATATATACATTTGTGTAGACTGAAGGTAGTTTTATACAGTATTTTTGGTGTACGCGTGTTTCAGCTGTGACCTGTCACATGAGGTGAGGTGTGGAATATTCTTCTTGTGGCATCATGTTGGCACTCAGAAAGTTTCACATTTTAGAGCATTTTGGATTTCAAATTTTAGATTAGGGATTCTCGGCCTTTAGATGAAAATGCACCCACATATTGGTGTTGTTTTATTTTCTCTGTCCTAGAAATTATAATTCATTTGTGGATGTATAGAAATCCACATTTTTAACAAATTCTTAGGGTGATTTATTCTGATGTGAGTGTTCAACACTTTGAGAGCCTCTGCCATAGTTAGTTAAACCTTCCTTCAGTGTAAGATTTATATTTTCTTTTACCTATAACTTTGACCTGCCAAAGCAGGGGTATTTTGGTGGTATGAAAGGCTAGAGTATCCTGGCCTAGTGGTTTCCTGGAAGGATGCTCATAAGAATCATCTGTGGGGTTTTAAAAACCCTACAGATAAATGGAAAAATGAGATTGGTTAAAACTTTTTGAGGAATGGAAGAGTGGGGGATAAAGGAGAATGATGGAGAGGGTGAATTCAACTAGGATATATTGTGAGAACTTTTTTAAACATCACAATATATGCCCAATAAAACAATCATATGATAAAAATAAAAACAAACAAAACAATAAAATAAAAACACTGCAAATGTTCAAGCCTCATGTCCGAACCTGTAACATAGATTGTCTAGGAACAAGATCACGGTTGGAAAATTTTCAATGAGAGCCACAGATGGTTAAATCTGTCTGATAAACTACTTGGCATGGAACACAGTATTGGTGGAGCTTTTTTCTTTTAATAAAGCAACAGTGATATATGTTGGTGAAGAAAATGTGACTTAGTTCGGTGGTTACCTACAGGTAGGTCAAGCTGTCCTCAAATTACTGTGCTCCTATTTCTAAACTGTTGATGCTATAAGTTTTTTATTTTCTTGGTAACTCCGATTTCACTACATAGTTTTCACCTCTAGATGGCAGCAAATGCTAGCTATTTTATTAAGCCAGCCCTACATGTCATTCTCACAAAACTTTAAAAAAAATTACTTTTTCTTTCTTATATGAATTTTTATACTTGGACTCATTTCAGTAGATGAAGTATGGAGTTTTAAAATGTGTCCATTTTTGGATTATTTTAAAAAGCATATCAAATAGCTTCAAGAACCCCCCTGTTGTCCATCTGCCCCACCCCCAAATTTGGAGTGCATATTACAGGAGAAATCCATGCATATGGCTCTTTTAAGACCACACAATGAATGTTGTACTCAGAGGCTCCTGGGTTTCATCAGAAAGCAGATGTCTTGGAGTAGATTGAGCAGTTGGAAAGCTCATTCATAGAAGAAAAGGATTTTTTTTTTTTAAAGATGGTTAACTCAGTTCAGATTAATATTTTGGAATGGATTACAAGTCTGAAAGATAATGAGTTCAATGAGACGGAGGCAGTGGTTCTATCTAGGGAGCAGTGGAAGAAAAAGTATGATTGTTGAATATATTCATTAAATTCTAAAAGTATTGGCCTCTTTTGTCCATTGGTTCAAAAAGAAACCTAGGAATATACATGACTTCTTTGTGGCAGTGAATCATTAGGTGGCAGTGAGCTTTACTGAGCAAAAAAAGTATAGAAACATGCATTGTTTTCAGTTTTATTCAGAGTCTCGATTCTGTAGCTCAGTTTCTATAAGACCCTTATGTTCTTTCAAATTACCATACAGAGCCAACATCTGAAAATATACCAAACAAAATCAGCATTTATTAGGAAGCTATCAGATCCTAGTTAAACAGCTGGAATCAGGATGTTTCCTTTTCTGTTAAGGAAATTAATTTTGTAAGTGCTTTGAACTTTTGGTGATGTATTGGCAACATATTGTGTAAGAAGGCAGTGTTCCTCCTAGAGGGCCTGATTCCAGGGACTGCAGGGTCCTCCATAATACTGTTACTGAGAAGTTCAAGACACCCAAACATCTTGGGTCATTCTGACTTGTAGTCATTGAGGCAGGTGGGGGTTAGGATTCAGGGCTGCCTGACTCCCCTAGAGAACCAGCTGTGGAATGCTTGGTCATTGGTTAAGGCCATATGTTATCAGAATGACAGTATATATATTTTTTTTAGCTTAGTGTTTAATTGGAAAATACATAAGTAATGATGATAAATATGATGATAAGAAGGAGGAAATTTGAAAGTGGAGAAAAAATATCCTTGAGATATTATTGCTTTTATTTCTTTTGTCTTTTTAATTGTTTGGCAAGTCACTGCTAATTTGTGTGTGGGGAGAGGTGGAAATAAAAAATAATCTGGCAGCTAGCCCAAAGTTACATATGCTGCTTTGGCTTTTTTTCTCTTGAGTTTCTTAGAACTTCCCATTATGCAATGGAACTTTATCACTAAAAATTTTAGTTTTATATGGCAAGGGGTCCTTCAAAGGGAAACCCTGTAGTTTATCTCATTACTATTAACCTTAATGAGAAAACATTTGATTTTAAATAGTGTTCCATTGTTGTGATTAATATTAAAGCGTTGTCCAATTTCTGATCTGAAGGATAGAGTAAATTAGTGCCTTTGTTCTATAATGTAATGTGGTTTATGTTTCTACCTAGTCACCTCCCAATCCCTCTTTCTATAGTAATTACATTTTGGGCATAGGGACAGTCTAAAAATAAACATTGAAATATAGTTTTCATATCCTTCCTATCCCAGTACTTGCTAAGCAAGTACCACTTGAGCCACTTCACCATCTTTGGGGATTAAAATTCTTATTTGCAAGTTTTCTTTGGAGAGTAGAGCTATTGTGACAAAGTCCTTCTTCACACATCCAAAGTGCCAAATAAGTGTTATTGTTGTTGTTATTATTTTTACCTTTTTTATGTCTTGATTCCTATTTATTGTTCATAATCCTAACTTACACTTATTTTACCTTTCTTATTTTTACTGCTTTATGCCTTGTTACCTCTATTATTTTTTTATTGGAAACATAATATTAAGTGTAGAAGGCAAAGAAGTTGAAGAAGCAGTGCCAGTTCTTGGACTATATTTCTGATCTCTTTTGGCCTAGAAAACGATTTTTTCTCCATGCTTTTCCTTGCTTGTGACACTGCTTTTTCTGGTTTTTGTTATTTATTCTTTCCTGTTTTTAGAATGAAGCAGTTCTATCCAATCACTTGTAAAGTCCTTTGTGCCTGACATTCTGTGATTCCATGTGAAGAGCAAATACAAGCTAGTTAGGACCACCAGCTATATTTTAAGCTATGTGAGCCTTTTTTGAGCACCTACTATGAGCAGTATTTAAATCTGGAGTAGTGTGTGGCAGTGCTTCTTAAATCGTATATGCTGGATAATGCCCCAGAGATCTTGTTCCCATAGAGCAAATGCCCTGCATTGGATTTGCTAGGTCTAGGATGTAGAAATCTGCAGCGTCCTAGGTGATTCTGATGATTGTTGTTAGTGACTACATTGTGAAAAACATTGATATAAATGTTTAAAAAAATGATTGTTGATTCTTGCTGTCCATGTTACAGTATAGGAGGCATAACAAATTTATCACAAAGCAGAATGAAATGCTGTACTAATAGTACAAAAAAGTGTTTTGGAGACCCAGAGAAAAATTAAAAAATAAGATGGTTTTCCAGAGGAGTGGCACTGAAAGAATGAGTAGGATTTGAATATAAAGAACAAAGGGAAAAGAACATCCCAGTCCTAGAAACAGCCAGCAAAAAAGGGTAAGACAGCCCAATAGTATGTGGGAGGAGAGTAAGCATTGTATTTGGGTGTACAGAGTTTCAAAGGGAGATGAGGCAAGAGATATAGGCCATAGTAACCATTATTTGGGCACTTATTTAGTAATGTAAGTACTGCTTTTTGGGATGCTAGAGATGTAATGATTAGAATCGTATTTATGGTAGAAGTTGGATTAGAGAAGTAATGAATAGAGAGGTAGATTAATTAAAGTACCATCTATGCTAAGGTGTGGATTGAAGGAGTAGTAGCATAAATAAATAAGAAGTACAGAGATCAAAGGAAGAAATAACAATTAGGAGTGGCTAATTGAACCAGGGAAGAAGTGGAGAATGGTTCCCAGATATTGAACCTGGTGATGGACCTTCACCAGAAGTGTGACAAAGACCACTTCAAGAGAGACAGTGTGTAGAGTTGTGGGCACATGCTAAGTCTGAAGTGTAGTTGGGCCTTAGATGTGGAACTGTTGAAATTTTGGAGATGTTACTTTGAGGCTGATCATAGAGAAATGGTTACCATTCAAGTAGATGCGACAGTTCAGGTGAAAAATAAAATTCCTCTTCACTTGCCTCTTCCACATCTCTTTCCCAGAGCCTGAGAAATGGATATTCCTATATTCTTATATTCCTTGCACAAGTCTACCCTATCTTACTAATAAGAGGCCTAGTTTGGAGAACTAGCCCCTATGAAAGAAACAGTGTGTAATGATTGAACCATTGTGCAGGCCATGATTGGTCTGCTTAGGGGACGGAAATCCTGCCTTTTCTTCTAGTGACCTTTTGCTTCCTTTGCTATTGTGTCTGTACTGAGCAGACAAATTACATAAACTTGCACTTTGTGGGGAGATTTTCCACTTCTTGGCACTGAGGTATGCAACAAGGACAGGATGCCCCCCTCAAAGCAAATTTCCTTCCTTATTGGCACTCTGAGAAAAGCCTGGAATAGGGCCATAGTTGATAGATTCGATCTAAAAAGTAATAATAATTATCCATTATTCTTCCTGGTCTTCTCATTGCCCTTCTTCAAACCTAAAATCAGTTACAGAAGCATCTTTATTTTCCAAAGTTTTTGTAATAAATTTGCATTATTATTAAAATCAAGGAAAAATTTTTTGATATTAAATAAGTGGTCTGCTTCTGTATATTGTTATGAGAGGTGATGCCCTTTCCCAAATGATTCCTATCCTGTCTATGACTTCCTCCCCGATGCTTAGAAGAGCTGTCTGTCTCTTATGCCATAGTTCTTTGGAGAATTTGTCACAGTGTTTAATTAACTCCTGTGTATAAAACTATAGTTTTCTGAGGTGTCAAAAGAGACTGATAGGGCTCAGTCTTTCTGAGAACCCTTCTATACAGGGACTTTTCTTTTCCTCTCTGCTTAATATATCTCTGCTCTTTCACTCAAACAGAAAGCTGGATTGATAGCAATGTCTTTAGGCAAAAGCACATTAAAAGGCAGAATAGAAAAAGAACAGCTTCTTTTTTTCTCTTTTTTAGAGAGAAAAAAGCCCCAGAAAACCTACTAATAGGGATGGACACCCACTAATAGGGAAGGACAGGGATGCATTCTTGGTAGGCGGGCGCTGTACCACTTGAACCACTCTGCTCCAATGATGCATTCTTGAGGAATTACCTTGAGTTGTTTGAAGAGTGGCCATGTTGAAGCAGGTTTTTATATACCTTTAATTGTTATGGGTGGGAGACATAGGAGGCCAACTTGAAAATTTTGTTTTGAAATGGCAGTTTTGATTTGGGACACTTCTTAGTCTGCAGTTATTGTAAATACTGAATTAGAAGCAGGATTTGGAGACTGACAAAGTTGAACCTTAACACTGTTCCCTGTAAGCTGGGAAAATACACAATGCTTATTTAAAAAAATTTTTTGGATACTTAGTTTTTCCTTACTACGTTTTGATATTGCTTGAAAAAGGGACTACAACCTAAGAAAAACTTTTAGGTTTCTGCAAAGGGAGAAGTCCCATCAAATGTGGACTAAGTTGGTGGTGCCTGTCTTTGTGGTGCTTGACTTGGTCCTTTTATTGCCTTTTCTGAGGGTCTCTGGTCATTATCAGGATGATGAAGACAGCCCTACCTGCCTATAAGCTCTGATGTCCATTATTGTGATGCTTTTCTCATGGATCATTTTTATTCACTTTGATGCTTTTTCTTTTAGTCATCTTTAAAGCTGATCAGGTACCCATTGATGGCCTGTCCAAAGCTCATTTTTCATGCTTAGCATTTGTGTCCTTTGCTTATAGAATCCTGATTTAAGGTAGAGTAGATACTGACTGCAGTTCTGGTGTTCTCCGAGTAGTCTCCTGATGAGAATGTGAACTTATCTTTGGTCTTGTTTTCCTCCATCTTTGATCCTTAGCACCATCACCAGCTTAGTTTTTCTCATGCCTGTCCATCTGTGTGCAGCTTGGCCTTTCACATTCATTATCTCTTGTTACCCTTAGAGTGGCTCCAGGGAGGCAGGAGGAGTTGGAAGGAGAGACAAATCATTGCTGGCTGTGGTGATCATGGAATGTTTCAGAAGAGGTGAATCTTGAGCCATACTGTTCAGTGTGGGTCTTATTTCACATGATGAGAAATGAAAATTCTATCCATGCAAAGCAGTTGGGAATAGAGCAGCCCTGCATTTGGTTAGGGGCATTCTGAGTGTTCTGGTTGAAGTAGTGAGTTTCTGAGGTGGAGCACCAGGTGGCAATATTAGGCAACCTGTCTTTCACCAGAGGTCATCTAAAGGATTAAATACTGCTTATGATGCTTCCCTTTGCACTGAGGTAGCGTCTTATTATGTTGTCATAGAAAGAGGATGGGACATGAAGGTAGACCTTTGTTCAAATCTCAATTTTGTCACATACACAGAGACCTGGAGCATAAGTCTTGGAGTTTTAAATTAACTCTAAAATTGCAATAATAACTCTTTTAATGGGGTTGTTGTAAAAATGAAATAACAATGTATAAAGGATTCTCTTTTTTTCATGCTACCTCACTAATCAGAGCCTTTCATAGCAACACAGAGTGCTCCCTAGCACTATATTCAAAGATCTTCACAGTCTATCTAGACGAATCCCTTTGAGACTTTCCTGACCCAGCTGTCTCAACTTCAGTCACACTGCACTTCTCCCTCTTTCCCTGTACATTGGGTTTTTGCTCTGTTATCTGCCCCACACCTTTATCTTGTGGGTACCCGTTTGGAATGGAACATCCCTTTGTCCTATCTCTCTATCCCAGGCCTCCTCATCTTCTAGTTGTTGCTCACATCTCATCTGTTTCTCAAACCTAACATGTAAGTCCCAACCCAGCTTGCTACTCCTCCAAACTCCTACAGTACTTACTGTCTGTACACTTCCATGTCTATGTTGTGTAGAAGTGGAACTGGCTTATAGTCAGTTGGTCTGTCTGATTGCATTGGCTTTTAACCAGGGATGATTTTGTTCCCTAGAGAACACTTATGTATACCTGGAGACATTTTTGTCTTAGTTTGGGGACACTATGTGGCATCTAGTAGTTAGGAGCCCAGGATGTTCTTAAACATCCTACCATGAATAGAACATCCCAGCTTCCCCCAACAGAAAATTATTGTACCTAAATTGTCGGTTTTCCTGAGGTTGAAAACTGCTATAATTGGGGGGCGGGTAGCTGATGTGATGAGGATTAAAAGAAATTCATAGAGTCTTAGAGAAGGAAAGATTTTTAGTGACCATCCAGCAATATAACACCTGCAGGTGAGAAAATGAGGAAAGAAAAACCTTTTTCTGAAGGAAAAGAAAGCCATGTTGGTTGTAGCTTTTTTTTGTTTGTTTATGGCCCAGCCTTATTCCCAATAGAATTTTACATGATTATAAAAAGGTGACAAGACTTAAAGATAATCAGAAATTGTTGGAAGTTAGGACCATATATAATTTTAGAAGTCATCAAGTCAAATTCTCTTGTTTCCTGTGGTTTAAGTGATTTGTCCAATGGTTTAGAGCTGACTGGAAAAGACATGAGCTGGAATTTGATCTTCTGTTTGCCTGCCTCTAGTGCGTGCTTCTCCCAAGCACTTCACTTATCTCTTTCTTTATGAAGCCTTGTTAATCTACTGTAGTCCTCCATCTTCAGTTTATTGGTAGAAATGTGACTTTCCACTTAATTAAATGTTGTATGATACTCTTATTTCTTGTCTCATTTCCTTGCTCAGTTTATCAAGGGCAACAAATCTTTTGTCTCCAGTGTTGAGCAGGGACATACACAGTTCAATATGTTGTGATCAGTGGATTGATCTGTTGTGTCCATGTAATGTTTTGAAGAGAAGATATTGCATGCTGAGACATTCACTGAGATGCATGAGTAACACATCCATTAGTAAACCTGCCTTCACCTATCCAGAAAATGAGAAGAGCTTTGTAGGTCTGTAGGGTCTGTATTTATATATTAGTTATTCATACATGATTAACTTTTTAAAAGCAAAACATGTAATCCCAGCTACTTGGGAGGTGGAAATAGGATTGAGACTAGAGGCCAGTCTGGGCAAAACCGAGTTGGGTGTGGTGGCATACACCTATGATCCCTGCTCCTTGGGAGACAAAGTAGAAAGGCAACAATCTGAAGCTTGCTTGGGCGGAAGTGCTAGATACTTATCTGGAAAACAAATATCAAAGCAAATGGACTAGGGATCTTCAAGTGGTAGAGGGTTTGCCTAGTAAGTACAAGATCTTGAGTTCAGTCCTCAGCACTGCAAAAAAAAAAAAAGTTTTTCTCAAACATAACCATATAAAACCAGTTGGCTAAGGGGGATAAAGAGAACTCATTAAAACGAGAAGGCTGGTTTTCAAGCTTTCAAAAGTTTGCTTCAAATAATTAGATAAATTTTATTTATCTTGATTTTCTTGTTTTGTTTCAGTTTTGGTTTTTTGAGACAGAATCTCATTATGTCTGGCCTCAAACTCTTGATCATTTTGCCTCCACCTCCCCAGTTTGCCAATAATTATAACAGAAATTTTTAAATGAGGCCACAAGTAGAGGATTATCCTAGGATGTCTGACTGCAATACCAGGGGTAAGCATGGAGGACATATTTTATGGCAATATTCTAAGCATAATTCCTGACATCCTGATGAAATGTTGGCAGATTCGTAAGTGCTGCCTTTGAACAGTTTTAATTCATTATCAAATTATAAAGTCCTCAAGAGGTGTTAGATAGTTAACTTGCTGGGCCCCCTAAGGATTCCCTACCCTACTGTGTTGCCTTTAGGGGATGCCTGCTCTGATGTATTTGATTGCACAAAAGCTCTTCTTGAATTAGTTTCAAGAGTGGAAAGTGTCCATCATGTAGAAAGAAAAGGGCTTGGAGTTTAATCTAAATGAAAATGAATTTAAAGAGAGTTAGGGTTCAGGAACTTAGTGAACCACTTGTCTTTCTTGCATTTGCTTCACTGTATCTTAAGGTGAATTGGAGTCCTTTGTTTTGGTGTGCTTTGGACCATTTCCAAGAAATGCTACACAGCCTGGGATCTGGGAAAAAAACAGAGTTTTTAAGTGTCGAAAACAGCCTGTTATAGTTCGGTTAAAGATTCAGGCATCTATGCTTTGCTTCAGTAATAAAACCTTCCCACCCAATAAAATGGCAATTTTTTATTGAGCTGTCTAGAAAACCAGAAAATAAGCCCGTTTTCATTCCGGCCTCTAGAGGGCAAAATCACACTTTCTGGGACAGGTGTAATTCATTCTAAGAGGGATGATAGAACACATTTGCCAGTGATATCTATATAGAAAATTTCAAAGTTATGGACTTCCATCTTTAGGATGCAAACCAAGCACAGTATTTTTATTTTGTTGAAATGCTGCTCTAGAGGGCACTGCCAGCAAGAGATGACTGGTTTGATAGCTATGGGAGGAGCTTATATTAACTTGGGGGGGGGCGCGATTCTCATTCAGGTGTCTTGGTTTTACTTTGTGAAACAGTGATCTATGAGAGTGTTTGGTATATGCATTTTGGACTGATTTTTATCTTTTCTTTGGAGACTGCAAAGAAAAACAATTACTTTTGAAAAACAAACTTAGCGATAACAGACATCAAGACATAGGAAACTGGGTCAATGTTTATTTTAAAGGTATTTCCCTACTTTTAAAGGAGACATACTTTGTAAATATTCAATATCAAAGAAACTACAAAAACCATCTCATTTGGAGTTATATTTCAATCAATAAAATTAATAAAATTCTTATAGAGTTTATATTATTCTTGTTATCATCTTGGACAAGTATAAGTTGAGCATTCCTGACAGAAATCTAAGCCAGATATGGTCGTTCAGGTCTGTAATCCCAGCCCTCAGGAGGCTGAGGCAGGAGGATCATGAGTTCTAGGCCAGTTGGGGCTACATAGTGAGATCCTGACTCAAACAAAATATGAAACCTGAAATGCTCTAAAATCTGAACTTTTTGAGTACTTACATGATGCTGCAAGTGGGAAATTCCACACTATAAAACTTTGTCTAAAGCACAAAATTGTCTTAAAATATTATATTAAACTGCCTTCAGGGTAAGTATTCACTGTTTATATGAAACATAAATGAATTTCATGTTTAGATTTGGGTCCCATCCCTGAGATATCCCTTACATTTGTGCAAATATTCCAACACCACCCCCCCCACCCCCTGCCAAAAAAAAATCTGGAACACTTCTGGTCTTGTGTCCCAGATCAGGGTTATTCACAGAACATCTTTTATATGTGTTAGATTTATCTGAAGTAATTCACAGCGTCCTTTTAGTAAGAACCATGATTTTATTTTTGCCAGCATGCCTAAATAACAGTGGCATCCTCCTGGGGAAAGTTTTGCCATTGCTTTTATGGACCTTTGGTTTGTTTGGAGAAAGTGGCTTGCTATATAGCTCAGGGTGGTCTGAAACTACAGATCCTCCTCCTCAGCCTCCCAAGTGCTAGGAATACAGGTGCACACCAGCAGGTCTTTCCTGCTTTTAAATGGAAGAAAGCATATGGCATAATATTCAAATCTGTGCTAGAATGCTACAGCTCTAAAAGTTAATGAGAAATGGGACTATGA
The DNA here is from genome assembly GCF_047511655.1 of Castor canadensis. Classification (NCBI taxonomy): domain Eukaryota; kingdom Metazoa; phylum Chordata; class Mammalia; order Rodentia; family Castoridae; genus Castor; species Castor canadensis. The sequence continues at coordinate 48,998,886 of NC_133390.1, forward strand.
GTGAAATGAAATTTGGTTCTGAAGCTAGGACATTGACCAATGAAAGAAAGATAGGAGTTTCTAAGATATTATGTATAAACAATGTATCTTCATTGTGGACTAAAGAATACAGTCCCCTAACTACATATTTATTATGAAGATTATCCATGTGCAGGATATAAGAAACTTTTTAAAATTAAAGACCAAAAATCTAGTATCATTTTATATGTAATTTTATAGAAAAGGGAAGATGTTTTTGCAGGAATTACGACTTCACTATGAACTTTAGTCAAAGACACTTAAACTTCATATGGTTATTAATATGACAGTCTCCTAAAGTTTATTTTGATGCTTATGCTACTTATTACATGGAAAAAAATCCTCCCAGCTGAGGGACTTGTAAAAAAGGTTCAGTGTATTTCCAGTTATATTAGGTTAACCACTTAGGAAGCTTATTTATAGTTAAGATCTGGAACAGATAATGAAATGAGAACTTGTGTGTTATAATCATGAAACAAAGGGAGTGTGTTAACTTTATTGAAAGAATTGCTTTGAGTCACATAAGAAATTGAATCCTTACAAAGTAGGTGGACTCATAAATACAGCCAGAGTTACAAAACTCTGTTACTGGTATGCCTAGTTACTGTGCATGTGGGGCATCCAGTAAGAGCCTTGGGTGATAGGAATCTTTATCTGGTTCTTTCTGACTTGCAAACATGTTGTGTAAGGTTGTGCCATTATGTGACAAAATTGGGAAGTCTTTGTTCTTGAATGCTTTCTAATTTCTGTTGTTCATAATTTTATGACCAGTTGATTGATGGCCCACCAAACATTACATGTATTCTCTTTTGATTATTAACTAGAAAAAGAGCTCATGCCACATTTTCATTATCTACTTTAAAGTGCTAAAATGAACTATGTATTTCTTTCTAGAGTTCTAGCCTAAATTGACTTAATACAGTTTTGAAAAACATTTAGATCATCATGTATTTTGTAATATAGTTGAGTCACTGCTGAGTCTTAAGATAAATGTGCTTAGACAGAAGCTTTCTCATTCATTATCAGCCTCAGTTTCATCCACATTTATTTAATGATGATGCAAGTGCACAGCATTGGTGTTGCGGTTCATCACTATGGAAGTGTTTCTGTCAACAGATCCTTGCTTTGCTGTCATGAAATTGATTTTTCAGGGCAAATGAAGATAATTGTGAAAGCTTTCTTTTACTCTTGAAAGGTCTTCACAGTTAGCCTGAACCTCTAGATGAATTGTGTTTAAAATCAATAATTGGCGATAAAATTGACCACACTAACAGTTAAGAAACTGGAAAAGGGAAAATGATGATAAGCAACTTTGAAATCATCTTTATGGAATGTGACTGGGGAGCAGATTCACAATTTAAAATGTTCCTCTTAACAGGGGCAGAATAGTTTCTGCTGGGTAGCGAGGTGTGTAGGGGGGGTAAGGGAGTGGGCGGGGGGGGGAGGGGGGAAAATGACCCAAACATTGTATGCACATATGAATAAAATAAAAATTAAAAAAAAATGTTCCTCTTAAAGCTTCTCTCTGCTCAAAAGTATGGATTATGCCTAAGGAATCCAGGAACTAGGTATCAGAATTTCTAGGAAGCTTGGCTGAGTTTTTCTTACCTACCTTGTAAATGGTATAACAGTAACAGAAGAAATTCACAGTATATTATTTGCCCCTGCAGATATAATGCAACTTTTTGTTTGTGTTCATAATTATCTTTGGCTTTTATTTGCTTGTCTAGAGGCTTTTTTTTTTTTTTAACATACAGATTAGTCAATCTGTAATAAGCAGGGTAGGGTAGCTTCTACATTAAGTAATCTAAACTATTTTTAGAACCACATAGGAAAAAGGAACAAGAACGATACTTTGGTTTTGAAGCAGAGTGTTCAAAAGATTATGTCATAGTGGCTGCTTCCAGATTTGGATGTAATATGTGTCTTATGGAAATTTCAGGGTGGGGTAAAAATATAGTCAGCTCTTGATTATCAAGGTAACTTGTATTTTCAAATGTACTTTCTGGCTTTATGTCACATTTCAAAGCTTTTTACATTTCCCATCAGCTTATTGTGTGTTCATTAAAAACAAATTAGTTAATACTATTTTACTCTATTATTATCAGTTAACATTTACTAACACCCTAATACATGCTAAACACTGTGTTGATCAACAGGAATGTTGATATATATCTACAAATGATCTTAAGTTGGTCCTGAGATATTTTATGGTTTATGGCTCATTTTGAAGTCACAGAAATGTAAATTTTTATTTATTTAGGCCACTTTGTCCTCCTTTAATATGTGATCAGAAGTTGTCTGTAAATGAGAAGTAGGTCTTATTTATTTTTTAGGAAGAATTAATAGGCATTATAAATGGGAAATAAAATTATATTGGACATGCAAATGTATGACACAAAATAACCAAATGAAAATTCTGCAAGCAGTGGTAAAAATAACAAAATATTTACTGCTTTATAGTGTTAAAGTATTTCACCAAGACAAATTGCAGTCAAATTAAAGTGAGTTATGGAAAATGAAATACACAAAAATGTATTTATACAAGTGCAGACTAAATATTTTCCATACAGTTATGTAAATTAAAAGATATACAGTAAGTGCACACTTGATAGGACTATGCAGGCAACAGTTAGTTTCAGATACTCTTGTATAGTTCATGCAGAAACCTTCCCAAAGTACAAGTTCAGTCAGTCGTTTGGGGGATTTGGAGGGATGATTTAAAAAGGATTGAGTTTCTTGCAAGATTATCAGTATAGACTAGATGAGGGTGAAGGTGATCAGTTATATATATTACTTACTGTAATTTGTGGTTGTCGAGGAAGAGGTGTGGCTGTTGGTGTGATAGTAATACTGCTGGTGACTTTACTGGTTGTTTTGTTTAGTGCCCCATTAGTTAAGCCTTGAGTTCGGTTATCCTGCAGTGGGGTTGAAGGGCTGGCAGGTCTCACGGGACTGGCCACAGCTTGCATGTAAGGACTTCCTAAGTGAATGTGGATTTTATTATCCTCAGTAGTTATCACACTTGAGCTATTACTATTTGAACGCTGAAACTGCCATGATGACTGCCCGTCTGGGGAGACTCTGAAAATTGCATGCTTGGAACTGATTTCTATTGGCTCTGGGGAGCGTCTGTGCTCAGGAGAGCTAGCTGAACCAGTCATAGCCAAAACCTGAATTGGTGACATTGTCCTTTCTGGAGTTATAGAACCACAGGACTCTGGAGTGTGTGCTGTGGCAAAGGTTGCCATGGTAACTGGGGACATAGTTTGTTCCAAATTCATGAGGCTTTCGGTAGAGGTTTTGGACTTCATTGGTGTTATGGAGGCATTTTGGAGAATGGTTATCCTCTGCTTTGGGGTTCCACAGTTTGGTATCACTGCAGTGCTCGTGTAAGAGTGAGAGCTCTCTGTGGTTGGACTTGTGATTTCAAGAGTGGCTGTGTTTTGGACATGGTCAGGAGTAACCTTAATATGAAGTGGCTGCCCAGGTGTATGGCTTAGAACTAGATCTCCAGGTTGCACAAAGTTGCAATTGGATTTAGTTTGTATTTTTCCATTCTGAGGATGGCCTTCCTTGGATTTCATCCAAGGAATCCATAGCTTCCTGTTCACAGTAAGAGGAGCAGGTGAGTTGCATTTGAAGGACAGTATAGTCTCCTCCTCACTAGGGTCCTCATCCTGGTCCTCACTCTCATATAACTGACCATTGATGACTGTTTGTTCCAGGGGAATGAGACTCTTGTAGTCTGGCGGTTCATTGTCTACTGCTTCTGTTTGAACTTCTTTAGAAAATACTTGAGGGTCAGAGATTCTTCTACCATTGAGACTAGGTCGGAGACTTTTACTAAAATGTCTATACCTCTCTAACTCTTTAGTGAGGTTTTCAATCTCTCTTCCCAAATCTCTGTTCCTGTTTTCTTGCTGATTTAGTTTCTTTTGCAAAATTGAGTGATCTCCCTGGAGATGACATATTAGGTCCTCCGTTGCCATGTATTCATGAATTTTCTCTTTTAATGCATCCACTTCTCTTGAGAGATGCCCTGATTTAGTTTCTTCTTCTTGAAGCCTTTTGAAAAGCCATTGTTCATGGCTGGACTCTGCCTTTTCTACTAATTTATACTTGGCAAGTTCCATTTTAACATGTTCCAGCTCTTCAGACAAAAATTGAGCTTTGTCACGTTCATTAGCATACCTTCGTTCTAGAGTCTCATACTCATCTTCTGTTTTCATGAGGTCATCCTCAATAGCTTTCATATCCTTTAACTTCAGTTTCAGTCTTTCCACTTCTTGAGAGAGCTCTTTAATCTTATTGTTTTCTTGGTGTAATGCTGTTGTGGATTTACCAGAGTCTTGATTTAATTTGTTTTTTACAAAATCTTTCTCAGTTGCTTCCAATGAGTGAAGCCTGTTTTTCAACATGTTAACTTTTGACAAGAGATCATTTCCTTTTTCTTCTTCTGCTTTCAGTTTATTTTTTAGATCATCTCTCTCCTTGGTTACATTGTACATCTTTTCTTCCACATCAGTTTTGGACTTGAGTGCTCTTTTAGTTTCTTCAATTAACTTCTCAGTAACTGTGGTTACTTTATTTTGTTCCACTTGAAGTTGAGAAGAAGCAGCTTGCAACTTATCTTCAGTTTGTTTTAATTTTTCGCTCATTGTTTTACGTTCATCTACAAGCATCACAGTTAATGTTTTGAGTTTAGTTAAATCCTCCTTTAGGGTGAATTCTGTCTTTTCCAGTCGAATTTCAATGGCTTCTAGCTCTTTGATCCTTCCTTTTAAACTCTCCAGTTCTTGAGACAAGTGCTTTGTGGTCATCCTTTCTTTTTCTAAATTGCATTTCAGAGAGTAGCATTCTTGTTTGCTTTTGTTGAAAGCATCTTCTAATTTTTCAAGAGCCATAATCCTTTTATTAAGTTTTTCAACCTCTAGCTTGAAGTCTTTACTTTGTGCTGTTTCCTTTTCAAGCCTTTTATTGAGATCTCTGCATTGTTCCTCCATTTTAATGAGCTCTTCATCTTTCCCTTCCATATCTAGCACGCGCTTCCTGAGTTCCTCCACCTCAGTCATGATACCAGCGTTTCCATATTCTCCCTTGTTGATTTTTTCTTTCATATCTTGCAGCTCCTCTTCTGCTTTTCGTAAAGACCTGTTTGTCTCTTCTAACTCATCAATTTGCCGGCTGAGTGCTGTCAGCTTTTGTCGGAGTTGGCGATTTTGACTGTCCTCGTTGGTGAGCTTCGCCATAACTATTTCTTGGTTCTGATGAAACTTTGTGGTCTGTGTTTGCAGTTCCTTCTCTAGTCTGGTTGCCTTCTGCTTTTCCTTCTGAAACCTGGCTTCAGCAAGGGCTAGTTTAGCCTGTGTTTCCTTTGCACTTGTGGTCAGGTTTTGGATTTTCTGTCTTTGAAGGGCGAGCTGAGCTGTCAGCCTTTGTTGCTCATCCACCACCATCAAAGCAAAAGACTTCAGCTTGGTCAACTCCTCTTTCAGGGCAGTGACCCTCTTCTCCTTCTCTTGTTCTTTCTTCTCCTGGGACTCAGTTTCTTGATCAATCAGCTTCTTTAATCTGGAAAATACAAGAGTGCATTCTGTTTTGCAATTGGTGCTTTACTAACTCATCATCTAATGATTAAATACCTTTGTAATTTAGAAAGATTGTGTCAGTTCATAGAGAATATGAAAAGGAGTTTCTGAATTTGATTTGGGAGGAGAATATTTATACACTGATATCTTGCTTTTTTATTTGACTATCACTAATGATTTTAATTGCAGTTCACCAGGAGCCTTAGTAGAAAAGGAAAGTCAAGAATATTTGTTTCAAATTGTATAACAAAAATCAGTGGGTATTCTAACCCAAAGTCTGTGAAAATACAAGTTCAGGCTTGAGATTAAGTTAGCCCTGGCTTCAAAACTTCAAGTAAGTAAGGTCCTACCCTTACCAGGTAATTAACTTTGTAGTTTTGTAACATCTCTATGAGTCTTGATTTCTTTATATGAAAAAAGTGCAATAATTGTATTTACTTCAGGGGCTTTTTGTGAAAATTAAATGAGGTAATTAATCCTGACATGTGGTAAACATTTGATGTGTTACTGTTGTTGATTTTTTTTTAATTAGTTACTGTTATATTTACTAAATGGGTTGTTTGAGCCATTAAAATGTGTGCTATATGACTACTTGATGTTCAACTCACAGTTTTTGTTTGTTTGTTTGTTTTACAATACTAGGGATTAAAATCAGGGCCTCATGCAAGCTAGGCAAGTGTTCTACCACTTAAGATATGCCCCCAGCCCCTGATTCTCAGTTAATATAAAATTTTGTTCATAGTGTTTAGAATTCTGCCTGTTAAAAGTTGATTTGAACTAACATGATACTGTCCTAGAAACCAATTCATGTGTATCTTTGTATAGTTATTGAGTTATTGAATTTGAGGGCAGTACTTGGGTTTTGAACTCAGGTCTTTGCTGATTGACAGTTAAATGAGGGGAACTGAGGAGTATCTGAGGGTGGGGAGGTTTGGAGTTTTCATAATATATAGGAAGAGCAAGGAGGAGCAGGCAGCTTATGGATAAGAATCTCATACTAGAAATGATGGTGAAACTCTATTAGGAACATAATGAGTCCCTCTTAAATGATGACTCCATTATTATGTGCTATTTTTTCTTTTATATTTTAAATCTGTCTGCCTAACAGGAGGATATTTTACATACAGAAACTATCTCTTCCACATACTCCTGTACTTCTGTAGTGAGGTTGAAGTTTTAAACTTGTGGCACTCTTAATTATACTGAGAATGGGCTGATTATAGAGGATGTAATAACAGCTCTTGTTACACAGAAACTAAAATAGAAAGGAGTCCCTGACTACTAAAAGACTTGGCATGGATGAAAATATAAATACTTGCTCTCTGATCAAGCCTGAAGAGTTCACAATATGTTAATAAATATTTTCTGTTAGGAATGAATTAATTCCAGTGCATCTTCCATGCTTGTCACAGAACTTTTTGAGAGTACTTTTTAAAAAGAAACTAATTTGGGGTAGTCTTGGAAATATAGACTTCTTCTTTTTGAGATTCTAATATGTGCTTTTCTGTAATTACACTACACAGAAGAAACATGTTTAAAATAACTACATAATGTAAGAAATCCCAAACTTTTTTGTGGGAAGTTGTGGGAAGGATCCATTTTTGTTTTTCCTGTTTTGAGTACCTGACAGAGGCTGGCTCAAGGGTTGTGGCCTGTGAAATTCAGAAGTGGCTGGGTTGGGGCTGATGATGAGCTCATCCATGGTCTTGGCAAGAGGCTTGTACATAGCTTCTGCCTTTCCCTACTCCCTACTTGAGACTCCTGGGAGGATGAAAAGCGAAACATGGCAGCTTTGTCTGTCCTGAATGGTTGTGGAGCTCTGCAACCCATGGCAGAGTCCATGAGTAAACTGCTTTGGTGGTGAAATAATTAACAGAAACTTGGCAGCATGCTTCTTCCTTCTACCTTAGTAACAGAATTGTGTTTAATGGTGTTGACAATGCATTGAGCATACCCTCAGTTCAATATTTTTCCCCTGTGCAGCATAGTTGTTATAGTTTCATTAAGAAAACAGTTTCACAAAAACTCTTCAAGATTTCTTTTCATCTTATTAAATAATAGCATGTGCTATTTCAATTTCTATGAGAAGGGGATGTGGTTTTTTAAGGACATGAAGGAGGAAGATTGTTTTGCAGTATAATGAAAGCCTTAAAATGGATGTTGGTTAATGAATCTTGGCAGTTCTAGTAACTAGCGAAAAAAGGTTTTGAGAAAGTTTCAGTTGTTTCTGTTGTGTTCACTGTTTTTGGCAGCAAGCATGATGCATCTTTTTCAGCATGGTGCAAGTGTGATATATTTTTTTAATGGTTTTTGTAACTGGCTGGCATCCCCATCTGCTCCCTAAGCTCCACCTTTCAAAGTAAGCACATAAAACTGAAGATTTGAGTGCATTTACTTCATTTCCCTACTCCTTGTTTCCCAATAACTTGCTATTGCACTGAGCCACTCCCATGAACATACCATGGGATAGTCTGCGAAAGCCTGTCAGGAAGGGAAATAGTTTATTTGCAGAAAACTTATAACTTGGGCCGTGGAAGCTCATAACCAGGAGCCAGTGAGTCCTGAGGGCAGGAGGACCTGATGAAAACTTTTCAGTCAGTTGGCTACAATATTACATGCTGTGTGGTTATGTACATGTGTGTGTGAGAGACTGGTTATGACATGGCATTTGAAGGAATTAGTGCTTCTGATAGTGGTGAATGGGCTTATGCAAAGTCACTATTTCTTGACATCTTGACATATCTAGGAGCATCTGAGATTAGTTTATGGTCTTCAAGAGATGAGAAGGATGTCAGGTTGAGGCTCTTAAGTCTAGCTCCCTTCTTCAAGTAGGAATAGATTTTAGACAAAATAGTAACAACTTTTTGCTGCCTTTCTTTTTCTTGGCATATTAACAGGTTTTCGGCATTGGTATTCTGACTAACTGTGTATATGTCAGTACAGATTATAATGGACTCTGGTTTAGTTAGCAAAAACAGATAAATGATTTTGAGAATTTTTAATCAGAGTTCTCATAATTTTTAAGGTAGCACCCCTTGAGATACAGAATTCCACAAATCTGAAATTCTTCCCGTCAGAGCTGTGCATTCATATTATGATTCCTTTTTCCTTAATAATTCCAATTAATATGCCTTTATGCAGGGATGTTATGTAATTTATGTCAGGGTTTCTCCAACCTTAGTGCTGTTGACATTTGGGCCATCTTGTATAAGATATTTAGCAGCATCCTACAATTATGACAACTAAAAATGTCTCCAGACATTGTGTGTGTGTGTGTATGTTCATGGTCATGTATGTATGCTAGTCTATCATTAGAAGTTAGACAACAACTCAACTTTTATTTTAGCAGGTGCATCTAGTGATTTTATCTTTCTGCTCTAATGGCCTGTTCTTTACTAGTACTTCTCATGGTGCAGTAAACATTTAAATCACCCAAGAATCTTGTTAAATTCCAAATTCCAAATCAGTAGCTCTGGGGTGGGCCTCATAATTTGCATTTTAACAAGCTCTCAGATGATGTCAGGTCTGCTGGCTCTTGGACTGACTATGGGTAGCAAGGCTTTCTTATTTATATGTCAGCTGTCTACTAGAAGTGGAAATCTCAGGTTCAGGAAGGTCAGGAAGGAGCAAAGCCTGTGCTGTTTCCTCTATCACATTGCCTGTTCAACCAAAAACACAAAGACTACATACATGGTGTCTTTATCAAAGAATACTCTCTGAGTAGAGAAACTGTCAACCTAAGGAAAAATTCTCATTTGTCATTGCTTTGAATTCTTTTTTTGTTTATATTTCTGAAGACCAGTGGTTTGCAAATGTCTGGTCTTTTATCTCCTAAAAGAATTTTTTGAAAGTAGGAACACCTTCACACATTTTAAAGCTACCACCTACATTTTTTAATTCAAGGTTTAAATAGTTTCAAAAGATAAAAACTCCTCTAACAAATCAGATAGCCAAATCAGTCATTCACCTTAATAATATTAGCTTAAGTAAATGTGTAATACACATCTCTCTGGCATCTATTTCACTTCTGAAAGAGATGAGACACAGAAACTTGCCCAGAGTCTCTAGATGAAGACCAGGCAGTGCTCCATCCAGTGATTGTGTCTTGAAGCTGATGCTGATTCTGTGCTCTCCTGAGATTCTTCTAGAATAAGATTTCCTATAGTTGTCCCTTTAGTGACATAGATAGGTTTCAACCGTTGCTAAGAATGGCTAAGCAAGAAGGCTATTTTGAAAGGGCATAGGAAAGGAGAACTCATAGAACATAAGCACTTTTCTAACAGACCAGTTTTGGAAACAATATGTATGTATGTGTGAAATGCAGACACAGATAATGATTCCCTTAGAGCTCTCCATGGTTATACTCCCACAAATCTTTGTGTACCCTCAGGTGTATGTGTACCTTAGTTTGAAGACTACTGTCTTGGAGTATTCTTATTCATGTACAAGTACTAACACTATAAGATTATAGGAACATTCACCTGATCCTGTCCAATAAAAACAGGTTGTAGAAGCTGGTTTAATGGACAGAATTGTGAGATAATTAAATCCAACTGTCTTAAAACAATGTTTTATTACAGACTTTCTTTAGAGGTTTTTTTTTATTATTATGGCTTAGTATTGTTACAACTTACTGTGGTTTATCACTATTATATGCCATGCTAGTTACTTGTATTTTTTTTTTAATGTTCTTTGGTTCCCAACCTTAATGGTGGCTCTTCAATACAAATTACATATTTAGAGTGTCTGTTTCAGTTTTTATTTACAGGCACATATATTAGCACACATGTGCATATATTTTATCTCCTGTGTGAGACACTGAGTGTTAGTAATACACAGCATATAATATACATATGAAACAGATGGTGTGTCTAAATGCTGTAATGCCAATCAGACCCGTAAGAATTTATATTAGTTCTCACCACTTTTGATTTTGTCTTATTTATGTACATATCACAATCAACCCTACTAAAACAAAAACTTCTTGAATAGAACACATATCTGAATGATTCATTTGTATCTTCTACAATGTCTACCAAAAAATCCCTTGGAGGAAACCAAATGAGTGGTTTTTTTTTGAATGAATGAAAAAAAACCCTTCTATAGAAAATACTGCAGCATTGTTCTAAGCAGTTTCATTCATTTTTAAGGAAGATTCTTTAGTGAATGTGGGTGGTTTTAGGCATTTAAGAAAATGAGGTATAAATAAGTTTCCTGCCAATGTTCTTTAAATACATTGCTTATATTTCATAGTTGTGGAGCCTGTGGAAGGAATCAAGACTGCTACAACCACTTCTCTCTTCCTTCAGATCCCTGCATTAAAACCCTTATGTGCTTGCTTGTTTAAGGAGAACAGGGGTAGTTGGCAAATATTGATATGTTAGCTTATTACTATCTTTTAATTATTTCAACTCTGCAAACAAAGAAGTGGTTCTTTTATTTTTGTCTCACAGTCCAGAGCTCTGCTAGATAAATATGTTTATTACAAAAGCAGCATTACATCAGTAACAAAAGAAACTGAAAAGGAAATACTTAAAATCTGACCACCTTGACCCATCAGTTATGTCTGTACATTTGCAAATGGTTTTCCAGTTTTCACACAACTGGCCTGTACAGATAATTGGTCTATCAAACAATAGAACCCATTCATTAAGCCATTAATGACACTATGTTATTTGTATTAGCTGCAGAAATCAGTAGTGATAGTGATAATAGTGCATAACTTCAGTCAGCTTGATTTCTCATCTGTCATTTTAGAGAGGAATGCTCTACTGTATTTAGGATGTGAATTTTGAATTTAAACTTTTTGATGTTTTGAATATGGCAAGATTTATGTTCATTTAATTTATAAAACAACAAAGCTCTGTATACTAGGACTATAATCAGGTGAACAGAGAAGGGACGATCTTGTTCTCAGAGTTTTTACAGTTAGGAAAGAGTGACGTAGTTGTGCAGCACAATTCAATAAAGACTTCATAGCAGTTCTCAATCTTTTAGGCCTGATGACCTCTTTATACTCTAAAATTGTTGAGGACTGTATAAAGAAGAGCTTTTGAGTGTGTGGCTTATATTTGTCAGTGTTTACTATATTAGAAATTCAAAGTAGGATTTTTCAAAAATTCATTTATTCATTAAAAATAAACCATTATGTTAAAATGAAGATTTTTATGAAAAATTCAGTTAGAAGAGTTGCATCATCTAACATTTTTGCAAACTAATGTCTGGCTTAGTTGAAGCAGCTGGATCCTCAGATCTGTTTCACATATTCCATCAGCTGCCATAGCAATGATGTGATCACATGTTAAGTAGCCTCTGGAAAGCTCCTTGTATACTTCTGAGAAAATAGAGCCCAAAAGGATGTGCTGTTATGACGATAATTTTGACCTCACAGGTGTCTTGAAGGAGGCTGCATTTTGGGAACCTTTGCTCTAGATGACAGGAGAAATGCAATGGCTAACATATCTTTCTCTGGAAAAGCCTCTGTTTTGGGCTGTCACTCTGCTTCTTCAAGTTATCACTGGTCATCCCTTTGTTTCATCATGATGAAATCCCCAGATCCACTGGCTTAGGCAATGCTTTGATGATTCCATTATTAATAAATCCATTTGTTCACTGTCCTTCATAAACAGATGGAAGATTCAAATTTCCTCTTCCCTACTCCATAGAACTATCTCCATAATTTTGTTGAAACTGCAATTTGAAATGGGCATGGAAACCAACCACCGAGTCACCAGGTTTTTAAAAGGAGTTCATTCATAGTGCAGTTCAGCTGACATTTAATGTTTATTTATTTAATTACTTTTTTATTTATGGCAGTACCAAAATTGAATTCAGGGCCTTGCACTTGCCTTACCTCCAGTACTTTCGCTTTGTTTTTCATAGAGTCTTGAGCTTTTGCGCAAGCCAGTCTAGACCATAATCCTCCTACCTCCTCCTTCTGAGTAGCTGGGACTACAGGCATGTATCATCACACTTGGTTTATTATTTTGCTCTTGGATCAGCCTCAAACCATGATCCTCCTATCTCTGTCTCTTCAGTAGATGGGATTGTAGATGGTGAACACCATGTCTGGCATAATTGATTTCAAATATTTATAGAATGAATACAGTGAGCTCCTACTGTGTGCAAGTACTATGTCCTACTACTGTATGCTTATTTTGTCAGGTTTTTTCTTTCAAAACCTGTCATATACTTGCACAGATCAATCTGGTTATAACTTATCTCCCATTCACAACATATAGAATGATGATAACAAAACTTGTTTGGTCTTTTCTTAAGATGTTCATTAGAAATAATATAACTTATATCTTAGTCCTAAGTATGTAACTTCATTTTGATGGTTTTCGATTCTTGTATTTGTTCTCATTACTCTAGAGTTAGTTTAATGCATTACTTTTTCTTCCTGATTTAACATGCTGATTACTAAGCAGTAAACTACATACATTACACTGCTTTATTTATCTTTATACCTGCATTCATGGCTAGATTCTGATAGCCTGGTTATGATTATATCCCACTTTATCTCTTCAGCAATTTTTGTTTAGTGGGTAATTCTAATTGTTGCGTTGTACTGACAATTGCTATGTTTATTGCTGAACAACTGGAGTTCTAGCAGTTTGAAGAATAATCACGTGGAATTTATTGGAAAGCTTCTTTAATTTGAGATAAGGTTTTAGTAATCAAGCCTGTAACTTGTTCTGCTACTTGGTTTTTCAATGGGACTTTTCACTGTTTAGTCTAATTTTTAGGAGCACTCATAAAGATAGTTACGGCTAAGTATTGTGGGTAAGCTCCATTTTTTTATTTATCTCAGAAGTCAACTTTTTTTTTTTTTTAAATTACAGCTACATAATTTTTTACACCATAGCTATAATGTAATGTTTGATTCATTTGACTTGGTCAGCAGAAGTGTTACTCCGAGAATAAAAACACTTTTTTTTGGCATCTGTTAGCAAAGTTTGAGTGTACATCTATCGTTGTCTGCTTTATGTCCTTGTTACTGAAGATACTGTCATCATCATTGAGATAATTTAGAAACACCATAAGTGGGTCGAGATTCAGCAAGCTGGGTTACTATTTTCCTTCATTGTGAAACAAAAATTAGACCATGATGGAGGAAGGTTTAGTTTGGTCTCAGAGGAATATATAGTTAAAATGGGTTAAGATTTGAACAACCTTGTTTGACTCTCCAGAGGTCAGGGGAAGTAAAATAAGATGCAAATAGACAAATAACTCATTAATTATAAGGAACTTGGTAGTCTTTAGTACATAAACAGTATTCTGAGAGGAGATTATGAATGCTCAAATTGAGTAGAGTGAGATTGGGGCAAATACATCTCTCATAAGAGGTGAGAAAAGAACAAAGTAATTGAGACAAAGGGTCCTCTAAAATGATAAACTGCTGGAAAGTCAAAGACTAGAGTATAGAGCTTAAGGAGTCTAGCATCCACAAGAATAATCTTTCACCTTGACACCAAAGGAAGTACCTGTGGAGTCTGGGCTAGGAAAGTCACTCTGCATGCTCTGATCCTAGGGCCAAGCAGAGAGTTGAAAAAGTGCATTGGCTGGGCCTTGGAGAGGAAACCAGAACAGGGGAATGAGAATACCATATTGGGTGTTAGCATAAGTAAATCTCTACCAGGATAATTACTTAGTGTCTGAATCATGTGCTGTCCATTTTTCTGCTATATTGTAAAGGGACTTTCTAATCAAATCTTTGGGTGATAGATGTTCACTTAATACCATGAATGTGAGCTGGGGTGTAGCTTAAGAGTACAGTCCTTGTCTTTGTAATATATGAGGCCCTGGTTTCGATCCCCATCATTACAAAGTTTTGGTTTTTTTTTAATTTAAATATCACAATGTTGTGTCTTCCCCATTTCCATTTCAATTTTTTCATACTAAAATATCTGCTCAGATTTTTCTTCTTGTAATTTAGTCAGATGAATTTTTTTCCCAGGTGTCAAGAAGTAACTTAAAAAAAAATACTGTGAATACACTACTATGCTAAATAGAGAGCCTACCTACTTTAGGGGTTTTCCTTTCTCCTTTTACCCCTCTCCCCTCAACTGAGTTTTTAAATTATTTGGCAGATTTCCTCAGATAACAGTTTTTTCTTTTCCAGACTTGGAAAATGAGCCTATCTTTGAACAGATTGAAACTTTAGGAACTAGTCAGACTAAGCTTCAGGTGCATGTTTCCCTGATCCTTCAAGGTCTGCTTGGGGCTACCACAGTTCCAATGCCTGGCTGCCCTGTCCTCTAGGAAGAAGCATTTTTAAAAAGCAGCTCACGTGATACCTTGGATTATTACAAATGTGTGTGTTCCTGTATTCCTAATAGTGCCTTCTGGTACCTTACATGCAGAGCCACTTCTAAATGTCAGATGATAATGGAGCTATTGTGGCTTGTGCTCAGGTTCCTAACACTGTGATTGTTTCTCCTATTCCTTTCTCCACCTTTCTGAGGCTTACTTTGTACTGCTTGTGATTTGTGTTTGTCTTACAATGATCACTTTCTTTAGGATAGGGCTGATGTTCTCCCTTCTGCCCTAACAGTAGATAGAAACAGTGCAGGTGACTAAGGGACAAAAGGCAGGCGGATGATTGATGGGAAGTATGTACCCTGACCAGCACCAAAGCACTGAGGGAAAAAGGGCAGTGAAATACTGCAGGTGGCAGGGATAGTGCAACCTGATAAATTCAGATCCTGGAGTTTGGCTTCTAGTGTGTGTAACTTGAGCAAGCAATTTAACCTTTACAAATCTCATTTATCTTCATCTCTATGGACAATACAGGTTGTGGGAGTGACTCTGAATAGTAGAGCACCTGCCTAGCAAGCACAAGGCCTTGAGTTCAAACCCAGTACCATCAAAATGGGGGAAAAAACAATAAAGACTTCCTTCATAGGATTAAGTAAAAAAGAATCCATACAAAAGCCCTTAACATACTAGAACTAGGATGGAGACTATTAAGAGAATACATTTTACATGTTCAAACCACAAAAAAATGGCCACTATGTAAGGTGATGGGTATATTAATTAGCTTGATTTCACCACTCAACATATATAGCAAAATACATTGTATACTATAAATACACAGTTTTCAATTTAAAAAGATTTTAAAATAAATAAAAGTGTACTTGCTTACCACATAGGAAAAAAAAAGTAGTAGTAGGATGGTGAGACAACACAGTAGAGTAGCTCAGTCACAGTGGTCTGTGCTAACAGGTGCCACCTCGGGGAGGAATAGTCAACATTCACGCTGCAGTGAAAGATAAGACTATATAATTTGTTTTCTATTATTTACCTTCATGTAGTTCATAGATCTTTTAAACTATTCTCAATGCTAGCTATAGTGATTATTATTTTAGGACAGGGCTTGTTTGATCTTAGCCTTTGCGTTATGGCATTTGGGGTTGAGTAAGTCTGTTGTGAGGCTCTTGTGTGCATTGTAGGATGTTTAGCTGCATCCGTGGCTCTACCTCCTAACTGCCAGAAGTAACCAAAAAATGTCTCCAAACATTGCAGATGTCCCCAGGGTGGAGGTAGGTCAAAATTATGTCTTGGTTAAGAATCACCACTTTAGGGTATAGTTAATTTTGGGGAAAACTTCTGTTGTTCTTCTTGTATTATCTCTGGCATTCATAACTCTTCATTATCTGCTGCTCAAATGTGTTAGAGGTCAGCCACATTTTTCTTTTTTTGTTCATAGATCTGCTCCATAGCTCTTCTCTCTTGGTGGAAGAAAATGATGCTTTGAATGTGCAATATCCAGTGAAATACCAGCATACCAAAATAGATGCTAATAGCTTACCTTCCCAAAGCCTTTCTGATGTTCTGCTCATCTTACATTTGTCCTTGAATGTAAACATGCACTTCCTCTACTGGGTTCACTTACCCTCTTTGGGAATTGAAGGCAAGGTAGGCTTACTGCTTGGGGACAGATCTGAAGGGAACAAACTTTTTTTCCATTTTTCTGTACACTCCTGCTGGGCTTGGTTTCCATGGTTAAAAAAAAAAAAACTGTTGGGTAGACTATTGAAGATATTTTATAATGCTTTATGAGTTCTTCAGAAAAAATGAACAGTTGGAGAAGGAAGGTTGCTATGCAGCCAGGCTTCCTGCTGAGCAAACAAACCCAGCACATTAAGAGCTACTCAGATTTTCTGGGTTTTCATATTGGGTTTTTTGTTTTGTTTTGGCAGTGCTGGGGTTTACGCAGGGCCTCCCTCTTGCTAGGCAGGCACTCTATCACTTGACTCACACCCCTTGTGTTTTTTGCTTTAGTTATTTTTCAGATAGTTCTCATCTTTTTGCCCAGGTCTGGCCTTGGGCTGTGGTCCTCCTACCTATGACCTCTTGTGTAGCAGGAATCATAGGCATGCACCATCATGCCCCACTTACTGAGATGGGTTTTCACTAAGTTTTTGCTCAATCTCTGCTTCAGTCTGTACCTAGCTCAATTACAGGCATGAACCACCAGACTTAGCCCTTGTGTACTTATTTATTTATTTACTTACTTACTTTATTTTAAACATTACCACTCTATAACCCAGACTGTCCTTGAACTCTTGATCCCGTTTTAGCCTCTGAAGCACTGGAATTACTGGTGTGTGCCACAACGTGTGGCTCATTTTGTTTTGTAATTAAGTTTGCAGTTTAATAATTTTTAACTCCCTAAACAACCTGGATTTCAGTCTTAGATTTTAGATTAGTATTCCTAAGTATATA
The DNA here is from genome assembly GCF_047511655.1 of Castor canadensis. Lineage (NCBI taxonomy): Eukaryota > Metazoa > Chordata > Mammalia > Rodentia > Castoridae > Castor > Castor canadensis. The sequence continues at coordinate 49,016,225 of NC_133390.1, forward strand.
ATGCATATTTCAAAATACATACATTAAAAGTTGTATATGAAAGACATCCTACTTTCTTGTTCACCTCTGGGACTGTAACTATGATACTCATTTCTTATATGTACTTTTAGCAAATGCAAATAAAGTTTCTTATTTCCCTTTTTAACACTAAAAACAGTTCACAATAAATACTGTTCATCACTTTTTCGTAGTTATATACTTCTAGAGATCTTTCTATTAAATAAGTGTTCTTAAACAGTGGCAGAAAAAGGGAACAGAAATGAACCTGATTATGAAATAAATCTGTATAGCCTTCATTGTAAAAAAAATGAAAATTTGTGGGATTTTAAAAAATGGAATTGTGTAAAATTATGGGAATAATATACTTTACCTGTTTTGAATTTTCTTATTAAGGTAAATTCTAATAGTAAAATTATTTGACTAACAGTACCTTGATTGTTGTATATATATCTTTACAATGTCTATTTAACATCTGCATTTACTTTCTTCATTGAGAAACTGAGGCCTAGCAGATTAAATACATGCCAACCTATCCTTATGATAGCCTTAGAACTGGAATGTAGACTCCAATTCCCAGTGTGAGAGTTGGCTTTAGAGAGAAGGATACAAGCATATTTTGTGCCTCTCAATCTCACTTAATCCTTATAACAACCATATGAGGGATCATTCATTATGCTTATTATACAGGTTGTGGGGGGAGACCAAAGAATAAAATTAGAGAGGTTAAGTAATTTATCAATAAATAACTAGGCCAGAATAAAAATATATTGCCTATAAAACCTGCTTTTTGTTTTGTTTGTTTTTCTTTTCATTTAACCAGGCCATGTGCTAGAAAACTCAGAGTGTTAACTCTGGAAGAGTTTCCACTTTCTCCCATCCTGCCTCTTGCTATTGTCTCTTTTGCTCACGCCGCTTCAGCCATACCAGCCTTCTTATTGTACTTCAAACACCAGAGGGCCTTTGCGCTTTCCTGCTGACTATCTCCTCAGGGAGCTCTCCCCTCATCTAGTACCACTATTTAGTGATTGACCAATCAATGCTATATATATTTCTAGCTCGAGAACAGTGCCTGGTGCTTAATTGGTATTGACTAAATATTTGCTAAATATTGAGCAAATACCTGTTTCACTTTTAAACCAGGTACAACTTCAGGGAGAAAGGGCATAACTATAAATAATAGACACCCGCTCTATGGACTGGGAATAACAGTTGGTTGAGCAATTATTACATGCTGTGTACTATATTAGTCCTATAAACAGTCATACAAGGCAGTATTATTTTCTTCATTTTACAAATAAGAATTGAGGATAATTCATCAAAGGTCCTGGAAGTAATTGGCAGAGCCAAAGTGCCAGTGGAGTTTATGTTCCAAATCATGTTTCTCACCACCAAGACACATCCTCCTATCTCACATGTCTCATGTGAATTTGTGTGTTGTAATATTCTTTCTGTCAGAGACACAGATAAGCATCACCAACTCATTTTCTGTAGGTTCATGGCTTCTTTGAGCCTTGATCATAAGACTTTAGCAAATACTCTTTAATCATTGTAATAATATAGCAAGTTTAGTCACTTGGCATAAATTCATAATTATTTTTGGATGGTTTAAAGATTGTGGCTTTGCCAGTAATAACATCTCGCATTCCCCAGAGGAGGTGAGTTTGTCATAAATACCATTTCTGTAGAACATTTCAAGGAACTTAAAGTTCTCAGAAAATATTTTTAACAGGCAGCCTTTTCTCAGACTTGAAGAGCATAATAACTATATGCCCTTAGAAAAGTGTGTGTATATTTTTATGTATTTCTCTTACTACTCAGTCCATTTATATGTTCTTTTGTATCTTAGTAGATTGAGGAAACAGGAATGAATTCTTCAGAAAACTATTCTAATATAACTATTAAACTTTTTAAAATCTCCAGTGATTCCTTTTTTCCACTTCCCAGATCACAACTTATTTTCATTTAGATATTGCAAATAGGTATTTTGAAGGATTAGTATAATTTCTTTCATTTAACACTTACTTAAGGGTTGCTTTTCTTTTATTAACTCCTTTTGAAAAATTAGAGTATACGCTTTTCCAGATCTTACTTTGAGCCAAACAACCAACCACAAAACAAAACAAAACAAAATTAAAAAAACCTCAACAGTTTTTAAGTCCCCCTTCCCCTTATTTAAAAGCTGTCCTCTTTTATTTGGCTTTCTAACAATAATTAATTGGTGTTTATTTCACCTGATTTAACATAAAAGACCAAAGCAGGGACCAGCCATGTGCCAGAGTGTCTGAGTTCACTGGCTTTTCACTTCTTGTAGTCTGACTTTCCACATAGAGGCAGTGGCTACTGTGGTATGCTTGGGAAACCAAATGTTTCTGAACTTGTTAGTGGGGAATTCGAACTTCAGAAATTAGAAACCACAATAACAGAGAGGCTTATGCTTTTCTGTGATTGCTGAAGTCACACTGTTTGTCATAAAACAGGGTAGATAAGAGCTACAAAAGTGTAAAACATTGTAATTCTTAGAGAAGACTTTTTTTTTTTTGTTTTGGGGTTTTTTTGGTCATTCACTTTAGCTTTAATAAATGAGGGAAATAGGAAAATTTTTAAAAATGTACTTAATAGTATTTAGAGGGTAGAGTAGTTACAAGATGAAGGTTGCCATGTGGCCTTGCTTCCTGCTAGGCAAACAATTAGGTCATGAACCACAATGAGCATGCTCCATCTACCCTTACCTATTTTCCTTAGTCATTGAGGATAATTGGTTTATATCAGTTCCATGACTTTTGGAGAGCTGCAGTTTGAGCCGTATGTAAAGTCTAATTGCAGACAGGCAGAAAAGTTTTATTCTAGAATCTTACTGAAATAGATTCTTGTAGTCTGTGTTTTATATGTTCTCCTGTATGCATTATAAAAATTAAAATCATTTTGGTATCTGGGACTTGTTTAATTTTCCTTGATGTACAGTCTACAGCATTCGGGTTACATTTTTCTGCCTCTTCTGAGCACTTGGAAGACCTAGTGCATAAGCACAGAATTTAATCCTACTTCCTTTTCTGTAAGTTAGTTTCTATTAAAATGACTTTTTCACAGAATATTAAGCTTATATGATGAAGGCAGCTCCATCAAGATAGTACAGTGCTCAGCAACATGTCTTTCAGAGATGAGCGCATATACTTTATTCCCTTCTCTTGGTTCTGGGTCTCCTGCTGATTTTGTGCCTACGCAGGCATTTCACCCGTTTAGTTATATTTATCTTTGTGAGAAATGTTCTGTTCATGGCAGACTTAAAGAAAAGGGTATAGTGTACATCATGAATGTGGTATTTAACTACCCATCCATTTTTGCCCTAACTGTACTTTTGAATTTTAAGAGAGGAAAAACTATTCCAGGTTTTCAGTAGTTGAAAAAAAGTGTTTTTGAAGAAAGTACCAACTCCATCATATATCACTTCTACAGCTTAAAAATAAATGAAAAAATCTTAATCAAATGAAAAAAATTACATTCGGAAAAGCCATATATCCAATAGGAAATACTAAAATTATGAACTTATTGTTTGACCTTGACTCATCTCCTGTCACCTCAGCTGCAACAAGCAATACAGTTTCATGACTAAGATTTGGAAAGCCTTTGATGATCCTCAAGTCTCAGTTCCACAAAATAAGAACCTCTAGCAACCTTTAGAGTCTTTTCCTCCCTTCTCTCCTATCTAATGTTGTACACAAGTTGACATGTCAAGAGATTTTTATGGCTTATCAAGTTTCAGTGGTTCCTAACAATACTGAAAACCTTAACTGCAATTTCATGAGATCCAGATTTACTATTAGCTCATTTATGGAATGCATTTGTTGTAGTTTGAAGTTGAAGTAAATCTTTTTCATTTTCTGACGTTTAAAATGCTATGCTATATTGAAAATACAATTAAACTGAAAAATTACCACCTAGGGAAAAACTATTTTTTAGATTGTTTTCAAAAAGGAATCTTAATTTCCTGTGCGTAGGATCTGATTGATCTAGTCCTTTAGTCTGAGGTGTAATGGGACTTTCAAAGTCCCAAAGGAGGGAGATTCCATGCTAGCTCTTAAGATTTCTGCATTTATCTGTCTTTTTGATCCTTTAACTGCTTAGTAACTTTTGACTTACTTCAGATGACCAAGACATCTTTAGGGAGCTCATAGGTATTTCTCCCAGGAGGGACTGTCTCATAGTAGGGCAATCAGTATAAAGGACAATCCATCTTTTTTGGCTTAGGTTAGGCACTAGAGACATGGGTTTTCACCGGTAAGCTCAGTCCTTTATTTCTGAGTGCTAGATACCCTGAACTTCTGACTGCATCTTACAAGACACCCTCCCTGGCTCTGAGGCAGCCTCCTATACCTTACTGGAGGAAATCTACTATAATACCAAAGGATCAAGGGGCAGATTAGCACAACTACAAGAGTAACAGATAACCAATTACTGAGTATCTGCTATAGGTATGGCACTCTGCCAACTACCATATCACATTTAACCTTTACCTTAAAAATTGAAGTCTTTGTAGATGCTTTACTTTCTATGGAAGTCATGTTCTGAAGGCCAAATAATGGGTTTTATAATCAATCTGTATATTCTGGTCCTAATTCTAGCCTTTTTCCTCATTTTACTTCAGGTTCTCTTTTCACAGTAGACTTCCAAGGAATAAATCTGCCAACCTCTTTGGAATGCTCCATTCATTAATTCAGTTACATTTTAGTTCCTATCTTTCCAGGAATGTTCTTAAATTGTCTAATTCTGGCTTATTTCCCTTTAGCTGAATCTCCTCAGCCCTTACAGTTTTATGACACAAATATTGTATATTGTTTTGTGCTACCAATTTGTTCTGCTGTATTTTTCTCTTAAGCCAACTGTAAGCTCCTTAAATAATTGATGACCAAATGATTGAGAGGTGAGAAGAATCATTTTCTTGGAATACAACCCTCTCTTAGGTTGAATGCCAACCCTCTGTTAAAGCCTAAAGTTCTCAGAATTTACTCTTGTTATTAGAACAGAAGGACAAATAGTGTTCCTCCTGTTCTTTTAATGTCTTGAGAAAGGAGAATCACAGTGAAGTGAGGAATTCACTTGGAGACAGATTTAGGTGAAGTCCAAACAAGAAACTGACTAGAGAATCTTAACTTTGCCTGTGATTCTCTGCGTCTTTATTTAGCCTAATGAGTTTTATGAGGCTGTAAGAAGCATCATTTAGGGAGATTAGTGAAACCACAAATCACTTGACAGAATTGTTGTCACCTTTATTTGAAAAGCCTCCACATTGTCAATTGTCTAAAAGCTTCAAGTATATTCAACCTCAGTGTATTTATTTTAACAATATGAATGTTTATCTTGATAATAAATGGATATTATTTTTAAAGAGTAGACAATATTCCTGTTAGCAGCAGTGGATTGATTCATTTCACAAAACTCCACACAGTGATTCACTTCTTTGGTTGTTCCCAGTTAGCAGACTAAGAAGCTACGGCTAAGGGACGTGCACAGACTGATATTGCATTCCTGTCTTCAGCAAGAAATCTGGAATGTTGTCATGTTCTCCCTAGGCTCCTGGGCCAGCAGCTCCTTTCTTAAAATTTAGTAAAAGTAGACAGTTAAGTCTTGTCAGCCCAAATGTGATGAATATTTGTACATTCCTCTCATGATCTCTACTCAGAGATGTGTTTTTGTTTTGACTGATTTTTTTAAAAAAGATTTTAAAAAGAGAGAAAAAAAAATTAGTTCACCTTTAAACTTTTGTTCCAGGACTAATGGTTGATAAGACATAATAAATATGGCAAATTTGCTTCTGTCAAAGCAGCCTATCTTGGAGGGCTAGCCACATCCTTGAGACCACTAAATGTTCAATGATTTGGAGCTCTGGCAGGCTTATGAGCTACAGTTGCATTATGCTGGCCTGAATTTTAGTGTGGAATACTTTCTTCACATTACCTCCATTTTCTTCAGGTGATTTGTATTTATAATATGATTAGTAACTTGTATTATTATATAGACTGTTCTACTTTATTAGAGTTCTCTCCCTATTCCATCTTCACCCAGTATTGAGAGATACTGGGGTGGATGACATTGTTCCCTTTTATGAGATTTGTGAAAAACAAGGGTGCAGGTGACTCACCCAATGAATGGATAGCAGAGCCAAGAAAAGTAGAACTAAAATTAAGCATCCCATTATTCTTACTCTTTAGTCTCACCATTGAGACGATACTATTTTTCCATGTTAACACAAGGTTACTAGTAAGCAAGCTTGGCAATTAACTGTAATTCATCTTTTTATTTACAACTAAGCTCTCATAGCTGCAGTACTGAAAATGAACAGGAATGGGACCATGAAACATTAAAGCCCTATGTGAAAGGGTTGCTGGTGATCTTAGTCTTTGTCATTAATGCAGTGCTAATAGGTATAGCCAGGTTAGTGACATAATGGTTTGGTGTGTGGTGAACTGAGTTGCTGGGCCTCTCATTCTGTTTAGTGCTTAGCACAGTTTGCTTCTGCTGAAGAGAGGTATAAGCCATAGGTTGACATTGGAATTACTTAACTTTGAAATTATAGAAAAATCTCTACTTTTTTTGTAAAATCTAGCAGATACAAATTTAGATATAGAGAGCACCCATAGAAACTTTGGAGTCAACATGTGTGCATGAGAAAAAAAGGCAATCTAATGGTTTCTAGTTTCTGCAGGGATAAGCTATTTGGACCCTATGATCGCATCTTCTAGGCCCTCAGCTGAGGCAGACATTAGAGAAATTCAGAGGAGTCCACCCTTCATTAAGGACAAAACCACATTTTGCCTCCAGTACATTTCATGCCCCAGGGTGATTCACCTGGTATCCTTTCATCACCTTCAATCTCACTATTTTGGGAGGTAGTTAATGTGAAGTAGATGGTGGTGGTGAGTAAAGAAGAGAGAAGCATCTGACTTAGTTGAGCCTACACAACACATACTATACAGTACAAAGCAGATTTCACTGCCTTAATTTCATCTGATTCTGATTTGTGTTTGTTTTTTGTGTTTTAAGTTTATATAGTTACTCCAAGTAGTGACAGAGATTTGTTTGGGGCTTCGGAATAAAATGTAGAAAAAGGGGTCCTCCTTAGCCCATTGTTAGCAGAAGTACTCTCTTCTTACCAAATAAGATGCTTCTGGATTATAATTCATTTGTTTGTACATTTATCCATCACCCTTTGTGTCCCATTGACACACCTACTAACTATAGCTAGGTACTTTCCTAGGTGCTGGGGCTAAAGCTGGTTGCAGAAGTGACCCTGAAGGAGTTTATAACCTACGACACAGTAAACTAGTAGTTAATTTGTAATTTAGCATCACTTTGCAATGCCTGCTGTAAAGTTTCCTCTGCACTTTGGGAGAAGGTTGAGTTAATGAATTTTTAAAGGGAGCTTACTAGCTTGCAGAGGTTGGAGGAGCGCAAAATGCTTGGTTGGAGGATACTGAGAAGTTACTTGTCAAGTTAGTAGTTGAAAACTATATACGTCTTTGACCCAGAGCATATACTCTTTCCAGAGCACCTCTCTCCTCCCACATCCAGAGGACCTTTTAGTACATTATTTATTGTCCCTTTACCTCCTGTCCATTGTTGTAGCCTGATTAAACTGTATTGGTTTTTACCTCCCTCCTTTCCCTTTGCCTTTTTACTAATTAATGAGAACTTTGGACTTTTCCACTTTGTATTTTTAAATGAGTTTATGTCCAAATTACCACCTACAGTGCCAAGGCTACTTCTGTGTTTTCTGTTTGCCTCTCTTCTGAACACTAATTAAAGGAGAAACCTATGGTGGGCAGTAGTCCAAGAATGCAGGGAGTTGGCTGTACCTCTGAGTAGCTCTGCATTTCTAGGGCAAGTCACACTGTGGATATCATTTTCTTCTATCAAGGGAGACAGCTGGATCAGATGACCACTGTCTTTTCCAGCTGTAAAGTTCTATGGATATTCTATGCTAGGGTAGCCATGCGTGTGTATGTGTATGTACACACTTTCTAGGGCCTTGTCCTATTTAGTAGAACCTGTCAAGGCACTTTTCAAATTCATATCTGTGGAGTTGAATGTTATTCAGGTGTAATGTATGTTCTCTTTTGCTGGTAATAACTTCCTTTGTGCTAGAATCAGTAGTTATTAGAAATGATTTGGGGGTATGTCTGCATCTCTCCCAATGATACACTTACCCATCTCCTCTGTATACCTTCCCCACAGACACATCATTTCTTAAGCTTGTCATCAAAAAACTATAATTGCATTCTTAAGAATTTATCTTATTTGGGAACCAATAGCGCATAGGAATATGAGGAAGATCAGATTGGAGAAAACACTGCTAATGTATTCTTTACTGTTCTTGGGCTAAGAATTACAATCACTGTCATAATCTCCTTAAGCACCTGAGAAAAGAAGCATGAAGAGGGAGGTTTCTCCTGTGTCTCAAAAAAGAACTATGAGACTTTCCTTGGCGAGTCATCTCATCGTTGTTTGCCCAGCTTTCCCAGTCAGAGGCATAGTTGGTGCATATGAAGGTGAGGGAGAACCTTGACTCTGTTTTTAAGAGAAAGAGGAATGTAAAAGTGCTTACAACAGTGTATTGGTGATGAACCCCTAGGAATCCATGCACCTAATAGAATGATTCAAAGAATGAATGTCCCACCATACTTCAAATAACCAGCAAGAGAAAGTTCTAAAAGTCTTTGAATCATACATTAAACATGTAATTAGGTTGGTGACTCAGAAATACTGTGGGGATGGCAGAAACAGCCATAGAAGTATTTCTCTGAATGTTTGTGATGCTGGCTGCATAAGCAGAGTCTCTTCATCTTTAAATCCTTATTTAAACTTACTTAACAGACACTAAGCTGTCAGTTTAAATTGAAGCTAAATTCATATTCAGAAACAAATTAGGCAAACTGAAAAATCATTTAAAATTAATGTTATGCCTAAGAGGAAAAGGTAGGATGTGTTAGATTTTTCAAAAATAATGACTGGCTTATGTGAACAGCAGATGGGACATTTCAGTTTCTGAGGGAGGTTGAAACTAATAGTGCTTTCATCCTCTGATTATTACAACACAATATCCAGTCTTTTATAAACAGTTCTCTTCCTGCTCCCCCTGTAGTTTTTTTTTTTGTTCACTTTGTAAAATGTTCACTTTGCCCTGAAATACGAGATGAGGATAGAACATAACCTAAGAAGAATTACTAGAATTTTATTCTTCCTTTTCACTTTTTAAACCTCAAAATCCATTTATTACCAAAGATACTGTTTTGGAAGGAAAGGAGAAGAAAACCCTAAATTGTTTTATTTTTCTTGTTTTCATTTTTGAGAAGGGAAATTGCAAATGTTGATAGTCAAGGCTTGATTCATGTTTTCATACTGGCTGTCACTTATAGACTCTATTATAGCATTAGGAAAATATCACAGAAATACCAGTGACTAACAGTTAAGATTAATTGCCATAAAGGGGAAAATGAATTTATTCAGCATAAATTTATTATGTGCTTTATTTGGAAGAGCAAAAATTCACATTCATTTTTCCCATCATATAGATAATGGCAAGAAGTAAGAAATGCTCACTCAGAGAGTCCACTGTGAGATAATTTTTCTGTGATAAATACTGTTTATTTTCAGTTTTTAAAATTAGTCTTAACATGTGGTTGTTCTTTGAACCATGCTTTAAAGTTAGTAAATGTTACAAAAGTGTAGAATATTAAAGTGTGTCATATAAAAGTTTTTTAAATTAATGCCTGTTTTAAAAAAATACAGTTAGGCTCTGAGAAACACAGCTTATAAGAAGCAAACTCTTTGATAGAGGTTGTATTTTCAACAATTGAGCTACAATTTATGGTACAGATAATACTTTGGGTATAGCTGAAACAATAATTGATGGTTTTTGTTTTCCATATCCTTTACTTAATTTGAAAGTGCAGAATACCTTTTTACCAGTGCAGGAATTTTCAGTTTCCAATTACTGCCTATATCAATAAACAACTTCTGTTGCATATTCTGTACTTCTCTATAGTGACATGGGTGTGTTGGTTCCTTTCTTTCTAGGCCCTTTTCAAATCTACGTTCTCCTAGATTTGAAATAATAAGTTTGGGGAAATCTTACTTCTCAGTACTAACTTGCAGTTTATATAGCCTGTCTTCAGGCCAGAAAATGTGTAATATTTGGAATACAAAAACCAAGTCTTGCATTGCTCCAAACAAAATTAGTAAAACAAAATAAACAAAACCCTCCTAAGGAACAAAAGTGGTAGGCACCGATGTCAAATATTTTTAAAAATTAATTACAATAATTACAAGAAGCAGAGTACCAAATTTTGATATTTTATAAAATGCTGTTTTTCCAAAGATAAATCTCATACACTATTTTTCCTCTCACTGCCAAATATAAACAAAATAGGTATTTGTAACACACACTTAGAGTGCTTTTCTGTTAAACATCCATATAGTTATCTTACATGATCTTTCCCATGCCAATATTAAAGCATTTTCAGTCTTTTAGAGTAAATCAATATAAATGACAGGCTGTGGATTGTGAGCTTGTATTGTGTATACCTAGAAAACACAAAGCCTATTTATAATGGGAAATGATTCTCACTGTTCCTAAAATTTTGTCTCACAATTACTTTATGTTCAAATCACATAAAGCTTGAGTGGAAACTTTCATCTTCTTTTCCAGTGTTCTAAACTTGACTTAGCATGTTTTATTTTTTATTTCCTCTTCTGATGTTTATTGCAAAATATTATGTAGATTTTCAGTATCTGCCAAGTGTGCAGTTATCATACTTTAAGGATTCATTTATAGCAATAGCCTATTCAGGGTTTAGATGTAAGTATGGTTCAAAATGCCACTGATCAAAATGATTGTATAGGCGTCACCTTTAAAATTAGTATCTTTCACATATTATCCAGAGTATTACTCTGTAGAGGACAGCTTCATCTTTTAAGCGCAGCTTGCCACTTATCCAGTGAGTGGAGCTGAAGTAGAAACTTTGAGCTCAAAACTGTGATAATAAACTCTCTTTACGATTGATCCGCTTTTGAGATAGAATAGTATTTATAAGATTTTCGAGGCTTTAACTGGTTGTATTTTAAAGTTGATTTCATCCTGATTCCAAGCTGCACGCTAAGTGTTTCTCTAGTCTTTTATATATCAAGATTTCTAAGGAAAACGGGGAAATAAACCAAAACCAAAAAGCCTGCAGTAAGAAATCCACTCCATGTGTTAGTGTTTCGCACCGTGCTCTTGTAGGTGAGCAAGGTTAAGTTCCAGGAGAGGGTCCGCAGTAGCGTCCTTGCGTTACACTCCAAGTTCCCCACCCTTTCTCCCAGACTTCTCAGCACCCGCAGGACTCGAGGCGCAGCTCACTTGGGTGGGAAGCCAGTGTTGCACAAAGCCTCCACCTCTCAACAGCGAAAATCAGATCCCAAGTCTGTTTCCTCCACGGGAGAAAACTTTTACTTTCACGTTTTGTGTGATTTGAGAAAGGTTTTGAAGCTAGAACTCATTGAAAGCTTCTGCGAAGCGTTTTGCCTGCAGTTCAGGATGCTAAGACAGTGTTAAAAGCGACCCACAGCCGTGTCCCCTGGCCCTGTGACAGCAGCGCCCCGCGGGGAAGCGGAGCGGCTCCGGGCTTACCTGAGCTGCCTGCGCCGCGCCTGAACGGGCGGGGCCGAGCCGAGCCGAGCCGAGCCGAGCCGCTGCGCAGCGAGCGGGCTGTGCGCGCTCCAGGAGTCGCCCGAACAATGCAAGCGGACGCTGAGCGCGCCCCGGCCTATGGGCGTTACGTCACTGCGCAGCCTTATAAGGCGCTCCGCGTGTGCGCTGCGGCGGCGGGGCTGTGGGTAGCAGGCAGACCCTCGGTGGCAGAGGCGCGGCAGTGCGCCGGCTCCTGCTGACCTCCCAGCAGTGGGACGGGGTGGTGGGCCGCATTCCGCCCTCTCCCAATGGGCTAACCTGGTCTTGGGGTCAGGGTCCTTCTGCTTGTAACTTCACTCTCTCTGGTCCCTAAAACTTGAGTTATTTCTTTAACTTCCTAAATAACTCGTACTGTTGTTCTTTTGTGAACTTCTACAAATGCATTGTTACATTTGTTTTGGGGCTGCTGGGGGATACAGCAGAGGAAAGGGAGAAGTGGAATTTTGTTGGACGTCTCTGGGGGTGATTTAGACTTCAAACCTTTGCTTTCCTCTTTGTAGCGAGTAGGGGTCCTCAGAGGATAGTATTTTATTTCCTGATGATGTAACTACCAAACAATTCTTCAAGTGATGATGGGAAGGCCAGATGAAATCTTATTTTTCGGTGTTTTTACTAAAAGAACCTCTTGTTTCCCCATTTCTCTGTGCCTGTGTTTTAATGAAAGCAGTTAAAACTAATCAGATTATTTGGCAAGGAAAACATTTTTAAAGAAATTAAATGTTTTGTGCCGTACTTCCAAGAGAAAATATAAAAACAGAACTTTAGAACCAATTTTAATCTGTCCTATTCTACCAGCAAACAAAATAAAAAGAGAAAGACATGAGAAGAAAGAAAAACAACTGGCCAAATATGATTGAATTAAGCCTGTTATGCTCTAGTATGGGGCAGATTTATTTAAATCCTATTTCTCACAAGAGAATTAGCCTCCTAGTTATCTTGAACATTAATGAAAGAAATAATCTGTAAATTCGTAGCCCAACTATATGAATCTGCTTAATAAGGAACGTGGTATCCTTATTTATAAGCTTCTGATGAATAGTTTAAGTAGCTTGAGTCTTTTCAAAACCTCTTAAAATTACATTAAAATAGGATTGCTCCCTATTATGATGTACATATGTCTATGGAATTATTGTTCCCATATGTTCTGTCAAACACGAGTAATGAAAATAGTCTGCTGATTTCTGTTAGTATGGACTGGAGAAAGGATGGTAGCAGAGTTATTAGTGGAATAAAGGTGTAGGGCCACAAAGTAAGCACATGTTCCCTGTTAAACTGAGGGCTCTCTTTTCCAGTTCTAGACTACTTTATTACTGAGAAGCCAGAGCTAAACTCATTCCTGCGTTTCATATATACTGTTTTACCAACAATTGAATGACTATATCCTTCAAATGAATTTAAACTTTAATGTTTGATTTGAAGTTTTGTATAAATATTTTTGGATGTTGATTTGTTACTTTTATTCCTCTGTCTAGTAGTTGTGAAGTGCTTTGTAATCTTTTTAGTCTTCTGTAGTTGCCTCATATTTATTAAACATAATTTTTGAGATTTTATGCTAGTTTTTTCTTTATTAAAAATGAGATAAAATGACTGTTATGAAAGTCACATGAAACATGACCAACTGACTGACAGCCCCAAACTGATGGCATGAAGTACCGTTACCCCAAATAGATCATTATTTTTTTGTAGCTCATTTAGCTTCTTTTTCCCTGGTGGGCAAAGTTTCTTATCATTTGACACTGACATTTATTTATTGTTCATGTGTCTTGTATTTGTGCTTTGCATTTATTTTCATTCTTTTGACATCCTAGTTCTCTTGTGAAATGTTAGTATTATTTCCTCCTTTAATTTAGCTCTATTCTGAGAATAGAGAAATTGAGTAGATAGAAGAGTTTTCTAATGTTCTTGAAGCAAGAAAAAAGAGGAGTAGGGCTTCTACTCCTTGTATGCATGCCTGGTGCTATGTTGCTTTCTGGAGCACTGTTGCTTCCTGGAGCACTGGTCTCAGACCCTTCTAGGATTCAGCTGTCCAACTAAGGTCATGGTATGTGACCACTTTCTTCAGTAACCAATAATAACCTTCATTTATTGAGCTTTTACATCATGCCAGTGACTAGTGTTCCTCATGCATTCCACCATTTAATTTTAACAGAGTTTCAGATAGTATTATCCATACTTTTCGGATGAATAAACACATGTAGAAGGATAAAGTGGCTTGACCAAGATTGTACAGTTAATAATGATACATGGACTTGCACCAGTGTTTTATACAGCTGTAGACTTATCTTCTCTTAGTAGTTTGCTCAGATTCTCTCAGAGGTGTTGTTGGTAAAGGCATATTGTGATTTAATTGAGAAGTTTGTTTTTATTTTCCAAACTGAATGTTGAACTAGGAAAGTCAATCTCATCCTCTTCACAGTCTATGTACCAGTGGCACTCTTGATTGTCCACTGAATATATTAGGGGGTGTCATTCACATTGGAGGCATCATGGATTTGCATAATTACCAAAACATTTTCTAGAAGGTGGCAGCAACATGTCTTGTTCTAATAAAATTAGAATGTCATGAAAATTTTTCGATGAGTGAAAGTCAAGGGTTTTCAGAGGCAGAACCTTTATCTGACAGAAGAACCACCTGTGTTGTGTTTTGCAAACTGCAGCCAGCTATTTGCATTGTGCTCCATTATAGAGTCTATGAGCAGGCTTTTATTTCCTTCCCTAGTCTTCTCTTTGAGATGTAATTTCTGTTGTCTTAGCTTCTTACATATATTTATGATGAAAAATAGTACAACTAGGACTGCCGTATCTCAAAATTGGCAGAGAAAAAAATTACTTCCTAGCATACTTCTGTTCAGTTGCTTTGTGTCTCTTTTTATTTGTCATCAAGAATTTCCTTCAAATACACATACCTACAAATTAAGGTCCTTTTTACAATTAGCAGTCTGAATTAATTGTCTAAATCAGCAATAGCTTTCAGGTGTTATTTAGAAATGCCAAAAAAGAATTTTTCTACAGAACTGTTACTTTCTAATATAGAAAAAGAAGTTTGTAGGCTGGAAACCAGGTAGGATTGACTATATTTATCCATAGAAAGTTATTTTTTTAATAGTCAAAAGCAACTGACTATCAGTAATTTCTCATGATTCACGCTAATGTAGGAAGTTATTGCAGCAACTCCACCAACCTGTGTTATTAGGACAGTAACTTACTAACCATATTGACAATGTCATCATTATTTTACTGTTTTAAAGTACAATTAATATGCTGCTAAGCATATCAAGCCAGTTCCTTTTTATAAGGTGACAACTTGTTTTCTTTCATGTCCTTTCTCTTTGCCATCCTAATAAGTGCCAGAGAATCAGTAATTAACTGAATCTTCTTGCAGATGACTACAGCTTTCATTCAATCTCATTCATCTCATGAAGGGGTGGTGTATTCTTCCAAGGAGTTCTGCTCTAAGTTGTGAAGTGACAGTACTAACTCTGAATGTGACATTTTTGCTTCTTTGCTTCTATGAGGTAATAAATGTGGAAACACTATTCCCCCTTAGCAGTGGTCCTGGAGAACATTATGTGGAAACAATTCATAAGTTTTAAAAAGTTTTATTATAGTGTAATATATCGTTATAGTCCTGTTTTATCATTATTAATCTTTTGCTATGCCTGATTTATTAAAATTTATTAGAGATAATGTGTGCATAAGAAAAGCATTGTTTATATAAAGTTCAGCACTATCTTCACTTTTAGGCATCTACAAAACATCATGGAATTTATCTCCTACAGATAAAGGAGAACTACTGAAATGTAAAAAGAAAAACAGCAAATCTTATTGGGTAATCTGAACAGAGTAGGGACAGACTAAGGATGGCATGGGAAGAGCAGAGCTCCATAATCCTGCATTGCTTTAGGCTACAGTTGGATTGGCTAGAATATGAGCCTTATGCAGCTAATATGTTGCTCTCTTCTTGGAAAGCAGCTTTGCCTCTGAGCACCAGGTAATGCTGCCATGGATCCAATTTAGGTCCTTCCTCCTGTGGTACAACTTAAGGAAGGCTAAGAGACTGAGCACCATGTATAGGCAACTGTAGACTGGAGCAAAAAGGAATGTTTTAGGGTGAAAACACCTTCTCTGCATGCCTGGGCCATTCATTTTTCTAACTGACCTCTTTTTCATTCTTCTTTCTGTTCTCTAGGTGCCATCTGCCTGATTCTGACAACACAGATGCCCACACAAAATGCACCACCACTTCTTTGGCATGGTAGCTCTTATACTTTGCTGTCAGAACCATTATAACAAAAGTTAACAAGTTATATCTGGATGTACATACAGACTACAGTGACCAAGATATACTTATAGATCCCCTCACTCATATCTGCAGTCCAAATCTTGGCATCCATAGTCCTTGAAGTTCCCAGAAGTCCTTGAAGTATTTCTACTCATACTTAGCTGACCTTAATTCTAGAATAGCCACCTCTACCCTTCAGAGCTAACTCAGGCTGATTACACCAACAGTATCAGTAGTGAGGCTAAGGAATGGGTAGGCCTTATTTCAATATTGAAGTGAATGACATATTTGGGTTTTTTAATTAATTTAAAATAGTTCATTTTTGTCATTTTAGTTGTAATAGATATCATAATTTGGAAATGCAGAAAATTATAATAGGAATTTTACACATAGTCCTTTCTGATGAATACTACCAACGATTAACAATTTTAATAAACATTTTTATTGTTTCATACTGTGGGCTGAGTGTGTGTATGGGTGTATATATTATGTTTTACTTTCTACCTTTATTTATATTTTAATCATGTTATTTGTTTTTACGTAGACATTGGATCATTTAAAAGCATAAATTTACATGTTCTCCATAGAAATGATGGTTACAAAGCCACTGCCTGCTAGCCCCCTAAAATTGCCATGGTTTTGTTCTTTACCAATTTTTGAGCAAAGAGGTCTGTGTTTAATAAGGAATCTTGTGGTGAGCAGAGACCTCCTGATCTTGGTTTACATGGAATGCTGCAAGTTAGCTATGGGACTCTAGTGAGCCAGCATAGCAGTAGGCAAGCATAATGACTTGGAGAAAATGACCCCGCCATTACATGGGAAGCAGGAAAAGCAGTTTCTTAGGCCCAGAATCCATTTGCTTATTTATTCCTGCAAACATTTTGCGTTTCCGTGGTGACTAATAATAGTTTTAAGAAATTGTTGAACTCACATGTATTACTGCAAAAGGAAAAAACCCTGAACTTAGAGATGGGAAAGACCTATTAGGTCATCTTGCCTGTCCCTTGCCAGTACAGATTGTTCTCAAAGCTTTATCTAGTCCATTTTAAAAAGGGACCTTGTCAAATACTTTTTACTCCATAACTTAAGTAATGCTTTTTTTGTTTTGTTTTGTTTTGTTTTTTCCTAGTACTGGGGATTTAACCCAGGATCTTGTGCTTGCTGGGCAAGTACTCTACCATTGGAATCACCTCTTGACCCCTCCCCAGTATTTTGTTTTGTATTTTGTTTATGAGATAGGATCTCCCTACCTTTGCCCAGATTGGCCTTGAATTTGTAATCTTCTTGCCTCTGCCTCCCAAGTAGCTGGGATTACAGACGTGTGCCACCATACCTGGCTCAAGTAATACATTTTTAAAGAAACTACTCTGACAGATTTTTCCATGTATATGTACTTTGCATTATAGCAAAATATTTGTGGAGAAAGACCTATGAGTTGTCATGCAATTTAATAGGTTTTTGTAGTTTGGTAGTCATTTTCTCATTGTAATAGTTTAGGACATCTTTGAATACTTGACTAAGGATAAAATAGGTGAATAAGTTGAATTTATATCTTTTCTTTTTATCTTTAGAAACTCAACTATAACATTACACAGAAATGAGCTTTTAATTATATAAACTCATCGAGATGGGTTTAGAAAGCTAGAGAAGATAAAGAATTTAGGAAGTAAAGAGTTAAATGCTGGGCTGGAGATGTGGCTCAAGTGGTGGAGTACCTGTCTAGCAAACATGAATGAAGCCTTGAGTTCAAACCCCAGTACCACCAAAATAACAAAAAACAAAAGCAAAAAGGGTAATTTTAAGATTATGTTTATAAAGAACACATTTTATATTTTGCTTTTCTTCCCCTAGTTCTGTTTTATCCATTATTTACATAGTCCATTGCTTGATATTGAAGTTGGCTTCTAAATTGTAAAATTCTGTGACAGTTTCTTCCAAACACCAGAAGAACAGAATAAACCTGTCTCATAGAAGCAGTCACTGATGGTATTAAAACCAAATGCTTCACTTCCCTGCATTATGGCTGGAAAAATAACAAATTAAGAAATAAGAATTATGCTTAGAGATACATTGAAAGCATATATGTATGTCAAAATAAAATCCCCTGTACTAATATATGCTAATGAAAATTGTTAACATGTTTTAGTATGAAGTGCCTTAGAATGCATCAACTTTACTTAATGTCAACTCCCATTCCCTTTCTTTAAATAGATCAAATATTTGGAGCTCACAGATGTCAGTGGACTTGTCGCAAGGTCACATAGTAAATTGATGACTACAGCACTATGTTTTATGAGTGAATGTTTCTTTTGGGAAACATGAAAAATGCTCTAATTAAACAATGTGATTAGAATTGTCAAAAAGAATGTAGCTGAAATCTGAACTACTATTAGATAATTTACCTAGGTTTTACTTATTGCAGAACTAATTTAAGATATTAATGAGTTAGTTTATTCACTTTGTTGCATTTCTTTTAAACAGAAGATCTGTTGATTGCTGGTTACCAACTCAAGCCACTAAAATTGACTGCATGTTAACAACTCTTGCCAAAAACTTAATTGAGAGGTATTAACTTTTAATATTAATTTCAATGTCATCATTTAAACCCATTGTCTTACACACTAGTCAGTTGGTTATTCTTTACATAAGAATGTCACTGGGCATCTAATCTGCAGCAAAAAGCACAAGATTGAAAGAGATGTCACAAGTCTTGTGTATTGCTTTAGACTGAATTCTTTCTCAAATGAGAATGTCAGTGTTTTGTCCAGGAGTTGGTACATATGCAGTCTAGTATTATTAGTCAGTGATGAACAGCTCCAGAGAGTTTTCACTTCCCCAATATAGCCATTACATTCCAAACTGAAAATTGGCTTATAATTTCCATTGCTCCAAGCACCCACGTTGAACAAATGCATTGCTTTGACATGATAGCCTTTTAAGTATTTGGAATCAGTTTTCCCTGAATCTTTTTCACCTGTTTCTATTTGATATATTAGTTATTTCACACCCCATGTTCAAAAGTTTTGTGTTCCAAAATTACTGTTATTTCAGAGATATCACAGTTATCCTCCCCTTTCATATTATGTGTGAAAGTGCAAATGCATGTGCTTCCTTGTGTACACAGAAATCTTTTTTGAACATTTTAGACAACCATAGCACATTGTTGAGTCATGGAGCTTACTGATTACCAGTCTTCTAAGGAACATCCACACATAAGTATTTTCATCATGTACTGACTCAGTGATAGTCTAATATCATTATTTCTATCTGACCTGGTGTTGTTTATACTAATTTTTGTTATGGCAATAACAAAAGCAATAACAATAATAGATGACACATTTAATGCCTAATGGATGCTGGGTACTATGTGCTTTACATATAATGTCAGCTTTGATCTGTATAATGACCCTGTAGAGTAGATAACTAAAGAACAGGTTGAGAGACTTGCAGTATTAAGATCACAGAGCTAGTAAATGGTGGCATCAGATTTTGAACTGCAGCTCACTTCAGCAGCTTCTGCAGAAATTACACTTGGTGCTTATAGGGGATAAATAATACTAATGTGGAATCAAAACTTTGTTCCTTTCTTATCTGCCACTTTGTACTCCAGGTTGGTGAAATGGGAATGGGCTTAATGGTAATCTTGTAGTTGTGGACTGAGATCCAGGCTGTGCAGTAATCTGTTCAGGGATATGCAAATGGGATGATGTCAGTGTTTCTCTTATTTCTTTCTCTTCCTCCTTCCTGCTTCCCCTTCTTCCTCTCCTCTCTCTCTCACTCAATCTCTATCTCTCTCTCTGTGTTTTTTCCATCTCCTCCTCCTCTGTCTTCTCTCCCACTCTAATTATTTATAGAATTATCAGTGTTAAAACAAAAATAGTAGAAATGAAGTGGAAAAGATCACTTGAAATCTTCACATACCATCCTTTAAACTGTTTACATTTATTGTCAATTCTGAATGTATAAGTTGTTTATCTTTTTAGATTATGACGTGAATTTGAGGAATCTCATCAAATTGCATTGGTTGAAGTTTCATAACTCGATTATGCTACTTCTAGGAAGAAGATCCAGTTAGTGGGAAAGGAATTGCCATCATTTATTGAGAATCTACTGTGCGCTAATAATGCTGCCCAGCCTCTCTATCTGATGTCTCAAAGCGTGTTTTTACTTCATAGGATTCTGTGTAAGGACTAACACAGCACCTTGCACAGAGTGGGCATTCTGACAAACTTAGTGAGGAAATGAATAGACAACAGTTCTTTGAATCTAGCAGGAGAAAGAGAGGATGAACATGCACAAATACTCATGCTTATTGATTGTTAGATTTTGGTTCATTTTTATGCCATTTGCTTCATGGCTACTGAGAACAATCTGTGTGTAGGATGTCATGGAATGCTATTTACAGTAATAGATTTTTGGCTGTTTTGAATCAGCCGATAATACTAGGAGTTAAACTGTTCTTCCTTCCATTTAATTGAGTGTATTTCCTCTGACCTCAAGTATTATTTGCTAAGGAAATTTTCCCATGAAAATCGGAGAAATTGTGTCATTGTATTGCTCTGATAGCCTGTGGACATGAGTAAAAACTGCACAGCTTCAGTTTCAGTTGTGGATTTATAGTGACTACCGGGCAAAATATAGTTTAAAATAGTGCTGATTTCTTTGTAAGAATCATCAGTTCTAATGAAAACTGCTCTGTCTTTTGAAACATAAAAAAGCAACTCTCAGTTACTCTGAATGGCTGCTGTCCTAGAGATGCCAGAAGAGCTTGAATAAGTCTGTGCAGGGACCTCCATGTGACTCTCATTGACTTCTACTTTAGACTCTGAAATTTATCTCCAAATGCTGATACACTCTGATAAAATTAACAGAGGAGCATTTTGTTATGTGATTTATCTCATTACTAGCCTAGACTATGATGCTTAGATTATAATATAATTTAAAAATAAGTCTTATAATTGTATTTCAGATAGCCCAGTTATATCTCATTGTCTTGCCTTTTTGCTGTCAAAAGTTAAAATTTATTTGTTAAACACAAGGTTTTACAATTTAGCATGCGTTCATAAATTTACTTTGGCATTTCTTCCCTTTTTTTTTTTTTTTAATACTGAGTAGACTCAAGATACAAAAGTGGTTTAGGTCTCATTTGACTCCTGAGTTGTACTGACTGATACTTGGTTGAAAAACTGTTATCTGTTATTTCTCTTTGGAATTTTTTTTGCTGAAACATTCTACAATAGATATCTATCTTTCTCCCTGTTTCCTCTTCCTCTCTGCCCAGAAAATTCCATAGGTGTGAAGAACAATGTTCTCAATATAGACCTTTCTTTAGATCAGTAGTTGCCTGTTTTTGAACTTCTACTTTCAGCTTTACCTAAAAGGAGGGCTGAATGTATGTCTGAAGGGGCAGAGCATCTGCCTAGCAAGTGTGAAGCCCTCAGTTGTTCAAACCCCAGTACTGAAAATAAAAAAAAAGAAAAATCAATAAGGAAATATTTCAGATTAGTATGTTAGAACCCCTTGTATGGTTCTTAATGTTAAAAAATAGAGTTTTAGCTTAACTTCTTCAGGGTTTACATTTTAGTGTTTTCATTCATTGTTCAGCTTTCACTAAATAGGCCAGCAGCAATTTCTAACTGTCAAATCATACATACACTATCTCAAATATAAACCTTATAGTAAATAGCAAAACTTTAAAACGTTTTGGTCTTTCATGTAAAAAGAGATGAACTAGAGAGGTTAGGAAGCTTCTTCTGTGCTTATTATTGAGCCATTGTAAGCAATAAGATATCATTGAAGTCTCATTCTAGGTACATCAGAGGGAATCTTCTTATATGAATGCTTAGGATGCTTTTTTATCTGTTCACAGGTGCTCCTGGAGGAAATCTGGAGCCTATTTGGAAACGTTCCTCTGCCTTCAATGTATCTGTATCCCTAGTGATAAAATTGACACCTAGGCATTTTAACTATAAGCTAAAATATTATTGTCCATTTATAAGAATTTCAAGTCTTGGTCAAGATCTGAGACTAGATTTTAACTTACTAAGGCATGAAGTTTTTATGGATTTTCTTTCTATCACAGTAGACATCAAAGAGTAATGTTTGATGAAAGCACGTAACTGTTTCTTTTAGTATAGATTATCAGAGTTGACTGCCCTCATAAAGTAACCTCCAATTGCTTTAATCTCCACAACCATTTATGCTATATAGACAATTGATTTTTTACATAAAAGCACAGTTCTGTGGTGATTGAGAATATTTATCAGATTCTCTGTATGAAATATATAGGTTTTAAAAATATAATTATATTTTACTACACATGAAGACATTTTGAAGGTAAAAACATCTGACTTCTTCTTTGCTGAATCCACAAATGTTTCTATTAATTGCTTTCTAGTTTTCTTCTTACTGAAACTGGGAGACCAGGCAATCAGTATTCATTTATTAAGCACCTTCTGTGTCGAAACACATTTTAGTGAGAGAGAGCCAGTTAATATAGAACTGGCATATAACAGGCTTCAGAAAACTTAATTCCTTTTCTCTCTGCTATTATATTTGTTTTTTGCTATCTGGCAGAAAGACAGATCTCCTCTTTAAGATATTTACAACCAAGAATTGGTTGGAAAGTATTAACATTGTAAAAGAGATAGAATGGTTAAAACTAATTGGATTGTACAAGGTATATAAAGCACCCTTTCCATGCAGAGAAAGTTTTGCATCTGAAAAGGTACAAGAGAAGTTCCCATAAAGTTTCAACCTGACTAGTTGTCTGTTGAAGATGCATATAAGAGAAGTCAGTGTGGTGACAGATCTGGCCAAGAGTCACCATTCATTGGCCCCATTAGTTTTGTGTATTAGTGTGCTGTGCCTTTCTTTCGATTATTGCCTTATTTAGCCTGATTTTATTTTTATTATTTTTTATGCTTTAAAGGTTGTATTGCTTATCATTTCTTTTGCTTATGGAGAAAACATGGGATAATGCTGAATTTAGGCCTTAGGACAATTTTCTTTCTTACAACAAGGAGGAAAGTAAATAATTTTCAAAATGTAGGAAATTCCTCATTTTGGAAAAAGACTGAAAGGTTCATTTGTAAGATATTTCCTCATAGAAAAAATGTTATTAACTGTAGTGGATTTCCATGCTAGCAGAAGGAGTCTTAACAAACTTGTAGTAAAGCTGAAAACCTGTATTTAGGCAACTGCAATAGTGTGGTGATTTGTATCACAGTAACAGTGTAGCTAAAAAGATTTATACATAGTGTGTTTATTATAACATGGAGTGGAGGACAATATGTTTTCAAATATATAGACTTTAACCTATATTTCAGCCAGCTATTTTTTTGTGGACTAGCTGAGAGCCTGTGTGCTACATAAAATATTATGTTTATTAGCAAATGTGTTCCAGGTGCCCACTTTGGATTCCAGGTGAATACCTTCTTGTCATTTCCATGGCAGCCCCAGGCCAACTTGCCTAAAGAAAATTAAGGAGCTCTGGAAATAATCTTGTTCTCCAGGTGTCATCCTTTTGAGTAGAGTGTATGTTAGCTTTTTGTAGAGGGAACATTCACAAGTCAGGTGTTCATAACCCAGAGAATACTTGCATATGTATTATACGTGACTAACATGGTTAAACTCAACTATATTTCATTATTAGCTGCCACAGGCAAGTACATGGCAGCATGTTCTTTTGGACAGCTTGCAGTCACCCATGTTCACTGCTAGAAAAGCTAAAAACATTGTCCTGTACAGGATAAATCATAATTTATCTAGCTTTGTAGTAAGTTTTATAGGTTCAGTGAGCTGTCACTCAGCAGGACTATTCAAAACATTTTTTTACTATAAAAATGGTAATATTTGTGAGCTCTTCAATGTACTGCATTTTCCTTTCTGCTCATGAACAAGGGCTTGGTTTTTTTTTTTGCTGATCTCCTTTTTCAGAAAAGACCAAATTCCTGGTACTGTCTGCCAGATGTTTAGGAATTTTTTGTTGAATAATAACTTTTAACCCAGTGTTTCTCGACACAGATAAGTTTCAGTAAGTCAAAAGAAGATAATCAATGTAGACTAAAATAAGTATTAATTTCTGTTACAGTATACACAATATGAAATATCCACATTTTATCTCCTTAAATTCTTTTCATCTTTTGTGGGTACCCCTTTCTCTTGACTAATCTGTGGTGTTATCTTCTCATGACAGAGCAAGAAACCTGAACTCATGAACAGGTGCCTCATTAAAAGATTGTCTTTTAATATTGGGTAAACTATAGCAGAGATTGCTAGAAAAGAAAACTCTATTAACATTGTTTAGAGTTGGACAAAGGAGCCCTTCACCTATGTTTAAGCAAGCTCTGAGATATAAAGATAGTCTTTTTCTACTCTAGAGGAGGGAACCATTTGCTTCTGTAGGGAATTACTGTACTTCCATATTCTAAAGTATGAGTCACGGATGTTTTGATGGTTACACATCTTTCCTAGCATATGAGGAAATAAACTTTAGAGAAAGGCATTTAAGAGAAAACAGAAGTGTGAATAACTGGTAATGGTGCTCTCTCTGGCTCCGTTCTGTCTGTCATTTCATCATCCATGAATAGGGTAGTTCAGAAATTCCTTTTTTGGCAAATAAGTAACAACACATGTTTGAAACGGTGAATGTAAACTATAGAGGGAAGATGACAGTCATATGGCAATAGGAAGGCAAGGGGAAATTTGTTGCCCTAATGTTAGCCATTTTAATTAGTATGCTTTTCCATAGAGGGGCTGTTTCATTTTTCTGCATGCCCCTTTAGTACAGC
Source organism: Castor canadensis (assembly GCF_047511655.1). Lineage (NCBI taxonomy): Eukaryota > Metazoa > Chordata > Mammalia > Rodentia > Castoridae > Castor > Castor canadensis. Next base: position 49,041,021 of record NC_133390.1, read on the forward strand.
ACTTCTGTGAAATACATAGACTTCCTAGTTTTTTGGAGGTTTTTGTTTGCCTCTTCATGAATGACAGTCACCTTAAGCCCCTGAGACAGCATGCAGAGTCCTTGAGAAAAAGATTCTGAAAGGATAAAACCTAGTCAAGAATGAATACTTTTTGGTCACAAATTAAGATCTGTAGCCAAGCTACTGCCAAGTTTTGTATGGCCCACCAGATAGGAATAGTTTTTACACTTTTAGATAGTTGGAAAAAATGGAAAGAAGGTTATTTTATGATATGTGATAACAAAAAAAAGCAAGTACTTTAAAACAATCACTTTAATGAGCTGAGAACAGAGAAGTGGGCTCCAAATTACTGTCTTCTGGGATGCTCTTTATTTAAATAATTCTACAACCACAGTGTTTATGATTCATTTGTTACCATAGAAACTAAACCTTTACTATTTACAGTTCAAAATTCTACAAGGTACCCAAGGACAAAGGTTTGATATTTTTGTTCAGTATAACAATATATTTATTAATCAGTGTTCATTTTCTAAAAAATTGAAAGCACAATGATTTACTTTGAAAAAATGCTTTTCCTAATCAAAAATTGATATATACAAAAGGGAACTGAAGCCCATTTCCAATTATGTACCTTAACATGGCTAATAAAAAGGAAATGTACTTTAAAGTCTTAAAATTTAATTATGACATATTGTTATATTGGAGAAAGGTGATAGAGGAAAACATGACGTACTTCTCAGAACAAATTTCTTTTTGCTTTGCTTGAGTGGAAATGATTCTAATGAAAATATTAATGACATTTATGTTTCTAAGATTTAGTAAGGTGATTTTAGTTTCAGTAAACCTAACTGGTTACTAAAGACTTATCAGGTTGGGGAGAAAAGAGCAGTTGGTGTTATTCATGATTAGGGCATTGGCAAGGAATAACATTAGTGTGATTGAAGGACTTATTCATGTTAATATATGAATATTTAAAATATATGTATCTGTAAATAGTATTTAAAGATATCAGTGCTATAGAACCCAAAACTCTGTACCTGCTTTCTTTTATATCTTGCTTTATTAAGATTGGCATAAATGGTGTGATTTTTTTTGAAAATGTCAAGTTTTATGCTTTAAAAATGAATACTTCATTTGTAATCACAAATTTCAGAAGGTATGACTAAGTTCTGTAGCCAGCCCACTGCCATTTTTTACATGGCCCACAAGTTAAGAATAGTTTTTGCATTTTTAGATAATTGGGAATGTATGAAAAGATTATTTCATAATGTGTATACATTATAGAAAGCCAAACTTTAGTGTTCATAAATATAGTTTTATTGGAACAGAACCTCAGTTACTTGCTTACATATTATCTATGTTTACTTTCATGCCATAACTACAGAATTCAATAGTTGTACTGAAGACTGTTGGACTCACAAAGCCTAAAATATTTACTATCTGGCCCTTTACAAAAAAGTTTGCTGACCTGTTCTATAGCTTGGACAATAAGTACATTATTGTACATATAATTCATGACAATACTAGTATGTACGGGAATGTCCATAAATAAATGTACTACAAAAACAAAGAAAAACAACTTAAAATTTGGCTTTACAGTGAATTTATGTTCATTCACCTGATACCAAATTTTGAATAGTGTAGATTTCTTTTAGATCTCAAGTATCTGTATTCTCTAGGGATTGGTATTATTGCCAAGAAAAGTGAATGCCTGTTGGAGTACTGCGGTGATGCAGTGTATCCGAGGGTAAATTTAGAATAGTGAAATACTAATGAGAAGAAATGCGTTTCTGAACTGGTTACTTTACTTTCCCATTTCCCAATGATACCACTTTTCTCCTGGCCCAGAAAGGGAAGTGTTCAGGATGGGTGATGGAGGTTTGAAAGAGAATCTTGAAAGAGAACCCCCTGCAAAGCACCTTCTATAGTGTGTCAAAGCTAAGCAAAAAACCATGAAAATGTCCAGCACCCATGATTAAATGAGGTTTTCCTTGTTTCTTATCACCATGAATAATTAAAAATTGAGTGTTTTAAGGTATCTCCAATTCTGATTCTTCATACTAATATAAATATACTGGTAGTATAGGATTTGGAACTCAAGCTTCATACTTGCTTGGCAGGTGCTCTTACTACTTGAGCCACACCTGCATGCCCTTTTGCTCTGGTTATTTTGGAGAGAGAGTCTTGTTTTTTGCCCAAGCTGGTCTGAGCCGAGATCCCCCTATTTTAGGCTTCCTGCCATCACTGGGATGATAGGTACACACCAACACACCCAACTTTTTTCCACTGAGATGTGGTCTTGCAAACTTTTTTGTCCACACTGGCTTGGAACCATGATCCTCCCAATTTGAGACTCCCATGTAATTTGGGATGACAAGTGTGTACCACCATGCTGGGATATTGATAGAGATGGGATGTGGAACATTTTGCTCTACCTGGCTTCAGACTGCAATTCTCCTGATCTTAACTTTCTAAGTAGGTAGGATTATAGGTGTGAGTCACTGGCACATGGCTTAGGTTTAATATTCTAACATGCCTTTTTTTTTTTTAAACTTCTTGAGTTGTCAAAATATATTTTTAAATGGATTTGTATAAGTTATCATAGTCAAAAGAGAAGGAAACACTGAAAAGAAGGCTTGCTTCAAATTTTATACCTTATTTGAGAGTTTTGTGTGACATATGTTTGTTATTGTTGAATATTTTGATGATTTTTTTTTGCTTCACCAGGCAGGTACTCTACTACTTAAGCTATGCCTCCAGACTTTTTGCTGTGGTTATTTTGGAGAAAGGATCTCACTTTTTGCCCAGGTAGACTGGACTGTGATCCTCTTATTTTAAGCTTTCTGCCATCACTGGGATGACAGCACACTCTATTACACCCAGATTTTTTTCCATTGAGATGAGGTGGGGGGCGGGTCTTGCAAACATTTTTTTCCAGGTTGCCCGGAACCAAGATCCTCAGGTTTCTTTGTAGGTAAGGATGTCAGGCACCTGCCATCATGCCTAGCTATTGGTTGAGATGAGGTCTTGCTAACTTTTTGCCAGGGCTGGACTCAACCTACGATCATCTTGAATGTAGCTTCTCAAGTAGCTACAATTAAAACCACTGGTTGTATATTTTTGATCTTTTTAAAAGGTTGTTAAGAAAAAGAAACACATTTCTATATTGTAGATTATATTGTTTTTATAAGTATGTTGTAGATACGTGGGTGAAAGTTTTCAAATACATTGCACTACATGTAATTACACAATCATTGGCGGGGGAGGAGCTGTGTTTGCTGATTCTTTATGTCCAATCTCATCCTGTCAAATTTCTTCCTTTATAAGTAGAAACTGAATAAGACCAGCTAAATATTTTTTTTGTAGTAATAGAATTTTGTCTGGACTTTTGACATGCACATACTCACATAATTAAAATGTATATGTATTTTTTTTTACAACATCCTAATAGTTGTGTTTTCTTTGTTTTAATGTCACTTGAATTGTTAAACAGGAATGTCAGGTACACTTAAATGAGAATGTTCCATGAACACTAAGAATTTTAGGTACATTTCAAGCTACTCTTAGCTATTTATTAGTGTTAATGCAAATCAGATTTTTACTGTTATTTCATATCACCTAAGAAGACCTCATCATATAGAGTGGAAAAAGGTAACCACTCCTTTTTATTTCTGGCTTTACAGACAGAATATTCTTTGATTATATTTGATAGGCCCTTGCACTAACAAGGCAAGCACTCTATCGCTTGAGCCATGCCTCTAGTCCCATTTGCTTTAAGTTATTTTTCAGATAGAGTCTCACATTTTGGCATCCTCAGGCTGCAGTCTTTCTACCTCTGCTTCTTGTGGAGCTGGGGTTACAAGCATGCACCAGCATGCCCAGCCAGTCATTTCTTTTCATTCGGAAAAATACTATTAAAAGAACTTGTCTGATGTTCATTGATTTTTATTTTTCATTGTATAAAGATTGTTCAGTCTTATTTTGAACAGAAAATATGGTTATAATTTTCAAAAATAGATTTCTGATTTCCAATACAAGTGATTACACTTTGTGGATGTTTTGGTCCTTTCTTATTTTTATGCATCCTTGTAGACTTACTGAGCATTAATGTATTAGAAGTGTAGATCATGTATTTTAAGTTCACATCGGAAATTGTCTATGTAATTGTTTCTACAAAGACGTTTTCCATCAGTTATATTTGTTATATACTTAAAATAATAAAAAATTATTATAAGGAAAGGTTGAAGAGTTTTGAAATCCATGAGGTAGTTTTGTGATTACTGTTGTTGCTTTTTTCTGGCAGGTTCCTAACCCCTGTAGCATTCTTAAACGAACCATTTTTAAGACAAAGTATGAGAACTAACACAGAAAGTATACTGTTCCTGAAGCTGTTAGGATGGATGTTTTGGATTTCCATCTCCTTGAGTGTGACTCTTCCATAGCTCATCTTCAAGATATCTTTCCATAATGCGCATTAACTCCCAGGAGTACCCAGTCTCTTTGACTTTGTATCTTGAGTTTTCCACATATTAGTTGTATAAACTCTGTGAGCCTCCATTTCTTCATCTATAAACTGGAGATGCTGAGGGGACCTTCCTCATAGATTGTTTTCAATGAATTTTAGTCTGTACGTGTTTATAGTAGTTCGTGCACATAATTACTCAACTAGTTACTAGTACATTCTTAAGATGCTATCTGTGTTATTCAGTTGTATTAGATCTGTGAAACACTATATTTTAAAATTGGAACTAACTTGTCTGCATTTTAAGGTGAAATATAAAAGTACTTTTCAAAACTTTTTGACAAGTTAGGTAACATATATAGAATGTTTTACACATAGTAGGTGCTTAGTAAATATTATAGAATACATTTCAAATATTTTATACATATAGTTGTGGTAGCCTTAAAACTCATAATGACTAATTTCTGGAAATCAAAACCATTCGACTATTTTCGGTTTGGTACAGTACATTCAACTTTTTTCTATATTAATGAGGTGTTAACAAAGAAGGTAATGATGAGGATATTAGTAACAACACATACCTGCTCTTACTGTGTGCAAAACATGACTTTCAACACTTCATATTAGGGTAGATTAATTCATTTAATCTTTGTAACAACCTTACAATGTAAGGACTATCACTGAATCAACTAAGAAACTGAGTCTCTGAGCAATCGTAAGTAATCAAGATGTAAACCCAGGAAGTTTGACACCAAAATCCATGCATAATAATCCTATACTGTAAATAAACTACAATCTCCTAACAGTTATTTAGTCCAATCATTTCTTCTCCCACTTGATGTTCAGCAGAATATCTGTGAAGTAGTAGACGTGTTGATTATTGCCTAACCCTGCCTCTTTCTACTTTCTCACATAAGTTTGAAGTGCCAACATTCAGACTCTGCTGAGGAACTTTCATTAGTATTGATGCTTAAGTCTCATTGATTGTGACTCCATGTGCATCCTGGGCATCAGGAGTTTAAAATGCTCCTCTAGTGATTCTGACATCAAAGTTTAGCTTCTGATAGCAAAGATTTAGAATCACTGTTCTAAAGGAAAATGAAATTGCCCTAGGTAGACCCCAGAGCATTCTTTGAAGAGTGGTATGAAGATAGGATGATTTATACCCTGGAGCATCCAAGAGTTGAAACTTAAGCCAGCTTTGCTTCTTGTTGGGAATTATGAAGGCATGCAGGGAATACTGGGTACTTTATAAAATATAATAATCACATAAGCTTTAGCATTGCTTTAAGGATTGAGCCTTATGGAAAAACAAAATGGCTACAAGTTAAAATAGAATAGGTTCTTCCATTAGGGATACCACCTTGTTGCTCCAACAAAAAGTGTGGCCTGATTTTATTAACTTGTTTAGGAAAAATATTTATTTTAAATGTTTATTTTTGTTGTTTATTTGTTCTGTCTCAAGATTAATGCCAAATCCTCAAAAATATGGGGACAGTGATGAGTCATTTTAGCTCACGTTAGAACAATGCACTTTTGTAATTTTCCTGTCCCCAGAGAAGCTATAAAACACTAAGTAAAATGCCTCAGAATGAAACTGATTGCGTGTTTTCAGTTATGAACTTTTGCTTGACTATTAGCCAAATATTCATCAGGAAAGCTCATTCTGTATCAAGACCCGTGATTTGTGCTGATGACACTACACAGTTTATTCAACTTAAATATCAGCAATGTGTATTCTAAAGCTAAATAGTCAAGGCTCAGTTTCTTTACATAACAATTTGTGTGACTACTCTCAGTCAAGTGATTTTTCCTTTGTTAGACTCTGGACAGGATGTACCTAATGGATAAGGCATTTTTCACTGTATTATCTTGTTAATAAATAGCACAGATTCCAAAAAGTGTAAGTAGGAACAGTCTACACACATACTCACTTTTAAGACTTCTGTATTTGTTTCTGTGTAAGTAGTACAGCATATCTTGTCCCCAGTACAACTCAACAAATTGTTTTACGTGTAGTGGGTATGCAAAATATGTGTTGTTTGTAATAGTGATGCCAATAGACAAGACAAAGTGGCCTTTTCACAAATTTCCTGTGATATGTCTTCCAGTAGTACTAGAAGTCTTACAAGAAACTTTCAACCACATTTTTTTTAGGAATAAAATACTTAAATAATTAGCTTGCTCTCACTGACCTAATGGGGGATATTTATGATGTTAGATAGACATTTTTAAATGATGTTTTTACCAGTATATTTTACTGTTAATATCAGTATAGAAGACATTTTTAGTACTAGGTGGCATGTTTTTAAATAGGAACTTGCAGGCATGGCCCTGTTCCATTTAATATTATACTATTCATACCCAGTACCTAAGAAAGAGTAGATGCTTAGTAGGTATTTATTAATTTGAATTGAGCAGGTGTTCTACTCCTACTTATTTGCTCATTTTTATAAGAATCTGTTTCTCATGTGCAGTTCATTGAGAGGTCATGGAAAATATAGTGTAAATGAAATACTTTTGATTAATTTTCTGCATAAGATATAAGCTCTCCTTCCTAATGATTAGTTTGCAGTGAGTTCTAAGATGGAAAATAATGTGATGGATAGTAATTCAAACTATATCTGAAAGCTGTTATTTAATCCAGGGAAGAGACATTGGACTACAATCAGTTGTTACCAATAGACAGTGGCCAGCCAAAAGGGTTAACATGTCAACAAAATGCCTGTCAGGAATGGATTCAAACTAGATCTTGGTTTTTTGTTTGTTTGTTTGTTTGTTTGTTTGTTTTCTTTTTTTTTTTTTAGTTAAAAATAGGCCATATTCCTGTTAGCGTTCTAGTTACCTGTCTGTCCTTAAAAAAGTTTTAACAGGGTTTGGAGTTTTCACACAAAGCACAGACAGAATGGAAATGAGGTGACTTCCATGTGGAAGTAGTCTAAAATTTAGACTATAAAAAAATTAGAAAGATTAAAGTGGAAAAGGTTAAAATCTATAAAATCATAAGCATGGCAAAACAGACATACTCTTATTAATCCAAACTTAGAACTGTTAGAATTGGATGTTAGAAGGCAGTGCTTTTACTTACAGAACAGTATTACCTCATGATGAAGGACATAAACTAGCTGTGTCCTAGGTACCTTATTTATGTTCTCAGGCCTTAGTTCCTTTATCTGCAAAATGTTGCTGATAAAAGTACATATTTCATAGGTTGTTAAAACAGTGGCTGACTTAGTAAGCACTGAGTGTGTGTGTGCATGTGTGTATGTGTGTACATACAGGTTGAATTAAACAATAAAGTTTAGAAGAATTTTGATTTATGGATAAATCCAAAATTGACTTGCATCTTCGTTGACTCCTACACACAGCTTCCTTTGCAGCTACCATGAGTGAAGAGACCCTGTGGGCTGGTTGGGCCTGACCCAGAAAGTATATTTCTGTTATTACTGGCATGCTTCAGAGACACATATGCATGCATGTGTGTGCGCGCATACACACACACACACACACACACACACACACACACACACACACTGCACAATTATCTTCTTCCCTACCCCTAGGCTGAAATAATGATAAAGTTATTGTCCCCTGCTGCATCATTTTCTTGTACTAATTTGTCTTAAATGAAAACTCTTTATTTGGTAATACAAAAGTATGGCTTCAAATAATATAAACAAGCCCAGACTAATTCAGTTAAGCAAGATCTTTAGCCAGGAAAAGGAACTCTTGAGATATGCATCTTGTTTTTCCAAACAAATGCTGCTACTTCAGAATCTGATTGGGCCTTAAGCTGCTTACCTTCTTTGCTCAGTTTTCAGACAGCACTTTACATTTCTGGCAACAGTGAGTGTTGTGAATGTTTTTGTTATTGTTGCTCTTAATGATAAGTTTTTTTTTTTAATTCTCACTATAAACAAAGGTCTGAAAGAGCCACAGACCAGATTGTTTTACCATTACGATGTGCTTATTTTGTTATTTCCATCATTCAAGAGTATTTTTATTCCTTATCTTGGGATAGATCTTTCAGTAGGAAGAAAAAAAAACACTGCTTTCCAATCAAATATTTATACCCGCCTTAAATGGTAGCACCTGCCTGGTAAAAATTTATTTGGTTTCTATCAAGGGAGTGTTTTTGGCACCAGCATTTTGACAGACCAAATTAAAATAGGGCCTTTAAATGTATATATTTAACATACTCCTTTAAATTTGGATATTCTATTAACATGAGGTAAAAGAGGCTCCCAAATGTTAATTTTTGTTAGTTTGACATCTCTGTCCTACAGACCTAAGCCTTGACGTTTCCTTACTTTTCTTTTGTGTTTTAAATTTTTCCTTTGATTGCTTATTGCATCTCAGTTCAACCTTTGACTCACACTTATTTCAACTCCCCATTATTGTCTACAGTGACTACCTCCTCCTTCCCTTCCACACCTACTTGTCTTCTTCCGGACTTGACTCTATTTTTTGTCTATTCCAGCATCTTCAGTCTCAATTGGCTCTTTTTCATTAATTTCACTGTTTCTATGTTGACTAGCCTCTCTTCCCTTCCAGTCCCTGGCAAACCTTTTGAAAGAGCATTACCACATTCATTGCATCCACATCCTCACTACTTTCTTTGGGTTGAAGTCTGGTTTCATCACCTACCATTCTGATGAAATTGTTCTTCCAGAAGTGTTTGGTGACTTTGTCATCAGATCCAACAGGCTTCACTCTGGCTTTATCCTCTGCTCTGTTGACTGCCTGCCCACTCATTGAAATTCTTCCTTTGGTTTCCAAGTCACTAGCCTCTTTAAATTCTCTTTCTGTTTTACAGACTGATTCTTTTCTACCTTCTTTGATAGCTTATCCCCTATTTCTTACCCACTGAATATAGGCATCTGCCAGGATAATCTACTCCTTTATTTTCTATACTGTTTCCCCTTTGGTACTGTCACCTAATGCTCTTTCAGTTTTTGCCTCTATGTGGAAAATATATGCAGAAATCTTTATCTTTACCACTGCTTACCTGAGTTCTGTCTAGTCCCACATATGTACTTAATCCTAGATGTTGCACCAGTTCCGCAAATAGAATATTCCAAAGCCAAACTTATTTGCCTTTCCTAGTCTTCTAACTGTTATTAAGAAGACTGATCTCCTTGTCACCAGTGCTCACAACAGTTGCTGAGTTTAGTCAAGTCAGTATTTTCTATTTTGAAATATGTAGCATACCTCCATCCTCCTTCATGCCACCTTCCAGTTGATACCTACTTTCTTTCCAGAAGTAACCTACCATCTCTCTTAGGTTAGATTAATATTTTGGACATAATATCAGTGGGCTCTCATATTAATGGAAATGACACTTCATATAAGTGCATTTTATATTGCCATCAGAAATGTAAGCAGGTTCCATTACTCCATTTCTTCATCAGCTCTTAGCAATGTCCTTTTGATGTAGCTTTTCTGATAGGTCTTAGTATCTTATTGTTTTGTTGTTGTTTGTTTCTTTGCTTATAGGGTGGGAGTCTTGCACATACATGGTATGAGCCTTAGCAGTATCCCTCATTGTTGTTTCAATTTGAATTTCCCTGGACTCCCTTTTTCACATTTCTATTTGGATGTCTTCTTTCATGAAGTGCCTCTTTAAGTCTTTGCCCTTTTAATATTGGACTGTTAGTCTTATTGTTGTTATTATTGCTTTGTAAGGGTTTTTTTTAAATATATTTAAAATGTGAATCTTTTGTTGGCTGTATATTTGTAAATATCTTCTCCTGATCTGTGGCTTGCTTTTTTATCCTATTGTTATATTTTGACTAATAGAATTTATTAATTTTAATAAAGTCCAATTTTTCAGTCTTTTATGATTGATTGATGATTTTTAAGTCCTTTTAAAGAAATCTTAACCTTCTTCAAGAGCATGAAGATAAAATTGAATCACAGAACGGTTAAGTAATTTGCCTTAAGATTGTAGCAGATGTAGGGTTATGCTGAAAACATCAATTGGTCCCCTCCTCCTGGGCATATGGTTGCCCAACCAGACATTTCTAGCTTTTCCTGTACTGAGAAGTATCTATATGAATTTGATTAGATCCATGAAATTTGATCCAACTTGAAAACAAGACACCTTTCATGGACTTTGTCCTTCTCCCTTACCCTCTCTGTCCCCTACCCCATGCACTATAATACATGTGGTAGGGTTTCAACATTGATCATGTAGCTGAAGATAATGCTGAATGATCTCATGAAGAAGAGCTCTTTAAATTTATTTAAATATTTAATTTTATTTAAATATGCATAGATCATTTAAAACTTATTTAAATAATTAAAATGTATTCAAACCTAATATAACCTGTTAGTGAAACTTTTTGTTAAAATTATTTACACTTTACCCTAAAAAACTATAGATATAGTTATATATTGGAAGCATTCTTTCAAATCTTCTGATGTTTTGTGCTCCTTTTATTTTGTCACATTATCTATGTGTTACTGAAATGTATCTTAACTACCTTCTTAACTTACCCCTTTAATTTCACAACTACAGCCCCTTGTTCTCTGAATTTAACATTGCAACCATAGCTTCCACTGTTTTTCCACATTACTTGTACCTAAGCCAAAGCATAATACCCAGTTTCCTGAATTTGATTGTACATTTTGTTCTAATCTCCTTTCTTTATGCTGTTAAGTCCAACTCTAATGCTCTCTGTTTTCCTTTCTCTTTTTTTCTACTTGTCTTTCAAAATGCAAATCAAATGCTCCCTTTTCCATAGAGCCATTCCTGATACCGTAGTCAATGATGACCTCGTTTTCAACCACCTGGATGCTCTTCTGCTTTTCAGGGCAGAGATCATGTGTGTGATCCAATGCCTTGCACATGGAAGGCACTCAACAAGTATTTTGAAATGAATAAATAGATGAAGTGGATGATAATTGAATATTTCAGAAGCTGAAACTTTATGTTGAATATTAACAGATGTTGGTCTAGTTATGCAATGAGTTTGGCTAAGAATTTAAGTTCTATCCACATTGTTTCTGTGCCTTCTGTAGAGTAAGGTTCGAATCAGCACTTCTGAATCAGCCTGTTTGCTGTGCAGTATCAGTTTCATCCTCCTTAACACAGCCCATGCAGTGTGGTGTCTTGGTATTAATTGCTGACAGAGTTTGACCATGACCTCATTTGACCCTTCAGCAAACAAGATCATTCCAACTGCTATATAGCTAGAAGTGGTTTATGTAGACAAGAGTTTCTACTTTCTATTCAAGGCAGATGATTTTATTTAGACAACTATGTAACAACTGACTTCACTCATGTTCACTTGGCATCTTAAAAGGATATTTGAGATGCCATTGTGTTCCCACTTCCAAATGCCACAATTGGAGATCTGATTCATTATGTTTAGGACTGGGCCCAGAAATCTACACTTTACATACCTCCCCTGGCTAATTATCATGATCACTTAGTTTGGGGAGCTCCTGACAGATAAGTGCTAAAGCTCTAATTTGGGAGTCAGATAGACCCAAGTCCTATTTTGTCTCTACAATTACTAGTAGTGTGACCTTGGGAAAGTTACTTAGTGTCTTTCACCTTTAGTGTTATTATCTGAGTATTAATGTCGACAATAGTACCTACTTTAAAAGATTATTTTGAGAATTAGATGAGCTAAATATTTCTTACATGTTAGCATGATGTTTGATGTTAAACCTTGAGTAAAGTGTAACTATTGTTGTTACTATTATCTTTATTAACTTCTTTGTAAGGGATCGTTTTGTTTTTTCTTTATAAAATATACAAAATAGAATCTACTGTCTATTTTTTAAAAAGCATTCATGTTGGGTTTATGTGTTTGTGGTTCCTCTCTTTCGTTTTTCTTTCTTTTTTTATTTTCTTGAGACAGGATCTCACTGTTGCTGGGTTTAAGTGATCCTCTTGTCTCAACTCCCGAAGTGCTGAAAATACAGGCACTCACCACCCCAGGCTGGTCTTTCTCTTGGTGTGCTTCTTAGTTAGTCTTAAGACTATGTGAGATTACTCTGAACATAGTTCCTCTTCATGAATAATTTACCAGTTAGCCACTCTGTATGTTAAAATATTGAAGAACTGTTACTGTGTTTATGTGTGTGGTGGGGGGGGGAGTTGCGCACGTGAATGGACTATTACAAAGAATTGCTCACCTGAAAAATTTCAGAACCAAATGTTGTAAGGCACCATTCCTGAAACAAGTGGATGGTTAAAGTGTTATAGTTTGGATCCAGGGAGTTGAGCTTATAGGTGAAAGAAATACAGAGAACAGCCAATTTCAAGTTCTGGGTTCTGGTTTCTCTTCATAAAATCGATTTATTATCTGATGGAATATCACACAGAATAGAAAAGAGGTAGTATGATTCAAGGTTTGGTTGTTCAACTTACAAAGTAAACTTTCATTTTGATTTGTCTGTATGTCCCTGCGTGGTGCTCACATGCTATTGTATATTTTATATATTCATGGAAGAGTGAACCCCTGGGGCAAGAGGAAGGGAGTGGGGATAGGAAAACTCACAGCAACAGAGTTTTAGAGTCCAAGTGCTATGGTGCACATCTGTTATCCCAGCTACTCTGGAGGCTGAGATAGGAGGATTGTGGTTGGAGGCCAGCCTGGGCAAAAGTTAAGAAAATTCTATCTGAAAAACAAACTAAAAGCAAAAGGACTCGGGGGGAGGGTGTGACTTAAGCAGTAGAGGCCCACAGAAAAGTTTTTATGCCTACTCATTTGTACTGTAGTTATTTGTTAGGAATTTATTCTCAAGGGTAATAGTGAGCAATGAAAGTCAAATTTTGTAGCAGAAATATTTATTCATGGAAGGAGTAAGTTCTTTTAGGTGACGAAGAAACTCTAGGACAAGAGAATGGGTGGATTCACTGGGGAAGCCATCTTTGCATAAAGAAGTAATAATATGGCTAATAGTAGGGTGCTAAAAGAGGACTTTATAATTTTAGGATCCATGTGCCATGCCTGTCTTCTGTATAGGTTAAAAAGTCCATTCACACTGCAAATTCTAGTTAAATCATACAACTTACAGTTGCTGTCATTTCTAGTTCATTTAGATTACTTTTGTGTATATTTTACACTGCCTATTGAATTCTCATATTTCCTGGAAAGTAGGTGATGAGAGTCATGGTCTACAGTTCCTTTCCTGTTCTTTTACTGTAGCAAACCCTTCACACTCCGAGTTCATTTATCATTGTCAGCAAGAACTATCGTCATCCAACCTGATCGAATAAGAAATGTGGATTCTTGGTTCAAAAAGTATACTTAGAGCTAAAATTTTAAGAGTAAGGCTGATTAGTTAATAGTTAAAGAGTTTAGTTTTAGATCAGCTTACTCTTAGTGCTCTTTCAAATATTAGATAGTCTTAGCTATCCAGAACCCATAGAATTCTTAATAGGGTTCATTTATGTATAATTTCTCCTCTTTGACTCACACGAACTTAAATCTAGTCTAAAAATCTGTATGGATTTAAAAGGCTTAGGGAGGCTTAAAACATTGTAAAAATTTAAATAACTTCATCCAGTGAGTATGTTTACCTAAATGTGTCATCAGACTTCTCAGTTTTCTGGTTGGAAAACCAGTTTGGGGACAGACTGACTCATGCTGTCTACTGATAGAATGCACACGCATTCAAAATTCTCTTGGCAAGACTAATGCAACAAAAACAGAGTTCTGAGGTGAAGTGTTTCATTTCTCTAATAAATCTCCCTATCATTAAGAGCTTTCAAAGTAAACAAACACATATCTTCAGTTTGGTGTTTGTTGAGGTGACAGATGTGTATACTCTTCTACCCAGTACCACTTGCCACTTTTCAAGGAAACAATTTTAAGGATAATTTTGGAAAAATTAGTTCTTAGCTGTCCCTTGGATTGATTAAAGGAATACTCAGTAATTCTAAATCCTGTCTTCATATATGAGTAAATATTTTACTGTGTCTGCTTCACTTTGATCCATAGATCGCAGATTCTTTACCCAAATAGTTACCCTTTTTTCTCCTAAATAATCCCCAGGCAAGGAAGTAGATAGCAAGAATATTTGTGCCATTTTGCAGGTGGAAACATCAACTCAGAACTCAATTATGTTTTCTTAGTGTTGCCCAGCAAACTTGGACCAAACTCAAAGGGTAGACGAAGACTGTGATATTCTCTAGTAAGTTTAGCTAAGGAGCCCTTTTCAAGGATGAACAGGTAGAGATTGAAATGTTTTCCTAGCAGAGTTTGGAGCACAATTAAAATAAATAGATGTTCCTGTTCCTTTCTCTTTTCCATTTGCTCACATCTCAGTGCCATTTGTTTACATGTTGCTGTAATTAATCAGTTTTATGCCAGGCAAATCTAATTAGGTAACATATTATACTCTCACATCTTCCTTTCTTGGATTCAGGATGAAATGAGATTTATTTTTCCATTTTCTTCAGACAATTGAAAACCTATATCTCCAATCCCACTTTGCTATGAAGTCTTTATCAGGAAGTTGTACTATAGTAGGTAACATGGAATCCTTTTCTAAGAAGCCTTCCTCTCTGTGGTGTTCTGCTTATTGTTGTTTTCATTGTTATTGTTACTATTATATTCTTTTGAAATTTGACTTAGATACACCTTATGCAATGATTTGTATATACTGTGGGTTCTCTGACAAATTTCCTATGGCAGGTTGAGCTTTTTCTGCATGATATGGGCTCAGGATAAAGAGGCAAATTCAGGTTTATGCCACACAACATAATGTACTCATATCAAGAGAGACTTAATACCACAAACTTGTCTGTTTTTGTTATTTTGTACCGTGGGTTCAGTTTTCTGCCTACTAAGAATCTATCTTGCCTTCAGCTAATTGCTGCCTACATCCCCTCCATACAGAACTAACCCATTTTAATTGGATCCCTGAGTACTCTTGTACATGCCTCCATTACACTTCACAATTAATTACTTCATACTACTAATGCTTTCTATGAAGGCCTCAAATACATCTTTTTCATTATTTTTTCCTAGTTCCTACTTCCTTGTATAGTTTTTAGTTAGATAGATGTCAGTTGAGTGAATGAATAGATTATAAATGTCCCAATGTTCTCTCTCCCTTTCTTTTTTCATAAGAACAAAAATGCTTTTTCCACCAGCAAGTAATGATTTGCCTCTGATAATTCCTCTTAGAGCAAGTATCCCCATTTATCTGTTTCAGAGTCCCTATCTGTATTAATCAGGTTTTCATTATTGTCCCAAAATACCTGAGATAATCAAATTAAAAAGGGAAATGTATATTTTGGCTCAAAGTTTTATAGGTTTCATTCCATGGTCAGTTTGCCCCAATACTCCTAGGCTATAGTGAGGCAGTAGTTCATGGCAGAAGCTCATGTCAGAAGAAGCCCAGTCACCTCATGTCCAGAGCAAAAGAGAGAAAAAGAGGGGCTAAGGTGCCCCAGTATCACTTCAAGTCCATGCCCCCAGTGTTCTCACTGGTCCCCTAATAAAAATTCCATCTCCTCCTAATAGCGCTAGGAGCTGAGGCATAGGCTTTTAACACATGACATTGTAGATCCCATCTACAGACTATCCTTTGAGAGTCCTTATAAAGTTTTAAGAAAACAGCAAATCTATATCTCATGAAAAATATCATTATCATTAATAATTTTACATGAGTCTAATTGATCACCAAAATCAATCAAGTTATATCTATACAGACCCTTTCAGTTTTGTTTTATAAATGATGAACTCACACATGTTGGAATATGGATGGACCTTGAAAACATTATGCTAAGTGAAAGAAGCCAAACATAAAAAGTTATATATTGTTTGAGTTCATATATATGAAATGTCCAAAATAGGCAAATCCAAAGAGATAGAAGAGATTAATGATTTCCAGGGACTGGGGAGTGACCACTTGCTTAATGTATACAGGGTTTCTTTTTAACTGACAAATAGTATTTCACTGCATAGATCTGCCATGTTTATCCATATGTCAGTTGATGGACATTTGAATTGTTCCCATTTCTTAATTATTATGAATAATGCTTCTGTGAACATCCATGTATAATATTTATTTGAAAGTATCTTTTCATTTCTTGTGTATATACCTGTTAGTTGAATGTCTGAGTCATGTGGTCTGGTTAGAAAATAGAAAACCCATACTCAAACTGTTTCTCCTACTGTCCTTTCATAGTGTAGATCACTTCTGTGATCCCAAAATGTGTGGAGACTGTTTTGCCTACCATTAAGCAATAAATCACTTCTGTAGCAGTAGACACTACTGAGGATGCCTCTAATTCAATTGTTCTGACAATATCTGCCTGGACATAATGTCAAACCCCA
Source organism: Castor canadensis (assembly GCF_047511655.1). Lineage (NCBI taxonomy): Eukaryota > Metazoa > Chordata > Mammalia > Rodentia > Castoridae > Castor > Castor canadensis. Next base: position 49,057,788 of record NC_133390.1, read on the forward strand.
TAGACTGACTGCTCACTCCCCAAGACTGCTTCTCCCAGATTGTTTTACCTGTGCTTCTGACCTACTAGTTATGAATCAGGCTTCCCATAGCGCACTCCCTAGGTTTGATTAATTTGTTCAAGCAGCTCACAGAACTCGGGGGAAACACTTATCTATGTTTACAGGCTTATTACAAAGAATACAGATGAAGAGATGTTTTGGGTGAAACACGGGAAAGGACATGAAGCTGCCTTGTGCCCTCCAGGATGTGTTCAGCTATCCAGAAGCTCTCCAAATCCCGTCCTTTTGTGTTTTTCTGGAACCTTGATTGGATACCATGATTGAAGCACAGGCAGTCTTGTAGAAATGTGATTGAACAAAAAAGGGTATCATGTACTAATAGAATGGGTGGTAAAACCCAGCAAAGCCTGTCTGTTCAGATTCTGCTTATGCTCTCTGTACAGCATTCCTTTCTTCTAGATATGAGGCAGAGTTTCTTTTGAAATAATGATCTTATGATCTACTATCAGACAAGGTAGGTCAAAGAATTTCTTTATAGTCTGCTCCAAAACAGAAAGATGGGGGAGACTTTCCTTGATCTGTCTTAGGGAAGAAAAATTCTACTTTCTGTGGTCTGCCTTGGGGAAGGAGTTTTGAGTCAGGAACTATGCATTAAAACATATATATAAAACCATATCATATATGGTAACTGCAATTATCTGAACATTTGTGTCTCCTCAAATTTAGAGGTTGAAATCCTAACTCCCAATGTGATAATATTAGAAAGTGGGGTCTTTAGGAATGAGGTAATTAGGTCATAAGAATGGAACAATTATGAATGGGATTGATGTCTTTATGAACGCTTTCCTGTGTTTTCTTTTTGCCATGTGAATATATATGGAGAAAACAGCAACCTGCAACCCAGAAGAGGGCTCTTACTAGCCTCCAACCATGCCAGCCCCCTGATCTCAGACTTCAAGCCTCTTAAAACTGTGAGAAATAAGTTTCTGTTTATAAGCCACGTGATTTCTGATGTTTTATATGAAGAACTGACTTAAGATAGTAATTTCATATTTAACTACCTGAGAAACTGCCAGCCTGTTTTCCAAAGCAGCTGGCACCATTTTTTATATGCGTGTATAGCAGGCAGTATATGAGGTTTCCAGTTTTTCCATGTTGTTGTCAACATTTATTATTATTTGGACTTTAAAAAATTATTATATTCTTCTTGGTAGGTATGAAATGGTATCTCTGATTTTGATTCACATGTTCCTGGTGGTTTAAATAACGTTTTTCACTTATTTGATTGTTTGTATATCTTCAGAGAACTATTTATTCAGATTTTTTGCCAGTTTTTAATTTGGATTTCTTATCTTTTATTATCAATCTGTAAGAGACCTTTACATATGCTAAATATAAGTCCCTTATTAGATATATTATCTGTACAATGTCTTTATTCTATCTCTCTTTGTAGTACTGGAGTTTGAACTCTCTCTCTTTGCACTGTTGGGGTTTGAACTCAGGGCCTGGTGTTTGCTAGTCACATGCTTTATCACTTGAGCCACTCTGCCAGCCCCTTGTCTTCACTTTCTTGATGGTGTTCTTTGAAGCACAAAAGTTGTACATCTTAGTCATGCTCAGTGTTATGGATGAAATATGAAATGTCTACTACAGGCTCATGTGTTAAACACTTAGTCCCCAGCTGGTGGCATAATTTTGGGAGATTCTGAAAATTTTAAGAGGTAGGACCTGGCTGGAGAAAGTAGGTCACTGGGGTTGGGTCTTTTGGAATATCTTATCACTGGCCCCTTCCTATCTTTTTCTCTGCTTCTTGTCCACCAGGCTGAACAGTTGTCCTCTACCACATGCTCCTGCTGCCATGAAGCTCAGCCCAGGCACCTGAGAATAAGCAGCCATGGTCTGAATGCTCTGAAATAGTAAACCAAAATAAATCTTTTCTCCTTTAAGTTGTTTATGTCAGGAAATTGGTCATAGTGATCAAAAAACTAACTAATACACTTAAGGTGAATTTTTTTTTTCTTTTTGCTGCTTAGGCTTTTGGTGTCATGTCTAAGAAACCATTGTCTAATCATGGCCATGATTAGTTTTATAGTTTAGGTCTTTCAATTATGTCTTTGATCTGTTTTCAGATAATTTTTGATATTATGTGAGGTGGAATCCAACTTTATTCTTTTGCTTGTAATACCCAGTTGTTCCAGCACCATTTGTTGAAAAAAAAAATTCTCACTGTTCCCCCATTGAATTGTCTTAGTTCACCTGTCAAACATCATTCAACTGTCAATGTGAGAGTTTATTTCACTCTTAATTCTATTTCACTGATCTATTTACATCTCCTTTTGCCAGTACCACACTGTCTTAACTGTAGCCTTGTAGTAAGTTTTAAAGTAGGATTCGCCAACTTTGTTCATTTTTGATTGTTTTGTATATTGAATTTCCATATGAAATAGGTGATCCTAGCATACCAATTTCTTTGAACTCAACTGAGATTTTGAGGATTATATTTAATCTGTAGATTAATTTGGTGAGCATTATCATATTTACAATAGTATGTCTTCTAATCCATGATTATGGAATGCCCTGCTACTGTTTCTTCAGCTATACTTTAATTTCTTTCAGCATGGTTTTGTAGTTTTCAAGGTATTATGCTTTTACTTCTTTAATTTGCTCCCTATTATTTTATTTTAATTTTTTATGCTATTGTGAATGCAGTTTCTTTCTTAAACAGTTTTGGTTTATTCATTGCCACCATAAAGAAATGCAGTTTATTATTATCACTATTCTTGTGATTAATTTAATGATGAAGTAAAAATATCCAAGGATTATTCATCATCACTAGGAGTCAAAGCATTGGTTTTATTCCATTTTGGAGAATAGAATGTTAATAATTTTTTCTGTACCTAAATTTAAGTATTTATGATGATGATTATCTTTATTTCATATTCTTAGGAAAATTTTACCACATGCCATATAAGCAAATGTTAAAACTACTTGTCAGATTTATAGTCTTATTAGAAAACAAACTAAATAATGAAAGAATATTCTATCATCTTTTCTGAAAGAAGAAAGTGCCCATAGATGGCAAGGATTCAAAGGCTCATAATATTTGTGTGGTGGGTGGGTGTTAGTGGGGTTCAAACTAAGGGCAGGCACTGTACCACTTGAGCTATGCCTCCTCCTTTTTTATTCTGGTCATTTTGGAGATAGGGTCTCACTTTTTGCCCAAGTTGGCCTGGACCATGCTCCTCCTATTTTAAGCTTCCTACCATTGCTGAGTGACAGGCTTGTGCCACCGTGTCCAGCTGATGAGAGGGGGTCTTGCAAACTTTTTTGTAGTCCTCTGGATTTCAGCCTTCCGTGTATGTGTGCCACAGAACCCAGCTATTGGTGGAGATAGCTTGTAAAATCCCTGCCCCTACGGGCCTTAAACCTGCATTCTCTTAATCTTAGCCTCCCAAGTATGTAGGATTACAGGTATGAGCAACTGGCTCTCAGGTTTATCATAGTTTTAACATTACATTTTGGGATGTTTCTGATTCTCCCCAAAATATCTAAAGACAATATAGATTGGATAAATCAATGAGGGCACCTCATTGGCAGTGCCCTGTCCAAATAAACAGCATCTCTTATATTTGGAGAAGCATAAGGAAAGTGTATGTTGACACTGCTGCCTTTGGTTCTTCGGGATCATTTTGTTCACTTCATCAGGTGTTTGCCACAGATAAATTTAAACTTCATTTGAACTGCAGGAGGTGCTGCTATTAAATTAAATCCTTGATTCTGTTGCTTTTACAGTCCTTCCCTATTAGGAGATCTGAAGAGCTCTGGGAAAGACACTTAAGAAGCATATAGGTGGGGCTTACAGACCTGTCTTTGGAAGTGTCTCCCAGTGAAAATAAGCAACAGAATTCTTCTACATGAAGAAACCATTGGCATTCTCTATCTGTAGCTCCACAAATGAACACATGACAAGACTTTTCAGCTTCATATAAATTTTGTCCTAACAGTGTATGCTTTTATTGGAGTGTTGTCAAGGGGATTATTATCTAAACAAATTTATTTAGACTAGGAAGTAATTTGGCATAGACAAATGACAGACATGAAGGCAAGTTCCTTCTTTTTAATTGCCATTCATATTTGGTCCCCACTGTGTGCACTGTTGGTAAATATTCAATTTTGAGTTCTCTCTTATACCTTTAAAGGAAATTTTTATTACTAAATGGTGTTGGAACAGCCACAAGTGATTCTTTTTTTCTTCCTACATGTGTCCTTTACTTAAATGTATTCCAGTGTTTCTTATGGCACGAAATGTCTTAAATGCCATATTTACTTAGAACCAAAAATGCAAGATTCAAAATAACAAAACTATGAGTTAGAAATTATTTTTAAAAATTCAGACAATGCATTCTACTTCATAAATTCTGTTAACGTGTTTCTTCTGTGTCATTTTCTGAAACTATGTTACCTGTCTGTCAGGCCTCTCAGATATTTTAGGACATTTTTGAGAAACTTATGGAAATAAACAAGTATCTGTATGTACATGATAAATAGGGAGGAAAAATGAGGAAGTAAGAGTTGGCAAGTTGAAATTCAATTAAATAGAAGGAATAGTTATGTAATTCTCATACACTCCAAACCAATTGAATTATTAAAGGGTGCATTTGGTAAGATAATCCTTAGATCCCATACTGTTAACCAAATCAGACTTGTCAGGACCTTGTAAGCTCAGTAGTAGGTGTTGTGAACTATTGCCAAAATATGTCATGTGGTGGAAAAGGTGAGCCAGCATCATGGAATTGGCCTTAAAGACTTGATTTGGGATCTATATGGCAGGAGGAGGCTGTGGACTTTTCAGAGAAGGAGCAACAGAAGTGGCATTTTGGAAGACTGCTAGGAATGAATCTGAATTTTGTGGGGGAGGGAAGTAAACTAAAATCATATTGACACAGTCAAAATGATCTTTCCAGAAAATGTTGCATACTTTAAGTGTAGTTTTGATGTTGTATTATTTTTCCCCAGTAATAACATCTCAAAAATAAAAGTCCAAGTCAGAAGGGAAGTGTTGATTCATGTTGCTAACATTGATTTTATGTACTTTTTTTTCTTGGAAAAAATGTTCTAAATGAAGAAACAAACCTCATCCATTTTAGACTATAGTAGACATTATCGAATGTGAATGATGAACAAAATGAATCAAATCTTAATGGAATAAGTATACATGGTGTTCAGTTTTGCATTAGATATTTAAATATATGTTTCATTTTAGTAATTCCTTATAAGTATGAGTCTTAATTTCTGGGATGTAGACTCCTGTCACTTTATTTTTTATTTATTTTTTTGTTGTGCTGGGGGTACATTGTGGCATTTACAAAAGTTCTTACAATATATTAGATAGACTTGAATTAATCCCCCTATTGTCCTCCTTTAATTCCCTTCCCCCCACTCCTGGAATAAACAGGTCTCATTTTTTCATTTACATATATTTGTACACAGTATATGCACCATATTCACCCTCCTGCACCCTTTCCGCACATCCTCCCCCCTCCCACTGGTATCAATGCCTCCCCTCCCCACAGGACCTGTTCTGTCCTCCTGTTCTCCAGTTTCGTAAAATGAAAAAATGACATTTGTGTTTCTTTAAGATAGCTAGATGGGGAGTTTCCTTATGGTATTTCCATGTATATATGTATAACCCCAGTAGGTTCATCTTCTCTATTTTTCTTCTTTCTACCTTAGTTCCCTTCTTATGGTGATTTCAACAAGTTTAAAAATTCTATATTCATTCTTGTATAGAAAGTGCATCAGTCATATTTACCTTAATGTCTTTCTTTTACCTTCCTTCTCTCATATGTAATCTCCCCTTAGCGTGACCTGTTTTTCATAATATTGCTGTATTTGTAGTAGGTCTGTATTCCACATATAAGAGAAAATGCATGATTTTTGGACTTCTAAACCTGGCTAACTTCTCTTAAATTGATGTTCTCCAGTTCCATCCATTTATCTGCAAATGACAAAATTTTATTCTTCTTTGTGGCTGAATAAAACTACATTGTATATAAATACTACATTTTCTTAATCCATTCATCAGTAATTGGGCATCTTGGTGGTTTCCATAGCTTAGCTATTGTGAATAATGCTGTAGTAAACTTTTTAACATCATGTCATGTTTAAAGGCCAGGTTCAAGGTTCCTAAAAGTTACACAGGGTGTATTCTCTGGTATTGCCAGTAGTGGTATAAATATCTGTTTACATAGGGCAGTTTAGCTGCAGGTTTCAAAATCCTTAAATAGGTTCACAACTTTTGACCAGTAATTCCACATCTAAGAATTTATTGTAAAGCAACAATAAGGAAGGAATAAAATTAATTAGACTATAAAACTATTTATCATTTTGTTCCTTATAATAAAAATTCTAAGGCATCTAAATGCTTTTAATAGGGAATACATTAAATAAATTGTGATATTTTTATGTGATATAGTAGTATTCATCTACTTAAAAGTTATACTGTAGAGCAGTAGTTGATTTAGGAAAGTATTCTTGACATTTTTGTTAGTGGAAAATATTGGATATGAAAACTATGTAGTATATGAATTGAGAGAGTTGTTTTTAGTGAGGCTTTTTGGTACTGATTGTTCTGATATATTTACCTTTACAGTCTGAATTTAGGATCATTCTTCCCTCTAGTACCTTGATAAACAACTCACCCTCTCTTATATCTGCCTTCTCTAGGACAGTCCCCAAGCTCTCAAGCTTAGTTTGCTTTCTCCATCAACATTCACTTGTCTATATCCCATTCTCCCACAGCTATGCTCTTTGAAGGGAATAATCCATAAGCTAATTTATAATAAGAGAAAATGTTAGCTCAAACAATAGCAACTTTTCCTATCTTTCATTCACTCATTTTCTTCTATGCTCTTGGCTCTGTGGAGGAACTACAAACAAAATAAATCCAAACTAAGCCCACTTACAACAGAGTAGTAATGTTTGACTTTTTACAATTATTTTAGATAAGATGTGATTAATGTGAGGAGTCTCATGATTAATGACAAGCCAAAGAGGAAAATTTTGGTACATTTGAAAACTATCATATTAGGTGAGTCTTGATTTTGTGTTGGTGTTAGGCTGTGCCCTTTATAATACCATCACACTTACATTTCTGCTTATCTTTATAGGATGACTTCTATAAAAGAGGAATTAACTCTCAGTGGTTAAAAAAAGTTCACTGAGCACTTTGAAACTGCTGCTCAGTATTATACCTTGTTAGATCATTAGAACATTCAGTAGTACTCCTATGGTGAATGAAAATAACATGTGACCATGACTTGGGAATAATTTGTTGTTTAGTCCTCCTTTGTATTCCCTGTAATCATCAACCTGTTACTCCACATTGCACTAGTTTTTATGTCTGTCCCTCTTATCCTGAACAGTATGCACCTTAAAAACTCTTATTCATGGTCATATCCTTAGCACCTAGGATAAGGCCTAACAATGCTTTCTTGACAATCCACAAAATACCCAATATATATACATATGCATACATATATATATGTGTATATATGTATGTATATACAGAATATATAAATAAACTACTTTGAAGAAAAGTGCTTGTGATGGTTAAATTTATGTGTCATCTTGACTGGGCCATGGGATGCCCAGATAACTGGTTAAACAGTATTTTTGGATGTGTCTGTGAAGTTGTTTCCAGAAAAAAATTAGTATTTTAATTGGTAGACCAAGTACATGAAATGACCCTCCCCAGTGTGGATGGGCACCATCCAACTTATTTGAAGTTGAGGGAGGCTTGTATTAACTGTACCTGCATGATTGAACTGAGCTGTCAATCTTCTCCTGCGTTTGGCACTCCTGGTTCTCAGGCCTTCAAAACCAGACTGGAAAGCTTTCCAGCTGTCCTTCGAATTACATTATAGAGTTTCCTGGTCTCTAATTTGCAGATAGATCATGGAACTGCTTAGCCTTTATAATTATGTGAGCCAGTATCTTATAATAAATGTCTTCCTACAAACATATACATACAGACAAACACACACACACATATACATACAGGTATGTATGTATGAATGTGTGTATATGTAATGTTTTGCTTCTCTGAGAAACCCTGACACAGTGGTAATGCTTACTTGTTACTTTCTTTATGCTCGTCATCATGTTTAGTGCTTTCTGTGTAGTACTTAATTCAGTCATCACAAGAACCTATGAGATACTTATCTTTTTCTTTTTTTGGCATCTGGGTTTGAAGTCAGGGCTTTGTACTTGCTAGGCAGGTGTGCTACCACTTGAGCCATTCTGCCAGCCCTTTTTTTGTGTGTTGGGTATTTTCAAGAAATGGTCTTGCAAACTATTTAGCTGGGGCTGGCTTGGAACTGTGATCCTCCTTGTCTCTGTCTCCAGAATAGCTAGGATTATAGAAGTGAGCCACCGGCACCTGGCTTACATATCATTTTTTAACAGATGAGCAAACTGAGACTTAAAGAGATTAAGTACCTTTCTGAACTTTAGAAAGCCAGTGAGATTATATGAGAGAATGGGACCATATTTTAAACCGCTGTTGTCCTAACTTGAATCTTTGCTGTTTGTTCTGATACCCTTTGCTCTTCCATAAGACCTTTCTTTGCAGTTGTTTTCATCTTCATGGCTAGCCAAAGCTGTTTGACTTCATCTCCTCATCTGAGGGATTAACATACTTGCCAGGAAAGCTTACCTGCAAGTTACAAGTTCAGGATTTAATTTAATTCTAATTTTCTATCTCGGTTTCCATTCACGAGGCAATAATTTCCATTTTGATAGGGTTTAATTACTCTTCTTCCTCTATTTTATAGTCCAGATGGAACAGATGTTTGAGGTTGCCTTTCCACATTCTGTCTTTGGCTTCCTGTTTTATAGGGCTGTTAAGCTAGTAGCTGTGATCCAGTTATCAGATTTATTTAGCTAGGACTTACTGTACATCCTGCATGCTCTTGGGGCTCTGCTAGCTGTTGGATAGTTGTAGTATTTAATCTCCATTTTACCTGACATTTCATAATGTTACATCATTGGTATCTGTACCATAGAATGAACACCTGAGTTTTCCCGGAATTATCTACTGGTTATTTTATGATGGTCTTGTCTTTTCAACTGTATTATAGTTGTGCCTTAAGTTTCTTCTGAATTTCTTATAGCACTAAGGCCACAGTTTGAGTATCTAGTAATTATGTTTCTGGGGAGAATAATGTTGAATGCAGATCAGGAAACCTGGCATCTAGTTTGGCTTTTCAGTTATTTATCAATAAGATTTGGGATTTCTTAGCTGGGGCTTGGTGTGCTTCACTTTTCAAATTCAAAAATCTCAGGGTTGATCTAGATTGATAGGTCTTTCCTAGGTAAAATTACAGAAATCTCAAATTTCTGTATCTTTTATAATTATCTGATAATATTGATTGATTGTGGTGGCATTAACAGGAATAGAAATGTGAATGGACCTAGTTTTGCAAAGATGGTATTAGGTTCAGTTTTGAATATGTCACACTTAAGGACCAGTATGGCGTACTGAAATGTAGGTGTCCTTTAAGAATAGAAATACAGATTTGGATTTGGAGTTGAAGATAGTGCCATTGTTATTCTTACTGACTCTTGACAGTATGAATTATATTCCTAGGCTTATAGTTAAAATCACTTATTCGTAATGATCACATAATCACAGGTTGTTAGATCTGAAAGAGACGTGCAAATCATAAGACCTGCCTTGTTTTATATATGAAGAAGCAAGATCTGAGAAATAGAATTTACACACTAGCTATAGATCCCATCTTTAGACTAGAGTCCCCCCTATTGCTAAGGTACCAGTTTCTCCGCTGCTGAGCTTGTGTTTTCTTTTAGACTGTTTTTTAAAAAAATATTCCTAGTATTTTGCAAGTAATAAATTCACTAATCATTATGCATAGAAATACAAACACAAAATTATTTGTGGATTTTAGCTCATCTTTCTGGGAAGGAAAAATAATAAACTAGCAGCATCACTGTATCAAAAATTTGACTCCTGTAATTAAGAGGCATTGTATAGAAACCACTGAATTATACAGTTATAGGGTTATGGTCTTGAGGTATCTGCTGAAGTTAGTCATGGTACAGACTCAGATGTTTTTCGTATTCACATAGGGTAGTTAATCTCTGCATCCCTACCTAGATCCTGTGTAGGTCGGGGATGGAGCATATAAACACAAGACTGAGCATGCACATTGTAACTCTGTATAGAATGTAGTAGCAAATGTATATTTGTGGTCAATCTCCATGTTCTGACAAAGAACTGTATAGATACCCATGACAAAGGTCAAATACAGATCTGGCATCCATTCACTACTTGGAAGACATACCCTTGAGAATATGTAATACAAATAACTCCTTGCCAGAAAACTGAAAGGAAGTGATTACATTTGAGTACAATGTATTATACAACAATAGTTTAGTGTGCATAAAATTTAAAACTTCTGGCTTTCCAAATATTATTTCAAAGTAGACTTTTAAAGCATTGTATCCATTGTGTTCTGTTTCATAGAATATTTTTTAAAACTTAGACTTAACACCAAAGAAACTGAAATTCTAGTGGCAGTAGTCATGGTGCCAAATTCTCTACTATAAAAGTTCTCTAGTTTTACGTGTTTATTGATTTCTCTTTAAAGAGTTGTCTTTGTGAACATCACATTATGTTATTTTACCATAATGGTGCCTTTTTTCCTATCCATCATGATTTCATAGTGCCTTAGAAACATCACTTACAAGATGTGAAGACTACAGTAGTATCTCTGTTTTACAAAATAAAATATTTGTGGTTTTATGTAGGTGGAGATCACATCTGCCTTCTTCACCCAATAACTAGCACAAGATATGGCTGTAGGAGGTATTTAATTAATTTTTTTGTTTTGAGTGATTGAATGACAAGGACCACTAGCTTGCAAAATAACTAGCTAATTAGTTTAACTAAAACATTAGTTAATTGATACTCTTCTTTATTTATGTATTCCAAGGGAATATCCAAAGCCTCTGGAGAGATTTGATGTTTTTTGAAGGAAGTCCAATATACTTAGCTAACCATAGGGTCAAATAGGTTCCAAGCATTGTTTCAGTCTTTTTGTCTAATGAAAGTCTGCAAAATAATAGGCCTGTCTAGTAGAGAAGGGTCCACAATAGAATCTTTGTAAAATTACTTGAAGGGAGTAGCAGAAAAGGTTTGTTCTTCACTAACACCTAATAGTAAAGGACTTGGCCATGGTGAGTTCAAAACAACAAGTCTTAAATCTCGACCCCTCTTGACTTTCCTCTAAAGATCCCTAGGGCTCCAGTATCACTGTCTATCTAACCTGGGAAGGATACGAAGAAGAAATTAATTTTGCTTGTAATTCCTTCCTCACTGTGTTGTTTCTGAGAAGCTAGCATGTGAACTCCTGATTTTTAAAATAAGATGAATATCAGTGTTAACCTACTTGGCCAAGTATTATGAAAAATAATTCGAGGCTTAAAAAAATAAAACTTATGGTCAAAGCCACATTTTTGTACAGTTGCCATAATATTTGTTTCCTGCTTTAGTGTTTATTTCAAAGAAATGCAGTAACATATGTGGTTATTATACATGGTTGTTTTAGTATTCTGAAAAAGATTGCATGATTTCAAAAAAAGAGTTTTTGCTTCACAGCCTTTCTACTCATTGAAACTAAAAAAGAATATTCTGGAAGTTTTTTTGAAAGTACACACAAAATTGGCATTTCACTTATGGGAAAATTTTGCAAAATTACACTGATTAACAGTGATTTTTGTTTTGGCTTTCCTGTGAAGCTATCCAGAAAGGCCAAAAATTACTGGCAAACCTTTCACATAGACTCCACTTGCAATATAGCCAGTACATAATTCAGGTCATCAGTGACACACATATCTACCCAGTGAAACTAAAATAATGTTGCCATGAAACATTGCTATAATATTGCCATATGGACAGACCAAACCATACAGATTACAGCTAAGGAAACTTTACATTAGCAAGCCTGGGAACAGGCTTTTCCTGACCTGATCCCTCCTGACTTGACTTCAGTGGGAAAGCCATTGCTTACTGATTACGAAAGTGACATCACTTGGCAAACACTCTGGCCTGAATTCAATGTGTGACATCAGGCTTCTTTAGACTTTTCCACATAAAATGAATTCTCCAAAAAAAACACAGAATTTGAGCTTTGAAATCCATTATTACATCCTCTAAGGTCTCATTAACTACCCCCATCATGTATTTTTAAATTTTTATTTCCATATAGATATTAACCAACACTTAAAATGAGTGCCAGATCCTCACTGTTTTTTTCGGAATTTTAATCAGACTGTCGTCTGTAGCTATTCTCACCCAACCCCCTTTATATGGGGTTATATCTTTTGTTCTGCTGTAGTACTGAGCCCACTACTTTGGGAGTGGCTTTCGTCACTTTGATTGAGTAAGTAAACATTGTTTTTTGACCATTGGACAAGTTAGTCCTGCTTTTGTGAGGGGTGACTGTGCTTAAGAGGAAGTACCCTCACTAAGTTTGAAGGACTGCTTAATGGTATATGTTTTGCCATGACACCTGAAAATGAAATACATTGCTACTGATAATATTTCACTCTTGTAAGCATCTCCTCAAAGTTTGTTTACCTGAAATCATGGCCCCCCACTGCCCATTTTGTTAGGTAGTATTCACTTATTACTTTGATGCAAATGGCCATGAAGTAGGAAGAATTCAGTTCTGCCTCATGTGGCCTGCAAGTCTCCCTGCAGAAGGCAGATGAGCAGAAAGGGTAAATGTGAATGCACCAACAATGCCAAGATACAGAAATTGTGATATTGTACAGGTGAAGAAAGGAAGAATTATCTGTATACTGTATAAGCTGAGAATAGGTTTAAGATTCTTACACCCAAAGAGTTCCATCTGGAAACCATTCCTTGGCAAACAGAAATAGGTGAATATTCACATATCTTTTAAAATGGCCATCCAGGGATTGAAAGATATTCTAATTTAGTCACTCTTTCCTATTTGGTGGTAATGGCATGTTCAGTTTTACTATTTTTCAAGACAAACTTTGTATCCTATGAGACTAAAAGATATATCTTAAATTCTTCCTCCTAAATTCACATAATACATGTATCAATTACATGATGTACACTTAACATTTACCTCTTTTTCTTCTCCTCCGGTCTATGACCTGTATTACTATTGATACTTGGTTTCTCAGTGTTGTTTGTCTTTTCTTTCTGGGTTTAAACAATGATCATCATCTGCTTCCTAGTGTTAACAGAATTACTTCTGGATAGCCATCTCCAGCCTTCCTCCACAGAAATACAATAGTAAATATTAGAACTGTAACCCAACAGCCTTTCACATTCCTACCCTAAGTCTGTATCATCTTGCCTTCTGTGGTCAGCCCCCTGGGCAGGGACCGCCTGTACCTCTTTGTTCTATGACAGATAACACTCTGACCGTGGTCAGTAAATACTCAACAATAATGAGAGATGAAAGAAAGTGTCTGTGTTTAGCATGTTAGTGTCAAGTAAGTATGGAGGCCAAATGAAGCCACTAGTGCCAAACCACAGGGGTTCAAAATAATATTTAATATAACATTGTCTCATTGAATAACAACTGTATATTGTAATGTCTGAGTCAGTCTTCCCTTGGTGCCAGATTTCTTGTGTTCCTTTAATCTGCTCTGAGATATCTCAGTGTTCATGAGGGGAAGACTATTAAGAACCCCTGCCCCCCACCACACACACACACCCCTACCATGTAGTAACTAGAAAACAAATTTGAAAAAAAAAATAGCTGGGTGTAAGGATCATGGATTCTCTTACACTCTGAACAAGTGCTATCATGATATGCACTGAAAGAAATGAAAGTTTGCCATTAGTTTAGATGCCTAAATATTGATCAGACTTTATTTACCTAAAATGTGAGTTGGAAATATTTGAATAAAGTAGTTTAGAATGCTTGTGTTTTGGAAAAGGGAGCTCATAGATAAATTTTTTTCTGCATTTTTGTATGGTCATTAGACACCAGCATCATTAGCTCTGTAATTCATAAACATACACATGGAAATAACAAAAGGAAAATAAACACCTAGTAAAAATTTAACATTGCAAAAATTTCTTTCTGTCTTTGCAGCATAGAGAGGTTTAATTGCCCTTTCAATTTAATATAGATGCTATACATGCTAATACTTTCTAAATTGATTCAGAATAGAGGATCAAAGTGAAACAAAGTGGCCCTACAAGTGGTGGTAAAGTGTTTACCAACCAAACTCTCCTTTTCTGTAGCTATATTTCTCCAAATACTAGTTCACATATTGAACTTCTACAGTCTCATTTATTATTTATTCTTGAAAGCACTGCAACTTGACTTCTGACCGTAACTTTATTGAAATGTTTCATGAAGCTCCCTCAGTGTCTTCCTTGACACCAAATCCTGAAACATTTCTTATCCTTTTTTTTTTGCATAAATAGTTGCTATTTGACTGTTCACTCTATTTAGAAAGTTTTTCCTGGCTTTGTTTCATTACCTTCTTTCTCTTCTGGTTCTTTCAACATTCTGCCATTCTTTCTCAGCTTCCTTTCTTGGTCCCTTTTCTTTTAGAAAACCTGCAAGTATTGTTGTATTCCAGGGCTCCATTCTCAGCTTTCTCTCTCTTGACTGTACCAACAGTTTCAACTGTTAACCACTGCAAATGAACATCACCAGCCCATCCTTTTCCAGACTTGTACTTCTGATTATACATTGTCTTTCTACATAATCTTTCTGCTGGATGTTGGAATATGCTAAGGTGCTTCATACATTAACATGTCTAAATGAGGACTCATCTTCTGCCCACTCCTTCCTTTGTAAGTTATCCACCCTGATGAAAATCCTACAGCAGCACGTAAAGCGAAGCAAAGCAGAACAAAGAAAATCAAAACAAAAATCTGTGCTCATTCCCGTGTTTCATGTCTTTATGGATAATTGGAGTGCTTCTAAATAACTCCCTCTTGCCCTTCCTCTTCTCTCCGTTCTCATCAGTTACCAACTCATGTTAACAGTACATCATAAATATTTCCTATTTATACTACTACTCATCCCCTCATCTCCATATTTACCTCCTTAGAATGCTTTCTGCCTCAACTCTAAAGCTACTCCAATATTTTGTTCATGTTGCTTTAATAGTTCCTTAAGAAAGCATACTCAACTATCTCATTCTTCCCACAGTGTTTCATTGGGTCCATCTTGTCAACGGTATAAAGTCCACCTGCTTATAACTAGCCTTTTCCTTTTCTCATGTGGCACTCACACCCCTTGCTATAGCTAGACTATGAGACCTTTAATAACAGTCTTTGTCATATTTATCCTTCTATACTTGATACAGAACCCAGCCCATATCTTCACAGAACAACAACAAAAAAAAGAACCCAGCCCATAGTAATAGGTTAGTAATAGTTTGCAGAATGGGTCATAGTTTCATCCAAAGTAGTCTTACCTTTCACATTCTTGTTCTAGTAAGCTTATGAATTTATCACTGTTCTCCATATATTCTTTATGTTTTCTCTTCTCTTCCTCCAACTCCAATATAGTTTGCTTATGGGATTTCTCTACCATTAACAGTTTTTCCAAGATTTGTCTGTGAGATTCTTTATGTTTTTCTACAACTTTGTCCAACTACAAAAGAAAATGCATTTATTGCCTGTTAGTCACAAATTGTTCACAATACTTCCATTCTTCCTTCATTTAGGTACATCCCAGATATGTCTGTGTGTTTATTAATTAATTCAGTGATTTTTTAAAATCACCTTGCGTAGTTTTTATCATTGTGTTAACTGACCCTTTTTGGTGCATTTTAATAATAAATGTTTTTTTACTATCATCCAACTTTTCTGAAGAGAAAAATCTGTGTTTCTGTGGGCACCAGAACAGTTTCCACATACTCTTTTTCTGATACTGTTATTATTCTTTCCAGAGAAACCATATGAAAATGATAGAGAATAAGAAAATCTTGGCTGGATTCTGCAGCTGCCCTTATGATCCTTTGTGCCCCAGTCTACTCTACAGTACAGTAGTGCCTACCTACAAATAGCTAGGCAGATACAGAAGTAGGTAGATAGATACTCAATCTTTGTTGATGTGTAGAGTGGATGTTACCAAATATAAACACTAAATCCTTTGTGGTTTTTTATAATACCATACTTATATCTTTTTTATAAAGTGATCATTCTTTGCCTGATGTATGTGCTTGTCTTCTTTACTACACCATGAACTCCTTAAGGACAGGGCCTACATCTAATTTTTCTTGAATTCTTAGCTTCTAACACAATGTCTTGCTGGTGATAGGTATCCAGTGTATGTTTACATGTTAAAAACAAACAAGAAGGCCATAAATAAGAAAGAAATTAGCTAGATGGGGGGGGCCAATTAAAACAGAAGTGGTTCAGGATCTTTGCCAGTGGTAAATTAAGAATATACTTTTGAAAACATGTGATTGTTTTAGACTAAATGGAAGGGGGGAGGGGGAATGGGTGGCCCAAATGTGTATACCTGTAAGTAAATGTAAAAACAATAAAACAGAATAAAATATTAGATGTTACAACTGATACTATGTTGAGTTTTGCTATTTTGAGTTGTGCTGTTATCATAAAAGGCTAAGAATTGTGACTCACTTTGAATTTAATGCCAACTAGCAGTTTTAGGATTTTTTGTGTATATACTAAAAAAGCATCTACTTGACTCAGAATCCAAAATACAAAGGGACCAAGTAATTTCATTACAGAAAGTGCGTATTTCAGCGTATAGAACCCAGAGAATTTTCTCAGACTTCTAAATGCTTCTGTTCGTTGTTTAATTTTCTGATATGGATTTGCTATAATAGTTTAGCATATACTCACAAAAGACTGGATTATGTAATTGTTGATCATTTTTAATTAATGTGGCCCATTCTTTTGTGGAAACTAGAACTACTAAATTGTGTTGCCTGCTGGCAGAGGCATTGTCAGCTGATAGTGTTGATTTGTCCTGGAAGCAGGTCCCAAGCCCTCTGACAATGGCTACTTATAGCCTTCTGAAAAATCTATCTTACAGTTTCCTGTGCATTGTCTTTTTTTTTTTTTTTTTTTTTTTTTTTTGTGGTACTGAGGTTCAAACTCAGGACTTCATATTTGCTAGGCAAGTGCTCTTACTCCTTGAGCCACTCTACTAGCCTGCATTAGGGAAGTTAATTAGTTGATTTAGAAAAAAAAATTCAATTTAATTTGTACCAAGATTGACCCTAGAATTAATAATTTAGTAATTACAGATATTTTCGTAAGGTTAAATGACTATTTACATAGAAAATAAAAAAGTTCTTAGATAGATGTTAGTAGTTGTTCAAACATATATGTTAATCTTCAGTCAGCCCAAAGAGAGAACATAGAAGGCAATTTAATCCACTCTTGCTTTCCATTGTGTTTCTTCTTCCTTAAATGTTGGTGGTCATTTGTTTGCTCATTCCTAGGCACTTGAGAAGGACGACTGGAAAGAATGAATCATTTCCCTTCATTTATCACCTAAATAGTCTCCTTTCCCCCCTTCCAATCTGTCCTCATCACTGACAGAATGAGCTTCCACTGATGGGGGACTCATTCTCCTGTTCAGGGCCAAAAGTTCCTCACCCCCTGCCACTTCAGGTCCAGTTTCATTCCATTTCCCACTTTTCTCATTCAACTTTTAGCCACACTGGATGTGAGGGGCTTCTTAGAACTCACTGCCACATTTCAAGACTGCTTTTTTCAGAAACCTTTTCCCCTTTCTCCAAAACCTTTCCTGCTCTCTGTTGACTGCTGGGTAGAATAGTTTTCTCCTACATAGCATAGCCTAATTCTCTAGGCTTTCCCTTCTGTCACATTCCATGACTCTAAAGACTGGTTTGAATTTGCTACATTTATTCAGTAGAGACAACAGGCACCTTGTGTTTGTAACAGCAATAATTGGAAAGTTGTAGAATGGTGAACTTGCAGAGGGAAAGCTCCCAAACTGATTCTGGAGATGTTTTAGCCTGTATTTGAAATTTTATTCCTTGACTTCATTTCTCCATGTCCAGAATGCCTTTTAAAAAGTACACAAGTGATTTGCATATCAGTCTGTTCCTCATTCCTGACAAATTAAATGATGGACCTGATCTTCCCTGAACATATGTGAGTTTGGCCAAACCACTTGACTATACTATATCAGGTTCTTTATTTATAAATTAAGTGGCTGAATTTGATGATTTATAAGATAAATTCTGGTGCCACAATTTTTGCACAAGTATTTAAGTGCCTATTTTGCCAGGAGTACCTAAGTTCTGTGATAATTGCCATGGAGAAATTCAAGAAAAGTTTGAACTTTGTTGGCACTCTCACTAGAAAGATACACACATAGGACAGTTAAAAATAATGTCAGGTGGTGTATCATAAAGTAATAAAGGATGTTCAGAGGATCACTTCCCCCTCTGTTTCTTGGGTTTTTTTTTTTAATGTTTTTGTTTTTTAATTCCTGCTCTCACTTTTCAGGTTGAAGCTGTGGAAGAAAATAGGAAGGAAGACTCTTGTCATTTCAGGGGGGCATCAGATTCAGAAAACTTCCTAATGTTTCCTGTGTACTGATAAGCTTCCAGCTTGCAATTTATCTATCTACCCCTGCCCCCACCAAAAAAAAATGCAGCTCCTTGCCTAGGAAGAAGAGATCAGTGTGTCTGATTAGGTTGGATTTTTGGTGATCCTTTTATGTCATAGAGAATGACACACAGAGAGATTTACCATCTTTTTACTTTTAATACAGCCTAATATTCATTTAGAAAATAATAATGACCTTCGCAGACTACCCTGATTTGGATTTGGTTGTCTTTCTGTGCTATGGCTGTGATTCTTTTTGTTCTTTTCCATTGACTCTTTGTAGATTATCCTTTTTTAAATTGTCTTTCGATTACCATGAATATACTGGTAGAGATAAATCTATTCTAGAGAGGCGAGACATTGACTTTTTAATAGATCAGAGGTAACCAAATATATTCATAATGTACCCCTTCTTTGTACTGAATGCCGATTTTCCTTGATTATACTAGAATTCTGAAAGATACTATTTTCTCATTGCCTTCAAAATCAGACCCTGTAAGTGGAGGCATGACATTCATAGTTCTGCACTGTCATTGCCAGACCCTTCTGAAAGTCCTTCCTTGTTTCATCTTTACTCTGTTTTTTTGTTTTGATTTAGTTTTGTTTGTTTGTTTTGAGACAGGGTCTTGCTGTCCTCAAATTAGAGATCTACCTTACTTTGCCTGAGTGCTGGGATTACAGATATTTGCTACTACACACAGCTGCATACTCACTTTGAGTGGTGAGTTTTTTCTTATTCTCATTGGCCTTCTGTTAACCTCAGTGATCTTTACTCACTCAATTTTGGTAGCATCCTGGTCATTTTCCAATTTAGGTGGACTTACTGTGGCTCTTTTTCTTATGCCTGGTCAGCATCCATTTTCTTTCCTTGGGGTACCTATTTGAAGCCCATCCGTTTCTCTCTAAGTTCCAGGCCTGGGCACATCTTTGCTTTCTTATTCCTATCTCTGACTTGATTGAGCATAGTCTACCAAGCATTAATATTCTGTTTTTATTTCTGCTTCTGCTCATATAACTTTTCTAAATCCTTTAACATTCATAACCTCTTCATCTGTATGTGCTTTCTTGCTCCATCCCTTTTCATTTCCTTGTAGCTCTCATTTTACCTGATGCTTTTCTCTTCTTTTCTTTCTCCTTGATGCCACCTCTGTCCCTTCATGCACATAGACAGAAAGTGAAAAGGGAGGAGAATTTTCCATGAAGTTGATAAAGCTTAAGCTTTAAGGTTTTTCACTTGCATAGGCATCCTCTAAGACCTTGTAAGAGTCCAAGCAATGTTTTCACCTAGTTGCATATTTTATAAACTTTACAAAAATAAGATATTTGGTCTGGATGTATGGCCTAAGTGATAGAACACCTGCCTAGCAAGCACAAAGCACTGAATTTAAAATCCAGGACTGAAAAAAAAATAGTATGAGATTTTTCATTGTAATCAATTCTGAACTTTGTCTTTTTTCTATTTTGAGTTATCCTCCATCATACTTCCTTTTATGACAGATAGTTTTGGAAAGATTATGAACGTCTTGAAGGTCCTGCTACAGGAAAATTTAGTTGACATTGAAAGTAATATATGATGTGGTTCATAGCCACTTTCATGTATTGTTAAGTTATTGCTAGCCATCTTGCTTTAGGAAAGGCTTATAGAAATATTTTTGCTGGCTACTGTAAATATTTTTACTAACACATCCAGCCATTGTCAGATAAAGGAGAAAGGTTAGAGGTTACATCAGAAAATGACTATGTTCTTTGGTTTTTTTGCCCTGAATGTTTATGGATTATACAGAAGAAAAGTGCAAAATATGTAAAGCTAGATGCTGTCATATAGAAATTTCTCTTAGTTCCTAGTTTCAGAATTTCTCTTTCTTCATTGTAGTTCAACCATACACTTGATAGTGTTTTTTATATTTAATCTAACATTTTAATTATTTAGTGATAGCTTCATGATTTATAGTCTTTATTATTGCTGGAAATGGAAGTCCTTTATGTTCTACCTGACTAATCCCTATTCATCCTTTGGATCTTTACCTTCCCGAGGCTTCTGTCTAAATTGTGTCTCATGGTATTCTGTGGTCATATATTTATTTATTGAATCACTTGTTGTCTGGGACTTTCTTAGATATTAAACACCTGAAGGCAGGAATCACAACTATTTTTATCCATCAGCTCTTCAGTAAATATTAAGTAAATGAATAAAGTGAAATGTAGAGATTAAATTATACATTTGCTTAAAATAAATACTTTAAGATTATGCCATTATGGTATTCAGATTCTTTTATTGAAGCACCTTGATAACCTCAAAATGTTGTTAGATTTTTTTGTTTTGTAATATCGAGAACAATACATCTATTAGGCTGTTAAGTATCTTTTTTTAACTTATAATTTAGAACCCTAGGTTTGAAAGGAATAGAAAGTTGTGGACTGAGCTCTTGCCTCTTCTCTCCCTCTTGACCACCCTCCATCTTTTCTTGTAATTCACAGGCCCCTTAACAGATTTTCATCCTAAGTCATTGTTCCTACCTTTAATTGAGAACAGTTTTTAAAGAGGTTCCTACCCTCTTTAACTGAGAACAGTTTTGTTCTTCTAAGTTATTATTTTGCCTTAACAATTAGATAACTCTCCTCTAGTTTATCCTAGACTTGATTGACACATTTTTAGATTTTTCAGAAAGAACATTGTGAAGAAAACAAAAGTGAAGTGTAGATGTTAACATTGTAAAATGGGAGACAGCTAAAGAACAGACATTGCCATGCAGATACTTATTCCAATGTGACTAGGGCGTACAGACACTTGAGGTCTTACTGGGAACACTGCCCTTGCTCCCCTCCCTCCCTCTCTTCCATGATCATACACTAATAATTGTGTACCTCATTAGCTCTCTAGTGCTTTATGTCATTTCACTCATACTTACCACTAAATTAACACACACCAACACAATAGACGCCCAAGAAGTAGAAACTATCTGAACAATCCTTCCAGCAATTATTCTCATTAGCCCCATCTAAGGAATTCTCATCAGAATTTCCCTTTACTCTTTATTCTCTGGGTTTCCTCCTCTGGCCCCATTACAGGAAAAGAGTAGACAACTGAATTGTGTAGGTGGTTATGTGGACTTCAAGGAATTGAATAGACTGATAGTTAAGATAGTAGAAGTCTATAAGGGAAAGTAGAAAGAAAGACAGGAAAACTGGCAAATCATAGAGGTGAGACCATGAGAGTGTGTGTGTGTGTTGAAGAGTCTACAAATCTTTGGATTTGGTATATGTATTCAAAGTTGAATTCCTAAAATAAGACAGATTATGGAGAACTTTGCTGGTTATTTTACAGAGTGAGGATTGAAAACATTTGCAGAGAATCAGACTATTTCCATTTTTGCATGTGTATCATAGAATTATTTTGTAACAAACTTTTCCTATTGATTTCAATGTAAGTTTGAAATAATTCTGCTTCATTTCACTCTGAAATGTTAAATTATTTTGGGAGAATATATTTACTGATCATAACTTTGCATTTGAGCTCACATAGGTTGGAGAACTTGTGCCTAATGTTGCACAGTCAGTATGTTGAGAGCCACTATATAGTTTTAAGTTGGTTGTTTTGTATGCAGTGTTAGCTTCTGTTGTTTAAAATTTGGATTAAGGTGCATGTCAACAGACTTTGGGTGGTCTCATCCTCACCCTTCAGAGGAGTAGATTCATATGACCAAACTACTTCAGAATTTGGCAAGATAATAGTCTTTTCTCACGAGACTCCCAAGACTAGAATAGCAAGGACATTAGAGGTCAGTCATGAGGTAGATTGCCAAAGCTTATGTGGAAATTTGTCCAGAACTTGCTTGCACTTGCTCCAGCCTTAACTCATACCCTTAGTTGCTTCCTTTTTATAAAAATGAAAATATATGAAAATTTCCATTGAAGTCACAAGAAACCAGAAGAATAAAATAAGTACGCCAGAGAGTTTCAGAAATGTCAGCCAGGAAGAGAGGAAGAAGTACTTTGTCGTTGTTGCCATGTTACAGCTGCTCACCCTTGCTATTGTAATTACTGCACACATTTGGTAGAGGAAAGGACTTTGCTGTCTTTAAACTTGTGAAGAAAAAGAGAATATGCGTTTATCTAAAATATATATTTTCTGAAACTCTCATTTCTTGGGCACTTCAGATCATTTCCATTCCAGCTCAAAATTTCTATGACATAATACCTCACTGTTTTCAAAGAAATTAACTTTGATGGTTGGAGTTCATCTGTTTTTTATTTTAGCCTGAATTGCCTTCAAGAAATACAGACCAATAAGAGTTTGAGTATGCATGCATGCATCATCGTGGGGTTGGGGAGGGAGAGGAGAGAGATTTCCGTCCAGTCTCAAGAAACACACCTAGTGGAAAACATCCTATCCATTATTCATCTTTCTCTTCCACAGAACTTATAGTATTTATCTAGTTTTGGTAGGTTTTAAATGCATTAGGAAGTAAAACTATAAAGTGTCCGTGTCACTTGACAGACCCAATGCTCAGCTGGTCGGTGAGCTTCTGCCTCCCAACTGCCAGCCCACAATGTTGTGCATACCTCATTCATTGGTTTCTCATAGATGTCCTCCTGCCAAGGGGCAGATTTTGCTTGAAAAGCATCTCGCTGGAGAGCCTCTAACACCTTTTTTGGAGTGACAAACCCATACTGAGCTTCCAACAAAGCTAAGTCCAGTTTTTCAGCTCTTAAAATGCCTATGACTTCATCTCGAGCCTGTAAGAACAAAAGGTATTTCAGAAAGCTTGTTTTCTGTACCAGCAGCCTCAGCAAGTGGTATCTTGTGATAGTTGAAAGTGTTTTTCTTCTTTCTCAAATACAAATGAATCATATTTGGTTATAGTACCTTTGGGAAAAGTTAATAAAACTGTTCTTCCTTCACTCTTCCTACAAACTAATTACACATTGGTAATAGTTTGAAAAGTAATTCCCATATAACACTGGGGACTACATTTTTATTGATCTGATAGAAGATAATATGACATCCTTCATTGGACCGGCATTTGGGATATTCCTTTATGTGTATCAGCTGTTTTTAGTTTTCTCCATAAATAAAAAAGGTTAATAATGCCGGACAAGTCTAGGTGCAAGTTTACATGGAGTACAAAACCCCTATTGATATTTAAGGCTATCTAGAAGTTGTGGCATTATTACCCGTGTACGTCTGCTTGGGTGGAGGATGTTTACCTTTCACAATGTACATGCCAGTTGTATGTCCTAACACCACCCTTATAAATACAATTAAACTGCGCTTTGAGTTGGCCGAAAAGAATTCTGTGTATATGTATTTGTGCTTTGCTTTCATGTACACACAGGTATGAACCACAAATAATCTATTTCTGTGGCAGCATGCACACCAAACTCACAAGTAGCCTTCCCCTGAGTTACAGCAGAGGTGACCCCAATCCAGCTGACCTGTAGTTCTCCTTCCAGAATGCTGAGGAGAAATAATAGGTCATCTCTTGAGAGGTCTTCTGCTTGGTGGCCATTGCCACTGTGTGGCTTCTCTGACTGGGGACATGAAAGAAGTGCATCTGACTCTCTAGTAAGGTCTTTGTCTTGCTGTCTGTGCTTCATGTCCTGGAAACTGTGGTCTTTACTATGTCTTGGAAATTCCTCTTGGGCTGAGCCCTGGGTATCACTATTTCTGGCACGCATTCTTTAAGGCCTAGAAGGAGAGAAAACAATTTGTAACTCTTAATCGAAGTGGAGTTTTATAAGGATACCTAATACTGCTTTAACAAGTCTACATTCTTGGTATATTTACCACAGCCAAATACTCAATCCTTCTAATACCTATAGCAGAGAAGGGTATTAGCAGATTCATAAATCACAGTCTTATTTACACTTCTGCTTTAAGGTCAACATTTTAACAGCATGTTCTGCTTTGATTAAAGCCATTTATGTCCTTGAGTAAACAAACTGTTTGGACTTCATCCATCAAACATTACACCATGAGGACCCAGGTCATACCTCTAACCACGGCCTAAGTGCTTGCTTAATTTGAGGCATATTTAACATAATTGTAAAATGATAAACTTGCTGTTTTTCTTCAGCTTACATTACAGTGTTTCCTTTTTAAAGTTTTTGGGATTTTTGTGTGTGTTTTTGTTTTGTTAAAATTTTTTAGCAATTGTTATAAACTTCTACTGAATACTGAAAGTTACATTTTTAATGAAGGCACCTTGTGTTAAAGGAATTAAGGCTTGGTCCTTGGCTATATTCCTGACATTCTGCTAAAATTCCAGATCTGTCCTTTGGATAAGTGAAGGACTGACATTGAGAGTCCTCATCTCTTAAGCAGAGGCACTTTTGCCTATAGTAGTTGACCATTAATATTTGAGGGCCACTTTAGCTCCATATCTGATTATATAATTATCGAAACTAATTTACTATAGCAAAAAAATTATTCCACCATTGAGGTTTCTGACTAGAAGAGAAAATATCACTTGAGCTTATAGTGGACTCCAGTAGTATATACAAGCAGATAAGTTTTACTTTTTGTCCCTGCAAATCATGAAATTTTCGTCATTACTGATGCTTTACTTTTAGTTCATTATAATGTCTAAAAATCTAAGAAACCCAAGCATACCGAAAAGAAAGGAAAATATAATGAACTGCTGTTATGTGCTACTACACAAATTTATAAAATTTTAATTATTTACTATATATAAGAGAAATTTTTATAAGCAATGTACTTGAAGCCCCCTCTGTATCTCTTCTAGATCCATTCTCTTCTCTCCAACTTCAAATGTAACCACCATTTTAACATGGTGCTTATCATTCCTGTATGTGTTTTAAACTTAAAAGAATGTGTCTATATTGCTGAGCAATATATTGCTTTGCATATTTTAAAAATTTGTGCAAATACCATGTTGAACATCTCTCTCTGAAACTTGCTTTTTTCGGGGGTAGGGGGTTGGCATTTCTGGGGTTTGCACTCAGGCCTTGTGCTTGCTAGGCAGGTACTCTACTTTTTTACACATTTGGGATAGAAAGATGGTGGCAGCAGCAGCAATTATGATAGTTAACACTTGCTGACCACTTACTATGTGACAACCACTCTTCTAAGCATCTTACATATAACTTTTTAATACTCGCAATAACACCTTGAAGTACAGAATATTGTTATCTCCATTTTACAGTGAAGAAATGGAACCATGGGTAATCATTGAAGGTCACATAGCTAATAAATTACTGGCAAAACTAGGTAACCTGGTTCCAGATCCCATACTTTCAGAAATTATGCCATAGTGCTGTTATGCTGTACTATCTAAAACAAATTCAGATACCCTATCTGAAAAACGCTTATAGCCCTGCTAAAGCAAATATTTATAAATAAGTACAGTACAGTTGAATAATGATCTGTGGCAGTAGTTGTCACTGGTTCTTCTCTAGGTAGCCAGGGAAGGGTTCATTTACTTAAGAAAAGCAAAGGATAGTATAGAAGATATGATTAGGGAAAATTCCATTTTGTATATATTAATTTATTAATGCAGTTCATGCTCTATCTTATGAAAACATATTGATAAGTATAAATAGGATTCCTAATTGTCTTTCCCCATCCATTGTTTTTTCTTAAATACCCCAAGAATATCCTTGCTGTGCAGTATAGGAATAATGGAAGGCTATTACATGGATTGGTTATATTCAAAACAAGTAAATATTACTTATATATATATATATATATATATATTTGCTGTGAAGGATAGTGTATCTATGCCTTTTATCTAATATTTGTGTTTGCTTGTTTATTTAGGTGCAAGGATAAGCGTTGTGCCTCATTATCTCAGTATTCTGTGGTTTACCCCACACTTTTAGCTATTTTATAGCTCTGCTGGTCTAAGGTACACTGTATAACATACCTGGCTATCTAATATCCCTGGCTGGTTGGACTTCGGCTGGGTCCTCTCATCCCTACTGTATATGCACTCTAATCCTCCCAATAGGCTAGACCCAGATTCCCCACATGGTATCTCAGGACAGTTTTCCAATAGTAAGGGAGTTTAAACTTCCAAGGCCTCATTTTATGGGTGATAGATTATCACAAACCCTGTCCAGATTCAAGAGGAGGAAATAGATTCCACTCCTAGATGGAAAGAATTACAACATCACATTGTAAAGAAATGGGAGTAGTTAACTGCTACCATCTTTGAAAAAGTCTACCATACCCACAAGTTCAGATTTCTTTGAAAATCTAATAAAAGTCTACTTTAATAGGGTGATAAAATATATTTAGCTCTTTCCTTTTTTAGTTTCTTCAAGTATATAGGGTGGCTTTTGTTTATTTTGTTTTTTAAGGATTCCTGTGATTTTCTCTTACATACTCCTATGTCAAACAACAGCCTATTGATAGGCATCAACTTGTATTCTGCTGTTAATCACTTAGGACTCCTTTTCCCCTATCAGTCTTAACCAAGGTATGCTTTTCACAATACCAGTGTGATATAAGCTTCTGTTTCACAGTGTAGTTTGCTGAGTATTGCTCACTTTGCACTTTAGTACTGAGCTTCATCAGTGGCTGGATGGAGCTCTGTATACATCCAAGCTTCACTCACCTCACTCTTAAACAGGTTAGGTGAAATCTGCCAGGAGATCATAGGTCATTTGCCAATGGTGATAGTTATAAGTGGTAAAAAAGGAATGACCTGAAAATGTTTGTACTTTTTTAAGTGGTTAGAGTTTTTCTGAGACCACCATTTCTCTTTGGGCCTGACGTAGTAGCAACATTCTTGCTGATTAGTAAAGCAGTCACACTGCATTTGTGAACAGACATATCCTGTGCAGACTTCTGGTCTACTGAGTGTGTGTGTCTCTGCATGTTTACAGTGGTGGAGTTTCCTTGCCCCTCTGCCAACAACCACAAAATGATCAGTAATGAGAAGTAATTAAGTATTGAGAGGAGAAAACAATGACATGAATTTCATGATACTCTCATGCATTATATTATCAGTGACTTCATTGTTTTTCTTGGCAAATTTTTAATGCATCTGTGCTTGGCCCAGGAGTGGACTGGGGTAAAGGAAAATGTTTTAATAACAATAGATTTTCAGGTAACACCCTCCACCTCAGTTAAAAAAAAAAAAGGAATGGGAAGTTGCTTTTGTTTAAACCAAAATACAAAATAATGGTGTCTTATTCTTTTTATTGGTGTAGGCAGTGACACAGTATCTTATGGATTTACATGGAGAAAACCTGTAACTTCATTTGTGCAATCTAATGTGTTGTTACCTGATAGCCGTAGAATGTGGCCTTTGACTGGGAATCAGGAAACGTGGCTTCTGATCCCAGCTCTGCCTTGAATTAGTCAGGCTCTGGATCATTTCTTATAAATTGAGAATTTGGTTTAAGCTTATTGAAATCATGGTTGATCTTGGTAAGAATGTGTTCCATTATAAGAACTGCAGAGAATTTGAAGTTAGTTAATTTAGTCACAGAAGATAGCCAAATTAGAGTCGTATTCTATTCCCTGTCTCTCCAACACACACACACACACACACACACACACACACCCCTAGTCAACTCCTTACTGTAAAATTAAGTTGTTAAAGTCAATCTTCACTAATCATATATATATATATAAAATTGTTTATTCTACATAATTGAGTGCTATTGGGATGCAATTTTAGTCTTCATAAACCTATTAATTTTCATGTTTGAATTGTAGTAAAACTATGACAAGATGATATTTTACTTGTGTAAAGTACTTGGAAAATTTTTGGTCTGATTTGTTTAATACGATATTGAGGTAACTAACCAATTATTCCAACTTAAAGAAGGTCACAGTAATAAAGATAGCCAGCATTTATTCAGTACATACCATATACAAGGCTGCTGTAAATGCTTTCTTTTGATTAGCTCATTTAATTTGCCCCAAAACTGCCTTGTTTTGTAGGGGACGAAGCTGAGTCTTGGAATTGTTAAATAACTTGCCAAAGATCATACTGCTAAAAAGTGGTAAAATCGGGTTCTAACTTAGGCAGTCTACTCCAGAGCCACTAAATCGCCAGTGCTGCTTCTACTTAGGTCTTATAAAAAAGGCTACACAGTAAACATTAACACTAACATTAGTGTTAAGGCTAGTACTCAATTTGTTAAATTCTGGGTACCTAGAATTATATAAAAATCTGAGTAATATAAATCCACAAACCTCTCGCCTGTGAGCAATTGGTCATTCATATAGATGTTTTGTTTTCATGCATTACTGAAATGAAGAAACTTTATTTGACTGCATAGTTATTTGAAAATTTAATGTGCTTTCTTGACCACTTTGCTGAAGTTTTGGTACAGCAGGAAGTATGTCTTACTAGAAAGACTAAGAGATTATAGACTCAGATAGAATTAGGCTTAAATCCTACCTCCAAAATGTTAGCTCTGTGGCTTTGGACCTCACTGAGCCTGCAAATGTAAAATGGAGATAATGGTACATGCTAGAGGGTTTATTGTGTACTGTGTGCCCACAGGGCTGTTGTTCCTGTCTTTCCCTGCATCCAGCAGAGTTGAACCTTAGCAGGGATTTATTGAGTGACTAAACAGTCCTTCCTCAGCAGAACTGGTTGGCTCTGAGTAAGAGCTGCCTTATGGTACAGATGACTCATCTGTGAACCACTGGCTGGAAGGGTACTGAGAATCTACTGAAGTAACTGAGTATAGACTCTTACCACACACCAGGCACTGTTTTGAAGTGCGTTGTGTATATCTTATGAAATCTTAAAGAATTTTAGCCTGAAATAAAATTGGGGGAAAAAAACTAGGAAAGGGCTCACTATTTAAGGATAGTGACTCAAAGACAAAGAAAATACCAATTTCAGGGCAATACTGGTACCTACAAAAAGTTCAGAGAGAGCGATAGAGAGCAAGAAAGGGGAGAGAGAGAGAGAGAGAGAGAGAGAGAGAGAGAGAGAGAGAGAGAGAGAGAGAGAGAGAGAGGAGAGAGAGGAAGAGAGGAGAGAATGTTTATGTAGTCACACACATTTGCTAGGTAGGGAAATGACATTAGATCCCCAAGGCTAGTGAGAAGTTTCCACTTAATTTCACTGATTTGGAAAACTTGGTGATATGTATCCTGACCTTTTGCTGCCCTCATCTCCAACTCATATACCCTTAAATACATAAAATATATGTACCCACATCCTCATATACCCTTAAATACATAAAATGAGCTGAATACCCACTACATTCCTCCTTTTTATTGTCCATTGTTAGTTTTGTTTTTAGGCATGTTACATTTTCTTAAAGTTGTATCACTTAAACTTAGTTTGGTGGGAAATTTTAGGTGTGAATTGTTTGTTTTGATAGCAAGATGGTTACATAATGCAGAGCAATTCTGTGCTAACTGTAGGACACTCATTGCCAGGGACAAAGCTGGGAATGACCCAAGGTCTTAAGTTGGAATATGTTTAACATCCTATATTTTACTAAGTTTAGAGAACATTTCTGATAGCTTTATATTTCGCATTGCATTCTCTCTCTCTCTCTCTCTCTCTCTCTCTCTGCATTAAACCATTTTCTAAAACTTAGTTCCCTCAAATGGGAATAGAAAGAAATTTAGTAAGATTATGGAGCTCTCAGCACTGGGTCCTTTAAGATTATCTGATTTATGGTAAATGTGATTCATCTATGAAAATACTATAAGTGGATGTTAACAGTGCTCAGTTGGAGAACAGCCAGGTTATTCTTGCATGGTCAGATTAGGGGGAAAAATCCTGTTGGGATTTTATTTGATCTCTCAAAATAAAAATAAAAAAATGTTTCCTTTTATTGCCCTAATCACCAACTTTTGAAGACACTAAACTATGCCACATGTGGTAAACCTATCTGATTGCTAGAAGACAAATTGAAAATCAGAGAACCTAATTTATTAATTTGCTCTCTTTTTTTTCTCTTATTTTCAGTTAAAAAAAATTTCTGAAACATTCCCCTTAATGGCACTTTTCCTTATAGGACATGAACAGAGCTTCTGAGAAGGGAGGAATGGAAAATGGAGAGTGTGATTCAGGTTCGAGTTCCCAGGGATTCAGAGTTCTAAGAGAAAATCAAAGTAGTACATATTAAAATTGAAGTGCAAGCGTTAGAAGGCTGCACATTGGTGACCTCATCTGTTCTCTACAATTCCAGTGTTTTCCATTATCACTTACTTGGTTGATATACAGCTTAGCAAAAGTGATTCCTTATTGAGTTCTCAATCCAGCTCCCAGTAACTTCAGCTCATTTATCCAGGTTCTGCCTCAGAGCTAAGTCAAGGCAAGCTACTTCTAATGCCACAGTATAACCCATTAATGGAAAGGGTTATTCTTTATTCAAATGAGCCATGTAATATTTTCACCCATTCCTTACTCCACCTAGTTTCAGATTCCCTCACCCAACACACAAACTCACACATTTTAATTATTCCTCTTTAGATCCACTCACTCTTTATTAGACCTTGTTTTTTTCTTAAAGTAATGTGTGGAGTTGAGCATAATTTCCCAGATATTAAACAGCTAAAGCAGCATACTGGTCAGAGTACATACTTAGAGCAGTACATACTTAGAGAAGATCTTAGCAGCACTTCTGATGTTGGATCTCAGTTGGAACTTTAGGTATAGACCTCAAATTTTAATAGTAGGTATTAATGAAGACATCTTCCAGTTTACCTTATGAGGTGATTGCTTGTAATAATTCCTTTCATGTGTATATTGATTGATAAGATCAGTAGACAGATAGTTATTCACCCTATTTTGCCAGTGAGGAATTTGAGATTTAGGAAACTTAAATAATTTTAGCTTCCTTCATCTCTGGATGAGAGAAAAAACTTAGGTATTCTGACTCGTCTTTCCTCCGTGTTCATGCTAGGCTAATTGACATTCACATTCTCTTTTTAGCTTGAAGGTATTCTTTGGTTCGTTTCCGCTAACTGTACAGTCTGAGAAACTGTAGAGCTAGAGGTAGAGAATAAATATCCTGCTGATGAAGTATCTAATCCCGCAAACTTACATCATGGCTTTTCTTAGCTGTGTGTTATAAAGAAAGGACAAAAAGAAATATAAAAATCTCAGAATATAAATAGTTGATTTATCCAAGTTTTCCATTACAAATCAGTGACTCTTTAAAGATTCTTTTCTCATTTAAGGTTGAAACACAGCTGAGAATGTTTTCCAGATCTTGATGGAATAGCACAGAAAAAGAATATTATTTCCTTATAGTCCAGGTTAGCTTTAAATGCATTTTAATGCCACACTCCCAGCCCTAGATCAGAGTTTTTAAAATCATAATTCTTTTAAGACTTGTCAAAATAAAGCACTTTACATATTTCTTCTAACTCTGCTTTTTTCTTAGAATTATGGTGATTTCAAGTCAGTTATTTAACATTTCTCTGAAAATTTTTATCTATTCAGGCCAGTTTTGTCCAATCTGCTTATCCTGTAACCAAGGCCCAATGAAGTAAATTGATGTGCCTGTGGTCATACGCAGAGCCAACACCAGTACCTAGGTCTCTTGCTCATAGCTGTATTGCTGTTTTCATTGAAACATTAGCTGATCACTATTCCTTCCAGATCTAGAAAGAATCCTAAAATATAAAAGTACACTTTCAGAGTATGTAAAGTCTCCCACAAATTTTTGTTGTCTGTTTCTCAACTGTCTTCCTCACCCTTTAGGTTCAGTAGGTCACCCTTAAATTCCTATAGGTCTTCTATTGGGTAGACTAACCTAGCATAATAGGAGTTTAGAGGTGAATAGATTAGAGGAGGTCAAGAGTTCCCATAGAGTGGTTCTAACATGGGAAGGAAATATTCTAACATAGCAATGTGGTGTCTTTCCTTTGTCCTCTTTTATCTAAGGAATTGTGACTAGAATAGAGAGGCCTTGTATTGCAAAAAATAAAAAATGTTAAAACCTGTTATGCCCCTGGGTAGCATGAACCCTCTGAGCCATTTGATTGCTCCTTGCCCTGCATCTCTGTTGTGTTCCATTTCTCTTCTTATAACTGGGGGGAAGTTGAGTAACTCCTTACCTGGTAGGTACGTAAATCTAGTCTGAGACATTTATACTTTCTCTTTTTAGGGAAAGAGAGCGAAACTAACTCTTGTAAAGTTTCTGTTAGCTGCCAGATAATATGATTCTTTCTATTCTTTATGTCTTTTTTTTTAAATTCAGACACTTAAAGGTGCTAGTATTCTCCTCTGACCAATGAAAAAACTGAATTGTGAGAAACTCACAACTTTGTATGATAGAAACATAGGTTTATAACTAAATGTAGAATACTAAGAACTATTGTAAACAATTTCTAGCATACAGAGTGCTTTAGGAGTATTTGAAAGGGAATGACTAATGAAATGTATCTCAGAGGTAAGCTGGTTTGGAGAGGATAAAAATGAGTTTCCGGGGAGAAGGTAAAGGAAACACACAGTATATGGGGAGTATCAAATCTCCCTTATGGCTTGTGCATAGAAAGTGTTCAGCAGTAAAAGATAAGGGTAGAAAGGTAAACTGTGGGTACAGATAAGGTTGGTCATCACAGCTGTTTATAATACTGCAAGCTAGGCAACCTATAAAAGTCAAATTTTTAAAGAATATTTTATAATGTAGGGTAGGGAAATACTATATTTGGTAAAAAAAATACTGATTTGTCTATTGTTGTTTTCATGTTTGTGAGGCCTTTTTCAGAAAAGAAAGGATGAGTGAGGTAAAACCTTGAAAGTAATCAATAAGGCAATGAAAGGTTACTATGGTAGCAGCTGGCATTATTGTCTATGGAATGTAAGAAAAGCAGACCAAAGAAGTTTGAATGTGGATGATATATTAGATAATATGAAGAAGTTGTAAATTTTGCTATATGTGTTTATGGCATGGTGTTTACAAAAGAATGCCCTTTTTTCTTCTCTAGTGCATAATGAAGTATGTAAATATGAAAAAACATACTTTCCTGGGACATACCTTTTAAATACTCCATAAAAAAATAAAGATAGAAGATAGATGTGACATAAGTATAACAAAATATTGATGTTGAAGATGAATGATGAGTATGTTGGTTTTGTTTTGTTTTTTTTGGTATGTTTGGAAATGTTTATCACAAAAGCTTTAAAAGAAATAATCAGGGATGTAGAATTATATGCATAAATATTTTTAGCAATGGTTCTCTTAAAAGGGGCAAAAAGGGGGTGGGAAGGGAGGAGAAAGAGGCCACCAGTGTTTGGGTATTAGGGAGAGACAGAGAAACAAGTGTGAGCTGTGTCCCGGGGGCAAGAGAAAACAAGTTCAAGGAGCACAGAGCTGCTGTGACCTCATTTTTAACAGCATTGCCATTTCTTAGAACAATTTTGGAACTACTGTTAGAGTTATCTGCTTTAAAATGTCCTTCAGCCATGGCAAAGTTTGGTTCTTTGAAGGTGAATTTGACTTCTGACTGCAGGGAAATGTTCCTTAGAACCGAATCTATTGAATTAAGTTAGTATTTGTTTCAGCTAATGCTGTATTTGGTCAAAAGGACCAATTGTGACCTTTAACTAATAGGATTGGCTTTTGTTTATGGCCCTTAGAAGAATTTTTAAAACTTTGACAAATTATGTGCTTGGATTTATAACTCACCTTTTGTTTTTAATATTTCATCTACTTTGTTTGCATGTTAAATCTCTGGTATTCTGGAGCTGCTGTCATTTTCTAGACTTTTCCAGATGTAAGCATGGTATGCAGCGGGTCAGAGATTGTAGGATCTGGAGCCAGGCTGGCTAAATGAACAGTCCTGCCTTCTTTGGTATATATTATCCATTTTGAGGTAAAGTACTTCATTTCTTCAGTCCTTAATGTCTTATAGCATCACTAGGAATATTAGAGATCCTCCTATATATACCCCAGTACGTGGCACATGAAAGGAATTCATAGCTCATCATGGTAGAGATGTCCTTATTTCTTGGGTCAGCAGATATACCTTCCTTCTTGGGACCTCAAATGAGTTAAGAGTTTTATTAGTTTAAATAACTAATAAATTTTTACCTTACATCATAAGGAGAAGTATATTACTCAGTCCTAGCTCACCAAATGAAATGAGTTCTTTTAGTCAATGCTGAATAGGTATTTTAAGAGAGTGTGTTATTGTCTGCCTAGTTGAGATAGAGATTGACAAACTGAAAAAAAATTGGAATTTGGCCAGGAACCCAGTACCTGATGTTCACCAGAGAGGTGATAGGGAACTGTGATCTGATCCTGCCAGTTGGAGAGACTTGGATGAAGTGAGTTTTTTTAGTGTACACTGGTCAGAACTGTTCCAAACAAAATGACAAAGCCTGCCAGTTCAGAAGGATATGCTTACCTAGGCTCTCACTGGCTTGTCTCTTCCAGCAAGCAAGACTTTTATTTTTGTTTTTTGATTTTTTGAAACAAGGTCTTGTTATATAGCCCAGGCTAACCTCAAACTCATGATCCTCCTGCTCCTGCCTCCTTCTTTAATAGCAACACAAATTTTACTGTCTGCAAGTATCATGCTAAGGTGTTTTACACACACCATTTCTTTTTATACAACAATTTCATGAGGTAGATACTGTAATTCATGAACACTTTACAGGCTCAAATAACCTAAATGTAAAAAAGTTAAGTCAGACTGCCCCAAACCACCAAACTGTAGGGGACAGAGCAGAAATTCTTACTGGTTTCAGAGACCTGATCAGTCTTTGCAAGCCTACTACATTGCCCAAATTCTTTCTCATTAGGATTAATGGTCTGTCTAAAGGTCTGTCTAAAGGAAACTGACATCTCCTCAGCCGTTATATTACAGCTTTACTATATCGGCAAAATTGGGACATTCTGTCCCCTTTTCTGAAAGACCTGCATTGTGAAGTGGTGAGAATAGAGAAAGATAAAAATGCCTTGGTTTAGACAAAGCTGAGCTTATACACAGTGTGAATTAAATTCAAGCTTCTTCACTGCTCTTCATTATTCAGCTCATTCTAGACTGCTGAGAGGGAGTTGTTACAAAGCAGTAGGTCTGTGTAAGTCAAAAATCATGAAGGAGCATCAGAAACTGTCACAGAAACCACACTTGGCAGGTGAACACTTGCTGTAGGGTTTGAGTTCTTCAAACTGATAGAAGGGTTCTCCTCATGTTTCCTTTAGGAAGGGCCCAGGGAGGGTAACAGTTCTTTGCCAATGTTCCAGTAAACTCTACAGGAAGAAAACACTTCCTTTGTTCTTTAATGACTAAGACCGCTTACCCAGACCCACTTCTAACCCTGTTGAATAGACCTGGATTTCAGATACCGGAGTGTGGGGCTGGGGACAGATTGAGCTTGGGGATTCTGTATGTCATGTGGTGTTCCATAGAGCTCTTTATTAGAAAATACTCAAGCAGTCAAGAGTATGTTGACCAAGGAGGGTGGCTGCTGCCAGGAGCTGAAAGTAAATAAATGGATGTCAGAAGCTTATAATTAAGGGGGAAAAAAAGAATCATTACCATCCCTTGAACATGTTACTTTGGATGTTTGGAGTAATAATTGTAAAGCATTTACACACAGACTAAAGTAAGCTCTTTGTGTTCTTTGTAAGGTAGAAACCTTGCCAAGTCAATTTCAGCATGTAAAACACAGACAATTATTCTTTTGACATTTAGGTGCCGCCCCTATTTTTGCTGGGGGTAGGAGTGGGAAGCCTGTTGACAGAGGAAGGCTTTATAAGGAAAGAGAAGGCAACTTTACCCCATTTTTCTTTTCCAAGGAACTCTCCCTTCCCCCACCCCAGGGTTGTCATATCCCTACCTCTTAGGCTAAACTTCTTGTCAAAGAGCCAACAGCAGAAGGCTTCAGGTCCAAAAGTGCTGTATACACTTTGGTGTCTGCAGTGTGACTCACTAATGGCTGTTTTCATATCCTTCATGATGCCTACCAGCTTATCATGAAATTGTCTATCTCTTTTGTGAATGTATACATGCAAGTGGTTGGTGGGCATATTTCTGGTGATAACCAATGAAAAGACAGAGTTGTTAAGAGTATGGTCTTTGTCCATTATGTAATATAAGCTTTATGACAGTGATGCACAGCTGAGCCCAGGTCTGCTGGGAACATTCACAGTTGTCAAAGGCTCCTCCATCCAGATACTAAAATCTTTGTGAGAAACACAGCATGCTCAGGCTAGGCCTACAAAGATACTAAAGCTGTTTCTCTAAATTTCATTTTGATGTATTTCTGTGATTCAATCTCTGTTTTCAATAAGCTAAAGTTAAATAAAACCTTAATTGACAACTGGCTTCCTGCTTAAATATTTAAATATAGTTTAGATTTTTGTCCTTCAGCTCTGTCTAAAATGACAGTTGTGTAGTATGGTTTAATTATTTTCTTGGGGAAGCCAAGGAAACATGATTGTCCACGCGTTTACTTACAGTATCACCTTAAATAGACTACTTCAGTCTCATTGCCCTTTATCAGTTTTTGAAAGGAAATACAAGCAACCCTATAGCAACCTTGGGCTCCTTCCCAGAGCACTAACATAACTGTATTTCAAAGTACTTAATGTTTTCCTAATAGGTACAAAGAAGTGCATGGTGCTTGTTTTATGATTTCCTAAACAAAAAGGTATAAAATCAAAAAGTGATTAGAATCATTCGTATTGGCTCTTTTATCCAGCCTGTGTCTGATTTCTACTGTTTTACCACGTCTAAGTTTGGAGACTCAAAATAAAATTTATTTCACAAGCAGAAATAATTCTTTCCTGTGATATTACTAATCTTTCCCTTAAAACCTATTCCAATGACCACCAGACATTCTTGTTTGTGTGTGTGTGTGTGTGTGTGTGTGTGTTTGTATTAAGGGGGGAGTGTCAGGTAGTGTGAATTGGTATTTTTCTTAATTTATAAAAATTCACTAATTATTGCTTAAAATAATTTTTAATTCTGTAATTAAATGTACATTTCTACCTTTAACTATATACCTTTGCTACCCACTTAGGAAGATTGAGGATAAGGTAATTTTAATATATAAGTACTTTGAGTCCTTAGCTTATAGAACAAGTCAATAAAGTTCACAAAGCACAAGGAACCATCTCCAGATAAGCTAGCATTGGATAAGACTATCCATATCTACTTCCTTATCTACATCATCTCTTGCCACTTGCTCTGTTTTTTCTGTGCCCCATGACTTACATCAGAATTAGAAAGGGAAGAAAATTAAAACAATGCTTCTATTAGTTGTTAGAAACTTTTACAGAATCTCATTTAATCCTTATTAAAACTCTGTGATGGGTGTCTGGCTATTCCCAGTTTTACAGGTAAGAAATCCAGAACGCAGAAAAGTAACTTGCTCAGGATCACAAAGCTAGTAAGTGTCTGGATCATGATTCATATGTCGTATTCCTAGGGTTTTTTTTTTTTTTTACTTCTCTATATTACCTTATGTTTTCAGTAGTCTCCCTTGATGACATTCCTTGGCTTTCAATTATAAAAATGTTACTCACCTAATAGTGTTGGTGAAGTTTAAAATTGTGCTGCACTCAACAACAAGGGCTCGTGGCTTTATGAATATTCCTCCCTGCTCACTATTCTCAAAGTTTGCCTCCCCACACAGAAATGGCTACAAGCCCACAAAATTCTGTTTACACATGTTTAGTACATTCACAAAAAGCTGTACCATAAATTCTTTGTTATCATATTTTCCTTTTTGTGTTTTGCTTACTGAATATGTTGATGGAGAATTAGGTGTGTGTTTGGCTTAAGTTTAAAAAAAAAATAAAACTGATCACAAAGACAGTAGTGGTCCCCAGGGGAAAGACTGTCACCCAGGGATTACTGGATTTAACTCTGCCTTTAAAATAACTCAAAACTTGTTAGTAAGAATTCAAGGCTATGCTTGGTTTGGCCCACACCTTCATTTCATATCCCTTCCTTCTTCACTCTTTCTGTTCTATGTGCTGGTCTTTTGTTAGTCACTTACACTCACCATCACCCCTAGGCCTTTGCTGCACTCTCTTTGTGGGGCTATTCCCTCTCATCTTCACCTAGTTAATTCCTCCCACATGGCCTTCAACATTCAGCTTTAGTGACACTTTCTTGAGAAGTCCTCCCTTCCTTCATAATCCCATGCATCAGTAAAAATATCCAAAATACATAAAGATTCAAATATCCTTAACAAGTTAAATAAAATCCATGAGAAATATTCATAAGCAATTTAATACACTAGCAGTACCATAGTCTTCTGATGCCATACATGCAAATTTTTGTCTAAAGAATTTCTTCTTCCTTCACTAAGCTATTAGCCCTATTGGCACAGCACATAGTTTCTTTGCTTACAATATGTCACTGTGTATACTGGTGCCTTGTACATATGCTAGATAAATGAATGAGTTTCTCTTGCATATCATAAAATGATCAGATTTTGTTTAAATCATGTGACCTTGACCTAGCAGAACTGTTGAATATTAAATTGAGAAAGACAGAAAATAGCAATGAACCAAGTCTTGTATGATACCATTGCTGCCTGACAACTTTGCCCCCACCATAAACACAGCTCCCACCACGATGTGCTTGGCCATACAACATCTTTTCCCTAATGCATTTAGTAGCTTAACTATCTGAATAGTTGTCTTTAGATCAGGGTTCAGCAGACTTTCCTTTAAAGGGCTAAATGTTTTGGATTTTGCAGGTTTCTGTCACAACTACTCAACCAAACAGCCATATAATGATCCAAAAATGAATAGCTGTGGCTGTGTTCCAGTAAAATTTTATATAACAGAACAGCTATACTTTGCTGACCCCTGCCTTAGATGATGTTATGAAGTAATAGTAAGGGAACATAAATAATTCAGTCTGAAAGAATAATTGCCTCAGTCCCCTTAGTTAAAATTTATTCACAAAATCACCATTCCAGTAGGATATGGCTGGCTAACTATGCATATGACCTAGGCTAAATTTGAAGCTGTTAATTAGAATATGTAGATTGGACACAAAATCACTATGAACGAACATCTCCTATAGATGTGATTTTTTTCATTGATTTACTAAAAGGAATAAGGGTCAATTCTCTTTGAGAACTTATAGTTTCTGATCTCACAATTGTGCCCTAAATCAAACTAGGGTAGTTTCAATGGGTTATTTTGGC
Organism: Castor canadensis; assembly: GCF_047511655.1. Classification (NCBI taxonomy): domain Eukaryota; kingdom Metazoa; phylum Chordata; class Mammalia; order Rodentia; family Castoridae; genus Castor; species Castor canadensis. The sequence continues at coordinate 49,097,511 of NC_133390.1, forward strand.
TTTAACTAGATGTCTAAAGTATTTTTATAATGAGAAAATTATAGTGTTGTTCTGTAGAATTCAAATATTTTCCTCAGCTGTTCTTCAGCTTATATCTTTGTAGGGACTGGGTATATTGTCCTGTCTTGCAAGTTCTTCATGAGGGTTTATCTCACTTAGTCCTTCAGTAGCTGTGGGGTACAAGTGTTGGTCTTCATATTTTATAGGTGAAGAAACTAGAGGCTTAGAAAGGTAAAGCACATGCCCAACATCATGTAGCTAGCATGTAGCAGATCTGGGCTTCCAGCTGTCTCTAAAACCAAAAAACACATTCATGCTATACACATTTTAGGTCAATATCTTATGAAATAATACAGCCACCCTGTAAGATACGTATCATAACTGTTCCCAGTTTATATACAGACAAGTGATTGACAGCAGATCACTTTAGAATGGGCACATACTTGTTAAGGGTCAATAAGAACAGAAAATACTTCATTTTCAACTTCTCTAAGCCTCCAGTTCCTCATCCTAACATGAGAATGATAATGGCACCAATCTCTTGGGATTATTGTCAGGATAAAATGAGATGATCCTTGTAAAGTGCTTAGCACCATGCCTGGAACATAACAAGTCCTCAATAAATGTTAAGTATAGTTACTACAGCCCTATAAAGGCAAAATTACTTTAAATAGAAAAATCTTGCTATTCTACTATCATCTATATTACTCTTAAAAAGATCCTATTATATTAATGGTAAACGAGTATATTCTTCCACATAAAATAGAGTTAGATCAAGTGCTGAGCAATTTGTTTTTCATCACCTAAGTGATTATAGAAGTGGTATGGATCCCCTTTCCAATTCTATGACCATATTTTTCTTGCAATGAAATGCTATTTTTCCTATTAGGAAATCTTGGGCCAGAACTTAAGTCCTGACTATAATAATGCAGTGGTATGTTCACAAAGAGACTGGAAAAGAGCACATTAGCAAAAGTTCAATGAAGATTTTGATTTTCAGACTTGTAAATGACAGTGACTATAATGAGGCCTTTGGAGTATTTGTTTCTCGTGGAAAGATATAACATCTTAGAAGATGGAAACAAAGCCAAGGTGATTGATTTTGTAGCAATGGCATTTAAGAAAGTATTTGTTTTGTGCTTGATGCCAGAGGATAATAGAATATAAGTAATTATTAAACTGGAAGTTAGTGGCCCACGTTGAATGAAGAAGCCAGTTTCACCCAATAACTCCCAGCAGTGCTCAACAACTCTAGAAATATATACAGCCACTTCATTGTTTGTGAAAAACTGTGAAAATTTTTGTTTAAATCATGTGCCCATAAAACACTATTAACCTTTTCTGTCTTACTCATTAATGATCATAAAATTACATCTGAAAGCATTGATGGAAGATCCCCAGGTCCCATTGTGTGGAATTGCTCCATTTCACATTGAGTACAATATATACCTTCCCATTAGTGTTTGCTGGAGAGTAAGAAAATGGCATTTCCAATGGCCCATTCTCCACTCTCAGGGTTTACAGATAGGCTTCAGCAACTCCCTCTCCAGAAAACTGCATCCCACCCCACCCCAAAATTAATTGTATCTTCTCAGTTCTTTAACCTTGTGTTATGGTTGGTTTACTGATCTTACTGCCTGACTGGACCCTGAAATCCTTCTTGGCTAGGGCTGCAAGGTACACGGCACCTCAGAGTTTCTCCACAAATGTTTACTACTTACTTAAAGAACATGTTTTTAAGCTTCCAGCTTTAAAGGAGTGTTGTCCATTTCTTATTGTCTCTTTTCCACTTTCTCATACCCTCCCTTTCACTCCTCTCCTGACCACAAATAACCATTTTCTTTGTTATTTTCCTCTCTCTGCCCCATCACCTCTTTCCTTCTTTGCACATATTTCCCTCTTCCAGTTTTGGAAGAGTGCTGCTCTTGGGGGTGAAGAGGTTGGAAGAATGATATATATGAAGACAGCATAATGAAAAAGGGACAAAAAAAGCAGGGGGAATGAAAATTAATGGAGGGGGTGAACTTGCTAAAGGTACACTGTATATATGTATGGCATTATCACAATGAAGTCCCCTCATATTATTTAATGTATGATAATTCACAAATAAAATTTAAAAGTTAAAAAAAAGGAGAGTGCTCCTCTTGGTCTCTAAGTCTTTCCCTCCATTTGAGTTTTGGATCAGAGGCATTGCCTCTGGACCTTGCATACTACCACCTTCTCACCCCCCCATAGCTGTAAGAAACCATAACTTCAAAACATGCCCATTTGTCCCATTTTCTACTAAAATCTGTACTTTCATTTCTCCTCCCATGTTATGTTTATCTCTTGACATCCCACCCACTACTTGGAGTCCAACTTTTGTCTTCACTAGTACCTTCCTAATTTCCAAATCCAGGAACAGCTTAGTTTTCATATTTTTGTCCAGGCCTCTACTGGATTAAACAGTGCTATCTTCTTATCAGCTACCAGGCTAGAAATCTTGGTGACCACCTCTATTTCCCCTTTCTCTCTTTAAACACTGCCCTCTATAAGAATAAAAATGCTTGCCTTTAGGATTGTTTATTATTTGGTGTACATCTAAAATATATATAAAGCAGAGGAGTAACTTGGGAACATTCATCAGGCCTTCTGGTTTGACAATGAAATTTTTTGAATACACAAAGGGCCAAGCCAGTGAAAACAAAGAGTAAAAGTAATGAACAAACCACGTGCATTACATGCATGGCAGGCTGTTCTTGAGAATTCCAAATTCCACACATTTGAAATCTAACAAGGTATCTAGTTGAAGAAAGGCCAACCCAACTTTAGAGTCAGACTCTTCTGATTTTTCACAAATAATATGATTTTTTTTTTTACAAATACATATATGACCCTCATTATATTTCTGTGTGATTATACCATCAGAAACCTTTAAGGAATCAAATAATCCTTCTAATCACTTCTTCAATCCAATATATAATTGGAATTTTCCCTCTCTGGGCCTCCTCAGAACTTATGTGGAATGGTTCAACCCTCGAACTGAAAGCTAAGCTAACCATAGACAGCTTGCTTATCACTCTCTCTCCCTTTTAAAACTGAACCGGGTGCCCCCTAATGTGTTTTTTCCAATTCTCTATGAGTTTGGATTTTTCTTTTCTCTTTTCCTTTTTTTGAAGTCGAATAGAGGTTTAATATTAATTTAAGAGAATAAATAGTAAGAAAAAGGGAAATAAACAGTCACTTGGTATATTTTCTTACTGCTTTCTCTTGAGTGAGCAAAGACATAAAGATAGAAAACTCAGGTTTGAACATGAAGAATCTTCTGCAATGAGCAGTGTGTCCAGAAGGAAACTACTTCTGTAGCATTCATTCCTACATTTGGGCCATGTTCAGAGAAAGGAAACTTTTGTGAGTCATCAAGAACTATTATATGTTGTATGTGCCTCAGAAGAAGGAGACCTCATCCCAGGGTGGGAAATGGTCACAAGTGTTTACAGTTTGTAGAGTTGGGTTACTTCAGTGAAGTTTGATTTGAATCCTGCTCATGCAGGGGAAGAAGCGGGTCAAGAGCACAATGAGCAGTGTGAGGCACGAGCCAGTTGAGTAGATGATGGAGCTAGTGGTAGAAGTTGTGGGGTGGCTTGTGGTGTGGAGGAGAAGGAGGAGGCGGGACCATGGCAGACATAAGAGTGAACTGGAAACAGCCTTCATGAGACTTATTGCATGTTAAGGATTGTCAGCTTTATGCTTATGCCATTACATATTTCTAAACAAGTTATATGTAAAATGGAAATCATGAGTTCTGCATTGCTGGATTCTTATGAGTAAAAACACAGCTAGTTGTCTTGACTTGCTAAAATATTTGTTCCTGCATTTTTTAAATAAGTAAATTATTGAAATAGGATATAAGTCTTAACAATTAGAAAGCATGTTAAAATATAATTATAATTTTTCAAAAATATTGTATAAGTATTTGAGTAGTTTCCATTCCCCCCAAACTTACACTGTTGTCTATAAATATTAAAAAGATGAGGAGAAATTGAGTCATTTATTGTTTAGTTCTAACTCATTTTGTGGGTTTCATCAGTTTTCTGGGCTTTCACATGTAAAATTTCTTTTGTGGTGTGCCAAATTAAACTTACTAATTATAGATTACTAAATGCTACTCTTTTAGAGATGGAAGGAACAAAATTATTAGCAACAAAGATGCTTACTTTATAATAAGACTTCAAAAGATAAAGCAATAGCGAGTTTCCAGTGAATTATCAAATTAGCTCTCAGAAAGTATGGCATAGTGTGGAGAATAATTAAAGGAAAGGATTGCACTAATGTAATTTTTAGAGAAAGCATTAAGATTATGAATTTGGTCCTCTGGAGATACCCCAAGCTCATTCAATGTGGCAGGAATAAGAGACCACTCTCAGGAGGTGCAGTGAACATGGCACTGTGGGCACCCTTGCCACTCAGGCAGAAGGAAACACAGGGTTATATCTGGTTATTTCTTTTGTCTGTCCTTTTTCCCTCCTTCCCTCGTCCTTCATAAGTTAGTTATCTGTAGCGTGTATAGTATCATATGTGCTACTGTTAGAATTACTGGTTCCACCATACCCTGGGTTAAGTTCAACGTTGAAAATATAGTGGTAAGTCAACCTGTTGGAGACCAGAGGGCAGTAGTTCTTTTCTCCCCAATAAACAAACAAAATCTGTGAAGACTTCTGTGTTTCCATCTGCTTACCTTTGTATGCCTGTTTTTAAGTATTCCTCTCAACAATACTATGAGGTACATTTGAAGATCCCCGAGGAAACTAATACTCCTAGAAGCCAAGTGGCAGAACCTGGATGTCATCCAAAGATTACAACTCCCACAGCACAGCCACCTTCCCACAGCTGTTCCTCAGTTAGGCAGCCCAGATGTTGGTACTACCCAAAGGAGAAAAACTTAAGGGTTTTGAACAGTTGTAGAAGCAACATTCCCAAGCAGGAATATGAAAGCTCATGAGATTACCCCAGTTTACTTTCTGTGTAGAGTGAAATCATCTCTTCCCTCCTACCTACCTTCTGCCAGTCTTTCCCAAATGAAGTTTTAGCCCCTGACTCCCCCTCCTTTCTATAATCTTTTTGCCTGCCTGTTAGGGGAGTCAAGTAATGTCCTGGGATGGGAAGGGTCACTTTTGCTTTCAGGGATATTGTTCATGCTTCCTTTTGGATCATATGTAGTAGTTTCTATTTTTCCTTTTATGTTTACTTACTGTCTGAATCCATGTCATTTTATGTGCCCTTGGCTCTGAACCACTGTTTATGTTTTCATGTTGTTAATATTTTTAATTGCCATTTCTAAAGTAAATGGACTCTGTGTGTTGGGCAGACCAACAAAGTAGAATGAAAAAGAGTCAATTTTTAAAAGTAACCATATAAGGTGAAAAGTTCCTTTTTGTGAGAGTGCATTGTGCATGTGTACAGATTGCAGGTTTTATCAGGCACAATGTTCAGTAATATTTATTATAACAGTTTATAATGTGGCCCCTTGATCCCTCTAGATTAAGCACAGCCCAAATGATGTAACTGTGGAAAATGCAATAAATATAAAGTTGAAACCAATTCTAATGGGAAGTTCCTTTAAAGTTATGAAGTTAAATTGCCTTTTCCAGGATGAGAGAGGTGGTATGGGGAAGGCCCACAGGATCCTGATATACCTTTTGTGGGTGTTGTCCCCTGCATTGGAGTGCTGCCTTTGTGAGTAGGATTATCTTAATGTTTTATATAAAATCCTCTTGAGTATTCCTAGTCCATATACCATAATGTGGCAGGCAGATACATTAAATAAATACATTAAATGCATTAAAATGTAACCTTGATCTTTTTATGTATCCATAATTACTGTTATCCTACATATGAATAACCATGTGCCCAGAAGTACAATTTAGAATACAATTTGCCACAGAATTTTAGCTCTGCAGAGACCAGGCATCACCCAGTTCATTTTTGCTGGTCCCTATGTGAACCCCTTCAGTGACATACAGCTGAGTATCAGCCAAGTATCCTACACTCTATGTTTTGGGAAGTTGTTTTTGTATTAGTTTGAAGAAGAACCTCTCCAGAATCTACACCCTTGGCCTTGGTGGCTCTTTTTGAAGTTACATAGAATATTCTTTCCCTTCTGTGATATTTGTACATATCTAAAGACAATGAGAGTGATCTTGCTTTGTGCCCCTCCTAGGTGTCAAAACATCTTCAGGTTAGGCAACCTATTTTCTTATGTTATAGTTCATTTATATTCATAGATTATGTATGTTAGATCCAACTAGAAACTAGGAACCAGTGAGGACAAAGTAAACTGTGATCCCTGGCCTTGGGAAACTTTTGGTTTAATACTAGAGTGGCAAGGGCATAGTGGGGGTACCAGATTTAGCCTTGGGGATTGGGGGCATCAAGGAAACTTTTCTGGAGGACATGCCATATAAGCAAAAGTTTGAAGAGCACTGAGTTACCCAGGGGAGTAAAATAAATGAGGGGAGAAAAATACTCATTCTATCAAGGACCAACTTGTTGAAAAGGCTGAAGATGAGAAGGATGCATGGCAAGTTTAGGGAAGTGAGGGTGGTTCTGTCTGGTTGAAGCACTAAATGGGAGGTAGGGAGTGGAGTGAAAGATGCAGAAGTGCTAGGGCAAAATGTATGACTGACAGGTGGGGAGATGATGTCACATGTGATAGAAGAGTGGAGAATAATGGAGAGTCCCGATCAGATGGATGTTTATTCTCTTGGCCACACAATGACTATGGGCAACATAAAAGGTTCTGTATGAGGTCACTTAGGTATGGAAATATTCTGAATATTATGTTTTGTTATTAAAACATGGTAACATTCAATCATTAGGGTTAGATAGTAGCATAACAATTTCAGAGACAGATATTTAACATTCTTATAACTGAGAAGGTTTTGGGTGGTTTCTATACCCAACATGGTGATAATAATAATAATAATAATAATAAAATATAGTTTAAAATTTCTTTTATACTGAGAACTTTAATGCCCCCAGTAACTGTATGAACTCTCTGTATTTAGTATGGCCTCCAAATACAGAGAGTTTAGATAATTACCAAAGGTTAGAAAGCTAAGTGCTGAATTCAAATTTCAAGCCAGGTCCTAAGAACAAACTGAGAAAAATTTAAGTTCAGATAAAGAGAATACAATGCACCTGCAAAAATAATGACATCTAGAGATATGGTTCCAGCTTGCTGTCTATGGCCACAGCCACATACTCACTGGTGTGATTGTGTCCAACATAAATACAGCAAGTATTCATCTGCATTTCATATCTTACCCACAGTGTTAGTTGCATGGAGGAAATCACTTTCAGTGGCTTTCAAGAGTTGCCTGAGTTTTACTAGCAATTGTAGTTGCCTGCAGTCTCAGTTGCTCTCTCTGCTTCCTACCACTGTCAAAAAAGGTATCATCTGCCCAGAGAGGGTAAAATAGTTAGGATAATTAGTGCTCCAGAGAAAGTTTGAAATGTTCTAAGAAGCTTTCTAGGGAAGACTAGTTAATGCCAGCAACCATGAATGTATAGTAGGGCTAGAAAAATAGGTGATTTCTCTAGGGTTTATTGATCTCATGTTGAGTATTTGCAGGTGAATGCCTATTGTAGACAGGAAGGATGAATAGGAGTGGATCAAAGTGATGATCCATGGGACCTGTACTGAGTAGAAAAAGTAGTGCAAGTAAGAGTGGCTGATGAAATCAAATTTAGCAGAGGAAGAAAGAGATGAAGGACTCTGTGAGTTCAAAAAGAGGTGAAGGGAGCACCTGCTTTAAAGCATTGGGAGGAGAACAGAGAATGTTGAGTGAGCAAGACATTTAAATTTGGTCTCAGAGAAGACTTAGAGCTCCTCCCTGTTGTGGTCAGTGTTTTCTGAATATGCATTAGCTTGATTTAATTAAAATGACTTAATTAAAATTTGTCATAATGAAAATGTTCAATAAGCCCCACTAGAGTCCCTAAGTATAATCAAGGTGAAGCTGGTTTATTCACTTCATATGACTTTAATAATCTTCAAGTCCATATTTGAATATCTGAGCATGATGTTTACTCTCGTGTGATTAGATAAAACCAGAGTTCACAAACTGTTTTTGTGATGCAAATTTATGTTATAGCTTTACATGTTCGGTAAGATGTGCCAGTGAGATAAATAGTGATAATTCTTAGTCCTCTGACACTTAGTACAATTTTACCTTTAATGATCTTATGTCTAGCTGGCCTACAGGTTCCTTGAGGATAAGGACAAGTTCTACATCCACTGCAGTTTCCCCCAGTCTAGTAAAATGATATGGTACTCAGAGACACAGGGTTGTCAAATTGGGTGGATACTTAAAAAGGATCACAACCAATCCACTTTGTTAATGGTGGATCAGTGGTGATCCTGACAGGTAAAGTGATCTGCTCAGAGTAGTGAGGAAGCCTGCGCCAAATCTTACTCCTATCTTTGCTCTTTGCACCATAGAGCTCTTTGCTGATAGAGCTCTTTTAATCAAGTTTACAAAGTGATCTCTGTTCTTGTCAGTTGCCAAAAGGAAGTTTGTTCCCTAATCTAGTGTTTCCTAGTGGGTTTCTCAGTATGGCTCACAGAGTAAATGGTGATACTTGTTTAGAACAAGTAAAATGAATTGTAAAATCTGAGTAAGGGATATGACAGGAATTCCTTGTAGTATTTTGTGATTTTTTTTCTGTAAGCTTCAAATTTTATGCAAACAAAAAATTACAATAAATAAGCAATATTAAGAAAAAAAATAGTCAATGGTTTTGACTCCCAAGGCAAGTCTCCCAAGGTGAAGCAGTCTCCCCACCAGCTAGTGGCTCTTCCTTTCTGCACCTCCCACCTACCTATCCTTAAAATCTGTTAATACTAGAAAGAGCTTGAAGCTTGAAAATGCCAAAATCTTGAATCAAACTGTATCTACAGAGGTGGGAAGTGAGTGGCAATAGTAATAATAGCTCCATTTGTTGAATGTTTGTAATGGTTATAGTTGGTAATCAGCAAACCCAGTTCTGACATACAAAGATGTGTGGTCTTTATTTCTGGTGATGGGTTGGTGCCAGTTACTGAGGATCATTGGAGGTAGAGAAGCAGGCAAGAGGAGAGGCATAAGTGACATGAAATAGTTGTTTTTGATCTTAGTCTGGAATAGATAGGGAGAGGACAACAGCGAGTGGTGCAAAGAATATGTTTTTGATAATCATGAATTAGAATTACTACCCCAGCTCCTGGCATGCCTAGGGTGTAAGTCCAGTGATATGTTGGAGCTGGCCCTTACTGGTTCATGACTGTTAAATTTTCAGGAACTTTGTGAGCTGATCTTTAAACACAGTTATTTTTAAACAAAGTTATTATCAACATTAAATTATTTTAATTTGAAGTTGAATAAATTATTTTTAAAACAAAAATAGCAAGTACTCAAAACTCATCATCACTTCCTAATTATTTGACATTTTGCAATTGTAAGAGGTTTCTTTTTCTATTTCATAGAAGTATATGAAGTCCATCAACCATATACTCGCACCTTAATTTCCTTCATTCACCCTCCCCCTTCCCACTAGTACTCCCCAGACACTCACTGTACCTATTTTACAGTCCAGTCTCTCATTATTAATATTTAACCAACTTCGTGTTTATTGATGCAGTGTTGGTAGCTTGAAATCAATCATTATGGAAATATTTGCACCATGGAAATAGGCAAATGCTGCAAAACCGGGTGTGTGTGTATGTGTATTTTTTCCCCCAAGGAGCCAGTTGTTAACCATTCACCAGCACATTACAAAGTGTTATGATTATATGCCAAACAGTGGGAAGGATGGGTATGATTTTTGTGCCAGTGAAATGCACTCTGTTTTCTTAGGTTGCAAACCTTTAGACTGTGCTGCCTAACTGGACTGTGATTAGAAAGTAATACTAAGCCTCATACTTTTCAGGTGCCTTCCCCTGTGTTTCCATTGCATGTATACCTACAGCATCTCAGTGAATTATGGTTGTTTATGTTTCTGTTTATCTCTTTATCCCCAGTGCCTAGTATTCAACTAGTCCTTAATTAGTTGTTGAATAAATAACGTGTTATGTCCCTCCCACAGAATCTAAACACATTGGTTATCTTTGCACTTCTCCTTAAATATCAGGAACATACAAGTTTTTTCACAAAGAAAATGTAAACCCCCCTCCTTTTCCTTTTCATTCTCTTTCCTTCCTCTTGCTCTCAGCCTAAAGCCTGAACCTTTCTAGATAATTGTGACTTTTTTTTTTTGTATGTGGCTACATAATTCAGTCTAGCAGATTTCTGCTTTTTTATAAATGATTGCTGTTATTCAGGGCTCCATCAAGATAATTTGGAGACTTAGTTAGAATTATCCTAATGTAATATGTCAAGTTTAAAAAGCTATTTGGAGAGCTGGATCTCTGTGAAGTTATATGGGCCACCTGTACAAGATGTAACTGAAGAGAATGAATTTAGTGGAGGATGCTGCACTTGGATGATATAGTGATTTACTTGAACCAAATTAACTGAAGCTGGCAAGATTTCTGAGCTGCCTTGATGGATAGCCTGAGTGGAAGTAGATGGAGTGTGTTTTGCTGAACCTCATACTTCCCCAGATGCTACATAAGTAGGAGAATTGGATGGCCTCTGGGCCACACTGCATTCCCTTCAAATTTCTGTGGAGAAACAAATGATAAGAGGGAAAGAGGGGTGGGGCAAGAGAAATCCAGAAAATAAAGGATAAAGTTCTTAGACTGTCTTCACACTGTAAGAATGACTTTTTGAAAAGCTTGGAGTAGGTCTGGCAATGGATATAAGCACAGGACTCTTGAAGTACATTCTTGGCTCTTACTACCACTTCTGACTTTGTGCAAATCAGCTGACTTTTCTGCCTGTAAAATAATATTTCCTTTGACATTAATATTTACCTCATAAGGTTATTTATAGGATAGTGTTGTGTTTATATCATTTCTTTCAGACAGCTCAAAATACTTTTCATACATTGATAGTGAAGCTTCTTCTGAGGAGTAAATATGAAAATTCATGTTTTAGAAATGAAGTTAGGTCATAACAGCCTGAATTTAATGTATTGCAGGAGAAAATGTGTTGTATATAGTGATCCAGTGGGTCAAATGAATTTTTCTTCCACCATAATTCCCATCTTTCTTTCTTTCTTTTTTTTGCGAATTGAGGAAATATGGTGAGTCCATACACCTGGATGGGAGATCCCACATGTGCAATCAGATTGGTCCCTTGTGACACATCCAGAGTTCAGAGAATAGTCAGGGCATCTTTTGATTACAATTTCTAGGATTGTAGCAGTACCTGAAAGACACCTGGGAAACCTCAGCTCTGAAATACCAAACCATACTAAAGGATCCCAGGGATAGAAGATTAATAGATGTAATATGGGGGGGTCTTTTCATTGAAAACTTGAGCAGAACTTGAGAGAATCACAAAAGCACCACAGTATTTTAGGTCTTCTAAAGGAAAAATAGAGCATCTGCTCAGCCAATCCTGTTGTTTATTACCTGCCTACCAAGCAGTATGCTGCTCATTGAAGTATAATCTCTGCCCTAGAGATCTGAACAGCAATATAACCAAAATGATAGTTGCAGCACATGCACTTATCAAGGGCACCTGGTATGCTTGCTAATTTATGGAAGGTTTTGTGTAGGTTGAGAATTCTCCTAAAGTCTTACAAATTGAAATGAGATCAAGTATTTTTTAATCCCAGCTACTCGGAAGATAGCGATCAGGAGGATTGTTTTTTGAGGCCAGTCCAGGCAAAAAGTTAGTGAGATCCCCATCTCAAAGAAAAAAAAACAAAAAACAGAAAACAAAACTGGGCATGGTGGTGTGCATCCTGTAATCCCAGCTTTGCTGGAGGGCAGAGGTAGTATGATAGTGGTCCAAGGCTCGCCCCAAGCAAAAACACAAGACTTTGTCTGAAAAATAGCTAAAGCAACAAGGGCTAGGGACATGACTCAGGTGGTAGAGCACCTGCTTGGCAAGAATGAGCCCCTGAGTTCAAAGCCACGGTGCTGCCCCCTTAAAAAATGAAATGAATTTGGGTAGGGAGTTCCAGGCTGGGAGATTGGTATGTTCATAGGCCTCCAATGTTAAGACTTCTCTGAAGAGTATATGACAAACTACAGAAAGGTTCATTTTATCATAGCCTACCAGGTAAGTGGGGTTATTAGTGAGAAATAAGACTCAAGGGCCTGTCTTGCTGTCTTTGTTTCCTGCTGAGGAATGCTATGAAGTAGATCATTTTGGAGAAAAATTAGTGGAATGAAGGGTGTGTTGAGTTTAAATACTTGTAAGCTATCCAGATAAATAATGTGACAGGGAATGAGAGAAAATCTAGGCTGAAATAGAGGTTTAGAAGTCACCCCATGTTAGTAGTGCTTAAAAACAATGGTAAATGAAATTGTGCAAGGAAACTGTGGAATGAGCAAAACATCAAGGGCACGAACTCCTCCTGTATGTGTAACAAACACATAAATGTTATAAGGGAAATGAATGTGGTTCCCTCAGAAGTCTTGAGGTCTCATCTCGCATGCTTAGTGCTTCCCCAGCTCTGTGCATTTGTGTTCTCCTTCACTCCCAAACTTCTTCCACTTGATCGCAGAATTCTTTTTCTCCCTGGTTGTGCAGCTAAAACTAGCATGTCCCTGATTTCCTTGGAGGAGCTTACTGGTAAGCAAATAGAGAAACTAATTCTAAATATCTCACATAGTCATAAGACATACAAAAAGCAAGGAATACCATTCATTCAGTATGTGATAAAACATTCTATGTATGGGATGTTAATTGGATGGGGAGAGAAGTAGGGGAAGAGAGAGTGATGGAGGTAAAGTCAGAAGCCGGGGTACATCCTGAAGGACTTTTTTACCATTTTAACGACCTGAACATTATCTTCTCTATTATAGCCAGCCATTGAAGGATTTCAAGAGCAAGATGACATGAGCAGATTATAGGCAAATGCTGGGGAAAAGACCAGAGACAGGAAGATGAGTTGGGAAGCTCTTGCTGTTGTCCAAGTGAAGGAATAGGACTCAGCAATGCTTCTGGCTATGTGCCTGAAGAGCAAGGGATGTATCCACAAGACATTTAACCAGTGGTAGGTTTTGTGTCTAAGAGTATGGGGTGTGGAACTAAGATTGCCACATAAAGAAAGAAGTCAGATTAGAGAGATGAGACATCTTCTATTGTGTATGTTGAGTTTGTAGAATTGCACAGAAATACAGGTTATGGACAGATGAAAATATGTCAATGTCTGCATCCTTTAACTTCTCTGAGCCTTGCTTCCAAAATTGCCACTTCCCCCATTGGTGGAAATTGCTGTAAAATCACACTACCCCTCATCTAAGTTGGTACCAAAGTGTAATCACATTGGGGCCTCTAAATTAGGGTATCCTAAAAAGCTACTTATACTCTTTTGGTGGACTTTGTACAGGTAGAATTACATAGATCTAATTCTTACCTCAGTATATTTATTCTTGATGGAAAATATGAATTAGTAATATAACTAGTATATCGATAAGGAATATATTCACCAAATGTATAAAATGGTTAAATATTGATAGTAAAGTCTGACTAAGTAGTAAGTGAATCGGGGGAATACTCTTGAGAGGAATCTGGTTATGATAGGAACAGTATAGTCATATTGCAGAGACATAAGAAGTATGGACCAATATGCAAAAGGTAGGAGAAGATGTCATTCAAACAAGTCTTTTCAGGGGCTTAATAAATTTGATAGGGGAATTGGAAGACAACTAGTTGTTGCTTTCTCTTAAGTTGAAATAAACTTGACCCTATGGAATACCCTAGTTTTGTTCACTTGCAGAATTGACTTCAAGTTTAGGGATTTGAATGTGGAAAGTTAATGCCATGATAGGTTACCTGACTGCAAATTCATCAAAGAAGACTGATGATATCATAAACCATGAGAAGTCAGTATCCTTCACCAGCATCAGAAACCTCTCATTCTGAGTAAACACTGGTAATCCGTTTTATTCCTCTCCATTAGTTATTACAGTAATAACAGATTGGCAACCCAGACTCATTTTCTACCTCTAGTGCTGTCTACTGCTAGGCACAGCTGCTCCCGATCATCCTTTCCAGTGTAAATAATGGTTCGTGTTTCCATGGGCTGTTGTAATGTCTTTCTGTACTTGTGAAGTGAGTCCATGTCACCACCCTGTTGGGAGAGATTGAAGGTATGGGTGAAGCCAAGGAACTGTGCAAGAAAGTCAGAGAGTCTCCTCTTGCTACGATATGTTGTTTTGCTCTTTAAGGACATTTAGATTGACTGGGTGTTAATGCTATGAACGTCCATGAGTGTGGAATGAGAAAAAGATATCATTTACATCTGTCTATTGCAGATCTTTTACTTTGGAGCTTTTTCTTTCATGTTAGATGTAAATAATGAACTCCTTTGTTGTGAGAGGGTATGTTACAAGGCAATAAACACTTCAGCAAAGAGCATCTTTTGATCTTCACGCCTTTGGCAATAAAATCTGAGGGCAGAAATAGGCCAGAGAATTTGGAGCAGAAATAACTGAAAGCTTCCCTTTTATCTGTTCACAAAATTAGGTACAGAACTATAGGAGTAATGAATGGAATGATAATCATAAGAAAAATGAAGGACAAAATAAAGCCACCTGAATAATGGAAGGTTTTATTCTCTTTCTTCCTGTGATCCCTTAAGGAATTAGTAAGTGTTTAAAAAACTTAAATGCTAGTTTGAGAATGTATTTTTAATAATAGGTCAGCAGGTAACACTTATGTGTGTCTGTGCCTGTACATGTACACGCAAACACAATCTTTTTAAACTGGTCTGTTTTTTTAATACCTTCATTCTGTGAATCCTATCTCAATATGATTGCTAATTCAGTCACCTTCTAAATATAAAACCATATATTCATATAAAATAGAAATCTCAAATATATAGTTTTGAATTCCTATGAAAATTATTTTCATTTCTTACCTCTCTTGAAAGTTTCAGTTGTATTGTGAAGACATCTAATGCCTATTTTATTACGGGAAACTTATTAGGATGCCCCTTCAGACTGTACACAATTCATACTTACATCCAGAAAGTAACAGATTGGGGCAGGGGGAGACGTGACACCTCCTAATAGTAATGTTAAGCACTTTTTCACACTCAATGAAAGATAAATGCATTTGTATTTACATCTCTATATAGGTGTACTTCTTTTCCCAATTTGGATAGCAATAATGAAGGCAGAGATTGCAATCCTGGCATCATCTCAAATGTTAACTACCTATTTTCCTGGTCCTGGTATTGGGGCGGGTATGGACGATTGCTCTAAATTTTAGCTTTTCTTGATAGATAATATATAACTAATATTTCAAACATCTAGCATAGTTTTCCATTTTATTTTACTCTACTGCTTCTTCCTAATAGAGGAGCTGACTGACTTACTCTGTGATAAAAGGAAATCTGACTATGTTCCAAGTATTCCTTGCAAGTCTTAGACCAAGAGGTTTCTCTCAGTATTTTTCAGAGACAGATTGAGAACAGTCCATTTTAGTAGCCTTTAATTTGAAAGTTAAACTAAATCCTTCTAATTGCTTGTAAGTATTGAACAATATGAATATTTCTATTGGATAATATGGAATGCACAGTTTGTCATTGAAGAACTTGCCATTTTTATCTTAGCTGAGTTTAGTGCCAGTATATACCATTTGTGCTTTCAAGCACAGGTTGATTTATTGTAGTTTGGAAGAACAGGATATTTCTTTTGTAATTTTAGTAGAGCCCATTTTTTACCTTGTTGACTTTGAGGCTATTGTTACCAAGTCAACAAGTTAAAAAGAAAGAATAAAAATCCAGATTTGTAGGGGAAAGCCTATCATTTTATGACATGTAATTAAAGTTCATTCAGTTTTATTTAACTAAACATAATAGTTTAGCTCTCAGTAGGCAAAGTGACATAATAATGAATGGGTGAAGTGAGCTTCAAGGAGATAGTGAACATTTCAACATTCTCTGGCCTACCCTTGGCATAGGCTCTATTGTCTGCCATAGCAGGATGGATTCTTCTCTACCATTTACTAACTCTGTAAACATGGGCATGTCATTTGGCCTTTTAGAATTTGCAAAAGTAGGAAATAGTATCATATAAACAGGTCTGTTAAGACAAGTTCATGAGATAAGAACAATAATAATTGTAATCAATAATATTTTGTGTTTGCTAATGTTCGAATGACTATGCTGAATATCTTAACTGATCTACAATAAGTTCAGTGAAGTACTTTCATGTGGCAGGTATTAAATTCTACCTGCTTCTGCTCTTCTCTACCCCAGTCTGCCAGATTCCTCAAGTGAATGGAATTTCTCTATTCAATAAATCCATAATCAATTCCTCTGGCTTTAAGAACTAGTCTAAGTGCTGGAGATATGGCAGTGACCAAGAGAGACAAAGTCCCAATTGTCATACATTCTAGACAATAGACAGAAAAAAAACGGGTTATTTATCTGTCATGTGGTAATAAGTCCTATGAAGATGACACTAGGGGAACAATAAATAGGAAGTACCCATAGTCTTGGGAAACATGGAGAGAAAGGATTCTATTTTAGACATAGTAGCCTAGGAAAGGGTCTTGAGTAGATATTCATGCCATGGTCATTCCAAAAAATGACTTTCTTGTTCAAATGTGGAAGTCAAAAATGTAATGAATTGTAAAAGAAAGCTTAAAAGAATCAATAGCATCTATTTCTGCATGTATTTTCTTTGGGCTAGTAAGCAAACAGTAATAGTGTATCTTTTAATAGGTATTAAGCACTTAGAAAGTAGAGCATAGTAAGGCTACATCAATGTGTGTTGATATTAATCTATTTGAAGAGAGCAAAAGTATACTTTGGCCTAGGTACACTACTCTTTCCTGCTTATAACTATGCAGTCATACAGAAACCCTTCGTACAAAGATAGAATTGAATGGCAGTGTCTGTTTTTGTTGATGTTTAAGGTAAATCATTAAACTGTATCCAAAACAAATATATAGACCTAGTGAATTTAGGAACGGTAACCCCACAAGAGACCTGCAGCCAAACTGCTCATAAAACCTATGCTGACCTGAACTGTAACTAGCAGTCTAATCTAGTGGTTTTCCTTTTAGCTCTTTAAAGATTTCACTTTATTGTCTTCTTGATTAGATGATTTGCAACAAGACCTTTGCTATTTAATTCTTAACTTTATTCTCTGTGTCTTTTTACTTGACTACCTTCAAGATTTCCTCATTATTTTTAGTTTCTTTAATTAAAATATGATATGATTTTGCTGTTATTAATCCCACTGTGGGTTTCTTGGGTCTGTGATTTAATGTCTATTTTTTAGAAAGCATTTCTGCCCTCAGTCTTTCTCATGAGCACTTGAAGTAGGTCCATGAAGAAAATCTGTTCGGCTTGAACTCCCTTTGTGATTGCAGTTCTCAGGAGTTCTGTACTCATTCTAACCTACAATCATCCTTTGGAAACTCCTTGAATTTCTACAAGAATCCTTTTAAACTGCTAGTAGCACCTGGTGTCTTTCTTTATGCTCTGCCACAGGAAAGTGGGTCTTCAGGTACCATATTTTCTTAGAAGGACCTTGGATTTTAGACAATTTGTTCTCATAACTCAGGGCTTAAGAAAAGTTACATTTTTACATTGTCTTTAGTAGCTTCTTTTTAGGGTGTGACTCTTTCCACCTTTCTATATGCTAAGTGGAATCAGGATTCTATACTGGTGATTTTGAGTCATTCTACAGATATGCTTTAGAAGTTCCACAAAGCTGTGATTCAAATTTTATTTTATAGATGTTTTATTGCTTAAAGATTGCAATAAAAACATGTCACACAAATTGTCTTGTGTACCAAAGTAATCACTTTGGAGACTAGCAAGTAAAATAATTATGCTGCTTTCTTAATTTGCCTTTTTCAGACCATATGAGGTCTTTGCTACAATTTGACATACTCTTTGAAGTTCTGGTACCATGGCAGTGATTATGAAGGGTGTGATTCTGCTTTTAGCCGTGTCAGTGCCACACAAGTAAAACTGCAGAAGCTGAGGCCACTACTGCAACATGTAGTCAATTAAGCAAAAGTCAATTAACTGACAGTAGTGTCAAGGACACCTGCCTATACTGCACATGAATTGGTTCTGCAGTAACACATGGGTGGCTGGCAGGTTGTATCTTGACTAATATTTGCCCACCTTGTTCTTTTCCTGATTTCCACTTAATACAAGAAATGTAAGTAGGTTTTTTTTTAAAAAAATTGTAACAATCCTACTTTGAGGCAAAAAATTTACTGGCATTTTAAGCCTTTGGATTAATTTCCTTAAGTCTTCAAAATGCTTTGATAACTCATTATATATATTACTAGGATTTGAAGTCGGGGCCTCATACTTGCTAGACAGTTGCTCTACTACTTGAGACACTCCACCAGCCTTGTTTTGTGTTGGGTCTTTTCTAGACGGGGTCTTACGAAATATTTGCCCAGGCTGGCTTCAAACTGCAATCCTCCTGATCTCTGCTAGGATTACACTGATGCCCAACAAAATTTCTTGATGCTAAGCTGGGTGTCCCTGCATCATGCCTGAAATCCTAACTTCTTGGGAGGCTGAGATCAGGAGGATCAGGTTTAAGGCCAGCCCAGGCAAATAGTTTTTGCGATCTCATCTCCCTATACTTCTATTTTTGCTTCATTGTTGTACATTGTATTAATTTCCCTGTGGACACAGTGAGACTTAATAAATATTTTAGTAGTGCTATCAGTGTCAGACAGTAAAGGCAAGGCACTTATGGTGTGATTACTGATAGCAGCTCGGTTTGGCTGCCCTATTTTCTTTTCTGAGTGAATTGAAGGTACAGTATGTATCAACAGAATCTTATTCGTTCCACTACCTTTGCTTATGACTTGGGGACATTTTCATTTATTCTTCACTGAACACGGATTATGTGTCAGAGACACTTGACTAGCAAGTGCTAGAGATTGACTTGTAGATGTTCCTTATCCAGTTCGCAGTCCCTGGAGATAATGTGGAGGTATTTATGTATGCTTATCTGTGCTGTGGAAAAAAGTCCTTAAGTTAAAATATTTTAATTTCAATGGTTATAGTTTTGGGGTTGATTTTTGATGGGGTGTAGGGAGACAACTGGGTTTTTGAACTCAGGGCCTTGAGTTTGTTAAGCAAGAACTCTACCACTTCAGTCACATCCCTAGTCCTATGGTTATGTTTGTTTGGTTTTTTTAAAATAACTATGTTTTTAGAATGAAGAAATTAAGCAAAGTGCTTTAAACAACAACAACAAAAAGTAAAGCAACATTTCAGAAAAGCCCAGTCTTGAATATCATATTAAATCAAACTCAGGATGGCTGGAAGTTGAAAGCGCTTTAAAATTGTGCACTTTTATAATATGCTATCATAGTTGGTTTTCTGTTGTTATAATAGAATACCTGAAACTGGATAATCTAAAAAGGTTTATTTTGGCTAAACATTCTACAAGTCCAAGGGCATGTTTCTTCTGGTAAAGGCCCCATACTACCTCATATCATGGTGGAGAAGCATGAAGGGGAAATGGGTACCTGCAAAAGGGTCAGGAAATGGGTACCTGCAAAAGGGTCACATGCAGTAGAGTCCCAGGGGAAGTCCCAGGCTTGCTTTATAACAACCAGTCTTGATATAACTTACCTTCTCTTGAGGAAACTATATTGATTTCTTCATGACAGTGAATTCCCTCATGATCCTAATGCCTCTTAAAGCCCTCATCTCTCAGTATGGTACATTGGGAATCAAATCTCAACATGGGTTTTGGTGTGGACAAATCATACCTAAACCATAGCATGTGTCTCTTGATTTTATTTTTGCTAAATATGGTAAAATGGAAAAGCCACACTGTTTCTTGTACTGTCATCTTTAGTTTCACACGTCTTCATTTGGACAGTCAACTGATAGTCATAAAACATCATGGAGAGTAAAAAATTGGACATTTCTAGAAAGCTGTATTTTGTGTAAAATATTTGAACTTTTTGCATCTTACAGATACTGAACTTATAATCTTGAAGTTCATTAAGATTAGATGATAATATTAAACATAAACATATACTTAGAGAAATCATGTTTCTTTCAAAGACTGACCCTCATTATTTAGTATATATGCAGCAAACATTTAAGAAGTTTTCCACATATATTTAAGAAGCTTTCCATTCGTAATTTGCCAATTTCTTTTCCAAGGGAAGTTTTTGCAAAAATTTTTCCCTCTAAATAATGACAGATTTTTAGGTGTAACCTATCTACATTGTGTAACCATGTTAAATGAATGAAAAAATTAAGTATTTTTATGATAGCATGATTTGTTACTATAGAGCAATTCAGAAATACTAGTACTAAATACTAAGACCTGAGTCAGTTTTAGATATGGTCAGCTAATAGGATCTATTATTTTTGGTGGGATTCTCTTAATAACTTAATTTTCTCATTAAGTATCTGGCTTGGAAGCAATAATGAAGGTGATTCTGATGTGTTTGTAGGGAAGTACAACAAGTGAAGTAACTGTTATGACATAATTTGAGGGAAGCCAGAGACTAGCCCTGCAGAATTAAGATTAAATGTTTAACACAGGCTCCATACCTTAGATAATTAAATGTTGGAGCTTGCTGCTGTTTCTTGCCTTCTGGATAGAACAGCATGGACACTGGTATAGTGGGATGAAGCAGTCTGGCATAAATTGTTCACAGTTCCATAGTAAGTGGCATAGATCTTATAGGAACAGGTAAACAGCACCACGTGGAAAGAAAGTCTGTGTCACAACAGAGCTGAGGCATCATCACAGGGGCAAAAACCACTAAAGAGATTTAGATAAGGAAATGTCATCAATGACTTGGATTTAGAAAGTGTCTACCAATTGAGTGCAGGATGGAGAGATCTGAGATAGGGAAACAAATTAAGGGTGCTTCGGTGGTTCAACGAGCTGTGATGAGAGCTTGTGGGCAGTAGTAGTAAAGTCAGAGTTGGATAGACTGGTGTTAAGAAAGATAGTAAATATACCTAAGTTATTTGTTTTCTTGGGATTTTACCTCTTAAAGTTCTTTGATGACTTCCCGAAGTAAATTCCAAACAAAAGGTAGTTGATTTTACAGCATAGAGAACCTGAAATGTATAGCACAGATATTATATTCTCAACAAAGCTTATTTTAGTTGATAATTTTAACAAGAAAAAAAAACAGTGGAATCTCTTCAGTGGAGTATGTCATTGCTGATATCAGGACTGTTGGGTAGTTCCTTCATAGACTGTTTAACTTACTTTGTTTTATGGTCAGTTATTTACAAATATGGATGAAATTAGAGGGCTCTGTTATCATTACTGGAGAGCCAATTCAAAGAATATAATATACATAGACATCATTAACCTAAAAGGAAAAAAAAAACTGCAAGGAAAATAGAAACAGGCCAAAATTTTCATGTACAAATTATTATGCCAGCTGGTCCTCCTTAAGATTAATGATGCTATTTTGAGGTTTCTCATAATTCTACCTAAAGTCACTTTATATAAAACAAGAATTGGACATTTCAGAAGAAAACATTTTAAGTCTTACATCTTGAAAATATTATAAATGCTTAATAATAGTAAAATTCTTAGAATTTATGAACTAAAAAATAGTATATAAAAAATGTCATCTTTGGTAATGCCTCATGGAAACAAAATTTAAAAGTCTCAAATTCAATGTTTACCAAGAAACCATTTAAGATTTTTAAAAATGAGAAAGACTATCTAAAATTCTGTTATGTTTTCTGTTTACGGCTATCTTTTGAACAACATTTAAAAGGCAAAAAGCTTATCAGGATATATGGCTTAGGTTATTTATCATAGTGAAAAGATTCTATCAATGCTATGTCATGGCTACTTTTCTAATTGGGGTAATTTCTCTGTGGGAACTAAAATTTAAGAGTGATGAACCAGCATTGGAGTCTCATTGTTCATAAGTGGAACTGGTTTATTTTTCTTTTCCCAGTTTTTTTCCCCTTAAGTCTTAGTCTCATGAGAAGCAAGATAAAATCCTTTCTTTGTGAGAATTCCACTTGAAAGTGGTATGTTTTTAAACATACCACCTCTTAACATCACCTCTGTGTAGCATTACAAAAATCATTAATTGAAACATTTTCAGATTTTTATTCTTGCAGCCAACATTTATGGAGCAATGATGATATTCACAACACTGCTCTAGAGTTATAGGGGTATAAAGAGGGATGGGACATGGTTTCTTCTCTTTCTGAAAGGGAATAGTTTAGCTGGAAGATAAGTTGGGTATACAAATAGCAATTATATGATGTTGAATTTGTCTAGTGTCCTACAAAAGAAGATGCAAAGTGCAGTGAATTGTTGAGGAAATTAGAAGTATTTTTTTGAGGGAGAAAATGTATACTTGTGGCTTAAAGGATAGGTAAAAATTGTTAAAACAGCATTGGGGGAAAGGAATTCTGAGCAAAGTTTACTTTGAATTTGGATAATATAGGATATGTCCTTAGAAGCGACAAGAAACCTAATTCAGTTGAAGCAGTAGTGCAGTAAGGGTAATAAAGTGAGACCTCAGCACTGTCTTTGGAAGTGTTTGGGGTTTATTGAACAATCAAAGCAAGTATAGCTAAATGATTAAGACTTTGGGAACTGGTGCCAAATTGCCTAGGTTTGCGACCTGTGTGTAATAAATCTTAGCTATATGACTTTGGACAAACTACTTAAACTGTTTGTCTCAGTTTGCTTATCCATAATCTCTGAAGTCTTGCATTAGGTGTTGAAATTCAGAATTTTTCAGTTTTTGGAAATATAATATTGTATAGTACATTAAGGTCTAAGAGAATGCTTTATCAAGTGCATTTATATTTCTACAACAAACCGTCTAGGAATATATGGTAAATTGAATAAAAATAATGCATATCCTTATATGCAGTCAATTTGAATATTGTACAAATGAGTTTATAGCACACTTATGAAAAATTGTTTTCACTACTTTTTAAGAGTTTTGAATTGTGGATTATGGGCCTACAATGGATCCACTACGGTAGTACCATTCTTGTGAGATTTTCATGACAATCATTACAATATGTTTTTAGGGCTTACATTCTGATGGCACTTGGTGAGTGTTAATTTTTACTCTTTCTATATTATTAGTAGTTCCAAGTGTCACTTGTGTAAAAAGAGCCAGAGAGAGTGAGCTACATGTCCAAAGTATCCTACTGTGCAGTAGTAGAACAGCCTAGGAACTTCCCAGGCCAATCTTTCTTCCCTTTTATGATGTTGGGTTTGAGTTGGGCAGTTGAAATTCTTCAGTACTGGCTCAGTACCATATTTACTGGACATTTGGGGTCCATGCAACCAAATGAAGCATAATGGGTATGTAAATTTTGGTAGAATAGTAAGAATGAAAAAGAATGGGCTTGCTGGTGAGACTTGGGGTGAGGGAAAAGGCAAAGATATCCCAGGTTTGGGGAACAAATAACTTTCATGTTTGTGTGGAGTTATATACTCCCCATGCTGTCAGAACATTGTCCAGTGCAAGTGTTTCTGCTCCTCATAAACACACTGTGCTGAAGGATGGTGCCTGTGAGTCTTTGACCCTGAACTCTGGTTCTTTCACACCTTCATGCATTAATCATGCAACTTACCCTGCCTCAATCCTCAGTTTGCCCTGGCCTTCTGGCAAACTTTGCCTGATCCTCAGGACCAAGCTCAAATATCACATCATCAATGAAGCCTTCCTGAAATGATTTATAAAACCCCTAGTCCCTCAGTCTTCTGCTCCACCCTTACCTGTCACAACTTTCAGCTTCTACTCTTCTGGTTCCTTCTGTGTTTCCCTAGCCATTCTCATGTACATTCCCAGCACCCATAATGATACGTAACTGCCATTGAGTACAGAGTTCATGGATTTATAAATCCCCATTTTACAAATGGAAAATTCAGAGAGTTTCAATACCTTGTCCAACATTGTGTGGTGTAATTAGAATTGGAGTTTAAACAGGTTTTCCTTTTTCCAAATTGCATGTCTCTTTTCTTATCTATAGCCAAAAGGAAAGAAATGTGTATGTGTATTCCACCTGTTCAGGTGTGAATACTAGTAAAGGTACATGTGAGGATTTTACAAAGACCAACATAACAATTTTGTATTTTACTTTTCTGGCACAGTATACTTTTTTAGTCATTGATACATAAACATAAATTGAAGTTTATACTTTTGTGATGACTATTAAGTACTCTTATGGTTTCTGTCATTCTAATGTGATCATGAGTTTAAGAAGCTAAAACAATTTAGAGAAATGGTATACATTTTGATATACATACTTTAGTATATTTTTAATATATGGAAGTACATATGTTTTCATCTCTTAATATATAGTATCTTTTTTATGCCTGTCAAGCTTGATTATTTCTCATTCAACAATTTAATAGGGCTGTATATTTATGAGTGAAGTATAAAATTTCATTCAGCTAATTAAAAAATCTATTTTAAAAGTTTTTAAAAGTCATAAGTGTTTAATCATGGAAATAACCAAACCACCATTACTTTGCAAGACTCTGTTAATGCCATATGTAGAATTTCATAGCGTGAGACTCATTTTTTTTAAATGTGCTTATAAAGTTTGATGACAATTGAACAGACCAACTCTACGAAATGGTAATTTATGTAGCAATAAAAAATAAATAAATCCATGTAATGTGGGCTTGCAGCTGGAGACAGCTGTATTATGCGTGGTTTTTAGTCTGTTACATCAAAGTGATCATACAGTGCTATGTAAGAATGTGCATGTGGACATCTTTAAAGTACCCATGTATTTGCTATGCTTTTGAACCTACTCTATGAGTATGAGAGAAGTCATTGTTCTGTTTTCATTAACAATAGTAAATAAAATCATGGATATATTAAAAATGCCTTTTCCAAATGTGAAAGCATTTTTATAGCCATTATTTCCCTAGCCTTCACTATAGTTTGTAAAAGTTTCTCAGAGACAGTGTTCTCTAAACTTCTGGAAATTATGCAAGAAGTCAAGAAATATATCTCTAGCACTGATGCTGAGAAACTGAAGCACCACATTGTTTACCTGAGATCCCCATTCCCAGCTGTTGAAAAACTATTCTGTCTGACTCAACTGTAGTCACCAAGAAAAGTAAAATCAGAGGATGAAAGCACAGGAGAATAGACCATCTGATGGAATCATTTCAGTATGTAGAATAACTTGCCAAAACAAGTGGGAGCATGGGTATGTGCAGAAAACAGGCTGGAGGAACGCCAGGAGAAGAAGATTTCTTACACTACATGATATGAATCAGTTACCTAATAGATTTTTATTGCTTTGTTTGGTTGGTCAATCTGTTAACTTTAGCTATGTTAAATCAGCATGAAAAAAAGGATGTGTATGTATGTGTGTGTTCATGTGTAAAGTGTAGGATAAAAGAATACAAAGTGCTCAGGTGCAAAATAATTCATCTGTATTTCTGAATGTGCATAATAAACTGGCTTAAACAGATTTGTGTGTGTGTGTGAAATCAGAATGAGACTAGGAGCCTGAGGTACGTTCTTTAATTTTACTAGTAGCAGTTCATTCATTTATTATGTAGTGTGTCCTGTCATACCAAATTAAAGGTTATATTTTGTTTTCTCCACATGTAATCTAGAGCCAAGAATGAAAACCACATAATATATTTTTAGGATTAGAACACTTATTACTGATAGATAATGACAGAGCAGAAACAAGAGGCACCGGTTAGTCTGCATTAGCTCATGAGCCTTGGATAACTTTTTTGTGAACTCTAAAGATATGTGCAATTCTGTCACTTGCATTAACTTTCCCCCCAATTCCTGATGTGGCCACTTGTCATCTATCTCTTGTCAATTCAAGTCATTCTGCACACTGCCTATAGGCTTTTACCTTTAGTGAATATTTGCTAAGACTTTCCTTCTTCAAGTCGTTTTTAGACAGAATGAGTACTTTTGCCAAATACATTAGCCCTCCTTTCTGACCATCCACTTTAGCCTTTATAGGAGAGGGAATCTCAGCATGTAAGCAGGAAAGAGTTGTGTAGTAGGGATAGAAAAAATCTGTATTTTGGCCATGGTGGTGCATGCTTGTAGTCCTAGCTACTTGGGGAACACAGTCTGGAGGAGCATGACTTGAAGCCAACCCGGTCAAAAGTTAACAAGACCCAGTCTGAAAAGCAAGCTAGCTGTAGTGGTACATACCTGTAATTCCAGCTATTTGGGAGGTGGAGGTAGGAGGATCATGGTTCAGGGATAGCCCAGGCAAAGATCCTATCTGAAAAATAAACTAAAAGTAAAAGGGCTGGGGTGTGGCCCAAGGGAGGGGAGGGAAGGGAATGGAAGGGAAGGGTCCCTTAATTCCATGCATGTATAAAATAGTGCATTTAGATAGTTCTGGGTACAATATATTTTTTATAAAAAAGACCACAGTGACAAGGAATTTAGACTGGAATTTGCTGGAATTTCATTGCCAAATAAGTTGAGAATATTGTTTTTAGAAGAAAAGATTTAGTGGGAACAAGATGATTCTTTTTAAATATAAAGATTTAAAGGGTTGCCATGAGGAAGGTATAAAGCATGGGCCACAGGGCTTACATAGCTTGAAATTACATATGTAGCATGTCGTTTTTTTCTTTATAAAACAATACTACCAAAAGTAAAGCTCGTAAATTCATTGACATAGAGAATTGAGTGGAAAATCATCTTGGGACTTGCAGTTTACTAAAATACATATGTGTTGAAAATAATGTAACTAATCTAGTATGACAATAAGTCTCAAGAAAGTAAACTAGCTAAACTATAGTTTTAAAGTAAAAGCATACTTCATACTTCATTAATGAGTTTCTCGTATAATCATAAGAAAAGCTTTATCCTACTAAAGGTCATCATTAAAGCTGCTGACCTTTGAACATATTTGTATCACAGTGCTTTGATAATAATAGGACTTCATGAGATTCAGTTTACATTGTAATTAAGTCAACAGCAAGAAATGATTCACAAATAAATTGCTGTGAGATATTAAAATATATTATGTTTTTAAGTTTTATAGAAGACAGATAACTTAAATCATTTTTTATTTTAGTAAGAACCAGATACCCCAAATGTGTTGGAATCATGAGACATGAAGATTCATCAGCAGAATGGTTAATAAGCAATACATCACTTTGTAAACTGCATGTGATGTGTCCCAGGATCAGGTGTCCTTTTCATATTATGTTAAATATATGGCCCTCCATTCCATAGCCATGAAGGCAGATCATTACAAAAATAAAGAAAATACTGATATATGTTTGCTTTGTGGGGTTTGTACAGTTTTTAAAAAGAAAAAGTACAGTACTAGCTTAGGTTTTTTTTTAATAACACAGTTTGAAAAGTGCTAATGAAGTTAGTCTTTCTAAAAGTTTAGAGTTATAGAAAGCAAAGAGAACAGTAACTAGATGCAGAGGGTCTCTGTCAAAAACAAAATTACAGATTGCAGATGAGAATGCTTCTTCTCACAGAGGATACTTTTGCTTCTCAGGGCAATGTCTGGAGAAGATGTTGCCACAACTCTGTTTGGGAGGAATTATAGCATCTAGTCAGTTAGACATTGGAGATGGTGATAAACAATCTAGAATGCAAAGGACAAACCTCCACAGTAAATAATTGTTAAGTTCAAAATATCTATAGTGCCAAGGTAGAAAAACACAGATCTAGTTAGGATGTCAAGAAATATTGGGGTACTAGCTGGACATGGTGGCATACACCTATAATCCTAGCAGTTGGGAGACTGAAGTGGGAGAATCGTGAATTCAGGCTAGCCTGAGCTACATAGCAAGACCCTGTCTCAACTGTTCAAAAAGAACAGAAATATTGGGAGATTATACAAAAAAATGTTTAGGTGCAAGAGATTTCAACTAAGGAAGCTCTAGCCTCTATCTTATTAAAAATAGAAAGCCACCTGCCTTATGAGACTAAAATTTCTGTTCTTAACATCAACCAGAAGTAAAAATTAGTTTAACGCAGTCCTGAGACTTCAGTTATTTTCTTCATAGATGCATATAATAAAAGTACCTTGAAATTCCATTTTAAATTGCATGCATATGTCCAGTGAGCAACTCAGCAAAAATGCTTTTGTTAAGTTAAAAATAATACTCTAGCAGTAAATATTTCATTAACTTGATAAGGTTAAAAAATAATAATACATGTAGTCTGAAGCAGAGCTGCCAATTTCTTATCCTGTTGGATTCCCAAAAGATGTTGAGGGTGTATCTTCCAAGTCATTATTTCTATTTCTGAGGAATAGCTGTATTTCCCTAATCAAAAGATGTTTTAAAATCTAGAACATCAGAATGCAAGAATGAGTTGTAATTTTGTTGCTTGTCATACATGTTTCAGAAAGATCTTGTTTTAACTATTCTGTCTCAACAACTTTTGTAATGAATGATAAAATCTAAAATAATTGTGAGCTCTTTCATTTTAATTCAAACAATACTTTTTTTAAAGAAAGTCTGATTGTTTTCAATTTTCTGATTCTGAGTTTCTCTTTTAAAAATGTTTTTGTTTATAAACCTTTTGTATGTTTTAGTACTGTTTCTGAAGTCCTGTCACATATTTTTTTATTGCAACTGGAAATTAAATGGTACAAACAACAACAACAAAATAACCTTTTTTTACTTGGTACTTTTAAACATGAGAAAGTGTACTGTTGCTATAATTTTTATAGAAATACCTGTTATGATACCACTGCCACCATCATGATGAACTTCATTAGCCTGCTGTTTGAGGGATCAGTTCTTCTACTTCATTCCCCTGACTTCTTCTACCTTGGTTTCTATTAAAAGTTGTTCCAGACGTTTAAACAACTGAAAACTGTCTGTGACTCTAAATTTCTTCATGTAATTGTTAAACATGGGGTGCAACTGTGTTTATATAATTCAGGGCAGTACATTTTTTCATGGACTAAAAAGGAAAAGTTATGAGTGATTTTTCTCAGAGTCTTCTAATAGTACGAGTAGACTAACCTAACATTTGATAGTGATTCATAGTTTATGAATCACTTTCATACATAGCATTTCATATATTTTGTTTAAACCTAGTAACAAGTATATAAAATGTTATTGGTCTTTTTTTAAAAGATAAATTTATTATAAATTTAAGTGAGGCTCATGATTCCCAGCTCACAAAGTAAACCTCTGGAAATTAACAACCTGGTTCTGATTCCTACTTTTAAGTGCTGCACCTCTGAGTTCTGTTCTAGTCTCTCAGTAACTCCTGGCCACATGTACAGGACTATAAGTAATATATGTGTTTGTGGAATGAGTGCCAGGGGCCAGGGGACAAACAGAAAAAAATCCCACAGACAAAAAGAACATCTCTTCCTGATCTAATGTCTCATAACCCAGTTAGCATGTCCCCACATTTTTAGCCCTCTATTACTTCAGTACTTCTGTCTCTGGTTCCCCAGGTGATTCCAACACTCAACTGCATTCCTTGCCTGAGCTGTGACCCTGTTCTCTTTGTCCTTCTCATCCTGCTTAATGGTGGTGGTTAATGGTGAAAGTGTTAAATACAAAGCTGTTTATTTTTTTTAAATATACATCAATTTATTCTCCTCCTTAATATATTCTTCTGCAGAAGAAGACCTAAGGTACAAAGAGTGAGGTAGTCATATTTTAATATGCTATTGATATGTTAACTTTAAAAGTTAGGTATTGGTATGATAAAAAAGAAAGTAGAAAAAGCAGACTTTTACTCACAATAGTTGCACAAAAACTGTGAAGAGAACAAAGAAAGGCACACAGAGAGGTAGACATTCTGTTCCCATATCAGGACTGGAACCAGCAAGCACAGCTAACTGACTAAACTATATCACTCAGTCATCAGAACTTAACATTGAGCTGTGCATCCATCTAGTCACAGTATACTGAGATTCTCATATCATCAGGTGTGTGTTAAGTCCTGGGAACATAACAAGGTGAGCAGTAAATGTTCAACTCCCTGTCCTGATTGTACCTCTTTCAGTTTAAAATCGAAATAGAAAATATTTTTCAAATATCTATCTATTATGTGCTCCAACACTGTTGGAACATTGCTTCCTGCAATGAAATTTACTGGAGAGCATTTTAAAAATACCAATGCTAATGTTCCACTTAACAACCAGTATCCTGACGTCGGTGTTGTTCCCTAGGATGTAGCTAGAGTTGAAAACCCATTTCTCAGCAGGTGCTGAAAGGTATAGAGAAAAAAAAAGAAAAAAATTTACACGTATTTCTAAAAGATGGTACCTTTCCATAATTCCTTTGAAAAGGTGGAGCAAGCAAGTACTTAATAGTATTTGTTTACGTCAGTAATACAGGTAGCAAATGAAAACAAAGTCACTTCTCTTAAGAGGCTTAAACTTTGGTTGGAAGTAAAATACAGTCTTGAGAATTAAATAAAATGTGAGTGCTCAAGAAATATCACCAAATGACAAAGACCTTATTCTGGTCTGTAATCTCCTATAAGGACAAGGGTCACTGAGGGTCAAGAGCAATTCCTGATGTAAGACCAAGAAAATTCCTTCCCTACACCCCCTCTTCACAACTAAATCAAATAGTGTGCAGCAGAAAATTTCCACTCATTCACATATAAGCAACGTATGTCTCATTGAAAGACAAGATGTTCTTCTTTAGAATAGTATGGGCATTCCAAATCACTCATCCTACCTACTTTTAAATTGTGAACCTATTTGCAGGGGTAAACACATTTCCAGTGAATGTACCCTCTTAGGTTTCTAGGAATGATAATATGAATTGCTCTAAGAAATAATCCTGTTGTTGGAAATAGATGAAGTAAGTTCACTTATCTTTTTAATCCTCAAGTTAAAATATAATGTATTCTGAAAACAATACACTTTTAAAAATGTATACTCAGAATTTCCACATCAAGAGTCAAGACGAAGTTAAATAAAAGTTTTCAGAAGAGTTATTCCAGTCGTCGTTAGTTAGTCTTAGGTAAAAATTCATAGTCATAATGCACAATGGAAAGAGTACTTAATCTAAGCAAGATCTCTTTCTATCTGATAAATAGCCTGATTCTATAAAACAATACATAATTATAAAAGTCTATCCTAGATATCCTTATTTTAGATCTGAAAGTATTGTTCTTGTGATGTTTTTCTAACTATAGGGTAGCCCATCAAAAACATCTTTAAAAGGGGTAAGATTTAATCTATTTTGCATGTGTTTATATACCAACACATTCTATGAACAGAGGAGTGCTATATTTATATACAGATCCAAAGAATACGCATTTAATTTGTGAGTTGTACCACTTTAACAGGAGAAAAATACAGTTTTTCTATTCACAGTTTTGTGGATCTTAGTTTTTGCATACATAGCTTTTGCAGACTTTGAACATCCTCTTATCTCCTGGCTACCTTTTGAGCACATAACTTAAGGAGATTTCTTTGAGCTACTTAAGGAAAGATGAAACTCAACACTCTTCTACTTCCCAATAGTCCCTTGTTACCCCATCTTTTCAGAGAGGATAAATTCACTTCAGTTCTAATCCATATTCCTAATCAAATGACTGCTGATCTCCTCTAGGACAGACACCTGCCAGTATGCATCTTTACTCTCCCCTTTTGTTCCTTCACTTCCTTCCAGTTGACCTAAAAAAAAACATGCTCAGACTTTTAATAAGGGTGAGATAAGAGGAGACTCCCTGAACCTCCCTGGTCTTAAATACAAATAATTTCTCCTCTTGTCCCTTCCCTGTATCTATAATTCCTTCCCAGCAGTAGAATCTTTCCCTTATTCACTGCTCATTATTTCCTTGCTCATTCTCTAGCTCCCACCTCTCCATTGCAATGAGAGAGGGCATCCTCATAGTCATACCAGCAGATACTTGTAATGCTCACTCATCTTATTTCACATTTCAGCTGCATTTTACACAATAGGCTCCTTTATACATCTTGAAATTATTTCTCTCCCAAGTTTCTTTGATCCCTTTGCTCCTTTTCCCTCCACCCCCATGAGTGTTTTTTTCTCTAGCCTCTCTTGCTGGCCCATTTTTTATTCATTTCTTAAATGCCCATACCTTCTAGGGTTTTATGCCCAGCTCTCTTGCTCTTCAGTTGTTCCTGGAAAGTTTTGTTCATCCTTGGCTTTAGCCAGCAATGTGTTGAAGCCAGCTCTTATACACCAGTTGTGCACAACTTTTCTCAACTCTTTTTTTCAGTGACCATAATAGATAGCTTAAGATTGGCCAAATTGAAAATATATACACTCCAGAAATAAGCAAAACTGCAGATCAGGGTTTTATTTATATGCTTATTCATTTCTGAAAGCTAGTTTAACAACAGAATACTGGACTCAGCAGTGAGGTATGTCACCAGTTCCTGAACCTGTGTCTCAAGCTTTCTAACCTCTGGCCAATTATTTGCAGATGATTCTGAACCAGCTCCTCTTGAATGCCCAAGTGGAACTAATTATCTTCCAAAGCAGCCCTATCCTCCACTAGCCTATTATTTGGCTAATGGTCCACTGTTCTCCTGTTAACTTTGCAGAAAGCCAAAACTTCTGTCTATGGTCCATGTATCTAATTTACTGGTATGTATATACTTCCACCTTGGTTCATAAAGATTTGAATTAGCTCAACAATACATATGATGGAACATGACATAGGAAGTTCTCTCACAGTGATAGAAAAGGAAATATTTTAAGCAAAGGAAAAATAAGCACCAGAAAAACAGATGAAATTAGAAATGAGATGTGAATACAAAACACATGCCACGAAGTCCAACCAGTCACATGCTGCCAATTAATTCAATATCCTGAATTACTTTGAACCCATCTTTCCCAGCAACTGCAATATCGCTGCTAGTCTGTCCCCAGCCTTACTTACTCCTATCTCCCACTCACACTTACTTTCTATGGTATTCCCAAGGGGATGATTCTCACCAGATGCTATCACACCCTTTCCCCGCCCAGCTTAGAAACTTTCATTATATCTTCAGTGTTTTAGGACACACTCAGAGCAAACTTGTACCACGAAATTTCTGGCTCATTCTTCAGTACCTATGAAGGCTTCCCTGGTTCCCATAGGTGTTTCTTTTGCTGTGTAGTTGCTGAATATTATCTCTATGGCATGAATTTTATTTGGTATTACTTGTTTTTTTAAGAAACTAGTTGAGAAAATGTATTTAAAATGTAGATGTGAATATGAAGTACAAAACTAGCTGGGAGGAAGAAGAGGGGTACTGTCTCATGCATAGCGCATATCCCTCTCTTTTGATGAATTATTACTAGTGTTTCCCACTGCAATGGGAGGCATGCATATTCCCTGTACCATAGTGGAATAGTATGTTGGTTGGTTGGTTAGATGGATGGATGGATGAGTTGGTGGAGGAAAATTGCAACAACTACTTAAACTGTAAGTTTCATAAAAAATTCCAGTGATCCTTGCCTTTTTTGTCTACTGTTGCCAACTTTACATAGAGTGGGTGAGTGGAAATATATGAATATGTGAACATGTATATCCTTACCCTAACAGGCCTTGGGAACTTGAGGTTCAGAGAATCTGTTACCTGTAGGGAAGAACTCAGGCCCTAGCCTGTAGTCATCCCTTTGCTGAACACATGAAAGAAGTCTGTCACTTGATGGTTCATTTACTTTACAATTTGCCAGAGACTCAAGCAAAATCTCCCAATTTAAAGATCTGTGTTTTTTCTGTGG
Source organism: Castor canadensis (assembly GCF_047511655.1). NCBI lineage: Eukaryota > Metazoa > Chordata > Mammalia > Rodentia > Castoridae > Castor > Castor canadensis. Next base: position 49,131,262 of record NC_133390.1, read on the forward strand.
TTCTTGCTCAATGGTAAGGAGAGAATCCCCAGGACTCCATCATATCCCTGAACAGTGCATCCAGTTAATACACTAGATTAAAACAAAACAGGCACACCGTACTAAAACTTTCCAGTTCAGTTTTACATAGTTCTGTTCCCTCTATTCTCTTGAGGCTCTCGGTTTGTGATGATGTAAAGATGTCTCTGACTCAGGGATAGTGGTTCTCAGTTCTGGTTTTGAAAAGAAATACTAGGCTCTACCTCCAGAGAGTTAAGGCCCTGCAAGGGGGCCCAAGCATCAGTATTTTTTGTTAAGTGCTCCAGTTGATTCTAATCATGATTGAAAACATTGTCCTAGAGTCAAGACTAGAAAACTTTACTCAGCTTAGAATTTGCATCATGTGACTCCTTCCTCATCCTTCACAACTCTGCCTGTTTATTACCTCCTCAGTTGATATTCTCAGGTGAACTTGTCTTTACTAGGAATAAAGTTGTCCATAGAGGTCTCTCCCTCTATCACCCTGTTGCTCAGCATTTCCCAGTCTGAAAAAATCTTGCGTATTTTTTTCTTGTTTATTATCTGTCCTTCATACTAAATGAGGAACATAATATGCTATTTATTGGTAGCTACTGTTGGAGTGAATGTCATCTGTATATCTAGGAGTGTGTGACTGCCTTTAAGCTGAATCAAAGGAAGGGAGAAGGAGCTGGAAGAAAGAGTAAATGCAGGTGAAAGTTTGAAGGGAAGAAGAAAAAGTCACAGAATGCCCTCAGCAATGACTCAAGAAATAGTTACAATTTGCAGTGTGAAAGGCTACTTCTTTACAAAAGGAAAATAAAGTTCATAAAGTAATGTATGCTTGTAAAAAAAATTGAAATGACTGCTAAAAGTGAAAGTTCTAAACTCCATTTTCCACGAATAGCCATTGTTTACAGTTTGGTGTTTATCATTTGAAGTATTTTATAAGGTACACAGAATTAATACCCAAGTCAATTTTTAAAGAATCCAGCACTTTAAAAAGTTTATTGTTCAGTGATTGTGTTGTATGTAACATATAGTCAAAGCCCTGTGGCAAGATTTACATAAGTATAACTTGGTAATACAGTGCAAAGCATGTTATCATAAGATAATTTATGAGTGTTAGATTTTATTTGGTTCCCTTGAGTTACCTTAGAGTTCACACACATACAAACACGTGTTCTTCCCCAAAATGGAGTCTTATTTTAACAATGTTATTTTAAAGGTTAGTTCTCCTCTGAATCAGGGCTTAGATTTAAATTGTATTAAGTGCTGATAAATTTGGTAGTATCTGCAAGACTCTCTCACTTTATCACAGTCAGTTATTTGGACGTATACAATGCCCAGAAGACCAAATCCAACCCTTCTTCTGTTTTTATAAATAAATTTTTATGGAATACAACTATGTCCATACATTTCATATTGTCTGTAGATGTTGATGTATTACACTCATGTGTAGTAGCTAGCTGCAACAGAGACCATGTAGCCCTAAAAACTAAAATCCTTATTATTTGGCCCTTTGGGGAAGAAGTTGGCTGACCCGTGCTCTAGTTAATCAAAAAGATACCATCAATAATCAGAACAAACCAACAGAGCTCCATATATGGAAATGATCCTTCTGGGATTTTACATCTTTATCATTATACATGCTTAGTACTTTTGGTAGGAAGAAAGTTGGCCAGCACATTGGTAAGCTTTGGGTTGGGGAGGAGTGGGAAGGCATATTCCATCTAGTTGGGTCCTGTCTTCCTGCCAGGCAAGTCACATCTTCTCCCTTTCTATCTTAACCCCTCCCAAAAGGAACAGTGCTTATTCCAAATGTGGCTAAGGTTTTCAGAATACTTATAGGTTGGAGTCTTTTAGTTTAAACCAGTTTGCCCTGTCTTTGCTGCCAAGCTTCACAAACCATTTGGATGAACAATTAAAGGGCTGGGTACCTTGTCAAATGCTTCTCCAGGTGTAGTGGGTTAACCTCCTTCCTCCAAGCTGCTTACCAGTAAAGGTAGGGGACTGTACACACTATCAGCTATAAGGGAAACATCACGATACATCTAGTTTTCATCTCCACTGTTGTTTTCCCCCAATCCCAAGCTTTATTGGGAGCACTATTCTCTAGAGACACCATCACAGATCTTCCAGTGATAGGTGTGTGAATGTTTGTATTGGCCATCTGTGGAAAGGTGCTGTGCCACTGCAGATGCAAAACATTATGACAGAGGCTCACCATGGCTGACTACCTCCTAATGGCTGATGTGAGCCTATGTCTCTGGAGAATTCTTCCTTGTGTGGAGCTAGTTGTATATGTGCTCATGAGTTGCCGTACTTTAAATATATATGACTCTGCATTTGGTTTAGAGTTAGGGTTAGAACATCACTTTTTTTTTTCTTGGTACTGGGGCTTGAACTCAGGTTGTTCACCTTGAGCCACTCCACCAGGCCTATTTTTGAGAAGGGTTTTTTGAGATAGGGTCCCACGAACTATTTGCCCAGGCTAGCTTCAAACTGCGATCTCTGCCTCCTGAGTAGCTAGGATTACAGGCGTAACCCACTGGCACACAACAGAATATCACTTTTAAGCTATGAGTTATTACAATTATTTTTGCATCCCTTGCAACTTCCTGTTGTTCAAAATACTGATCCTACATACAATAGGTATTAATATGTCCCATGGTGAGCATTTGCTTTTAAGCTTCTATAGTTTGAACTAAAATATTCCTATAATCTCAAGTGTGAACATTCACATTTTCTAAAACTATCAGCTCCTACCTCCAGTTTTTACTTGCTTTTACAAGATTTGCACATAACTACAAACTCTCCTTGATCACTCAGAATAGTGTGGTGACAGCCTAAAATTTGAGTGACCTAAATAGCTGAGAAAAAATAAAGCTGACTTTGTGTCTGACCTGTTCAACTGAATGCTTATTCTGCTCATTGTATGAAGGTGCTTGGACTGAATTTTTTCATGATGAAACTGCAGAGCAGAGAGTTATCTTGAAGGTCATCTAATTGTACAGATGTGGAAAATGGTTCTAGAGACCTGAAGTGACTTCCAAAATGATGAAGTCCATTTCGGCCTTCAGACCAGATGACTTAATCTATAGCTACACATACCACCCATCAAATGTTCCCTCTAAAATGTTAAACAAAAGGAAATACCAGAAACTTCACTTTAGGTCATATTGCTGTCTCTGAGTATGTGTGTTCTGAGACGTTCTCTACTTTCTGCAAATCAGACATTCTTGCGGGCTTGCGTCAGAGTCCAGGCGAAATGATTGATGAATAAAGGGCAGAGGAGGGATGACATAATGGCTCATGCGGCATTTACCTGTGAATTATCTCTAGCTGTGTACTGGCTCAGTGTCTGTGTGACTCATGCAGTGAGGTACTGCCATCCCTGTTATTCAGCACTATAGCCTTTCACTTACCTCACCCTGTGCTTCTCTCCTTTTCTTGCCAAATCTGATTAGAAGCACTTTTGTTTTAAGCTCATGTTTATGAAGCTGTAAGTGGACTTTGTACCAGTGACCATGTGGAGAAAGTAAAAGAATGTTAGAGCAAGTAAATTACATACTGACTCAGTCAAATCAGCCTGATACCTGAATTCAGTAAATACTTGCATAGCACTTACTATGTGCCCTATGCTGTCAGTGTTTTCTTTCTTACATAGCTGTTTTGTCTTTCAGCTTCAGCTCAACAAATTCACATCAAATAAGCATGCCACAAGTGCCTACTGTGGGCCTTGATTATGATAGATACTTTCATTAATTTCTTCTTTTAAGTCTTTGAAACACTTGCTACCTATACAATTTTAGATGTGAGGACACTGATGCAACTCACTGAACCAATAAATACCAGAATTGGGTTTGGAATCCTGATTTCTTGACAACAAGTACAGCATCGTTTCTACTGTATCAAATGTTTTTGATTTTTGTACTCAAGGAGCATTTTTCAGAAAAATGTCCACTTCTCTTAAGGTGATATTCATATTTGGTTTAGGATCTTCATACTTGGTCTCTGTTCTTTGTTTATCCCTGAGATGCCAAAAGCCAAGAAAAATAGGAATAGGTTTATTTATTAAACAATAACTACTCAAGTTCTACAGTGGAGTTGTATCAATAGAAACACTAAATCTGCATGAATTCAGTTATACCTACTTGGCAAATGAATATCAAGAAAAGAAAAACAAATAAAAATTTACCTTTGCAGACAAGTCTTCTGAGGTTATATTCAGTGAATCTGTACCTGGGAGTGAACTTGAGATGGAAGATGTATATTGATTTTTTTTTGTTGTTGTTCAGTTGGGGTCTTCTCCCATATGCCTGATATGCCTGTCAGGGTTAGCACTTTGCGTGGTTCAATGTGCTATCGTGTATAACATGTATCCTAATAACAAGCCAATTATTGCATCTTTTATTCAACCAAAGATACAGTAATCCATGCCAAAACTGGAGAAGAAATCTATCAGAGTGGGGCTTACTGAGAAACAGTATATTCTCTTCTTTACTGAGGCCTTCCTGGGAGAATTGTTATTTTTATACAAATTGAGGGTTTTTTCTTACATATTCTCTAAAACCCCTAAACCCCAAGTAAAAATCAGCTCCTTAGAGCTGATATTGGATTGAATATAAGCAAGTGGGAAATTTTTGTTTATGGTATTCTAAAATTTTCTTGACATATTGTTGGCTGAATATCTTCCATTTTCTGTGTGTTGTGCCATGTTGGAAAGATGAATGCCAAGAAGATCAAATATTCATTGTTTCCATAAGAGAACTGTTACCACTGAAACCAACGGAGAAGAATCAAACCAAGGAAAAGTGAAAAAGTATAATATGGTCACTCATCAGCGTGGTAAAGGAAGAGAATTAAAGAACTCCATCGGATATAGTGACTGATGATCTTTGAAAGAATAGTCATAATCAGTCATAAGGTCAGAAGCAAAATACAAAGAGAAAACTTCAGCTGACACCAAAATAGAATAGTCAGCAGGATCTAATGAAATCAAAACAGCCTGCAGGAATAGATAGCATAGGATGTTGAGGTCTAAGAACTGGATTGGATTGGGATTTAAAAGCAGAAGCACTGATGTCATCAAGAAAAAATCTAGTTTCTGATCTTGTTTGAGATTCTATGATACAGGTGGGGAAAATCTGGTCACTGAGAGAGGAGCAGTGGGGAAAATTGTTGGTGTCTGTTGGCAAATGTACCCACTTAGTATTAGATTTCACTTTTGTTGTTTTTCTCAGTAGTTAAGTTTTAATTTGCTTGTAATTTGGGTAATTGAGGCTGGGTCTATGAGGCTGTTAGCAGACTGGGGAGGGAGTGCCAAATAGGTCATAACCAAAAAGATAGTAAAGGTTCAACCTTATGAAAAGGAAAGCCAATTCATTCATCTTGTTTTATTCAAGGAAGTACAGTTTACAGCCAGGGTTCCTCCTATTCTTTCCTGTATTTGTATAGCTAATAGTTATATTAGCAATGTTGAAAGTGAAGTCTTTTTCTCAGGCCTGTCACTTTGTACTTTTGGCTCAATATTCAGTGTGAACTACAGGAAGCTGCTTGAGTACTGTCACTAGGAGACAAGCTGTATGTGAGCTGAAGCTGAAAGGCTAGGAGTTCAGTTTAGTATGGGGCCCAGAATGGCCCCTCTATCCCCACTATATGTGTATAAGAATCTTTTTGGGTGCCTATTAATAATGTAGATTCCAGGGTCCTATCCTAAACCGACTAAATATGAATCCATGATGAGATTCAGCTCTAGAATGTGAATATTAATAGCATCACTGAGGATTGAAGCCCCAGATTAAAAAACCACTGGTTTAGAAAATGTGACTATGGTATTAGAAACTATTTTCTAGAAGAGTAACTTTTTGACAAATTGAATTCTCATTCTCATGTTAAATTTTATTATAAAAATATAATTAGGAATATTTGTTTTAATAAAAATTTATAGAGCTGTTTGAAACTCTTAAAAATTTAGTTCAAATGGCATATGCCAAATGTTAGCAGTAGTAATAAACCCTCTTGAGTATGAGGAAAAAAAGATGTTATAAATTCAAAAAGTTTGTGTATTCTGTGAAATTTCTGTCCTTTCCTAAAAAGAGAAAGGACAAGGGGAAAGAATACAGGAGAAACCTTTCCTTGACTTTGAAATCCTAATCCTTTGTTCCACTTGCCTCCAAAGCACAACTACTTCCTACCCACAGTACCTTTGTTCCAGGAGTGCTGTGTCGCATTCATGCCCCTCTCCTACTGCTTTTCAACCCGAATATGCCAAAATTGGAATGGAGAATGGAAGACAAGAGAAAAAAAATAGATAGGAGGTAGAACTAAAATTGTATATGAAATAGGGAAGCAAGAGTCTAAGAAGCTCCAAAACATTGGACCTGATATCCCTTAGCAATAGTTCTCCAGGTAAAATTTCCTATAGTTATAAAGCTGTATGAGATGAAGATGTACAAAGAGTTGGGACAATAAGAGAGGCTGGTTGTAGTTCCACTACTTCTATAAAGAAAATGCAGAAACTATACTAACTATCGTTTTCCCCAGCCCTCATCAGAACTTTGGCTCTTATTTAATTTGTTTTTGTTACCTTTTGGTTGTTTGTGTAACAATCTCTAAATTTCTTCATAACTGGACTATTCAGGTACTTCTTTAGAATACTTTTTCCTTCACCCATTTTTTTCCTCCCACCCAGGTCCCCTTAATTATCATAACTTCTACCCACCAATGGACGAATCTTGAGTCCTGTCTTTCATCCCTCTTCATGAGATGATCATCTGTAATTTCCTGCTCCAAAGGCTCCTTTTAAAAACTTATCTCTTCCATAAAGTCATTAAGGCCAACATTCAATCCCAGATGTTTTCATTTTACCCTTTTTATTGTGTATTATTAAAACTCAGCTTTGGAATGATCTGAATACAGCTTGTTGATCTTATATCTTTTCTTCCTGTAATAAAATCCAATTTGGGTTGCACATAATAACTCCTAGAATTTACTACTTAAGTAAGAAATTAAAGCTAAGAGCAAATGTGCTTGATGATGCTTTGAATCTGATAATCAAATTAATAAATGTGTCAACCAAAGTAAACAAGCATTCTTGATGGATAGAACCATGCATTGTCTTGAACTCTTTGATTACTTAACCACTGAAAGCTTTTAAAATGTAACTATCCATAATGTGCATTATGAAGGATAAAAATAATGTTTTTAAAGTAATTTTATTTGGTCATATTTTATGTACTCTGTCAAAAGTATGAGCATTTTCATAATTCTTTTGGTGTATACTGGCTTCTATAATGTCTTACCTGGTATTTTCCACATGAGGTTTACACCATCTTGTGACCTGTAATTTTCTGTGACTCGTGCTGTTTCCATGACATTGGTATTCATTAACCTATTGGCAGATGTTTGAAATAGGAAGAAAAGGGTACATCACCTGTCATTTACTGCTCTAAAAGCCTTTACTATTTTTCCTATTTTCTTCTCGTGACATGAGAGTTAATGATGTGAGCCTTACTGTTTACCTTTTTATCATTTATTCATTGAGATGAAAATATTTTATTGCCTAAACTTTTAATTTAACTAGAATACCATGTAGAACAGAGCCTTATTGACATGTCTACAAAACTAATTTTTGCCACTGATCCTTTCATGTAAAGTATCAAATTCTGAAAACCATGTTTGTACATCTCCAGGCAGAGAGGGAGAGAGGGAAAGTGAAAAGAGAAGAAGAGAAAAAAGAGAAGAGAAAAGAGATTTAATGAAAGAAGCCTAATTAAAATCCACTCTCAGTTCAGTAGTTGAGGCAGAGAGGTCCAGAAAGTATACAGATTTTGCTCTAATTGCAACTCAAGGCCAACCTCTTAAAATGCTTTTAATCAGACAAGTACTTCACTGATAGAAGCTTGAGTGTTATACAGTCAAAATGGGCCTTGTTTCTTTGACTGCTACTGTTATGATATAGAACTGACAAGAGGCAACAAGGAATTAGCAGGAGCTGGCCACTGAGGGAGCAGAGGTAGGCATCTGTTGGTCTCTTTTAATGAACAGTTTCATATAACCTCTCACCCATTGGTTATTGCATAGAATCTGATTATTTCTGATCACTTTGGTTATAATTGTCCTGCAGTTTGGGAAGGTAAGGCCTCCTGGATATTAGGAATTGTGGCTGGTTACCCTAGCACAGCCTTGCCTGGGACGGGTGCACAGGATGTTGTCCTTCTCTACTAAGTTGGTATAACATTTTCCACCTTTCTGACGTTTATACTGATGTAATTACACTACATCGTTGCTGCTTTTGGAGGGAATCTCTCTTCTCACATGTGGGTTTAAGGTTTTCAGTAAGACTGTTTAAGCAGTGTAGAGGAAAGAGCCTTTCCATTAGTACTAAGGTCCTTCCTGATAAAGGTGACTGCCTACCCTCCTTCACAATTAGATCCCTCTGCCGACAATAGCATAGACTTGAGCCAGTGCCACATGTTTTAATTTTATAAATTAAAATTAATTTGATAGAGCCTATGCATGGCAAAGTGAAACAAAGAAGTTTCCGAAACTAAAATTTTCCAACATTTCCATATGAGATGCTCCCTTCATCTATGTGTTACCATGTGTTTTCTGTAGTCACTGGTATTCTGCAATTCTCATTCCCTACAGGTTAGAAATTACAGAAAGTGATGGTCATGTCAAGATGGAAATCTACTTTAGCTGCAGAGAATTTGGTCTTTGACGAAATAAACTATGGCAAAGAGAGGGAACAACTGTGCAATTAATACTATGATCTTTCCAAATAATTACTAAACTATTATTGGTGTGTTAGTTCAGCAGCTTTCAGTGTTGTACTTCATTGTTCCATTAATGTTTTACATGTGTTCTCCAGGCTTGTTTTCCTTACTGTTAGAATTTTTAAACTAGGAAGAGTATGTTGTCTTGCTCTGGACTTTGTATTTTACATGAAGAACCAGCATAGTGTGAAAAATAAACCATTATTGGGTATCTGAAGTAAAATGATTTCCTAGATCTCTAGGCATGAAAGAGATTAATTAATAATTTTAAAGTGCTCAGACAGTTCTACAGCCTGGAGTACCCATAAATGTAGGAAAGAAATATTTTTCTCTATTTAGCACTGTTATTCAGATTTCATGTATAATGACAGTTTTAACCTCAGCATCCACCATACTTTACTATATTGCTAATGAACCTTTAGTACAGTTGCTAATGAGTAATAAAATTGGTTTGCCCCAGTAGAAGCAAAAGGAAAAATAAAAGGTCTATGACCTTTAAACATTAGAATGTCCCTGGATAAGAACTCAAAATTTGTAGAGATGACTGAAGTATGCTTCAACCTGACTACTCAAAGCTTTTTGCCTCCTGTTTGAAGAAATTAATGAATTTTAACCAAACCCAGAAAATAAGATTCAGCCAGGTGCCAGTGTCTCCCACCTGTAATTTTAGCTACTCAGGAGGCAGAAATCAGGAAGATAATGGTTTGAAGCCAGCTCTGGGCAAATAGTTCGTGAGACCCTACTTTAATAAAACCACAAAAAGGGGCTGGCAGGGCTGGCATAATGGCTCAAGCAGTAAGAGCAACTACCTAACAAGCATGAGACCCTGAGTTCAAGCCCCAGCGCCACCAAAAAAAAAAAGAAAAAAAGATCCATCATCTTTATTTTGCTATAGTCCTGAAAAAAATTGTCAACTAACATAAATTTCCACATAATTTCACTGTGAGAATTAGAACTTATAGCATTAGATTCCCTGCCCCTGTTAGCAATGTGAACAGTATATAAGACATTATGTAGCATAAAAAAGCTGAGGTGACTGTAGGTCAGAGCCCAACATACAAAGACAAGCACAGTACAGGGGAACCTTTCATCACCTCTACTACCGTGAGCCTTTTCTCTTGATAGAGCAAGCTCTTAATTTCTCCAGGTTGTTAATCTGGCACCTTTCATGAATGTCACTGTTCACTTTGGAAAATAAAAAAGCAAGCAACCAAACATCTAAGTGTTAAAAGGAAAGAAAATCAACAGTGTAGCACTTGATACACTGGCATCTTTTCCTTGACTCATAGTTGGCAAAGATTTTTGAATGTTTGCAGCTTTGACAGTCTCTCTTTAAGACTGAAAATAGAGATCTTAGGAAAAAAGGTATCATCCAAATACTGTCCAAGTTTAGCTATGGAGTTTAAATGCATATGTGTCCACATTTTCAAAACTGACCTCTTAAAATAAGTGAGAGCCAAGTGATTTGAAAGGAAATACCACTTTCTTTTACCTATTGCTTTTGTTCTGTGTTTACCATTTCCTTTCTGAAAGAATTGGGGTTTCCTGACCTCCTATAGTTTATTTACTTTGGATTGTCCATTAGTTGTTCACATATTAACCCTGAGTTGTAGTATACCAAGGTTTGAGTACAATACCAAGTTGTCACTTTTTTCTCTGTCTTATTTTTAGGTAAGTCGTCTGATTGGAGTGATACTTCATTTGGTGGAATTTTCCATTTGGTAAAGTATTACTATTTTTATCAAATGTTGTAAACCATCATTTTTGTGATTTCTCAATCTGTATTTTCCCACAGCACTAGGGAGTAGTGTACTCTGTTTTGGGAAGCAAAAAAAGAAAAAAGTGTGATGAGGGCATGGGAAACAAAGAAAAATGCATATAGCAATGGATTTACATGTCAAAAAAACACTTTTGAAAGAAATGTACCTCTTAATAGATGTTTTTATCAATTTTACCTTTGGAACTTCAGGAAGTAGAAAAGTTCCTAGATTTAGAAAGGATTGTTTTCCTTCTTGGAATCCAACCAAGTTTAGAGCAGTGATTTTTGATTGTATTTGGTGAAAATCTGGTGTTCCTCAAAATGTTGCTATATAAGTGTTAGGTGAAGCATTGTATATTATTTGGAGGTTGTCTTTTGAGTCATAGTCTGTCTGAAGACATTTATTCATTTTTAAAAACTCAGTTGTTTAATGGAAAAAATAGAAACACATTTAAAGAACTATGAACCCAGGATTCTATGGCACAAAGATGATACCATAATAAAATTGAAGCCACTGAAAGAGAGCAGAGTGTTAAGGACAAAGGAGATGCATCATAACAGCAAATTACTTTTTCTTGGTAGTTCTGGATCTTTTCATTGGTCAGAAGAATGTCTCTATATGGTACATTTTCTACAAAATTAGTTAAGGTCATGAATCCTAGCAATTCATTTTCCCTTGGAGGTATGTTTCTTTTTTTATATACTAGACACCTATTGATCTATTGAGTAATAACATCCAAAACCTAAAATCCTTCCTCCCATTGTCATACCATTTTCAAAGTGTTTCTACTTGACAGTGATTTGCATTGCATATTTTCTTCCAGAGGCTAATTTGATTTATTAAAAAAAAAAAAAGATAAAATGTAAAATGCCTATAGGACCAGTAGGTGCCATTTTCCTTCAACTCTACTACTTCATTATTACTTTCTTCCTTTCTTAACTAAATACCTATCAATTTATAGTTATAAGCCTTTTGAAGCTGGACACAATAGCACACACCTATTATCCTGGCTACTTAGAAGGCAGAGATCAGGAGGATCGTGATTTGAAGCTAGCCTGGGCAAAAAGTTAGCAAGACACAGCTCAACAAAAAAGCCAGGAATGGTGGCACATATCTTTAATTCCAGCTAGATGGAAGGTGTCAGTAGGATGATCATTATCAAAGGCTGGCCCAGGACAGCCTGTTTGAAAAATAACTAAAGCAAAACAAGGGCTGGGAACATAGTTCGAGTAGAAAAATGCCTGCTTGTAAGCACAAAGCCCTGAGTTCAAATCCCCGTACTACTAACAAGAAAAAAAAACGTGTTTGGAGACCTTGGAATGGCAACGTTTATTGCTGCTGATTGAGAAAAGAGATACAGATTTTAGATAATGGGCACATTATCTAAGTAACACATTGGTAACAGTGATAAGATGATATTGATATTCTATTTTAAATGTTTAGTGGTTGAAGCAAGGTCTTTTGTACTGAAGGTTATCCCATCTCTACCCAGAAATAGGCTCTGCTTCTCAGGTACAAGAGCACATATGATAGGTACAATTTCTGGTCTGTAAAACACTGTGCTTTTAGTTCAATAAGTGGGTGAACATATACAAATTCATTATAGATTCTTAGAATTTTAATATTAGAGAGTTTTGAAAATGGAGAACTTCCAATTTTTCTCATAGTAGTGTTTGGGAACACATGAGAATTGGTTGGTTACATTCTCACTATTAAGATTCTGATAATTTCCATATCAGTTACCATATACATAAATTAGATTTCTTTTGAAAACCTCTGTGAAGGGAATGGTATGTGAAAATCAAGGAGTGAATAGTATCCTTTAACTCAAAGTATTCAAAAAGCAATAAAAAAATCCCCACAAAATAAAATATTGGTTGATTCTATGCTTCAGAATTTTTAATATTTCATATGTCTTTTATATTCTAAACGGATAAGATATCCAAAAATTCTTTCTGATCCTTTTATATCTTTACACTAGGAAGGGGACTGGCAGAATTAATATTTTGTCAACCAATCAAAGGGCCTTCCAGATAAAAGTTATATAAAAATAATTTCGATGGTATTTTTCCATTTTTTTTCCTGATAATCCCTCTAGTTTCTCACTGATGTCGCTAAAAGCCCTAAACCCAAACCAAGTTAAACATGCATTATATTTGCTAAGAAATAGTCATCCAGAGAAAACTCCAGTGTTTTTGGTAACCTTTGAGAAAATCAGGAGGCCTTTAAGGAACATGAGTTACTTAGTAAAGGGGAGGAGCATCTAGAAATTAGAATCTTTCCCAATATTGGGAGGACTGGAAGAGGTTTTGATGTTTCAACAGGAATTCAGATTGCCCCACCCCATGCCTAATTAAGAATGTCATACACTCAGTTCATTTTCAGTTCAGCTCAACCATAATCAGAAAAAGCAGACACCTGTGATTTTCCCAAGGGTAAAATGAGTTGATGCCAAGTTTTCCCAAAATACATCACCACCGATAGATTGGCTCCTAGATACACTATACTGATAACAACCCATTTCAAGACCAGTAACTTATAAGTATGTATGTCGACAATGTTTGAAATTAAATTTAACAGAAGAGAGAATAACTATATTCTTTTTGTTTCTACTCTAAAATAAGTTCCTTCTAACAGTTGTCCATTTTTCCTAACTTTATTAAAATATAATTGACAAAAACTATTTGCATTTATGCTATACAGCCTGATGTTTTGATACATGTATAATTTATGGAATGAATAAATCAAACTAATTAATATACCCATTACCAGCTGGCACCATTGGCTCACACCTGTAATCGTAGCTATTCAGGAGGCAGAAATCAGGATGATCACAGTTTGAAGCCAGCCCAGGCTAGTAGTTCACGAGATCCTATCTCAAAAAAAAAACCTGTCACAGAAAAAAGCATTGGTGTTCTGGCTTAAGGTGTAGGCCCTGAGTTCAAACCGTAGTACCGCAAAAATAAGTAAGTAAATAAATACCCATTACCTAATGCCCATCTGTTTTAATGAAAACTTTTAAGACCTACTCATGTAGCAACTTTCAATGATAGTTATTATTAGCTATAGTCACCATACTGTATAATAATCTGCACAATTCCCAACCAACTGAAATCCTGTATCCTTTGAACTTTTGAGAAAAGTCTGTGCAAGTCCTTTGCCCATTTTTAATGATGATATTTGGGGTGGTTTTTTTTTTTTTTTTTTTTTTGCTATTGAGTTGTTTGAATTCTCTATCTATTTTCAAAACTAATAACCCTTTATCAGGTATTTGATTCAGAAATATTTTCTCTCATTCCATAGGTTATCTCTTCATTCTGTTGTTTCCTTTGCCGGACAGAAATTTTTTTGTTGGTGCAATCTCATGTCACTTTTTTGCTTTTGTTACCTGTGTTGGGGTCATACTCAAAACTAACCACCTAGAACAATGTCAAGCAGTACTTCTATGGTTTCAGGTCTTCAGTGCACTTGGAATTAATTGATTTTTACATGGTACATGCTAGGAGTCCAATTTCATTCTTCCACATGAATATCCAGTTTTCCTAACACCATTTATTGAAGAGACTGGCCTTTTCCTATTGTGCATTCTTGGCACTTTTGTCAAAGATTAATTGACCTTAATTGAATGTGTTAATTAGTTTCTGGGCTCTCTATTCTTTTTCTTTTGTCTGCATGTTTGTTTTTATGACAGTGATATGTTATTTTGATTACTGTAGCTTTATGGTATATTTTTTAAAGTTTGGCAGCATGATGTTTTCAGCATTGTTCTTTTTGTTCAAGATTGTTTTAGCTATTTGGGATCTTTTGTAGTTCCATGCAAACTTTAAGGGTTTTTTGTTATGGTGGTTTGGGGATTTTTTTGTTTGTTTCTTTGTTTAGTTTGGTTTTTTTGGCAATACTGTGGTTTGAACTCAAGGCCTGGCACTTGCTAGGCAGGTGCTCTACCACTTGAGCCATGACTCCAGCCCTTTTTGGTTTAGTTATTTTTCACATAGGGTCTTGCATTTATACCCAGTCTAGCCTGGACTATTATCCTTCTATTTATGATTCCTGTATAGCTGGAATGAGTGCAGTATGCCACCATGCCCAGGTTTTAGTGATTTGAAATAGGGTCTTGCAACCTTTTTGCCTGGTCTGGCCTTGAATCACAGTCCTCCTGATCTTAGCCTCCCAAGTACTTACTCCCATTTTGAGTAGTATGGACATGTTAAGAGTATTAATTCTTCAACCCATGAGCATGAGTTGCCTTTCTATTTATTTATAAAACATTATTTTTAAACATTTTCAGGTTGAGCATGTAGTTTAATGGTAGAACAATAACCTAGCATATAGGAGGCCCTGGGTTTGACCTTCAGCATCTAAAAAACTTAATTTTCTATCTGATGTTCTTTTCTTCTAGAATTCTGACAGGCCTAGAAACTAAAAGCTAAGATTATTGAAGCAAAAGTTGCTATAGCTATGACTGAAATTACAGAAGAGAAATGTTCTCTTAACTCTTTATGCTTTATTTCCTCATCTTTTTGTTATTGTTGTGTCAAAAGCCATATGAAGTTGCAAACATGTTATCTTGTGCTCATTTTTAAACCTGTAGCAGTTGTCACACTGCACAGTATAATAAAGCACTCACCAAATATCTAATAATGTAACTAGTGAATGTAAAATAATCTCAATCATATAAAATGGTCATTAGGAAAAATGAGATGATGGTTACATGTGGAAAATCCAAAATTATTTTTTTTAATCTCTCAAAAATAAAAAAAAAAAAACCCACACTGCCTTTCAAACCATGATGCCTCTGTAACTTGCAGTAGATATATGTGGTTTGAGGGCTAGAATTGTTTAGTCCTTCTTTGCTACTGATTAAATCTATAAAGGACTTCCAATTACAATTTAAAATTCATTTGGTTTGTGCTGTCTTTAGTAGCATGTACTAAAACTGGAGTGATATGGAGAAGACAAGAAAAAATTGTTTGATGGTTGTTGAAAAGAGAGTAAAGGAAACAAACAAAAACAGGCTTCCTTCTAAGGTTTCTATCTAAAATATCTACCACCCTTAGATAGTACTTGATACACTGGCAGTTTGCTTTCTGTTGCTCTATCAGAGTCCTAATGCCTGATGTATTTTTAAACATATTTTTCTTCAATTATATCACCTTAATTCAATTTGGACAAGCTGCCTCTCCTCATTGTTTTTAATACACCAACAACCTTTTGACTAACCTCAGTAATTTATTACTATTTCCTGATTTAGTTCCCTATTTTGATGTTGATGTCTACTTTACACTTTCTACCAGTTTATCTTATTTTATAGAAAGCAATACCATGGGGATCACCAACATGAGAGCTAATGTGATATTTTTTCAAATATTCTCCATTTCAATACATATGTGTTGAATGCCTAGTGTATAGGCAATCCTGAGTTGTGATTCAACAAGGAGTAACATGAACTGTGATCATTTACCAGTTGTAAATCAGAAATAAGTATTTCCCTGCATATTAGAACTAAATCCCAAAAACAAGAAAGGTAAGTATGAGAGTCTATTCAGCCTTTGGAAACCTGCCCATGTGTCCATCAGTGTTTCCCAAAGTTTGTTCTGTGGAACACCGGTCCTGGGTGAGATACTATCAGAACTCAAGTTAACTTAGGTAGTATTAACCAATGCTCTTAAAGGTTCATGATGCAAATAAGGTAAGTTAGGCAAAACTTTTGAAGTGTCTTACACAAAGAAACAAGTATATCTTTGTTGAACTAGTTTATTTGGGGAGACACTGGAGAAAACCAAGAACCCTAATGACAACATCACAGGTTTATAATTTGCACATTCTATTATTTAAAGTTTTTCCATTTCCTTCTTTTAGATTCTATGAGTACTTTTGAATTCTTAAGCCTTCTATTCTATTCTTCTTCCATATCCTCCTTTGCTAAAATGATGGGTCCTGAAAATCTCTGTCATTAAAAATCATGTTTACAAAATATTTGTTAAATTACATGGCCCTATGTGATTTTCAGGTAAGCTAGAAATGAATTGAGTGCTAGAAAAGAATCTGACCCAGTCAGTCTATTATATAGACCAAGCAGAACGGTGTAAGAAGTGTTAGATCAGCAAAATTTTCTAGGATCCTGATGCAGGTGAAGTAATGAAGCTAAGTGATATTTTTTAGCACCTCTGAATGATCATTTTAGTCAAACCTATCCTGCAGCTATATCTGCCATTATAATATGTGTTAAGTTAGCACATTTCATCCCTTCAAACCCCTTTCAGTCCTCCTTAACCCTCTGTCCTATTCATACACTCAGATGTACCAGGTACCTATATTGCCAAATGACATCAAGTAAGAATTACCCAAGTAACCAAAGAATGAAATTCCTCTGTATTACTTCACTGTGTAGTACTGTCAGCAATATGCATCCTGTGATCTTTTTTTAAACGATCAATGAAGAAATTTGAGAATATTGGATCATTTGACATTTTAAAATTAAATTGTGGTATTTTGGGTATACTTAAACATAGTAGCAATACTTTTTCTTCTCTAAAATTATTTGTAGTTTCTTGTGTGTAACTGTTGACTATCTTGCTATTCATTTTCTATTTAAAAGTGTTCTTTTTGTAAACAGCATAAATGTAAGATGACGTATGTTTGTGTAATATTGTTATCACAAAATTAAGGAAAAAAATTTTTTCTTTATGTTGTCATTCAACATCATGGCTTAGTTCCATTTTTTTATTCATTTGGAATTTATGGAAGAGAATTCCACAAAGCTAGAGTGCCCCCCCCTTTTTTCTTTCTCTTCTCTTCACTTCACTTTTATTCTCTGCCCTCTCCCTCTCTTCTCTCTTTTTGTCCTCAGTTGGAAGCAGTGTTCCAGTAAGATTGAGGGCAGGGGAGTGTGGCACAACAAACTCCCTAGAAAGCTCAATATGCTGTATGTGATTTTATTTTCTGAGTAATATCTCTAATTCAGTAACTTCATTAGGTAGTAACCAAACATCTTTTCTTATTTCCTGGAAAGCCTTACTGTAATCAGAACTTTTCTAGCATATATGATGTACCTTGTGATTTTATTTTCTAAAATTAAGTGACATTTAAGTGTTTTCCCATGTAACCTTTTACATGTCTTATATCTCCATTTATTTTGTTGTTCCCATACTCTCTTTGTTGTTCATTCCACTGTCTATAAATAAATTACTTTCAATATTCCTAAAGCCGGAGCCTTTTACTTACAGCCTAGTGTTGTACTTTCTTACAGTAGACAAGTTTATAGCTGAAAGTTTCCTAAGTTCAAAACCTGTACAAGTTTATACTAGAAAGACAAAATATTCCCTCTCTACTCACTGAACTTCCAAAAGAAACAACCTAGAAACAGAATCCATTCTTCAGGCTCTGGGCATTTTGGAGGCCTGAAATAGCCAGTACATACAAGACTCAGCATTGCTTTAGCGATGCTTAAAAAAAAAAAAAAGTCCTCCTTGAGGACTTTAGATAGGGTTGTACTTTTTGCTAAGTCCTAAAAGACAAATATAAATTGGCAGGAAGGTAACACCTTGTGATCTACTGTTACCAAAAAAATAGCAAGTTGAAAATTAGTAAGAATTGACTATATTTGTAAATTATCTTAAAGTCCTTAAAGTGTTTAATTTTATTGATTTAACTTAAAAAAAATTGCCAAGCTAGTATATATTACTGTTTGCTTATTAAGAGCTCTTATTAAAGGTCATAATGAATTTTGAGGCTTTTGAGTTTTTTTTAATGCCGATATGCTCTACTTTTCAAGGCCTGCGATTGCCTAGACCTCAAATCCCATTGCAGAATTTCTCAGCTTACCACTGTCACATATCACATCAGGGGGATACATCTGTACTGCTATCACTGCTCTTTAAGGCATCAAACAAAACTGTTGAGAAAGTACTTGAGTTTCTAGTGACAGAATTCTCCTTATACATGGTTCATTCTTTGGAGTTGGTAACAAAGGAGACTCAAATTTTTGTGCCTTCAGCTATATTCCCCTTGGTTTGTTGCTGCCTTCCAACTTCGGCATCTTCGGCACTTTTACTCCAAAAAAAAAAAAAGGTTTATGAGCCTTCTAGAGAAAAGAAGCCCTTCCCAGAATTGTCTAATGTAACGTTTTGTTTTGCACAGAGAATCTTGAGAGTCAGGAAGGGAATTATCTTAAGCAAGGAATTTGAAGCATGAGCTACATTGTGACCCCATTTTAGAAGAGTACTGGCCCTCCATAAAGTACTGTTTCCAATGAGTCAGTGAATTTTACATTAAGTATCTTGGTTGCTTGTATTTTTTTTTCTCAGAATAAACAAAGAATTTAAATATCCAAGGAAAGCTTTGTAAAGGGAACCTTCCTCTTGCCCATCCCTTTCCACGCATTTTGGGAACTTCTGGGAGTTTTAGGGATTTCCTAAGTGACTAGTGGGATTATTATTTCTTGGAAACTGATTTTCATACTAACAAAAGACTACCTGATCCTTTTATGAAGCTCTGTCCTTAATGGAGAAGGAAGAATGGATAGCCCAGATGGTTGTTGCCATTGCTTTGTTTGTTTGGGTTTTGTCGTTGTTCTTATTTGTTTGATTGGTTGGGTTTTTTTTTTTTTTTTTTTTTTTGGAGAGAGGAGAAATGAGGAGAAGAGAAGGAAAAAACAGACAGACAGACATGGCTATACTTACCTCATTTTTCTACAAATCATTTGCATTAGCTTGTAACAGAAATGCATAGTAAAATTGATAAAAGGATTTTTAACTAAAAATATAAGACCATGGAAATGGAATAATGTCAGAATAACTTTGCATTACTCCAGAATCCTTCAAGTCTTTTGATTCAGGGGCAATCGCAATGAATGAAGAGCCACGGTACATTTATGCCTTGAAAAAAATTAGCAGAGATCATTGGTACTTCCCTCCATTGACAGCACCTGGTGAGGCAGTGCCACGTCCACTATAAGCCCTTGGATTCCACCTGACCTGTAAATTCATTCTAGCTCATGTGTTTTTGCCTACATGCTCTTTAGGGCACAACTCTGCCAGAATATTCATTGCATTGCTTTGGGAAAGTCTTCCATTTCAACAATCTTGCACCTCCAATTGCAGGCACAGCATTGAGTGTGATTTTGGAAAAACAACACATGTATCTTATTTAGGCCTTGAGTATTCAAAAGAACTTCAAATATCACCCTTGGTATATTATTCTCTTAGCTTCTCAATTGCTCCCATAGGGTGAGCATAGGTCAGGGACACTTGCAAATTGGCCAAGCACCAGAGAAAGGAAAGTGAGGGAGGATTCTATTCTGCCTGACTCAGATGGCATGGGTAGAAAACCTAAGGATCTTTTTCTCCAGCAGTCATCATTTCTTTCCACCATTTGTTCCCATGGTTATTTTCCACTGTGCAGTTGTTAGTTGCACTTATTTAAATGCATCAGTGAATGAGCCTCAAGAGGCAAAAAGAATTGAGGTGCTATACCCAAGGCTAAGAATATTCAGGGCTTTAGACTGAAGTTCCATGTCTGAGTTCATACTTTTGTTACACATATTTGCTGAAAATCTGACACTATATATGTATCATAACCACTGCACAGTACTTGCAGTCTCTTGGTTTTTAGATATCCACTGGCATTCTTGCCAGTATAGAATAGCTCTACTGGTTTTCCATTAGTTTTTGGTGTTTTAACACCTAGGAAGTAGACGGGCAGAGGAAAGAAAGGACTTGATAGTAAATAAATGGTCCCTGAGAATGGAAAGGTCACACATGAAAGTGGAGGATATGCTACTTTCTGGCCCAGGCCAGGCAGTTGGGTGTAGATGTCATGTGTGTCCCCAGTGTAGTCACTCATGCAGTGGTAATTCTCCCAGTTTAGCCATCACAGAGTATTGTTCTTTGTTTTTCTATAGTGCTTGTCAAAATGCTATGACAACTGGCTGGTTTTCTGCAAAAACCAGAGCCTGGCTCTCAAGAGACAGTGTGTCTGAAAGTCAAACATGGATGGCAGCCATGGGCACAGAGAGGAGTCAGAAACCACAGATTGTTTTCTCGTTGGATGAACAGCTTAAAGCAACGTAAAGTTAATTGAAGAATTCCTTGAAAGTGAAGTCAGACTAAAGAAATGCTCAAGTCTATAATTTACTAAATGTGAAAGATCTGTGAGTGGTAGTAAGACTAAAAGAGTTAGGGGGAAAAAAGAACATTTTTGTAAACATATCTGGCTTGTATTATTGCTTAGTCTGCTTTAATTATTTGCTCTAATAATGTAGATCTGCAGAAGAATCTCTAATTAGGTAAGGCTTGATTTATGGAGTTGGCCTCATATAAACCATGATGTCATGGTGTGCTGCAGAAAATTACAGGCCTGGTCTTGCTATTGAAAACTATTATTTCTACCTGGAATGCCTCATGCTCTGCATATCTTACTCTCCAGAAACCAAAGCATTCTATGTTCTTATTCACAGTGTGCCTTGTCCAGATAAATTCTACATATGTTATTTGTTATCAAATAATTGTAGCAAACATAAAATAATTGGTGGTGGTGATCAAGAGGAAAAACTGTAGTTAATGAATTCTTTACTTCTTGTGAACTTAGTGGAGACCAACTAGTGATTCTCGCACAGGAAGATTCACTCACCCTTTTAGCCTATCAAAAGAAAGTAGTATCTGTCTGCCTGTCCCTCCCCCCTATTGCCCAGGCCCCATCCCTTCTTTTTTCTCCCCAGCCACTTCCTGGAAAGCTGTTTGTCATTGTTGCCTATTTCATCTGGTTTTAAATAAGAACATGGGGCCTCTGTAACACTTTACATGGTTCTTATTCCCTTATTCTACTGTGGTAGAATCCTTGATGTAGGGCCAGTCCTTTTCTTTGATTATAGGTCTGTTGATTACAATTTCCTAACATTTTTCTTACACTAATTACACCTTAATGATTGCTTTTTCTGTGGTTTCTCATTTCAGCTTTGCTAAATTTTTACTCTTATACAGCAAGACTATAGAAAGTGTCATTCAAGACTTTCACAAATTATTTACCCACCTTTCACAATTCTCTAACCTACATCTGCCCTGATAGCTATTTTAAGTCATTTTCCTTCATCAGGCTCCTGAAGCTATTCAATGTACCTTTCATA
This sequence comes from Castor canadensis, assembly GCF_047511655.1. Taxonomy (NCBI): domain Eukaryota; kingdom Metazoa; phylum Chordata; class Mammalia; order Rodentia; family Castoridae; genus Castor; species Castor canadensis. The sequence goes on from NC_133390.1 coordinate 49,152,924, forward strand.
GAAAACAACTCTGGCCTTTCATTGTCAGATTTCATCAGTTTATAAAATATTTAAATTTTTAATTATGGTAACAAGTCCAATGGGCACACAAGCAGGTTTAGGAAAAAACACAACTCTAAACAGTTGGAAGGAGTACCTAGGGCATATTAGAGTATGACTGTGTAACCTCTAGAGTTCAACATGTGTGAGTCAGTGTTAAACACAGGGACACAATTGTCCTATGCAGCCCAGTTTGGAAAGATTTGGAATCTGTACTCTCCATACTATCTTCATTTTACAGGTGGATTAAGGGTGGTTATATGGCTTATCCAAGGTTAAAAACTAGTTAGGGGCCAGTAGGGTATACTAACTTCCAAACCACATTTTCACAGAGCACCATGGCAGTCCTAGATATCCTGACCTTTTACACTGCTTGTCAGACTTGATTGCTTATGACAAACTAGCTGTCTTGACTTAGTTGTCTATAGTTTTGGTATTATAGTATTCCTCCTTGGTTTTGCCTTCCAAAACTTGATATCCATGGTCAACTGTGTTGGAAGATAGTAAATGGAAAAACACCAGAAAAAAACAATTCATAAATTTTGAAACTTTTATCACATTATAATATTATAATTGCTATATTTTGCTATTAGTTGTTAATCTTACTGTGCCTAATTTATAAATTAAACTTTATCATAGTTTTGTATATGTTAAGAAAAAACATAATACAGGGTTCAATTCCATGTGCAGTTTTAGGCATCCTTGGAGCGTCTTGGAACATAAGCCCTGAAGATAAGGGAGGGACTACTGTACCAAGTAGCATGTTTTTCTTCATATTCTTTCTCACTGAGCCTATCATAGACAGTTAGTTAGGGTTGTGAGATTTATTATTTCTGCCTGTAAATGATCATACTTAGTTAAAAGGGAGATAGAGGGATTATCCTATGCCTATTATAGGGCTTGTTCTTGCCAGTCACAGTTCCATACTTTAGTTTATGGTGACTTTTATTGATGTAAAGACAATTCTTAGAGGGCACAGACCTCTGAGGCAAAGCTGTTTTAAGGTTGAGCCAGGGTGATAATATTTATATTTATTTGCTCACTTTCATGAACCATAGATACTAGCTTTCCTACTACCACGTTGAGCATATTAAAAAAAAAAAACCATTCTCTCCCAGTAACTTCCCTGCTGTCCCATCTATTTTCAGAAGGATATGAGGTTGTCTAGAGTCAAAATGTACCCACAGCTGGGCAGCTAAAAATAAAATCAAGGGCTGGGGGGCATGGCTTAAATGGTAGGTCACTTGCCTAGCATGCTTAGGACCCTGGGTTCAATCCTTAGTATCTTAAAAAAATAATTAAATAAAATCAGTAGGGTGAATACAAAGGGAGAAAGATATTGTCTCAAATACCTTAAGTTCACTTTGCTATTATTGAACAGGGCATTTATTCCATGAATATTGTGGTAGACAAAGTGAAACAAGATATTTGGATTCACACTGTTTTACTTGCTGAATGAAAATATATCAGGACTTCCACAGAGAAATTTTTAGGACGTACTTTATTCTAAGCCAGTGAGTACATGAAGCTGAATAACCATCTACAGCACAGGATTCATGTACACATTTGAATTTGAGAAGCTCTACTATTATCCATCTCTTTTTCTTGGTAATTAAGAATAGAAACTCAATGACAAATAATTTTCCAGTCACCAGGATTACTGGTGACAGGACAGGCTTTGAGCCAATGTCCCTTGGTATCAAGTAGGGCTCAGAGATGACTCTCACAGTGTAGTAAGTGTAGTAAGAGTACTAGGCCTGGTATGGACCAGCACCATTCCTCATTCCTGGGCAGTAGGAAGACAGACTGTGAAGTGTGTTTTGCTATTTAGACTTGATGAAGTTGGAACATGTAGAAGAGGATTTTCTTTAAGGAGCTTCTCTTTTCTCTTCCAGGCTGGACCTCTGTCCCAGATTGCTATCAAATTGCTATGGAGGAGAAAATAAGGATAATAATGCATGAAAGGACCAGTGTCCTATTTCAATAGGAACATGTTTCTTAACTCCAACTCTGTTTGTCATGTGAAAAATGCAGTTGTGTAGTTGACCAGCTCTTCCAGTATTTTGAGAGAAATTGGAAGTCTGGATTATTAAGTTAAATCTCCTGATTTTAAATGTTGGCAACTCCTTCCTTTCAAAACCCACATTTAATCCATCAGGAAATCCTGTTAACTCTTACCTCAGAATATATTCAGAATCTGATCACTTCCTGCAAGACTTTACTACATCAATATAATCCAAACCACCAGTCTCTCTCCAGAGTTATTGCAGTAGCCTCCTAGCCGATCTCCCTCTTTGCATACTTTCTGTCCTATAGTCAGAGGGATGTTACTGAAGTGAAGTTGTATCATGTTGCGCCATATACTCACAACTCTCCAAAGTCTTCCCATTTCACTCAACCTGAAACCCAAAGACCTTGGGATAACCTATAAGAATGTCTGACCTTATCTCTGCAGCCATAGTGTTTCTCATTGAATTTTGCTGCTGTTCTTCCCTCTTTCCCCAGGTGTCTCCACAGCCTTTCTACCTTTCGGCCCTTTGCTCAGGTGTCATCTACTTAGTGAGGCCTTCTTTGGAAATACCACACATCCTTCCTTTCTCTTTTTCTGCTCTATTTTTCTCTTTAGCACACATCTTTTTCATTACCTGTCATCTGCATTAACATGTAGATTTCACAAGGGTAAGGACTTTGGATGGTTTTGTGTATTTGATTACTGCTAGATACTTAGCATCTAGAAATATTTCTCATTCATAGTAGGTGCCAGTAATTGTTTGATGAATGAATCTTTACAAACAACTTTTTCAACATTGAACCAAACAAAAATTCTTCTGTGGACCAAAGCTCTCCAATGGGTCAAAGCTAGCCTGTACCTTTCTTGCCCACCAAAAAAAGAAGAGCAAGTACTTCTCTCTTAGCACCATGTAGCTTAGAGACAGAATTTATGAATGCCTCATTATTCCTGCCCAGCTCAGGAAACCACAGAAAAACTGTTTCACTCCATTAGCATATGTTGTACTGCTTCCATTCTGCTAGACTTTAATACATGCTTACTGTCTTATGCTCCAGTGTTATTTTTCCCAATGCATTAGTATTTAGAATGTGGAGAATGTTATGTGAATTATTTCAGCCTCCTGAGTAAATTTCTAAATCTCCAAAAGTAGGAAACACTTAGCTTGCTTTCTACGACACAGAGTTGGCTGAGAAAGACAGAGAGCACATGAAAAGACAGTCAAGCAAAAGAGCCTCGAAGCTTTGGAAAAGAACAAGTGAAACTAGGGTGCAGAATGAAGGAGAAATGGCTTAAAAAGATATTGGAGAGCTAAGCAGGTCCAGATCTCACAGGGCATTGTAAAGAGCTTGGATGTTACTGATAAGGTGAATGGGAATCATTAAAAAGATTTTAAGTACTGGCATGATAGGGTTGGATTTATATTGATTAAAAATCTTACCTTTTGGCTATTCTGCAAATATAGGGATCCAATTATAGTAACAACAATAGAAAAGCAGTGAATATTTATTGAGTGCTAGTGCCAGTACTTTATACAGGTGGGTGAACAAACATACTGGCATTAAGTAATTTGCTAAAGCCATACAGCTAACCTAAACAATCCATACCATCATTTTTCAGACTTGCTTTTAGCCAGTAAACTTTACTTCTTCCGCTCCACATCCAGTGATTTATCTAGTCATTCAGGAAGAATATTTAGGAAGTTATTGTTATTTTCAGATAAGAGATGATATTAATTTGGACTTTTTATTGTTTTTTTTTTTCTAGGACTGAGTTGCTCAAGAGGTAGAGCACTGAATTCAAACCCCAGTATCACAAAAAAACTTAATTCTGTTGTTTATTATAAGTATAAGGTTCATCCTATTAAATAGGTTAGAATTAATTCATGTTGGAGAGATCTTCATAAAAAATTAGGTAATATGTCTTACTACTAATTAAAGAATTTCTGATTTAGTGTTTAAACCTAGAAGCCACTCATTAAGTAGTTTTGCATTATATAACAAAGATAAAAATGTGATGGAATAAGATGTTTCTAGTGATAAAGTTTTTATGATAGTTTATCCAGTTACAAATAATCTCTATCTAGATTCTTATCAATGATAACTGAGAGTCAGTTCTTACTTCCCTAATAAGAATTGAGAGCCAGGGTTGATGGCACACTTTTATGATCTCAGCACTTGGGAAGCTGAGGCAGGAAGAGAGTTCAAGGCTGGTCTGGGATACATAGCAAGACCCTGTCTCAAAAACAGAGAGAGAGAGAATTGACTCTGATGTGCTATCATACCTACTGGAATTGACTCAGAACTCACTACTGTAAGCTATTTACAGTGATGATTTAAAATAAAACACCTTTTCCACCACAGTATAGCATATGAATATATTCAGGTGATGTTTGATAAGCAAATTAGTCATTGTTAGCATTCATTTCAGCACCTAGACTCACATCTTTTTGTTTAAAAATTTTTTTGAATTTATTTGGCTGAAAGAAAAAAATTTATTTTAATATTCACAAGTAAAATATCAAATTAATTTTTAAATACCTCAAAATTATCAATGAATGTATTTATTTGTGTAGAAAATAAGCTTTGTTTTAGCTACACACTATTAATTTTTGGTTATGATTGTTCTTAGTGAGGTTCCTTCAGGCACATTCAGTTTTGTTTTTTTTATTGTGGCAACTTTAGTGACACATTTTACCTGCTAAATAGTCATTTATTATTGCATTTGCAACCTTTGTCAAGAACTAGCACGTTAAAATATGTAGTGTTTTACTTCTAAAATTATATTGTATATATGTAAGCTATACCAAATGTCCTTAATTGAAATCTGTGAGACTCAACTTTTCCTTGGACTCAGGGTTTATTCTAGCCTCTTTGTTCTAATCATAAAAAAATCAGAAATGTAACAGTAAAACCCACTAATATATATAATTAATATGCTTAATAATTATAATAAAAATTTATAAAGAATCACTATTGAGCAGTTTGCTGACATTCCATAGAAGGTAGAACAAGACTTAGTTTCATGTATGAGAACACAAACATTTATCAAGATTTTTTTTCTAATTCTGCAAGATAAACTGCCCCTTACAGGGCTTTTATGGATTTGCCTGTCACTAGGCTATCTAGTGACCAAAAGGACAGATTTCAGACATAAAAACATTCAAGATATCATTCAAGCAAAGACAAGCTGTAGGTAATCTGGAAATCCGAGATAAAGACCAAGTGTTGGGATCACATGCAGAGGCAGCCCAGGTGTGACACAAGAACTATACAAAGAAAAACTTCACGGCCTTTTGTGACTTTCTCACAACTGCTTATGGGAAGTATAGAAGGAGAGAAAAACAGAACTGGAATGGACCAGAAAGACCCAATTGTTCAGAAAGAAGACCGAACCCTAGCTGGTTCTAAGTCACATAATGACAGTTAATGTTAGGTCTAAAAATGGAATTGAGAACTCTTGGGTTTTTTTTTTTTTTTTTTTTCTGGTAGTAATGGTGTTTGAACTCGGGGTCTTATACTTGCTAGCCAGGCGCTCTATCACTTGAGCCACTCCAGCAGACCACAAACTTCTGTTTTATAACTGAGCATTCATTTCTCTACTCTTCCTGGGCATTTTGACTATGTTGTTGTGGGAGTTAGCCCAAAATGAAAAAAAATCTCACTTGGTTAGAATGAAAAAAATCTCAGTTGGTTAGAAAACAGTCTCCCTGAGAGTAAGTGATTGGACTGAAGCTGGATACTACAATTTGTATTTGTCCCACAATACTCATGTGTTAGAAACTTAATCCCTGGTGCAACAGTGTTGAAAGGTGGACATTTAAGAAGTGATTAGATCATGAAGGCTCTGCCCTCATAAGTTTAGGGATACTGTTATTGCAAGAGTAGGTTCCTTATAGATGAATATTTGGTTCCTTTTCCTCTACCTTTCTAATACTCTCTTTCCCATCCACCTTCCACTGTGGGATGATACAGCAAGAAGACCCTGATCAGATGCTAGCACCTTGATATTCCTAGACTCCAGAACCAGGAGAAATAAGTTTCTTTTGTTTATGAATTACCAATCTGTGGAAATCTGTTACAGCAGCACAAACCAGACTAAGACACTAGGCAATGTCTACCTGGCATTCATATTGATTTTCTGTGAAGGAAATCTTGGATTCACTATTCCCAAAGTACTCTTGCAAATCTAATTTTAAGGAGTTTAGATAATATTCATCATATTTGTATTAGTGATTATTTGTCCTAAAATACTTACAAAATTTGTGTTTGCATTCATGTCTGTCTCATCTAGTCTTTTCTCAGAATCTGCTTTACCACTGAGCACCTTTTCCAAGGTTTCGTTTTCATACAGCATGACCAAAAAAGCAAGGCATATGATGAGTAATCATGGTATCAATAATTAATTTAACTTCTACATTGACAGTATCCAGAAAATGCTGCTTTTCCTATATCGTAGAAATACAAATCTTTATACAGTTAACAAAAGGAAGATTTGTGATAACGTCAATCAGTGCTTTCCTCATAGCAAGGACGAAGTTTAGGATAAAAATGTGTAAATTCACATTCCAATATAAAATCCATGAGCTATGAAGTCTGATTAGAAATGTTATTTACCAATTGATAATGTCTGTGTAAATTCAAAATAACATGCTTTCTAGCCATTCTGCCTCCATCCCATTATCTAGTTTTTAGATCCTATTTTTTCCTACTATAATTGAGAACATATTTTTGCTGACATCAATATTTTAGACTATCTACAGAAATATACTTATAATGAGGAATTTCCAGAAAAATAAATGATTCATTTGTCCTACATACCCTATTCTCCAGTGGAGACCAGAATGAATTATTCATTTTACTAGTTACATGGTCACATTAGGAGCCTGTCTCCATAAGTTTAAAACAGTGGGTTTTAAATTTTTATCTATCAGTCCATTAGAAAGTTTTCCAAAATCCCTATGTCCCTTGCTTCCTCAGATTCTAGACTGACTTGGGAGGTGATGTGTGGGAGGAGATGATGGTAGGATTTCACATTTTATCGTGGTGATCCAGTAAGTGAGTGCAAAACTCCTTTATGAAAAGGTAATGGAGGTTGAGAACCCAACAAGGATTCAAGAAGTGTTTAATGGTCCAGAGTCAATGTAAAAAGTCAACATCAAAATAAGACTTGAGACCCACACCTTTGACTCCCATCTCACTTTGTTTTTTAACTGTCCTACTCCATTGCTTAGGAAATACCAAATTAAACTGTATTTCCTTTCTAAAGGAAATATTTGAGGAAGGCAAATAGGAAAGACAATGTTTCTTACATGTATTTGCCTCACTTCTTTCAAGAGAAAGACTTTCTAGGTCACAGTCACTAAACTTTTTCTGTAAAGAGTCAGATGCTAACTATTTTGGGCTTTGCCAACCACCTGGTCTCTGTAGCAACTGTTCAACTCTATCATTATAATAGTCATAGATAATACATAAATGAATGGGCATGCATATATTTATGGATATGGAGATATTTATGAATCTGCTTTTTTAAGTTATCCATACAAACTATACAAAAACAATTTGCAGAGCAGATTTAGCCTGTTGGCCATAGTTTGCTAACCCCTGCCCTAGGGAAATAAATAATGAAATATGAGGAAAACTATAGATGTTAAGACGTAGAGAGGGAAAATAATGTGATACCTGAAGTATAGGTGATTTAAATGTGTAGGGAAATTATCAGTTCATATGCAAGGAGAGTAGACAGTTGTCCTGCACCTTGATTTTATTTTAAGTAATCTTGGTACTGGGTCACATTCCACATTGGTTATTTTGGTTTACTCTCAACATTTATATTTTATCAAGCCTTAGAGAAGAAAAGAAGAATATGACTTAATGCTTGCCATAAGGTATGTAGAGCCAATGGAATGTTTTATTAGGTATGACAGCTGGTGGTTTGCATTATCCGTAAATCATTGTGAAGTCTGTTTGAGGCAAGGAGGTGACAGCCCTATTCCTCTTTAGCAACACTGCTTCATGACATTTTAAAGCTCTCACAAAAAAAAAATCTGCCATAATGAAAGAACCCATAAAGAAAAATCCCTATTTTTATGACATGGAGACCATATTGATAAATTTTAAATTTAAAAGAATTGGTACCCAAAGTCAAACTACTCCATAAAATTGAAAACAGCGAACCATCATGACACACTGACAACAGGGGTGGCAACTGATGGATCACTGACCCTTCTCCAGAGAAAGGTGGCAAGGCAAAGAAACAAGTCCCCGGTAGACAAGCACAGTGAAAAGCCACGTCCACAGCAGGACAACTAGTGGACTACAGAGCTGATCTCCTGAACCTGAGGACAACATGCAAACTTAAACTGCCACACCGCACTGGGGGAGGAGCTGACCTAGCAGCTGCAGCTGAAAGACAGAAGAAAAAAACAAGGCTCACAGGCGAATCACCTGGCGAGACTACTACAGAGTTTCTGCTTAAATACCAACACCAGGACTGGATGCTGGAGGAGTAACTCCAGAAGTTAAAGTAAGACTGAAATTCTATTGTTCCTGAACCTTGAGGGTTTTTTGTTTGTTTGTTTGTTTCTTGTTGTTTGTTCATCTCAGCCCATTGATTTCTTTTTTTGTGCGTGTGGGGTTTCTGTTTTTCCTTTTACTTTAAAATTAAAGCAAGGGAAAGAAAACAGGTGACTGAAACCACCAACTAGCCTATCAAAAACATAGTAGCACAGTACCAAGTGGAGTGGTGGGAAGAAGAAAAAGGGATGGAAACCACTGTCCTCAAAAAAATAATTTAATGCAGGATTCAGAGGGAAATGAAGAAAACTGATACCCAGTTCCGGACTCCAACAAAACAAAGCTAAATGACACCAAGGAACCCAATAATGTCCACAAAAACACCCTCAAAGAAGACATTCTGCAAGTAATCACTGAGAATTTCATGAAGATGATACTAGACACGGTTAACCAAAACATACAAGAGGCACTCAAGAAATTTCAAGACACCAAAAATAATATGAGAAGACACAGAAACAAATAAATGAACTCATAGGAGTCCTAAATAAACACGAAAGTGTAATAGAGAACACTATAAATAGATATATAGATGAATTAAAGATGAAAATAAACAATATTAAAGAGAAAGTGACCCATGATATGCAAAACCTCATAAAAAAGAATGGAATAGAAACATAAAACATGGTGGAAGGCCACTCCAGCAGACTTAGAACAAGCAGAAGACAGAATCTCAGAACTTGAAGATAAAATGGAGATTAAAGGGAAAACTGAAGAGCTGTTTGTCAGACAACTCAAGACCTAAGAAAGGAATATGCAAGAACTCACCAACTCCATCAAAAGATCAAACCTGAGAATAGAAAGAATGTACCTCAACATTATAAAGGCTATATATGACAAACCTATAGCCAGCATCATACTTAATGGAGAAAACTGAAACCATTTCCCCTAAAATCAGAAAGGAGACAAGGGTGCCCACTCTTATTCATCATAGTCCTGGAATTCCAGACCAATTAGGCAAGAAGAAGTAAAAGTACTAGAAATAGGTAAAGAAACTGTCAAAATATCCCCATTTGCAAATGACATGACCTTAAAGATCCAAAAAAGCTCTACCCAAAAACTCCTAGACGCCATAAACAGCTTCAGCAAGGTAGCAGGATATGAAATCAGCTTACAAAAATCATTAACTTTTCTATACACCAACAATGAACAAATTGAGAAAGAATATATGAAAACAATTCCATTTACAATAGCCTCAAAAAAAATTCAAATACATAGGAGTAAACTTTAAAAAGGATGTGAATGACCTCTACAAGGAGAACTACAAACCTCTGAAGAAAGAGATCGAGGCAGACTATAGAAGGTGGAAAGTTCTCCCGTGCTCATGGATTGGTAGAATCAACATAGTAAAAATGGCTACACTACCAAAAGTGATCTACATGCTCAACTCAATTCTCATCAAAATCCCAATGACATTCATCACTGAGATTGAAAAATCTTCCCTAAAGTTCATTTGGAAACACAAGAGACCGCAAATAGCCAAGGCAATACTCAGCAAAAAGAGCAATGCTAGAGGTATCAAAATATCTGATTTCAAACCATATTACAAAGCAATAGGTATAAGACCAGTACAAAAACATATATGAAGACCAGTGGAACAGAATAGAGGACCCGGATACGAAACCACAGAGCTATGCCCACCTTGTTTTTGACAAAGGCATCAAAAATACATGATGGAGAAAAGTCAGGCTCTTCAACAAATGTTGCCAGGAAAAGTGGTTATCTGCCTGCAGAAAACTGAAACTAGATCCATGTTTATCACCCTGTACTAATGTCAATTCAAAATAGATCAAGAACCTTAATATCATATCCGAAACTCTGAAGCTGGTACAGAAAAGAGCAGAGAATACTCTGGAAGCAGTAAGTATAGGCAAAGAGTTCCTCAATAGAATCCCAGCAGTGCAGCAACTAAGAGAAAGGGTGGACAAATGGTACTACATAAAATTAAAAAGCTTCCACACAAAGAAATGATCTCTAAACTGAAGAGACCACCCACAGAGTGGGAGAAAATATTTGCTAGCTATACATCAGACAAAGGACTGATAACCAGAATATACAGGCAGCTCAAAAAACTATACTCCCCCAAAATCAATGAACCAATGAAGAAATGAACCAATGAAGAAATGAAAAGTTCTGAATAAACAGAACTTTTTCAAAAGAAGCAATTCAAATGGCCAAAAAGCACATGAAAAAATGCTCACCATCTCTGGCCATAAAGAAATGCAAATCAAAACCACACTAAAATTCCACCTTACCCCTGTTAGAATAGCTATCATCAAAAACCACCAACAAGAAATGTTGGCAAGGATGTGGAGAAAAGGAACCCTCATACACTGCTGGTGGGAATGCAAGCTATTACAACCACTCTGGAAAACAATATGGAGGCTTCTTAAAAAACTAAACATAGATCTGCCATATGGTCCGGCAATCCCACTCCTAGGGATATACCCAAAGGAATGCAACTCAGGTTACTCCAGAGGCACTGCACACCCATGTTTGGTGTGCAGCGCTATTCCCAATAGCCAAGTTATGAAAACAGCCAAGATGCCTCACTACTGATGAATGGATTAAGAAAATGTGGCATTTATACACAATGGAATTTTTTTTCAGCCATGAAGAAGAATGAAATCTTATCATTTGCAAGTAAATGGATGGAAATGGACAACATCATCTTAAGCAAAGTTAGCCAGGCTTAGAATGTGAAAAATTGTATGTAGACTTTAGATCTAAAGCAAATGCAGTAATATTAATAGACATGGGTCATATGCTAAGGGGAGGACACATACAGGAGGAACAGGGAAAGGCAGAAAACCCAAATCTTGAAAGTGTTTGATGTGCCCACTGCAGAGGAGCTATTATAGTAACCTTAAAATGACAGAGGTCAATATGGGAAGGTGACCAGGAAGTAGTGAAAAGAGGTCTGATAGATATGAATCAGTTTGGGTTGTAATACACATGTGCATGGAAGCAATGCTAGGAATTTCTCTGCATAGCTGTCCTTATCTCAAACTAGCAAAAATGCTGTCTTTCTTATTATCTCTTATGTTTTCTCTTCAACAAAATTGCAGAAGAGGGCAGAACAGGTTCTGCCTCGAAGTGAGGGGGATGGGGGGAGAGCAAGGGGTCAGGGGCAGGGGGAGAACTGGCCCAAACAATGTATGCACATGTGAACAAGTAAATAAAGAAAAAAAAGAATTGATAAATTCAAAACCGTGAAGGAACAGTACTAACAAAAGTATGATTTATACTCATTTTGAATGCAGCTTTTGTTGCTTTATAGGTCAACTCACCTATAACAGTTGCATAGCTAAATATAGTTATTTGTAACAAAGGAGCACTAATAATTATGACACTAATGGCAATAATAGCAATAATGAACTAGGGGGGCATCTACTGTCTGCTGCCACCTAACATAAATTGTCATTTATTCCTGAAACAGCCCTGCAATGAAGGTCTTACTCTCCTGTAGAAAATGGAACTGAGGTTCAGTCACACAAACAAAAAGTGTCAGAACCAAATACAAAATCTATGGCTCCCTGACATGAAAATTTGTTTTTTCCACTATACCATTACCATTGAGGAGAAAGACTACTAAAAACATTAGAAAAACTATCTTTAATTATATTGCTAGATAGCATTACTTTATAGATACTAATTTTACTCTCTGCAGTCATTATATAGTAATAGAATGATTTCAGCTCCTTAAAATCTTGGAAAAAATCAAACCAGTTCTGCCTTTTACCATTTGTGGTTTGTGTGACTATTCACTACCTGCAGTTTCTAGGCAGGCTACAGCCTTGAACTGTTCACTGTCTGAACTTGCCCTCAAAGAATTCTTCCTCCTGCCTTACCTCTGACAAGTGGCAGCCAATGAAAAACCCACAAGCTGTGCAGCTGCAGCTCTGGAAAGCTTCCATTATACCCTCATTCCCAGACCCCTTTGAAAATCACAGTTCCTCAAGCTTGCTGTTATCTTCTTGAAGGTCATGACTAATGTTGATACCCTCATAAAACTTAAACAGCAAACATTGTCTGCAAGACCCAAATTCCTTGACTTAGACTTTGTATTAACCTGTCTATATAAAGACATTTACTGCCCTTCAACTGCTCTATCCTAAATTCTTACCCAATCACCTGGAAAGCAGATATGAGGATGGGAGCTATTTAAATACTAGGAAAATTGGAAAGCTTATTGAATTTCAGAAAGTACATATTTGACAGAACAGAATTGAAAACCCCACCAAACAAAAAAGTGGTATATGACAATATGAGGTGACTCAGCCCTGCTTGATTTTCTAAGTTTTATTTGTTCATGAATCATTTTTAGGAGTCAGAGTTCATCTATCTGGTATACCTATCAGAGGAAACAATTTCCCTTTTCCAAATACTGAAAAAAAGTGCAGAAGTGGCTGTTTCATGTATGACTGAATTATACCAAAATTCACTTTTTAGCCAACCTTTTTATACCACAGTCAGACTCACTGTGTGGATAGTTGCTATTACTCATCTACCATGCTTTATTTTGCTTACATTAATACACTTAAGAAAAAAATAAGTTTGCATCATCATCATCCACTAAAATTGGTGAGACTTGATGCTGGTGATTATGAACACAAGACCCTATAAAGAAATAATTTCCTGATCTGTCTCATAACATTTTTTTTAATCTAAACTTTACCAAAAGTATATCAGAATTTAGACAAGGGAAGAAAAGAGGGAGAGGGGGCTTCATGCAAGAGACTTTTTATGTGGAGAAAATGTACCTTCATGACAACAGTAAGAAGATATTTGGTCTGTATTTACTCACAATATGGAGGCCGCAGAACATTAGCAGTCTCATTATGCCAAGATACAATGAAAAGAATTCACTAGCATTTTCACACTGGCTTTAGTGAGGAATGTACCTTTTGAATCACCACTGGGTAGAAGGCACTCATTTAGTTCCAGTAACCCCAGAAGGTTCTGTCTGTTGCCTAGATAACAGAAGTTATTTGTGGCCTCAAATCCCATCTAAATTGGCTGCTTTTGGTCACTTAAGCATGTTTCCTTATCAGTAAAACGGAGCAGACACAATTTTAAAAATTTGACAAAAAATGTCTACTATTTAGGTAAGACAGTAAGCGCAAATTTATGGAGGAGAACCCTCATAATTCAAAATAGACTTTCTAGAAGTAACACTGATAAAGAATGTCAGTGTCAGATTTTGTAATGGGAAAGAGACACATGCTTTTATAAACTAAGTCCAGCCTCAGAGAATGTCTACTCTCATCAGTGGACAGTATATACATATAAATATATTTGTTTGACATATTTTTTCCATCTCAAGTGCTGCATTTTTCTATTTCTCTATTTTAACATTTTGAGTATCCATAAGTAAGTATGAGAAAATGACTTGTGATATCAAGAAAAATTCATCTTCATATATTCAGCAAGATGCTAGGGGAGAAGGTTCTCCAGGTTGTTTGAAGGCCTATTTATTGTTATTTTTTAAGGGGTTGATCTGATACCCAAAATGTGTGTCCAAATTGTATTTTGAGTTATTTTCTAGGGTGATTAGACTAGTGATTTGATGGTGAAAGTCATGAACATTTTCTGGTCCCTTAGGTTAAAACTATTCAAAAAATAAACTTCATTAATTAATAAGCATTCTAAAAGCAGGTATTTTTCTCTTAAATTATTTTGAATGAAGAGCCACTCACACGCACCTCATTCTGCCTTCTGGTATAGTACTTCAAATGCTTTGACATTTTTTCACTTCCACAACCTGATAAAGAAATTGAACCACAGGAAAAGCAAAAAGGTTTGTCATTCTGTTAAAGAAGTAGTTCTTGATTACCCTTCAATTTATTTTATTATTATAGAAATTTTCATTTTTTTAATTTTTTATTTTTCTTCCTCTATTCCTCCACCTCACCACCTTCTTAAAACATACTTTCATGTTCTATTTTCATAGATGTGTATAAAGTACTTCGACCATATTCAGCCCCACTTAACCCTCTCCTTTTACCCTCCCCCTCATTGACACCTCCCCACAACATGACCTATTTTACATTCCTGTTACTCATTTTTAAAAACTAGATCCCACATGTGATATTTTTTAAAGTGGAAGAAAACCAATCCCTATAAGCCCATCACTGGTGCTATGAATTTATCCATTGATGGATTCAGAATTTGATGGCACTATTGGGAAATAGTAGAAATTAATAGGTGGGGCTCCTAGCCCTTTCTTCCTCCCTTCACCCCCCCTTCCCTCTCCTTCCTGTCTGCCATGTGGTGAACAGCTTTGCTTCACTGCATGGTCCCTGCCACCATGTTTTGTTTCACCACAGGCCCATAGCAATGGAGCCAGCCAGCCATGAAACCCTGAACCAAAATAAATCTTCCCCCCCTTTTAAGTTGTTTATGTCATGTTTTGTCACACAATGGAAAGTAACTAATACAGTAGTCATCAATTCATGGCCACCCTTGTTATATCTATTCTCCTTTCCCTCATGCTGGATTCCTTGGAAGCAGATCCCAGATATATAACTCTGTGTATTGTCCATTATGTGATTTGAACTTTATTGGGCTTTGTGAATAAAAAGATGAATGAGGCATGGTCCTTGTCCTTGGGGATCTCGTCAGATCCATCTGGGGAATAATGTTTAATTGTCAATGTAATTATAAGTACATTGTAAATGGAACCAAGAACCAAAACCCCTATGCCACTACTACAAATAGCATAAACCTAATTTAAATAATTTTATTTTTCCATATTTTGATGGTACTGGCATTTGAACTAAGGAGTGTGCATTTGCTAGACATGCCCTGAGCCCTTTTTTCTTTAGTCTGTTTTTTTTTTTTTTCACATAGGGCCTCTCGCTTTTTCTATGGACTGGCCTCAGACTGTGATCTTCCTACATAAGCCTCCCATAAAGCTGAAATTACAGGTGTACACCGTCATACCTGGCTTGTTTTTAAACATAGAATTTCACTAACTTTTTGTGTTTCTGGCCTTGAACCATGGTCCTCCTATCTCTGCCTCCACGTAGCTAGGAATATAGACATAAACCACAATGCCCAGCCCCAAATAAAGTATTTTATAGTATGAGTCCCTGAATCAAATATTACAAAGACCCTTTAAAGCATGAAAAAAAATTTTCCTAGCTCCATCTGCTAAAAGGACCTAGAATCAATGACACCCTATAACCTGAGCACCTATAACATCTACATCTTGGCTTCTAAATTTCATTTCCCAGTACAAAGAACTAAGGCTTATTGGAGAAATAGCTGACTCCAGGGCTGATGAGCTTGGGACATCTTTTCATGCCAGGATTTTAGGAGTCTCAAAAAATATGGAGTTCTGTCCAAAGAATGCAGGAGCCAGTTGGAAAGAACTCCAGCAGGCCAACTATAGAACAACTTGAACAGCAAAATAATTCATTATTATGCTGGAATGTAACTCATTGATTAAAGTAAGAGTCCATAAATGAATTTATTATAATAATAAATAAGTAGATGCTACATGTCTAAGAAGGAAAGAGCTCTTCTTTTTACTAGAAGGCCCAAGTAAGGTGGTCTCCACCTGTATTCCTAGCTACTCTGCAGGAACAAGGTGCCAAGGATGGTCATTCCAGGGCAGCCCAGGCAAAACGCTTGCAAGGCCTTATCTCAACCAATAAAAACTGGTTATGGTGGCATGCACCTGTCATCCCAGGGATGTAGGAAGTGTAAGCAGGAGAATCACAGTCCAGACCTGCCCATGCATAAATACAAAATCATATTCAAAAAAATACCTAAAAACACAAAAGGTGCTGGTGGTATGACTCAAATGCCTGCCTAGCAAGCATAAGGCCCTGAATTCAAACCCCAGTACCACAGGAAATAAAAATCTTTCCACAAATTACTTATTAATAACATGGGAAATCATAGCTTTAGAGTGAAGAAGCGTGATAGTGACACCTTAACCAAGTGAGTTGTCATCATAAAAAAAAGAACAAACTGATGTCATGTACTTCTTGTTGTTAGGCATTGAGAAATACACATCTTCTTTGATATTCCTGCCCCCCAGATGCATCATTTACTACTAAGAAAATGCCAGGCAAATCCAAAATAAAGGTACTTCAGAAATGTCAGTATCCTGAAACACAAAGAAAAGCTGAGAAACCATTTTGGGTTAAAGAAAATGAAAGAAACAGGAAACTAAATGTATATGTGATCCTAGATTGGATTGCAAGAACATTGTTGGGATATTTAATGAAACTCGAATATGTTATATGGATTAAATACTAATATTGTGTCTATGTAGTTATTGTACTGATCTTGAGCATCTCAGTCCAGTTTCTGTGACTATGATAGAATACATAACACCAAGCAATTTGTATAGGAAAGAAGTTTATTTAGCTCACAGTTGAGGAGGCTGCAAGTGCCAGATCAGGAGGCCCATATGGACAGGGCCTAATACTTCATCATGATATATGACATAAAAGCAGAAGAGTAATTGGGGTGTGAAATAGAACGAAAAGAACAGCCTTGTAACAGCCTTCTGTAGTGGTAACTAATCCAATCCCACAAAGTTTAACCAAGGCCCAAGAGAAAGGCATTAATTAACTCCCCTGAACAACCTAATCACTTCTCAAAGTCCCCACCACCCATCAGTACTGCTGCATTGGGGACTGATTTCCCAGCACATGAATTCCTAAGAACATGTTCAAACCAGTAAGTGACTGTCTTTATTTTTAGGGAATAAGACTTGAAAAATTCAGAGACAAAAGTGCATGATGTCTACAACTTACTGAAATGGTGTAGAAAAACAAATAATGATGTGTGTGTGTGTGAAAAGAAAATACAACACAAGAGTGGCAACATTTTTACAATTGGTAAATAGGGGAGGAGGATAACATGGGTTTTTATGTACTATTCTTTCAACCTTTAAGTTTGAAATTATTTTGAAATTATAAATTTTAAAGACCAAAACCAAGCAAACATACACACAGAATTATATCTTTAAATAAAGCCAACTCAATATACAAAAATATGAAAACCATACCCTAAACTGAGGAATATAAATATATATGTCATAAACACAGTTTCCCAAACCCCCATGTAAATTGAGGCACATCTACATTTCTTTTATCTCTGTACTGGTAAGAGTCGCTCTATCCATTAGGCTTGCTTTAGAAAGCTCATTGGATAAAGCAATGTATGAGTGTGTGCTTAAGTGCTCTTGAAGAAAATGATGGTGATGATAACTTGCCCCAAAATGCAGATTAAGATGTGAGCAATTGAAGCTCTACTCAGATTTCTTTCCCATAATTAGATTCTCAGCAACAGAAGCCATGTTTTAGGAGATCTGCTTCTTCCACTTAACTGGCTCTGAATCACTTGAGTTTCCCATCACATGAAAATATAACTTCTTCAGGAATAAAAGTAATGAAGTAAATAGTACCTTACTAAGGGCCTATCCAAAAAAATTGTTTTGCTAATGACAGAATACTCAATTTTCTGAAAAGCCAATTAGCCAATTCCCTGTTTGTTTCTTCATTTGTTTTCTCACTATTTTGCTGTGCACAGAGAATTGGAGTCAGAAGTAGAAACAGGCAAAACAGTCAAGTATACTTTCTTCTTAATTCTTTGGTTTAATTTTTGAATTAATGGACATTATTTACAATAGGTACTGGTTTAAGTAAATAGGATATATCCATTTATGGAATACTGTCCTTCTGTAGACAGATAGGACAGCTTTTTATGTACTGTTATGGAAAGATCTAGCTACACTGCTAAGTCCTAAGTATACAGGATAGAACATATTATCTATGTGATTTTAATATAAGAAAGAAAAGAATAAGTATGTGTAAGGTATCTCTGAAAAAATACTCACAAAATTGAGTTTGATGTTAGGAGATAGGTTCATTACTTCAGCATTAATAGATGTTGAAAAACTCCTAAATTTAATGCTTATAGAAAAGAATAAATAGTTATACTTTTCACTAGTGTTTTAGTGCTACACAAATTAGTTATAAAATGATAGTTCATCAAACACAGAAACACACCCATTACTTTCAGTGATGATGAAGAAACACTATGAATTCTATCTAATTCAGTTAGTATGTTTACTCATTATCTAGACCTCAAAAAACTGACCAACTTTTTTTAGAGTTGATCACCGTGGCTTAGTTTCTGAATGAAAACAGACCTCACCTGCTGTAAGAATATTAACAAGGTAAAAATCATAAAGTTGACTTCAATGAAGTTCTACCAAAATGACAATTTGGATTAATACCTCATAAAAATAGAAAAATAAAATTTAATTCATAATAAATGGTATAAGATTTTGTCTTCTTAGGTGGCATATACAGATTATCTCAGGAAGACTAGAAATCAAATAAAACCTGATACTTTAATATATCACCATTCATTTTTCAGCCAAGATCTCAGACATTTGCAAAGATATCAACCTGAGAGACGAGGATTCTCACACCTATAATCCCAGCTAGTCAGGAGGCAGAGATAGGGAGGATTGTGGTTTGAGGAAAGTTAGCTGGACTCCCATCTTGATCAATAAGCCAAACTGTAGTACTGCACAAAAATTTTTAAAAAGGTTATTAAATGGCAAATTGTAATTTTCCCTGTGATAGTTTTTTTTGTAGTTAACAACTTTTATCAGTCAACCTGCACTTTATAGATAGATAGAATCACTCAAAATTGTCTAATGTTTTTTTTCTTCCTGTCCTCACCAAAGTCATTAAAGACTGAGATGTAAGACAGCCTCTGGAACAAATAATCATCTCATAGCAACAGAAAACTAAACAAAGAGAAATCTTCTCTGTGGTTTGTTTGCATATTTCATGGTTCTTCCATTTACCTCCCAATTTTTTAAAAACAATCATTAATTATTCAATAACTCTGCTTACCTGGCCTGGCAACAGTATATTAAAGTTCTCCTGAGAATCATTTGTTTAGTTCCAATTACTAACATTCCATTTTGATATGGGAGAGTATACAGATGTGGCAATAGTTTGAAACAGTTTAGGTAGCATCAAGAAAATATCTGCACATTTTTCTAGCAGCCTGGGTAATTTGTACAGATTTGTCTGCCTCTGCTCTTTTGCCTTTCCTTTTTTTCAGCACATCTAGATGATTAATAAACTGAGCACTCCCTTGCACATGCATTCTGACAGCCATAGGGACTGTCTAGGTTCACAGCACACACATAAGCCAATGGTATTACCATGAAACACCTCATTTGGATATCTGTTTGGGGCTAAACAGGTTGTTCTATAGCAAGGGGTTATGTCATTTTGTGAGGATGGTTCTGGGGGCAGTGTAGGGCTCTGCCCATCAAAGCCAAGTTGATACTTTCTCAGGTTGTAGGATCATTAGGTTGCAGAGAGAGATTTTGAGTCAGTGGCCATGCACATCTGAATTATACATTTGAAGAAATGGTTTCTTTGTGGAAGAGAATACAGTCTGATTTTAAACAGAAAAAAAAAAACCCCGCCAGTTTTCATATTCAATTCATTCCATTGTGAATTTTGCTGAAAGTATCTCTCTGCTGCCAAATTCCAAGCTTCCTAGTTGACAAAGTTGATTTCATATGACCTGTTACATTTTCTTCCCTTGGATACGATCTCAGAAGCCAGAGGTTTATTTCAGCTCAGACATAGCTAAATGCAAGAAATCAGTTCCTAACACCTTTCTTCTGCCCACCCCACCCTAAATTGCATTTTGAAACAAGTTTTTCGGGGTCTGCAAAATGCCATGCCTGTCTTCCAAGTTAATTTTGAAAGTGACTTTTTATGGCTGGTTTACAATCTTTAGAAAAGCAGTTATGATGGAAACATTATGACATCCTAAGCTGTAACAAATGATCTGTTCTTGAAGATAAATGGAACGTCACGTCTGTGAAGCTAAATATTTACTTTCCAGATGATTTAGTATATCTTTGTTCCTTTCCACACAGAGCCTTTTCTTTCTGTGCATCCCTTCATCTCCAAGCTACTTTTTTATAGCCCTGTTATATCAGTGTTCTGTGATGTTACAAAAAAGCAAAAAGTGTGAGGTCAAATTTTCCATTACATATTTCAACAGGAATGCCAGGGAACCTAGCCAAACTAAGGCTACAAAAAATAAAATTACAGGAAAGATGATTCATTAATCAACAGTTGCCTTACCAAGAAAATAGAATTAGTTGTATGTATTTGGTTTTCAGAAGGGGGATGAGTGCACACAGACTGCCTATGAGTAAACAGGGAGGGGGGGGCGGGGGGCGGTGGTCTGGCTACATAGCATGGTTTTAGACTATTGGATTTTTAAAAGTCAGTGGAAAGAAAATTCACTTTGTGCCTACATTTCCCTCAACTTTTTTCTTTCAAGGTGAAAGAACATTATATGCTGACCCTAACTACAACTTGGATTTTTAAATGATAGCCAAAAGATTCTCAAGAAAGACACAGCCTGCAGCTCAGCAACAGTCAGAAAGGAGTCATTGCCTTGCTGCCTCTCTGCTGTTAGCTGTGTCACTTCCTCTCCATTCACAGTAGGTCTCCTTCCACTTCATTTTCTCTTTCTTTTTCCATAAGGTCAGATCTTTGTTATTTTTCTAAAATATGTAAGATTAATAGAAGCCCTAGAATATTGTCTTTAAATATAGTTATTACATATTAAAAGAGTGGAGGGAAATTGGCACTGAAATTGGAATGACCCCACAAACTCTTAGCATTTCCCTTATAAACAGAATTATCTGTTCACACAACTTAGTGCCATTAATGTCAAATTCAATTTGAGACTTTTTTTATATTCTAATAAAACCAGTCAGGAATAAATACTTTTGTTGGCTTTGTGACCAGTCAATAATAAATAGGGTGAACTCTGTTATCTAATATTTCATTTGCCAGCCAGTAAACTTCATCACTGCGATTCACTGCAATAAAATGTTCAAAACTGTAATTCAGAATGTGCACCTTCTGACTTACCAAACAAGGAAGATGTTAATATCCTGTATCAGTTCACTACTAAATATATTTTATTTTAATTCTTAGGAAATTGGCAACTCATGTGTGGTTCAGACACTATTAGCCAGAGTTCATAATTAACCACAACAATTCCAACCATGGTGGATAATACAAAATTTACTGAAGATTTTTATTGCCTTTTATGGAGAACATGAGGGTGAACTAGAGAACAGGTTTTTTTCTTTTGCCAAATAGTTGATAACTCAGTTGCTATTACCATTTCATCCATATAAAGGGGTTGAAATGTGAGAAATAAACTTTTTAAAGTTCCTAATAATTGAGTGTTTCTTGTGAAAAGCTTGGACAGTTAGAAGAAGGTAGTACATTAAAGGAGAAGAACAAAGCCAAAGTTCCCAGACCCTGTTTGCTACTATAAAAGACTCCTGAAAGAAGAAGAGGGGCTTTTGGAGTTTTTGCTTGGCTTTTTGCTTTTTGCTTTGGTGGGGGGTAGAAGGGGGGCAGCTTTTTGCCTATGAATATCAGGAAGAAGCTTTTATTTTGGGCCTTTTGGTATGGGAAGCTTTTGGAAGGGAAAGCAATTATTGAAGGGAAAATGCTAAAGGGAGAAATCTCTGAAGGGAAAAGAATTTTTGAAAGGAAAATGCTAAAGAGGGGTTGATAGAAAGTCTGCACCGAAAACTTTAACATAGGCTTCAGAAAGCAAAGCTGAGAAAGAGCTTCATGCATAGGCCTTAGGAAAGCTAAAGCTAAAGAAAAGCCAAAGAGAACATGGGACAATGTAAGTCTAAGGACCGAGACCTTAAGAGTTAACGTATGTGCAGTTTTTAGGTGTGGCTGCTGTTGTTTGCAAGTCTGAGCACTGAGGCTTTGAGAGAGCTAAAAGAGAGATGAGACAGTGCAAGCCTGGGGGCAAAAGACGTTTAAGAGCAATTAAGCTAAAGATAAGCTAAGAGCAAACACAGGACAGTGGGAGCCTAAGAAAAGTGGTTTTAAGCAAGGTTTTAAAGAACTACAAGGAGAAAGGCCTTAAAGAATCAAGATAGAAAAGCAATGGGGTGTCTCCAGTCAAGCATACAACACACCTGACCCAACTTTCTGTCTATCCTGTGTCTTTTCTAAAATCTCCAGTCGCCCCCAGTTAAGCCCAGTTAGGTCCAGTAATAACCAAGGAGCAAGAGAGAAAACTCACTCCTGCACGGGAGGAGCACAAGAAACAGCACCCCCTTCAATTGTGTCTCATCAAGTGGATAAATTCAAGACAAATCTAGGAGGAAGAGTTGACAGGACTTAATGGCTCTCTGGATTGGTGGCATTGCAGAATAGGAGAGTGTTACTGAGAGTTCCAATTTTTTTTAACACAAGGTGCTGTTTCCTGAGGTAAGAACTTTTGGAGGAGAACCTAGCCTGAGGCAAGGAGTGGTAGATTGCAAATTCAGTTTGGGATATGTTTGATCTGAGATGATTTTAATTCATCCAAATAGAGTTGTCATGCAGATAATTAAAAAAACAGATCTGGAGCTCAAACTGTATGTCTCGGCTGAGGACATAAATTGGGTAATAGATTATAGATGATATTTAAAGTCATGAATATGACTGAGATTGCCTAGGAAGAGAGCATGACTCTAGAAGAGAGCTCAGAACTCCCCAGAGCCTCAGTTATCATATCTATGGCATGGAAGTAATGATCTATCTATGCAAAAAAAAGGTGAGAAGCATGGGTATATAGCACATAAGCCAGTATTATTCAGATCATAATAGGTAATCAATATATGGTACTTGCTGTTATCACTGTTAATCTCATAACCTCATTCTCTGAACAAATTAGTATTAATTGACATAGGCAAGTAGACAAAAGTGAAGGAATGAACATAAGTCTGTAAGAATATGTAAGAACTGAAATGAAAACACTAGCTTTCATTGTGTCAGTATATTACAATTTTTTTTCCTAATTTTTATTTTCTTCTACTCTTGCAAACAAGCTTCTGTAATTCTTCCCCTGAAAAATCGAGGTTCTTCATTTTCCTAAATGGACTAATTAGCCCGAACTGTTTGTTAGGCTGCAACAAGGTTCCTCATCTTAATGAGTTCTCATTGCTGCTGCAGTGACAGATTGATTTAAGGAATATCTAAGTGTTCTTTTGCAACATTATTTTAGGAAGGCAAAGCCTTTACATTTCCAGACAGCAGCTTTGTTGTGAATGTGGGGAAACCATAGAGCTATAACACATTGCACATGTCTGCAAGGCCGCCTGGACTTCTTGGCACTGCTAATGATAATGCTCCCACTTGGTGGAGGCAGACCCTCCCAGCAGCTGGTGTCTGTTCTGCACTGGGTGAGGTCATAGGAGGAGGAGGCAGAGCTAAGGAGGATAAGAGAAGAGAAGGGGAAGAAACTGGCATTTCTGCATTCTTGGTGGAAAATGGAAACATATTTGCCACATTTATTAGTTTTTTTAAGGAAAGGGAATAATGAGATGGGATAGGGTGGAATTGTAACATGATTACAGCTTGTTCCCCCCCCCACCAAGGGTGTACAGCCATCAGTATTTATAATAATTGTCCAACGGAATCTCCCAAGGAACTGATAACCCTAAGAATCCATTCTGTGGAATATTTGACACTAATCAGAGCAGGACATTCCAACTATTTAGATACTAGCAACTACTTTAGAGTTGTATAGGATCCTTATTCTAGATAGTCCACTCCTTCTGTCTTAGATATGTCTAAAATCAGAAAATCCTATGTTTTCCCCTTGATAATGTAGTTAAAGGCCATTCATTCTTCATCTATTTCTCCAAGTTGTCACTGAAAACAAATAACCTTTTTGTAGTTTTCTAGTAGTTGTACAATTGGTGCACCACAGTTTTATTTCTAGACCTTATATAGACAAAGACTTACAGGTTTAGAATTCCTCGTATGCCCCAAGGTTTGGGGTTGTAGATTTGGGTATTGGGGGAGAGGAGATAAGGTCTAGGAAAAATAGAGTTGCTTTGGCACTGCAGAAAAAGCCTTTGGCCTGAGCATCGTGGCAAACATAGTTAGCCATTTGACCATCTGTGCTCTGGCAAGAGAATGAGTCAATACTGATAGAACAGGGGATGCTCTCAAGACATTTCTGAACCCCTCAAATGTGAATTCAATTGGTTAGCCTTTGTTCCTCAGTGCCTCAGCCAGGGCCTGACACATAGCAAGTGGTCACAGATTGAGAACTGTTGATAATAACCAGAACAAATAACCATGAGTAAGTAGGTGGAAGGAAAAAACATTTCCTCCTAAATGGTGGAGAAATACGCTGCTATTTAAGTAAATATAATAGTTGACTCAATAGTGCTCCTGAGTTGATTTTTCAAGATATAAAGAATACTTTTCTAGGGTTTTTAAGGTCCAAACTTGCTCAATTTCCTTGTCAGTAAAATGGGAAAAATATTTTCTCTGCCTACCTTCTAAGGGTTGTTTTCAGGATTAAATCCTACTAAGGAAGTGAATCTTAGGAGTTAAGGTATTGTTACTGAGTTCTCCTGAAGTCTAGTGTTCAAACATTTTTAGAAGAAAACAATGTTTTGAGTTCTTTGAGAAACATGTGAAGCATGTTTATTGGTGCTATTGTTAATCACTCTTTAGCCTTCATTTTTTAAAAAAAAACTAATGACAACTTTCCTTCCTGAAAAGCTTTTATGTCTTAACTCCAAATTTTATGTGTTCAAACATCTGAAGTATCAGATCTTCTTTTTAAAAACCATTGTTATTAAATAACCTGTTGAACAAGCAAATATAAAAAGCTACTGACTCTGAATGATTAAGTGGTTGTAAATGAAGCACTGACATTATCATATGTAAATTCTTTCCCTATAGCTTGTGCCTCTAACACAGTGATTCAACTACAGGTGTAAATCATGAGACAGAGTTTTGTCCTTCTGGAAAGTGTGAAACAGTGCCTCAACCACTTCTCCTTTTTTTCCCTTTTTTTTTTTTTTCCCCTCTCCAGTACTGGGGTTTGAACTTGGAGCCTTGCACCTACTAGGCAGGTGCTTTTCTACTTGAGCCATGCCTCCAACCCTTTTTGCATTAGGTATTTTTCAAATACTGTCTCACATTTATGCCCAGCCAGCTTGGATGCAGTCATTTCCTTTTATGCATCCCAGATAGCTAGAAGGACAGGCAAACACCACAATGCCCAGCTTTTATTTGTTTAGATGGTTGAGAAGGTCTCGTGAACATATTTTCCCAGGTTGATCCCAAACCTCCATTTTTCTAATCTCTACCTCCCAAGTAGTCAGGATTAGAGGAGTGAACCACTATGCCCAGCACCTCAACCACTTTCTAGCTATGACCTCAGTCAAATCACTTCGTATGTCTGCATCTCAGCATCCTTGTTTCTTAACTGACAGAATATTCAGTGGGTTCACATCAGTGCTTTAACTGCTCCCCAGAAAACACTAAAATGAAGTAGGGCATTTTTGGTGTCACAAATGACAGGGTAGGTAAAAAATTGGGTGGAGGTATGCTTCTGGGATTTAGTGGGCAGAAATGAAACTGCTAAATTTTCTACAGTGAGCTGAGCAGACTCAGGAAGAAATGTCCCCCTTACAATGTAAAAACCCTTCTAAGAAACATTGGGCCATGGCTTTTGAGATTCAAAGGAGCCACAATTAGTAATAAGTGACTTTCTTAGTAAAATCAGACTTGGGTCTGTGGACCGACTAGCCACAATCCAAGTCCACTTTTGCTTGGGTCATCCTCCTACTTTCTTGCTCTGACTTCCTCACAGATGCAAAAATCCAAGCACCACTGATCTACATTTAAGAAAAGGACATTATAGACTATAGCAACGTACCGTCCATCTCTGTTTTACCAGGAAATCTTGGGGGAGTGAAGTTAGCTCACTTGTTCTTCCCTTTAGTCCCAGAGACCCCTCATTCTCCCCTAGCCCTCAGGCAGCCATGTGTGGCAGCTGCCTGAGCATTTGTTCAGGGTGGGTAGGGAAAGAGGAAGAAAAAGAGTAGAGCCAGCTCTTCCCTGCAGCTGTAGCTAAACAAGGTAAGACAGCTCCCTCCTTTTCAGTTAGTGGCCACCCTGCAGCCTATGTGTGGATGCAAAATTATTGTGACACATCCTGTTCTGGGGTAGGAGGGGAAAAAGCATACATGGTGATACAGGTTCCAGATGATTCCTACGCCAGTTTTTTGAGCTGTCATTTCGAGAAGGCAAACAAAACCCAAATCAGGAATCCTTTTCACTCTGTTGACACCTCAACCTAAGAAGGAGTCAAGTCCAGATGGGTTTTGTTTCTCAGTTCCTGTACATGGACAAAGACTGGCTTGTAGAATTTCTTGTCTAGCCCCAGGTTTTCCTCATAGTTAAATTTACTTTCAGCTTCTTAAATTGTATTTTATTCTTTAAAGAAAATTTGTTGTGCAGAATTATATAAGGCTTGACATGATGGTCTAGACTAATTGCTTAAATATGGTCTTGAACAACTGTTGAAAAGCACTTTTGTTTGTGTCATGGAATGAAAGTTCACCATATACACAATGGAGCATATTAAAAACAAAACAAAACAAAAAAACATTTTGGGGAGGCCGTAAACAAAGTTGGTACCTAAATTCAACCAGAAAGAAATGGAAAAATCTGCCTCTGACATTACTATATAGCTCTATTTCCTCTTGTTTTTTGGGGGTCCTTTTGTTTTTGTTTTTTAACCCTCTTACTATAGTATTTGAAGCTATGTACCTTTGGGAGCACATGGCTTGACTGTGTTACAGAAAGTGAAAGTATAAATTGTAGCAGCAACAGACTATTGTTTCATTTAGTAAATCACCTCTTGAGATTCAAACAGACCCAACAAAGATCAAAAGTTAGGCTACTTTCTAACCTTACCATGAAACCATAGAGTTTTTTTTAGAACTTATAAAGAGGGAAAGATTAATTTGGAGATAGCGTTAAAAAAAAATCACTCAGTGATGTATAAAGCACTAATGTATTATATTATTAGGAAGGATTCTTCTTTTTTACTGATCTATTTGTATTTCATATCTAAAATATATGCAGAACTGTAGAGTAAAGTAATTGAGGTAATCAGGATGATTGAAATATAAAGCCATAGATAGTAGTAAAAGACAGAAATACATACTATTTAATCCTTTAGAAGGGTTGTTAGAAAATAAAGAATATGCTTTTTTAATCACCCAGACTCACCCTGAAGAATAACTTTATAAAGGACATCATAAGTCATCATGAACAAGCAAATTTTTTATTTGCTCATCTACCAACATTTCTTTAGCACCTTCTGGTATGTCCAGACCTTACCTTGACAGAAAGCTTGGGCAGTATCAAAGACTTTTCTTTTAGATTTGTGTGAGGTGCTCAGTGTAAAAATATAAAATCTCTTAAAATTGGTTTTTAAGCACTGCTTTAATGCTAAAATGAAATGTTTACCTGATTATGTCAAGATCTAAATTAAATTGTAGACATTTTCAGTGATTTTCCTTTTTTAAGAAGTCTATAAATTCCTTCAGGTCTTGTCACATTGTCACCTTTGACTGTGGAAGATGCCTCTGAGAGACCCCTTTGGGTGCACAGAAGTTTCTCCTTGTGAATAACAGTCTTTAGGGTCAGAATTTCTTCCAGAGGCAGCTCTGTAATTTCTTTGACCACATTTTTTGTTTTCACATATTTTAGACAGCAAAGTCTCTTTGTATATTGTCTTATGCCCACCCTCAATAGGTAATATCACTTATAAGTCTTTTCTCTATTAGTATAAATTTATTTTTAAACCATCATATGAGTAATATATATGCTTATTATATAGCTTTGATATCAAAGAAGCTTTCCATAAATTAGAAATTTGAATGAAAATTGCTCCAGCATCTTAATTTTTTCCTATTATGTTTTTTACAATTTTTGAATAATTCATTTTGATACCTCAGTATATGCTATGCAACTAGACTAATCCAGAAAACTGAAAAAGTGGTAATGAATTTTATTCCAAAACTTAATAACTAATTAAAATTAGCAGCTCATATTCCTAAAAAATCTGCCATTATATATTATATAGTTTAATGTAATGTTTTATGTATATATAACTGATTAATGATTTATCAAATTATATGCTCATGACATGAACTATATTCTATGTATTTGCACATATATTATAATAATAAAAACATATTAAACAGGAAGCACATACAACTTGCCATTTTGTCCTGAAATGATCTATAATATTACAATATTATGTTATTTAGACTACCAGTGGGCATAATAGGTGGTCTGAGAGTTTATCTCCCTCAGAACTGACCAGGACACCATGAGACATACACTTGTAATAAGCAGATGTGTTCAAGCTCTTCCTAGTATTTGGTGCATTTGAGAGATTTTCTTCTGTGCACCAAAATTGCACAGGAAGCTTTTGTACCAAGGTCTGTATGGTGGGATGGTGTTTGTGGGATGTGTGCATGTCCTGTAGAACTGATGTGCCCATTTGGAAGATGAGTCTTCTACACTATTTGTGTTTTTGTGGCTTTATTAACTGAATTTCTCAATGATACTGATGAAGATTCACCTCCCTTTTTGGGCTCAGAATAGAAATTCCGGGCTGGTATGGGAAAGAGGGTTTGAAATATGAAGGTAGAAACCAAGGGGAAAGTGTTAACAATGAGACTCATGGATCAATTATTGCAGTGTTTCTTTCTATAACTAAATTGAAAAATCAGAGGGCAGAACAGGTCCTGCTTGGGGGGTGGGGGGGCTGGGGACGGGGAGGGGGTTTTGGTACCAGTGGGATGGACAAGGAAGTAGGGAAATGGTGAAGGCTGGTAAATATAGTGCAAATACTATGTACACATGTATATAAATGGAAAAATGATATCTGTTGAAATTATTCCAAGATGGGGGAGAGAGAGGGATGAAGGAAAATGGTGGAGGGGATAATTTCAAGTATGATGTATTTCTTACATTGTAAGAACCTTTGTAATTACTCCAATTTGTCCCCACCCAGCACAACAATTACAAAAAAAATTTTTGAAAAGAAGGAAAGTAAGTTGGGCTACTTACTTTTGTCTGATAGGATGACAGATTTTTTTTTAACTCACAATGTATAATTTCCTTAAGTAAAATAAAATTTAGTTCAACCCTATGATAAGTGCTATAAATAATGCCAGAAGAATTATCCTGCTCTCCATTTGGTTACTCCTCATTCATTATTCCTTGCCTTAGTCCATTTTGTGCTTCTCTAAGAGAGTATTGAAGACTGGGTAGTTTATAAAGCACAGAGATTTATGTCTTACAAGAGTGCTGCAGGCTGGGAAGTGTAAGATCAAGAGGTTAGCATCTGCTGAAGGTCCTCGTGTTATGTCATGCCATTGCAGAAGAACAAGAGCAAAAAAGCAACATTAAACCATTCATGAGAGTAGAGTCCTCATGACCTAATCACCACTTATTAAGCAAATACTGTTATACTATGAACTGAGTTTTCCAAAACATAAACTCTGATGAATACATTTAAACAATAGCATTCCTCTGTTTCATTCTCTTCTGAAACAAGGTTACTCATGCTTTGTTGACAGTAGGCTTCCTGTGCCCTTATTTCTTGTACCTTACATGTTGCTCTAATTTAGGGTATAATTAGAAGTCTGTATAATTCATGATAGCAATCCATGTAATCCAGAAGTTGCTTGAAAGACATAGTTTCCCTAATAAATTACCATAAACCCAGTGGCTTATAACAGCATACATTCTTTTTTCCTCTCACAGTTTCAGAAGTCCAAAGTCTGAAATCAAAGTATCAGCAGGGCTATACTACCTCCAAAGGCTGTAGCAAAGAATACTTCCTTGCCTTTCACAGCTTCAGATGGTTGTCACCAGTCCTTAGTGTTGCTTGGATTATGACAGTATAACTCGAAACTCATGTCTTTGCCTTTGCCTTAGTTGTCTTCATTCATAGTGTGTCTGTGTTCAAAGTTCTCTCTTCATATTGGATTAGGAACTCTTTAACTTAATTATATCTACAAAGAACCAATTTCCAAATAAAGACACATTCACAGAGTGCACTGCCTTATGGCAGTGAGGGCAGGGAGATGGCGGGATTTAACTTGGTACAGGGAGTGAGAATCTTGCTGCATTCTCTCACTTCCCTGAGCTGACCATTTAGGGTTCTGCACTTGAGCACTGTAGTTGTCTTGTCTCAAGGCATCCTTCAGCTTTCCATCCAGATGGGGTGTAGGTATTTATTTTTGCTATTAATAACTTTTTTTTAACCTGAAATGCTTTCCAAAGTCACTGCCATAGTACTTGCTAAGTATGTCTTATTTTTATAAAATTGTCTCTGGGGGCCATATTTTGTTCTTCAGCATTCATATGCAACTTCCTACTAGAATCAAATAAATTACATCCAAGTGTTTTCAAGCATTGACTCTTGCCCACACATAGCTTCTCAAATACTATACTTTATTTTTTATACATCTGGATATTAAGCTTACTTAAATGTGTGCAATATTCTCCCCAAGGCACTTGTTATGAAGAACTAGGTTATCTTGCATCTTTTACTACTTGAGCCTCACTACTAATATAAAGACTGACAAAGGTCAAACATTTGTGTGCTTTCAACATGGTAATGTTTAAATCTCTTCCTTAACCAAAGTTGCAATTATACAAATAGAAGAGGGTTCAGGTCAAATGTCCAAAAGTAGCTCAAGTACCACATTCTATCCAAATCTGATTTCTTTGACTTGCATAGTGTTTTTTCCAAAGGAAATGAAGAATTGGGGATGCAGCTCACCAGTAGAGCACTTGCCCAGCATAAGGCCCTTGGTTAAATCCCTAACATCACACACACACACACACACACACACACACACACACACCCAAAAAATCATAATAATAACAAGAATTATAAAATAATAGTAGTGAAAGAAAAATAATTACTTGCTAATAATAGATGAATTCACATAGAAATCCAAATTTTGTGCTATTCTTGACAACTCAAAGTATCTGCAACCCTATGCCCACATTCCTGCAGCTGGTGAGAGTTGCAGAGTAATAGTAGTAGTATCACATGTAGCATTGTGTTCTTGCCTGAACAACTTCCTTCATTTATGTTACCTTCATGGCCCTCCTTGGCATGTACCAGGACTTAGGAATCAATTCCATCTGAATGTTCTTGCTAATGTGGCTCAGAAAAACCATTCTGAACATACTTAGGCAAAGGAAGAAAGATCACTATTTCTCTTCCTTTTGGTTTCCACTGTCTTTTGATGATTTCCACCAGTACCCTCAAGCTCAAGGATGAGAATGCATCCTTTGATTACAGTGCCTCTGGGTTCCATAGCTTACCTTGTTTCTCTCACCCTCTCTGTTGTTTCATTTGCATTCAAATGCAAGAAATTAACTGTTTAAAAGTGAAAGGTAGTTTGCTAGAACCCACTCAGTGTTTCTTAAAATTGCCTAATAAAGTTAAGAGTCAAGCATTAAAAAAAAAGTGAAAGGTGACTTTATTAAACTTGGTTTCATTAATCATAGCACAGGCATTTCCAGAATTACTAAGTTGTGCAGCTTCCATTGGCTCATCTTGCGCCTGTACTCTACCCTTTAACCTACTTTGAGTTCAGATTAGAACTCTCTTTCAGGACATCTCCTGCTTCAAATTCTTACCAGTGTCCTCATGGGTTGGTCTTTCAGAATATCTCTGACCAGCCCCTGTCCAAATTCAGATGTTCTTGTCCTGTACTTGTCAATTTTAGTAGGATTTCATTAAAGGCCTGTCCAAGCACTGATCTCAAGATCCCAAACAGTTCCCCTCTAGCTTTCCTCAGAATCCTCACCATCCTCATAGTTCTTCATTATTCTCCACCCTGTTGGTACAATCAGTTCATGCAACCCATAGAAAATTATATTCACTGTAAGATCCATATGGTTTCATGCTCTTCAGGAATTCACAGGACATGTTATCATGTTATGACAGTCACCATCTGATATGAGAAGTAAACTAATGTGTCTCTCCTTATATTTTCCTAAGTACTAAATACCTCATCTTTACCTTTATTTTAAAGTTTATTGGAGTTTTTTCCTCATTATAAGAGTAACATATGTTCATTTCAGAGAATATAGAAAATATATAAAGGTGCAAAAATAAGATATAAATGATCCATAACTGCACTACCTAGATATAGCCACAGTCAGCATTTTGACATATTTATTTTAATCTTTTTTTTCCCAGTTCTTTAGTCCTTAAACATCCATGAGAAAAAGGGTAAATTTTGTGGTTATTCCAGTAATTTAGAAAAAGAGTTACATAACGCAAGAAAATTCTGGCCTTAACACTTCAGAATGTTTCCAATATTGTATACATTCTTATTTTATATTGTTTTACTCTTCCACAATATATTAGGGTTTTCATAATTGTCCCCAAGCTCTCTATAATCTACTCACTTTTCCGATAGTATAGATTCTATCATGGACAACTCCTATGTATAAAAATCTAGCTTATTCTTAGCATTCAAAGAAGGGGTTACAGAATAATGTAGTTGAGGATATAAGACAAAGGAAGATTCATACCTACACCTACATCATAAAGATGCCAGGTAAGTTTGTAGGTCATGAATGCCAACCATTGTATACCAAGACCTTAAGTTAGGGCTTGAAGGAAGGGAAAGACAAGGAGTAGGGAAGAAAGCTATTTAAGTACCAAGAAACATTACTGGCAAAGAGTATAGCAATATCTGGCTAGGAACCCAGTCTGACCCTCTGTTCCTGGATGACCTAACAAATCTCCAGTATATCCTATAAAATACTGAACCCTCACATCTATTTTGTAATGGTTGCAGGAAGCTTTTTTAGAAATTGATTATATTTACACAGAAATGTATTATAAAAGTAATTCAGTATTAAATAAATCAGTTACTCAGTGCTTACTATCTGCTGATACAATATAATAAAATTCATAATCTACTTTAGTTAAGTTAAATAGATACTATTAACGCTTAACACCAAATAAGTATTTCTAGCACTTGCTGCTTTCGTCTTGTTGCTCTTTGCAAGTGTGTCATAAGATAATTAACATAGCATATGTTGAGTTTATAGGCATCTGTAAACAAATGTCTCATTGCTTTGGACAACCACACAACTGAATGGCAGCTCAGACCATTAAAAAATGGGAAGTGATTTATCCCATAACTGTGAGATTACTCTATAAACGAACTGATGATTGGGTTACTCAGGGTGGCAGACTGTACTAGAAGCTCTAGACCTGGAGTGACAGATGCTCAGGCACTGGCAGAAACAATATCTAGCTGCATAATCTTTGCATATCACATTGCATGACTATGTTCTCCAAGTGTGCGATCTTTCTGTAGGAAACCAGAAAGGCAATGAGATGTTACTTTAAGGGAAGATGATTTCATATCTATTTATGAGCTCCTACTCCAGTCTAGTCATGTCAGCTTCAGATGCTCATTACATCATCAAGGAAAAAGGCCAATAAAAGCCCAGACCTTTCAGGTTGTAGAATTGAAATGAACAGAGTAACTGTAGTTTCTCCAAACTCTGAAACATTACATGTTCTTGGATAACACTGAAATGCATTTTGTGTTCTGCATCTTGTTAAAGTTCTCATGATATATCCCTGTAACTCTGCTGGCCTTTGAGCAGGGAACATGTTGTTGTTTAACTGTTAACGGTTAGCTCAGTTGATTGAAATCTAGGGCTGTGAGATTGGGTCCCATATGAGACAGTTGGCTTCAGGCAAAGCACACCTTGCTTGCTCTACTGTTCCATAAATGCATGCATTTATCAGAAGGCCTAGGTGTGAGCATGGCTGAATCAACACATCCTATCCCTGCTACCAGAAAAAGCACTCAGGCCCCATGTTCTCTTGACAGGATTTTTGTTCTCGTCCTTGTTTAGAATTATTAATATTAAGCATGGTACCAGGCAAGCTTTTACGTATTCC
Organism: Castor canadensis; assembly: GCF_047511655.1. Lineage (NCBI taxonomy): Eukaryota > Metazoa > Chordata > Mammalia > Rodentia > Castoridae > Castor > Castor canadensis. The sequence goes on from NC_133390.1 coordinate 49,187,436, forward strand.
TCAAAAATCCTGATGGCCTTTCACCTACCTGACCATCTAAATCTTTCTGAACATTGTGAAGACTGATGAAAATAGGTAGTTATTGGCGGCTGACTCTGCACAGTACTGTGCTGTGTTTATATGCACTCTCTCACTCAGTCCTCAAAGCATCCATTTGTATTCCCTTTTGCAAGAAAATTGACTAGGGAAATTACCTGACTTTACTAGGGTCCTACATCCACTGACTGGCAAGATGAAGATTGCTGTCCATGTCTGCCTGACCCTAGAGCTACTGCCTGTCTGATTGCACAGCACAGGACACTGGACAGAGTTGGGGTAATAAGCTCCTACTTAGGGAAGAAAACCTGCCATAGTACCAGATGATTATAAGCAGGTATGATTTTAAGTTTTAATTCTTTGAAATGAAAATCTTCTCTGCAAACAGTGGAATTTTCCCAAATACTCAGGTGAGGCATATGTCTGTTCTTGGATGCTTCTCCAAGATTCCTGTGAGTGAGGACCTCTCTGTGCCAGCAGCCTAAGATTGTCACATCCCAAATCTAAAGCTTTGCTCAGCTTTGGTTCCTCAAACTTATTGTTCAAACACAAATTCCCAAAATGAACTTCTTTTCTTCTCTAATTTCCTAAGCATCCCACCTCTAGCTCAGTTTACTTTATAACCTCAAGCCCAGAAACATCAACAGACAGTAAACTACAGAGACTTTTTAGTAGAAGGAGGAAGCTATAGAGTGTCTTTCATTAGAACATGAAGTTAAGTCATGACTTCGCTTGAGAAACAGTATCATATGTAAAGTTTGACTTTTTGTATGTGTACATGGTACAGGAGGTGGAACCTAAGTCCTCATGCATGTGAGACAAGTGCTCTAGCACTGAGCTATTCCCTCCAGCTCTTGGGTTTTTGATACAGAGCCTTGCTATGTAGACCAGGCTGCCCTCAAACTTGGGATCCTCCTGCCTCAGCCTGCCAATAGTTGGAACTGCCGAAGTATACCACAGTGCCTGGCATATAGTTTAATTTAAACTGTAGTCATTATGTGTTGTGTTGCATATTCTAGAATCCTCCTATTCCTCACCTTTTAACTTAACTCACATTGAGTGCAAAGTGGCAATGTAGACAACATAAAAAAAGGCATTTTCATGAAAGGTCCTTAATAAGGCACATCTCTTCCAGGGTTTTACTTCAGAGTTTTGTAGCTAGACATGAAATGAAGGTTGCTTTTAGGGTATTTTTTCTTTTACCTAGTCAGTACTACAAAGTAAGTCTTGGTGGATTTCCTTAAAAGAAAAAACAGACTCACTCACGTTGCTGTTGACACAGTAAAATATACTTAGAACTAAGGAGCCTCATTAGATAATCTAAATTGGTTTTGCCATCTACCTTCTGGGAAACTATCATTTTCAGAATTCAATAACTTTTAATTTTCTCTTTTTTCCTTAAAGACCTTTATAAATCACTGGCATTTATAGTTGTAATAGAACAAGGTCTTCCATTCCACGTCTGTTTTTTTATTAGCATACAATTAGGGGGTTTCATTGTGATATTTCCATAGGTACATATTATCTACTTTGGCTAGATTCACTCCTCTATTAGCCTTCCCCTCCGTTTTTCATAAAGTATTTAGTGGGTTTCATTATGCTATCATCACTTACGTATCTTATATTTATAGTTATGATTATGTAATGATCATACTCACACCCCAGTAGCCTCCTTTCCTCCTTTCCCCTTCCCCCTCCCGCTGGTCCTTCCCTCCACCCCTACAGTCCCGGTTTTCCTTTCATATCCCACTATTATTGCTATTGTTGTCATCATGTTAGGCCTAAATTCACATATAAGTAATAATATGTGATATTTGACTTTCTCTCTCTCTCTCTCCCTCCCCCCCCTTCCCCCCATTCTGTGGCTCTCTTCTCAGGTAATTGTTTCCTATGCTGTACAGAAGCTTTTTCATTTGATGCAAACCTGTTTGTCAATTCTTGCTTTTTACTTCCTGGGCATTTGGTGTCCTGTTTAGAAAATAATTGCCTATGCCTGTATCTTCTAGTGTTTTCCTTTGGTGGTTTCAAAGTGTAATGTCTTACATTAAGGTATTTGATCCATTCTGAGTTGATTTGTGTATAGGGTGAGAGATAGTGATCTGATTTCTGTCTTCTGCATGTAGATAGCCAGTTTCCCCAATGCCATTTGTTGAAGAGGCTGTCTTTTCTCCAACATATGTTTTTGGCACCTTTGTGGAAAAATCAAATGGCTCTAGCTGTGAGGGCTTATTTCTGGATCTTCATTTTACTTATATAGCCTTACTCATATCTTCCTTTTATCCTCATCTCCCTAGTCCATCACTTCTTTCTTCTGCCTCTTCTTCTGAAAGGAGGAATATTCAGCACCTGTATGTAAACTACACTGTGCTAAGGTCTGAAGAGATGAGGAGGTGAAGACAAAGGGCCTGTCCTCCCAGGACAAGGTGTAGCTCAGAGGTCACAGGCTTAAATGGCAGCAAGATCAGTGAATTCTGTGAGCAAGCAGGAAGGAGCCACGCACAGGGCAGAGAAGTGGCAAGAATACATCACACCTAAGGAATACACTCCCAGTGATCAGAATCATCTTAAAATGCTAGCCAGCATCCATATTTTGTGTGTTTGTGTGTGTGCCTTCTCCCAATTTTCAAAATTATTGGCAACAAATTCAGATTCTTCAAAAAACATTGTGTAGGCCAAACAAAATATGTATGTGGGCCAAATTTAACCCATGACCCTTCAATTTGGGGAATTCTGTACTGGATAGTGAGGTAAATCACACATGTATGAAATCATTAATTTAAAATGTGGCCCATATGACTAAGAGCCCTAATGAGTGGCATAGATACTTACTGCTGGAGGATTTCTGAGAAAGGAGGAGGAGGACCCAGGAGATGGGAGGAAGATGAGCTCCAAGTGCATGTGGCCTCAGCTGTGGTGGGCATGTTGAAAGGGTATAAGGAAACTGAGTGTATGTTAAGTAGTGGGCAGGCCCCAATGCCAGACAGAAAAGACTGGGCTTTACTTTCTGTCATAGGAGCTACTAAGGATTTTTTGATCTGCTATTTTAGAAAATAGAATCTGTTGGGAGGTGAAAGGGTAAAGTAGCATGCAAGGAGAACCAAGAAGAGACTCTAGTGCTTTGCTATTTCCCAGGCCACTTTCTCTTTCACTTTTACTTTTTTATACCACAGCCAAAGTACCTTCCTGATGTACTTCTAAGCAGAGAAGCCTTCCTGACCTAGCAAAGTAATGTTTAAATACACCAGTGCCTTAAATTGAAAGGAGAAAATGAAATCAGACAAAATTAGAATGACAGCTCATGGAGGGGGTGGAGGGACCACAGTCACTACCTCCCACTGAATTAAAACCACCACCTAAAAAATAAATAGGATACAGCACTTACCTAGCATGTTTTGCACAGCACCGCAAAACATACACAACGGGAGAGAGGATAAGAGGGAAAGAACGAAGCATCTTTTGAAGCCATGCGGATCTCTCAATGGCCTGTGTGTCTCTTCATTGGGCACTGTGTTCTCATTTAGGTAAACAAGGTGACTACTTATCAATAGCCACATTTAGAACCAGACATTGTCCCCTAGTGTTTCATAGCAAGACTTTCTCTATTTAATGTTTGATACATGTGTACATAGAACATAGCCTATTTTCCCCAACAAAGCAGAAAGATGCTATTAGAATAAAAAGAATAAATGTTAGAAATTTTTAGATATTAGAATTTGCAGTGACCTTCCAAATGAACCTTAAAGAATCACTTGCCCATATGTGTTTATGCAATGACAAGATGTCAAGCTATAGTTCTATATCAGTGAGCAGTTACCTGGGCCCCATCTCAGGATAGTCAGAGTCGATGCAAGTCAAGCCAAGTATGTGGACTTTTGAAAGCTTTCACAAGTGATGGAGGACCCAGCACAATTAAGTTTGGAGATTGGCACTTAAAAGTTCAACTGATAGAGTTTTTTTTTACCATTTTATTTCTTACTATCTCCATCAGAGAATGGAAAGAAGAGGGGGAAAAAATAATTGTTTTATCTCCTAGTCAGAGCAATAATAATAATAATTATAATACCAATAACAACCACTAGCATTTCTTGAGCCTTTATTATTTGGCAGTGCTAGGCACTGTTTTAAGTACTCTACACATCCTAATTCATTTATTCCTTACCACCTTTCTGAGGCATGTGCCGTTGTCCTCCCCATTTGAAGGTGACAAAAACTAAAGCTCATAGCTAGGAAGTATCAAAGGCAAGATTTGAACCCAAGAAAACTGATTCCAGAGACTTTAGGGTTTTTTGTATTTGTTTGTTTGTTTATAGTACTGGGGCTTGAACTCAGGGCCTACATCTTGAGCCACTCTACCAGCCCTTTTTTGTGAAGGGTTTTTTTTGCAAGATAGAGCCTTACGAACTTATTTGCCTGGGCTGGGTTCGAACCACCATCCTCCTGACCTCTGCCTTCTGAGTAGCTAGCATTACAGGCATGAACCACTGGTACCCAGCATGACTTCAGTTTTTTTTTAAAAACAATTTATTGAGATAAAATGTATGTCATTTTAACAATTTTAACTGTATAGTTTAATACTACTACTACTATTACCCATCTCTACAAACTTTTTCATCTTCGCAAAGTAAAACCCTTCATTTTAACTACCATGCTAGATTACTTACCTAGAAATATCCTGTCCTCTTTTAATGATTTAATGATGATTTAATACCTTTAAGTTTTAATGTCCATTACTTCTCCGTTTGTCCTCTGTGCTACTGCATGAATAGCAGCCAGCCTCTCACATAGGAGTCAGTTACACCAAGCTCTAAAATGCTCCTGTCCCTTCCAAGATGTATGTATACATGTTGATACATTACTATAGTTTGGATCTTAAGTATCTCCCAAAGGTCCATAAGGCCCATGTAGTACAGAGTTTGTCCCCAGATTGGCACTATTGGGAGGTGGGGGAATCTTTAAGAAATAGAGCCTAGTGGGGAGGTCTTTATGTCACTGGGGTGTGTCCTCAAAGGAGATTATGGGACTTGGGTTTCTTCCTCTTTCTGTCTTCACTTGCCAGTCATCAGGTCAGTTTTTTTCTCCTGCCAAGATGTACCTCAGCAGGCTCAAAGCAACAAAGACAACTGAATATGCTGAATATGAACTGAAACCTCTAAAATTGTGAACCCAAGTATGCCTTTCCTCTGTATATGTTGATTATATCCAGTATTTATTATAATGACAGAATGTGACTAACACACATGCATAGACAATGACAGCTACATCACCACTTCCACTACTCCTTTGACAGCTGTGTCCTGATTTCAAAACTGTGAAAGAAACTTAAAAGCCACTTGGGCTTAAAGAAACACAGTCTTCTTACAGCCTGGGAAATAATTGAGAAAAAGTTTTGGCATTTACCCTACCACCATTCTGGTCCAAGGCTCATTCTCTTCAGCCTGGATTACTGTCATAACTGGTTTCCAAGTTCTCAGTTGCTTGTTCAAGCTGGACATCATGAGACCTGGCTCGTAATCTATAATCTTGAGCAGTTTGTTTTATCTCTCTGAGCCAGGAAAGAAGCATGGAAATAGATATTTGCTTCTTACCTATAAAGATTTAGTTTCTAGACTTTCTCAGGTATCCTCAGGATAAAAGTTAGAGGTTGTTACAAAGAATATTGAGTTATATTAAATATTCCCTTCTTATTTTTCCACCTGACACCCTGTTTTCTTTTCTTCTGAAGTACCAGTATACTTACAACTTATTGGCTATCTAAAACCCACTCACCCCGGAACTCCACCTCTATTCCACTTATTCCCAAACAACCTCTGGTATTTCTTATTTTTCCCTTTCTCCCCAGTTCTTTTTTTTTTTTTTAAAGAAAATCTTAACAGAAAGTTTAAAAAAAGTTGGGTGCACTCTCAGTATAATAATTATCTTGGTGAAGCATTAAGGATTTGAATGACTTGTTGCTGTATAGCTGAATAATTTTATTATTATAATTAGTGTAATTATTATTATATTAATTATTATTGTATCATCTGAATACCTTATTACTCTAATTCAAAGTATGATGTACTTAGTTTTCTCTGACTTAATTTCCTCTTGGGCAGAGGGGAGCTTAAAGTAACTTCATAAACCAAATTTAAAGTCTTTTAAGGTTCATTCCCACCCTGAACAATTAGCAATTAATATGCAGATCTGAATACTCTGGTTCAGAGTTTAACGGTCTTTATAAAGTTACTTTAAGGATTATTTTAATCTGGCTTATTTTAGTTGACATTACATTAATTATTTGAGGAGAGGTTTTTTTTTTTTTTTTTTTTTTGTCTTTTCTTTTTTGGTGCTGGGATCGAACCCAGGGCCTCAGGCATGCTAGGCAAGCGCTGTACCACCGAGCTACATCCCAGCCCACATTAATTATTTGAAACTTTAGAGCTAGTTCTTTATTTGATACCAATTTGCACGATTACAAGAAGTCAACCTACATAAAACTTCATCAAAACTCTGGACTTCAGGGCATAAAGGAAAACTTAGTTTTCAAAAGCACCTCATTTTTTCTTTCTAAAAATGGACCATTTTATGGTTGGTGTGGTGGTGGTACACATCTGTAATCCCAGATTACAGGAGGCATATTAGGAAGATTATGGTCTGAGTTTGGCCCCAGGCAAAAGCTCAAGACACTGCATGAAAAATAAACTAAAGCAAAAAGTGCTATGTGCATGGTAGAACACTTGCCTAACAAGCACAAAGCTCTGAGTTCAAACCCTAGTACCAACCAAAATAAATAAATAAAAAGGCTTTTAATGACATAAACCAAAACCATTGCTGCTAGTACTGTATGTTCACACTTAAGATTGAGAAAATTGCTTCTAGTCCTCGTCTGAAACCCAACTTTCTGGAGCCTCTAAAACAGAGGAGCCCTTGTGCTTTGTTTTTGTTTCATTGCTTCTGATTTCAGAGACCTGAAAAGAATGGAGATTTTGCAAATGACCTTGAGGTCTGCTATAAACCTTTAAAGGTTCTTTCCTTTTAAGGCTACTGGCTTGTCTTCTGGGAATGTATTTGGAGTTTAATGGATTGGGAAGGAGGAGGATGTATCAAAGTAAACATTTCATGAGCTTCTACTTTGCAGTTTTACTTACTAAACAGACAAAACCTCTTGAGTATTTCCTGTGTGTCTTAAAGGACCAATTTGTCACCAACTCCCCAGTGCTGGCCTTTTTTTCTTTTCTAACTAGTTTCCTTGTCCTCTACACACATTCTCTCTTTTTTTTCTCCTTTATTTTGAAACCACTCATCAGGTATGGGACTAGTATGTGTGTGTTTACCAGCATTATTCTGGATTAAATGTGCTGTGATTTTGGCTTAATTTACAGTATAGCTGTTTTTCATTCTTTATGTTTTGATAAATGCAACCAAAAATAGATTCAGAGAATGTAGTTAAAGACCCCTTGGCTCTCCAGGGGCCGTGGAGTGGAGGAAAAAAGGCTCTGGCAAAAGGCTTGGAAAATGCTTGCAGTCCTAATGGAACTTATGATTTCCACTTGTTAATTTTCTTTAGCTTCAGATTCATTGAGAATATGTTGGCAAATCATACTCATACATAAGAACACTTTCAATAAATTCCTGTTGTCATCTACCACATAAGACTCATTTAGCCAAACAGCTAATCGGTTGGGTTTTCACATAATAAATAGATTGGTAAGAAACAGAGGTTTGAATCAAAAAAATAACCTAAATAAATAAACAAATATGTAATTCCTGATTTTTCCCTATGCAATATGTATCTGCTAACATATGTTACATTCACAGGTGGATAACAAAACACTGTGTAGAAATTATGTATGACACGGGAGGAACAAGAAACAGATCTTGCTTTAGCGTGAATTGGACAGAACTGAAAACAATGAGCCTACATGACTACAACTTAAGATAGTGTCTAGAAAATGATGTATTTGAGATATACATTGAGCAACTGACTGAGAAAGGTGTGCATGAGCATCAAAAATGAAGATTCTAGGCCCTGTCCCAGCCCTGCTAAATAGAAATCTCTGGCATGTGACCTAGCTCCTATATTTTAACTAGAAAGTAGAGGTAGCCAGGCATTAGCAGCTCATGCCTATAATTCTAGCTACTCAGGAGGCAGAGATCAGGAGGATCGCTGTTCGAAGCCAGCAGTGACAAATAGTTCATGAGACCCTATCTTGAAAAAAACCATCACATAAAAGGGCTGATGGAGTGGCTCAAGGTGTAGGCACTGAGTTCAAAACCCAGTACCACAAAAAAAAAAAAAGAATGTAAAGGTAATTCATTTGCCTACTATATACAATGAGTACCATTGCTTTAAACCACAGTTCCCAGGACACTTCATCTTCATGGTAGGTGTTATTATTATCCAAGTCAGAACAGGAAACAGAGAGTCAGAAAATTACTTTGCCAAATGTCATCATGGCAGGATTCAGTCTGTTGAACCACATATGGTCATTCTCCACTACTCACTGGTCTCATCCTAGGAATTATTGCCAACCATGCAAACCATTTTCTTAGACTTCTTTATTTTTTTTTCCTTTTCATTCTTCTAATTTTTTTTCCTTTTCATTCTTCTAATGCTCAACGTTAGTCATTTTTAGCTATGATACCCATAGCTATCACAATTATGGTACAGAGGTGTAGCGACAGTTTTGGTTTGTCTTCCTTGCTATGTGATCATCCAGTGTTCATTTGATATCACCAACTCTATTATATCTAATCACTTTACTACCATGCCTTTTCATATCCATATTTGGGTTAGAAAACTATTTTGATATGAGTTAAATTCCTTCAGTGAATAGTTATTGATCAGCTATATTTACCTAATTCTGTATTTTAAGGCAATGGTGCTCAAAAGGTTGCTAGGCCAGTATATCACTTGGGGACCTAATACTTCCAGTTCTGGAACTTCTGAATCAGAAACTCTGGGGTAAAGGCTTAGCATTTGTGTTTCTAGAAGTCATCCATGTCACTTTAATGCGCACTTATGTTTAGGAACCACTACTAAGGGCAAGGAGTGTGACTTGAGTGGTAGAAGGCATGCCTAGCAAGTACAACACCCTGAGTTCAAACCTACTATCACCAAATAAAGAGGAAGGGAGGGGAGGAAGGGAAAGGGGGAGAGGGTAGAGAAAGAAAAAACAACCGCTGTAGGAAATATAAGAAATTAGAGACATGGTCTTTACTTTTACTTTTAAAGAGATTCTTCTCTTATTTTTCCTTGCCCACCTATCAGTAGCTGAATTCAAACTGGTGTTTCTGATAGCTGAGAGAACTGACGAGCATCATGATTTTTCTTTACTATGTCCACAGTATTCAAGAAATGCCTCCTGAAGCTCTTTATGGTTTTTTTTGTCTTCCTCTTTGAGAGTCAATCACTCATTTACGAAACCATTTACAGAAAATTAAGCGTATTTCAGATAGCAATTATACCTTTTCTCTTTCCAAGGATCTCAGTTGCAAAGAATTCTTACAAAATTGAAATGTTTTGTTTATGTAGCAGCCATTTGCCATGTGGCAAGCTTGAAAACAGACTAAATAAATGGTTTGGTGTTGTCGTGGATAGTGGTGATTAAAGCAAGGGTGATGTGGAAGGCTGTGCTATTTAAACTACCCAGGGACCAGACTAACTCCTGAAAATCCTGGATCACCATTTGAAGATTTTTGTGTGGCTTTATTTATAGCCAGTCATATCTTGTTTTCTCCCAGCATATTCTGTTTGAAGGGAATGTTTTTCTTCTGAAAATATCTGAAAAGTGTGTCCAACTCAGATTTCTTGCCCAAATATGCTTTGTGTACAGAAGAGCAAGTATAAACTATGATTTAATTCACCATCACAGGGCCACTGAGATGTGTACTCCTGGGGAACACAGAATACAGAAGCTTTGCAACTCAGCAGTCCCGCCTGCATTCCAAATCCCATTTGTGAATTAGGGAAACTTCGGTGTTCAGTTGACCTAAACTAGGGCATCCCTATTCAGACTGAATTTTCCTGACCCATTTTCTTTTGTCTTACCATTCTTGACATTTTCACAAATTATTGTAATCTTGTCTATGTGACAGATAAGAGTTAAAGAAACTAATACTTCAGATATAACTAAGCATCTGTAAGAAAGGTGAAAGCTTTTTAAATGTCCGTAGAATCCTTGATTAGTCTCATTCCTCCATTAATATTCATATTTTGAATAGTGAGTGATTTTCAGGTGAAGTCTGATTTAGTCTCTTTGTTTAAAATGAGGATAAAGCTTGAAGCACATAAGCATACCCAGCTTATTTTGTTGAGATGGAGTCTTATTAACTTTTTGACTAGGCTGGGCTGGAACCACAAACCTCCCAATCTCTGACTCCTCTGCTAGGATTACAGATATGAGCCACCATGCCCAGCCTCACACTATTATTTTAATGTTGAAAAACTAAGAACACTTAACATAGGGCTGGCACTTGGTGTGCATAGGACGAATATTGATTCCCTTCCACTCTCCTTAGAATTTTCACCCACTGCCACTTTCACCAGTGTCTTCACCCTAATGTAACTGGTGAAAAAGAAAGGGCTAAAAATATTAAGTAAGCTGAGTGTGGCAATGTTTGCCTGCAGTCCCAATGCTCAGCAGGCTGAGGCATGAGGCTTCTTTGGATCCAGGGGTTTGAGACTAGATCCAAAAAAAGTCAAATAACACTAACTTGCACAAAATCAACCCATGTTTCAACCTTATTATAGAATTATTCTGATCACTATAAGCCCATAATCCCTTATTCTTGAATCTGAGTTCCAAATACCCACAAAGGGCATAAGTTTGTTCAGAAGTTTTATACAAATTCTGTTACAGCCTGCATCTCCAATGTACCCCAAAGGCCCATGTGTTGAAGACTTGGTCTTCCACTTATGGTACTCTTAAGAGGTGGTAGAACCTTTAGGAAATGGGTACTCATGACAGGAAGTTAGGTCAATAAAATGTGTCTTTGAAGGGGATATTGGGACCCCAGCCCCTTCCTGTCTCTCTGTCTGTTTCATGGCTACCATTATAAGTGAATAGGCTTCCTCCGCTACATCCTTCCACCAAGGTATACTGTTTTGCCACAAGCCCAAAGCAACAGAGCCAAGCAATGATAATCCCAAACCTCTGAATCCTTGTGCCAAATTAACTTTTCCTCCTTAGAAGTTGTTTATCTCAGGTATTTTGTTGTAACAACGGAAAGCTGACTTACACAAACTAGTTTGACACAAAACCCTGATCTCAGCTGATATAAGTGTGTTTAGAGTCTTTAACCATTTAGTGTGAATATTCTTCTATATTACACAGAAGTATTAATGTTTGATTAGTGGGTGCTTCCTAAGAACCTATTAGGAGAACCATATAAAAGTACCATTTCACCTTTTCTAAAATCCTAAAAATTTCTGAAACACATTTAGCTCTGGATTCTGATGAGGTATTTTGAATGTATAGCCTCTTCTCTAGAAGAAAAAAATAGCAAAACTGTTAAAGGAATCAGTGCTTTGGTTGTGGATTGATTTCTTTTTAACACTCCAGGAAAGGAACATAGTGCTTTATGTGACAGTGAATTCTTCTTTAACCAGTTTTGTTTGTTTGCTACTTCAGAATTAGGGTGTTTACCATAAGACTATTAAATGTTTTTCTGAAGAGAGTTCATTCTCACAAAGTAGAAGTGACTTTATCTAAAAGGGATAGTTACCATTCTCCTAAAGACACTTTCTTTGCAAACAAGCTACCATAGAGAACACTTTCTCCATATTCTGTGTACAGTTCAAAAAGTAAAGACGTACTTCTTTTTGTGAATGCCTATCAGTCCAAGGAAGGAAATTTCAACTTGCTTTCACCTGCACCCAGCAGGTGGCACTGTGAAATAGACGGATATGATAGTACAGGATGCTGCCTTTCTTCTCCAAGCCCAGTTGGAACATTAACAAGTACCCACATGATTTTGGCAGTAATACATCAGTTGACATGCTTGATAGTCTCCTAAAAATCCATTGCCTCCAACAAGTTTTGTTCAATTTAATTTCACATCTTCTATAAAGCTACTACTTCCTTTAACATCTACAGTGGTAGGCACTTACACAGCATTAGCAGAACCACTGAGATTCTTTAAAAAGCTTATAGCTCTGTTTCTGCACCTGGGTGTTAGAATGGGCCCTTTCTTCCATTTGTGGGGAAGGTCGTGTTCTCCTCATCCATGGGTAGGCTTGCTTGGAAAAGGATCCATTCACTATTTGAATAAATGTCCTAATTTGTGCAACAGTCTTTACTAAGCCAGCTATTAGCTGTCTAGCTAATGCTCAGCTGCTCTGCTGTAGACAGGCAAGAGGAAGGGAGAATCTTTCTTTTTAGAAAGATTCTTTCCTCTTGTCTTCTAATAGTAATTTTTTTTTTTTTTTGAGTTCTGATAAAGCAGTTGAATCCAGTGGCATGGTCTAAAGACCAGTGATTCCTTTGGGCTGCAGTCTCTGGGGGGATACCAGACAACTAAATGCTCATAAGACCTTTCACTGCTTTTTCACAGACATTAATAGTTTCCTGGCACTGCCTATCAGGAAATGTCGTCATGGTCTGGAGGAACCAATAAAAATACAAGTAACCTGTTTTGATAGATCTCTTTTCTGCCAGAAATTTCAGAATTTGGTGTTGGGTTAGGAGGCACCTGTGAGGATGTAATCAGAAATAGTGGGTAAGAGATGAAGCTGCTGATATCTGCCCTGAACATGAGGTAGAGAGGACTCTAAAGCTAAAACAAAAGAAAAAAATCTGGTGTGATAGGCAATTCAAGTCTGTTATACATTGGGAAGTTTTTCTCATTTTTTTTCTTCTCATTTCAAACCTAATTCTTAACTCTTTTGATCCTCAAATAGAAAACTCATGCATTAAAAATTAACAGCATTTGATTACGGATACACACATGGCATTGCCATAAGGTATTTAGAAAAAGAGACCATAGATTTAGGTAATTATTACCAAATGGCTCATAGTAAATCCTCTTACCTCACCCTTGTTTTAGCTACAGTGTGAATCTGAATCCCATTAATATGAGAAACATTAAATGTTACCCCTAGAATGTTGATTAGAATTAGATTTTTTTTTTTGTGGAGGTTGTCATTTTTTTCTCCCTTGTAAGTTTTTGAGGAAAGTTCATCATCACCATAATACTAAAATAATGTGAAGAATTTAGAGCAAAACTGATAAAGACATTGGAAATGATTGTTTGATCTCTTCTAACAAATTAAAAATACTTTTCCCTCTAGTGCTGATTTTGAGTATTCTGCTTTATCATAGGACTAGAATTTTAAATACTGTTGCCTGATTTTCCTAATCAGTTTAAGCATGAACCTAAGTACATTACCAGGTATAAAACTTGGCTATTATACCTTGTATTAATTTAAGAAAATACATGGGATTGGCATGAGATGCTGCTCCAACCCCATTAAAAATTGCTTGTGAGTAAAAGTTTCATATCAACAATATTATGGTTTTCCCTGTGTATATTTCATTTTTAAACCCCTCTTGTTAGTGTCCTTTTTAGTTTTATTGTTAAACTGTTCTTACACAGAAAAAAGTAAGCAAAGTTCTTTTTTTTAAATCAAGGAATTTGTCTTGGTTTTGTTTTTTAAAAATAAAGAAGGGACTCTTTCTTGGATTGACTTGAAATTTCAAACTTCTATTTCCAAACTTCTTTAATAGGCTGAAACAGGAGACTATCAATTTATGCTGAAGAAGTAGAGGAAAAATACTCTATAAAGCTGAGCATGATGGCGAAAACTTGTAGATCAAGAAGAACTTAAGGGAAAGGGACCATGACCTCCTGTTCCCTGTGCAAGAACTGCCTCAGTGACACTCCATTCCTTGCTAAAATTTACACTCTCCCATCTTGGTATTTCTGGGCCTCTGTCTGAGAGAAAGAGGCAGAGTGAGTATGGTTTCTTTTTCCCAAGCCTGCCTGGGTTTCAAAGTACTCATGAAAACTTACCCAGAAGAAGAATTAGTGGATAGTTCTAAGAAGTCCAAAGATGTGTTTTCTGTATTACTGGTTTTGGTTAGAGCTGTGACCCATCTTTGACGTCCTGGGATCCAAGCTGGAAGCTAGTTCCTAACATCTTTTTTGGTCCATGCTTAGATCTTGTACACTGTTCCAAAGTGTCTTTTCCTAACCAAAACAGTTGAAGCCATTTCCTCTCCAAATGACCCTTATCGAGCTTTCCCTCATGACTCCCATTCTTGTTCTGTTCTTCCTGCACTGATCCCTTCCTGAGCCCTGCTTCTGAGTCTTAGTTTCCTCCTCTGTGAGTACTGTAAGCTTGAAGAGGTGATAAGAGCTCTGAAGGTTTATTGTCATAGTACACCAAACTGCATTTTTTCCCAGATGTGAACCAGTCACTCACCAACCAGGTGTCCTCAGGGAGACTTTGCCATATCTGATAATTACATTTTTATAATTTGATAATCCTAATCCACAGACAAACTAAAATATATAGAAAGAGTTTCTACCTGTGGAGGTTCATAGGACCATTCTTCCCTGTTATTTTTCCAGATGAGCAAGTTGGATTCATTACCCTCTTGACTTGCATGAATCATATTTTAGGACAAAGCACTAGGCACTAGGCTCTGCACTAAAGGTCCATTGAGCTTAGCTATTACAAATCTCATAAGCCAAGATCTTTTCAGCCCTGTCTCCTCTCCAAGCCTATGGATTATTCAATTGGAAATGGAATGTGTTTGAAATTGATGGAAGACCACCCCAGTTGTTGCACTACGTTCCCAAATGTAGATTTAAACTTGAGCACTTTTCTGACAGCTTGGGCAGAATTGTCTTGCCAACTTCCTGGCTTCCTGCTCACCAGTAGTCCTAACTAACTGGTTTTAGATTTTCTCTTGTGACTGATTTCATCAGAATTGCACATCTCATACCTTGCAGTGCTTTATAAGGTTGTGATACCTTCTCAGGCATTAATTTCCAACATTTCAGCTATCAACCAACCACCCATACATACCACCTCATCCCACCACCAGCTGGCATAGTCTTCTTTCAAGCAACTATGAAACATTTGTTGTTTTCCAAAAATGGGTTAGCATGGATGAACTAAATACAAAATATGTGCTAGACAGAGGTAGTGACAACTTATATCACCTGACTTCACTTTATAATGTGTTATTTATTTTTCATCTTGCTGAAAAATACAGGATTTCATATCTGTCCATGACACTTCAATTGGAGAAATGATTATCTTTACCCCATAAACTCTGTGTTAACCAACTGTCTGTCATTAAGACAAAATACCTGAGATAAACAACCTAAGGAAAGAAAGATTTATTTTGGCTTATGGTTTCAGCAATTTAAATTCATGGTTGACTTGTTCCATTACGTTTAGGGCTATGTCAAGACAGAAACATCCTGGGTGGGAGCATTTGGTAAAGCAGAGTTTCTGTGCCCATGGCAGCTGGGAAGCACAGAAAACTGTGTAGGGGCCACTGACAAGATAAACCCTTCAAAGACACACTTGTAGTGACCTTCTTGCTCCAACCAGGCACCACCACCTACTACTAAGTTCAGCTATAAATTCATCCATGGGTTAATCCACATGAGCCTTGGGGTTATTTCACATTCAAACCATAACAAACTCTCTACCCCTGTTCCTCAAACTTGTTACTGAAAACCTCAGCAGAATGAATGAACATTGAGTCACTTTTGTCCAAGAGTGGGGAAAATAATGATGACAACATATGTTTGAATAGTACTTTAAAAAGAATTTTTATATCCATTCCATTAATGTGCATTTTGATTCGTATCAGAGGCAAAGTGTGATTACTTTATGTGTGTGTTCATAATAAAATGGGAACCCTCCCATGCTTCTTGTCTCTACCTGCCACATTTTAAGAACCCTGTTATAGCATACTGGAAAACTAATACCAGAAGTCACAAATTATAGCATATGGACCAAACATAGTATGCCACCTGCCTTCATTGGAAGGCCCTATGCTCATTCATTTTTGTACTGTCTGACTACTTTCACACTACAACATCAACATTGAATTCTTGTGATAGAGACTGTATGGCTTGCAAAGGCTGAAAACATTTACTGTCAAGTCCTTTATAAACATTTACTGTCAAACCCTTACATCTACTGTCATGAGCCTTTGCTGGCTCATGGCAACAAAATGAAACCAGCTTTCAACTTACTCTAAAGTGTGCATTTAAATAAAATTAATAACTTTTATGTGCAGCTTCCTAAATATTGTGGTAAAGAAGATTGGGAGTGCAGGGAAAGCAGGAATTGAGGAGGCTTGTAGGCTTAGGTCAAGAAAACAAAAATCTTGAGGTTTTCCCTTCAGGCCTTTAATCTAAAACCAAATAATGAACTTGGGCCCAGGGTACAATAAAGTGAATTCTATAAATTTTTGGAGCCAAAAGCCACAATCTGACAAGGTCACTGTGGCTTAGCAGCATGCAGACAAGGTCGGAATCTGCAGGTGCACCATGTCTCTATCACAGTGGGAAGGAACACTAAATGGTTTCCGTTGACTAACAAGAAGTTTATACTTAGTCAAGGACACTGGCAGTAAGAATGCAGGGTGGCCAAAACAGAAAGGTTGTAACTAAGTCAGAGTGTTTTGATGTTTAAGTCTCTTCCTCTTTTGTATAAAGCTTGCTGAGAAAAATAAAATTTTGCCAGTTGGTTATCAGTCTTCTGGCCCTCTTAATTTGTGTTTTGTCATTCCCCTCCTGAGTGAGTGAGACCCTTTATGTGTCCTGTCTTGTTCATTCCTGTCCTGAGCCCTTTCGGGTCAGGGACCTCTGCAATCTGGGCAGATGACACATGAACAGGAACCTGAACAGAGGCTTAAGGTAAGGAATGCTCCAGAGGTGTGTGCAAACATGATACGGAGCAACATCGAGAGAGATGTAAGAAGCAAGCTCACTTTACAGAAGTTTTTTGTTCAGTATTGTGTAATAGAGGTTATAAAATGTCTTAAAGTCAGCTTACATGTTTTTTGTCTTATGTCCAAGAGTGTACTCGAAATTGTTATAATTGTTTTGTGTTTCATTTTGTATGTCTATGATATGATTAACTTATCAGAGACAAAAAAATCTAATAGCTATAATAACAGTCTTATTAACTGGGTTTGACTCAAAACACTATTCCTAAAATTGACTCTTACTTCAGCTATCAATCCACCCAAAATGAGTCCTAAAAAAATAGAATGGGGCACTTCTCAATCTACTCCTAAAAGTTTTAAAAAAATAACTTATCAATGTACTTGTGGCCACTTAGTGAATTCTTACATATTCTTGAGCTCTTATCCATGCACACTTAAATTGACATTTATGGCATGCGTAATTTAAAACTTTTTTACATATGCATATATTTAAACATCTTTAGGATGGTTCTTATTATAAAATTAATATAAAGTGATACAAGGCCTCTGTTCTCTTCTCTCCCCCACCTCTCCTGCTGCTACGTTTAAGAAAAAACAGTTTTTTAAAAGTTGTATCAGTCAGGTCTAACTAAATTATAGGCAGTGTTTTATGGATAATAACCTTAATCTGTTTCATTTTGTCATAAGTAATTCACATTCAGTTCCTTTATTATTATATCTATATATTTAATTATAAATATATATAACATGTATATAATATATATTTATTAATAAATATTATATCTTATTTATTATAGCTATTAACAAATGGTGTCTTTATAGGTTATTTATTGTATAAAAACAATTTAAAATTGCCCTTCTGTATGGGTCTATATAATAAAAATAAGGCTAATTAAAAAAATTTTATTTAAATTTAAAATTCTTATAAAAGCTATTTTAAAATACAAGTTACAAAATTATAAAATTAAGGTTAACTCTAATCTAAAAGTTACCTAAAAGATTTTTTGGGGTCATATCAAACTAAAATCGAATTCTCTATATCCATAAAATAACAAGGCTATCTTAATACTGTTCTGCTCTGAGTAACATATACAAAAAACTGTTATAAGAAAGATTTTAAGATTTTATCAAAGAAATTACTTGTGTTTTCTATTGATCTTGTCAAGCTTTAAGTACTACTAAATCAGAGTTAATTTGTGTATTTGCTCATGCAAAGGTCTCTTAAATTACCACCTTATAACTGTGTTCTGTGCCTATACTTTATCTAAATATGATACAAATATTTACGAAGTTTAAAATGTCAAGTTATATAAAATGATGAGCTAAAGCTGTCTTTTATCCCAAAGAGTTACATTTAATCTATATCCTGACAGTCAGCCCCTATTTGCCTTTAAAGATCCTACAAACCCTTCACTGCAACTAACTTAAACAGTTTTACCATAAGGATTTAAAAATAGGCTCACTCCCTGAATCACCTACCTAGGTGTGTCCTTAAAGGGACAAGCTCAACTCTCTGAATCATAAACAAACCTACCTAATCCTCCTTTTCCCACTCCCCCATATCATAAAGCAGCATAGAGCTTTCTTGGGAGTTACAGGATTTTACAAAATCTGGATCCCAGCACCCTGTGATATTAAGGACTTACTCTATTAAAAAAAAAAAAGAATCCATTTTTCAACAGTCTTATTTCATACCATTGCCTTATGGATGTATTCCTAGTCCATATTACAGCTATAGATACCCTAACAAAAACATCTATTAATCAACATGTGTATACTCTTAAATCTTGAGGTTGAAACAACATAAAAGACTCAACCCTAAAACTATTTTACCATTTAGTGTATCATTTTTTCACTACAAAAAAAAAACTTCTAAAAATATTCAATTTAACATTCTCATAGGAGTGCTTGTTTGCTCTTTTGCTTAAAAAAAAAAAGTTAAAACAACTTTCACACTTAGGCCATTTCTAAAAAGTAAACTATAAAATGTTAAAGCTGGCATTTATCTTAGGTGTGATTTAGTTAATCAGAGAAAATACATTTGCCTTCACTACTCTTAAAAAAACCCAAGATACGAATAAATAAAAACCCTGATTGATTCTCCTATTTTCCTCCTATTTGAGAAACCAAAAATGAACAATCATTTTTAGGCCTGGACTCTAAATGCAGGTGAGACAAAACCATAATACACCTCTCTCTATATTTCATTTTTAAGATCACAGATTCTTCTACAATACTCCACTCTTCTATTTACCCCTGGCCAGTGGATCTCATTGTTAACAACTCTATTAGGAACATGAGATAAAACAAAGAAGTATGTTAAAATCCATTAGATACTGTAACCATAAACAAATCACTATAAACTGTAATTTTGTCATCTATAAAATAAAAATAATGTACCAATTCTTCAAATACCTTTATATAAACTCAAAAAAAAAATTAAACATTAATATTACATTTAACTACAATATCACAAATGTATATAAAAATTAAGCTAAATAATTAACATACACTTTATTTCTCTTCAAAAATCAATAATGTTGGGTTCTTATTTAAAATTTAAAAATTTTAAATCTGAGATACAACTCAATGATAGTGTTTGCCAGACATATTAAAAACTTGGATTTGGTCCCCAATACCATAAATAAATAAACAAACAAATATATATATATGATATATTATTTTTAAAAACTTCCCATTTTTAATCACATAAATAAACTTGTAATTTATCATGCCAGGTAACATTAACCACACACACACTCAACTGCTGTGTCATATAACCTATATAAAAAATTTTTAAAGCCAAATCACAAAAAGAAAAAACAAAATAGTAAATACTTGCCAAGACTTGAGTTAAAAAGAAAAAAATTAATAAAAATATACTGGTTAATATGTAAACATTTTCAGTAATAAGGTAAGTAAACTCTAATAGTCAGATGTACAACATGGTTACTATGGCTAATATTGTACTATGTAATTAAAATTGCTAAAAAAAGTCACTATAAATATTTTAAACACACACACATACCAGCACAGAACAAATGAGGTGATAATTATGTTAATTACTTAATTAACTTAACCCTGGTAAACATTATGGTAATATAATAAATGATCACCTTGTATACCTTAAATATAGACAATTTTTCTTGTAAATTCTATCTCAATAAAACTTTTTTAAAAATCAATACAATTTCACCAAACAAAAATCCAGAGGTTAACAGCTATATTTTAAAATATAAAATGTAAAAACAACTGTTTCCTACATTCTGCAAATTACAAGACTTTGTCAAGTTTTAGTTTTAAGATTTTGTAGGCATCATATAATTACTTTATGTTTAAAACGCTATTTCTTTCTATTGTCTAAAAAATGTTTCTAAAAGATATAGACCAACTCAAAATTTCCTTTCTAAATGCACCAACTTTGGTAAATTATCGTTTTCAAGGAGCTTGCTGTTTCATGATCATTTTAAAATTTATAGGCATCGAATTATGATGTCTTTATTTTTTGTAAAATGTATTATGGAGTCACTTTATTTTGTTCCTGGTATTAGTATTCTGTATCTTTTCTCTTTTACTCTTAACCATACTTGCTAAATTTTACTAATTTTATTACATATTTTTGTAAACCAACTTATAATGTGATTTTCACTCTTTACTTTTAAATTAATATTATTAATTTATTAATTACACTTTCTTCAACCAGGTGTTCATTTTTAAATTTTAATAGTTATTTTTCAGCCTTTCTTCTTTTCTCATGTTATGACAAAAGTATAGTGTAGAGGCTTTCTTTGTATTTTCCCCAGGGATACTGATTCTCCTCAGTAGATTCCAAAAAGATTGATGAGACATCATAAGTTCTCCGATGATGCCCAAAATGGTAAACAAGATCAACCGAGGAGTAAAAAAAATAAAAATAACTCAGAGATTGCCCCCTCGTCCAATAAAAAAGACACATATACCCATTCCTCTCCTCTTCCTACTTGGGGACAAATCAAAAATTTGACCACAAAAGACAAGAAGTTGCTACAACATACATCACAACCTCAGACATCTGAGGCCTTGTTTTTGGCCTTGATCACCATACTCTCCTGTCAGGTGTGTGGGACTTCTGGAAAAACTTATTAGATATACTTCTTAGATCTCCCTATTCTTCATCCTACATCATGGAATGACACTGACATCAAGGTTTCTACTAATGATACTACTCTATTAGGGGGCTCTGACCCTTCCCATATTCCTTATCAATGGGCCTCCTTCAATTATTCTATAAGGTCATTTTCTCCTCCTTTGTGTTTATCCTAAAATGATGACATTACATGTTTAGATGCTCAACTGACTACTCAAATTTCCAGTGCCTTGGGATTACAAAATGACTTTACTAAATTACATTAACATGCTATTATTAAGATGGGATTTCCCAGTCATTATTCTTTTGATCAACGAGGGCCACCTGGGGGCCTTCCTCTTTGTTCTGATCTCAATAAGAAGTTTTATAAAACTCCTCCTTGGTTGGATTGTACATACCCAATACCTGTTAAGCGACCCTGAGATAGATACAAAACAAATAAACAGCTCTGAAACTGGTCTCAAAGACAACCTATGTCTACCCATGAAGGGAATTGGGCCACAACTACTGGATGGATCTCACCCATATTGGTTATGTCTTCTAGAGTGATACAAAAGGGTATTTGGTGGTTGATAACAGCTATAGGTTCTGTGATGGTGTTATCAACACAACACTATCAAATTACATATCATAATATAACTGCTTATATCTCTCCACCTTATCTTTTACTAACAGGTCATGTCATGATAACTAAACATAGTAATAAAACCCCTTACCCTTACTATGACATTACGTATGAGCATTGTATTTTAACTAATTGTATTGATAACTTAAAACCTTTAAATCAAAAATGATACTAATAATAAACCAGCCTGCCTTTGTTATACTTCCTATACTGATAATTGGTACTTGGTATAACAATCCAAGAGTACAGGCTTTACTAAAAATTGAAAAAGCTTTAACCAGACACAAAAGAGTCATTGGCCTTATTATTGCTAAAATACTGGCTCTGGTTTCACTTATTGCTTCTGTTGTGACATCCACTGTAGCCTTGTCACAAAAATATCCAAACAGCTCATTATGCTAATCATGTGACTAAAAATGTGTCTTTAACATTAATATCTCAAAAAACTATTAGCAAAAAGATTGAGACACGACTTGATGCCTTAGAATCAATAGTTGTGTCCCTGCGCTATCACTCTTCCTACCAATGGATTTGTGTCACAGCTAAACCTCATAATAAATCGCAATAGAGCTAAACACTTATTAACTAACATCTAAAAGGAGTCTGCTTCATATTAACCTGAGTTTAGATTTAGTTACTTTACATCAAAAAAATATTAGACATACAAAACAGTAATTTGCCTATCATTCAATCCTCAGATATGGCTGCCAGGATATTAAACACTTTAAAGGGTTTTAACCCCTTTAACATTATTAAGACACTCATTTTGGATTATGCCTAAAATGGCTTTTCTGATTTTACTTGTTCTGTGTTTATTTCCAATCATCTGCCATACTGACATGTACCAGCTCTTCAAATTGAAAGTGGACCTTAACGACGTTCAGTCTGACAAGGTCACTGTGGCTTAGCAGCATGCCGACAAGGTCGGAATCTGCAGGTGCACCATGTCTCTATCACGGTGGGAAGGAACGCTAAATGGTTTCCCTTGACTAAGAAGGAGTTTATACTTAGTGAAGGACACTGGCAGTAAAAATACAGGATGACAAAAACAGAAAGGTTATAACTAGGTCAGAGAGATTTCATGTTTAAGTCTTCCACTTTTGTATAAAGCTTGCTGAGAAAAATAAAATTTTGCCAGTTGGTTATCAGTCTTCTGGCCCTCTTAATTTGTGTTTTGTCATTCCCCTCCTGAGTGAGTGAGACCCTTTATGTGTCCTGTCTTGTTCATTCCTGCCCTGAGCCCTTTCAAGTTAAGGACCTCTGCGATCCTGACAATAAATATCTTCATTTGGTCCATTTTTTGAGGGGTTCTCAGAGAAGGCCAGAAAGTCCTTAGTGTCAGTACTAAACCTCAAGGCATCCTAGAAAGTAGCCTAGTAGTTCCCCTACTAATGGAACATCCAGCTCACGTTAACATTCAAGCACAGGTCACATCACATACTGGGAAAGGATCTTGACACAGGAAGACTTTATTAATAACCCTTTTCTACTTTTTTCAGACTTGTGTTCCTTTCCTTTTAAAACCTTAGAGTCCAGCATTAGTTACCTTGCTCTCTTTGATTGCACACTGATGTTCTTACACATAGAAAAAGTAATGGTTTTCTTGTTTCCTTTCTGGGGACATTTTCACACTCGTTTTCCTTCCCTTTTTTCTTCAGTCTTGCAAAAATAAAAGCAAGTTGTCTTCCACGGTTAACTTCAGTGAGAGGTTTGTGGGGCCTTTTTCCCCTCTTGCCTCTTCCACAACTGGAAAATATGAGGCAGATCCTGTTTATTTATGCTGTAACCTCAAAAGTAGCTGATATGCTTGTTGTCGTTAAAGAATCTGGAGCTGTTTATCCAGCAATGGAGTGCCAGAGCTCTAAAAATCTGAAAGCTCCCCTGGGCCTTGCAGGCACAGACTATAGAGAGCTCCTTGCTATTTTCCCAAGGCTGCTCCAAACAGGAGGCAAAAATTTCTGCTACTAAACTGCTCGCTGCACTCTTGAGAATGACAAGATGTCAGTGTTTGTTACTTTATTAAAAATCAAGGGCCTTCTTCCTTTGTATTAACTTGTTCTCTGAAATCTATTTTCCAGAGGTCTTTTCTACTTTAAAATATAACTTGAATGCATATATTCCTTCCACTTTTGGCTGTGGAACTCTTACCATATTCCAGAAATCCTTTTACAAATTCATTCTATAGCCAGTATGTTTGGCAAATTGTAAGAAAATGAGCTTTTTCCTTTTTCTGAAAACTATTTAAAACTATGCTTAGAGATTACATACCTCTTTTGAAGTTCAATTTCCAATTTTTTAATCTCATTTTCTGCACATGCCAAACATTTGATTTTCTTTTATAATAATGGTTTTTCTTTTAAAGCTATATTTATAGAAGCTGTTTCTGCCTCTGTACTTTTCATGATTTATTTTATTGGTTTTTGTTGGTTTTCCTTATTTGAATCTGCCTTGGGTCAAGCCCAGATTCCCCTTACAAGGATTAAGTTTGATGGAAAACATCAAAACTGGAAGTGGCCAACCTGAAACACTCCCTAACTATGTCAATGCAACATGGTTATTTCTCAAATACCAGTCTCTTAATGAGACCAGAGAACTATTTAGAACATGCCAATTGCTGCTGTAGAAATGGATCTACAAATGGGTCCCAGTCTGCTTCTCATCCCTGTGGCCTTCACCCTACAGAAGAGAAAGGTTTATGAGGTAGAAACTTCACATTTTTAAAGAAAGTTTAGATGTTAGGAAGGACCATAATTTGCTCTTTGAACTTAATCTTCTTTCTAAAAGTTCTTTCCTTGGAAGCCTTAGCATAGTTTTTCCTGATAGTCAAAAGAAAACATAAACTTACAGAAATTAAAAATCAAGGAATCTAATAGGTGAAAGACAGAATTCTAAAACTGTCACACAATTGTAGGACTAAGAAGATGAGAGGTTTAGCTTAATTTCTTTAAAACTTTGGCCAGCAATTCTTGAGTTGTTGAAACAATAAATCTGAAAGTTAAGAAACTATAAAGGTACCTGTGAATGCTGACCATCATGTGATCCTCTCTATTTTAGGTAGTACACTGCATTTACAAATAATTTAGTAGTTGGAGAGTGGATCTGCCTACTACCTTCACTGTGTGATGTCCCAGAGAATACATTTCAGTTTACCTATTTCATGTCTGTCTTTGCAGATGGCAGACTAGAATTAGTTTCAAGAGTAGCATGGCCTTTCTGAAACCACCCAGCTCCTCATTAAAGATGAGCTTGGACAGAGACCATGAGATTAAGCCAAATCTGCTTATTAACCTCGGTTAACTTTAGGGTCAGTTACTTTGAGGGACTTTTTTCTTCTTGGTAAATGTTTTTGGCAAAGAGAGTAGAATGGACTAAAGAGCCTTTCTGTTCAGAGTGTGATTTAACTTCACCTACAGATATTACGTCATCCTAACCAGAGACTAGTTTCTCACATCTTGTTCCTTTTCCTGGCTTGTCTGAGTTTTTCCTTTTAGTTCCTTTCTTTCATTTTCCCTCCTTATTACACAAGAATTAAATGAAACAATGAAGCAATGTCTAGAATATGAATTAAGTTCTTAAGAAAACCTCCACATAGTAGAGTAATAACTAATCTTTAAAGGGAATTTATTGATGTGGAGAGTTTCATACCACAGTATTAACAGCCTTGGGAACATAAACCAGGAACTTTTGGTGCCTGACCTTGGGAAAGTTCTCTCTTTGGGCTCCTCATTTTCCTTATCTGTAAAAGGAGGCCTTTAAACTCTGAGAGCTTGTTAGGCTAATCCCCCTTGGGTATTAGGATGCAGGAGGACTGAGCTAGAACTCAGAAATCTTCGTTTGTAACAAGTTCTACAAGCAATTCTGAGTTAGGGGCCCTCAGACTTCACTTTAAAAACAGGAAACTATATCTTTTCTAAGATTCCTTCCTGTCTAAAATTCTGTGATCCTAAGTTTTTTCAACTACATAGCTTCATGCAGAACTGATAGTTCATGGAAATTCACTGTGTCATCTGCCATATGTATAGCTAAGAAATATTTTTGTTAATCATCTTGCTTCGAAAAGTCTGATAATATAAACAATAATTTTGATCAGAGTTAAATCCCTGTTTTTAACATTGCTCAGCAGGGTTTTGTCTTTTTTGTTCCTTTCTTCTCTCATCATATGCCTATCTCTGTGAATGTTTCTCCCTGTACAGATCTCTCAAGTGCTTTTCATCTCCCTGAATGTTTAATACCAACACAGAAGTCTTGGATCTAAGAACTGAGCTGTTTTTGCTCATCCACTTATTTTTGTTTGATACATACTCACCATCATCAGCATTTCCTGAAGCCCTTTGATGGGAAACTTGACAGAGACTTTATGCTTTGTTATGTTTCCTTTATATTGCAAAATTCTATTTAATCTGTGGGATACAATATCCATCCAGTTGCTTTTGACATGCTTTTGAGGTTTCTTCCACCCACTAAATGTCAGTTTCCTGAGTTTCTTTCCTAAACACTTGTACTGTACTTCATTGTATTTTGTCAGACTGAACTCAATAGCATATTTTGCTATCCATTTTTCCCATCTTCTTGGATCCATTAATATTGTTTGGCCTCACCTGTGTCTCCTACCAATGACATCTGAAGAACTTACTGCTGTAGTATTTACTCAGATTTCCATGCCATTAATAAAATTATTTAATAATAACGTTTCTACAATGCTGGGCATTAGTGTTTTATAGGTTTCTATGGTTTCTTGCCCAGCACTGTGTCCTGTACAGTTAAGGATACAAAATAGACAAAGGTTACTTTTCAAGTTAAAATTTAGAAAGGAAATGCCTCTTCACAGTAGCATCAAGAGAAATCAAAACTCTCATTTACTTGGGCCTTTTGGTACAAGGCTGCCCAGGGCACATTTATATAAGCTTGATTGCAGATTCTGGTTAGATCTCCCATGGTCACAGACACCTGTGTTTCGAATTTTTCACTCTGAAAGAATAGATGCTTAGATAGCTCTTACTTAGCATTCTAGACCTTAGGAAAACCAGAATTGCACACTTGTTCATAGGTTCTGAACACATGGCAACACACCATTATGCAGACCCCATATGAGTTCCCCAACAATGATGCATGATATTCTTAATAAAGAAAAAAAAACTGATAAAATACTCGGCCATCTGAGAAACAGGAATGTTTACACTTCATTTAGAGTATTTGGGGCAGCAACCAGATTAAAAAATAAACATAGCTAACTAGATGGTTAGCTAGTAGACTGTAGCAGATTCAGCCTTCAAGGAGTTTTTAGCATAAAAAGATAATAGAAGGCAGTGTGTTTTTAAGATAAGGAGGATTTAAGCAAAAGAAGAAACAAGAATAGCACTTCCATGTAGAATTACAAGATAACTCAACTCCAAGAGAATTAACTTAGAAAATATGAGCCAAGTTCTTTAAGAATAAGTAGAAATTATTAAAATAAGTGTTGGAGGCACCCAGTTTCATTTATCCAGACTCTAAAATAGAACATCAGTAGGATATAGAAATTTCACCTAATTATTTCTCTATTTTAGTTCTCTGTTGCTACATAATAAACCACTCCAAAATGAAGTGACTTAAAATAGCAATTGATTAGTTACTGAGCACTATCAGCTAAGAGGCTCTTCTGCATGTACTGTGCTAAGTAAGATCTCTCTGCCACACCATTCACTTGAGAGATCACCTGAGGCTAAAATGTGCATAATGACTCCTCATCCAAGGCTTCTCTCTGCTATCTTCTCAGCATCCCACAACCTAGTGCAGAGTTGCTTACGGTATGGTGAATGGCTTCTAAAAGTGCAAAAGTGAAAGCTACCAGGCCATTAAGGCCTACCAGGAGTGCTGAAAGGATATCTTTGCTTTCTCTTGGTCAAAGCAGTCACAAGTCCATTCTGGATTCCTCTTGACAGGAGAAATTGCAAAGAATTTGGTGGCTATCATTAATTTATCAGATAGTTGCTTTGTAGATGTTTGTTAGCTGACTTATTGTATAATACTGAATTTAAAGTTCCTTATGTCCTTCATTGCATTATAGTAATGTTTATGTTATCATTTTGGAGTAATTTGCTTCAATAGTCTGAAGAATCAAAAGAGATACTCTATCATGTCAGCATGATAGAGTTTATTAAACTCCTTGTAAGGGTGAATAGTTTTTATATCATTCTGATTTTCCCATCATTGTGAGGTTCCTTGATTTTTTGTGAGATTATGTGAATTCCCAAAACTTCAGATACACTTTTGAACAAAATTGAGCCATAGCAAACCCCAAATTTGAGGGGAGAGGGGTAGGAGGATATTACACCTTTTTATACTTCCTCTCATTACTCTCGTAACTTAAAAAAAAAAGAGAGAGAAACTTAATGCCTCCGTTGTTTAGAAAAGAACTCACACAGAAGAAAATATACTAGATTGAGAGTTCTTTCTTTTTATTAAGGTACAATGAACTTGTATATTGTCTTTTTCCATTGTCCATTTTTTTTCTTGCTATACCAGAATACCTGACAAAGAATGTAAGTTTATTTGGGCTCATGGTTCTTGAAGCTGTGAAGTCCAAGATTATGTGTCCACATTTTGGGAGGGCCTCGTGTTGCTTCAACTCATGGTGGAAAGCAGAGAATAGCAGAAAAAGAAAGAAGCAAGCTGAAACTTTTGCTAGTCCATTCCCATGAGAAAATGTATTCACATATTGACAAGGACTCCTCACCCATGATCCAAACACTTCTCACTAGGCCCACCCAGTGCTGCCACAATGAGGAACTAAGGCTCCAGCATATGAACTCAAACCATCACACATGGGTAATATGTCTGAATCAAAAGCTCCCACAACATGTTGAGAAAGACAGAAAGAGTGGCTTGGAAGAAATGGATCAAGCAACTCAGAATTGGCCATGTGAGAAATAAGTCTCAACTTGGACTCTTTTACCAGGTCTACAGGCTCTTTTAGTCCTGGAGCAGAGTTTCATTTTAGTGAGCATGAAAATCACCCATGGAATGTAAAAATGCAAATTCCCAGGAGTACCCCCTACACAGTTCTAATTTTATAGTGAGAGGTTTGTGATAGTTTAAATCTGAAATGTCCATCAAAGGCTCATTGTTAAAGTCTTGGTTGCCAGCTGATGGGCTTTTGGGAAGTGATTAGATCATGAGGATTCTGAACTAATCAGTGGATTGATCCATTGATGGATCATCACTTATGACATTATTGAGACATGGTGGGAAGTAGCAAGTGGGGCTTAATCTGAAGAAGTAGGTCAGTAGGGGCAATGCCCTAAAGGTTTGTTACGTTATCCAGTTCTCCCATTGGCATAAGGAAGTTGAGGTGGCAGAAGACAGCACATACATTAATTGAGTAGTTAGAATT
Organism: Castor canadensis; assembly: GCF_047511655.1. Classification (NCBI taxonomy): domain Eukaryota; kingdom Metazoa; phylum Chordata; class Mammalia; order Rodentia; family Castoridae; genus Castor; species Castor canadensis. The sequence continues at coordinate 49,216,490 of NC_133390.1, forward strand.
GATGTCAGTCTTTGTTATTTTCTTAGTGCTTGAGATTGAGCCCAGGACCTCATCTATGCTAGGCAAATGTTCTACCACTGAGGTACACTGTTGTCCCTCAGTACTTCTTTATTTGCATTGGAGCTGAAAGGCTTATGAGAATAGATATGGAATATCTATTCTCCTATTATCAGCTATTATCCTAATAAGGCATAAACTGACTTTTCTTGCTTGGTCCTATTTTAGGATTGATGTGTATGCCTTCTTGCCATGGTTACTAGAGTGATCCCTTTAAAACCTCTCATAATGTGTCCTAAAGTATTACTTTAGAAAATGGTTTTTAGTGTGTGTTTGCAAAAGATAAAGGAGTCACACATTTTTCAGCTTTCAGTTATTTATTCAAGAAAATTCTAGATATTCCAAGATGGGAATTAGGGTGCAGAAACAGAAAGCCTAAGCTCTGTGACTCCAAAACCTCCCAGAGTCGTTGGAGTCACACTTGGGTAATTCTGACTGGTTCTAACCAAAATAACTGCCGTCACACTAGATGCAGGAAAAAAATTCAAAGACTGATCCACAACTCTGCCTTTAATTGTACCTAACAGCTGTGACCCACTGCAGTCAGCAAGGCGAGTCTAGCACTGGGGAGCTCTCCTTCCCCACGGTGATTTTTTTTCTTCTTTTCTTTTTTCTTTCCTTCTCTTCTCCTTCCTCCATGATGTGGAAATAAAGCACCAACCAGAATCAAACTTAGGACATCCTGAACCCTTAGCCCATGGAAAGCCTCCACACACCATGTTACACTGAGAAAATTTGGTGCCATTTCTCACCACCTCCACTGCCACTGGCTCTAAACCTGCCTGTCCATCAATTGACTGAACAGGCTACCCCTCCCTCCTACACAGTCACCACCTGCTGAACAACCTACTATACCAACTTTACATAATCTGAACCCACCGCAATCCCAGACACAAGCACCCTACAATAGAAATACACAAGGGCCACAAAACCCAGCAGTCCCCACAACATTTCCCCACTCACCCCCCCACTTCCTATCTTCCCCTTTTAGTGCCACCCTATCCAACACCCAAATTTCTATAGCTAGCCTAACAAATGTTAACCCCCCCCCAACTCCCACTACTTATAGATATTATGACCAGGTTATTCTTTATAATATATAAACTACTGGTCAGGTATTGAACCTGTGAATTAGTTATTGCTAAGTTACACCTCCAGACCAAGGACAGAAATGGCACAACAACCTAGCTAACAACCAAGACAGCCACAACACAAAAATTAAATCAAGAGAAAGAAAACAGGTGACTAAAACCACCAATTAGCCTATCAAGAACATAGTTGCACAGTACCAAGTGGAGTGATGGGAAGAAGAAGAAGAAGGGATGGAAACTATTGTCCTCAAAAAATAATTTAATACAAGATTCAGAGGAAAATGACCCCAACAAAACAAAAATAAACAACACCAAGGAATGCAGTGATGCTCATAAAAACATCCTCAAAGTAGAAATCCTGCAAGTAATCACTGAAAATTTCATGGAGAAGATACTACATGTGGTTAACCAAAATGTACGATATGCACTCAGGAAATTTCAAGACACAGAAACAAATAAATGAACTCATAATAATAAAAAAACACCAAAAGTGAAACAAAAAAACACTATAAATGGAGAGATAAATGAATTAACAAAATAGAAGAAATTAAAGAGGAACTGACCATGATATGGAAAACCTCACAAAAAAGAATCAAAACAGAACCACAAAACACAGTGGAAGTCCACTCCAGGAGACTAGAACAAGTGGAAGACAGAATCTTAGAACCTGAAGATAAAATAGAAATTAAAGAAAAAACTGAAGAACTGTTGGTCAAACAACTCAAGACCTGCAAAAAGAATATACAAAACTCACCAACTCTATCAAAAGACCAAACCTCAGAACCACCAGCATTGAAGAAGAGGTCCAAGCAAAAGGAATTAATATCTTGATAAAATAATAACAGAAAATTTCCCAAGTCTTGAGAAAGCTTTGCCATTCACGTATAGGAAGCCTACAGGAAACCAAACAGACTTGGCCAAAATAGGACATCCCCCATGGCATATTATCATTAAAACAACAAGCACAGAGAATAAAGAAAAAATATTGAAATCTGTAAGATAGAAAAAACAAATAACATACATAAAGGTAAACCCATCAAAATCAGATTTCTCAACAGAAACTTTAAAAGCAAGAAGGACATGGAGTGAGGTATTCTGGGCACTGAAAGAAATTAACTTCAACCCTAGGATGCTCTACCCAGTAAAGCTATCATTCAAAATAGATGGAGTAATCAAAATCTTACACAATAAGCAGAATTTAAAATAATATGTGACCAACAAGCCACCACTACAAAAGGTTCTCCAAGAATTTCTGCACACAGAAGATGAAAACAAACAAAACCATGAGAAGACAGGAAGTATCAAACCACAGAAGAAAAAACAATGAATAAGAGAGAAACATTGATTCAGGTACACACAAATCCTTAAACAACAAAAGCAACTAAATGACAGGATTCACCACATACCTATCAATATTAACACTGAAGGTCAATGGACTCAATTTCCCCATCAAAAACACTGTTTGGCAAACTGGATTAAAAAGGAAAACCCAACAATCTGTTGTTTACAGGAGACCCATCTCATTGACAAAAACAAACACTGGCTTAGGGTGAAAAGCTGGAAGATCTACCAAGCCAGTGGCCCCCCAAAACAGGCAGGAGTATCAATTCTTAGACAAAGTAGACTTCAAATTTACATTGATCAAACAAAATAAAGGACACTTCACACTAATAAAAGGGGAAATACATGAAAAGGAAAAAACAATTATCAACCTATATGCACCCAATTTCGTGCTCCCACTTTCATCAAACATACCCTAAATGATTTAAAAGCATATACAGACTCCAACACAGTGGTACTGGGAGACTTTAATACACCCCAATCACCAATAGGTAGGTCATTCAAACAAAAAGTAAATTCTAAAATAAAATCACACCATAGATCAAATGGACCTAAATGATGTCTACAGACTATTTCATCCAACACCCACACAATATACATTCCTCTCAGCAGCCCATGGGACTTTCTCCAAAATTGATCATATCTTAGGGAACAAAGCAAGCCTCAGCAAATATACGAAAATAGAAATAATCCCCTGCATTCTATCTGATCACAGTGCATTAAAACATCAGCAGAAAATATGCGAACAATTAGAAGCTGAACACAGATTGCTCAATGATCAGTGGGTCATTGATGAAATGAAAGGTGAAATTAAAATGTTCCTGGAAGTTAATGAAAATGAAAACACGACCTACCAGAACCTATGGGACACAGCAAAGGCAGTCCTAAGAGGAAAGTTTATAGCCATGAGTACATATATTAAAAGGACAGAAAGATCTCAAATAAATGACCTAATGCTACATCTCAAACAACTAGAAAAACAAAAACAAGCAAAACCCAAATCAAGCAGAAGGAGAGAAATAATAAGGGCTTAAATTAATGAAATAGATACTAAAACCATACAAAGAATCAACAAAACAAAAAGCTCGTTCTTTGAAAAAAATAAACAAGATTGACAGACCCCTGACAAATCTGACTAAAATGAGGAGGGAAAAGACCCAAATCAGTAAAATCAGAAATGCAAAAGAGAAGATAACAACAATCACCAAGGAAATCCAGGGAGTCATCAGAGACTACTTTGAGAAACTATATTCCAATAAATTTGAAAATCTTGAAGAAATGAACAAATTTCTAGATATTTATGACCATCCAAAATTCAACCAAGAGGATATTAACCTCCTAAATAGAGCTATAGCACGAAATGAAGTTGAAGCAGCAATACAGAGTCTTCCAAAAAAAGAAAAGTCCAGGACCTGATGGATTCTATGCTGAATTCTATCAGATCTTCAAAGAAGAAATAGTACCAACTCTAGTGGAGCAGAATAGAAGACCTGTATATGAATCCACATAGCTATGCCCACCTTATTTTTGACAAAGGCGCCAAAAGCATACAATGGAGAATAGACAGCCTGTTCATGAAATGTTGCTGGGAAAAGTAGTTACCTACCTGCAGAAAACTGAAACTAGATCCACATGTATCACCCTGGACTAGTATCAACTCAAAGTGGATTAAGGACCTTAATGTCAGACCTGAAACTCTGAAGTTAGTACAGTAAAGAGCAGTGAATACTCTGGAAGCAATAGGTATAGGTAAGGACTTCCTCAGTAGAACTCCAGCATCCCAGCAACTAAGAGAAAGGATGGACAAATGGGTCTACATGAAATTAAAAAGCTTCTGCACAACAAAAGAAATGGTCTCTAAACTGAAGAGACCACCCACAAAGATGGCCCAAGCAATGTATGTACATATGAATAATTGAATGAACAATAAAAAAGCCTATTGAGAATTTTTTATGAAGAAGGCATTGTTCTAGGCCCTGTCGATAGCCTATGTCATAAAAATTAGTCTTGCTGATATTTCTAGCCCCTCATTTGATGCTTTTTTTTAGAAAAGAATTGCAGGACTCCATACCAACTCCATGGTCCATTATCGTCTTAAAGATGGAGCTTTACTAAGGTACCTTAGAGATCCTCTAGTCTTAACATTTTCAAAAAGTAATGTTTTTTTAAATTTGTTTTACTGTCAATAATAAACATGGAAAACTGGGTGCCTATAAGCTTTATTTTAATAATTCCTTCCTATTCTTAACCTAACTCATATTACCTATTTTCATATAAAATAGGTTATATAGAGTATGGTTTATTATTCAGATATACTAGTGATCAATTTATGCCTTTGAAAACCTTACACTTTTCTTTGAAAACCTGATGTCATATTCTAGGGTAAATTTTAATCAAGTCTTTCAACACCAGGTTCTTAACAATCTTCTCATCTGATTGTACTGGACAGTCCTTACCTATTTGTTTTCACAGAAAGATCTTTCCTCTATAGATTACTTAGGGAGTAATGGCTCAGAGGATTCCTTGGTTGGAGCTGAGATCTTCTTGTAGCTTGGCCTATATTCCTTAATTGGTATCTCCTTGAAGCCTACATGCCATATACTTTGATTTTATTAGTCACCGAAAGCGCTAATGACTTTTTAAATAAAATAATTTTATAGGGATTGTCAAGATTTGTTACTATACTATATCGTTATTATTTTTTATTAGTAATATATTTCCTCCTTTGTTTTAGAGCACAGCATCCAGCAGTAGAACTACTGACATTTTGTGCTGGATAAGTCTTAGTTGCAGGAGTTGTCCTATGCATTATAGGATGTTTAGCAATACATCTGGCCTCCGCTTATTAGATGTCAGTAGAACTCAGTTTGACAATCAAAATTTTATCTCCAAATATTACCAAATGTCCCCCCAAGACATATCTACTTGAATAGAGAATTGAATAGAGAACACCTGTTTGAGAATCAAGTCTAGGCAGGTTGTCTAAAGAAAAACTACCCCTGTATCATATGGTATTCCCTCCTCATCTTCCAAGAAGTGCTATATAAGGTTCTCAAACATTTTTAGGTTCACTGAATCTTTAGAATGGAATTGCAAAATATAGTGTCTCTTGATTCTCAATCGTAATGTTTATAACAAATCAAAAACGTTGTTAAATGAAAGAGTCATATACTATAGAATAAAGTATGCTGCATAGAATTTAGAGGATAGGATCTACTCTGTTTAACCTGCAGACCTAAGCTGCACATGTTAAAAGAAAATACTGCTTAGTACTTATAGGCAAGAATTTACAAATACAGTACAAAAAAATTATAGGAGCTCCTTTATGGTTTGGAGAGGGGGAGTAATCATATTTTTTTCTTCTTTCAGTGAGTTACACATTTCCAGGAATCTCTTGGAAATGATGACCCATAATATCTGACTGACACACAAGCCAGTTGAAGGCTCTAAACAACAGCATTGCATCCATTTTTCTGGTCTAAAAAAATGCAGCTCTGAGGAACAGTCCTACCAGGTATCCATTTTTTGATTATAGTCAAGCTCTAACAGATTTCTTTAGGGACCCTCATAGACACCACACAAACATGCCCATTTTTATACCTTGGCTTATATTTATTGTTCCATGTTTATGTTTCTATGAGGTTCATAAATATCACAAAATCTGCTTGTCAGCATGATAGTCAGGATCTTACCCTTATTGACTTAAGACACCACCTAATTTGAAGAGATACACTTCACCTTGGGGTTTATTTTGGGAGAATGACCTACTGTACATACCACAACCTGTAGAATTAGCTTGTCTGTGGTTTTGAAAGTATAAATTGAGAACTCTTGCCCTTGTGGTTTTATTTAATGTTGAGAAAAGTTCAAGTTTAATCTAGTAATTTGGAATGCATACATTTGACTGTCTATATTTATGAAATTACAATTCTTTATCAGCAATTTTAAACTCTAAAATATTACACGTGGGTTTTGTTGGGGTGAGACATATTGGCAGTCAGTACCTAAAAGTGTCAATGTAAGAATTTTTACTGAATGCCTCAGGATATTTAATGTAAGACTCCTCAGAATAGTTGGCATAAGAATTAACCAAGTAGTTTGTCTTTCTCTCAGGTATGCTCAAACCTGTAGTTACCTTTTTTTTTTCTTGTAATCTTGACCAACTAGTTAATTGCCAAGCAATTTTTCTTAAATGAGCAGTTCTCCAATTATGTTTTCGCAAAGTTGCCTGGAACAGCATTAGTATCACCTAGGTACTTGTTAAAAATGAAAATTCCAGGGCTTAACCCCAAACCTACTGAATCATTAACTCTGGAAGGCAGTGGGACAATAGTTGCCAAGCATGTCCGAGGTCGTGGCTTTGACCCCCACCATGGGAAGAGTGACTGCCTGGAAGTTAGACTGAGCAATTTGTGTTTGAACAAACTTTCCAGGTGATTTCGTTTAACACCACAATTTGAAAGCCATTGTTTTAGACTATTATAATGATTGTAACCTTTTTTCCATGCTGACCTTTATGTTATTAAAAGCAAATGGTTGTTTTCTATGAAGCAAATATTTGGTTATTTCCTTTGAAACAAGAGGTCTACATTTACTGTCACATTAAAAGGAAAACAAGAATAAACAATCTTAACTGAGTTAGGAACTGGATTACAAAAAGCATTTCCCCAAGTCATAACCTGTGTTATCTCTTCCTTTCATAATATAAGAATGTAATGTATGTACTAAAACTAGTTAGCCTACTGCCCTCACACCAGCAGGAAAGAGCTCAGTTTTAAAAGATAGCCCTGGGTATGATAACCCACCTCATTTGCTACTTGTGTAGGCTTTTAGATTCTGCATTGTATCCTAGTTAGCCAGAAGTTCCATATTGTTATTTCATGTACGTGTATACTTAGTTCTGATTCCAGCCTTTTAAATGACTACTTTCAAAAGGCCCTGTTAATCCTAACTGCTGTTTTTCACTTACTACTTGGGTGTAGATTTTTTTTCATGCTATATAATTGAAATTATGTAAATGTTTATAATCTCAGGTCAGACACCATGGTTAATTTGAGCCTAAATATTAATTCTGGTCAAGGCTGCTAGCTCATTCAAAGAGAATGAATAAAACCTTTCAAAGCACCAAAGATTTTTTTTTAAAGGAGCAACCACTACAACCTGGGAGACAATATATTATGAGACGTAAGAACCTTATGGTAGCCATGGCTCTTCAGGGGAGAATAGGAACTGCTGTAATTTTACTAATGTATAGTAAAAGATTTGATCATAAAATCACAAATGAGAGAAATCACTATTAATATATAAACACATGCATATGGATATTACAGTTGGACCTCACTTTTTCCAGTATAGATATGTTCCTAAAATATTGGGTGAAAACAGTATCTATAAATCAAATCATAGTTTTCAGTTGGTTCATGTTATCATCTCAGAAATTTATCTTCCTTCTTCCTTGCCTAGGAGGAATTTGGTTACTCTAGTACTTCTCAGTCAGTCCCAGCCTAGCATCTAGTTAATGGTATACTTTGGCTCTGAACTGTCCCCCAAAGGCTTATGTGTTAATGACTTGGTTCCAAGCCATGGATCCTGTTGAGAGATTGTAGAATGTTTAGGTGGGACTTGGTAAAAGGAAATGAGGTCTCTGTGCCCTTGAAGAGATGTTTGGACATGTGTGTGTGTCCGTGTCCTGGACACCAAGAGGCAAGCACTTCCTCCACCACATACTCCCTGCCATTATTCTGCATTGGCACGGGCCTGAAGACAACAGGACCGAGGACCATAGACTGAAATCTCTCAAACCATGAGCCAAAATAAACCTTTCCTCCTTAGAAGTTGTTTATCTCTGGTATTTTGTCTCAGTGATAGAAAGCTAACACATTAGATAATTACTATGTAACCACTACTTATTTACAGGACCGCTTTTAAAGGGTGAATCCCAGAATTATTTCATAAGCAGAGATTCATTCCCTGACTATCTTTTTAACTTTAGCTTTCTCCAAGATTGAAAGTCTCAGCTGGCCCTCTTGAACTAAGCCATAGCGCCTAAAGTTCACTGCCCTTATACTCAATAGGATCACAGGGTATGGCAGAGCAGTTGAATTAGAATCACTTGGGATAGAATTGTCTTTAAAATGTTTAACGTGATTCTGTGGTACAGCCAGAGTTGATAGCTTGAAGTTTGCCTGAAGAGAACATTAACATATTTGAACAGCTTGTTTATAAAAGAATGAAAATATTTCACACCAAGATGCTAATAGAGTTTTTTGGCATTTTCCCTCCTTTAAGAATTCATTTGTTCAGTTCAATAAGTAGATAAATGGATAGCTAGATAAAGAATTTATTTCTTGGCTGGGCATGGTGGTATATGCGTGTAATTGTAGCACTTGGGTGACTGAGGCAGGAGGATCACTGCAAGTTCAAGGCCAACTTGGGCTACATAGTAACACCCTGTCTCAATCTGCTCCCCACCCCCTCAAAAAAAAAGGTTAAGGAAAAAATTCATTTCTTACTGATTTCTCATTTAGGGAAAAATTATTGAATTTACTATAATAGTGGTATCTTTTTATACCTGTGTTGCCCATTTAGCAATGTGCTTTTTCTAAGTTCCCCAAGCTGTATATCAACCAGAGATTTCTTTGCTCTTTTGTCTCAGGAGTAAAACTATTCCCATTCCTTCCTCCCTTATCAGAAAAGCCCATCTGTGGTCCTCTTTCACCCTTGAACTTAATACATTTCTAAGATGTGGGCAAATATTCTCAAATGTAAGTTTTCTAACTCTTGTAGGGGAACTAAGTGCCTTTCTACAATGAGATGTTTCTGAAGTATTCCTCAGCCGCTTCAGTGTTCTGTCATTGTATGTCTGTCACCTGGGAATCAGAACTATGCATGTTGATGACTCCTTCCTAAATGGCCATAAAAAGAAGTTACATATGTCTTTTTTCAGCCAGTGTTTCTCTGGACCTCCACTTGCTAGAAAGAGGTGGTTACTTTTTCAGGAAGAGTAATATATTTCCAGATTGTATTTTATAATGGATAACTTAGGTCAGGGTTAGATTTTTTGGCATAAAGGTCACAATTTTTAATATAGTGGGTCATGAGCTTAGTCATTGAGAACTTAATCATATGACTGCTGTAGTTCAGAAGTACATTTGCATTTGAGTAAAATGTGATTTGTGTTATAAATTTGACATTTGATTTCCCCCAAGTAATAAAATATCTTTTTTTAAATTTTTTTATTTTGTTATTCACATGTGCATACAAGGCTTGGGTCATTTCTCCCCCCTGCCCCCACACCCTCCCTTACCACCTATTCCCTCCTACCCCCTCAACACCCAGCATAAACTATTTTGCCCTTATCTCTAATTTTGTTGAAGGGAGAGTATACCCAATAATAGGAAGGAACAAGTGTTCCTGGTTGAGATAAGGATAGCTATACAGGGAGTTGACTCACATTAATTTCCTGTGCGTGTGTGTTACTTTCTAGGTTAATTCTTTTTGATCTAAACTTTTCTCTAGTTCCTGGTCCCCTTTTCCTATTGGCCTCAGTTGCTTTTAAGGTATCTGCTTTAGTTTCTCTGCGTTAAGGGCAATAAATGCTAGCTAATTTTTTAGGTGTCTTACCTATCCTCACTCCTCCCTTGTGTGCTCTCGCTTTTATCATGTGCTCAAAGTCCAATCCCCTTGTTGTGTAAAATATCTTTTAGTGAAATGAACATGTACCTTTCTGCAGCAACCCTGCAGGAAGCACATGGCACAGTTACACTTGCTTTCTGGCAGTGGTAGGGGACCTTTGACCTGCCACATGCTGCTTTACTTTATTCATGCTCAAGTATTTAACCTATTGAACTGATTAGTGGAACAGCTCAGTCATTGTCACCACCACAAATGAGACAGGAAAGTCCTGAAGTTATGCTTTGTTTTGACATCAGCATAGATTTCGGGTATTATTACTAAGCAATATCTTTAGACTCAACCCTTTCTAGTTCTTAACACCATATAGGGCAACAAATAGATCCTACTCATATCCGTACTTTACACAGTACGTAACCCTTCTCTGAGACACTCAGTACTTTTATCTTTTAATAATCAAAGTGATATTAACCACCAGGCTAACGTCCAGAATATGATGTCTGATCCTGTGGATCATTGCAAACATTCAGTGTAAAACCTCTTAAAATTTTTAATAGAAATCACTGAAGAGTAGGAAGCAATAGCTAATCCGTTCTCTTACTTTTAAAAAATTTGCATGCAATAAAACTCACTTTTTTGTGTATGTACTTCCATGATTCAAATAAATGCATATAGTGGTGTAATCACCACCATAATCAAAATACATAAGACTTCTATCACTCCCCACCCCCAGAATTCTCCCATACTGATTGTTTTAAGCAACTCCCCTCCCCACTTCCAACCCCTAGCAACAGTGATCTATTTCCTGTTTCTTCTCTTTCACCTGTTTTTGATTGTCATATAAATGGTTTCTTAGCATCCTGTACTTGATACTTTAGGTAGTTGTGTGTAAGTTTGTTCTTTTTTGCTACTGTGTAAAATTTCATCTTATTTTTGTGTGTGTATGTGTAGTAGGGTTTGAATTAAGGGCTTCACACTTGCTAAGCCAGTGCTCTGCCACTTGAGCCATGCCTCCACCCCTTTTTGCTCTGGTTATTTTGGAGATAGGGTCTCACTTTTTGCCCAGACTGGCCTGGACCATGATCATCCTGTCTTAACCTTCCCGCCATCACGGAGATGACAGGCACCACCACATCCAGCTTTTGTTTTCTTTTGAGGTAGGGTGTAACAAACTTTTTTGTGCAAGTTATCCTGGAACTGTGATCCTGCCAATCTCAGCCTCCCAAGTAGCTAGGATAATAGGTGTGACCAATTACACTCACCTTAAAATGCCATCTTAGGCATGTACTACAATTTGTTTATCTAGTCACCAGGTGTTCAACATTTGAGCTGTCTCCTGTTTGGGGGCAATTTTAAATAAAGCCACTGTAGATGTTCAGGTTCAGGTTTTAAGGGAATATAACTTTTTATTTGTTGTGAATATTCAACTAACTAAACTTTATTGTAATGAATGTTTAACATTTTATGAGGAACTGCCTGCTTTCTAATGTGATATACTATTTTGCATTCCCACCAGCAGGGTATGAGAATCCCACTTGCTGTGAACCTCACCAGTATTTAGGATTGTCAGTGGGTTTTGGTTGTTGTGGGGAAGTTGTTTTGTCTTGCTTTGTTTTGTTAGTTGACTCACTGTTGACATATTTGACTTTGTTAGTTGACTGCTGCTTGTCTTTTATTTTTCAAGCCTTTGTAATAATGGTATCTTCATGGTTTCAGTTTACATCTCTAAGGACTAATAATGCTAAGCACTTTTTCATGTAGTTATGGGCAATCCATAAATATTTATTAGCTAAGCATTTTTCAAATCTTTTGTCCATTTTTCAGGTCGAATTGTTTTCTTAATGAGTTTAGAAAAAAAAAGGTTTTGTTTGTTTTGTGGTACTAGGGTTTCAACTAAGGGCATTAAGCTTAATAGACAGGCACTCTACCACTTGAGCCGCATCTCCAGCCCCTAGGAATCTCTCTCTCTCTCTCTTTCTCTTTAGAGAGAGAGACAGAATATATATATATATATATATTCTGAATACAGGCCTTTTTCAGATATGATTTGCAGAGGTTTTCTCCCAAGTCTGTGATTTGCTTTTTCTTTTCTTAACAGTGTCTTTTACAGGGAAGTTTATATTTTTGGTTAAGTCCAGTTTATCATTGTTTTCTTTTTATAGATTGTGCTTCGGAGTCAAACTAAGAAATCATTGCCAAGATTTTTCTCCCATGTTTTCAACAAGAAATTTTTTCTTGACATGTTACTAAGTGGGTTTTTCGATTTCCTGTACACACATGCACACACACTGGAGTTTAAATTCAGGGCCTCATGATTGCTGGGCAGGCATCTACCCCCGATCCACTCCACCTGTCTATTATGTATTTTTTTGTTTTGGTTTTGGTAGTACTGGGGCTTGAACTCAGGACCTCACACTCCCTAGGCAGGCACCCCACCCCTTGAACCACTATGCCAGCCCTACTGTTTTCTCAGCTGAAATTTGGTAGCATGTTGGGATAGAGGAGGCGAGAGGTTCTAGTTGTGTTTTCCCTGAACATTCCTTAACTTAAAGCTTGATTTGAATGGTAGTTTCGTCTAAAATTAGTATAAGTTTCCAGTGTAACCTTCAGGCATTGTTATATGAGGACACCTTGATTACTCCCCCAAAATTAAAAATAATGCAATAGGATTAAGTCCTTATTTCCAAAAAACATATATCAAAACATACCTGTTACATAGCCAGACACCTTTCTGGTTATAAAATAAATTTCTAAAACCTAAATGCCCTTAAATTTATATTTGTAAAAAATATTGTATATTTTGATAGTTATTAATAGGTTGCCAAGCAAATAGTTACATTTTCAAACCTTGGAACTTGATCACTTTTCTCCATATCTTACACAGACACCAAGTTCTTCTGCTGTCTTTTCCCTCTTGCTCTACAATTTTCTCTTTCTAATCCTGACTTATGTCTTTATGTCCCTTTGCCCTGGAATTTCTTTCTCTCTCTTCATCTGCCCCACTTTTTAAAACATGACTTATCTCACTACAATATGGAATCAATTTCTTTTCTATAGGAAGTATTGACTAAATGAGGTTGAGTGTTTTTTTTCCCTTTTGTGATATAAATGTTAAATTATTTGGCTTTCTGACTCAGGTGTTTATTAAAAGCACCAGTCAAGTCACTGTTAACATGATCAGTCATGATTTCCCTATCTTCAGAGAAAGTATCCTTTAATGAAATAAGTTAGATCCCCCTCACTCTGTAAAGCATCCAAAGGAAATATCATTGAGGATCATGTTATCCATTTCTGTGCCAGTAAGACATCCCAGATTAAAATTAGGTGGCTAGATAGAGCTCCTTGGCTAAATATACTCCAAAGTCTATTGTTTGTTTTCAGTGGCTTAAATAAATTTAGTAATTTTGATTTGCTTTTGAGTGTTCTGATTGTTTGCTCTACATGGCTGATTTCATTCAATAGGGTTCATTTGCCTTTTCCTAACACTACCACATGCATATCCACAAACTAAACAATCTAGGAATTGAGATTTTCTTGCTTTTCTCATTCTTTCTCGCGTAAAATACTACCAAATATCCTTCAAAAGTATATTTTTCTTTAGTTTTATGAACTTTATATAGGTGGTAGACATATATACTTAATTAAACTTAACTAAAACCCTTAAAGAGTAAACAAAGATATAAAGATTTTTCTGCATATTAACCTTAAATGAATTAGAAATCTCATGTCAAGCAGAAACATTTTTAAAATCAGTGTGCTTAAGCTTAACAGCCAGAACTTAGGCATCCTCACTATGGTTTGTAGTTGTTAATTGAATCCTTTTCCTGATATCTGGCGTTTGAGGGGAAAGGTTCCTCTCTATGGAAATTGTATGATATAAAAAGCATTTTCATTAAACATTTGTATGGCACAAGAACTGGTTATTCCTTAATAATTTGAAAGGGAAGACACCCAGTGGGTTACTGAGGAAGATTTTGATAGGCATTTTTTTTTTCTCCAGTGCTGGCGATAGAACCCAGGGCTTCCACATGTTGATGGCCAAACATTTTCTGAAGACCTTGGTTCTTGCATTTCAGCATGGAAGAATCCAAGCAGAATGCATGGGTGTAAATGGGATTTATTAAAAGTTGATTATTGGCTGCGAATCTCCTTCTCCTCTTCCCATAGGTTATCGTAGGTTTTAAAAGTACCTGAAGAGCAGAAACATGTTCTCTGCCGGTGGACGCCACCAACTGCGCCCCCTTTGTATCTCTTTTTCCTAACTTCTAATAAATCCCATTTACACCAAGGTCTTCTAAAAATGTTGTTTTGCCATCAACACACATGCTATGCAAGAGATTCTACCACTCAACTACCCTCACCAGCCCCAAGGACAGGCTTTTAAAGTACCATGTTGTAGCAGGAGCATCTGGGTTCTGGCCTCCATTTTGCTTTCACTACTACTTAGCTGACCAGGAGCAAGTCATCTTGGTCTTTCATTTTGTTTCCACAGCTGTGAGATGGAGTTGAATTAGGTGATCTCTTAAACCTCCTCGAGTTCTAGCCAAAATTGGAGGGAAGTAGAAGCTGTGTATTTTTCTTCCCTACTCTGCTCCCACCCCCAAACCAGCTATTCTCCCAGTCAGGGTATATGGAGCCACAGTAAACGCTGTTCACATTTTCTTAGGGCTCAACACTCCCCTGTTCTGTCTTTCTGCCTGACTTTTTGAGCTCCTTCAGTGGAGGGCTTGCTCCAAAGCACTTGTTCTCTCTGCTGTGAGTGCCACTTCTAGGGAGTCCCCAGGCCTCTTTGTCCACATGGGTCTGCTGTGCAGCTGTTTACTATAGTTCGTTTTTTTTCAAGATTCAAGTTTAATTGTCCTGCTCTTCTAAGACTGTAAGATAGTCCAGGGAACATTAGCTCACTGAAAATAATTGAAAACACCTCTTGGAAAAGTGAAACTGGGAATGCAAAAGCAAGCATAAGATTCAGTCCGGCTGATCTTGGTTTTTCAGAGAAGAGGTTGTTCTTCTACCTCATAACATTTTCTAATAAATTTAGAGAAAGCAGTTCCACTTCAGATGTTCTGAGTCACAGACTTTGGAAGAAGACAAAGCCATAGAGATGTATGACTTGCCCAGGGCGTCCCAGATGATAGGCTGTTTGTCCACCTGGTTTCTTTGTACAACCAGCCTCTGCCTTTCTGAAGACATACCTTTCAATTCTGGGGTTGCAGCCATGGGTTCTTAGTATTTACTGTTGCCTTTGACCTTGCATCATTCTGACCTTGACATACTTCAAAGAGAAAAGGACTCTGCATATTTAGCCTGCTAAGGAAAACCTCTCTAATAGAACTGCACAAGTTCACTTACTGCCACCCTCCCAGGAGCTCTGTGCCTGTGTGCCAGTGCTGACAGAAGGCTGGCCTCAAGAACAAGGTGTCTCCTAACCTCTCCAAGAGCTTACCCACTTCATTCCATCTCATGTAGGTTAAAGTATATTTTAAGAAAACCTGAACTAGTGCAGAGGTTAAACATTTGCAAAGCAACTTCGGTTTATAAGTAATTTTAACTCAGGAAAATGTTTTCTTGGAATACTATCTTTAACAAGTGTGGCAGTATGTGTGTGTATGTCCACTCTCTTTCCCTAAAGCAAAATGCTTTAATTAAAGAACTTTGTGGTTGGAAAGACCTGGTGATTTGTAAGGGAAGACACAATGTGTCTTCTTCTTCTTCTTCTTCTTCGCTACAAGATGTAGCGAGGGAAGATCATCTAGTTTTAAAGAAACTATTTATTTAAAGGGTTAGTTTCTATTGTTTTCCTAAGAAATAAGCATTGTGAATTATTCAGTCAGTAGAAATATGCCATATTCTAACTGAAGTGCCTGAAATGTTTTTAAAAACACACTAGCTCCTCAATATTCCAAATACTCCTTGTATTTGAACCTATGTGAACTTACAAAACTCGTGTTTCAGGCATCTGTGGAAAAGAATAAAAATAATATTGGAAAACTAACCACTTCCTACCAATATTGTTAGGCATAAAATTTGTCTTTCTAGACATTTTCAACACTTTCCTTAAGATAGAGTTCTTTGCTCAGTATCTCCTCTCATGATTCAGAGATATGTCATTCTGATTCTATGTCAGACTTGAGTAATGTGAATTGCAATTTTAAAGGTAATATAACATGGTGGTTAAGAGCTCTGGTTTTGGAGCCTGATTCCTCAGTTAAGAATCTTAATCCTGACCTTTACCACCTTTGTGTTCTAGGGCAAATTGCTTTGACCTCTGTGGACCTTATTTATGCGACATCTGTAAACTGAGGTTAAAGATACCAACATCCGCCTCATAGGGTTGTAATGAGTAGTGGTCTTCAAAAATTTACTCCCAAAAGAATTTTTGAGCTTGTATCTAAGGCTTTTCATTATAGGTTTCCAAGTCTGTTTTTTGTTTATAGAAGATAGAAAAGAGTAAATATTCTATATATGACTAAATAAAAACTAGTTGTGATTGAAATAGTTCACATGCTGGCTAAAGATGTCCTGATTAAAGACTGTATCCCTGAAACCAACAATTTCCAATCATACATTTTCGATTCCAGGAAGTTTGTATACACCAAGACAGTGGTATAGAAGACAGTAAGCCACATAAGACTTATAAGGGATTGGGAAAGGTCAATATGAATGTAGGTGGATTCTGAAGCAGTTTAAAATTAAAATATGTAGTTTCGACTCAAGTGGATTAAGGACCTTAATATCAGACCTGAAACTCTAAAGTTAGTACAAGGAAGAGCAGAGAATACTCTGGAAGCAGTAGGTATAGGTAAGGACTTCCTCAGTAGACTCAAGCAGCCCAGCAACTAAGAGAAAGGGTGGACAGATGGGACTACATGAAATTTAAAAGGTTCTGTACAACAAATGAAATGGTCTCTAAACTGAAGAGACCACCCACAGAGTTTGAGAAAATATTCCCTGGCTATAATCAGACAAAGGACTGAATATACAGGGAGCTCAAAAAACTAAACTTCCCAAAATCAATGAACCAATAAAGAAGTGGGCAACTGAACTAAACAGAACTTTTTCAAAGGAAGAAATCCAAATGGCCAAAAAAACACATAAAAAAATGTTCACCATCCCTGGCCAAAAAGGAAATGCAAATCAAAACCACACTAAGATTCTACCTCACCCCTGTTAGAATAGCTATCATCAAAAACACCACCAACAACAAATGTTGGCGAGGATACGGGGATAAAGGATCCCTCATTCACTGCTGGTGGGAATGTAAGCTAGTATACCACTTTGGAAAACAATATGGAAGCTTCTTGAAAAACTAAACATAGATCTGCCATAATATCCAGCAATACCACTCCAAGAGTTATACTCAAAGGAATGCGACTCAGGTTATTCCAAAAGCACCTGCACACCCATGTTTATTGCAGCACTATTCACAATAGCCAAGTTATGGAAACAGCTAAGATGCCCCACTACCGATGAATGGATTAAGAAAATGTGATATTTGTACATAATGGAATTTTACTCAGCCACAAAGAATGAAATTTTGTCATTTTCAAGTAAACAGATGTAATTGGAGAACATCATCTTAAGTAAAGGTAGCCAGGTTCAGAAGGCCAAAAATCATATGTTCTCCCTCTTATGTGGACTTTAGACCTAAAACAAATGCAGTAATATTATTGGACATGGGTCACACACTAAGGGGAGAAAGCGTACAGGAGGAAAAGGGAAAGGTAGAAAACCCAAAACTTTAATGTGTTTGATATGCCCACTGTAGAGGAGCGAATAAAGTAATCTTAAACTGACAGAGGCCACTATGGGAAGGTGACCGGGAAGTAGTGAAGAGGTCTGGTAGAGATGAACCAATTCGGGTTATGTAATACACATGTGCATGGAAGCAATGCTAGGAATCTCTCTGTATAGTTATCTTTATCTCAAGCTAGCAAAAATGCTATGTCTTTCTTATCTCTTGTTTTCTCTTCAAGAAAATTGGAGAAGAGGACAGAACAGATTCTGCCTGGAAGTGAGGGGGGGAGGGTAGAGGATAGGGGGAGGGAGATGGCCCAAACAGTGTATATACATATGAATAAATGAACAAGCAATTTTTAAATAAATAAATAAGTAAAAGTACAATGAAAACCCTTTGTTCACCATAAAGCATTAAAAAATATTTATTTTTATGAATGGGCATGAGCGTTGGGTAACCACCACTCATCCTCTTGTCACATATGCAGAAGATATGGCACACAGAGCTGTGCCTTTATTTAAATTGCTTCATACTCCAAGCTTACTATTGTACTTATAAAAATACAGTGTTTTATGTTTCATTTTAACCAGTTCAAAAGTAAGCAGATTGTATCTAAAGACATAAAGATTGTTGTCAAGCATCCAAATGAAATGGTGGGAGGTGATGAGAATATTAGTCCTTGTAAAGTTGACTTATTATGAATTGTTCATTCAATAAAAATGAGTTTAACAGACAAAAAATTAATGTATAAATGGAAGGTAAGATCTGAACACTAGTTTTCACAAACTACCCTTGCATGTGCACATCTTGCATAGTGTTTGCATACCCAGTACATACACCCCTGTTTAAGGATTACCATTTATTGGGATTTAATGAATCAATGTGTTATACTCTTAGCACAATGCCTGGTAAGAGTACTATTATTTTAGGTTCCTCCTTCATAAAGAATTATGCACTTACTTTGAGTTCCTAGCTTGTCCTTAGGATTTAATATGTGTGCATTCACTATCCTTTAGAATTAAGTAAGTAAGAATCAGAAAAGTCTGTTACTTGTTACCATTTTTCTATTGAGACAGTCATTGCAGGTGCAACTACTAGGACTTTTTTCCAAATATCATTCTGTTTAGTTATCCATAAATACAGTATTCTCCTGGAGATACTAACTTTCTCTATGTATAGATCTAGCCTGATGCTAAAGACTCAAAAGTTGAGTTCTGTGGGAAATTAGACATGACTGGATAACTGAAGATACAATATGGAAAAACTGGAGTGTGACGTCTGATAACAAACAATACCTCACTTTAAGCACACTCTATATACTATTTTTTTTAACTCAAATTTGTTAGAATAAAAACAGATATTCCAGCTGGGTACCAATGGCTTATGCCTGTAATCCTAGCAACTCAGGAGGCAGAGATCAGGAGGATGATTTTGAAGCCTGCCTGGGCATAGTTGGTGAAACCCTATCTCAAAAAAAAAAAAAAAAAAACCTTTAAAAAAAAAAGGGCTGGTAGAGTGGCTCAAAGTGTAGGCCCTGATTTCAAACGCAAGTACTACAAAACAAAAATCAAAAAACAAGGATTCCTGGCCTAAAATGACCAAGTATTCTGAGTTAGGCAGTTTATGTCATTAGAGTTTAGATCTGTGTTTATAGCTGATACCTTCCTTAACTTTTTAATTACCAAAAAAAGAAAAAGAAAGTCATTGATTCACTACTACCTAGCCTTTCTTTCTTTTCTTTCTTTACTGTACTGTGGCTTAAACTCAGGGCCTTCACCTGGAGTTACTCCACCAGCCCAGAGCTGGATTCAAACTGCAATGCTCCTGATCTCTGCTTCCTGAGTAGCTACGGTTATAGGCATGAGCCACTAGCACCTGGCACCACCTAACCTTTCTGACGTATAGTGATCTCATTATGGTTTTAAGTTGCATTTCTGTAATGGTCAGTAACGTGGAACATCTTTTCATATGCTTGTCTGTCATGTGTATTCCACTTTGGTGAATGTCTATTTATGTCTTTTGCCCATTTTCTAGTTGAATTGTTTGGGTTATTTAAATGCACATTTTTTAAGTTAAGTGTTGAGGTGTACATATACATATATATATATATATATATATATATATATATATATATATATCTCCTAGATTGTTGATCTTTGTCAGCTATGTAATTTGGAAATATTTTCTTCTACTGTCAGCATTCCCGTTCATTCTCTTTTCAGAGCAAAAGGTTTTTGTTTTGATGCAATTTAATTTACCAGTTTTTCTTTTAATGTATGACACTTCTGGTGTTACATATAGAAATTCTGCCTAGTCCTGATCTCCAGAGATTTTCTCTTATTTTTTCTCTACAAACTTTATAGTTTCACATTTTACATTTACATGCCTGGTCCATTTTGAGCTCAATTTTGTGTAAGATACAGGCTTGGGTTGAAGTTTTCATTTTGTTTGTTCTGTGAGTAACAACTGATTGTTCCATCACCATGTATTAAAAATGCCGTTATTTTGGTTAAGTTGCTTTTGCACCATTGTCAAAAAAAAAACAAACAAAAAAGTTAGGCATATTTGCATAGGCCTAGTTTGGAGTTCTCATTCTCTTTCATTGATCTATGTAGGTATCCCTCTACCAGGATATACAGGCTCCATTAGTGACTACTATAGCAATACAAGGTCTGCCTGGCTGCAGAGCCATGCATTTGCATTTTTCATGTGTCAGAGACATTCAGAGATCACCCTGGGAAACACTTGGAGGGAAGTAAGAGAAGAGGGGGAGTATCAGAGAGCGGAAAGTAGGTTTATACAAGAAATAAAATCCATAGGCAAGAGAACTATTGTGATCTGTGATACTTATATTTTTGCTGGCGGCTGAGAATGCCACAGCTATGGAAACTAGCACCCTGAGGACTCTGGTAGAGTCCAAGATCTCTCAGATTAACGATTGCCTTGTTGCAAGCTCAGGTGGAACTCAGTGGAGAAAGTGTACTGAGAGAATTCTCCCAGACAGTTAGTGGGGAAAATCGGCCTTTTCCTGGCTCATCCATTCTGGTAGAGTGGTCAGCTGAAGCTTAGCTCATGAAGTGTTGGTGGAAAGCCTGTTAGCCCCAGTATAAGGAGAACAGAGAAATAAGTATGGGATGACACTGGCATCTCACTTGTGTATAGAAGGGAGCCCTTTCAGATCTTGTAGTGCCTTTGCCACCTTTCGCTTACAGACCTCTAAAGCTCAGTGGTACAAAGTGGGATTCCTGCTAGACCATGGTGAAAAGCACACAAATGTATCAGTCCCTCCTTAGCAATTGGTCACTGATTACTGTCCAAGACAATGTTATACAGAGGAAGAAATGTTCATTCCTTCCTCACCAGCCAGGCACAGTTAATGATTTTCTTTTCTTCACTGAAGAAAGTTAACACTACAGCCCAAACCAGCTCCTCACTGCCCACAAAGAGAGGAAATCCATTGAATAAGAACATAGGCCATGACCAGAGACTTGACTGAGAGGAGGAGCTGTCCAGCTCTGCAGCTGGGTAAAGTGGTCTCAGGTCAGGTGGATCAGGTAAGAAACAAAGGCAAAACAGACATTGAGCAACTGAAAAATAGTTAGGGCTCTCCCAGCCTTACTTTCAATGGAGCGCTTCTGTTGAGATTTTTGATTGTGGTGGAGATACATATGCCCTTCAAAATAACATATGTGCCATCTAATCAGTTTATCACAGGAGGGGTTGGTATGATAGGAGGATAAATGAATGTTCTCAGAAATGGTGTAATAAATAGAGAGAAGCAAAAGTAGTTTTAAAACCCTTCAGTTGTAGCCAGATATGGTGATGCATATCTGTAATCCCAGCACTTAGGAGGCTGGAGCAGGAGGATTGTGGCCATCCTGGACTACATAATGAGACCCTGTCCAAAAAACATAAATGTCATCACTTACTTAAGATGCTTATAGAAGTAACTGGATCCTTGTTGCAAATGTAATTTCTGCTTCTCCACAAATGGGAGGTCTCTTTCCTTTGAATCATCTCAGTACCTTGTACCTCTCTTGTGACATATTTGTTGTGTTTTATGTTTTCCATGTCTCCTCTACTAAGCTTATGATGCCTTGAAAGCCGGGACAGCTCTGGATTCCATTCTGCATCCTCTACCTTACTTTTCATTCAGTAGTTTCTTAGTGTGGTTTTGGTAGAATCAGTGTTTACCTGATACCTGACTACCAAAGATGACAAATTTGTAAAGCTAGCTTTCTCCTTTTGGGGCAGTCAGGGACTACATTATATTAAAAATATTTTGTCAAAGTGTACACATGTAAGTAAATGTAAAAGCAATAAAAATAAAAGAGAAAAAAAGGTTTTGTAATGCTCTTAATGTTTAGGAGAGAGATTTTCTGTTTAAGGAATGTTGCTAGGCCTTCTCATCAAAAATAGCATTTTCATCCAGTGCCAAGGTCTGCCAGGGTGGAGCAGATTGGCAAAGGCAGCTCAAAGGAAAAAGCAGTGTAATGACCTCTGCTCATTGGCCTGCAGGTGCCAGTAGAAGAGGGGGTGTGTGTGGTTGAGGCTTGGGATGCTGAGTGCTATAAAAATGAAACAATTAACACAGATCTAGACTGTGAAAAACCTCCTTTAACTTTTATATGTTCCTGTGCACCCTTTGATCCTTGGCCAGGTGTCTTTAAAAGGAAACTGGTAATTTGAAGTCTCACCACATAAGCAGAGTAAATGGGCCTGTAAGTGTAGCCCACACCAAACATGGAGAAGGCAGCAGCTCAGAATGGCAGCAGGACTACAGGGAATAGCTTGAGTCAGCCACAAACAGTCAGAACCCTGAGTCCTGGGCAGAGCAGCTCCATTCCGAATGCTATTACTGCTCCTTTGGGAATTACCATACAGATACTGACATGGAACCAAACCAGTGATGGAATACCCATTTTTAGTTTTTGCAGAATCTACACTTAAGTGTGAAGCTTATGTGTAACTAAAGAGCTAGAGCATCAAGGGGAATTTAAGGGATTTGTTCCTCAAATGTGCGATCAGATTTTTTTCTAGAGAAACTGCAAGCATTGATTAGGCAGGTAATAGCAACCATTTGTAATGTTGAGCCAGAGGAAAAACATACAGTTAAGGACCAAAGCTGGGATTGGTAAGTGCATATAGCATGTCTGTATTTGAAGCCCTAAAATGGTAACTTCCAATGGCTGTCACAAACTGCCTCCTGGGAAGTTCAAACAGGAGAACATTTGGGTTTAGCCTTACTGGCCTTGCAATAAACATATTTGTTCAAAGGGAAAAAAAATAGTTGCATTAAGATAATCCTAAAGAAAAGAGTCTATGTGCACTTTGCATTGGAAGCATTATAACTGAACAGCTGACCTTTACGTAAAGGTAAGCTCTTATGAGGGTAAAACAGATATTTTCTGGATGTGGGTACTTGCTGAGGGAGGGGTATAAGGAAAGGGTGGAGAAAGGTGAACATGGTGAGTGTATTTTGTATTCATATATGAAAATAGAAGAATGAAACTTTCTGAAATTGTTCTATGGAGGGGGGAGGAGGGAGAATAATGGAAGGGTGAATCTAAGATATAAGTACGTATGTAAATATTATAATGTATTCCCCTGTACAACTACAATATGCTAATAAAATTTTTTTTAAAGATCAGCCCTTAATATTAACATCCATGCTATGCCACAGTAATGAAGAGTTTTTCAATTAGTAGAAACATCCACTTATACCTGTTATTTCCTTAGTCACAGAGGTTATGGCACCACATTGGGGCTTCTAGCCATCCTCTGAACATAGGTGGCTTCTCATTTCCCTGCAATGAAGACAACTGCAGGTGGGGAGGGGGTGGCTATCATGAGAAGAGCACACTCTACACCTCTTTCACCACCAGTCATGGCAAGGTACAGGTAGGGGACACAAGGAAAGTTACTCAGAGGAAGCATTGAGATGAACTCCCTGGAGCCTCCTTTGCTGGATGGCTCACCCCCACCTCTGCTTGAAGCAAGGAACAAGGCCAAGATGACATAGCTGTGGTCACACATAGCCCATTAACTACATCAGTTGTCTTGTTTATTCAAGAACTCTGAGCTGCTCATTTTTTTAACAAGAAATTTAAACCACTTTTTGTTTAAGATACTCCAGAGAGATGTAGCAATGTGGTTACCATCTTACAAACATTTAAATGAAACTGTTAGCAGTTCACAACTTTGTTTAAAGAACAATGACTTGGAGCACAGGCCTGTCTTCTAAGGCCCCAAGAATAGTAACCAAGGCAAATAAGAATCTAGTGTAGAACTGGCCAGTTCTGCCTTGCATGGCCAGGAATCCAAATATTAGAATTGAGGGCCTCTTCTTGTTTTGCAGGAGTGGTGGTGAATTTGGCTCCACCCTTTTACTGATTTACACTAATGCCCTCAGCTTGTTAGTTTTCATCAGGTGAAAGAGAAATTTAGGAGCTAGGCACACTGGTATGTACCTATAATCCCAGCACTCAGAAGGAGGAGGCAAGAGAAGGGTAAATTTGAGGCCAGTCCAGGATACAGAGAAAGACCATGTCTCAAGAAACAGAAACTCGGGATAAGTAAGAAGAGAACAGTCACCTCTGCTTTTCCTTTTTTTTTTAAATTTATCCCCCAGACTGTCTGAGAACCTCTTAGAGCTTAGCTGGTCTACTGTCTAGCTACTGCCATATACTTGCTTTTTTATTCCATTTTTTAAATTTTATTTTTGAATTCACATATTAGTAATATGATGGAATGTCATTATGATAATTCTATACATGCATACAGAGTACCTTGAACAAGTTCACTTCTTCCTATTTTCATTCCCCTATCTCCCCTCCCCTGCCTTTTTCAAACATTTGGTGAGGTTCATTATGCTATGTCCAGTTTTTTCTCTCAGCAACAGCCAAAACTTTACCTGTGCTTTCATTCTAGTCTTTCTATTAAAATACCACTTTTTCCGCATGATAAAGTTTATGTATAATACTCTTCATTTCCTAGTTGTTTCTTTTACAATAGTTAGATGTGGCTGTTCTCTTAGCCTTGTTTTTTTTCTCCTTTTATTTTATCATTTTTACATTTACTTACATGTGTATAAATTGTGCCACCTCCCTCCCCACCCCCACTTCCAGGCAGAAGCTATTCCACCCTCTTTTCCAATTTTGTTGAAGAGAAAAGCACAAGCAATAATAAGAAAGGCATGGTTTTTGCCAGTTTGAGGTAAAGATAGCTATACAGAGAGATTGCTAGTGTTGTTTCCATGTACTTTATATTGCAACCCACGTTGGTTCATTTTTACCAGACCTCTTCCTCTAAGATCATACAGATACTTATGCCTGTACCAATTTTTCTAACCTATTCACAAGGTTCACTTAGTAGATGATGTACTCTCCTAGCAAAGATTTAAATTAGGATAACCTAAAGAGTGGCAACATTCAATTTCCAACTTTAAAAAGCATGTACAAGTTATAAGAATTTAGACTACTAATAGCTTTTTTGACAAATGTTTTTGAAAAATAAGTTTGCCTTCCAAGAAATCCATTCTTTTAGACTGATTAGAGTTCATAGATAACAATTTCAATGGTTTCAAAGTATGACTTTGATTAAAATTTTGACTAATTCCAAAGACAAAGGGACTTCCAGAAAAATTCAATAATCATTGAACAGAGTAGTTAAAGGGCTGTAAGATTAACCTGTTTTAACCTAAAACAGCATTTCTCATGTACTCTTTAAGCAATACTGACAAGGTATTTCCTGGAGATTAATGATAGTCTGAGTTAATGGGCTGAGAAAGATCATTAATCCCTACACAAAGGAAGTTTTGAAGGTAGAAATGAAAAACAACTGTTAGGTCAGGGGAACTTGATCCCTGGGGATGTTTTAGATTAGTTGCCTTTTCAAAAGTCTGTCCTTACTACTGTTCTCACTCCTCCTTCTCCACATGACATACCTCAGCTTTAGGGTTTTCACCCTCCTGGGGTGCAATTAGTTTTTGAAAGTAGTTTGTAATATCTCCTTTCATCAAACAAAGCCATATATTTCTTTACTGAAAACTCAGAATCATTATCATCTTGGAAGTCATTCATTTCATGTAGCTTCTCACCTCAGATGGTATGTATGGATAGAATCATGCTTAGGAGTCTAGAAACCAAGGCAGTCAGAATTAGAGTGTCCAAATATGCTGTACATAAGATATGCAGAAAATACATAACTGCTGTCAATGGTTGTCTGTGATTAATGGAGCTATCAGACACGGACACCACATCAGTAAATCAGAAGAAGTTGACTCATCAAAAGAATCTGGAGACAAGTCAACACAGTTAGGATACCATGACAAGCAGCCACAAGCTTCCAGGCTGCAGAATACAAAGATATATGGGATATATTCTTTTCTTTTTTGTGCTACTGGGATTTGAACTTGAGACTTTGCATTTGCTAAACAGGCACTTTACTATTTGAGCCATGCCTCCAGTACTAGGGTTTGAATATGGCCTCAAGTACTAGGGTTTGAATATGGCCTCAAGCATGCTAAGCAGGCACTCTACCACTTGAGGCTCTTCACCAGCCCTTTTTTTGTTTTGTTTTGGATATTTGCAAAATAGGGTCGCACAAACTGCCCAGGTTGGCTTCAAACCATGATCCTTCTGATCTCTGCCTCTTGAGTAGATAGGATTACAGGCAGGAACAGAAGCCTGGCCTGGGATATATTCTTGCAGATAAAAATTTCACACTTTGTGGAAATTGGGTTGTTTTCCAGGTCAGCCTATGCTTGTCCTATTCTGTTTGTAGGTTAATTCACATTAGCCTACAAGGATCCTCCCATCTGACCAGATTTATTAATCTCAGTATTATGCAAGATATAGTATGGGTGCTGAAACAAGACTCCAGGGGAGATGGGGAAATAGTGGCAGAGGATCTAGAATGACCCATCAACAACTTCAACAGGGAGCTTCACATTGGCTCTTTACCCAAAGAGAGTTGAGACCTACAGAATGATCTCTTAGATGAAAAGTCTACCTTCATGCATGGATATCATCTTGTTTAACTGTGTGTCCCTAGTGAAAGTTTCAGCATTTTAGAAGCCTGCACCCTTACCTGGGGTAGATGTTGCTCACATTCCTGTTTTGAATGCCTGCTTCCTTTTGAATCCTTCAGATAAGTTAGGTCCAATCTGATGCACTCAAGTGGTATCTGATTGATCGCCCTGCCAAACCCTACCTAATACCCTGAACCCTGCAGTATGTTTTCATGTTTGGAAAATTTACAATGCTAGACATTATTTTGCTGATTTTAAAAATTACTGAAAAACAGTAAGAACAAAAGTGTGCTAAATGAAATGCTGAGGAAAATGTTTTCTGGTCAATAATGTTAAGGGTGAAAATGTAAAAGCCTCATTAAAAATGGTGACTGGCATTTTGCCACTAATATGTATCTGATTTAACTCTGAAAGCATTAAATCTTTCTGGATTTTGTGACATAACCAAGAGATGTAAATGTGTAACTATCCCTTCAAACTGAACTACTATTTTCATGCTACAAGTACAGGTGAAAATCTTTATATTCTTTTATACTGTTTAAAAAAGTCCTTTTTTTATATACAGATTAGTGTGACTAGACTAGCTGGATTTTTGAAGTTCTCTTTTCAATTGAAATTGCCTTGTGTAAATGAACTATCCAGATGTAGTTGGGAGATGTAATAGAATTATGTGCCGAAATAACTAGATTATTTAGGTCATGATCACAGTTTTATGATACCATCTGGAAAAATGACTTAAGTGCATGTGAATTTGAAGTAAACTAAAGTTTTCCTCCCTTAAGCACTCATTCTGGCTTCTTTTGACACTTTGTTGATAGTGGAATTTCCTGGTCACTTTGCTTACTTTGAGGGCAACAGATCCACAACTGTGTTATGATTTGAACTGGCGCTTTCCTTCCACACATTTGGCAGGTATTTAATGCATCCACACAGTCTTTCTGAAACCTGACCTAGCCACTTAACGATAGGATAGTAAAACTTGCTATCTTGTGTGTACAAATGCTGTCTTTCCAAATTAGAAAAGAACAAAATAAAACCCTGTGGAAGTGCCTTGTTTTAACAGGAGTAATTTAATGCTCTACGAGGTAGTGTTACATAAATAATTACTGCTAGACAGGAAGAGTCATTTCTCATTCTGGAATAATTTGAACACATTTAAGATTTTTATTGTCTCCTCAGAATCCTCTGGGCTATGGCCCCATAAATTATTACTCTTTGAATATGGAAATTCCATTACATGATTTAAATTTGATTGTATGGAAGAGAGCAAGAGAATTACAAAAAAATAAATAAGTACTTAGAGTCAGAGAATCTCAGGAAGGGAAAAGGATATTTCTACTTCTTTAACATCGTGAAACTTCTGGAAATTTCTGGTTTGCTTTTAATAGTCAACTTCCTGGGGAAGTTTTCTTAGTGCCCAAAACATGAAATTTGGCATTTTCATTTCATACCTGTCTGTTGATGTGTAATATCTATAGGAGTGGTTAGAGTCACAAAGAAAATATCATTTGAATAGTTCCTTTAATTTATACAAGCCATCTCTAGCCCAACTCTTCTTAATTTAGTATATTTTGTGTTTTGTAACATTTATTAATTTCTCAGAAGAGCTTGGCATACACATTTTCAAGACTGAATTATTTGGACTCAATTTATAGCATCATGGCAAGAGTTTTCTGTATTAATAATGATGTTGATGACTCCTGATTATTAAGCTACTCACTTAATGTGCTTAATATCATATTTTTCTCACTTATTGCCCACAACAAAGGCAAGTAGGGTTATTATCCCCATTTTGTAGTTCTGCAAACTCAAGAATTTTAGGTTAGGAAACTTGTTGAAGACCACACAGAATTAGAAGCCAGTGGTACTATCTGGGAAAATCTGTGCTCTTAGGCATTTTAAATTATGGTGATGAAAGCATCCATTTACTGGTTTAGTTCTGACTTTGATTTTTTGTTTTTTGATCCATGTTCAAACAGTCCTTTCTGTTCTAGTGGTTGGGCTCCATATTTAGATGCTACTATGTTATAATTCCAAGATTTTGTAGGACCCAGGATAGTGCTTGGCATATCATTGCTTGTTACATAAATAAGCAAATGAATAAATGTATGCCTTTCCAGATTTGACATGGATCTTCCGTTTTGATACTCTTGTATTGTATATGGTGTGGATTGTTAGGAATAGCAACACTGGTTTCTGTTGATCTTGACAGACAGTAAGTATGCAATAATGTCTATCCAACTGCTAAAATCAGTTCATATTCCCTTGGCCTTTGACCAATTTCTCAATGACATTTGAAAAGCAGCTACTTGTTTACATAGATTTTTGCCCCCTAGCTTTTTCATTAGACAATGCAACTTTGATAGTATTACATAAGGATATTTTGAGTAGAATTTCCAGGGGTTCTCCAAGTTATTAATTTTTAACTATCTCTAAGAAAAAAAGCCATATTTCTGTGCTACCAATTTCCTCAGTCCTTAATTTTTCATCTGTCAAACAAGGTGGGTAGACTGTATCAGTCATTCTTCAAAGGTTCTTTTTCCTTGTGTTAGTATCCAAAAATTTTTTCAGTGAAAACCTGTGTAAGCACTCCAGTATAATAACACCAAAGCAAAATATGAGAGTTGAAGTTTGAGGTGGGAGGTTCTTAATATAGAGCCATACAGATGATTAAGGTATGCTTTACATAAGGTTTACTCTTCATATAATGTACAATTCTACTTTTTGACAAATTCATATGGTCATATAACCATCATTGTAGTCAAAAAACAGAGAAGTTCCATCACCCCAAAACATTCCCTTGTACCCTTTTTATTCAACACCCTCCTCAGTCCCATCTGCTAGCAACCACTGATGTACTATCTGTCCCAATACTTACTCAGTTTTCCACAATGTCATATAACTGAACTCATTCAATATGTTTTTTAGGCTAGGTTCTCCCACTTAGCATAATGCAGTTGAGTTTCATTCATATTGTTGTATTTTTGATATTATAGGGTAATTCATTATATGGTTATACTATAGTTTGATTATCCATTGACTAGTTGAAGGGCCTTTGAATTGATTTCAGAATTTGGCAATTATAAACAAAACTCCTATATTGTTATTTAGTCATATGTTAGTTGGCTGTTGTATTTAGAAAGCATCAAATTAAAGAGTTATTGAGGAAGGAGATTGGCACCGCTGTGTGTATCAACAAGTATGACTCCTTATAACTGGGCATGGTGGTGCGCATCTGTCATCCCAGCATTTGAGAAGATGAGGCAAGAGGATCATGAGTTCATGCCAGGCTAGGCTACACAGTGAGACCCTGAGTCAAAAAGAAAACAAACAACAACAAGAATATGTTGCCTTTATGACTCCCCTCACAAATCCGAAATGGAGTCCCTAATAGCTTCTCTACCTAGACCCACCCTTCAAAGTGTTGGTAGCCATTTTTGCTCTTGTTTGGGGAGGAACGATTAAGAGATGTTATCTGAAGTACAGCCACTCCCAAGATAAATCAAGCCATAAACAGACCCCTTTGAGGACTAGAAGACTGGCTCCACAGTCTTCTGTGAGCATTTCACCCCTGCTCCCCTTCAAAAAATAAATAAAATAAGTAAAGCAATTTCCAACTAGTCTATACCAATAAAGTTTGCCCTTCCTCACTTTTACAACTCAGATATGGTCTTATGTCCCTACCTCCTTCCAGTATCAATATTTTTTATCAGTATTCAGTGAGATTTTGCTCATATAAAAATACTACTAAGGGGAAGGGAGAGGTTTCCTAAAAAGTGTGGCTTTTCTTCAGACTGCACACTTAAGTGTGCCTAGTTTTACAGGTGCTGGCTCTGTTGCACATACAGATCATCTTGACGAAGTATAGATAACTGTGTGGTGCAGAATCTTCATTAGTCTCGTTAGGTATTTTCCAAGAGTTCTGAAGCTGTGAATACCACTTAATATAATTTCACATAGGCTGCTAATATCGTTTAATGCAATTAATACTACTTAGGCTGATGATATTACTTAGTGTAATTAATATCTTCTAATGCTACTGAGGTTGTCCATTGACCTATGCTGGTCTGTAAAATGCTACTCATCTACAACAAGAACTCAGAAATTGAAGTGAGCATTTAGGAACTTTTACAGCAGTTTTGCATTGCTGCAACATCTTGGCACCTGATAACCATTCTGACTAATTTTTATTTCAGTCAGTGATAAATTGACTGTAACAATATTTTGTTCTGTCCAACAGGTAGTTAGAAAGCACAGATTTAATGTACTAATTCTCTAACTTAAGAAGTCATCTCAACCTGGCTAACTTCATTTAAGATGATGTTCTCCAGTTGCATCCGTTTCCCTGCAAACCACAAAATTTTGTGCTTCTTTGTGGCTGAAAAAAATTCCAGTGTATATAAATACCACATTTCCTTAATTCAACTATGATATATTGTAAGAACTTTGGTAAATGTCACAGTGTACCCCTAGTCCAACATTAATAACTTTTTTTAAAGAAGTTATCTCAAAATTCAGATTCAATTCTAGAATAGAGCCTGAGAACCTGCATTTTAAACAACTCCCAAGTGATGCCAATTCCCCAAGCTGCCAACAAACTGAGGAGCAAGAAATCACTGAAATTTATATACTGTTTTTCCTTTAATTGGTTTGCAATTTTGTCCTCACTAAAGTTTTAAATAAAAGATAGCAATAAAATACCTCTATATCTTACCACTGTTTTCAGTGGTAAGCTGAGTCAGTCATCCATGCTACTTCCCAAGCTTCAGGATGACAGTTCACTATTATGCCCTCAAGGACTGTGCTAGGAAGTGTGAAGTTGTTGAACAGATGACTCTGACCAAATCCCTCCCCACCCAACGGACCTGCTTTCTTGTACCCTATTCCTTTACAGCAATAAGCTTCAATATTTGGATCACCTCAGATTCTGTTTTTCTTTTATGATGACCCACTTCTCCCAGTTTCCTCAAGAGTCCCACATTCCCCAAGCCCCTCAATCCCAAGTGTGCCAGACAATTGGTTACCCTACCTCCTTTATTTTTCTTGAGTTGGATCCAAACAGCAGATGCTAGCACACCACTATGCTGAACTCTCCTAAAAAGAACAGATGTATCTTTTGAACTGATGGAGTGGACAGCCCTGATTGGGATGCGTAGGCCCATGATGGAATACTAGAGACAGTTTCAACAGACCGTATATTTTGGAGGAATTTACAAATACTTCCCTTAAAACTTTTTTGAAAGGATTTTTTTGTTTTGTTTTGCTTTTGCTCTTGTTTCAACTTCGTACCTTCCAAGAATGTAGTGAGTCTTAGAAGATACCTGCGTCTATTTGTAAAAGTTCAAATGATAAATCACAGTTCAATATTATCTGACAATCCCAAATGTTCTTATATTGTTCTCAACAGCCACATATGCCAAGCATAAGTGTAAAACATAGGACCAGATTAATGGTCATTAGCACCAATACTTACGTATTGTCCTAATTCTAGCAAAATTATCTTATCTGGGGTTTTTTTTGTATGTTTAATTAAAATTAGCCAAACAAGAATTATGGCAGGAAATAACAGTGAATTTTTTTTAAAATCAAGGCCTGTTTACTTTAATTGTATTTAAGGAATGAGCCATTTTATCACATTTTTTCTCCTCTAATGTGAAGTTATTTATGTCTTGGTTATAAGGAAATACAGTGAGTTTAAAATTTTTAAACTACTAACT
This sequence comes from Castor canadensis, assembly GCF_047511655.1. Taxonomy (NCBI): domain Eukaryota; kingdom Metazoa; phylum Chordata; class Mammalia; order Rodentia; family Castoridae; genus Castor; species Castor canadensis. The sequence continues at coordinate 49,249,097 of NC_133390.1, forward strand.
ACACCTGCTTAGAATCTAAGACCAAAGTGGAAAACATAAGGCTTAACCCCACTTGCTCTCTGATCAAATGCAAAGGTTCTTAAAATAGCTTCATGTGGAGATATTATGAACAGCTGAGTCGATGGTGTCCCTAGTCACAGCCTGGCAGTCTAATGCCATGGCTCAGAGACAGCTGCCTCTGTCTCTTTTGTTTCAGGGTCAAGAATAGCAGCTCTAAGGAGAAGTACAAAGTCAGCCTTTGCTTTATCCACTTTGCTGTATTCCCCTGAAGTCCAATTTCCTAGCCATGGGATTGTCCCTAGATCCACACTAAAGATACAGGACATACATTCCAAGCCACAAACAGGAGGAAACAGCTAAATGCTGTTTATGGTAATTCCAAAAATTACCATAAACCTTAAATAGTTCAAAAATTTCAGGAAAAATGTAAGAAGGAAATGAAGTTGTGTACATTTACTTGGTCATAGCTAATAATCGATAATACTCTGTATGGTACCCTCTTAATTAGATAAGTCTACAATGAAATGCCATCAGAAGGACCTTCATTCACTCAAGACTGCTCTCCTCAGCTACATATAGTTTTCAGTTAGCCACACTTAGCATTTTCCCATGTAGATAGTTTTCTCTTGTGATATTCTTTTTCTTATTCATGATAAACTGTTTCCCCACAAGAAAATCACTCATGCTTCCACCAGAAGCAGGATGTGGACTGTGAGAGAATTAATCAGATCCAATGTGACAGTGTTTCGTGTTGCTAGGCTGGTGGCACTAACCAGCCATTTAAAATTCCATTTTCTTTAACATGTAACCAAGCACACTAACATTTTATAGTGTTCCTGTCCTAAATAATAGCCAGTTTTTAAAATCATTAAAGAGACAATAATGTTTTCTATTTCATTCCTATCACTCAGAATATCTTTTATTTCATTACAGTGGCATTAGAAAAAAGCAGTAGTTTATATCTATTTTAACCACAAAACTGATTTTTCAAGGCCCAGAGGGGAAAACTCTGGAGTGAGGATGTAGAGGGGAAGTAGAGGCAGGAAAAGGATTGCAGAGGGAAGCCTGAATCTTTCCCTATCAGCATAGTTTCCAGTTTATCAATACCACCTTCAAACAGTAGGAATAAACTCATGTTGAAATTTTTTTCTAGAATTTTTTTCTAGTATTTCACTTAAAGTACTATATGAGACTGTATATCAGAGAGAAAAAATAGTGGGGCTAGTCATTTAAATGTCTAGAACCTAGTTTGACCATCCTCTGAGCAAGGAATGTTAATACCTGCCTTTCCCATCACATTGGACCAACTGGGTAACTTTACATTGAGTCCTATGACCAATGTAAAGCACTTCATAGGTGTAAATGCCATTGTTGTGATATTTAATATCATTATAAAGTCTCCTCAACCAAGATGAGAAACAAACACATTACTGCTGCTCTTCCAAAGTAGGCTGGGTGATTAACTGTCAGACAGACAAATATCTGAAACTTGTGTCAGATGTGACCTGATTTCTAAGAGGCTATAATACAAATTTTGTTCTAATTTCTTCCTTAACATCTTCCTGTCTGACCCAGTTCTGAAGAAGCAGACATTATCAGTAAGTGAACCTTTTATCTAACATCTAGAGCTTGGGCCAAAATGTCAGAATGTTCAGTATTTAGACTCAAATGCATATTTCAACCTGATTATTTGATCCTGACTTGTTTCCATATTTTAGATATTAACCAGTTCTTTTCAAAGTAGGGAAAAGCATTCTGACTCATAACTTTCCTTTTATTCAGAAATGTAAGAGAAAATTCTTACCCTGGTAAGCTACATATACAATATACAGGTTCAAGTCACTACTAAAAGGTCTCAGAGCACATAAAGACCTTATTTGCCTCATTAACTATTGTGTCCCTAATAACCCACATGGGACCTAGCAAAGAGTCACACTCCAAAGTAGTTGATAAGTGAATGAATGAAGGAAGAGACAAACAAACTAAGCTTCTTTCTATAAAAGTGTTCCCCTGATTATAATGAAACAAAATTATTCTGTGCTCAACGTGTATGGCTATTTAATGTTGATAATTATTAGTTTGAGCCTAAGCAAAATAAAAGCAAGTAACATTTTTTTCTTTGAATGTTTTTTAATGGAATATATTAGAGATGAAGTGTGAATTTCCTTGGTAATAAAAATTTTGCTTTAGGTTAAGATATAGAATAATGTGGTCTCTATTCTGAAGGAAAGAATAATGGACCCGTTACTGTTGGGTTTTCCCATCTTTGGTCTTTCTCACTCTTGGCAAGCTGTAATGTCAGTCTCTCCAATGCATCATCCCACTTTGAACCCACAATAAAATATATCTAGTGACAGTGCTACTACTTAAGACCAATTCTTGACTAAAATTCTTTAATAAAGTTTAAGAAAAAAGCTAATTATAAGTGAACTTATAGATGTTAAACTATGAAAGTGAGTCAGATTCTGTTTCTTTATAATCAGTACCTTTCTTTGTCTCAGAATTTTTATAGAGTGTTTTTTGCATAAGCTCTCATAAGAACCCAAATCCCATATTGCTTTAAGAAATTACACGGAAAACTTATCAGAGTAGACCTTTCTTAATTACACTACATATTTGTTTTAAGGAAATGAAATAGCCCATGCAAATTTCCCTTTGGAAATTTTCAGAAACAAACAGCTCTTACTGTGTTTATTGCCACTTTTTAAGTTAAGTATAATGAGACTTTCATAATAGTGTTAGCTGATAAATGTAAAAAATATTACTTGAGATATTTTTAAGGGATAAATAGGAAAGCATCTTCAAAGGAAAAACATTTTTAGCTGTAGCTAGAAGAATGTTAACCATAGTTTGAATGAATTCTCTCCAGTAACACACCACGCCAGGCCCTTGCTTATGCAGATCTAATAAACACATGGGGAATATGGTGAATGTGGTTCATTGGTATATGTATTGTACCTCTTCTACTGCTTCCTGAGACCTCCACAGATATTGTGAAAATAAAGACATGAGATCATCGGTTGTGCTGAAGGGTTAAGAGAATGATTGAATATGTTAAGTATTTTAAGTGAACACATATCTCTATTAAGTGGAGCTCCTACGTACAAAATTCCAAGCCTCCCTAAACATTGCATAGTACTCCTACTGCACTTGGCAGAGCTTTCGTTGGTATTATTTGCAGCAGTCTGGAGACCTTTCCCATTGACAGGCCTGTGGGTTTCCAATCATGTTATAGCACAAGCTCTTAATAATTATCTCCCAAGACCTTTCAAAAACCATACTTTTAAAACCTGCTTTTGTTTTCTGACCCCTGCTTATCAAATCTTAACATCACAGAAATGTAAATAAAGTAAAAAAAAATTCTAGTTGACATTTGAGGTGCTAGTTTCTACTACTAATCTTTTGTTGAAACAATAACTCCTTCTCTCCAATCTAGCATGCCCAGTACACATCTTCATTTCAATTACAATGGGTGATGATTTTGAAATTATATATTGATCATTCACATCAGCTTACAGAATCAGGCTGCTAACAAGGAAAGTCATTTGTTCAAATCTCCTTTTTTTTCCTTGTAACCATTTGTCCTCTTAGGATTATTATTTAAGTACTCATTTTGATTTTCTTTCCTTTTGTCTACCAATTTAGCAAAACTTACCTGCTGTCAGGCTATTTCCTTTACTTTGCAAGTGGCTCTTATTTTAGCCTAAAAGTCATCCCTCATAAGCTCTTATATACCTCATATTTCCTGCCAACCTTCATAATATCCAGAAGATCCTGCTTCTGAAGAGCAGTGTTGGCAATCCTCAGCTCTTAGATAACAGAAATACCCCCCAATCCCTTCTCAGCAAGTATAAGAACACTTAACTTACCATGAAGGCACTTGTTTTTTTTATCAGGCTTGGCAGTTCTGTCTTCTCATTCTTGCCAAAATCCAGTGGAATAGGGGGACCAACATGTTTTCTTCTCTTCTGGGGCACTTTCTCGTTCTTGTTTTGTGGGCTTCAAAGCCACAGAGAGTTTGCAACAAGGGGCCAGTGACAGTTCTGCAAAGGAAAAGCAACAGAGAGCCCAACACTGACCTGGCCTGAACACTATATATAACACTGTTCACTTGCTGGGCAGTGTCCTTCATACTCTGAAGACAGGCGACCTTGCTGAAACCCTCACCCCACAGTTTGCCAGTCTTCACAGAAGAGTCTAGCTGGACTGGCTGCAGGATAAGGCGACCCACAAGCCAGAAGCCATCTGCCCAGAGCAGACAAGTAGAGTCAGGTATAAGCTCCAGAAGCATGTCTGTGTGAGTGTTTGTGTGTTTGTGTCCTTTGTGCCCGGCAGCTGCTCTCCAGATTAGAAGACATCACTCTTTGGCAGGCAACTCTAAAACACTCTCTTGGGTTATTTCAAATTCATGTGCACATCTTGACTGAGGGTAGAAACCTCCCAGGCACAACCTTGAAGCCCTCCTTTGCTATGTTGCTGCCCCAAATATACTGTGAACCACAAATAAACACCATTGCCAACATCTTAGGAGCAGATATCCAGATGGACATTAAGTTGCACCTCATTTTGTACCCTGCAGCTGTGATCTGATGCAATCTCAGATTGTCTGAGATTTAAATAACAAGGGCATGACCCCTTCTTTGACAGCCATAACCCAAGGCATTGTACATAGACATTCGCTATTATTTACACAGTATTGCTCTTTAATTTGAATGCTGCCCTGTTCGATTTAGTGTTACAGGAGACAGGAGGGAAAAATGCTTAGGAAACTCTAGAGCAATATCCAAATGTTTGGTGGTATTTATTATTATTATTTGAGATTATGTTTTTATATTATTCAGGTATTAAACCTCATAATTAAGATTGCTAACATCTGAAAATTCAATCTAATTTTTCTTTAAGTGTCATCAGTTCATATGAGGGTGGCAGATGGGAGGGCATAGCTTGTTGACTTGTTCATGTATTCAATAATTATATATTACAGCACCAATTTAGGTATCAGGTCCTCTGTCAGACATGCCTATTACCTTCCAGATGCTCAATTTATGCATTATCTTGTTTAATCCTCACAGCATTCTTGTAAATTAGCCCTATTCCTGATGATCAAGTAAGAAAACCAAAGATGAGAATCATTAAATAACTTCCCAAGACCTTGTGGATAACAGATAGACTGGGGCTTAAAAATTGGGTCTGAATTACTCCAAAGCCTGTGTTATTTATTTTTAATTCATAACATTGGAATAATTTGAGACTTATAAAATAATAAAGAATTCCCAGGTTTTTACTTTTTTAACATTTTACCATATTTGTGTCCCTCTCTTTCTTTTTCTCTTTCTCCTTCTCCCCCTCTTCTCCCTACCAACATCTGTGCAGATTTTTTTACATGTGTGTATTATTTTCTGAGCCAATTTATACCCTTCACTGATTATCCTAAAAGACAAATATACTCTTCTTAATCACAATGTAACAATCAAAACCATTAAATTTATACTGATTTCCCTCTAATTCGTTAATGCCATTCAACTTTTAACCAAGTGTCTTCAGAATGTCCTTTATAGAAAAAAAATTTTCTTTTGATCCATGATTATGTGTTGCTCACAAGATCTGTGCATTGTTTTGGTAAGAACACGACAGAAGCAATGCTATCTTCTTCCTTAATCATATCAGCAGACAACATAAATTGAGTTGGTCTTATAACCAACCCTACTTGGGCAAGTTAGTGTCTGCCACATTTGTCCAATGTAAAGTTAGTTTTTCTTTTTGCAACTGATAAATATTTTGTGGGGAAATATGTTCAGATCATGTAAACATATTGCTTCTAAAATGCTTTTTATTGTGAAAAAGAAAATAAAAAATGGTTATTTTTATATTTATTTATATCAATATTAACTCATATTCCTATCTTATTCAGTTATAATGAATAACATTTATTTTAACCCCCAAGTGATCTCAAGTTTGGCCACTGGCACTCCCTTCAAGCTGAGTCTTATATCCTTCTGACAAATCCTTATTTTTTTAGTGCTTTCTTTTTTGTTTGTTGAAATGACATCTTGTTATATAACCTAATCTGCCCTTGTACTTGTATTCCTCCTGCCTCAGCCTCTCAAATAGTTAAAACAGTATGTACAGTTTTTTGTTTTGTTTGTTTTACTTTTTTTTTTTTTTTTGCAAGGATGGGGATTAAACCAAAGCATGGTAAACAAGCTCTCTGTCAGTGAGCTACATCCACAGCCGTCTGAATACATTCTTATCTTCAAATATAATAAACTATTCCCTGAGCACCTTGTATTTTCTCAGTCCAGCACTGGAATTAATCACATCTTTAGGAAAGACCTGAATCCATTATGGAAAATATCATTTAGAAATCAAGATCCAGACATTGGATGTGCTTATTATACTTGGTATGCCCATTGCTTCTAGGCCTTCTCAGCCATTAGGGTATATGTGGGGAGGGAGAGAGGGGGAGAGAGAGAATGAGAACACACAAGAACTGTTGTTCTATATAAATATTGTGAGATTGCACTGATATCCCTAGCTCTAATATAACACCATAAGAGCATTCTAGCTTTTACCCTTTCCATATTTATGACTTCTTTCCCCAGTAGTGAGGATAACCTATTTGCTGTTGTTCTCAATCTGCTTACTTTGCTCATTGCCCCTTTGTGTAACCAGTCTTGCAATCCTTCAAGGAAAGGGTAAGGGAAAGGAATCAATATTTTTTAAATAAAAGGCGAGGGAAAAGATGAGGATAAGAGTACCCTGCTCTTTCTATACCATGAGGCATCTGTATCTTCTTGGTGAAATTGTTGGAAATCATACTATCTCTGAAGATGTCATGGAAGCATCTTAACAGGTTATACTGACTGAGGGGAGGGTTCAGGTATTTATCCATGTAATCAATTGAGTGCTTACTATGTGCAGACACATTGTGAAAGACAGGCATGGCCCTTGCCCTTGTGAATTATAATCTAGTGGATTTTTTTTTTTCAAATTTTTATTGGTTTTCTACCTGGCCTCAAACAAAGGCAAAATCTTGTAGCATCCCTGCACAGTAATTCCTGTTACTTCTCCCTCTTCTGCCTTCTTCAGAATGTATTTCTTTTTTGTTTGTTTGTTTGTTTATTCATTTATTCATATGTGCAGACAAGTGTTTGGGCCATCCCTCCCTGCTGCCCTCTCTCCCTCCACATCCCTCACTTCCAGGCAGAACCTGTTCTGCCCTCTTCTCCAATTTTGTTGGAGAGAAGACATACGCAATAATAAGAAAGACATAGTGTTTTTGCTAGTTTGAGATGGGGATAGCTATAGAGAGATTCCTAGTATTGCAACGGAATTGGTTCATCTCTATCAGACCTCTTCACTACTTCCTGGTCACCTTCCCATGGTGGCCTCTGTCAGTTTAAGATTACCTTATTCTCTCTACCATGGGCACATCAAATAGTTTCAAGTTTCAGGTTTCCTACCTTTCCCTATTCCTCCTGTATGCTTTCTCCACTTAGCGTGTGACCCATGTCCAATAATATTACTGCATTTGTTTTAAGTCTAAAGTCCACATATGAGGGAGAACATACGATTTTTGGCCTTCTGAGCCTGGCTAACTTCGCTTAAGATGATGTTCTCCAGTTGCATCCATTTACTTGCGAATGACAAAATTTCATTCTTTGTGGCTGAGTAAAATTCCATTGTGTATAAATATCACATTTTCTTAATCCATTTGTTGATAGTGGGGCATCTTGGCTGTTTCTATAACTTGACTATTGTGAATAGTGCTACAATAAACATGGGTGTGCAGATGCCAATGGAATAACCTGAGTCACATTCCTTTGGGTATAACTCTTGGAGTGGTATTGCTGGATATTATGGCAGATCTATGTTTAGTTTTTCAAGAAGCCTCCATATTGTTTTCCAAAGTGGTTGTAATAACTTACATTCCCACCAGCAGTGTTTGAGGGTTCCTTTTTCCCCACATCCTCGCCAACATTTGTTGTTGGTGTTTTTGATGATAGCTATTCTAATAGGGGTGAGGTGGAAACTTAGTGTGGTTTTGATTTGCATTTCCTTTATAGCTGGGGATGGTGAGGATTTTTTTTATGTGTTTTTTGGCTATTTGGATTTCTTCCTTTGAATAAGTTCTGTGTAGTTCAGTTGCCTACTTCTTTACTGGTTCATTGATTTAGGAGGAGTTTAATTTTTTGAGCTCCCTGTACATTCTGGTTATCAGTCCTTTGTCTGATATATAGCTAGCAAATATTTTCTTCTACTCTGTGGGTGGTCTCTTCGGTTTAGAGACCATTTGTTTTGTTTTAGAGAAGCTTTTTAATTTCATGTAGTCCTATTTGTCCATCCTTTCTCTTAGTTGCTGGGCTGCTGTGTAGAGAGTGGATTATGAAAAACCTATGAGAACTGGATGTAAGCAAGGTCAGATGTGGCTTGCTTTTACCTGTAGGCCAAGATATGCACAGCCCTGGCCTTGAAACAGAAAAAGCAGAACAGCTTCATCTCCTATGCTTGTGGTCAGAAAAGCAGAAATGCAGGTTTCTCCTGTTACAATGTTATGTCCCTCCCTAGGAGCCTCTGCTCCACCCTATTTGCTACTGTTTATAAAAGGCTCCCTGAAGGAGTGCTTGGGGCTTTTTTTTTTTTTTTTGCCTTTGGCTTTTACTTTTGGCTTTGGCTTGGTTTTTTCCACTTTGGGCCTTTGCTTTGGGCATTTTGGTATGGGAAGCTTTGGGAAGGGAAAAGAATTATTGAAGGGAAAACAATGGCTAAAGAGGGTGGATACAAAGTCTGCACCAAGAACTTTAACATAGGCCTTAAGAAAACGTAGGCTAAAGAAAGAACTTTAACATAGGCTTTAGAAGCTAAAGAAAAGCCAAAGAGAACATGGGACAGTGCAAGATGGAGGACCCAGACTTTGCAAGTTTGAGCACCGAGGCTTTAAGAAAGAAAGCTAAAGAGAGAATGCTAAAGAAAAGCTGCAAGCATGGGGCCGAAAGACTTTAAGAGCAATTATGCTAAAGAGAAAACATGGGACAGTGCAAGTCTAAGGAAAGGTTTTAAGCAAGGTTTTAAAGAGCTGCAAGGAGTAAAGCCTTAAAGAATAAAGATAGAGAAAAGAAGTAATGAGGGTGAGGCATCTCCACCCGAGTACCTGACCCCACTTTCTATCTATCCTGTGTCTTCTGTGAATCTCCAGTCACCCCAAGTTAACCCCAAGTTCAGTAATAACCAGTAGCGAGAAAAAAAGCTCACTCTAACAAGGGAGGGAGTGAAAAAACAGCACCCCTTCCACTGCTGTAGTTCTATTGAGGAAGTCCTTGCCTATACCCGTTGCTTCCAGAGTAGTCCCTGCTCTTTCCTGTACTAACTTCCTTGATCCACTTAAAGTTCATACTAGTACAAGGTGATAGACAAGGGTCTACTTTCAGTTTTCTGCAGGAGATAACCACTTTTCCCAGCAACATTTCTTGAAGAGGCTATCTATTCTTTATCATATGTTTTTGGTGCCTTTGTCAAAAATAAGGTGGACACAGCTGTGTGGATTTATATCCCAGGTTCTCTGTTCTTTTCCACTGGACTTCATATTGTTTTTGTGCCAGTACCCTGCTGGTTTTATTGCCATGGCTTTATAATGTGGTTTGAAGCTGGGTATTGTGATACCTCCATTTATTGCTCTTTTTGTTGAGTATTGCCTTGACTATTTGCAATCTCTTGAGTTTCCAAATGAACTTTAGGGTAGATTTTTCAGTCTCTGTGATGAATGTCATTGGGATTTTGATGGGAATTGCAGTGAACATGTACATTGCTTTTGGCAGTATATCTATTTTTACTATGCTTATTTGACCAATCCATGAGCACAAGAGACCTTTCCACCTTCTGATGTCTTCCTCAATCTATTTCTTCAGAGGTTGTAGTTCCCCTTATAGAGGTCATTCACATCCTTTTAAACTTTACTCCTAGGTTTTTGATTTTTCTTTTGAGGCTACTGTAAATGGAATTGTTTTCATATATTCTTGACATTATTGCTAGGTATGTGGCGATTCCTGCCATTTAATTGCTTTTGTTGTTTAAGGGTTTGATTTTTTGCAGCTGAATCAATGGTACTCTCTGATTCCTTGCTTTTTCTTCTCCTGTGCTTTGATACTGCCCATTCTCTTGTGGTCTTGTGTGTAGAATTCCTTGGAGAATCTTAGTAGTGGCTTGGTGGTCATATATTGTTTTAGTTTCTGCTTATCGTGGAAGATTTTTATTACTCTATCTATTTTGAATGATAGTTTTGGTGGGTAGAGTATCCTAGGGTTGAAGTTATTTTCATTCAGTGCCTGGAATATCTTATTCCACGCTTTTAAGGTTTCAGCTTAAAAGCTGTGACTTTGATGGGTTTACCTTTATATTATTGGTTTTTTCTCTCTTACTGCCCTCAGTAGTCTTTCTCTGTTCCTGTGCTTGTTGTTTTAATGATAATATGTCATGGGGAGGTTCTATTTTGGTCAATTCTCTTTGGTGTTCTGGAGGCTTTCCTGTTGCCCCCAGGCAAACAGGCTGTGCATAACTTTCTCGAGATTTTGGAAATTTTCTGTAATTTTGTCGAGTATATTATGAATCCATTTTGCTTGGACCTCTTCTTCTTCCCCGTGATTCTCAGGTTTGTTCTTTTGATAGATTCGGTGAGTTCTTGTATATTCCTTTCACAGGTCTTGAGTTATTTGACTAACAGTTCTTCAGTTTTTTCTTTAATTTCTGTTTTATCTTTAAGTTCTGAGATTCTGTCTTCCACTTATTCTAGTCTGCTGGAGTGGCCTTCCACTGTGTTTTATGTTTCTGGTTGATTCTTTTTTGTGAGGTTTTCCATATCATGGGTCACTTCCTCTTTAATACTTTCTATTTTCTTCTTTAATTCATTTATCTCTCTACTTATAGTGTTCTCTGTTTCACTTTGGTGTTAGGGCTCCTATGAATTCATTTATTTGTTTCTGTGTCTTCTCGATTTCTTTATTTTTAGAAATTTCTTGAGTGCATTTTGTACATTTTGGTTAATCATGTCTAGTTATCTTCTCCATGAAATTCTCAGTGAATACTTGCAGGATTTCTTCTTTGAGGATGTTTTTGTGGGCATCACTGTGTTCCTTGGTGTCATTTAGCTTTGTTTTGTTGGTCTGGAACTGGGTATCAGTTTTCTTTATTTCTCTCTGAATGCTGTATTAAATTATTGTTTTGAGGGCAGCTGTTTCCATCTCTTTTTCTTCTTCCCATTGGTCTGCTTGGTACTGTGCAACTATGTTCTTGATAGGCTAGTTGGTGTTTTAGTCACCTGTTTTCTTTCTCTTGATTTAATTTTTGTGGCCATCTTGGTTCTTTGCTCGGTTATTGAGCAGTTTCTCTCCCTGGTCTGGGTGTAATACAGTAATAACTAATTCACAAGTTCAGTACCGGACCAGTAGTTTATATGTTATATAGAAGACCCCTTGGTGGTATTATCTATAAACAGTAGTAGTTTAGGGGTTAACATTTGTTAGGCTAGCTATAGAAATTTGGGGAGTTGGATAGGGTGGCACTAAAAGGGGAGACAGGAAGTGGGGTGGGTGAGTGGGGGAAGCAGTGCAGGGACTGCTGATTTTTGTGGTCCTTGTGTGTGTTTGGGTGTATTTCTGTTGTTATAGTGGAGGGTATTGTGTCAGGGATTGAGGTGGGGAGAGTTGGGGTTGTGTAAAGTTGGTATTGTAGGTTGGTCAGTGGTGGTGAGTGTAAGAGGGAGGGGTAGTTTGATGACAGGTTCAGAGAGAATGGGAGGGGAAGGTGAGGGCAGGGGCATAGAGTGGGTGAGAAGAGGCAGAACGAGTTGTTGGGAGGAGAGCAATGGATTTTCACACAGGAGAAGGAGGGAGAGTGAAGGAAATGAGAGTAGGGATGAGAAGATAATGATGGTAAAGTTGATAGCATAGAAAGAAAAAAGATAATAAGAATATAAATAAAAATAGAATACCCACAATAAGAAAACAAACAAACAAAAAGCAGGAAAATCAAACAACAACAACAACAAAATAACCCACCAGGTTCAGGAACAACAGAATTTCAGTCTTAGTTTAAGTTCTGGAGTTACTCCTCAGTTATCCAGTCCTGGTATTGGCATATAAGCAGAAGCTCTGATGTGGTGATGTGGTTTCACCAGGTGATTGGCTTGTGAGTAGTGTTTTGTTCTTCTGTCTACAAGTTAAATTGAAATTGTGAGGTGAGGTACATTTTCCAGTTCAGAACTATTGATTTCCCCAGTTGATAGTTGTGTTATCCTTCAGCTGCCACTATTTGGTCAGCACCTCCCCCAGAGAGGTGGGGCAGTTCAGTTTTGGGTGTGGTCTCTGGTTTAGGAGATCAGCTGTGCAATCCACTACTTGCCCTGCTTTGGAGGTGGCTTTTCACTGTGTTTGTTTGGATTTCTGCACTGGGGTTTTATTTCTTTTCCCAGCCCAATTTCTCTGGGGCAGGTTCAGTGTTCCATCAGCCCCCTCCGCTGTCCATGTGTTGTGATGGTTCACTGTTTGTTTTTCAGTTTTGCAGAGCAGTTTGGCTTTGGGTGCTGCTCCCTGGCTCAGGAGATGAGCTCTGTGATCCACTTCCTACCCTGCTTTGGGGAGTGGTTTATTGCCCACCTGCTCTTCCTGCCTTTCCTGTGTTTGTTTACTGTTAGTTTGGCACTGAGACTAGCTCCTTGCCCCTTCCCCTTTCTCTGTTGCAGTTTCAGCATTCGCCCCCTCTGCTGTTGTGCTATATTATAGTTCACTATTTGTTATTTAGTTTTGTTAGTGAGGTCAGTGTGCCCAGGGGCTGTGCTGGTTTATGTTCCAGGGTTTGGCTGGGGGAGTTCCATGCTGTGCTCACCTGTTTGTTCTGTAAAATAAAGTGCAGGCTTGTTTGGCACTGCTGCCAATGGCATGGGGAAGCCTTCCCCAGGCTAGGGGTTCAGGGTGTCAAAGGTTTGATTCTGGTTGGTGCTTTATTTCTGCTTCATGGAGGAAGGAGAATAGAAGAAAAGGAGGAAAGAAAAAAATCACCATGGGGAAGGAGGGTTTTCCTGGGGCAGGACTGACCTTGCTGGCTGTGCAGCAGGTTGCAGCTGTTAGGTGCAATTAAAGGCTTATTTGTGGGTCAGTCTTTGCATTTTTTTTCCTGAATGTAGTGTGATGGCAGTTATTTTGGCTAAAAGCAATCAGAGTTTTCTAGGTGTGTGTGGCTCCAACTGCTCAGGAAGGTTTTGGAGTCACAGAGGTTAGGCTTTCTGCTTCCATATCCTAGTTGCCATCTTGGATCCTCTAGTGGATTATTTTTATTAGTACTTTATTAATTCATTCTTTGCAGTAGCATAACATTAATCACTTTATGTTACTCAATGTTCATCAGACAGACACCCAGTGAGAGAAACATTATTTTTTTCTACTTTACCTTTCTAATACCACTGAGCTCATTAGTAGAAGATTTTGGATTTGCATTTAGTTTAGTCTGGCTTCATCACCCCAGCTGTAAACAATAGGAATGTAGGAGAACCAGTAAGGTGAACTTATTCATCATGGCAGATTTCAGAAGGAATTGTGATTTACCAGATCTTGAACACAGACTCTCCTATAAAACTGTGCCACCCAATACATTAACCTCTAACCACATGTGAGTATTAAGTACATGAAATGTGACTGATTTAAATTGAGTTCTGTAATTGTGAAAAACGCAGTAGATTTCAAGGACATCAGGAAAAAATAATATAAAATATCAATTTTTATCTTGAGTACATATTGAAATGATAACTCTTTAGATATGTTGAGTTAGGCCTAGAATGTAGCTCAATGGTAAAGTGATTGACCAGCCATGCACAAGACCCTGGGTTTGCTCTGCAGCACTGCCCAAAGAAGACAGAGAGAGAGAGGGGTTGAGTTAAATAGAATACATTAATTTTTTATCTTCATAATAGCCAAAAGGCACACACAATACAAATGTCCCTTAATGGCTAGATAAGCAAACTAGTACATTCAATGTAGAATTACTCAAGCTGAAAAAATGAAGGAGGTTGATTACAGGGTGTGATGGTTCATGCTTGTAATCCCAGGTATTTAGAGATCAGGAGGATCATGGTTGATGCTAGCATAGGCAAAAAAATAGCAAGATCCATTTCAACAAACAAGCTAGTTGTGGTGCTTGCCTGTGATCCCAGATATGTTGGTGTTATTGGTAGGAAAATTGCATTCCTTGGCCTCCCCAGAGTTTTTGAGAGACTATCTAAAGAAGCAATAAAAAGGCTGCAGGCATCCTCCATGCTAGGTAAGTGCTTTACCCTTACCTACAATGCCCTGAGTTAAAGCTCCAGCTCCACTCCCTCCACCAAAAGGAATGAAATTCCAATACATGGTCATATAACATAGATGCAGACCTTATGTTAAGCAAAATATGATTCCATTTATATGAGGTACCTAGAATTATCAAATTCGTAGACACAGAGAATACAACAGGGTTACTAAGGACTGGGGGTGGAGCAAAGAATAAGGGGTATTGTTTAATGGGTACGGAGCTTCATTTCAGATGGTCAAAAGGTTCTGGAGATAAATGGTGATGGTCGTACACCAGTGTAGTTGTACATAATAATGCCAGTGACTTGCATACTCAAAAAGGGTTACAATGATATGTTCTAGGTGTTTATCATAATATTTTAGATTGTTTTACCATTTCTTTTTTACTTTTTAATGTGGTTACCAGAATATTTAGCATATATAGCTTGTATTATATCTCTACTATATAGCATTGCTATAGTACTGTATTATTGATACAGAAAAATAGTTTATATATCAAACTCTTCCTTTTTACATTTAAGAGATGTTTAATATTTAAAAGATTCTGAGCTATTGTAATGAGCCTGAAATAGATTTTCACCTCCTAATCAGTCAACTTTGAAAGTTAAAAAACAACAGCTTCTTACTTAAAACTACTGGTTCCATGGACTTTTGAAGTAGGTAACAATAGCCATTTTATGTTTTGATAGTTCAGCATTTTCCATTTGCGTACAATTGACTGGTCCTCTATTCAATTAGTAACCATTGTGTTGGCCCTGAAATGTAATTATAAAATTTCATCTCAAGTTTAAACATGTTTGAGTCCATGGAACTGATATTTATCCATCAACTAATTTTCAAAACTTGAACCCCAATAATAGATACTCCTTTCCCTCCCTCCCTGTAGACTTCCTATCACAGTTTCTACTAAAAATAGGTGTCTGTGTGGGGAATGAAATGAGGGAATGTATTGGGCTGACTCATGGGTATTTCCTACAAATAACTGACGTTTTTTGCTTGTACATAAGCAGAACAGATTATCTAATAGTGTCCTATTCCTACCTACTGAGCAAGCAATTGAAGAAGAGAAATACCAAGAAAAAATAGTCTGCCAGTGGCTCATGCCTATCATCCTAGCTACTTGGGAGGTTGAGATTGGGAGAGTTGCTGTTCAAGGCCAGCCCAGGCAAAAAGTTCCCGAGACCCCATCTCAACCAATGACTGTGCTCAGTGGTATATGTCTAGCATCCTGACTATGGTTGGAAGAAATATAGGAGGATCATGGCCTAGGCCAGCCTGGGCAAAAAGCAAGACTCAAAAATAACCAGAACAAAAAAGGTAGGAGGCTTGCTGAAATGGTAGAGTGCCTAGCTAGCAAGTACCAAGCCTTGAGAGTTCAAACCCTAGTACTGCCAAAAAGAAAAAAAGTATTCCTCATCTTTTGGTGATCATTCTTTTATTAACTCTCTGAACTTCATTTTCTTCCTCTAGGGTGGTTTTGCACTGATAAAAATAATATCTTTGTCCCCCTGCCTTTTTTTTCAGTGTTGAAGATTAAACTCAGAGCACCAGTAAGTTAAATCCCCAACCTTTCATTTTTTGAGACAGAGTCTCCTGCCTCAGTTTCCAGAGTGCTGAGATCACAGCCATATCTGGCTTCTTAGTTCCATTTTAATACTAACATCTTGTAAGTCTGTGAACTGAATACTTAAATATAATCCAGGAAAGCCTTAACCTATATTTTTTGCTGGACTCTTACAAAGAGTTGTTACTACAGATGTTTGCAAGGTATTGAGAGAGATATACAATGCTAGTTCTTGAAAATATGACAAGCTTTCAACTATTTTTTTTCTGTGAATTTTAAAAGGAAAAGTGGATTCTTGGTAGCATAGCTGAATCACAGCGCATCTAAGACAGTGTTCCCCAGAAATGCCTAATTTTTCTTGATTCAGTTTCCTGATCTCAAGCTTTCCATGTCTGCTTCCCACCCCAGGTAGATTATGTGCCCTCCATGGTACTCTTTCAATCCCATGTTACTTCAGTTGCCAGCATACTTTCTCCCCACTAAGAAGGGAAGTTCTTGGGATGTAGGCTGACCCATCCCTCGCCCCTAGCATACAGTCAGTGCACAGCAGATGTGTATTGAATGGATGTAGCATCATAGAACTCTGACCACATGAAGAAAGGACAGGAGTAGCAATCCCAAAGTAAAGCTGAAAGGTAAGAAATAAGAAAATTACATAGTTTAAACCCATCACTCATTTTTAAATTCTGGGGTTTTAAACTTTTGTCCTAACAGACAGCAAAAAGTAACTTTGAAAACTCATGTATTATCCCTTCTTTTTAATGCGTTCTAAGGGTGTGGTCTGTGATTTATATGTAAAAATAAAAGGCATGGATAAGCCACAATGTAGAAAAGTATCTTCAAGTAAACAAATCCATTTAAGTACTAGTGTGTGAGGGAGCCTACCTTCCTTCAAAACCCACCTGTGGCATTGATTTGTTATTACACATATTTTAGAACTTCAAATTTTTCTAAAGTGAAAATGATAACAGGTTATAGTTTAAAAAAAAAAAAACTGATGTTCTTGACCTCTGAAAATTGTTGCAAATAATCTGCACTCTCCAGTTCCAAAGGCTGTTTCTTCATGTACATCTAGAATGCCAAAATACCAGGTGACAGCTGTTTAAGCTGTAAGACATTCCTCAAGTGTCCTATTTTGATGTCGTTATATAATGGTTTTTTTCCTGACATTGCTATCATCACTCAGTAGCTTATTGATATATATCACTACATAGCTCTCTTGTATGCCTTTTCCAATGGGGACTAGTTCTCTGAATAATAGAGAAAAAAATAATTCCAGTAGCATCTCAAATTGGACCAATGTTTTCTCCTTGGCTAAAGAGTTCCTTTGTGAATAGGAAAATACACAAGTCTTTCCCCTTCCCATCCCTTTCTTTTAAAGGTGTTATTTCATTCTAGTCTTATTTTCCTTCTTAATGACACATCTTATTAAAAGGTGTTATACCACCTTTTTCAAATCTTGCCTTAGTAACTGTTGTCTCTGATGGCCTGAAGGACAGGTGTGTTCATTTGTAAGCCTAATTTTCTGTTTATTTTAACAGATATTTATTGAGTGCCCATAATATATGCCAGAAACTGTGCTAGACCTTGGCACTATACAGACAAGTAGAATGTTATCCTGTCTTTGTCCCTGAGAAACTCAGTCTAGTAGAAGAGGCAGTTTTAACATTCTAATTTTAATGAGCTGAACATTCTAACAAAGGGCAGAATGTGATGCTGTTGAATCTTCCCTAGCTGGAGGTCAGGGAAGCTTCTGAGAGTGGTTGTGAATATTTGAACTGGACACTGTGGGGCTGGAGGAGGAGTTTTCTGCCAGGGGAAGGGTAAGGCAGAGGACATATTGTGAGCACAGGCACCCTGGCAGGAAAGCCCATGATGGCTTCAGCAATGGCAAGCCATTCCTATGCCTCAAGGTCATGGTCATCTGTCCAATTTTCTACTAGGTAAAGGGAAACTGCTTCAACCCAAATTGTTGAGTCTTTGCTTGGGGTGCTAGAAATTGGACAGCCACTGGAGGCATTTTCACAGGAAGTTAGGGATGTGTAATTGTGGGAAACCCACAAGATTTGGAACCAAAGGCCTTTTTCTGGGACTCTGGAATGTTTCAGCTGAAAAGGAATTCAGAGGTCATAAAATTCTAGTGATTTGTTTTCCTCATAAAAATTGTGTGACCCAGCTTTAACTTTCATAACAGTGGATGTCCTGTATTTCACATAAAGCCTTAAAGTAGCCACTTCTGTCATAACCTCTTCATAGTGATCCCTGGATGCAAGCGAGGCTTTCCCTCTGCTCTGAGTCAAGCAGGATTATCCCTTAGCATTTTTACTGATGAAGAATGCAGGCATTTTTGAGGCCAGCCTCAGGTATGACAAATGGGTAAAGCTGTCCCCAGCAAGAAGACCAGTAGCATATACATAGTTATACATGGGGTATTTCAACACCATGAGGAGAATCTGGGCAAGAGGATACAACTTGATTCCAGGTGAGCTACCTTGGTGGGTGGCATGATCCTAAACATAGCTAAGAAATGGGAATTCTAATAACCTAAATACACTGAGGAAACCAAGGGGAAAATTTACTACGGGCTGAGCAATCTGGAAGTGTTGAAGGCTGCTTTTCATCCAACACAAGTCCTCAGGGCCCAACCTGGGGTCCTCCAGAGAACATCCGCAGCAATAAGACAATTGTAGACACCCCTCTCTAGTGGATGAGTTCCTGGTAACCTGTCAGACTTGGTTTGCTAGCCAAAAGTGAAATAGTACACGGTCTGAAGACTAGATCTTTCATTTGAGCTCCTAGGCAAGATTGGGAGGCAGGGACTGGCAGGCAGGCACCCCAGGCCAGGGACAAATGTTTCCTCTTAGACCAACCTTACAACAGCTTCTAGGAATACATTGTGCTTTCCATTTATAGTGTTCTGGTGCTGCCCTTTAAGGTTCTTTATAATTTTCCTCAAGTTAAGGAACATCATGCCATATACATAATAGCAACTTTGCTTTCAACCACAAATGTCTTTAAATAAGAAAGCACTACCTTTGCCCCCATTCAAATGGATTGTATGCCAAACCTAGCGTTTTAAAGCAATTCTTTTGAAACTTTCTAGTTGTAACCATACGTCAGTTCTCCATTCTTTCGGCCTCTCAAGTTCAGTCATGGTGTTCCTAGTTAAAATGAATACATGAAAAACCTCTCATAGAAATCCAAGATTTATGGTAGTATAATAGTATCTATGGCAGTAAAAACATAAAAAGATGCTCTTCTTTTGTTAAATTTATATTTTCAATATATTTACTTCACTCAAACAGTCAACGATTAGTTATTGCATATCTGCTATTTCAAGACACTATCCTGAGTGGTATGATATTTTAAAAGCAGATGTTATTGACCATTTTGGGATCTGAGTATATAGTAGGGATGAAATAATCAGTTAAATCAAATAGTTACAATTTGGATAGAAATGAAGAGGAAGTCATGACAGAGAAAGAAAGTGCATACTTAAGATATCAGAGACTTCCCTGAAGAGGGGACATTTAAATAGAGACTTAAATTATGTGAAGAAGCTAAGGAGGAAGAACAGTCCAGTTATAAGAGCAGCAGATGTGAGGGCTCTTGGACAAGGAATTGGCATGTCCTAGGAGCCTCAGGAAGTCAGCATAGCTGGGGTGCAATGGGGCACAGAGTGGAGCAGTAGGAAACTGAAAGGGTAAGTGAATGCCCAGCCCAGTCATGGCAAGTCTAATGACTTCTTCTAAGGACTATGTGTGGTAACCTAAATTATCGAAGCAAATTGCTATAGACTTTTAATCTGATGGATCATGTGAATCCTGCTTAACATTTTTTAAAGTTCTTGGGGCTAAGGGTGTAGATCAGTGGTAGAATCTTGCCTAGCATACGCAAGACTCTGGCTTCTATCCCCTGCACTGCAGAAAAATGAAAAAAAAATTTTTTTTCAGCTCATGTAGAGCATGCAAGGTATCACATGGTTAGTGGGGTGGGTCAAACAGGTCATTTAGTTATCCCAATGATTATGACTTTGGAATTCATGGCCTGTTACTAATTTTTCTTCATACTGCTATACTCTTAAGTGCCCAATGCACTTCTCTCTTTACCTGGTGTTAATTGATGAAAAAACAAAGGTGCCACAATGAGTCAGCCACAGGTGAACGATTCAGGTAGATCAGGCCTCAGCACTTTGTATGAGAATCCTGGACCTGATGTCCTTTTCACTTTGCAGGTTAATTAAATTCATGCCTACTTCCCACTGGTTTTCAGCTTTGTTCCCGGTAAATAAAAAGCATTCAATAAATGTTTTTTAAATTGACTGTACTTGGATTCCCAGTGGTTTGGGGAATGAGGGAGAATTACGCCAGTGGGATTCTCTTTACTTCCTTTCTGGAGATGGGAATGTGTCAATGGGTTGTGACTCATAAAGCAGTAGTATTTTTGGTGTGGTAGATAAAGTTCAGGGATGAATAAAATCACTCTCTGGTATTATAAACAGTGATATGTACATGTAAAAAGTTTTTTATGAGCATCTGGTTAGAATTTAATGTGGCTGAAAACAATTTTTTTCATGTTTCAATTACTCAAATATGACTAAAAGTGTGCTTTGGATATTTTCCAAAATAAAAACTCTGAGGTGAGAGAAATTTCAAGCCCAACAATAACTTGAAAATTGGGAAGTGGAATAGCAACTGTTTTTCACTGTCTTAACTCTGTCACCAACACTATGGTGATTCTATTACATGTAACATATCTGGTTTCTGACCATTAAACTGCACACTCCAGCTGCAGGCATCAGTCCTTACCTTCCTTCTTTTCACAGTAAGTAGATTTAGGGACAGAAATGGGAATGATAAGAAAAAGCAATACCTAGGGATCTCAAGCCTGTCCAGTGGCCTCCCTTTCCCCAGGTCACAGCTGGTGACCTTGACCTTCTCAATAGTGTCATGTGATTTGGAATCTGCAACAAACCAATCATAGGGTAAATCTCTCCTCACAGTCCTCATCACCCAACATTGTTGTGCACATGCCAGTAGCCTCACCTGATCAAGAGGGAGAAATACATTCCCAAATGGGAACGGGAAAGGGCCACCTAAGAACTGTGATGAAAGGGAGGGGACAGGAAACCTCTGTAAGGAAATGAACGTATGACCCTTGCTGCAGTGCTTGGCCCAGAGCAGTCACTCTGCAGATGATAGCAGCAACTACTGCTACTATTCTTTTATTATTGATGACAGTGTTTTAGGAACTAATTCAATGTGTATGAGTCTCAAGTTGTCAGGTTCTGCTGTTTGCACTCTGTTCTTTACCCCCACCAACCCCTCCTGTACACTTTCTCAGGCATTGCTTGACAACACTCTTTAGATAAAGGCTGTTGTCCTAATTTACTCCCTATATTCAGACCTGCCCCTGTTTATAGTACTTTCATTCTTCCAACATCTCCCCATGACAATTGGCATTCTACCTTAGCATCTCAGGGAGAGGCAAGTATTCAGAAGTCAAAAATATATATAACTATACCATTCATGCCATATTGTGTATAGCCTGGCCTTTTCCTCTTTCCTACATGGAGTGTGTTTTTATTACCATCTCACCTCAGTGCATCTCATGACAGAACATAATTCAATTAATTTTTCTAGCCATCCTTTTCAATTTGCTAAAGACCTCTATGATCTCAGGTACCGCATTTTCCTAGAAAGTGAGGAGCATGGTACATCTGATCCCTCATTTTGAGAGACAGTAAATAATCATTTCAGTTAGGGTCTGGGAGACATGGCTGTTTGTAAAAGGAAGGAGTCACTGGTTCCCTGGCTGCAGGCTTCCTTCTGTCTGCCCCAAAAGCCACCCTTGGAAATCACAGCTAAGCATCTCTGAATGAAATAAATGTTTTAATAGGTCAAGTAATTAACAGACTGAATTATGCTTGGGCTATAACTTGACTGTAATTGCTAACCTCAGAGAATCAGCTTCATATGATATAGCACCTTAGCTGTGTGCTGTCTTGGAAGTTTCTACTTGTCTCCTCTTTCAGCCAGATTGCTTTTTCTATTTCTGGATTTGTCCTGTTGATGAGTCAGGTGGCCCCAGACTCTTCCTGTGGATGAAAGAGGCATCCTGACTTGGATGTATGTTCTACATAGTAAATTATAAAAAGGAAAAACCCTGTGTCTGTTCTTTGGTATAAAAGTAAGGGAAACTGGAGGGTTGAGTGAGGAAAGTATAAAGTAGCCAATATAAATAAACTCTGGCACTAGGGTCTGAATGCAGCATGATGTACAACACAAAAAATGATGCTCAAGAATAATGCTATTCTGTATTAAAAACAGTCACCATAAGGAGCTTGTGATGTAAAAGATCATTGTTAATATTTTCCACCAAGTCTTAATCATCAACTTACAAATAAGTTAAAATGTTTCTATGAAGATTTATTTTTTCCTGTGCACTGTAGCAAGTATAGAAATAGCCACCCTACCCATCTCCTAAAGTCCTGGACCTATTTCAACAGCTAGTGACTTCACTAGGGTCTCACCTGCTTTGATTTTATAAATGGAATTTGCTACATGAGTTCAGATGCTGTACTTTATGGTGTTCTTTAAAACATGACATGGTGAGTTCTCTTGTGATAATTAAAATACTGGTAAAAAAATCACCTTCAAAGATCTAGTTTAAAGCTGTTAAATAATCAAAGGAAGGTGCTTGCTATACATTATAAATTGTCATGATTATTAAGAACCTTAAAATAGTTGTATTTCTCCTAAGGAATTGATTATTTTCTTGTCATTATTGTGATTGTCCTAGACAATGGGCTCTGTAATTAAGTTTCCTTTTTCACATTGGCTTCTACAAACCTAGAATCAAATTTTGCCCCTTCAGAAACAAATAGGTCATTGTAGTACTGTTGTCTTAACACTTGGATTGAATTCTTTTCTACTTATTTTTCTTCATATTTATTCCTACTTTTTATTTATACAATCTTCATTTTTTGTAACTTTGTAAACTGACTTAAACCCTTTCTGGAATAAGAAGGCCCATAAGTTAGCTGTATTTAAAAAAAAAAAAAAACAACAATGAAGGTAAAAACTTAGGGAGAGAGGGAAAAAACTAAATAGAGAAACTAAAAAACTAGCTAGCATTTGTTGCCCTTAATGCAGAGAAACTAAAGCAGATACCTTAAAAGCAACTGAGGCCAATACGAAAAGGGGACCAGGAACTAGAGAAAAGGTTAGATCAAAAAGAATTAACCTAGAAGGTAACACCCACACACAGGAAATCAATGTGAGTCAACTCCCTGTATAGCTATCCTTATCTCAACCAGCAAAAACCCTTGTTCCTTCCTATTATTGCTTATACTCTCTCTACAACAAAATTAGAAATAAGGGCAAAATAGTTTCTGCTGGGTATTGAGGGGGTTGGGGGGAGAGGGAGGGGGCGGAGTGGGTGGTAAGGGAGGGGGTGGGAGCAGGGGGGAGAAATGACCCAAGCCTTGTATGCACATATGAATAATAAAATTTAAAAAAAAAGGAAATAAAGTAATTGGATGAGGTTTTTTAATTAAATAAATAAAATAAAATAAAAGAAACTATGTAAGTCTTAGTAACTTCACTTTCCTCAGCCTCAGCTTCCTCTTCTGTGAAATGCTGACCTCCAGCTTTTGGAGTGGGGAGAAGGGCTCAAAATCTTTTAGATCATGAGTATGGAAATGTTGTGGAAATACTGTCCAAGGAGAAACCAAGCGACACTCAGAAAAGTAGGAGAACTTGGACTTTATTTTATGCCAGTGGTCCCAGATAAGCTCACACTCAAAATTCTGGGCCCCGAGCAGTGAAATTGCAGGATTCTTACAGGGCAGTGCAGGGAATCTGGTTATAGTGAACATGCTGGTTGCTAATAGGTGGTTACATATTGGGGGTTAGGGATCAGGGCTGTTTAGGCAGGAGCAGTGAGGGACCTGTGTTGGAAAGTCTGTTTACAGAAGGAGACAAAGGCAGGAATGGGCAGTTATCTCCTCATGGGGCCTTTTATCTTGGCCCTGGACCTATTTTAAGGCTTAACTAGCAACTTCTTATGTCCTTATAAACTGCTTTAGGGTGATCTTACTGTCCATTCCCCCCTTTTGATGTTTTTCCTACTTGTGGATAAGCATCATCCCTAGGTCCCTGGGATTCTATCAGGTTCCTCCTGTCCCAAGGATCTGTATTGGGTCACCAGGAGCTGTAACTTTATTGCCTCCATTCACCAGCTAATGAAGTGAGTAATGGCATTGAGAATGTAAGGACCAAAAGGAACATGAATAGAGGACCAGCCAAAGGGAGAAGCCAAGAGGTCCAATTCCAGATGTTACTCCATCTGTTCCAGGGATTTGCTAATTCCTGTCTCCTACATGCAACTCGTTCCTGTAACTGTTGGGCCATGTCTGTGACTATTCCCAACTGATTCACATAAAAGCAACATTCTTGATTTACAAAGAGGCATAGTCCCCCCTTTCCAGCAATGAGTAAGGCCAACCCTCTCTAATTTTGGAGGACCACTGATTCTAGGGAGTCCAGTTGGTCTTGCATGGCTACTATGTACCTAGCCACTTGTTCTATGTCATTTGTTAGGTCCACAGATAATTGATTATAATAGGAGACTGATGAGGCAATTCCTTCTATGCCTGTTCCTATTCCAGCCATTATCCCTAATCCAATTAGTAAAGGTATGAATTGGATAGCTCTCTTTGTCTGTGTGTGGACTGTCAGAGGTATGGGGAGGGTCTGATTGTTAGGCACTATGTTTATCTGAGGGGGGAGGTGAGGAATGCTGATGTGCAAATGACCTTCCAGTTAGCTGGCAAGCACTGATAAGCAGGGTTCCCATATACAAAGATAGTTCCTGGGCTGCTGCACCGTGGTATGTCAACTGTACATCTAATGGCGCTGGTTGTACAGCTTTGGATTTGGGCATATTGGCTAGCAGCCAGGTCCCACAATGGATAGTTTCCTCTTGAGTTGTAGATATAATTAGGGGCAATCTGAGATAGCTATATATTGCTTACTTTGGGATTTGTACTGGTAGAGTTGGGAGTAGCATCATGCACGCCCTAGCTAAGGAGGCTCACTGGGGCCGCTACATAATGGAGGGGACCTGAGGACAGGCAAAGCCAACAATCACCCAACGGAGGGTTCATAAGATTAAGGAGGCGGTGAGTTGCATTTAACACCCTGTACAGTTGGGGTTCCAAGTTAAGGTTCCCTGCCCCAGAAGGAAGTCTTAAATGGGGGTTGTGGTGGTGGCAGATCAGTGTCTTTTATAGGCTCATAGTAGTCTAGGTAATCATCTTTTGGTAGCCTCTCTGTATCTGTGTCTTTACCCTTTGTAGACTGACATGGGATCAGGGTAGTCAGAGAGGGTGCCCAGACATAATGAGGTTTATTTCTTCCCCCTGTCATTTCATCGTTCCATGCCTTTAAGGGTACCTGTCTTTCTTCCAGCAAACCTTTTGCCCTATAGTGCCTTTGTCCTTGCAGGACCCCATCAGGTCTGTCAGTTTTCCTTTATAGTAAATTGTCTGTCCTCTGTACATTCAGAAATTGATGTTCTGCATGTGGGTGACAGGTATTGGTAATAGGTGAAGGCATACTGCAGTTTTCCCTGGAAGGAGAGGGGTTTTATGCAAGCTGAGCAGTCATCCTGGTCTCTAGATGGGACAACCTGAAAATGTAATGGAGTCAGAAGGCAAAAGCACATCAGAGTCCTCATGCCTGAGACTGGGGTCTGGGCTACAGACAGCACTAAGCAGCAGAAAGGCTCCCTACTGTGAGGAGATAAGAAGAGGGCAGCAGTACCCTTTGGTTTACGTTCCAATCCTGGGGAGCAGTGACAGCCAGTCCTAGTGGGAACAGGGTTGCAACAATGCTAATCAGCAGGATGGGGTAAGAGTGGGAGAAGGGGAATGCAATGTCATGGTGGGCAAATCCTCAGACTTCCACCATGCATTGACCAACCAGCTTCTGGGAGGTGGCTAGAGCAGGGTTGGTGCTCTCTCGGGCGATGGTGTGCTCCTATGACTTTCTCTGGAACCAGTCATAAGGGTCTGTGGGGGCTGCTGCCTTCTTTATCTGAGAGTGATAAATCCAGGGAGTGATACCTGTAATTTTAACAGCCATGGGAGTTGCTAATATTACTAGATTGGAACCTGTCCAACTGGGTTGGAGTGTTCTTTTTTCCAATCTTTTACCCTTACCATATCCCTGGGTTGGTGGGGATGGGCCCAGTTACCCATGGGGATTGGAGTCCTGTCTAAGACTTCCTGGGAGATGTGGTGTAGGGTTTTTCCTAGGGCATGAAGATGTTGGGACATGTCTAGATTTCCAATTTGCCTGAGGTCCCCTCTAATCCTGTTTATTATGGGAGGGGGTCTGCCACAGAGAATCTCAAAGGGTGAGTAGTTGGAGGATCTAAGGGTGCAGCGTGCCCTGAGCAGGGCCAATGGTAGCATGTCTATCCAGGGGTATTGTTTCCTGGCAGAGCTTGGCTAAAGTGATCTTGAGGGTCAGATTCATGCACTCTACTTTCTCTGAACTCTGAGGGCTGTATGCTGTGGAGCTTCCATTTTATTTTCAAAATTTTAGCCAGACCCTGTACTATTTCTGCCATGAAGGCTGGTCTGTTTCTGATGCAGTAGAAAGGGGGAGCCTATATGTGGGGATAATTTCTCTCAAGAGGGCCTTTATTACCTATCATGCCTTTTTTGTGTATGTGGAATAAGCCTCAACCCACCCTGAGTAAATGCAGACAAGACCAGGAGGTACCAGTATCCTCAGCAGGGCTTGACCTCTGTGAAGTCCACTTCCAGGTCCTCAAATGCCATGGTGCCTGTTTCTTGTATCCCAGGGCTTGGCTTAGTTCCTTGACTTGCATTGTTTTGTGCACATGTAATGCACCTAGCACTTATTTGAGCACACAGGGTGGGGAGCTTGGGAATGAAATAGTATTTGCCCAGCAGTTTTTCCAGGACCATTTTCCCCAAGTATGATAGCTCATGTTGTTGTTTTACCAGAGGGGCTGCTACAACACTGGGGACAAAGAGTCTCTGGTCAGGCAGCTTCCTCCAGCCCCCCTTTTATTCCATTTTCATATTTTGCCCATTGTTCTTCATCCTTGGTGTGATTCGGGTTGGGGGGTAACTCCAGAGCCAGCAGAAGTTTGGTGGTTTGCTCCAGCACTTCAGGGGAACTTAGCTCTTCTGCTGCTGTCTTTGCCGCCTGGTCAGCCAGGCCGTTTCCTCTGCTGACATAGTCTATACCCCTTTGGTGGCCTCATCAGGGGATAATAGCCACCTGAGACAGTTCTCAGACTGCTTCCAGCAGTTGGAAGATTTCTTCTTTGTTTTTAATCTCTTTTCCCCTTCTGCTGTCAGCAGTCTTCTTTCCTTGCATATTGCTCCATGCACGTGTAAGGTGGTGAAGGCATACTTTGAATCAGTGTAGATGTTCACTTGCTTTGCCTTTGCATATCATAGTGCCTGAACCAGTGCCCAAAGTTCAGCTCATTGTGCAGACCATCCTTGTGGTAGGGCTTCTGCCAGTATGATGTCGTTAGCAGGGGTGACTGCAAACCTGGCTTTTCACTGTCCTCCTTGAACAAAGCTATTTCCATCTGTAAAGAGTTCGAGCTCTGGATCCAAGTGGGGGGGGTATCCTGCCCACTCATTAGTGCCACAACTGCTTGGGGGACCTTAACATTAATGTCCTGTGCCAGGGTGAGATTGTCAGCCTCCCTGATTAGGATTACCTTGGCAGCCAAGGCCTGAAGACATGGAGGCCACCCTGAGGCCACTAAGCCGCGGAACTTTAACAGGTAAGCCACCAACCACTGCCATGGACCCATCGTTTGGGTGAGGACCCCCAGAGCTGTGTGGTTTTTCTCACAAAGAGATTGAATGGTCACATCACATCCGGTAGCCCTAGTGCAGGGGTGCTGGTTAAGTCTCTTTACCTCCTGGAAGACCCTTTCTTGCTCTGGTCCCCTGTTTAGAGTGTCCTTTCCAGAGTCTGCTGTGGCCTCGCAAAGTGGTTTGACCCGGCTTGAATACCCGGGTATTCAGATGTGACAAAATCCTGCCACTCCACAAAGTCTCAGACCTCCTCTTTGGCTGTGGAATGGAGCACATGGCCTGTTTCCTGTCTGGACCTAGGGCACGTCATCCTTCTGAAATGATGAACCTGAGGTATCAGACCTCTTGCTGGCAAACCTGGGCCTTTTTTCCAGGAAAATTTGTAGCCTGCCTTGGAGAGTCAGGCTAGCAATGCCTTCATCCCCTCCTTGCATTTCCCTCGAGTGTGCCTTGCTGTAGCAGATCATCCATGTATGGGAGCAAGGTACAACTTGGGTTTTCTTCTGGGAAAGTTGACAAATCTGCCACTAGGGCTTCCCTAAACAAAGTGGGTGAGTTTTGGATCCCTGAGGCAGCCTGGTCCAGGCTTTTTGTGTCTTTCTTCCAGTATGGGGGTCTTCCCATTCAAAGGCAAACAGAAACTAACTAACCAGGGCCAGGTAGAGACAGAAGGAAAGCATCCTTTAGCTCCAGACAGGTGAACCAGCTTGCTTGCGGTCGTAGAAGGCTCAGGAGAGTGTAGGGGCTAGGAACTACTGGGTGCAACGTGATAATGGCAATGTTGACTTGCTCATAGGTCTTGGACAGGCAGGTAGTCATTTCCTCCTGCCTTCTTGACGGGTAACAGGAGCATATTCCATGGCGATTGACATTCAATCAGTATCTTTGTGTCCTTCAGCCACTGTAGGTGGACCTGCATTCCCAGGCATGCTTCCTTTGGCACTGGATATTGCCTCTGTCTAACGGAGAGCCCCAGGTTTGAAATCTACCATTATGGTGCATGGTTGTGAGCCAGGCTGCAGGGCCCTTTTTCAGCCCAGACATCAGGAAACTCCTCCAGCAGGCAGGTAGGCTTTGTTGGGTTCCCCTTTTCCTGGTGGTAGAGCTGCCATTCACCTTCCATAGGCATAGTCACTGCCATGATGAGGGTGTTTGATTCTCTTACCGTAAGGCTTGTGGGCCCTCCCTGGGTGAAGATGATTTGAGCTCCGAGCTTTGTTAGTAAATCCCTTCCCAGCGGAGGAATTGGGCATTCTGGTAGGTACAGGAATTCATGAGTCACCATGTGCCCTCCTAGCTGGCATGTCTGGGGTCAGCAGAACTGCCAGGCAGTTTGAGTGCCAGTGGCTCCAACTATTGTGGCCCTGCACTCGGTGAGTGTGGTCAAAGGTTTAGTGACCACAAAATGCTTAGTGCCAGTGTCCACCATGAATATCACTGGTTGGTCCCCCCACTTTCATTTTGACTGTGGGTTCTCAGGGGCCTAGTAGTAAGGAGCCTGGACTTCCCTAGTCTGACTCAATTCCTGCTAGGCCAGTGAGTTCCTGGACCTCTGGTTCAGGTTGCCATCTTATCTTCTTTCCTGGGGCAGTCTTGTTAGGCTCCAATGTTGGTCCCTTGCGGCAGGGCCATTAATTCTGCCAGTGGACTAGTTTCCTTGCAATAGGCATGTTGGTCTCGTTAAAGTGGGGATTTTCCATTGGGTCTCCCCTTCTATGGCAGTGTTGACTGCTTGGTCAGGTCCAGCTTCCCCCAGTGCTGCATCCAATAAAGACAACTTGGTTTTCATTCTTTTATTGGCCTCTTGTTTTGCCTCATGGTCTCCGTTTACAAAGACCTTGTTTGCCACTTCTAGTAGCCAGGTGACATTCATTCCACAAAGCCTTGAAGATTCTGAAGTTTCTGGCAAATATCAGCATACAACTGGGTCATACATGCTGTATTGACCATCTGCTGGTTTTCTGGTGCTTCTGGATCCAAGGGGGTGTACACTGGGAAGGCCTCTCATAAAAATCAGTTGGTGATTCCTCTTGTTTCTGGATAACTGCAGTTTTGAACATGTTTGTTTGCTGCTTAGCTCCAGCCCTGAGCCTGTGTAGGAGGGTGGCATGATATTGGGTGAGGACTCCTCATCTTTCTACTGTATTGAAGTCCCAGGTAGGCTGAGCATCAGGGTCCACTTCTACATCTAGGGTTCCTGCTGGAGCCTGCCCTTGGAGCCAGTGGCAAGCTTCCATCAGGATTCACTGTCACTCTTCTGTGTTGAAAAATGTCAGGAGGATCTGTCTGCAGTCATCCCAGGTAGGTTGATGGGTCTGAAATATAGATTCTAGGAGGTTGATCATGGCCTGGGGCTTTTCTGAATAAGGTGTGTGTTTTCTCCAATTTAAGAGGTCAGTTGTACTGAAAGGCTGGTAATAGAGGCTAGAGCATCCGGGCTGGACCATGCCGTCAGCACCAATCTGTTGGGGCCCTTGCATCTAACAGAGTGGCATTTAGAGGGCCTTGGCCTGAGGGGCTAGCACCCAGGACCAGCAAAGGTGGCAGCTCAGGGGTTGTGGACTTAGACTCCAGGCAGGGATGGGTGTGAGAACTCATTAGGGCTAGGAGGCTGCTGATGGGGCTGTGATGGTGGTGGCTGGGAACATACGTCATAGGCATGGGTAGTTCATCTTCTGGATTCCCTTGCAGAACAGGCTTGGTCAGCTTCTTGTCTTTGGGCTTCATACCCAGGCCATGAAAACTCTACTCTGTCCCTTTTTGTTGGCGCAGAATTGGACCCAAAGGGGCATGGTCTGAAGCCATCAACCCCACTTGTAGCCAGGAGTCAACATAGGGGAACTGATCTGGGAGTCTGGGGATGCCTATTATGCTCTGACAAATGGCCCTGACAATAGCAATTCTAGGGTACCTTCAGGGGGCCAGATGACCCAAAAATGGGCCACTCCAACTCACACAGTGTGTGCAAATTTCAGGAGACATTTTGATCCCATGAACTCCTGAGAATCCCTTCTTAAAATGTTTAAGCATACAATCTAGGACCATGGGCATTGAGGAACTTCCACCTGTGGCAGTTAGAGGTGTTCTGTATATCCATCCTATATATTCCCCCCTGCGTTGGTGGTGCAAAGACAAAAGGGTGGATGCCCCTTCAAGAGACCAATCAGATGTCTGCCTGGCCACATCCTGAAGGAACTTAGGTGCATCTTAGCATCAGTGGTGGGGTCAACCTTGTGACCCTGGATCAGGTTTCCCCAACGCAGCCCTAAGTCATACAAGGATCACCATGGAACCACAGAACAGACCCACTCAGACTCTAAAGCTTTCAGCTTTGGAGCCACAAACTCAAGCCTGAAGCGAGGATGAATCAGGCCGTTAATTCACACACACATTCACACCAGAAGTTTTTGGTTTTTCCTTCCCCTCTTTTGGAGAAGTCCCTGACCTGCAGAATTCCTCTCAGAGATTCCTGGGAGTTGATCAGACTCCCCATCTGCCCAGTGCAATGGAACTGACTGAGGGTTAACTTTCCCCCAGGGACTTACCGGGTCCAGATGATATTGCCAGGTGAGTTGGTCCACTTCTCCTTCCAGTCCAGTCGGGGCAACACTACTCAGGGGGCTGAAACTCTGGGGCAAAGGAGGACCTGGAATACCGTTGGGAGGCATGCCACCTCTTTCGGTCCCAAGTTCCTCCCTATTCCATTGCAGCCCAGCCAGTGGCTAAGGGGCCAGAACAGTTGGAATCTCACTGGGGCCTCCAGAAATGTTGCAGAAATCCTGTCCAATGAGAAACCAAGTGACACTCAGAGAAGTAGAACTCAGACTTTATTTTACACTGGCATTCCCAGATGAACTCACACTTAAAATTCTGGGCCCCAAGCAGTGAAATTACAGGATTCTTATAGGGCAGTGCAGGGAATTGTGTTGTGGTGAATTTGCTACTTGCTAATAGGTAGGCTCACATTGGGAGTTAGGGATCGGGGCTGTGTAGATGGGAACAGGAAGGAACCTATGTCAGGAAGTCTGTTTACAGAAGGACATAAAGAAAGGCAGGAATGGACAGCAGAGGATCTGTAGCAGGAAGTCTGTTTACAGAAGGAGACAAAGAAAGGCAGGAATGGACAGTTATCTCCACATGGGACCTTTTATCTTGGCCCTGGACCCATTTTATGGTTTAACTAGCAACTTCTCGTGTCCTTATAGCCTGCTTTAGGGTGATCTTCCTGTTCAATAACACTATGAATTACAGAACCATGTGCACCTTTATTGTAATTATTTTAGAGCCATTGTCAGTTGAGTCATTTCTCCATTGCCTAGGCTTGGGCCAAATCCTCATTTATGTTTGTCCAGTAGAAGAGGCTTCACTAGGAAGTTTCTGTGCTGAGAGCCAGACCCAGCATCTCCTGAGTGCTTTCCTGAGTTCCCTCCAGCTGAAAACCAAAATCATTAGAGCACTGCAGAGATATGGAAACAATGTCCTTTCTTCAAGGATGGCTCCAAAACCTGCAGCCCTGGAAGAGTACCTTAGCAAGTCCAGAAGCTAAGAAATCTAGATCTCTAGATCACAAAACGCTTACTGACATAGCTAGACAGCAAACCCTGTCTTAGTATCCACTGGGAAAGTTGGTGAGAACATCTGAACACAATTCTCCTTCCCACATATTCCTATTTAGATTTGGGGTTCCCAAGAGTATCCCATCTCCTTCTTAGAAACTGTAGAACCATCATCTCATTGCTGACCCAGTCCAAAAATTAGAACCTCGTAGGAGGATGGCATGCTTGTGAAATGGAAGGCGTGGAGACACTCTTCCATGATCGCTGCTTAGCTGCTGTTACTAATGATCTCGTTTGAAATAGTTCTGCTCGCAGGTGAAATGAGACTGAAAGAAAGACTGAAAATGCAGCTCAAATGATCCAAATTTGTCAGAGGCTAGTTATCTTCTGAAAGCAGATTCCAGTCAGTGCCATGTTCAAGGCCAGACTCCCATGGCTAATAGGAGGCAGCCCACCATGTAGGACAACAGTGAGAGCCAAAGCTATCTATGTGGAAATACTTGCTCTGCCTTCATGCCTCTGAGGAACCTGGGCTAGGCCATACACAATGCCAAACCTAAGTTTTGGAAAATGAGGGTGATAGTGAGGATTAAACTGACTCTATAAAGTGCTTAGCATACTGCCAGTCCTTTTCATACCTATGACTATGCATGTGTTGTTCTGGAATGTTTTTCCTTTCTTGGTCTGTGCATTGAACTCCTACTCTTTCCTGTGTGCAGATGAGATTCATCTCTTTGTAGACACATTCCCAGATCCTCAGCCCCACATAAGGTAGAGTTTTGCCCGCTTTTTCCCCTATCAGTACTCTGCACATTGCATTTCAGTTATTTTTATCATGCTTTATTTTTGGGTAAAATATATTACTTAACATTATGTTCATTTCATTAAGAACACTAACAAAATTCCAATTTTTCTTAAAAAGAAGATAGCACACGGCACAGATGTTAATTTTTTTATAAATTTACACACTGTTTGAAATTCTGTGCTATGAAAGATAAGCCAAACCAACTAAGTGCATATTTTTATTGAGATTTTATGTTTGTTAAGGAACTCAGACCTTAAGTGTACTGTCCAGTTTTTTTTAATTTCTTTTATTCATATGTGCATACAATGTTTGGGTCATTTCTTCCCCCTTCCCCCTGCCCTTTCCCTTTCCTCCCTTCCCTCCCTCTCCCCGCCACCCCCTCACTACCAGGCAGAAACTATTTTGCTCTTATCTCTAATTTTGTTGAAGAGAGATTATAAGCAATATAGGAAGGACCAAAGGTTTTTGCTAGTTTAGGTAAGGATAACTATACCGGGAGTTTACTCACATTGCTTTCCTGTACATATGTGTTACATTCTAAATTAATTCTTCTTGAACTAATCTTTTCTCTAGTTCCTGGTCCCCTTCTACTATTGGCCTCTGTCACTTTAAAGTTTCTGCATTAGTTCCTTTGCACTGAGGACATCAAATGCTGTCTTGTTTTTTAGGTGGGGGGGTTACTTGCCTATCCTCACACCTCCCTTGTGTGCTCTCACTTCATTATGTGATCAAAGCCCAATCCCCTTGTTGTGTTTGCCCTTGATCTAAAATCCGCATATAAAGGAGAACATATGGTTTTTGGTCTTCTGGTCCTGACTAACCTTGCTCAGGATGAAGTTCTCCAGTTCCATCCATTTACCTGAAAACTGTCCAATCAGTTTTGACCAAAACCTGCAACATTTCCATCATACCTGAATTCCAGTCAGTCCCCATCTGCCACTACCAATCCCATACTCAGCAACAACCATCAGTCTGATTTCTGTCATCACAAAGTAATTTTGCCTACTCTAAAAGTTTCTGTAAATGAAATCTTGCAGGATGCTTCTTCTACTTAGCAATGCTTTTTTTTATTGTTATATCATTGTTTAATTTTAAGAAATATTATTCTAAGCCAAAAACATTATGAATAAAATCACAGGTCTACTCCATTACTTTTACCATTCTACTCAGACAGTAGAAAAACCACAAAGTTCTTCACTGAGAAAGGGTACAAGTAGAATATAATACTGCAGCAATACTTTTGAGATTCATCCATGTTGTTGCATTTATCAGTGATCTATTCCTTTTATTGCCCAGTAGTATCCCATTGTATGAAGTCACCCTTGTTCATTTATGTGTTCTCCTATTGATAGGCTTCTCTTCCATCATAGTTTTCATTTGAATTTTTATGTAATTATACAGTAATTTTTTTCTTTTGGCATACAGGTCTCTGAATTGTGACACATGATTAGATTTGTGTGAACATCTCCACAATCAAGACACCGACGGTTCCATCATCTTAAATAACTGATGCTTCCCATGTGATCCCTACATTCTCTCTCCCTGAAGTCCTTGACCACATCATACCTATTCTCCATCACTGTAGTTTCACGTTGCATTTTAATTGCTTATACACTCATCAGTCTTTCCTACTATATTGTCAACTTCAGAGTAAGGGCTACATCTTATTTATCTTACCTTCATTTGGGCAGAGCACAGAACCAGGTACATAACAGGTGCCCATTAAATATTTGAACAATGAATGGATTAATCTCCATATGGCCACATAGTGTTTCCTTTCATGGCTCCTAGGAGGGAAAGGAAAGAGAAATAGAAGACTAAAGGAAAGCAACAGGAACTTTGTTCTTTTTAAGAAAGTATTAGATGCTTTTTCATAGTAATGATTTTATGGTTCTAAGAAATTCCTAAGAATGCTATCTGGTAATTGCCACTTGAGGGAGTATGTTCAGTCTCAAAAACTGAATAATCTCTCCAATTCAGCAAATGTTCAATTATAGTAAAAATACTATTCTTAGTTAAGTTTAAGCATGAAAGTTAAAAGGAAAATTTTACACATGCTTGTCTGTCATCTTTTTCCAAGTATTCTTAGCACCGTAAGTATCCTCTACACTGTGTATAGAGAAACTCGATATTCATGCTTTTAGATAAAGATGACACTGAAATAGAGAAAACTCTTGGAACTCTTGGCCAAGAGTTCCATTTCCATATTTTTCTCTATTTCAGTGTCATCTTTATCTAAAATGTGTTTCACTAAAGTCATAATTACTGCAAGTGATACTTGGTTTCTATAGGCAATGCCTTCCCTACGGCATATTCAGTTCTTTTCAGTTTCAGCTTTTTTCCCTCTGGTGTTTATTAGTAGTTCCTTTTTCATTAATCATAGTGTTGAAATAACTCTGTATATATCCTTCTTAACCTCTTTATTTTATCCACCAGGACACTGTCTTTTACAAACCAAGCCCCTTGCCAGCTCCATGTCACATTTCTCTAAGCAAATCAATTTTCTCCTTATGCTTAGTATATACCCTTGAGCTCTATAACTATTTCCCCTTTTAAAACAGAAATAGGGAAACAGCTGTTTCTCAATGCCTATAAAGTGTGTCCTGTTACAGTGATCATTCTACACAGCTCTGTTTTGATGTCTGCAATATTACTTGGTCCTCAAAATTATGAATTTCCTGGACCTGAATTTCCCTATCACATCTGGGAAAGAAAGATTGATTCTACAAGAGGTTCCAATGTACTGTATAGACCATGAGTTCTCTATAGATCGTTTTGGTGGCTACTGAAGGGCTCACATGGAAGAAATGCCTTCTTTCCTATTGCACACAAACTTTTAACTATTACGACTTATGTAGTCATTTTGTGCAGTGTTTCAGCAGATGTTAATTAAATACAGATTCAGTACTACATGCAGAACATACAAGGATGAAAGAACACCTACCCTCAGTGCACAGTCCCATAGGGAGGACAGATGCAATGTGATTAGTATTCTAATCAAGGCATGTCTTCAGCTGTAAGAGTTACCTAAAGGAGGAGTTAGAAAACCATGTTCTATAACCTGGCCACTTGTTTTTGTATGTAAAGTTTTGGTGTAATGCAATTGCACCCACTTGTCTATATATTTAGTGGTTTGCATATTGCACAATATGCAGTTGTGATAGAGAACACATGGCCCTCAAGCATAAAGTATCTACTATCTGGTCCTTTGATAAAAAATTTTCCATGTCCTGGTTTAGAGACAAGATCTCAAAGTAAGTGTTTGTTCACCAAAGAACAGGACAACAATTTGAAAAATTCCAGCATTTTTGAGGGATAGGCAAAACAAAAAAATGCATGAAGCGATGAATTGATGGATTGAGAACCAAATCACCATAGTATTCCAAAAAACAAAGGAAGAGAATGTGGTCATTGAAGAACTTCATATACATGTATGAAGATAGACTATTAAAGACTGTTAAAAGCGTTTTAAAGGGGAGATAAGGGGACAAGAAAGAGTAATAAAGGGGGTGAATTAGATCAAAGTACATCATATGCATCATGTATGGAAATATCACAATGAAACCCCTGGTGTAGTTAATATATGGTAACTTAAAAAGGTGTGTGTGGGGGATCAACATCAGTGCCAAGTGCCCCAGGGCAATCAAGTAAGATGATGGCCATTTCATAAGATTTCATTTGTTTACAAGACTGTGTGTTAAGCAGTTTATATTATGTCACAACTCATGTAGCAATTAACAGCCCCATTTAATAGCTGAGGAAACTAAGGCACAAAAAGAGCAAGTAACTTTTTCAAGGCCATTCAGCTTATAAGTGGCAGAGGTAGGGTTCCAACCCAGGAAGCCCGATTCTAAAGAGTCTCCCATTTTATTCCCTGTGCCATATTCATATGACAAGTAAGAGATAATTGGTGTCCTTTGGACGAGTAATTTCAGTGGCACCATGAGGATAAGAGAGAGAACTTCAAATGAGTGATAATGATGTTTACCATGGGTCTGTTCTAAGTGTTTTACATTAGCTCATGCGGTCCCCTCAACGACCTCATTTGATATATTAGAAATCCAACACACAGAAAAATGAGTTGATGTGTCCAAAGCAAGTTGCAGGGTTATGAACCAGAGTGTTCTGGAAGGGAATAGCTTGGTGTTTGGATTAAGCTCCCTCCCTCCTAAGCTCCATCCATCCTTGGCTCTTGCCCAGATCCCTGAGGTTTCATCTTGAATCTGGCCCTCCCTTCCTATCTATTTGCCAATGTGATAGACATATAGAATGTAGGAAAAAAGTAATACAGAAAAATAGTATTATAGAAAAGAAGAATGCAAAATATGGTGTTGTTTTTAAATAATGTTATTTAGATTTGGTACCAATACAGAAAACTCACAGATCACTAGAAATATAAGAATATCTATGATTTGTGTCTTGATTAAATTAAAAGTACTATCACAAAACAGTGAAGAAGGAAAGACTCATTCAAATCAATGAAGATAACTGATTACATATTTGAAAGTTAGAGAGAACTTCACTTTATACCATACAATAAAATGTATAGATTTCTACCAACTATTTCCTTTAAAAAAGACTAAAACACTTAAAAAAAAAAAAAGACATAGATGGTGCTTGGGATTGGAAGAATTTTGCTAAGCATGATTTTAATGAAAATACATATTTGATCTCATTACAGTTTAAAGCATCTGTAGATCAAAAATATTTTTAAATTTAAGAAAGCAACTTAAAATTAACATTAATATTAAAAGACTCAAACAAATTGATAAAATACTGAACTGGCAGAGTGGCTCAAGCAGTAACATCGCCTACCTAGCAGGCATGAGGCCCTGAGTTCAAACCCCAGTGCTGCCCCGACCCCAAGAAAAAGAAAATACTAAAATTTCCTTGACAAATGAACAAAGATTTTAAAAATTCAATTCTGTAAAAAATACACATGCTTGAGTTCAAACCCCAGTTCCACCAAAAAAAAAAAAAAAGTACACATGCCAGGGGGAAGAGGGAAAATGATGGAGAGGGTAAATTTAACTAACATATGTTATAGGCACATATGTTCAATGCATCCCCCTGTACAACTATTAAATGCTAATAAAAATAGCATAAAATTCACATGACTAAAGAAAGAGTAAAAATAGTCTCACTCATAATCAAATAAATGCAAATTAAAATGCTATATTATCATTTCTTGTTAGCAATGTAATTTCTTACCCCACTATTTGCTGGGATATGATAATAGAGTGTTGATGACTTATAAATTGACCACAAATCTTTTGGAAATAGTTTAGAAGTTAAGGCTTTGTAAAAACAAAAATATGCCTTCCCTTTACAATAGTTTCCCTTCTAGATTTTTTCCTAACAGAAATATACAAAATATCACATATAAATATGTCTGTTGTATTATATTTACAAAGCAACTTTTTATAAATAATCTGCTATGATAAAAGAAAAAATAGTACTTGTGATGGAGATCAATAGTAGAGTACTTGCCTAAATATGTGAGACAGTACTGCAGAAGTGAGAGGAGTGGAATACTCATAATATTAGAGTATGTAAAGTTACATCTATATATATATATATATGCAAATATATTCATATACACAGAAAGAAAGATAGTAATAAATGCATTAAAATTATAATAATGAATATCTTTGTAGTAGGATCATCTTTCTATAGTAGAACCTAATTTTTGTTTCATATTATTTCTCTGTATTTTCTTTAATCTCTGTAATTAGTATATTATGTTTTTAATATCAAGAAAGGTGTAAAAACTCACCCCAAACACAAATCCTCGTCGCATACAGTTGATAGGTGGTGGATAGGCTGGTATCTTTAATTCCAGTTTACCCATAGGAAATGTAAGGATAAAGTAATAAAACACTGCCCTGAGCTACAAGTTAAGGCATTTTAAATGTAGACGCTGGGTAACAAGTTAAACATTCTGATGAATGGCATGTGAATGATTTACAAGATGTACATCAGGGATATAAGGGGTATAAGTAAGTAATCTAACAGTTGAAGTCTCTGTGAAGGCCAAGGGGCAGTCCTAACAAAACAGTGTGTTTTCCACTGTAGCATTTTTCTTCCTTGGGATTACACTTTATAACAAGAGTGAATGAGTAGCAGATCTACCTGCAGTTTCATCCATGTTTTTTCTTATAAAATTTGTGTTCAGAGGAAATTACGTAACTCATGTTCACCTATTTTTTTTAATGTTACCCTATCCCTCGGTACTTCAGTATTCCACCACACTCTGGAAATTTTGACATGTTCAGGGTGTATAGCAATCTAATCTTGACCTAAACCAAGAGAGAATCATAAATCAC
The DNA here is from genome assembly GCF_047511655.1 of Castor canadensis. Lineage (NCBI taxonomy): Eukaryota > Metazoa > Chordata > Mammalia > Rodentia > Castoridae > Castor > Castor canadensis. The sequence continues at coordinate 49,288,556 of NC_133390.1, forward strand.
AGCAGTGTAACTAAAACTATTTGCCCAAAATCACAAAAGTTGGAACTAAAAACTAATCCTTCTAGGTCCTCTACTATCACTCTTCTATACTGACACTTCTCAAAATAAATACACAGAACATTGTTCCTGGAACTATTAAAAAGTGTTCTCAAAGATCATTGTTCAACAGTCAAATAAGCCTAAGGATGTACTCATCTCCATTCCCTCACTGTGAGAATAGGAATCCATACTGATCTATTAAGGAATCTCCGAACAAGACAGACACTAAAACAGAAGGGATATAGGGACAACAAGCATAAACCCAGGCTAGCCTAGGTATATCACAATACAGTTTCTCCCCAGTCAAAACATAAGACTGGGACCAGAGAGTTGGGGAGAATTACTGACAGATATCTAAACTCATAGATTTGAGGGCTGGAAAAAGAGAAGTGCAGCACCTTCTGCCTCAGATGAGTATTGTCAAATAAAATACTACAACATTATATTAAAGTGGTCTCTATGGACAAAACCCTATGGGTTCTAATGCCACCAAAGAGCTAATTTGCCTTCCAAGTTAGAAGAACAATAGTGCATAAGGGTTAAGAGTAGGCTTTGAGCCCAGACTTCTGAGGTCTAAATCCTGGCACACTCATTAACCTTGAACAGGTACCTCAGTTTCCACTCTAAATTAGATGATAATAGCAGTACCCATCTCATAAAATTGATATCAGAGTTAAATTTACATAGAGCATTTTGAACAGTGTCTTGCACAAAGTAAGAACTATCCTTTACTTTCTAATCTATGAATGGTGAATTTATAGTACTTCCAAATGTACCAGATAATGTTCATCTAGTAAACATAACAAATATATTGAGACCTAGAGTGCTACCACCAGTGTCCACGTCTCTATTCACCTAATTCTACAAAAGTTAACAAGAAAAGATTGAATTAAAGTTACACATAGTTTGAAAATTGGCCCCAAATGTTCCAAGATTTAAAATGAACTAGAAAGGAAGGACATTAACATTCAAGAATGAAGTTGGGTTCATGTCACCTAAGCCAACATGTCTTTATCTTTTTTCTTTAAAAAGAAAATAAGATAAAAGGGGGAAAGTGCCAGCACTCAAGTAGTGGTTCTACCTGCAATGCTGTTCCCTGATACCTGCAGGACTGACACCTCATTTTTGTAACAAAGGTAGGGGAGTCCTGAGGCACCCTGATTTTTGTTATTCAAGGCTCTTCCTACTGTCACTGAAGCCAGACCTAAGTGCAAACGTTTACATACAATATCAGGCTCCTGTGGCCCAGAATGGGGCTAGTGGTTCCCTAGGAGACTTTCCTGTGTGCCTGTAGGCATTTTATCACTAACCTGGAGCAGGCAGACTTTTAGAAAAATAACTCAGGTTTAGTTTGATCAACTTGAACTGGAAAGAGAAATTTTGTAGCATTTAAATATCTCACAAAAAAGTATTTCTGAGGGATCTTGTTGGTCTAAGTAGTTTACCTTTTTTCAGAGAGTCAGGACCCATAAAATGACACAATTGGTATTTTGCCATCCTGTTTCAAATGTTCTGGTTTGAAAGTTTCCTATGGAAACAGGCAGCATATTTAGTAAGCAAAACTCTAGATCTGTTGCTAGGGACATCCTCAGCCATGAAAATAGGAGCATTATGTAGATTAGATTGTGGCTGTTGCCATTAGAGATGGCAAAATAAAAGGGAGAAAGGAAGCACTCTACTCATTCCAGTTCAGAGTACTGAGAAAACTTCTCTTAGAGAGAACCAACTCAGAGGGACCTATCCAGAAGCATTTCTTTATCAAATATTTCAGGAACAAGAGAAAATCTTAATGAGATTGAGAAATGGAGGTTAGATCATGCACAGTTTCTTACTATGCATAAGAGACTTAAAAGGAAAAGATGGTAGCCAAGGGAAAAAAAAAACTGGACTGGCATAAGCCACTCACATAAAGCCTGATGAGCCCCTGCAAGTCTGCAAAACATTTTGAGGACTCCAGTGCCCTGGCACCTCACCCCCGAACCTAAGTGGCCAGAAAAGGCCAAAAGCTTGAAGGGCCAGCCTGTTTAACCTTCTCCAAGCTGCCCCCTAAAGCAACCAGACACCTTGTATTGGCATGATAGACCGGGCTTGAGTTTGCTGTTCCTCCTGCCATTTCCATCAGTAAATCTTCATCTTCACAAGTTCTATTCTCCTTTTCTCTCCATTTTTGTTTTTCATTGACAGTTGCAACTACTTGACACATTATAGCTCTAGCTCTTGTCTTTAGAGAGGAGTTGAAACTTGATAAAATGTTTGAGGGTAGAATAAGATTATGATAGAAAAGAAGTGACGATAACAATAAAAGGAGAGAAATGCACTTGTGGACAGTATCATTCTTTTCTGGGGTAGCCTAATTAATTATAAAGCCTTCTATTGTAGTCATAGCATATCTATTGTTTTTATAAAATGTGCAGGCACTATTTTAAAAATGCCCCTTCCTTCACCACACAAGCTCTGTTAGTAAAGGTGGAATCTAAGCTGAGAGCCTCGTTATTCCTTGGCAAAGCTTCTTAGGGCTTTGTCCTCCTCTTCCTTCCCTGTGATCCGAATTGCTGGCATGGCCATAAGGCCTTGTCAGAGTTCAGTCTCAGGGTTCTGTTCTTTGGATGTGGGAATTGTGTGCTTTCTTAGTGATGCTGGTGGGAGTCTCTTAATGAGCTGGGAACATGGTTCTTGAAGAGCAGTTCCCAGCCCTGGTTCTCCCAGCCAAATAAAACATTTCTGGCTCCTAGGGATGAGTAATTTTAGCAAAACACTTCAGACTGTTTAAGTACAGCTGTGTGTCCAGCATTACTTTTCAGTTTGTATAACATAACTTTCCCAGAGAACAGCTGAACACTTCTAGAAATATAGAATCACCCCCCAAAGTGAAATTGAACTAAAATAAGATGAATTTTTAGAGTCAGAGCATAATGACAAGAGGAACAAGTCAACAAAAAGCTATAATTCTGAACTTTCATATGCTTAATATACTTATGGAATATGTAAATAAAATTGTTAGAATTACTAGAAGCATGGACAAATTCAAAATGAGATGAGAGATGTTCATCCGCAGATCAACAATTGATGGATAAAACATAAGAATTCATAAACATAGAGTAGATTTGAAAAACATAACAAATTTACCAACAGTCAAAAGGCTAAAAAGCAAAAAGATCATGCTTTTGAGGTCAACCTAGACTACATATGGAAATGCTGTCTAAAAAATAAAAACAAAAACAAAACTAAACCATTCTTTAAAAAATTAAATAAAAACCTTGAAACCTTTTTTAAATTCATTAAAATTGTACTAGGCCAATATTTGGCAAACTGGCAATGGGCCAAATCCAGAAGGATGTGTTACTATAAATAATGTATATCAGGACACAGCTGTTCCTGTTCATTTTGCCCAGGACTGCTTTTGTACCACAACAGCAGAGTTGAGTAATACCAACAGTGGCCTTAGTGCAAACTGAACACTTACTATATGGTCCTTTATCTCAAAGGTCTGCTGATTTCTGTGCTACACAATAAAGTAAGTCTTAATAAATAACAAAGTTTTGGTATAAAGACAATTTTTCTAATGACAAATCAAATAATACAACTTTTTCAAAATATGTTTGTAAATCTGAAACTCTAAATAATTCTTGGATCAAAGAAAGGTTATAATGGGAAATTATTATGGGCTAAATGTTTGTATTACTGTCCTTCATTTTGTAAGTGTATACTGATTGCTCAAGGTTTTACACACACACACACACACACACACACACACACATTGTACTTTACTCAGATTAACCCCCTCTATTACTTACTATTTCTCCATCACCCTCCTCCCCTGTTCTTCAACAGCTTATAATGCATTTCATCATACTATCTTCATACACAGATGCTGTGTATTTCAATATTATTCACTCTATCATTCTCTCACCTCCCCATCATCTCCTTGGACAGACCTACTATTCCTGCTATTAAAATCATATTATCTCTCTCTCTCTGTCTTTCATGATTTCATATTTTTATATATATATAATCAATTCTAAAGTTCATGTGAAAGCACAAAAGTCCTTGATTAGTCAAAGCAATCCTGAGCAAAAAGAATAACACAGGAGGTGTCACAATACCTGATTTCAAACTATATAGCCATAGTAATAAAAGCAGCATGGTACTTACCCAAAAATAGACACGAAGGCCAATGGAACAGAATAGAAGACCCAGACACAAGCCCACACAAGTACAGCCATTTAATTTTTGACAGAGGAGCCCAAATACATGTATTAAACAAATGATAGCCTGTTCAACAAATGGTGTGAATGACCACCTGTAGAAGACTGAAACTAGATCCAGTCTCTCACCTTGTACTAGTATCAGTTCAAAGTGGATTAAAGATCTTAATGTAAGACTGAAATTGTGAAACTACTATAGAAAAGAATAGGGAAAACTGGAACATAATAGAAATAGGTAATAACTACCTGAATAGAACTCCAAAAGCTCAGCAATTCAGAAAAAGGATTGATAAATGGATTGTATCAAATTTAAAACCTCCTGCACATCAAAGGAAATGGTCACTAAACTGAAGAGGCAGCCTATGGAATGGGGAAAAAAAAATTTTTTGCCAGCTGTGCATCTAACAAGGGATTAATAACCAGAATTTACAGGGAACTGAAAAAACTAACCCCACAAAGAATCAACAGCCCATTTGAATAAATGGGCAAATGAACTGAGCAGACAATTCTCAAAAGAAGTACAAATAGCCAATAAATATATGAAGAAATGTTCAATATCATTGTTTTTGTTTTTTTGGTAAAGGGTTTCACTATGCATATGTAGCCCAAGCTGGCCTCAAATGCACGATGCTCCTATCTCAGCCTCCTGAATGCTGTTATTACAGACATGAGTCTAGAAGTTATTTTGAATAAGAAAAGAAGTAATAGTGCTGCCACAAGCAAAATAATATTGAAATTTTGTTGCTTTTTCCATCAATAAGAAAAAAATTCCTTACCATTACATACAATAATGTACCATCTACTGTATTCCTATGGGAAAGACCTTCCATTTTGAATAGCAAAACTGAGAACCTAATTGCTTGAATTATTATCTTTGTGGTGATTGGAAGAATTTTCCACTGATTAGTTTCAGATTTCATACATTCCAAATTTGGTTTCTCCCCTACTTCCCACATAATTGTAGGGACAAAAGCTATAGGCACATTCATGTCATGATCTATAACCTACAACACTGCCCCCAGTGTGTCAGAATGTTGGCAAGTTAGCACAGATGGTAGGAGTATTCCTGGCAGCATTCTTTTTTTTGTTGTTGTTCATATGTGCAATACAATGTTTGGGTCATTTCTCCCCCCTTCCCCCCCTTACCTACCCCACCCCCTCCTTGGCTACGTGCCTGGCTACCAGGCAGAAACTATTTTGCCCTTATCTCTAATTTTGTTGACGAGAGAGTATAAGCAATAATAGGAAGGACCAAGGGTTTTTGTTAGTTGAGATAAGGAGAGCTATACAGGGAGTTGACTTGCATTGCTTTCCTGTACATGTGTGTTACCTTCTAAGTTAATTCTTCTCGAACTAACCTTTTCTCTAGTTCCTAGTCCCCTTCTTCTATTGGCCTCTGTCGCTTTAAAGTTTCTGATTTAGTTTCTCTGCATTGAGGGCAATAAATGCTATCTAGTTTTTTGGATGTCTTACCCATCCTCATACCTCCCTTGTGTGCTCTCGCTTTATCATGTGATCAAAGTCCAACCCCCTTGTTGTGTTTACCCTTGATCTAATGTCCGTATATGAGGAAGAACATACAATTTTTGGCCTTTTGGGCCAGACTTACCTCTCTCAGAATGATGTTCTCCAGTTCCTTCCATTTACTTGCGAACGTTAAGATCTCATTCTTCTTCATGGCTCCTGGCAGCATTCTTGAACTAGAACACCTAGCAGTAATTTAACTATAACCAGAAGTAATTGCAAACCACATAAATATTCTCTTATACTCAAACTAACTGTATGTCCAACCAGTTTCCTTTAAGGATTCCACAACATGCCCTCAGCCCTCCTGTGCCACTCATTAGAGGATCTGTGACAAAGGAAAAATCTTAGTGGAAACAGTGGTCTTTACATATTAAAGTGATTAAAATACCTTTCTTTTGCAAACTTCAAAGAACAGTTGATGATATGATCCCATTGCCAGGACCCTGAAGGGATTTATGAAGGCAGGTATCTAGAAGTTTAAGGAAAATGCTGGGAAATTGGACCTTAAGATAATCACAAAGAGATAAAGGCAGGAACTGAGAAAAAGAAAAATGTTTCAGTCTTCTGCTTTTACTTGCTCTTGTTGCCACGGGTCAAGTGTACTTGACTTCTGTTTTGCAAAAATTCAACCATCCCATTTAGTGGTATCTTTGTTTAAATAGCATCTTCGAGGTGCAGGGGAAATGGCAGTGCTGTGTTGATGACTCCACTTCCCAGGCTGAATCACCCACTGGGACTGAGTGGCACCAACTAGCTTAACCTCAAACCCCAGCAGTCCTAGAGGTATTGAGGAAATACTGTCCAACAAGAAACCAAGTGACACTCCGAGATGTAGGAGAACTTGGATTTTCTTTGATGCCCGTGGACCCAGATGAGCTCACACTCAAAATTCTGGGCCCTGAGCAGTGAAATTATAGGATTCTTATAGGACCTTGCAGGGAATCAAGTTAAGGTGAATGTGCTGGCTGCTAATAGGTGGGTTCACATTGGGCACTAGCAATTGGGGCTGTTTAGGCAGGAGCAGCAAGGGGCCTGTGTCAGGAAGTCTGTTACAGAAGGAGACAAAGGAAAGCAGGAATGGGTAGTTATCTCTGTGTGGGGCCTTTTATCTTGGCCCTGGACCTATTTTGTGGTTTAATTAGCAATTTCTCATGTCCTTATAACCCACTTTTGGGGTGATCTTCCTTTTCAGAGGGACCTGGGTACTGGAGCCAGGCTAGCTAGACTGGATCCCCATACTTCTCTTTCAACATTCTGTTAATGGAAATCACAGAGCTAGCATCCTTCAGAAAAACAGTTTTCTCTTTTGTAACCAAAAAAACGTCACGAATTGAGGAAATAGCTAATTTATTCAATGTACAGTGATATGAGATGATCTCATTTTGTATGTTAAAAGGCTTCAAAGATGAAATAATTTTTTGGAACAAGAAGTAACTCAGCTTTAGCGTATTTGATTAACGATATTTAAATATTTCTCAAGGGCATAAAAGTCTTTTAAAATATGTCATTTCAACTTGATTGCCTAAATTTAGACTTTACTCTGAAGTTAGATTCTAGGAAATGGAGAAATAAAGAGGAGAAAAATTGTTAAAATGATTACTTGATCTTTAAACATTTATAGGATTGATTCTGGCAATTATTTATCTGTAAGTCATTCATTTTTTCATAAAGGAATTTGTGTTAACACTAATGAAAGAGTATCAGGAAGTTTATATAAGGGATTTAATATTTTACAGAAAGAACATATATTACATTTGTAATAAAAATGTAAATGAACAATGGTGTGGGGGGGAGTGGAGGGGGGGAGGGGTTTGCTTTTCACTTTCAGTCCAGCCCTGCACCAGATACTTTGGGCACTCATGCATACTTTTAGAGAATGTATGGGTTCATTGAATAGGAAGTCTAACATTTGCTTAATACTAACATGTGATGTACAATAGAATAAAATTATGTGCTAATTGTAGAAAAATGTGTAGAGACAAGAAGGAGAAAAAAACTGTGTGTTTAGCCAAATCTTCACTGAAGGATCTCAGATGAATATGGACTGGGTGATAAGAGAAAGGAGACCCCACTGATAGAAGCCAGCATAAGAATTTTCAGTTCAGGTACAGTGGATATAATCCCAGCTACTGAGAGGGGTAGAGTTCAGGAGGATTGCAGTTCAAGACCAACCTAGGGAAATAGTGAGAGCCCATCTCATTCCATAAGCCAGGCATGTTGATGAGTACCTTTAATCCTAATTATGCTGGAGGTCTTAAGTAGAAAGTTGTGGTCTGAGGCTGGCCCCTGGCAAAATACTAGACCCTACCTGAAAAATAATTAAAGCAAAAAAGGGCTGGGGCATGGCTCAAGTGGTAGAGTGCTTGCCTGGCAAACATGAGGCCTTGAATTTAAACCTCAATATTGCCAAAAATAAATTTTTTCCAAAGAATTTGCACAGAACTGGAGATTTTTTATGCTAACTACCATGTTATCTGAGGAAGTTTTGATCCTTCCTTTCTAATAAATATGCCTTTTATGTCCTTTGTTACCATATTATATTCCTTAAAAGTTCTAGCACTATGTTAAGCAAGTCTGATGAGAGCTGACATCCTTGCCTCCCAATCAGGGGGATGAATAGTCTTCCTTTTTTTTTTTGGCAGCACTGGGGTTTGAACTCAGGGCCTCACACTTGCTAGATAGGCGCTCTTACCACTTGAGCCACTCCACCAGCCCTAGTCTTCCATTATTAAGTGCAATGCTTGCTATAAGTGTTTGAATATGATGTTTATCAATTTCAGTTCTTAAATTTGTAGGTATTTTATGGCCTAATGTATAGTCTCTCCCAGCATATGTTCCATGTTACTTGAATGTGTATTCTGCTGTCATTGGTTGAGGTGACCTATCTAAGTATTCTCTCAATTTTTGAGAGCAAAGTATAAAAGTTTATATCTAAGTTGTGTGTTTATCTATTTATCTTTTCATATCTATTAGTTTTTCTTCCATATATTTTGTAGCTATTTAATGCATATGTATTTAGTAAATTTAGTAAATCTTGAAAGATTTACTCTTTCATCATTATATAATTTCCTCACTTTCTTGTTAATTTTCTTTGCTTTACAGTCTTTCTGATACTAATGTAGCTATTCTTGCTTTCCTTTGACCTATATTTGCATATTATGTCTTCTTCCATCCTTTTCAACTTGCCTATATCATTATGTTTGAATTAAGCTTCTTCTATACAACATATAGTTAGGTCATGCTTTTTAATCCATTCCATCAATTTTTTTTCTAGAAATTTTTTTCTTGCATTTTTTTAAGTTTTATTTTATCATTTTTACATTTACTTACATGTGTATGCATTATTTGAGCCATCTTCTCCCTTCCCCTCCCGTCCTGCCGCCAGACAGAACCTGTTCTACCCTCTTGTTCTCCAATTTTGTTGAAGAAAAAACATAACAGATAATAAGAAAAACATGGCATCTTTGCTTGTTTCAAATGAATATACAGGGAGATTCCTTTTGTTGATTCCATGCATATGTGTATTAGAACCCAAATTGGTTGTAATATACCATCTCTGCCAGACCTTTTCACTACTTCCTAGCCCACTTCCCATAGTGGCTTCTGCCAGTGTAAGATTACTATATTTGTTCCTTTACAGTGAGCACATCAACCACATTCAAGTTTTAGGTTTCCTTCCCTTTCCCTATCCCTTGTCTATGCAGTCTCCCCTTAGTGTGTGACCTGTGTCCAATAATATTACTGCATTTGTTTTATGTCTATAATCCACATATGAGGAAGAATACGCAATTTTGGCCTTCTGAACCTGACTAACTTTGCTTAAGATTATGTTCCATCCATTTACCTGCAGATGGCAAAATTTCATTCTTTGTGGCTAAATAAAATTCCATTGTGTATAAATACCACATTTTCTTAATCCATTTTTCTGTAGTGGGACATCTTGGCTGTTTCCATAGCTTGGCTGTTGTGAATAATGGTGCAATAAACATGGGTGTGCAGGTGCCTTTTAATAAGCTGAGTCATCCCTTTGAGTATATCCCTAGAAGTGGTATTGCTGGATCATACGGCAGATCTATTTTTAGATATTTTAAGAAGCCTCCATATTCTTTTCCATAATGGTTGTACTAGCTTACATTCTAGCCAGCACTGTGTGAGGGTTCCTTTTTCCCCCACCCCCACATCCTTGCCAACATTTGTTGTTGGTAGTATTTACCATGGTTACAATTCTAACAGGAGTGAGGTGGAATCTTAGTTTGATTTTGATTTGTATTTCCTTTATGGCCAGGGATGGTAAGCAGTTTTTCATGTGGTTTTTTTTTTGGCCATTTGGACTTCTTCCTTTGAAAAAGTTCTGTTTAGTTCAGTTGCCCACTTCTTAATTGGTTCAGTGGTTTGGGGGGGAGTTTAGATTTTTGAGCTCCCTGTATATTGTGTTTATTAATCTCTTGTCTGATGTATAGCTAGGAAAGATTTTTCTCCCATTCTGTGGGTGGTCTCTCCAATTTAGAGACTCTTTTGTTATGCAGAGGCTTTTTAATTTCATGTAGTCCCATTTGTCAATCCTTTCTCTTAGTTGCTGAGCTGCTTCAGTTCTACTGGGGAAGTCCTTACCTATACCTATTGCTTCCAGTGTATTCCCTGCTCTTTCCTGTGCTAACATTGAGTTATCAGTCTGATATTAAGGTTCTTAATCCACTTGGAGTTGATAGGAGTACAGCGTGACAGGCATGGATCTAGTTTCAGTTTTCTGCAGGCAGATAAACATTTTTCCAGCAATATTTGTTGAAGAGGCTGTGTTTTTCTATCGCATGTTTTTTGCACCTTTGTCATCAGGTGAGTATAGCTGTGTGGATTCATATCCAGGTCCTCTACTGTGTTCCACTACTCTTCGTTTCTGTTTTTGTGCCAGCACCATGCTGTTTTTTTATTGCTATGGCTTTGTAGTACAGTTTGAAGTTGGGTATTGTGAAACCTCCAAGGTGGTTCTATTTCCTTGGTATTGTCTTGGCTATTTGTGGTCTTTTGTGTTTCCAAATGAAGTTTAGGGTAGATTTTTCCATCTCTGTGATGAATGTCATTGGGATTTTGATGGGAATTGCATTGAACATGTAGATTGCTTTTGGTAGTATAGCTCTTTTTACTGTGTTGATTCTGCCAATCCATGAGCATGGGCGATCATTCCATCTGCTGAAGTCTTCAATCTCTTAGTTTCTTTGATCTCAATAGTTTGTAGTTGTTCTCCTTATATAGGTCATTTACATCCTTTTTTAAAGTTTACTCGTAGGTATTTGATTTTTTTTTCAGGCTATTATGAATGGAATTCTTTTCCTATATTCTTGTTGGTGTATAGAAAGGCTACTGATTTTTGTAGGTTGCTTTTGTATCCTGCTACATTGCTAAAGCTATTTATGGTGTCTAGGAGTTTATGGGTAGAATTTTTCAGGTCTTTAATGTATAAGATCATGTCATCTGCAAACAGGGATAGTGTGACTACTTCTTTACCTATTTGTGTTCCTTTTATTTCTTCTTCTTGCCTTATTGCTCTGGCTAAGAATTCCAGAACTATGTTGAATAAGACTGGGGAGAGTCAGCACCCTTGCCTTGTTCCTGGCTTTATGGGAAATTATTTCAGTTTTTCCCCATTAAGTATGATGTTGGCTATGGGTTTGTCATATATAGCCTTTATAATGTTGAAGTACATTCTTTCTATTCCTAGTTTCCTTAGAGCATTTATCATGAAGTCATGTTGAATCTTATCAAAGGCTTTTTCTGCATCTATTGAGATGATCAAGTGGTTTTTGTCTGTGCTTTTATTAATGTGCTGTATTACATTTAATGATCTGTGTGTGTTGAACCATCCCTGAATCCCTGGGATGAAGCTGACTTGGTCATATTGAATAATCTTTCTGATGTGTTGTTGGATTTAGTTTGCCATTATTTTATTGAAATTTTTGCATCAGTGTTCATTAAGGAGATTGGCCTATAGTTCTCCTTTTTGGATATGTCCTTGTCTGGTTTGGGGATGAGTGTAATACTGGCTTCATGGAATGAGTTAGGCAGTGTTCCTTCCCTTTCTATTTTGTGGAAAAGTTTAAGGAGTGTTGGTAGTTCTTCTTTAAAGGTCTTATGGAATTCAGCAGAGAATCTGTCAGGTCCTGGACTTTTCTTTTTTGGGAGATTTATTGTTGCTGCTTCAATTTCATTACATGTTATAGATCTGTTTAGGTGGCTAATAGCTTCTTGGCTCAGTTTTGGATGGTCATAAGTATCTAGACATTTGTTGATCTCTTTAAGATTTTCCAATTTATTAGAATATAGGTTCTCAAGTAGTCTCTGATGATTCCCTGGATTTTCTTAGTGTTTGTCATTATCTCTCCTTTTTTGTTTCTGATTTTATTAATTTGGGTCTTTCCCCTCCTCACTTTAGTCAGATTTACCAGGGGCTTGTCATTATTGTTTATTTTTTCAAAGAACCAGCTCTTTGTTTTGTTGATTTCTTGTTTCGGTTTGGTTTGGTTTTTTGGTTTTTGTTTCTTGGTTTGTTTTGGTTTGGTTTGGTTTGGTTTGGTTTGGTTGTCTCTATTTCATTAACTTTGGCTCTTATTTTTGTTACTTCTCTGCTTGTTTGGGAAAATATTTGTTCTTTTTGTTCTAGGAGTTTGAGATGTAGCATTAGGTCATTTATTTCAGATCTTTCTGTCCATTTAATATATGCACTCATGGGTATTAACATTCCTCTTACCACTGCCTTTGCTGTATCCCACCTGCTAGGTGGTGTTTTCATTTTCATTAGCTTCCAGGAACCTTTTGGTTTCCTCTCTTATTTCTTCTCTAACCCACTGATCATTGTGCAATGTGTTATTCAGTCTCCAATTATTTGCATATTTTTTGCTGTTGCTTTTGTTATTCAGTTGTAGTTTTAATGCATTGTGATCAGATAGAATGCAGAGGTTATTTCTGTTTTCTTTTATTTGTTGGGGCTTGCTTTGTGCCCTAAGATATGATCTATTTTGGAGAAAATTCCATGGGCTGCTGAGAAGAATGTGTATTGTGTTGCCAGATGAAATATTCCATAGACATCAGTTAGATCGTTTTGATCTGTCCTGTCATTTAGGTCTAGGATTGCTTTGTTGAATTTTTTTGTCTAGATGACGTATCTATTGGTGATCGAGGGATGTACTGTGTTGAGTCTATATGTGCTCTTAAGTCCTTTAGAGTTAGTTTGATGAAGTTACGTGCACTAACACTGGGTGTATATAGGTTGATGATTGTTATTTCCTTTTGATGTATTGCCCTTTTTATTAGTATGAAGTGACCTTCTTTGTCTCTTTGTCTTGTTTGACCAATGTAAGTTTGAAGTCTACTTTTTCTGAGGTAAGTATTGCTATTCCTGCCTGTTTTCAGAGCTATTGGCCTGGTAAATCTTCTTCCAGCCTTTCACCTTGAACCAGTGTTTATTTCTGTCAGTCAGATGGGTCTCTTGTAAAGCACAGATTGTCGGATCTTCCTTTTTAATCCATTTTGGCAAATGGTGACTTTTGATGGGGGAGTTGAGTCCATTGACATTCAGTGTTAATATTGATAGGTATGTGGTGAATCCTGCCACTTAGTTATTTGTGTTGTTTAAGGATTTGAGTTTGTGCAGCTGAATCAGTGCTACTCTCTGATTACTTGTCTTTTCTTCTGCGATTTAATACTTCCTGTCCTGTCATGGTTTTGTTTGTTTTCATCTTCTGTGTGCAGAATTCCTTGCAGATTCTTCTGTAATAATGACTTGGTGGTCATACATTGTTTTAGTTTCTGAATTTTGTTGAAGACTTTTATTCCTCCATTAATTTTAAATGATAGTTTTGCTAGGTAGAGTATCCTAGGACTGAAATTATTCTCATTCTGTACCCAGAATACCTCATTCCATGTCCATCTTGCTTTTAAGGTTTCTGTTGAGAAATCTGTTATTTTGATGGGTTTACCTTTATATGTTATTTGTTTTTCTCTCTTACAGCCTTCAATATTCTTTCTCTGTTCTCTGTGCTTGCTGTTTTAATGATAATATGTCATGGGGAAGTTTTATTTTAGTCAAGTCTTTTTGGTGTCCTGGAGGCTTCCTGTACCTGAATGGGCAAAACTTTCTCGAGATTTGGGAAATTTTCTGTTATTATTTCATTGAATATATTATGTATCCCTTTGGCTTGCACCTCTTCTCTTTCAATGCCCATGATTCTCAGGTTTGTTCTTTTGATGGAGTCACTGAGTTTTTGCATATTCCTTTCATAGCTCCTGAGGTGCTTGATTAAGAGTTCTTCTGTTTTTTCTTTGATTTCTGTTCAATTTTCAAGGTCTGAAATTCTGTCTCCCACTTGAATTAGTCTGCTCAAGTAACCTTCCACTGTGTTTTTTGTTTGACTGAAGGGACTTTTTATATCCGGGTTTTCTGTTTGATTCTTTTTTCCGAGGTTTTCCATATCTTCAACTCCAGTTTTATATTTTGTGTTGAAATACATTCTGTATTTCATGTACTTCCTTTCTTTTATATTGTCCTTTGTTTCACTTTGGTGTTCAGTGAAGTCCTCTCCAAGTTCATTTAGTTGTTTCTATGCCTCCTCAAGTTCTTTATTTGTGTTGTCTTGAAATTTCTTGAATGCATCTTGATGTGCTATTTCTGTCCCTGTTTTGCAGGTGTCAGTCATCAATATCAAAGTCACAGATTTGATGCCAGACCAGTTGTTTACCTGTGATATAGAAAACTCCTTAGTGTTAATATTTGTAAACAGTAGGAGTTGGGGGGGTTGGTAATGGTTGTTTGGGTAATTGGTGAAGGGGGTACTAAAAGGGGGGACAGAAAGGAGGAGGTTGGGGAAGAAGAGGTATGGGGGCTACTGGGTTTTGTGTCCCTTCTGTATATTTGGGTATGTCTCCATGTTGTAGTGGAGGGTGCTTGTGTCAGGGATTGCAGTGGACCAGGGATGTGTATGCTTGGTACAGTAGGCTAGTCACAGGTGGTGAGTGTTTAGGAGGAAGGGGTAGTGTGGTGACAGGTTGGGGAAGGATAGAAGAGGTATCAGAAGGCAGAGGGATGGAGTGGTTGAGAAGGGGCAGAAAGAGTAGTTGGGAGAGAACAATAGATTGTAGTACAAGAAAAGGAAGGAAAGTGAAAGGGATAAGAATATCAATAAGAAAATAGCAATGATGAAGTTAATAATACAGGGGGAAAAATTAAAAACAGGAACAGCACGTGCCAACAAAAATTCAGTCTGCTTGATAAGAGTTCTGGACTTTGGCTTCCCAATATGGGCTTTGTGCGGAAGGGTACTGTCCCCAGTGTCAGACAGCTTGAGGGATTTTTTTCTTTTTTTTCCTGCTTTCCTTGCTGTTATGGGCCATCCAGTGAAAACAGGTGCTCTAAAGTGGTCTCACCAGGTGACTGGCTTGTGAACAGTATTTGGTTCCTTCTGTCACAGGGGAGGTTGCAATTGTGACCTGAGGTAACTCATACAAGGTGGTCAGATCTAAAGTTGTTTTCTCCAGGCAGCAGCTATGTTGTCCTACAGCTGCAACTCTGGCTAGTCAGATCCTCTCCCAGCAAGGTGGGGCAATTCAGTTTTGAGTTCCACCCTCAGTCCCACAAGGCTAGCTCAGCCATCCACCACGGCCTGCTTTGGAAGGTTTGCTTGTCTCCCCACTCCTGATCTCTAGGGCAGATTCAGTGTTCCACTCCACCCCCACCATCAGTGTTAGATTACAATTTGCTGTTTATGCTTTTCAGTCTTGTTGGGAGGCAGTTTTCAATCTTACAAGGGCTATGCTGGATTACGTTCCTCAGGTGTGGGTAGTGGAGTTGCGTGTAATGCATGTTGTTCACCTCTTGGGTCTGCAGGTTTACACGGACAGCTTTGAAACCGTCCAGCAGGGAGAAATGGCACATCACTTTTCTAAAAGTAGATAATTCTTGGGACTGGGTTCAGCACCACAGGGCACAGGGAGGCTTTCCACATGTTAGAGGTCCAAGATGTCTCAGAGTTTGCTGCTGGTTGATGCTCTGTTTTCTGAGTGGAGCTCCCACATCTCAAGGTGGTTTCTGGAGTCATGTAGCTCAGAAATTCTGATTCCCTACCCTAACCGCCCTCTTGGATCTCCCCCATTTATCAACTTTTGTCTTTAAATTAGTATGTTTAGACCACTTAAATTTAATGTAATCATTGGTATTTTGGGGTTTAAATCTGGAATTTTATTTTTCTTTTCTGTTTGTTCACTGATTTTCATGTTTGTTTTCTTTATCCTGCCTTTTTGTGGGTTACTTGAATACTGTAGTGTATTTTATTGTGCTTCTGTATAACTTTTTTAGTGACTGCTAAAGCCACTAATATAGGTGTGTCCTCACTACTGCTGGGTGGTCCTCACTCTCCACTATTCCTCCTCTGACATCATCCCATTGGGATGGAAAAGATAGCCTCATTACAATCAAGAGAGTGTAGAAGTTCAGGCTTCCAATATCATCTCCATTGATACTACAGTAGTGGGGGATGGGCAAACCCCAACTTCTAGGGATGAAACTCCCAGTTCTCTACTTGATCATCTCTGACACCACCCCGTAACAGGTGGAAGAGAGCTTAAGAGTGTCATAACAGCCTGGCAAGGGCAGAGTGATAGGGATTGGGCCAGTATATTTTTAAATAAATTTTTATTTGGATATATTTATTACACAGGGGGGATCATAGTGACAATTCCAATTAGAATTATATTGTACCTTATTTACATTGCCCCCATCATCTCTCCCGTTCACCCCCATCCCCACCCCACTTAAAGCAATTGCAAGAGGTTTCTTAGTTCTGTTTCACATAGGTATATGAAGTCCATCTACTATATAACATTACCTTAATCTTCCTCCTTCACCCTCCCTCCTCCCACTACTACAAACACACACACACACTGTACTTATTTTACAGTCCTGGTTTTTGTTATTGATTTTTTTTTCTGTGGTATTTGGCTTTTGTAAAGTGGTTAATTATATAAAAGTTTTCTGTCTTCTAGGCTGCCTCTTTCCTGGTCTTTTGTCGTTGTTGTTGTTTTAGAGCAAGCAGATTTTTGTATGGGCTTTTTGGGTCTGTTCACATTAGTGTTTCCAAATAGCTGGCTTCTTCAGCTCCAAGACTGGGAAAATGAAGCAAAACAGATAACCCAAGGAGCTCACCTCTGTACTGTTCCTTAAGCCCCAAAGTTGCTAACTCATCTGTGATGTTCTCCACTTTTCTGGGGTGTGTGTGTGTGTGTGTGTGTGTGTGTGTGTGTGTGTGTGTGAGGATTTTTAGTTGTACTTCGCAGGAGTAGTAGGGAATAGCACAGCTACTATAGTCATCCTCCTAGAAATGGTTACTGTAAAGACAACTTTATTTCTCATTTTAAAAGGCCATGTTAGTCTCCTACCCTATTGGATAGAGTCTTTTTTTTATGATACATAGTTAAAAGTATGCACATTAGTCAGGGTGATCCAGAGAAATAGAACCAATGAAAGATATATTTGTATGAGAGAAAGAAAGAAAGAGATAGAGACAGAGATATTAGAAACTGGCTCACATAATTACATAGGTTAGCAAATTCCAAGATCCATAAGGTGACTGGCAAGCTAGAGGACCAAGAGAGCTGATGGATTACTTCCATCTAGTCTGAAGGCCAGAAGGATTCAAGAAAAACCAATGCTGGGCTGGTGGAGTCGCTTAAGCAGTAGAGCGCCTGCCTCACAAGCATGAGGCCCTGAGTTCGGACGTGAGTGCTCCCAAAAAAAAAAACCAAGAAGAACCAACATTCCAGTTTTAGTCGCAGAAATATTTCTCTTGTACTCAGAGAAGTAAGCCTTTTTACTCAATTGTTTGAATGAGGCCTACTCACATTAATTTACCATGATGGTATGCAACCATTTAAATTGGGGAAAGCACTAACAGGAGGGGAATGGTAAAGGAAGGAAGCAAAGAAGATGAATATGGTTGATATACTTTCTATACAAGAATGAATATAGAATTCTTAATCTTGTTGAAATCACCACAAGAAGAGGACTAAGGTAGAAAGGAGAAAAATGGAGGGGATGGACCAATTCAGGATATAATACATATATACATGGAAATGTCATAGTGAAACTATGACAAACAAAAATGATAAACAAAAATGTCTTTTTTCAAAACCGGAGGATAGGAAGGTCCTGTCTGGGTATAGATACAAGTGGGAGAGGGGAGGATATAAGGGAAGGATGTAGGAAGGTCAGTATCTTGAAACTATGTGTACTTGTGCATAAAAATGAAAAAATGAGAACTGTTGAAACTATTCTAAGAATGGGGAGAGGGGGAATAAGGAGTATAATGTAGGGGGTGAATTTAACAAAAATATATAAGTGCTTTTGTATATGTGACACTGTACCCCCAATGCAACAAAAATATGACAATAGAAAAACAAACAAATAAATAAATAAATAAGCTCTAGCCTACCAAACTGGCTAACTTTAACATAAATATGAATTCTGACTAAAGTTACTCACAGATTCACATTTTATTTTTTTTAATTTATTTTTTTATTATTCATATGTGCATATAATGCTTGGGTCATTTCTCCCCTCTGCTCCCACCCCCTCCCTTACCACCCACTCCACCCCCTCCCTCTCTCCCCCCACCCCCTCGATACCCAGCAGAAACTATTTTGCCCTATCTCTAGTTTTGTTGAAGAGAGAATATAAGCAATAATAGGAAGGAACAAGGGTTTTTGCTAGTTGGGATAAGGCTAGCTATACAGGGAGTTGACTCACATTAATTTCCTGTGCATGTGTGTTACTTTTTAGGTTAATTCTTTTTGATCTAACCTTTTCTCTAGTTCCTCGATTCCAGCTCCCAGGCTTGCCCTGTGGGCAGGAGAGGCTAGCAATTGCTCACATATCAGTTCCTTGTGGGACCTCTTCAGAGAATCTGCTTATAAAAAGCCAAGCTGACCCAGAATGCCCATCCCCCCAAGAAGAGTCTGGGCTCAAACACCCTGAGCAAATCCCCCACAAAGCTGTGTGGTAGAGAGAGACACCATCAACTGCCACACAGCCCAACATAGCAAACCTACAAAGGGAGAGCACCTGGTTTAGAAATTAGAAGGAAATGCACAGAGCACACATTGAACTGAGAGGAACCCACTCCTCTCCATAACAAAGAAGAAATATATATATTTCCTTTTTTAAACATATCTCCTTTTTCCATTCTGTTGAGATTTTAATTTGCTTAGCCCTCTTTTGTTCCACTTTCTTTTCTCTCCCCATAGTTCCTCTTTTCTTCTTTTTGCTCTTCCTTCCCTCTCCTTTTCTTCCTCCCATCCCCCTTTTTCCCCCTCAATGTCCCTACCTCCTCCACACTAACTACTCACTGAATAGTATATTTTACCAACTTTACACATCACCTCCATCCTTCCTATCCTTCTGCAATCCCTGACAATAGCACGCTCCCCAGCAATGACAAAACTATACCTTTGCCTTATTATCCAATAGCCCCTACACCTCACACTTCTTCTTCCCCTTGCGCCATTGCCCCATCTCCTTTTCTAGCACCATCATCCTCTATGCAAACAACTGTGTATAGATAATATTGTCAAGAGTTTTATATGTTATGTAAGTGACTAGTTTGGCATTGAATCCATGAATTTGTTATTGCTAAGTTATACCTCCAGGTCTGTGACTGGAAATGTTACAACCTAGCTAATAACTAAGCTAGCCAGAGCATAGAAATTAAGTCAAGGGAAAGACAACAGGTGATTAAAACTCCCGACAACCTAATCAACAACACATAAGCAAAGCTCAAAATAGAAACATGGGGGAGAAAAAAAGGCAGGGAAATATAACTCCTCAAAAAGCTAACAATCACACAGTAGAGGATTTGGTGGACAGTGAAGGAATAATCCCCAGTTGCTGAGATCAGAAGAATGATGATAACAATGTTTAATGAACTTAAAGAGAACATGCAAAAACAACTCAGTGAATCCCAAGAGAACATGGATTAAAAACCTTGAGATGACACAGAAACAACTAAATGAACTTAAAGAGGATTTCATCAAACTCTGAAATGAAGCCAAGGAAATTATAAAATAATTAGAGAAATGAAGTAAAGAAGACAGTACAAGATATGAAAGAGG
Source organism: Castor canadensis (assembly GCF_047511655.1). NCBI lineage: Eukaryota > Metazoa > Chordata > Mammalia > Rodentia > Castoridae > Castor > Castor canadensis. The sequence continues at coordinate 49,308,475 of NC_133390.1, forward strand.
AGCTTAACAAAGATATGAAAAATCTCAAAACAAAGAGAATCAAACAGAAACCCTGGAAACAAATAGTTCCTTAAGTCAAATAAAAATACAGTTGAAAGTCACTCCACCAATCTGGAACAAGTGGAAGACCGAATTTCAGGGCTTGAAAACAAAATAGATATTAAAGAAAGGACAGAAGAATACATAGACAAAAGACTGAAGAGCTGTGAAAGGAATATGCAAGAGCTCTCCATCAAAAGACCAAACCCAAGAATCATGGGCATTGAAGAAGGAGAAGAGGTACAAGCCAAAGGGATGTATAATATATTCCACAAAATAATATGTGTTTAAAAATTATTTTAACAGCATATGTTCATGAGGTAAAGTTCAACTATTGTTCTCTTCAGTTAAAATACAACAACAGAAGAGATCCTGAAAATTTGTTCTGGCAGTCAGCACAGCACAGGAGTGAGTACACTGACCTCAGATATTGACTAGAGCTAGATTCGAGCCCTTCGTCTTACATGCTTTGCTTGAGTTACTTAAGCACCATACACTTCAAGGGGATAGACTCTCCCGGAAGGCATAAAAGAGATAATGTCAAGTACTTAACATTCTTAAGTGCTCACTACTAGGTGCTCTAATTCAGCACTATTTTGATTTTAACTTGAAAAAGTTCAGTTTAAATTGTTTGAAGTATAAAAAAATTAAAACAGGCCAAATCAGAATGAACTCCCAATACAAATTGTGCATTTTGCATGTAAAGTACACCCTACTTTAAGCAAGCCAACTTTCCAATAGGAAGTTAAGTATTAAGTGCTGTTTTTCATAGGGTTGTACTAGCTTACATTCCCACCAGCAGTGTGTGAGGGTTCCTTTTTCCCCACATCCTCACCAACATTTGTTGTTGTTAGTGTTCTTGATGGTAGCTGTTCTAACAGGAGTGAGGTGGAATCTGTGTGGTTTTGATTTGAATTTCCTTTATGTCCAGGGATGGTTAGCATTTTTGCTTGTGTTTTTTAGCCATTTGGATTTCTTGCTTTGAAAAAGTTCTGGTTCAGTTCAGTTGTCCATTTCTTTATTAGGTCATTGATTTTGGGGGAGTTTAGTGTTTTGACCTCCCTGCATGTTCTGGTTATCAGTCTCTTATCTGATGTATAACTAGCAAAGATTTTCTCCCATTCTATTGGTGGTCTCTTCAATTTAGAGACCATTTCTTTTGTTGTGCAGAAGATTTTTAATTTCATGTAGTCCCATTTGTCCATCCTACCTCTTAGTTGATGAACAACTTGTGTTCTACTGAGGAAGTCCTTGCCTATGCTTTGCTTCCAGTGTATTCCCTGCTCTTTCCTATACAAGCTTCAAAGTTTCAGGTCTGATATTAAAGTCCTTAATACACTTTGAGTTGCTACTTGTGCAGGGTGACAGACACGGATCTAGTTTCAGTTTTCTGCCAGCAGATATCCAGTTTACCCAGCAACATTTGTTGAAGAGGCTGTCTTTTCTCCATAGTATGTTTCTGGCACCTTTGTCAAAAATTAGGTGGCCATAGCTGTGTGGATTCATATCTGGGTCCGCTGTTCTGTTCCACTGGTCTTCATATCTGTTTTTGTGCCAGTACCATGCTGCTTTTATTTCTATGGCTCTGTAGTATAATTTGAAGTCTGATTTTGTGATACCTCCAGCATTGCTCTTTTGCTCGTATTGCCTTAGCTATTTGCAGTCTTTTGTGTTTCCAAATGAACTTTAGGGTTGAATTTTCAATCTCTATGATGAATGTCATTAGGATTTTGATGGGAATTGCATTGAACATGTACATTGCTTTTGGTAGTACAGTCATTTTTACTATGTTGATTCTGCCAATCCATAAGCATGGGAGATTTTTCCATCTTCTGTAATCTTCTTTGATTTATTTCTTTTATGGTTCCTCATTTTCATTGTAGAGGTCATTTACATCCTTTGTTAATGTTATTCCTAGGAATTTGATTTTTTTTTATTTTTTATTATTCATATGTGCATACAATGCTTGGGTCATTTCTCCCCCATGCCTCCATCTCCTCCCTTACGACCCACACCATCCCCTCCCTCTCCCCCGATCCCCTCGATACCCGGCAGAGACTATTTTGCCCTTACCTCTAATTTTGTTTTAGAGAGAGTATAAGCAATAATAGGAAGGAACAAGGGTTTTTGCTAGTTGAGATAAGGATAGCTATACAGGGAGTTGACGCACATTGATTTCCTGAGCATGTGTGTTACCTTCTAGGTTAATTCTTCTTGATCTAACCTTTTCTCTAGTTCCTGGTCCCCTTCTCCTATTGACCTCAGTTGCTTTTAAGGTATCTGTTTTAGTTTCTCTGCATTGAGGGCAACAAATGCTAGCTAATGTTTTAGGTGTCTTACCTATCCTCATATCTCCCTTGTGTGCAGATTCACATTTTAGGCTCACTTTGAAATTTGTGGAAAAATTCAAAAGAGAATAAGTAAAGCCTTTCAAAGACCAAAAATTTGTTTAAATGACATGACCACTAAAACCTGAGAGGCAGGATGTCATTGTGGGAAATAAGAACTTTCTGCTTGCCATGTTTCTTCAGTAGAGCTTTGTAAACATGTAAACTATTAAAACATTTACTTTTTTCCTGATTCTTACAGTAACAGTTTACTTTTCCATGTGAAAAGATAAAAAATTTCAAACTTGGAATGAATTTAGCATGACCTATAACCCTTTGTCACAATCTCTTAAGATTTCCCCTGGAGCTAACACCTAGGTTTCCAAGAGCTGGCTATCTCTAAATACAGGTATCACTTGACTGAGAAGACTTTGCACTCAAGTAAACTTTCAGTCCCAGCCAGACATAGTGGTTCATCCCTCTAATCATAGCCTTGGGAGACTGAGGCAGGATCATCATTTGACCTCAGGTGTTCAAGACCAGTCTGGGAACAAGGTGTGTTTGGTACTGCCTATAATTCCAGCACTCAAGAGGCTGCAAGTTCATGCCAGTCTCAGCTATATAAAAGTTCTAGACCAGCCTGGGGTATATAATAAGATCCTGTCTCAAAAAAAAACAACCAAGTCCTCAGATGTGTGACCTGCAGAAAGTTGCTTCATCTCTTTAAACAAGTTTTCTTACCTGAAACTAAGAGGTTTCATACCTATAAAATCAGTAGTTATATTATAAGACTTAGATAACATACATGAATCCCACTATTAAACACGCAGTAATAATGCTCTATGATGATAGTTCTGATCACTTATTATTATCATAAGATGGCTTTGTCATTGTGAGAATTAATAATTACCATTTTTTGCTGTGACATACATTATCTTTTTTAATCCTTTTGGCAGCTCTGTAAAGTAAATATCATTATTAATTGGGGAGGGAATGGTTTAGGTTTTAGAGCTGGGTTCTCCCTATTTAGTCCAACCTTGCCTTGAACTTATGAGCCTTCTGCCTCTGCCTCCCAAGTGCTGGGATTACAGTCATGCACCAGCACACCCAGTTCATTATTTAACTTCTTTTTCCTTCTTCATTGGGCTGGGTGGGGGTACATTGTGGCATTTACAAAGCATCAAGTATATCAGACTTGAATTCACGCCTTCCGCTTCTCTCCTTTATCTCCCCCCCTTCATACAATAGTTACATCAAGTATCATTGTTGCATTTACATGCATGTGTACACATTTTTTGCACTGTATTTACCCTCTTATCCCGTGTACCTGCCACCTCCCCCACTAATCACCATTTTTTAAAGGCTTAGCAAAAAGTCCCCTTGTATGAGTGTGTTAGCTTTCCGTCACTGAAAACATACCTGAGAAAATCAACTTAAAAGAGGAAAGATTAATTTGGGCTTGTGGTTTCAGAGGTCCATGTCACTTCTAGTTTCAGTCTATGATCAGTTGGTTCCAGTTCATGGTCACTTAGCTGCATTGTTTCTGGGCCAAGTGGAGACAAAACATGGTAGGGAGAGGATAGTGGAGCAAAGCCACTCATCTCATGGCAGCTGGGAAGCAAGGAGAGAAAAAACGGGGATAGGGACAAGGCATATCCTTTGAGGGCAAGCCCCCAGTCATCCACTTCCTCACACTTGGCCCCACCTACTAAAAGTTGTACTACTTCCCAATAGTGCCACAGGCTGGTGTCCAAACCTTTAGCACATAGCCCTTTGGGGATATTTCAGATCCAAATATAACAATGAATGCTCCATAGTTAAATATTCCCTAATGTTAGACATCTGGTTATTTTTTAGTTTTTCAGATTATAAATAAGACCATCTCATTTTAGTACTTAAATCTCTTCTCCATTTTAGATAACTTCCTTAATTTCAGCTTCTTACATGAAGAATTATGAAATAAAGAGATAAAACCTTCTACAGCAGTTAGCACCAAGGTTGCACTCGCCATAAGAAAAGAGACACTTCTCATTTTCAAACTTTGTATTTTCTAGAAGCATCAGATGGAGAAAGAGGAGGTGACATAGAAATGATACAGCATGAGAAAGCTCCAAGTCCTGCCCCATCAAAGAAAACCAAACAGGTAAGAGTCACTGTGAGAGCCACAGCTCTCAAATTATGAAATCATCCTCTTCAGCCTTCCCACAGCATTGCCTTTGCCGTAACAGCAGTTGGTGGTGACATGTGAGGGAAGCTTTCACCTCTGCCCCTGAAGAGGCCTTGCTTCCTTAGTCATAAACCAGCAAGTCTGTTTTCTCTGTTTTTTAAACTATAAGTGTATTTCATGATAATGATATCTTAGGTCCCTTTATCACATTTTCATTGAAAATCCAGTCTTATTCTTTGGGGTACAGTTCCTAAGAGGAGAAAAGTAGCATAAAGATATGGAACATAACTCCCCACATAAACACATAGATTAGATCCTTGCTACCAGCGGGTTCTTGGATCCTTGTTTCTACCCAGCATTGTGGTCTGTCATATGCATTCTTATGCTGCCTTTGTATTATTCCAACTGACAATTTGGATAAGCTTTTTTTTTTTTTTGGTGGGACTAGGTTTGAACTCAGGGCTTTGCGTTTGCATTGCAGGTCTTCTACCCACACCTCCAGTCCATTTTGCTCTGATTATTTTGGAGACTGGGTCTTGCAAACTATTCCTTGGGCTGGTCTCAAACCACAATCCTTCCAAGTAGCTAGGATTACAGGGGTAACCCACAGCACCCAGCTAAACCTAAATTTTGATTGCATTTTCAATATTCGTACTGATCCTTAAAATGCTACTCACATCCATTTGTAGATTTTTTGGTAATCACCTATGTGATTTTTAAAGAAGTATCTGCTGTCAACCCAAAGTTATCCTTTTCCTCGTAGTAATGATTTGTGGTCTTATTTTTACGGTAGGTGGCCTAAACTCATTCCACTAGACGATAACTGTACCCTGTCTGTCACCAGGATCAGGGCAACTGTGGGAAGCTATTTAGCATAGTAGTTCTTTATTTATTTTTTAATTTGTATTGTTTTATTATTCATATATGCATACAATGCTTGGGTCATTTCTCCCCTCTACCCCCACCCTGTCCCTTACCACCCACTCCACCCCCTCCCTCTCCCACCCACCCCCTCAATACCCAGCAGAAACTATTTTGCCCTTATCTCTAATTTTGTTGAAGAGAGAGTATAAGCAATAATAGGAAGGAACAAGGGATTTTGCTAGCTGAGATAAAGATAGCTATGCAGGGAGTTGACTCATATTAATTTCCTGTGCATGTGTGCTACCTTCTAGGTTAATTCATTTTGATCTAACTTTTTCTCTAGTTCCTGGTCCTCTTCTCCTATTGGCCTCATTTGCTGTTACGGTATCTGCTTTACTTTCTCTGCGTTGAGGGCAACAAATGCTAGGTAATTTTTTAGGTCTCTTACCTATCCTCACACCTACCTTGTGTGCTCTCGCTTTTATCATGTGCTCAAAGTCCAGTCCCCTTGTTGTGTTTGCCCTTGATCTAATGTCCACATATGAGGGAGAACATATGATTTTTGGTCTTTTGGGCCAGGCTAACCTCACTCAGAATGATGTTCTCCAGTTCCATCCATTTACCAGCGAATGATAACATTTCGTTCTCCATGGCTGCATAAAATTCCATTGTGTATAGATACCACATTTTCTTAATCCATTCGTCAGTGGTGGGACATCTTGGCTGTTTCCATAACTTGGCTATTGTGAATAGTGCTGCAGTAAACATGGGTGTGCAGGTGCCTCTGGAGTAACAGTCTTTTGGGTATATCCCCAAGAGTGGTATTGCTGGATCAAATGGTAGATCGATGTCCAGCTTTTTAAGTAGCCTCCAAATTTTTTTCCAGAGTGGTTGTACTAGTTTACATTCCCACCAACAGTGTAAGAGGGTTCATTTTTCCCTGCATCCTCCCCAACACCTGTTGTTGGTGGTGTTGCTAATGATGGCTATTCTAACAGGGGTGAGTTGGAATCTTAGTGTGGTTTTAATTTGCATTTCCTTTATTCCTAGAGATGGTGAGCATTCTTTCATGTGTTTTTGGCCATTTGAATTTCTTCTTTTGAGAAAGTTCTGTTTAGTTCCCTTGCCCATTTCTTTATTGGTTCATTAGTTTTAGGAGAATTCAGTTTTTTGAGTTCCCTATATATTCTGGTTATCAGTCCTTTGTCTAATGTGTAGCTGGCAAATATTTTCTCCCACTCTGTGGGTGTTCTCTTCAGTTTAGAGACCATTTCTTTTGATGAACAGAAGCTTTTTAGTTTTATGAGGTCCCATTTATCTATGCTATCTCTTAGTTGCTGTGCTGCTGGGGTTTCGTTGAGAAAGTTCTTACCTATACCTACTAACTCCAGAGTATTTCCTACTCTTGCCTGGGTAACTTTAGAGTTTGTGGTCTGATATTAAGATCCCTGATCCATTTTGAGTTAATATTGGTATAGGGTGATATACATGAATCTAGTTTCAGTTTTTTGCAGACTGCTAACCAGTTTTCCCAGCAGTGTTTGTTGGAGAGGCTGTCTTTTCTCCATCTTATATTTTTAGCACCTTTGTCAAAGTTAAGTTGGTTATAGTGGTGGGGCTTCATATCTGGGTCCTCTATCCTGTTCCACTGGTCTTCATGTCTGTTTTGTGGTCTTTAAGGTATAAGATCATGTCATCTGCAAATAGGGATATTTTGACAGTTTCTTTACCTATTTGAATTCCTTTTATTCCTTCTTCTTGCCTAATTGCTCTGGCTAGGAATTCCAATACTATGTTCAATAAGAGTGGAGATAGTGGGCATCCTTGTCTGGTTCCTGATTTTAGAGGGAATGATTTCAGTTTTTCTCCATTAAGTATAATGCTGGCTGTAGGTTTGTCATATATAGCTTTTATAATGTTGAGGTACTTTCCTTCAATTACTCGTTTTCTTAGAGCTTTTATCATGAAATGGTGTTTGATCTTATCGAAGGCTTTTTCTGCATCTATTGAGATGATCAAGTGGTTTTTGTCTTTGCTTCTGTTAATGTGGTTTATTACGTTTATTGATTTTCGTATGTTGAACCACGCCTGCATCCCTGAGATGAAGCCTATTTGGTTGTGGTGAATAATCTTTTTGATGTGTTGTTGAATTCAGTTTGCCAATATTTTGTTGAGGATTTTTGCGTCAATGTTCATTAAGAAGATTGGCCTATAGTTCTCCTTTTTGGAGGTGTCTTTGCCTGGTTTTGGGACAAGTGTAATACTGGCTTCATAAAATGTGTTTGGCAGTTTTCCTTCCCTTTCTATTTTGTGGAACAGTTTAAGGAGGGTTGGTATCAGTTCTTCTTTAAAGTTCTGATAGAATTCAGCAGAGAATCCATCAGGTCCTGGACTTTTCTTTTTGGGGAGACTCTTGATTGCTGCTTCAATTTCATTTTGTGTTACAGATCTACTCAGGTGATTAATTTCCTCTTGGTTCAGTTTTGGATGATCATATGTATGTAGAAATCTGTCCATTTCTTTAAGATTTTCAAATTTATTTGAATATAGGTTCTCAAAGTAGTCTCTGATGATTTCCTGGACTTCCATGGTGTTTGTTGTTATCTCCCCTTTTGCATTCCTGATTCTACTAATTTGGGTTTTTTCTCTCCTCATTTTAGTCAGGTTTGCCAGGGGTCTATCGATCTTGTTTATTTTTTCAAAGAACCAACTTTTTGTTTCATTAATTCTTTGTATGGTTTTTTTTTGGTATCTATTTTGTTGATTTCAGCTCTTATTTTTATTATTTCTCTCCTTCTATTTGTTTTGGGATTTGCTTGGTCTTGTTTTTCTAGCAGTTTGAGATGTATCATTAGGTCATTGATTTGGGATCTTTCAGTCTTTTTAATATATGCACTCATGGCTATAAACTTTCCTCTCAGGACTGCCTTAGCTGTGTCCCATAGGTTCCGGTAGGTTGTGTTTTCATTTTCATTGACTTCCAGGAGCTTTTTAATTTCCTCTTTTATTTCATCAATGATCCATTCTTTTTTAAGTAATGAGTTATTTAGTTTCCAGCTGTTTGCATGTTTTTTGTCTTTACTCTTGTTGTTGAGTTCTAGTTTTAATGCATTGTGAACAGATAGAGTGCATGGTGTAATTTCTATTTTCTTATATTTGCTGAGGCTTGCTTTGTTCCCTAGGATATGATCTATTTTGGAGAAGGTTCCGTGGGCTGCTGACAAGAATGTATATTGTGTAGAAGATGGATGAAATGTTCTGTAGACATCAACTAGGTCCATTTGATCTATTGTATATTTTAGATCTTGGATTTCTTTATTGATTTTTTGTTTGGATGACCTATCTATTGATGATAATAGGGAGTTAAAGTCTCCCACAACCACTGTGTTGGCATTAATATATGCTTTTATGTCTTTCGGGGTATGTTTGATGAAATTGGGTGCATTGACATTGGGTGCATACAGGTTGATGATTATTATTTCCTTTTGGTCTATTTCCCCTTTTATTAGTATGGAATGTCCTTCTTTATCTCGTTTGATCAATGTAGGTTTGAAGTCTACTTTGTCAGAGATAAGTATTGCTACTCCTGCCTGTTTTTGGGGGCCATTGGCTTGGTACATCTTCCAGCCTTTCATCCTAAGCCTATGCTTATTTCTGTTGGTTAGATGGGTCTCATGTAAGCAACAAATTTTTGGATCTTCCCTTTTAATCCATTTTGTCAAGCGGTGCCTTTTGATGGGTGAATTAAGCCCGTTACCATGAAGTGTTAGTACTGATAGGTATGTGGTGATTCCTGTCATTTGGTTGTCTTAGTTATTTGAAGGTTTGATTGTGTGTACCTAACTTGATGTTACTCTCTACTGTCTTGCTTTTTCTTATCCTGTGGTTTGGTGCTGCCTGCCTTTTCATGGTTAAGTTGGGTGTCACTTTCTGTGTGCAGGATCCCTTGCAGAATCTTTTGTAATGGTGGCTTTGTGGTCACATATTGTTTTAGTTTCTGCTTATCATGGAAGACTTTTATTGCTCCATCTATTTTGAATGATAGCTTTGCTGGGTAGAGTATCCTGGGGTTGAAGTTATTTTCATCTAGTGCCCGGAAGATCTCACCCCATGCTCTTCTTGCTTTTAATGTTTCTGTTGAGAAGTCTGCTGTGATTTTGATGGGTTTACCTTTGTATGTTACTTGTTTTTTCTCTCTTACAGCCTTCAATATTCTTTCCTTAGTTTCTGAACTTGTTGTTTTAATGATGATATGTCGTGGAGTAGTTCTATTTTGATCTGGTCTGTTTGGTGTCCTGGAGGCCTCTTGCATCTGTATGGGAATATCTTTCTCTAGATTTGGGAAATTTTCCGTTATTATTTTGTTGAATAGATTACACATTCCCTTCGCTTGCACCTCTTCTCCTTCTTCAATGCCCATGATTCTCAAGTTTGGTCTTTTGATGGAGTCAGTGAGTTCTTGCATTTTCTTTTCACAGGTCTTGAGTTGTTTAATTAATAGTTCTTTGGTTTTTCCTTTAATTACCATTTCATCTTCAAGTTCTGAGATTCTGTCTTCTGTTCTATTCTGCTGGATTGGCCTTCTGTTTTGTTTTGCAGTTCTGTTTCGTTCTTTTTTCTGAGGTTTTCCATATCCTGGGTGGTTTCCTCTTTAATGTTGTCTATTTTTGTCCTGAGTTCATTTATCTGTTTATTCATCGTGTTCTCTGTTTCACTTTGGTGTTTATACAGTGCTTCTATGGTTTTCTTTATTTCTTCTTTTGCTTTTCAAATTCTCTATTTTTGTTGTCTTGGAATTTCTTGAGTGTCTCCTGTACATTTTGGTTGACCCTATCCAGTATCATCTCTATAAAATTCTCGTTGAGTACCTGTAGTATGTCTCCTTTTAAATTATTCTTGTGGACTTCATTGGGTCCTTTGGTATAGTTTATCTTCATTTTGTTCTAGTCTGGATCTGAGTATCTATTTTCTTCATTCCCCTCTGGTTCCTGTACTAAGTTTTTGCTGTGGGGAAACTGGTTTCCCTGTTTTTTCTGTCTTCCCGTCATTGTCCTTGGTGTTGTTACTGTCCCTGTACTGTGTGCAATTAAGTATTTTCTAGCTTGTAATAATAACAATGGTAAAATTTAGAGTGGAAGGGTGAGCGGAGATGGAAAGCAAGAAGTTAAAGAAAAGGGAAAAGCAAATAAACAGACAAGAAGGAGAATACAAAACAAGGAATTAGACAAGAAAGTTTCAAAGGTATAAACAGGGAGTGTTAGTATACTAATTGACAGTAAGCTGAATAGGCATTAGAGAGACAGATAGAGGATTAAAGATTAAAAAAAATAAAGATAAGAATAAAAATTAAAAATCAGTAAATGAAAGAAATATCTATATATAGAAATAAAATAAAATGAAAAATAGAAAATTTAAAAAAAAACCAAAAAACCTCCAAGTTCAAATGCAACAAAGTTTCAGTCTTAATAATTTGGGTGTCCGTCTCAGTCTCCAATCCTGGAGATGGTGCCTCAGATGTTGTTCTGTAGTTGTCTCATCAAAGGGGATGCATAAAGTAGAACAAAACTGCACACACACACACAAAATCCCCACCAAGTTTCCCAAGTTCAAATGCAATACAGTTTCAGTAAGTTTTTCAGCATGCAGGTGTAATTCGGTTGTTCTCTCATCAAAGGTAGGGAGAAAAAGAGAAAAAAAGAAAAACAAAAAAAAAGAGTCTGGAGACAGTTCTGAGAATGGTATCTCCAGCTGTGGCTTTTCTGCCCACTGCTGTCAGCCTACTGTTGCTGGAGGCATTATTTATGCAGATCTCTGGGGTGAGCTTAGCACTCACCTGGCCCTGCAGGTGTTGTTTACTCAGAGTTTTCCTGTTAGCCTCTGCTACAAGCTTTCCCTTTTCCAAGCACCAGGAAAAGTGACACTGCACCTGCATTCTCAGGCCTGTGTGTTTATTTACAGTTCATGTGGGAAGTGGGTCTTCCCCCCTCTTCTGTGCAGTTTTCCTCCCACTGCCACTTTTACAAGCTTTCCTGCTCCTGATTACTGGGTGGTGCTGCTGCTCCTGCCAGCCGCCATGTTTGTTTACAGCTCACATGGGAAGTGGGTCTTCCTTCCTCTCCTGTGGAGTTTTCCTCCCTCCACCACTCACACAAGCTTTCCCGCTCCTGGTTGCTGGGCGTGCGCCCCCGCTCACGCAGGAGCCTCTTGCCTGCCAGGCTTGTTTATTTACATTTCCGGGAAGGATTCCCTTCCCCAATCTTCGGCACTCAGTGCACCCCACCCTCTTTCCTGATTGTCTTTATTGTTCTTATTGCTTATTAGTCAGTTTCTCTTTTTTCCCCAGGTGAAGGTCAGTCTTTCCTGGGGGCTATGCTGCTCTGGCCCAGGGTTGTCTGTGGGAATACCACAGTACCGCGAAGCTCACCTTGTCTGCGTCTTCCCAAGCCGTCTGGGTGCGGGCAACGGGCGCCCCAGGGGCCCTCCTTGTTTCTCCGTTTAACGTGAAGTGGAGATTCTCTGCGCCAGCTGGAGGTGTGGAGCGGTCCACGTTTTGACTCTTCTCAGTGATTTTCCCTGCAGAGTGTGTCTCCAGCGTCTCTCTAAGATTTCACTATAAGAGGCTCACTTTCTGCTTCCTCCCTCTAGCCGCCATCTTGGAATCTCTCAAGTTTCAGATTTTACACATAAATATTTGGTTTTCCCTCCACCACTTGTTAAAGAGACTGTCCTTTTTGTAATATATGTTTTTGGGCACCTTCGTTAAAGATCAAATAACTGTAACTGCAGGGGTTTATTTCTGGGTTGTCTATTCTATTCCATTGGTATGCCATGCCTGTTATAGTGCTAGTTCTAACTATGGTTCTATAGTATAACTTGGGTATTATGATATCTCCAGCATTGCTGTTTTTATTCAATAATGATTACCTTATTCTAGGTCTTCTCTGCTTCCATATGAATTTTAGAATTTTTTTCCTCATTCTGTGAAGAATGTCCTTGGAATTTTAATGGGAACTGCATTGAATCACATAGCTAATATGAGCATTTTCACAATGTTCTGCTGATCCACTAATATGGAACATCTTTCCATCTTCTGGTATCTTCTTCGTTATCTTGTAATTTTAACTATAGGGGTATTTAACATAGGTTAGTTTATTTATTCCTATGTGTTTGGATTGGGGGCAAGCTATTACAAATGAGGTTTTTTTCCTAGTTTTTTTTTCTCAGTGAGTTTCTTGTTAACATACAGTAAATTTATTCATTTTTGTATTCTGATTTTGTGTTTTGCTACTTTGCTGCAAATATTCAATCTAAGAATTTTCTGGTGGTATCTTTGAGACCTTTTAAGTATAGGCTCATTTCATCTGCATATAGGGAGAATATGAATTGTTCCTTCCCTGATTATATCACTTTTATTTCTTTCTCTTGACATATTGCTCTGGGTAAGCATTCAAGCACCATATTGAATCAGAGTAGTGATAGTGACAACTTTGTCTTATTCATAATTTTAGAGGAAATGCTTTCAGTTTCTCCTCATACAGTATAGTTTTGGCTACACATCTGTTACATATAGCCTTTATTTTGTTGAGGTATGATCCTTCTATTTCTAGTTTCTTCATGATTTTTAGCATGAAGGAAGTTGAATTTTCCAAGACTTTTTTTTTAATCTGTCAAAGGGATTATGCGAATTTTGTCCTTAATTCAGTTTATGTGCTGTATTACATTTATCGATTTGCTTATACTACCTCGTATTTACAAAATGAAACAAGTTTGATCAAGATGTATGACTTTTTTTTATTGTGTTGTTGATTCAGTTTACAAGTATTTATTAAAAGATTTTTGCATCTATGTTCTTCAAGAGAATTGGCCCATAGTTTTCTTTCTGTTGTTTTGTTCTTATCCAATTTTGGTATCAGTGTAATACTGGCTTCCTTGAATGAGTTTTATCCATTTCTTGTAGACTCTCCAGTCTATTGGAATATACATTTTAAAAGAATATTCCTTAATGACCATCTGGATTTCACTAGTATCTGTTGTAATATTACCTTTTTTGTCTCTAATGTTATTAATTTGCATCTTCTCTCTCTTTCAACTTGTTTGGGTAACAGTTTGTCAATCTCATGTATTCTTTCACAGAAACAACCCTTTGTTTCATTGAACCTTTGTATTTTTGAAATTTTCATTTCATTAATTTCAGTTCTGATACTAGTTAATGTCTTTTTACTAATTTGGGGTTTGCTTGTTCTTGTATATCTAAGATGCTGAGTTCCATCATTAGATTTGAGATAGCTCTGGTGTTTTAATGTAAAAAAAATTTAAATTTCCCTCTTAGAATTGCTTTCACTGTATCCCAGAGGTTCTGGTATGTTATGTTCATATGTTGTGTTTTCATTTTCAGTTGATTCTAGGAATTTTTAATTACTCCCACCCTGATTTCTTCAATGACCTATTCATCCTTCAAAAGTGTTTTGTCCAATCTTCATCTGTATTTTTTGTAGTTTCCTCTTTGTTGTTGATTTTTCACTTTACTCCATTGTAGTATGTTAAAGGATAAGAAACTGTTTAAATTGTCTTGTATTTGTGAAAAATTTGTTTTATGTCCTAAATTATGATCTATTTTTGAAGAAGTTCCATGAGCTGCTGAGAAGAATGTATTCTGCAACTGTTGAGAATATTCTGAAGATTTCCACTATGTACACTTGATCTGTAGTGTTTTTTAACTCTGATATTTCATTTTTTATTTGGGGTGGGAGAGGAGTTATGCAAATGAGAGTGGAGTATTGAAGTCACTCACTGTTATTGTGTTGGGGTCTTTCTGGACCTATATGTCCAGTAGTGTTTGGTTTATGAAATTGGGTATGACAACATTTAGTGCATGTATTTACACAGCTATATCCTCTTGAGGGATTGTTCCATTTATCAATATGAATGACTTTGTCTCTTCTGACTCATTTTCGTTTGAAGCCTGCCTTATCATATATGAGTATACCTACTCCTGATTAGTTTTGAGTTACATTCTCTTGGAGTATTTTTTTACATCCTGTCATGTTAAGCCTGTGTTTTTACCAGTGAAGTTCATTTCTTGCAGGTAGCAAATAATTGGTTCTTTTTTTTTTTTTTTAATCTGCTGAAGCCTGTGTGAGAAATCAGGCCCCAATACTCCCACTGCCTGCTGGCTCAGCTCTCCCAAGTGGGCAGCAGTCTCACAAAACTGCACTCCTAGAGGCCTATGTGGGAAATCAGGCAGTGGAATACCTGCTGCCTGCAGGCTCTGCTCTCCTAAGCTGGTAGCAGCACCACAGGCCTAAGCTTCCAAAAGCCCATGTGGGAAATCAGGCCCCAAAACTCCTACCACCTGCTGGCTCAGTTCTCCTGAAAGGGCAGCAGTCCCCAGAACTGTACTCCCTGACGCCCATGTGGGAAATCAGGCCCTGGAATGCCCACTGCCTTCAGGCTCTGTTCTTCTAAGCCAGCAGCAGCTGCCATGGCTCCTGGAAATCCAAGTAGACTCCAAGACCATCATTGCCTGATGGACACCAGACAACTCAAGCCTGCCAGCTTTGCTGCCCCACGGGTTCCCTCAACTTACTACATAGTGCCAGGAGCCTGCCACCACACACCCAAGTGAACCCCAGGCTCCAGGCCTTGCTAATCTGCTGGTGCCAAGAGGCTTCTCTCCCCACAGAGCATGGAGGCCTAGCACTCCTCACTGCCCTGACAGCAAGAGAGCCGTTGCTGCACCGTCAAAGAGCAAGAACACCAGATTCCCCACTGAGGGGAGGAAAGCTAAAACATGTGGCACCTTCAGAAGCCCTGTTCCCCCAAAGCACACAGAAGCCAACACTTCACACAGTACCTCCCTACAGAGAGTCACATCTCACCTGCCCAAGAGCTAGAATCCCCTGCTGATGCTAGGTGACCTGCACACAATGCACAGAGACTCAGTGCTCCCCACTGCAACTGCAAGAGAGCCCCTGTGCCCCCATCAAAGAGCAGGATCTCCTGCCCCCTCACTGAGGAAAGAAAAGAGGCAATTGGCACCACAAGAAGAACCCTGCAATGGATAAGTTATCCAGCATACTCCTCTCTGAGGAACACTGCTGGAGCTCCATGAGTTAAAAAAAAAAAAACCACCATCCACGGGCACAAGAGATTAAACCCATAACCAAAAACAACTCCAGATGCATAAATCTCAACACAGAATGAAACAGCAAAACAACCACTCTCCATCAAAAGCCAATTCCACCATTAAGGTTCCAAACACCTATGTACCAGAAGAGCTATCAAATAATGAATTCCAAAAAACAATAGTAAAAATTATTAACTTCTTCAAAGCAGAAACACAAAAGATAGTATTTGACCTCAAAGAGAACATGAGCAAACAATTAAATGAGCTCAAAGAAAATACAAACAAACAGATGAATGAAAATAAGCAGACTATCCTGGATATGAAAAAGGAAATTAGTAAAGATATGGAAACCCTGAAAAAACAATCAATCCAAAATAGACAAATAAAGATCACAATCCAAAGCTTAGCAAACAGAGTAGAACAAGCTGAAAACAAATTTTCTGGAACTGAAGACAGAGTAGAGGAATTAGTCCAAGTAGTGAAAGATCATGAAAAAATGCTAAGAAAATATGAAAGGAGCATGCAAGATAACTGGGACACCATGAAAAGACCAAACCTATGAATCACGGGTATAGAAGAAGGAGAGGAGATACAAACTAAAGGCATTGATACCCTATTCAGTCGAATAATAGCAGAAAACTTCCCTAACCTCAAGAGAGTCACCCAGGTACTGGAAGCTTATAGAACACCAAACCATCAGGACCAAAAGAGGAACACCTCCAGACACATCATAATTAAAAGACTCAGCACACAGAACAAAGAAAGAATTCTAAAAGCTGCAAAAGAGAAAAGACAGGTCACAATAAAGGCAAACCCGTGAGAATAATAGCAGATTTCTTAACTCAAACTGTAAACGTAAGAAAATCATGGAAAGACATAGTCCAGGCCCTGAAAGAAAACAACTGTCAACCCAGACTAGTCTACCCAGCAAAACTATCCTTCCTAATTGAAGGAGAATCTAAAACCTTCTACAACAAGGAAAAACTAAAGGAATGTATGACCACCAAGCTAGCACTACGGAAGATACTTAACTTTTACATATAGAAGAAGAAACTAAAGTGAGACAAGTAGACTCAAGAAAGAATAAACCCTTTTGAGCAAACAGACCAATAAACAAGGAATAGGTAAAACTAAGCAACAGGGAAAGAAAAATGACTGAAAACAACAGGAATTTCTCAATACTGACACTGAATATAAATAGCCTCAATGTCCTAATCAAGAGACACAGAATAGCAAATTGGACTTAAAAAACAAGACCCAACTGTATGTTGCTTACCAGAGACTCATCTAACTGAAGAAAAGAAACATTGGCTCAGATTCAAAGGGTGGAAAAAAGTTTTCCATGCATATGGACCCCACAAACAAACAGGAGTAGCTATACTTACATCTGACAAAGTAGACTTCAAACTAAAATCAATCAGAAGAGACAAAGAAGGTCACTTCATATTAATGAAAGGAATAATTCATCAAGAGGAAATGTCAATCCTTAACATATATGCACCAAACACAGGGGCACCCATCTACATTAAAGAAACTCTAATGGCCTGAGAGTACAGACAGACACTGACACAGTGATAGTTGCAGACCTGAATACATCCACTGTCACCAATAGATAGATGATCCAGACAAAAGATAAACAAAGAAATTTCAGGGCTATTACATACATTAGCCCAAATAGACATGGTTGACATCTACAGAGTATTTTACCCAACACCTAGGCAATACACATTCTTTTCTGCAGCTCATGGAACTTTCTCCAAAATAAATATTTAGGACACAAAATCATATTTTAGGACATAAAGCAAGTCTCAACAAATTCAAGAAAGTCAAGGGATTCCAAGATGGCGGCTAGAGGTAGGAAGCAGAAAGCAAGCCTCCTATAGTGAAATCTTGGAGAGACGCTGGAGACACACTTTGCAGGCATAATCACTGAGAAAAGGCATAACTTTGACCCCTCCACATCTCCAGCTGGTGCAGAGAATCTCCATCTCATGTTAAATGGAGAAACGTGGAGGGCCCCCAGGGCCGCCAGTGTCTGGCACCCAGACGGCTTGGGAGACGCGGACCAGGTGAGCTTCGTGGTACTGCGGTACTCCCACAGACAAGCCTGGGCCAGAGCAGCATAGCCCCCTGGACAGACTGACCTCCACCTGAGGAAAAAAAGAGAAACTGAGTAATAAGCAATAAGAACAATTAAGACATGCTGGAAAGAGGGTGGGGCGCACTGAGCGCCAAAGATTGGGGGAAGGGAATCCTTCCCGGAAATGTAAATAAACAAGCAGGGCAGGCCGGAGAGCCTCTGGCGGGAGCGGGGCACCCGGCCAGGAACCAGGAGCGGGGAAGCTGGTGAGAGTGGCGGAGGGAGGAAAACTCCACAGGAGAGGAGGGAAGACCCACTTCCCACGTGAACTGTAAACAAACATGGCGGCTGGCAGGAGCAGCAGCACCACCCAGTAATCAGGAGCAGGAAAGCTTGTAAAAGTGGCAGTGGGAGGAAAACTGCACAGGAGAGGGGGGAAGACCCACCTCCCACATGAACTGTAAATAAGCACGCAGGCCTGACAACCCGGGGGCAGTGTCACATTTCCCAATGCTTGGAAAGGGGAAAGCCTGTAGCAGAGGCTCCCGCACAGGAGAACTCTGAACAAACAAACACTGTGGGACCAGGTGAGTGCTAAGTTCACCCCAGAGATCTGCATAAATAACGCCGCCAGCTATAGCAGGCTGAGAGCAGCGGGCAGGCAAGCCACAGCTGCAGATACCATTGTCAGAACTGTCTCCAGACTCTTTTTTTTCTTTTTCTCCCTACCTTTGATGAGAGAACAACCAAATTACACCTGCAAGCTGAAAAACTTACTGAAACTGTATTGCATTTGAACTTGGGACACTTGGTGGGGTTTTTGTGTGTGTAGTTTTGTTCTACTTTATGCATCCTCTTTGATGAGACAACTACAAAACAACATCTGAGGCACCATCTCCACGACTAGAGACTGAGACGGACACCCAAATTATTAAGAGTGAAACTGCATTGCATATAAACTTGGAAGTTTTTTGGCTTTTTTTTTTAATTTTCTATTTTCCATTTTATTTTAATTCATTTTTATATAGAGATATTTCTTTCATTTACTTATTTTTTCTTTTTTTTAATCTTTGATTTTCAGTCCTCTCTCTGTCTCTCTAATGTCTGTTCAGCTTACTGTCGATTAGTACACTAACACTCCCTGTTTATACCTTTGAAACTTTCTTATCTGAAACCTTGTCTGCAAAAAACTGAAACTAGATCCATGTATATCACCCTATACCAAGATTAACTCAAAATGGATCAAGGATCTTAATATCAGACCACAACTCTTAAGTTGATACAGGAAAGAGTAGGAAATACTCTGGAGTTAGTAGCTATAGGTAAGAACTTTCTCAACGAAACCCCAGCAGCACAGCAACTAAGAGATAGCATAGATAAATGGGACCTCATAAAACTAAAAAGCTTCTGTTCATCAAAAGAAATGGTCTCTAAACTGAAGAGACCACCCACAGAGTAGGAGAAAATATTTGCCAACTATACATCAGACAAAGGACTGATAACCAGAATATATAGCGAACTTAAAAAACTAAATTCTCCCAAAACTAATGAACCAATAAAGAAATGGGCAAGTGAACTAAACAGAACTTTCTCAAAAGAAGAAATTCAAATGGCCAAAAAACACATGAAAGAATGCTCACCATCTCTAGGAATAAAGGAAATGCAAATTAAAACCACGCTAAGATTCCACCTCACCCCTGTTAGAATAGCCATCATCAGCAACACCACCAACAACAGGTGTTGGGGAGGATGCAGGGAAAAAGGAACCACCTTACACTGTTGGTGGGAATGTAGACTAGTACAACCACTCTGGAAAAAAATTTGGAGGCTACTTAAAAAGCTAGACATCGATCTACCATTTGATCCAGCAATACCACTCTTGGGGATATACCCAAAAGACTGTGACACAGGTTACTCCAGAGGCACCTGCACACCCATGTTTATTGCAGCACAATTCACAATAGCCAAGTTATGGAAACAGCCAAGATGTCCCACCACTGACGAATGGATTAAGAAAATGTGGTATCTATACACAATGGAATTTTATGCAGCCATGAAGAAGAACGAAATGTTATCATTCGCTGGTAAATGGATGGAATTGGAGAACATCATTCTGAGTGAGGTTAGCCTGGCCCAAAAGACCACAAATCGTATATTCTCCCTCATATGTGGACATTAGATCAAGGGCAAACACAACAATGGGATTGGACTATGAGCACATAATAAAAGCGAGAGCACACAAGGGAGGGGTGAGGATAGGTAAGACACCTAAAAAATTAGCTAGCATTTGTTGCCCTTAACGCAGAGAAACTAAAACAGATACCTTAAAAGCAACTGAGGCCAATAGGAAAAGGGGACCAGGAACTAGAGAAAAGGTTAGATCAAAAAGAATTAACCTAGAAGGCAACACCCACTCACAGGAAATCAATGTGAGTCAATGCCCTGTATAGCCATCCTTATCTCAACCAGCAAAAACCCTTGTTCCTTCCTATTATTGCTTATACTCTCTCTACAACAAAATTAGAAATAAGGGCAAAATAGTTTCTGCTGGATATTGAGGGCGTGGGGGGAGAGAGAGGGGGCGTAGTGGGTGGTAAGGGAGGGGTTGGGGGCAGGGGGGAGAAATGAACCAATCCTTGTATGCACATATGAATAATAAAAGAAAAAAAAAAGAAAGTCAAAATAACCCCCTGCATCATATCAGATCACAAGTGAATAAAACTAGACCTCAACAACAAAAGAATTCCCAGAAAATACTCAAACACAAGGAAACTGAACAACACACTGCTAAAATACCAATGGGTGACCAAAGCCATAAGGGAAGAATTTTTTAAGTTCCTAGACTCGAATGAAAATGAAAATATAACATACCAGAATCTATGGGACACAGTAAAGACTGTGCTAAGGGGAAAGTTTATAGCTATAAGTGCCTACATTTAAAAAAAAATAGAGGCCTCCCAAATAAACAATCTAATGATATACCTGAAGCTCCTGGAATAACAAGAACAAACCAGCAGAAGAAAAGAAATAACAAAGTTCAGGACCAAGATTAATGACATCAATACCAAACAAATTATACAAAGAATCTTTTCTTTGAAAAGATTAACAAGATCAGCAAACCCTTAGCCAACATGACAAAATGGAAGAGGGAGAAGACCCAAATTAATAAAATCAGAGATGAAAAAGGGAACATAACCAAAAATAACAGCGAAATCCAGAAAAACATTAGAGAGTGCTTTGAAAACTTAACATTCAAGTAAACTGGAAAATCTAGAGAACATGGATAAATTCCTAGATGCATGCAATCAATCAAAATTAAACTAAGAAAATATTAACCACATAAATAGTCCTATTATATGCAATGAAATAGAAATAGTAATAGCCTCCCTATAATGAAGAGCCCAGGACCTGATGGATTAACTGCCAAATTTTACCAAACTTTTAAAGAAGAACACCAATACTCCTCAAACTTTTCCAGGAAGTAGAAAAGGAAGGAACACTACCAAACTCATTCTATGAAGCCAGCATTATACTCATTCTGAAACCCAATAAAGACATAATCAGAAAAGAGAATTATAGACCAATATCTTTAATGAATATAGATTCAAAGATTCTCAACAAAATATTGGCAAACAGAATTCAACAATACATCAAAAAGATCATACACCATTGACCAAGTCAGTTTCATTCCAGGGATGTAAAGGTGGTTCAACATACATAAATCCATAAATGTAATACATAAACAGATGCAAGAACAAAAACCACATGATCTCCTCAACAGATAAAGAAAAAGCCTTTGACAAAATCCAACACCCTTTCATGATGAAAAGCTCTGAAGAAACTAGGAATAGAAGGAATGTTCCTCAACATAATAACGGGTATCTATGACAAAACTAGAGCCAACATCATACTAAATGGAAAACAACTGAAATTTTTCCCCTTAAAGACAGGAACGAGACCAAGCTGTCTGCTTTCTCCACTCCTGATGAATATGGTTTTGGAATTCCTAGCCAGAGCAGTAAGACAAGAGCAAGAAATAAAGGTATTCAAATAGGGAAGAAAAAAGTAAACTATCACTATTTGCAGATGACATGATCCTTTACCTAAGAGACCCCAAAAGCTGTACCTAAAAAATGTTAGAAATCATAAACTCTTTCAACAAATTAGCAGGATACAAAATTAACATACAGAAATCAGTAACTTTTCTATATACCATCAACACACAGACTGAGAAAGAAATCAGGGAAACAATCCCATTTATGATAGCCTCAAAAACAATAAACTACCTCAGAATAAATTTAACAAAAGAAACCAAAGACCTTTTTAATGAAAACTATAAACCACTGAATAGAGAAATTGAAGAAGACTTCTGAAGATGAAAAGAACTTCCATGCTCATGGATTTGTAGAATCAATATTGTGAAAATGGCCATGCTACCAAAAGCAATCTACATGTTCAAGGCAACTCCTATGAGAGTTCCAATGACATTCTGCACAGATTAGAAAAAGAAATCGTGAAGTACATCTGGAAACACAAAAGACCTCAAACAGCCAAAGCATTTCTGAGCAAAAAGTCCAATACTGGAGGCATCACAATACTCGACCTCAAACTATACTACAGAGCCATAACAACAAAAACAGTCAGGAAACCAGTGGATCAGAATAGAAGCCCACACATCTATAGCCAGCTTATCTTTGACAAGGGAGCCCAAAACACATGATGGAAAAAAAGACTCAACATATGCTGCTGGGAAAACTGGATACCCACATGCAGAAGACTGAAACTAGATCCCTGTCTTTCACCCTGTACCAAAATCAATTCAAAGATCAAAGACCGTAATATAAAGCCTGAAACTTTGAAACAAATCCAAGAAGTAGTAGGAAATACACTAGAACAGATAGGTATAGGGAATGACTTCCTAAACAAAACTCCAAAGGCTCAGCATCTAAGAGAAACAATCAACAAATGGCACAACAAAAAGAAGCAAACACCAGACTCAAGAGATAGCCCACAGTATGGGAGAAAATCTTTGCCATCTACTCATCCAACAAGGGTCTAATATCCAGAATCTACAGGGAACTCAAAAAACTCAGCCCCCAAAGAATCAACACCCCTATGAAGAAATGGGTTACATGAATTAAACGGAATTTTTAATGGGTTGTTGACTTATCAACTTTTAAAGTGCCATCCTATTAGAATTGGTTTCTAGAAAAGGTTAGTAGCCTGGCCTGAGTCTGCCATATCTTCTTCCCTACTCTCTATAAAGGTAAACATCAGCATTTATAAGGTAGCTGGCTAAATTTGGAGATTTTTCAATGCTATGGATTTGTATTTCTCCAAAAATCCATCTCACCTCCATGAAAATTGACCCGATAAATGTGGATTCTTGATTAGCCACTGTACGCCCACCAGCTAAGGTAACTTGTCCCAGAAAACCAACATTGTATTGTATTTCCTGTAGGATGATCTAAGTATTTGAACCTAATGTTTAAACCTGATATAGTATCTTGACTAAAGCATTTCTTAAAGCATGTTTCTTTTTTCCAATCACTATTCAGAATTATGTTTTCATTTTTTCTTCCAGAATTGAATAGTCCACATCTGTATACCTGAGATCATTTTTAGATTTAATTTAATTGGCTTTGTAAGCCTAACATAAGTACAATCAGCGCATTGAACATACTTCTGGAGAATCCCCCAATACACTAAATAAGAAAATGTTATAGTTTTCTAAGTCTTCTGAAAACCTTGATGCTGGTGAAGACATACTATATGTGGTTTATGAGACCTACTAATCAAATCCAGGCCTTGGCTTAAAGAGCATGAGATGAATATTGGCCTGGTCTGTAACTGAATGCTCATGACCATCTGGCAGCTTCTGTGACTTATTAGTGGTGTTGGCCCAGTTTCTTATTGGCATGTACGAACATCAAATTGACATGTACCTACTTCAAGACAGCTTAACTTTCTAAATAAGCAAGGCCAAGACATCTTTTCTTTAGCTATGATGCAATTTGCTTTTTACAGTTTTTTAGTTTAAATTGAGAAGAAGCTAAAATTTATAGAGATTTCTATGTTATTTTAATCCTAACCCTTTTGAATCTATGTCTGTACTGACTGAAATAATGTCTACAAACTGCTGGACCTTGGCCATGTGCCTTGAAGAAAATATGTATACATTATATCTCTCTCTGACTCGAGGTCATAGGCATTCCTAATCTTCAGGCTGTCTTCAAGTTTTCATACAAAGAGTCAACTGTGATCATTTTAAACAGCCAGTGGAGGCAAGATTACTTTAGTAGCTTACCATCTTAAACAGAGTACTCTCTAGTTGGGAGTAAGGGAAAACTCAGAATAAGTTTTTACTTAAATTTTATGTCTTACTTGGCAACCTGTTTGAAAATGTTGCATAAATGGTCTAACACAGGAAACATTTTACATTCCGGCTTATGATTAATAAATATGGAATCTGAGGCATTCTATTTTATAAATCAAGATTGTAATCCAATTTCCTGTTTTTCCACCTTTAAAAACAAAACTCAGGATAAAAATGGCACTAAACTGTGTAGGGTACTCCAGGGCCAAGGCAACAGGCAAAATGAATTGCTCTCAATGCTACCGTGCTGAGACTGTTTCAGACTACTAACAGACATTCATTTTGTAGTCATCATTGAAAAAAGGTATTTAGTGCACCTGGTTTTATAAAAAGCATAAGCAAATAGATCCTATTTTGGACTTTTGTGTTTATTGAAAAGAAAATGGAATGGATAATACAAAATAATAAACAGTGATTTGGAAATACAAGTTCATACACAGACTGGGAAGACCCAGTCACTCAGACTGTCTTACCATATCATAATTTTAATCACATCTGTTTCTGCCTGTATTTTACAAACTGGCCATTGATGTCCATCTTTAATACTCTGCACACTTCAAGCACACATATACACCCACTAACATGTTTTGATCTTTGTTCAAAGATACACCAGTCTTAATTCATCTATACTTTCTGACTTCTCTCAGATCAGCTGCTACATAATAGCTCCATTGGGTCTTCCAGACTCTGTCTGAAGAATAATACCATGGTACTCTAAGGAATATGTTCGTGGCAGAAAGTTCTTTGGGATTCATACCATTCATTGACACTTCATCATACAAAGATGAAAGTTTTCTCATTTGTGTTTCATTACAGCCAAAAGAATGTTTCTTAATACAACCAAAAGAAAAAAAAGAAGATGCCACCAAGAGCAGGAAGAGAAAAAAGGTAATGTTTACAATTAGTTACAGTGCTATGGCCCCATGTAGCTTACATCATTTTTATATATTATACTTTGGGGTAACAACTATTGTAATCCCCACTCCAGAGAAACAGAAGCTGTAAGATTCAGTTAGGTTTGATGACTGTCTTAAAGACACTATTAATAAGTTTCCCTATTAGGGATAAACATAAATTCTTTTGACTCCTATTTCAGTCTTGTGAAACACAAACATCCTTGTTACCCAACCTCTGTTTTCATTATGGCTCATTGTCATAGCTGGATTTCTAATTCTAGAAGGAGCCTGGAGCTGCTGTTCCCACTGATTCCTCCTTTTGAGTAAAATGAAGTAAAGAAATATACCACCTTCTTTTTCCTCCTCATACCATTTTTTAAGACCTTACACTGTAGAGCATTAATAAAGAAGAAAATAATAAGCAGATGAAGCATGTGGCATTTGTGGCTCTAATTCGGAACCATAATTAAGGCCAAAGCTCACCTTCCATTTTAATATATACTTCACATAAAGAAGACTGCTGCTCCTATATAAACTTTTTTATGGCTCAACCTTACAGAAAGTATGATTCGCCTTCACCTTCTACCACAGTTGTGAGAACAGCAGTGCAATTCTCTCCCTGCCAAGAAGGGTCTACTTCTGAGGGAGTTATGATTGGAATTAGAGGAAAGAAGATGGGGACCCAATCCAGTTACTTACTAGCAAGCTTTTAGAAAACTCCGTGTGTGTGTGTGTGTGTGTGTGTGTGTGTGTGTGTGTTTTCTTTCTTTTCTCACAAATGGCCAAATAGGAAGACAGAAGATGCCAAATGAGCTGAGGTTTGGCAAGTCCTTAAAGAAGTGACTTTAACTTCTCTTTGATAATTCAAACACTAATGGCCTTCAGAAGTGTTATGTTCTGGTTGCTCAAGGTCAAACTCTAGCTGGATAGTTTAGCCTTGACTGAGGCCATGCTAAAATATGCCTACTTGTAACATATTTTTAAAAGAACCTTGACCATTCTTGGCAGTATGTGGAAATAAGGATGTCGTGGAAGAGGGAAAGGGCTGGGCTGGGGTGGCAGGTAAAGGCTCCTTCTGGATCTTTAGTGAAACATTGGAAGGAAGTGAGAAGGGAAGTTTATGATGAAAATGAAATGAAATGTGTATTCCCAGCACATTACAGACATTCAATAAAAGTGCTACACAAATGAGTCTAAATCAAAATGGATGTTGGGAAGTATTTTCTATAATATCTGTTCTACTTTCTACAAGGCCACTTTAAGATTGTGAGTCTTGGGCTGGGCGCCAGTGACTCACACCTGTAACACTAGCTACTCAGGAGGCAGAGATCAGGAGGATCTCAGTTCAAAGCCAACCCAGGCAAATAGTTCCACAAGACTCTATCTGGAAAAAACCCTTCACCAAAAAAAAGGGGCTGTGGAGTGGCTCAAGGTGTAGGCCCTGAGGTCAAGCTCTAGTACCACAAAAAAAAAAAAGATTGCTGGTCTACCAGACTTGAGAGTTCAGGGGAAAGTCCACTTTTTAGGGGGCTGCTATGCTCAGATTAATTCTGCAGGTTTAACTCTTAATGTCAGAAATCTGAACTGAGACTGGACACCTCAAAAAACAGGACAGGGAAGAAATTCTTGGAATTCTAGTCTTCTAAGAATATAGATCATTTAAAGCTAAAAGAAGTTTCCATAGCATCAGCGTTCTTGAGTTTTAACAGAAAATACCCTAGTATAGAGTCTTGAAATTTTCAGTTCTCCTAAAAGTCATAGACTAAGAGTTGTAAGGAGCCTTTTAGATCATCTGTTCATTTTTTTAAAGCAATAGTTATGTGTAAGAAGTACTCAATAAGTTTTCTCAAGGGTATTTATTAAAACTCACATTCACAGTCAGCTATCACCAACTATGTGCATTTCAATGCCAGAGAAATGCATCTAAACCCAATGCCATTCTAAAATCTTATCTTCCTATTTTCTTTCTTTCTTCCATCTTAGAAGAAAATTACTGATATTCTTGCCAAATCGGAGCCTAGACCAGGTACACCTGAAGACCTACAGAAGCTGATAAAGGACTATTATAGCAACAATCGCTCAGTGATTGAATTAGAAGAACTGAACCTACCAGGTACTGCTAGGCTTCCATTTTCCAATGGATGAGGAACAAAACGGGCTTGCTTTTCATTTACTATATATTATAGCATGTAATATATAGCCAGTAAACTAATATATTATCCATGTGCTAATACTCCTTTCCTCAACCAAATAGTTTAACTATTGCATGATTTATTAGTGTACTAAAAGATGTTTGTTGAATCTAATACTAATATTTGTGATTATATTTTCTTTTTCACTCTAGACTATTTTTTTTTTTTGTAGTACTGGAGTTTGAACTCATAGCTTATATCTTGAGCCACTCCACAGCTCTTTTTTGTAAAGGGTTTTTTGTTGTTGTTGTTGTTGTTGTTGTTGTTTGAGATAGAATCTCTTGAACTATTTACCTGGCTGGCTTTGAACTGTGATCCTCCTTATCTCTGCCTCCTTAGTAGCTAGAGTAACAGGCATGAAGCCTCTGTTCACACACAGCTCAAAACCTTCTCATGGTTCACCTAGTCATGGTTTTCTTTTTACAGCAGTATTTTGGGTTGTTGCCCAGGATTTTTCAAGCAAACTATCTGAATGTAGTAATAAAATTATTCATTTTTAGCAAGGTTGACACCTCACCCAGTAAGCCTACAGTAAGCCTACTGTAGTTTGAGATCTACTGCCCTAGAGTATTATAATTAAGTTTGCAAAATTAAAGTGACTATTTTTAATTAATTTGTAAATTTGATACACTCTAAAACTCTTTGGGGCTGGGATAGAAAAAAAAAAAGATGTCTTAAAACCATAAAAAAAAAATTGGGTATCACTGCTTCAGATGAGCTATTTATAGGCTACTAGGAATAGCTAATACTACTTTTGGAAAAAGTTGACAATTGCTTGATTTTCTTTTTCCACTACAACTTTATGCTTCCTAATATCTTGAGAAGCTACAAAACAGGCTGCTCCCTGAATTTTTGTAATTCCTTTGTGATATGCTTTTTTTTTAATTGCACTTTGGGTTTGGAGACATGAGTGCCCCATCTCTTTCTTTTCCAAGACAATTACCCTTTAGGGAACTGGAGGAGTACATTTACACATGAGCAAGATCTGGAGTTGCAGGCTTAGTGAGTCCAGATGACTCCAGCAGCTGTTACAGAAGACACTCTTCCCAGTTACCCAGCTCCTCGAGTGTGAGAGCCAAAGCTGACTGTTCTGTTGCAGGAACCAAGTGTTGTACAAAACTACTTTTCCAGCTTTAGCTGAAGTATGGTTTTTACCATGACTCAGTGGTCGGTTTTCCCTTCTGGCTGTTTTTTAGAACCCACTTTGAATTTAGGCAGGATTTGTAAATTAATTGGAATGCTGCTATTAAATAACCTCATAAACCTTGTGTTGAGAATTAAAAGTCAGAAGAAAACTTTAAGGAGTCCATTTAAGTTCCACAGTGATACTGTTTTATATATTGTTTTATTAAAGTTCAGTAACACAGACAAGAATGTGTAGTCATGGGTTTATTTAGGGAAGAAGGAAAGTATGTTGTAAACAGAACCAAAAAGAACAGGCTTTCACTCTCAGGTAAGCAGATAGGCCATTCTGAAACACAATAAAGTATGATGTCATTGGAAAGTTTAGGAGAAAGGCCCCAATCACTATGCTGATGAGAACAAGGACAGTCTCATTCTAAATGAAGTCCATGATAAGTAAGGAGAGGGAAATGACATAGGTTATTTGGAATAGGCTCATGAATAGGCATAAAGCCAGGTGTTGTGGCTCATGCCTGTAATCCTAGCTACTCGGAAGGGAGAGATGAGGAGGACCGTTGTTTATGGCCAGCTTGGACAAAAAGTTCACAAGAACAATAAAAGCTAGCCTGACATCCCAGTTGTACTGAAAGCATAAGTATGAGGGTGCTGGTCCAGGCTACCTAGAATAAACTTGAGACCCTGTTCAAAAAATAACTAAAGCAAAAAGGGCTGGGGGCATAGCTCAAGTGGTAAAGCACCTGCCTAGCACACATGAGGCCCTGAGTTCAAACCCCAGTACTGCCAAAGGAGGGATGGGTGCATGCCTGTCAAGTGGATATAATAATTAAAACATTGTTCCTATTCAGTTTGTCAAGTATCATACTTGGCTTTAATTTGAAGTTGTTTGTGTTTGTAGGGCTGGAACATTTCTTTGAAATTAATATTGTGTTCTTTACACTGTCAATGTCATATACATAGACACTTAATTAGGACTTCCAGGCAATAGTAACTGGGAACTAATTATACTCTACAGTCTCCTGATTGCTGCATTGTGGTTTAGGTCAGTTATCCAAAATGCCCCTAAGCTAACTGCAACCAAATCACCCAGGAACTTCTTAAAAAGCAGCCCAGGCCCACCTTCAGGGATTCTGACTCACTGTGCTAGGGAGAGTTCATCCCAGGTGTCCAAATCTTCAAGCTCTCCAGGTGAGTCTGAGCATAAACAATCTTGGAAAATTGCAATTTTAAAAACTGTCATAGGCTCTACAGAAGTATTAAAAGGCAACATCTTTGAAACTAATTGCATAGTGTGAGATATATGTGCTGGGTCACAATATAAATTTCATTTAATTTAGTAATAATAACACTGCTGTGTTACAGAGAAATTTTTTGTTATAGAAAGAATTAAGTTGAAAACCATGATGTTATTTTGGTATACATATCAAGTACAGAGTTAATAATATTACTTAGAATTAACACTTACATAATTTATAGGTCATGATAGTGATTGATAGGCAAGGGCCTGTTTTATATTAGTGTGCTGTGTTGAGTGTTATTATGAGGTTGATACATCATTCCCACTCTTCCCAAATTCACATGCTATTTCCTTTCCTCATAAACATTTACTCTAATGTGTTGCTATATATTTTTAAATATGTATGTATTCTTATATGCATATATATTCTGATTATTATATTTGTCACGCACGTGTGTACATTTTAAATTTCATCTAAAAGACATTGTGCTGATCCTCTCATTCTTTCTTCACTTTAAATTTTCCCAAATATTCCTGTGTAGCTTTATGCACATTTAGGTCATTGCTTCTAGATGCTTCATAATATTCCAGTGTTTTCATCCATATATTACCCATCTATTTGCCCAGATACAGACACCTGCATTGCTTCTTGCAACTCAGTATCACAAATATTGCCAGAACAAATATCCTTGTATGTATCACTTTATAGAACACACAAGAATTTTCTTCCACCAGTTATGCAGAAATTAAATCAAGGGATTATAATGTATATAATCTTAGTATTACTATTATCCAGAATGAGTATACCTGTTTACAATTCCATCTTACAGTTGACAAATGTTCCCATCACCCTGAATTATCAACAACACTGTATATGATACATCTTTTTAACATGTGCCATTCTGAATGTGTTGCCTTATCACTATATTAATTTACATTTATTTTTCTGATGACTGATGGGTTGAGCATCTCATAAATTTGGTGGTCCCTTCACTTTGCTTTTGTATATTGCCCATTCCATAGATTTGAAAAATAAAGATGCTTCAAAAGTTTTCTGAATGATATGGAAAGCTTCTATATCACTACACTAAGAAATATTGGAAACTCCATTCAAGACTAAATGTTTACAGCTTATTGCTGCTGCTGTTATTTTAAATACTAAACAACACTTTAAAATAACTATGGGTGCCAGTAGCTCACACCTTTAATCCTAGCTATTTAGGAGGCTGAGATAGGGAGGATCATGGTTTGAAGCCAACCTGAGCAAAAAGTTTGTGGACACACACACACACACACACCCCAAGAGAAAACAGCTTGGTGTGGTGGCACGTATCTATCATCCCAGCTATAGGCATGAAGCAATGAAACAGGAGGATCACAGTCCAGGCTGTCCTGTGCAAAAAGTGAGACCCTATCTCCAAAGTAACCACAGCAAAAAGGGCTGAAGTTGTGGCTCAAGCAATATAGCACCTGCCTAGCAAGTACGAAACCCTAAGTTCAAACTCCAGTACCACCAAAAGAAAAAAAAAAAAAAGAAAGAAAGAAAGAAAAGGAAACTAATGAGGGTTAGAGTATTACAACACCTGCCTAGCAAACAGGATGCACTGCATCCAAAACCTAGTAACCCCTAAATAAATAAATAATGAGCCTCCAATTCACACATGTTTATAACTTGTTCAAAAATACATCATTTACATTTATTTTGATTATGTGTTTGCAAAAGTCTTAACCAGGCATGTTTCTCCTATTTCTAGACTCCTGTTTCCTCAAAGCCAATGATTTGACTCACAGTCTTTCATCATACCTAAAAGAAAGTAAGTAAATTCATATTCATAAAAAATTATTCACTGGGTTTATTACTCTTAAAAATAAGGTTTCTTGACAAAAACTTCTAGACCTATATTTAAAATTGAAAATTTCCTCTTAGAAGTATATTCTTAGTGAAGAGGTTATTTGGTTTGGGTTTTTTTTTTTCTTTTTTTTTTTTTTACTTCACCTTGGTATCATTTTTTTTTTTTTCTTTTTTGAGGCAGGAAATCACTATCTACCCCAGGCTATCCTGGAACTCAGAATTCTCCTGCCCTAGACTCCCATGTGCTGGGAGGTGTGTACCACCATGTCTGGCACTTGCTATTAATTTTTAACTTGTTTAAATTAATTCTTATTTTTCTTTGGCTTTGGGGATTTGGGTTTTGATCTCTTTTTGTTTTTTGGGTTTTTTTTTAATTTTTATTTTATTCATATGTGCATACAATGATTGGGTCATTTCTCCCCTCTTCCCCCTGCTCCCTCCCTTACCCCTCCTTATCCCTCGCTACCCAGCAGAAACTATTTTGCCCTTATCTCTAATTTTGTTGAAGAGAGAGTATAAGCAATGATAGGAAGGACCAAGGATTTTTGCTAGTTGAGATAAGGATAGCTATACAGGTAGTTGACTGGCATTGATTTCCTGTACATGTGTGTTACCTTCTAGGTTAATTCTTCTTGATCTAACCTTTTCTCTAGTTCCTGATCCCCTTCTCCTATTGGCCTCAGTTGCTTTTAAGGTATCTGCTTTAATTTTTCTGCATTGAATGCAACAAATGCTAGCTAATTTTTTAGGGGTCCTACCTATCCTCACACCTCCCTTGCGTGCTCTCGCTTTTATCATGTGCTCATAGTCCAATCCCCTTGTTGTGTTTGCCCTTGATCTAATGTCCACATATGAGGGAGAACATATGATTTTTGGTCTTTTGGGCCAGGCTAACCTCACTCAGAATGATGATCTCCAATTCCATCCATTTAACAGCAAATGATAACATTTCATTCTCCATGGCTGCATAAAATTCCATTGTGTATAGATACCACATTTTCTTGATCCATTCGTCAGTGGTGGGACATCTTGGCTGTTTCCATAACTTGGCTATTGTGAATAGTGCTGCAGTAAACATGGGTGTGCAGGTGCCTCTGGAGTAACCTGTGTCACAGTCTTTTGGGTATATCCTCAAGAGTGGTATTGCTGGATCAAATGGTAGATCAATGTTTAGCTTTTTAAGTAGCCTCCAAATTTTTTTCCAGAGTGGTTGTACTAGTTTACATTCCCACCAGCAGTGTAGCAGGGTTCCTTTTTCCCCGTATCCTCCCCAACACCTGTTGTTAGTGGTGTTGCTGATGATGGCTATTCTAACAGGGGTGAGGTGGAATCTTAGTGTGGTTTTAATTTGCATTTCCTTTATTGCTAGAGATGGTGAGCATTTTTTCATGTGCTTTTTGGCCATTTGAACTTCTTCTTTTGAGAAAGTTCTGTTTAGTTCACTTGCCCATTTCTTTATTGCTTCATTAATTTTGGGCGAATTTAGTTTTTTAAGTTCCCTATATATTCTGGTTATAAGTCCTTTGTCTGATGTGTAGCTGGCAAATATTTTCTCCCACTCTGTGGGTGGTCTCTTCAGTTTAGAGATCATTTCTTTTGTAGCAAAAGCTTTTAGTTTTATGAAGTCCCATTTATCTATGCTATCACTTAGTTGCTCTGCTGCTGGGGTTCCATTGAGAAAGTTCTAGCCTATACCTATTAATTCCAGAGTATTTCCTACTCTTTCCTGTACCAGCTTTAGAGTTTGGGGTCTGATATTAAGATCCTTGATCCATTTTGATTTAATAGTTGCATAGAAATGACCCAAGCCTTGTATGCACATATGAATAATAAAACAATAAAAAATATATATAATTGCATAGGGTGATATACATGGATCTAGTTTCAGTTTTTTGCAGACTGCTAA
The DNA here is from genome assembly GCF_047511655.1 of Castor canadensis. Lineage (NCBI taxonomy): Eukaryota > Metazoa > Chordata > Mammalia > Rodentia > Castoridae > Castor > Castor canadensis. The sequence goes on from NC_133390.1 coordinate 49,341,677, forward strand.
CCAGTTTTCCCAGCAGTTTTTGTTGAAGAGGCTGCTATTTCTCCATCGTATATTTTTAGCTCTTTGTCAAAGACGAGTTGGTTATAGTTGTGTGGCTTTATATCCGGGTCCTCTATTCTGTTTCACTGGTCTTCATGTCTGTTTTTGTGCCAGTACCATGCTGTTTTTATTGTTATTGCTTTGTAATATAGTTTGAAGTCAGGTATTGTGATACCTCCTGCATTGTTCTTTTGACTGAGTATTGCCTTGGCTATTCGTGGCCTCTTGTGTTTCCATATAAATTTAACGGTAGATTTTTCAGTCTCTTTAATGAATGTCATTGGAGTTTGATGGGAATTGCATTAAACATGTAGATTACTTTTGGGAGTAGAGATATTTTTACTATGTTGATTCTACCTCTTTTTGTTTTATAACACATTAGAGTATTGAGCTACGAATCCTGAGAATAGTGTTCTAGTCCCAGGTCCCCCAGTATGATGGGATGGAGATAGTCCAATAAGTACTCCCCTGGGCTTGAATTTGTTATGTGAAAGATAAGGAATTGGACTATGTGAACTCTTTCCCAGTTGTGAAATCCTGATACTCTGTTCACATGTTCAGAATTCAGACCGTAATTATTACAGTGTCAATCTTATCTGATCTTTTTAGTATGTATTGTGTACAGCCAGGAATAGATTCTTCATATCAAATTGTTTATATTTGTGTCCAGCAATTAAATGGTTCAGATATAGAGATGTAACATTTTTCTTTCAAATTGTGAGCAATTCTGATGGTATCCAACTTGAGTTCCTAATCCTTTCTCAGCATTAAATTCAACAAATATATGTCTACATAGTAATAGAATAAAATTCACTGGAGTATAAGAACTAATAAAGTATGTAAAATAGTCAGCACAATGTTTAAGAAATATTTGTTGTGATTTAAATATCAGTTCCATTTTATATCTTATGCTGTCTCTAAAATTTATCATTATTGAATTAGAATTCTACTATTTAGTCAACATTGTCTCTAGACATCAAACATAACTTAAATAATAAAAACATAGTAATCTAAACTTTTTTACTTAGTTCTAAAACTAGTCATATTTAGGTGCTTGGCACAATATATGCTTCATGCTATAAATTAGTAGTATTTCATTATAATCTAACATCTGGATACCAGAAAAATAGTTATATTTTTAAATGAGCAGTACTCATTATATTTTATTTTTCTAAAATAGTACCAAAGAAGTAGTTGGCGAATACTCAACTTTGCAGACCTATGTTTTGCTATGTTTAGAGTAATTTTCATGGTCTTTTATTTAGTCTGTCCTAAGTGGGTAAAACTTCGGAAAAACCACAATGAGAAGAAGTCAGTCCTGATGCTGATCATCTGCAGCTCTGCCATCCGAACCCTGGAGCTCATCAGGTTAGAAGTTTCACCAATTCTGTCTCACCAGTGATTTCTCAGTAACTAATGTGTGCCAAACTGGTAGGGTCCATGTGCTGGAGATAAAGCAAAATACACAGTCCCTGCCCTCGTGAAATTTACATTTCAGTGGAGGAACCAGCAAACAGGTAAGTATACATTATAATGTTATGAATAGTGACACATTATATAAAGAAAAAATAAAGCATGGAAATGAAATAGAAGTGGATAGGAAGCTGTAAGCTTTTCGAAGGACATTTGAGCAGAGACTTGAACAAAGTAAAGCCAAGTACCAATGTGGGAAGGGTATTTCTAGACAGAAGTGACAGTGAGCACAAAAGACCCTGAAGTAGGTGCCATTAAAAGATTTTGAGCAAAGGAGTCGCATTATCTCAGTCGACTTTTTAAAGGATCACTTTGGCTAATATGGGGAGAAACACATTGTGGAGGGTTAGGGTAAAATAGTGAGATCATACTAGCATAAAGCAGTTGGAAGCAAAAATGGAAGAAAGGATGTGACTTGAAATACCAACATGAAAAGATAGAATAACAGGGAATAAACTTACCAAAAGTCATACAAAGCAAACATTATATAAGTGATGGAAAACATTGAGAAGATCTTATCCCTATTCGATTGCAAATATATATCACAAAGTTTTGATAGTGAAAACACTATGGAATTTTCATATGTATGGCAGGCAGTGGAATGGAATAAAAAATTCAAAAACAGACTCACATGCATATGAAAAGAGCCTTTAGCAAAGGTGACAAATCAGAAATCAGTAGAGAAAAACAGTTTATTTAGTAAGTTGGGTTGGAGCAACTGAATAGCCATCCAGAAAAATAAAGTTAGATTCATATCTCACCTTTTTTTTTGGTGCTGAAGTAGAACCCAGGGACTCATACATGCTAAGCAAGTGCTCTACCACCAAGCTACATCTCCAGCCCTCTGTATCTCACTTCTTATACCAAGATTAATTCCAAATGGGCCAAAAATTTAAATGTAAAAATTATATATTAAAGATAATTTATCAGTGCTTTAGTAAGTGCTTTCATACACCTTTTCATTTACTGTATTTTTGTGGAATAAACAAAAAAGCTTCCACTGGGTCAGTGGTAACCTTCTCTGGCAGCCAGGTTCTGAGCCAGGCTCTGACTGGAGAGAAAACAAAAGGAAATCCAAATCAAGAGGAAAAAATACCTTGATCAAATAGATTAAGGTGCAAATGTGGGCAATCAGTAGTGATTTAGCATCTGTTTTTCTACATAAACTAATGTGGTCCTGGTTTTAGAAAAATAGTTGTTAAACTTTCATAGTCCTTTCAAACTCTCCTTTCTCCATCTAAGCACATACATAAAATTATGTCATGCTCCCTTCCCAGTAAAGAAAAAGTGTTCCTTTCAACCATCTGTACCAAACATAATTGATCTTCAGTATTCCAATTTTTAGGCAAGCTGTACTTGCTGGACCTGAAATTAGAGCAGCTCGCATTAACTTTTCAGTGCCTTAAAAAGTACCACCAAAGGACTACTATCCCATTGTGTTGCTAACGGTAAAGAGGCTGCCTAGAGGTAACCTCTTAAAAACAAGTTGTAGAATTGATTCAACCTTTTACTATATATAAATTCCTTTCCAAGGGGCATAAAAGCACTGTGCTGTCACACTTCATTTACTAATTCTCACTATTTTTTGTGTCCCTGTAATATTATGATCCATTTCAGGGTTAAATAATTTGCAAAAGGTGACACAAGATTGCAAAAGGTGACACAATGATTTGCAGACACAAGAACCCGTTTTATACAGACTAATGTTTAATAATTCCAACTTTTGTAAGAATGTCTTTCCTCTTGAGAACCATGAGTTCTGTTAAATTATCTTCTTAGTTAACCATGGAGAAAGCTTATGTGTAAAAACACACATGCAGCAGAACTTGAATAACGTGATTCACTTTTCTGAAAACTCATGTTTCCTCCTGGTCATTGCTATTTTCCCATGTTAGGTATATCCCCAAATATTAGTCAGAGATTATTTGTTCATTTACACCCACTTCAACTCAAAACAGGATTTTAGGTGAGACAGAGAAATGCATACAACAAATAAACACGTGGTAAAAATGGAAGCAAAGAAAAAGTAAAAATCTGAAAGTCAAGTGAAGCCAGCTATGACTGTTGCTCAAGATTACTTCCATGAAACCTGTGCAGTTACAAAAGTGGCCCCAATTTCTGTGGGTCTACACTTTCCAGCAGCTAGAATAAGTTAGAAAACATTAACAGTTGCCACATACATGGCATTCTCTGAGTTTAAAAATAAATAAGAATTTCTCAAGAAATACAAATTTTCCCACGTTGACCTAGTGGCAGCATCATCAGTGTCATCTCTGAAATAAAACAATGGGCAGCCATTGCAATGGGCTGAAGGCCTGTTGCCAGAGCAGTTTGGAAAGGCAGTCGTGTATAGCAAACTCGAGTGGTCTTGACCCCCCAAGCGCTGTCTGAATTGATGTACATAGGTCCAGAGGTTGTAAAGTAACAGGCCAAGTTTACCTCTAAAGTCCCCACCTGCCTCCCAGAGCTGCCTCATGCATTTATAATGCCCACCCACTCTCATCCTTGAAATAGCCAGTCCTGTGTCTTTTTTGCCCCCCTCCTCCATCCTTGCTCTCTCCTTCCTTTTTGTTTGTTTTTTTTTTTCTTTTGGCTAAAACATATCCACATACCAAATTTTATAGAGAAGCTCAATCTACAAATGAGAGAAAAAAAAATGGTTATTAGCCCTACTTCTCGTTGGCAAGCTCAGCCTCTGGCTCGCCATCACAGCCACCACAGATAGACTTTTGTAGATGCCCTTGGGCTCTACGGAACACAGGCTGACATCACTACTCTATGATTTCTCTTATAACAGAATTTTGTATGCAAATACACTCCAGAATTGGACAGCAAATTCTCTGCCAGGAACCAGAAATGTAGAAATTCCATATCATTAGACAAGGGCAGATGCATGTGTTTGAATAATCAAGGAAGCCTTTGTACGGTTAACCTTGTCTATGAGAGCAAGCCTAGATATGGGCCCGAATAAAAAAGTCACCCCTGGGGGCTGATGGAGTGGCTCAGGCAAGAGAGTGCCTGCTTTACAGAAGCCCTGAGTTCAAACCCCAGTCCCACCAAAAAAAAACAAAAAAAGTTGCCCTAACTTAGGTTTTTATTTTGGGCAGTGCTTTGCTGTGTTGCCTAGGCTGGCCTTGAACTTGTAATCCTCTTGTCTCAGCCTCTGGAATTACAGTGACATGCCATTGTGCCCAGCAAGCCACCCCAATTTCATTGCAGAGATAGACTAACCCAAAAATCTCAGAAATTTTTGTGTGTGAGTATATACACATACCTGTGCCATACATACACACATTCTGTGAATGAGTAAAGAAAGATATAATACTTAAGTAGTCAACACTTCCCAGAATGAGTGAATTGTTTTAATCTATTAATCTATTCTTTTTCATTAGATCGATGACAGCATTCAAAGGAGACAGTAAAGTTATGAAATTATTTGCAAAACACATAAAGGTAAGCAAGGACCTGTGGTTCCTGATGGAAGATGTAAGTGATCCCTAAGAGCCACTCCCAGACTCATCTTCCTTAGCAAGTGTTTTCTTTGATGCCTTTTTTATATGACACTTTTAGCAATCATTCTGGTTTTCTTTGATTTTCATGCTTCTGTGTAACTACCTCCTCCCACTGCAGTCACTGTTCGGCTCTGCTCCATTCCCATACAGAAGCTGAGGTTTGACTGCTGTGTTCTGTGAGAGTTTAGCATTTTTCTAGGGAGATTCTTGATCCTAATTAGGATAGTCTTACTTGCTTTTTACTTTCTTAATTTGAAATAAAATGCTCAAAATTGACTTATGATTGTACTTTCTTAATGACTTTTCTTTCTTTTCTTACATGTTGGAATAGGTCCAAGAGCAGGTAAAGTTACTGGAGAAGCATGTGGTGTACCTGGGTGTGGGAACTCCAGGGAGAATTAAAGAACTTATTAAACAAGGTATGAAAAGATGACAGTGATACTCATACCCAGAGCTAGGAATTTTGCCTTACCCCCATGTGACTCTAGAAAACCGGATTTGGGATACAGAAAAGCCAGTGTTAATTTCCCAGTGGAAATCTCAGTTTTTAGTCTCTGAAATCAGCCAGTAAATTCAGTGCAGAGGGGAATAAGGGTTGTGCAACCTGCGAAATGCATTTTTCCCACCTATACATATTCAGATTCCAATTGCTGTAAGCAGATTAGTAGATCCACACAGCCTTCAATCTCAATTTGTATTCTCTGGAATTTGTAGAGATGGATATGTTGAACATTCTCTTCTCAGGTCAGTTTGAGTCTTGGCTCTGGTTGAGGGCAGGAATATAGCACATATCAAAACAAAAATGCAGTTTCTGTGAAGGAAGCAGAAGTATTCCAGATATTTCTCCCCGAGTACTTTTCTCTTCTCAAATCCCTGCCATGAAGGAGATTCCACCTTCCAGGTCTCATGTGCTTGGTGAGCACATAACCATGGACACACTTAAAAGAGAATGGCTTCTCTGCTTTCCTCAGAAGCAGTGATAATGCTGTGAAGAGAGTGAGTCCCAGAGTGCTTTCCATCAGGCAAGACCAGTGCTTTTTGTGCAGAGATCAGTTATGGGGGAAAGGATAGCAAATGAGGCAAAAAAACAACCAGGAGAATAAAAATCATTCTAATAAACTTATGTCATGAGGTCTTTATACTACAGCATCTCTCTCTGTCTGTCTCTTTCAGGAGGCCTTAATTTGAACCCCTTAAAGTTTCTGGTTTTTGACTGGAACTGGAGAGATCAGAAGTTGAGGAGAATGATGGACATTCCTGAGGTACTGTGTAATCAGCAATTGCCTTTAATCTTTTTTTTTCCAATTTGAACTTGAGTTCAAGTACAGTAATAAAGTCTTTGACATGGGGAGCCAGCACATTCTGGCTTTTGGAATGATTTCTATCTTTAATTCTGAGGTAACTATAATTATAGAGGCCATCTTATCCCCTTACACATAGCTATATCCTTTTCATGTGTTTTATAGGAGTCAGCTTTGCTGCCCATTAAGTGACTATGGCCCCTGCCACACTATGACAACATCTGTACCTCACCTTTAAGAAACTGTAAGATCTGAAGGACTTGGCCCCTTTTCCTGTGCCCCTTCTTACTGGCACAGTCTTCTTGCTTTCATCCTTACGTGTGTACTTTTGGCCAAGGTAGGAGGAGAAGGAACACAAATTTTCCTCATTGTTGGCATCTCCACATTCCAAAAAAACCCATTTACTTAATTTAGAAAGTTATTTTCATTTTGTGAGATGGAGAAATTTTTTGGTGCCTGTGGATTAGAGTTGAATGATTGAATGCCTTTATGAGCACACATTATTAGCCCATTATGTATTTATGAAAGTAATCCATTATTATATGTTAAAAATTGATTTTGCCGCCCACCATGACATCATGGGGCCAGTTTTTCAATCTAGTCTGATGTCATCAAGTAGCTATTAGGAAAAAAAAAAGGAGAAAGTGGTTTGCACGATAATAAACATGACTGCCAGTCACCAACCAGGAATAAATCATGACCATAACTATCAAAGAGGCTTGGAATTACTCCTCCAAGCATGCTGAATGAACTAATTTACCACATAAAACTGCTTCCCCAGGTTGACCTAACCTGATTATAATTTATTGATGAGTTATATCAGACAACAATATCATGCATCAGCTAAAGTTAAAAGACAATTTATTCATACAATACACACACACTCATCCGAGTTATGTATTCCACCCCCTGAACAGACTAGGTTTTTTTAAAAACTAGTTTAACAGATTTGATTTTGGCACATGAAGCCACATTTGATGATTTTTGTTACAATGTTAAAACCTGATTAATCTACTAGTTTTCCAATTATAATAATAAGAAATAATGTCAAAAAATTTTGTTATCATAGTTATTTTCATTATGTTGATGTCATTAACATTCATCCTAGGACAATAAAATCCTATATAGGAATCTTGTGTATAATCAGGGTTACAGGAAATGTACTTTGGTATCCATGAACATTTGTATGGCATGTCTATTTTGAATGGCTACAAACAAAAGGGCACTGTAATGAAACCCATGTTTCATTAGGGTTCATTAGAGGTACTCTTCCCTTTATTTATGTGACTATTCCAACTCTAAATTAAATGTGGACTAGGACTCTTCCCCTGTCTGATTCTGGGCATGACAGCTGGATGAATACCTGGGAGCCCAGTTGATTGCTTTCACCAAGACCATCTTTGCTTGATCATAGTCTTTTTTGCGGAGGGAGGGGGACACCTGGGGTTCAATCCCAAGGCCTCACATATGCAAGTAGATCATAACCTGTTTGTTTTTGTTTTGGTCTTTTCTCTTATTTAGATAAGAAAGGAACTTTTTGAACTTCTAGAAATGGGAGTACTCAGTCTATGCAAGTCAGGATCCTTGAAGCTGGGCCTTTTCTAAATCTGGTCCTGATGAAGTTTCCAGTTTTCACATTGGAGTTTGCATCTTTTTTAATGGCTCTGACACATTGCAAACGCTCTATAAATATCAACAATGATGTTAGTTGTATCACCCAATGGACCGCGGGGAACATTTAAGGAAGATTCTTTGACAGAAATGAATCTGTGCCTTTACAAACTCCCTCATTTAATAAAGAATTGCTGGCTTGTGTGTGTTTTTTGTTGAGCAAACTGAGTTTTTCTGTCACCAAACTGGCCTGTGCTATGACTGTACAGGAGACAGGAAAGAGCAGTTGGGTGACCTGAGGCCAGCCTCTTCCTTCTCTGAGCCCCAGTCTCATCAACTGAGAAATAGGAAGGCTACCTCCCAAGATTGTTGAGGATTCCATGAGATGGTACATATGGAGCAGATTTGTAAAGTGAAGTATGGTCCCAGTGTGAAGTGTGGCCACGGAAGCTAGAAAGAGCCACAAGTGAATTTGGCACTTTGTAAACACAGAAAAGACAGTAATACAACTACATCTCTATTATTCATTTATGTTGTTTAACTGTTTACTTTGAAGTAATCTCAGATTTACAGAATAGTTATAAAAATAATATAGATCATTCCCAATGTCCCCTTTCCTAGGTTCTCCCGATATCAACATCTAGTATAATCATGATGGTTACTAAAAGTAAGAAATCAGCATCAGTACTGAACAGTTAACTATACAATAGCTGTTATTCAGGTTCATGAGTTTTTCCACTGATGTCCTTTTTCTAGTCTAGGATCCCAAATTGCATTCAGTTGTTATATCTCCTATAATGACTGTTCCTTTTCTTCTTTCATGACCTTCACACTTGGTGAGTATTCATTAGGTATTTTGCAGAATGTCCCTCAATATGGATTTGTCTATTATTTTCTTTGATTTAGTTAAAGTTTCCCTTTTTTGGCTACCACCATAGTAGTGCTATTTCCTTCTCAGTGTATTCTATGAGGAGATTCAGAATTAATGATGTCAACCTTGATTACCTGGTAAAGTTGGTGTCTGCCAATTGGTGTCTGCCAATTTTCTCCACAACAGTTACTATTTTTCCTTTTGTAATTAATATCTACCTAAGAAAAAATACTTTGAAACTGTGCAAATATATGGTTTTCCTCAAATTTTTACCCAGAAATTTTCAACAATCATTAATAGTTCTTGCCTGCAGCAATTATTACTATAGTAATTTTTGTATTTACTTCATTCCTTTAGTATTTGTAAATTATAATTCCTTTGTAAGAAAAAGCTATTCCTTTTATCCCATTTGATTCTTTGTTCAGTTATTATTTGCATCACTATGGATTCATGAAAATTTATTTTTTTCTATAGGCTGTAATGCAATCCTATTATATTTTATTTTGTTGATCAAATTCCCTTTTCCTGTTCATTTAAATAATGATGATTATCTACTCTGTACCAAGCCCTGTGTTTATGACTCTCACATATAGTCTATC